>NC_141679.1:67968855-69168855 GCF_028749965.1 Puma concolor
CAAAGCTCTAGCTGGGCTTGCTCTCCAAAAGGTGAGATGACTTCATGGGGCTTGGGACCAAAATAATTAAGAATATTACCAGATATAGACATTTTAAAGGCAATTCAGAGAAGTGGGCTATAGTCTATTCCCATTTGAATTGCTTCTGGGATTTTGCTGTGGTCATCTGTAGAAGGGGCAGTGCGAGTTCACATAAAGTGCACTCTTTCAGATCCATCAATGTGAGAAACAGAAATAATGATCCCAATGACTCCCTCCCTCATTCTAACATGTTTTGAAGAAGAAAAAATGATGGGGGTGGAGATGAGAAAAGAATGCACAACTGGTTCACTGGGATAACTTTAAAATTTCTGCGAGGGGAAAAAAATATGTATTTCTTCTTTTGTGTGTGTGTTGAAGCCTATGGTTGATAAAACTGAAGTTCTACATCATAAATTCCCATTTGGACATTCAGTTCTGAGAACCTGCATCCAGCAGCCTTATCACTTTGAAGTGAAGTCACAATCACTAATGGAATCTGCTAGCTTTTCACACACTGAAATTAGCTTTGATTCTTTCTCCCAAACATATTTTGAAAAGCAACATGCACATACTGTATACTGGCCCATGAAAGCAATTGATGCCATGGAGGAGGCTTGTGGACTTACCTATTGGGGTTGAGAGACATAAATATATTTCTTTTAGGAGAAGAAACAGGATTTCTGAACCTTCTTCTGGCCCCAAAGAAGGGAGAGCCTCCTCCTTCCATCCCTATGAAGAAAGAGAAAGTAAATGCCATTTTCCTTTGCGACTGTGAATAATAACATTTATGCTCTGAGATCGGTTTGCTTCTTTAATATGAAAAACGATATCCTGTTTGGATGAGACGTTTCCTTGAATGCTTAGCATAAATTGAGCCCTTAAGCTTTTAACAAGAAATTCTGGGCTATCTTGCCTGAAAACTCAGAGTGGATCTTGGAAACATTGCAGGTTTCTTGATTTGCAAAAACTAGCCTTTTCCATGAGATTACTAACAGTGTTCTTTGTTTGATATTCAGGAAGAGCCATCTGAAAGAATCCTTGTTTGTCTATCATTTTTCTCTCTGTCTTTGTCTCCTTGTTTTTCTGATTCTCACTTGGTCTCTTTCTGTCTCTGTCCTCGCCCCTTTGCTCTTCCTCTCTATCCCTTTCCCTCTTTCTCTCACATGTTCACACACCCACTTCTTTTCCTTTTTATTTTTTATCACACTCTCAAGTGACACAGGCCCAGTTAAGGTATTACAAAGCTGGGAGATAAGTATGTTGGAGAAGGAAATGCATTTTTCGTCACTCACAGTGACAATTAAAATGACAACAACAAGGCCAGACTCTTCCATCATTGTTTTTTAATGCTGTCAGCACCAACTTTGCCAGAATTATCCTGTCTGATGCATGAGTGGACTTAGTCATTTTTCACATTTTGCCATTCAGTACCTCGAAATCATTTAAGAGAGTAAATTAGTCTGCGTCTCATTTAAATGAGCATTTAAAAAACCCTTCTCAGCAACCTGCTTCCCCCTGCCAGAGAGAGGTAATTTGGTGGGCTGGGATGTGTCTTTAGATATAAAATCTCTCTCTTTGTAGATCTTGGTTCGAATTCTGGTGTTAGGAGAGCAAAGGCATTTTGGTGAACCACATTTTGATTCACTAAGAGGACTCTGTGGGTAAGTTATAGCCACTGAAACTGAGATTCTTCTATATTTCTTCTGTATGTATATAGATTCTTATATATATGCACACACACACATATATGATCTCTAATATATACCTTGATTATTCAGTTCTGGAGAACACACATAGGATGAGTGAAGCGTTTGAAGTCTATCCAAGGGAACATAAATGGCTAGTTGTTTCACAGTGTGGTTTGCATGCTTGTGCCAGGCAGGATGTATCCTCATGCTAGTTAGAGACTGGTTGAACCTCTTTGAAAAAGGGGCTTTTTCTTGCGACCTGGGTACTCTGCCCTGCCTCTGACTTCTCGTTTGGACACCGAGAATTGGTAGTTCACCAATGGACTGAATGGGGTCCAAAGAGGACCTGTATTCATGTTTGCAGCTGCCAGAGACCTCTGAGAATTTTATTCTTTGAGCGGTTTTCTGGAGAGGGAATGAATTGGAGAGATGGCGGCCGGGCAGAAGCTGTGCCCACTAAAATCTCACTTGGAGAGACTGAAGTCTGACCTTTCTCATAACATGTAACCTTCTGAAGTCGGCCCTTGGGTGACATAAATCAATTCTTGATCAATAGAAAGCATGGATAATAGAAACCCAACAAATCTGACTTGGCAAAGTCAACATACTTTTGTGTTCCTGGAGGTAGTTGTATTTCAAGCTATATTTATTTGCTTGTCTAGAGATTGTGACCTCACTCTAGGCCTGTTTCTTTTGTCCACCTCTCCGATGGTTAACATCTTTAAGCCTTAACTCAAATGACCTTTAGAGAAAGAAATCTTAAAAAAAAAATGGATACCTTTCCTTCTGGGTGGTCCCTTCTCTTTAGTTATCTCTGCTCTAGCTCTTGTTGTATTACAGTCCAGGTATTGGTTTCTCTCTCTACTGGACATGAGCTCTTTGGGGGCAAGGGCCATGCCTTCCTCATCTCTGATCCCTGGTACCTAGATAGCACCTGACACATTCTAGATGCTTTGTGGATGCAGAATTGAACTCCACAGACCAATTTAGGAAAATATTTTGAGAAAAAGTATGATTTTGTGCACTTGTGCCAAGCCTTCCCACCCTTAGTTCAGGTGCATGCTTGGAGGAGATTTAGAAACCATGATGCAGAAGGGTTATAAATCATTTAAGTAAAGTCAAAGGAAGTTGAATATCCCTGGGAACTCATCAATCCTAATTTAATAGGAGTGGGAGATGTTTCACATTTCAAATTCTGGCTTTCTGGTTTTCGAGGGTAATGCCGTATTGACCAATTGTTCATGCCTAACATTCCCTCCCAACCCCCCCTTTCATCTGTGAATAGCCATCTCATTGATGTTGGGAGATGCTCATGGACGTTGAAAGCATTTTACTTTGTTGTTTAAAGAAGCCTTTGTCCTGAAGGCATGAGATTATTCTTTCACATGAGGTGGAAAGGAAAATAAGAAAGCCTCCCTCTGTCCTTGGGTTCACATGGTAGGAACTCTTTCTTGCAGCAATAAAAGCCTTTGGAGGAGACCTTTCATTATAAGGGTTTCGTGTTAAGTACTGCACATGGGGACGGAAGCTAAATCCCAATTTACTCAGCTGCATTTCCCAAGATTTGTTCCCTTGCGGCACAGGAGCTCTGTGCAAGCTCCATCAGGCCACTGCAGACCAAGCCAGAGGATTTGAATATTAATGCCATTCAGGTTTCCTTTTAGAGGAAGCTCTCTTAGTCACAATAGTGAGACACTGCCTGCAAGTCTATGACTGAACATGAAAATAAAGAGTTCAGAGTGTATTAAAAAAAAAAAAAGGATCAGGAAAATGCACACAAATCATGCCCAACCACCCAACCTGTCCCAACTTCTTTCTATCAGTGTGTAGAGAGTGCTTTCTCCAGGGACATGCTCATTGCATAATGAAGGCTTGTCATTTAGAAGCCAAAAGAAAATCAGTTTTCCGTGTAGTCAGATACATTCTTGATGAGATTCCGAGTCTCACAAAAGAATGTTGCAGATTCCTTCCACTCACATCAAGCATCTAAATGTTGATCTGGAGAAACAAAGAAATGGAAAAAGAAAAATGAGTTTGTTGTCAAATTGAAATACCACATTTTTGTATTGCTGGCTGATATATCTGTAATTCTCATCTGCCATTCCTTCATCGTGTGTGTGTGTGTGTGTGTGTGTGTGTGTGTGTGTGTGTGTGTGTGTGTAATTTTCCTCTCCAAACCTGCAAAACATTGCAAAACTAGATTTAAATATTTCAGGCGGACTGCGCCCAGCATTTGCATTCCTCTGACTCATTCAGAGAAAAGACATCTGAGCAGAAATACAGAAGATAAAAGAGAAACCATTAATCCAAGGAAGATTACTGGCACAGAATCTTTATCCTGTATCCTTCCTGAAATGAGACAAAGATCTCACTATGTACATCCCTCTGGCTTAGCTTCAGATAGTAAGCAATATAGAAGTATAGACATGGTCCTTTTTAAAGGCACACTGCATTTGTCTGAATTCTGAAGCAGAATCATCCTTTGGTTAGATTCTTGCTCTCTTGAGGATCTTCGTTTCTCCAGGGCCTTCTGCCCTTGCTCTCATTCTTTCAAGTGTAGCTTTCTAACTGGAGCCTTTGCCTTCCTGTGGATGTTGAGCTTGACTTTTAAAAAACCATTACATAAAGTCCAAGGTAGTACTAAGTGCTCTGGGCCATAAGGCAGATGAGACAGGGTCTCAGCTTAATTCATTAACTGCAGGACGCTAGGTATAACTACTTTCTTCATCTGTAAAATGGGCCTTATACCATAGACGCAGAGAGAGGCTGAGTTCATTTGAAAGAGCTTTGCGAATAGAAGCAATGTGAAAATAAAAGGTATAATATTTTTAAGCATAATATTAGAAGCAAGTTGAATACAGATTTAAATCATTTTGGGAGTATTAGCCCTATTTACTAAGGAAATTTAAATCAGCCTTGGGAAAGAACTCTCCTGCCTTCTTAGTTGAAGCCAAACACAGTAATGATCATTACCTTTGCCATTTCGTGAGCATTTACTGCAATGTGCCAGGCATCTTTCAGGAATTATCTCATTCAGTTCTTACTGCAACCCTGAAAAGTGTATCTGTTAACACTTTTATTTTGCAGATGAAGATATTAAAGCTTAGGGTAAGAAATTTTCCCAGAGATGGATAGTTAATGGGTGTCTGGATTTGAACTCAGGTTTCAATTTGAACTCTAAATTATTTTTAATATACTATTCTGCTACTGTAGTTTCTAAGAGTCCAATTAGGTTAATGTTCTCAACTTTTATGTTTCTTCATTTACATATTTCCACTCCAGATGGATGAGAATATCATACTACATATGTATATGTAATATAAATATATTAACATACGGTGGTTTAATAAGCAATTTCCAAGTCTAACAACCTCACCACCACTTTCTGATGGATCACCCCAATTTATGGGTCAAGCCCATTGTCTTTTAATCTTGTTGAAAGCCAGGAGCACTGGTCCTCACTCCCCACGCACCAAGCAACATCCTTACTCCAAGCGTCCCATGAGGAGGCAGTGCCAAGTAAGAATCTCTCATAGAGAAATGACACTGGTCTGAGGTGTCTTTGGGCACCGCATTTGTCTCCATCTGTGCGTCGGAAAGGTGTGATCAAGCAAAGTGTATTAAAAACCCTCTGGCACCCCATGCCCTCTGCAAATGGAAGGGATGATGATGATAATGATGATGGTCTTTTAAAGCAGGGATTTGTAAACTGAGGGGTTAACTAGCAAATATTTTAAGCTCTGCAGGCCACGTGGGTCTCTATCATTAACTACTGAACTGTCATTACAGTGCAAAAGCAGCCACAGACAATACGTAAATGAATGAGTGTGGTTATCTTTCAATAAAGCTTTATTAACAAAACTAAGTAGTAAGCTAGATTTGGATCATGGGTGTAATTTGCCAACGCCTGACGTGAAGGAAGGGGAGCCAAGTGTTTTTGAGCAGCCGTGATAGTCAAGAGCTGCTCATTTTTATTTCTTCTCTCTTTTTTTTTAATGTTTATTTATTTTGAGGGGGGGGAGAGAGAGAGAACGCGCGCGCGCGCGCGCACACACACACACACACACACACACACACACACACACACACACGAGCAAGTGGGGGAGGGGCAGAGAGGAGGCACAGAATCTGGAGCAGGATCCAGGCTCTGAGCTGTCAGCACAGAGCCCGATGCAGGGCTCAAACTCAAAAACTGTGAGGTGATCTGAGCCAAAGTTGGATACTTAATTGACTGAGCCACCCAGGTGCCCCAACTCATTTTTATTTCAATGGACTTTCTTGACTGGAGGTAATGAGAACATGAACAGTGGTTTTCCTCTCTGGTCATTGTCCTTTCCTAAGATTACTAGACAAAAACAAGGCAGGATGGTGTTGATGATGTTGATAAAATCACAGAGCAATTCATAACCATCTGAAATCAGTGCAAGCACTTGTCTCCATCAAGCAATAATTGGAAGTCCAATATTTTTCTGACCATTGTGGCTGTTGAGCTGGCTGTGGCCATTGGCTGTTTAAATAAAATAATTTATTTCCATGTTGCAACAATAGCAAAACCTACTGTGTCCAATTAAATCTCCACTTACAGAAGCCCAGGGAGTGTGATCGTTTTCTGGAGATAGATCCGTGTTCCTGTGACCTTATCTTCTTATACTTTGCATTCAGCTATGAAATTAAATTGCAGGAAATGATTCAGTTTTGAATCATTCTGTTCAAAAAGGCAGAAGCCGCAAGTTCTCCAATGAGTGACAAACGTGTGGACTGCTTTTTAGATGGGAAACATCTTTAAGCAGACTCTAAACTGGGCCAGAGGTTTCAAACATCTCCAGGCCTGATGGGGCTTGAGCTTTCAGATTTGCTCCGGCTAGATTTTATTTCTGACAAAGGGCCTTATTCAGATAAAGGGAGTTTGCCTTCCTCGTTTCCTAGGAAACTTTTTTTTAAGTTCTCTGGGAAAGACTCTTCTTGAGGTATTCTCAATCTAACCTCCTCTCTTGGCTAAGAAACTGAAGGATGACATTAAAACTTGAGGTTATGGAGAGTTAGGCCAACTGGGACTAAGCTGTGATTATTTTGTTGATTTAAACTGACAGAAAGGTGAGGTCAGAATAAAATCTTGTTTCTCCTGTAATTTAGAGGCAAGGAACCATCATGGCTCCCCCCCCCCCAATAATGCTCAAATTATCCATTCAGAGTGATTTGATTTCAGGTTTGAAGCTGGAGATCGCAGTAATAATCTTTCTCAGTATGAAGCACTTATTTATGGAGTAGTCTTTGCCATTTTTAATTGCACTTTCCCCTCATGCCCTTATTAATTATCTCTCTAGTTCCTCTTAGGTCTTGTCACGATGCCAAATATTGAAATAGAAAGGTTTATTTATTTCCAAAGACATACAGAAGAGGACAGGCTTTCGAACTTTTTATTTTGACTCTTAAAGGTTCATACTTTCAGAAAGTATGCTTCATGCAAAGTGGGTGCCCCCTGGATTTCCTGATGGTAATGGCCCCTTGGGACCATTAATTGCTTACAGTGTCCTTGGAATTCTTACAAAGCAAGGTGCTTCATGAGCCTAGTGAGGCTGCGATTTCCAGTTAGGATCCTGCTTTGCTCAAAAATGGTCAGTAATTCCCCCATGCTCCTGGGATCAGATATTATCTCCTCTAACATGCCCTCCCCTTGCCCCTGCCCCTAAATTTCCCTCTGTCTCCCTCTTTGCAGACAAACAAGTCTCTCCAGTGTGACCAAATTAGTATGCACACTTTTCTGTACCAGTGCTCATGGTATGTCCTGCATTTGGAACATCCTCATCCATGCTCCTGTTAAAATCTTAAATATAACCCTTCAAGGCTCATCAAATTTTCCTTTTTCTTAGAGCCTTTTATAAACCCTCTTTGACTCTGCAGAGTGCTTGGGTTATGCTGCTTTTCTGATGTCATGTTGTCCTGCCTTACATTGTAACCATTGGTAATCTTAACTGTCCCAGCTTGATTGTAAACTCCTTGAGGACAAGAAGGTACTGGCTCCTATTTGTAGTCCCCTGGGGCCTTTGCAAAGTGTGTCATGTGCAGTAGGTGTAGCCTCAAACTCCATTGCAATAAATATTCCAGTTCAATGAGTGAGGATCTGTTCTGGAGAAAGTGGGCTTCTCTGAAAACAGGTCTAACTGTCCTACATGGGCTTTGAAACATAAGGGAATTAGGTAAGGTCTGAAACAAATTTGATTCTAAAACTTGGAATAGCAACCAGAAAATTCCATTCCTCAGCTCTAGGTGACAGGGATGCAAGAAAATGCGACAATCATTGGCAGTATACCAAAACAACCCCCCACCCCCCCGCCCCCAACACCCTCTGTGGCTGAGAGGCCATAGGGGCTGAATATATATAAAAGGCTTAATTTTTTTTATTTGAAATATCTATAAATTATAGAAGAAGCATTTTGGAGTTAAATCTGTATCTTTTTGAGGTAGATTACAAACTTCTTGTGTAAAAATACCTTTTGTGATGAGTGTTAGAGATGAATGTTGCTCAGAGAAGCAACTTTTGTGTTTTACTCTTTAAGAATAATTTCAAATCTCAAACTTAATCTCCTCTAATGTGTAGGACAGTTGAATGTCTTCTAACTGAATGATCTCGGCAGGACATCCTGAGCTTCTTAGGAGGTTAGCATTCCAGCAAACATTTGGTTTAGAGAATTCCTAAAACAACAACATGTACTCCGAAGGGCAGTAAAAATTTTAGAAGCCAGTGGAAACTTAGTGTGTGTGTGTAATGTGAGAGATGCTGTTCTCCCTCACAATTTGTTTTTCTCTCTCACGCTGATGGCACACTCAGATCCAATATGTAATAGGGTGTATATTATGTTATTTTCAGACTTTTTAAAGGAAACTCAGCATTCCTTCCTTCATGAGTCAGTTTCCTAGTTGTGGTATAGAAAAAAAAAACGATCTGTCAGAGAAGCTGATGAAGTGACAGATTATTTTTTTTTAATGGGCTTAAATTTTCTGTGATATTCTGAGTCTGAATCATCAGCTGAGTAGCTTTTCCTTTTTGTGTGTGTATCTTAAAGTGCCAGTCATGGTTGAATGTTAATAATCAATCTAGCCATCGATCTCTGAAGACTGAGTATTTTTCCAAATGTGCTATTATGTTTAATACAATTTTATGTTCTTGGTGTGGAGTGGAAAGAGATTGGTGGGATTTGTTTGTTCTGGCATTTTGACATTTTGAATCTTTCCTTGTATACTGGTATTCCTCTGTCCATTGGCCCTCCATCCATCCAACATTTAATGTATATCTTTGCCATGTGCCGGGCTCTGTGCTAGAGAAGTGTCTATGAAAAAGCAAAGACCTTGTGGGATGCAACTAGAGAACAATTTCTAAGAAAAAAAGGCTTCAGACAGTTCCCTGATAAGTGACCTTCCAGAGTCACTGTTGTCTGCTACTGGCCTGATATAAACCCTCTTCCCTCCTTTTATAACCCCCAAGCCCCAAAGACCTTTGCGTGTCTTAGAGGTCAGCTCACAGATGTGGCCCTGGGACACCCTTCTCTTTATCTGTATTGTACTTACAAGAGATGGAGGCACATGGGTCTTTTATAATTTTTCCCCTTTTTTTCTTTTTTGATTAGCATCTGCACAAATGGCCTCAGTTCATTGCTTTAAACTAACTAATCCGGCTTGTTAAGACGGAGATTGTCATCCACAAGTTGTTATTAACAGGGTTCTAAAGGAAGAGGGTCTCTGTCAGAGCAGGGCGGGCTTGGAGAAAGGTTATATAATATAATATGTTCTTCAGGCACCATACGAGAGGGAGACAATGCTGCCTTACAGGACCTGTTCTCAAGTGCTACTTAGAGGCTTACATAGTTCTGCCTATTCTACCTCATGAAAAGGGAGATCCAATCATTGCTTTCTGGAAACTATTCTCCTCATCTCTTTGGCTGTCATATGTATTTAACAGTAGTGCCCTCAAGGACAATGGGGTGGGTAAGCGTGCTAGGGGGCTCCAGCCTACAGCCTGTAGTTTTTCATTTCACATTGCCGGGTCTGCTAAGAATGGCCTTCTTTGTTTCCATTTTGAGTCATGGCTGAATTCTTATATGTTGTCTGATCTTCAAGCTCAAATACCCAAGGGACCAGGCAGCTGTGAATCAACCCTGTGTGTGTGTGTGCATGTGTGTGTGTGCGTATGCACGTGTGTGTTTGCTAGCAGGTACTATAGCAAAGAAGACAGTATACTTTTCCTTATTTCTTTAAATCGATAGGGATTTGGAGGAAAAGACTTTAATAAAATAGAATTGTGACTGATTATTTCCCCCCTTTCCGAACACTGCTGTAAAATACGAAAGTTCTGAATAGTATGAGGAAAAAAATAATAAAAAAACCCTTTGTAATGTAGTCCTACGGGTTTAAACCCAAACCTTCAATTTATATTGAAAGCTCAATGTCTATATACTAACCTCCACCTTATGAGATGGCTCTCCTTTTCCGATTGCAGAGTATAAGGAAATCTTCCACATGCTTTCACTTATTGGGAAGGTACACAGTTGCTTATCTGTTATTTTTCTTCCACATAGTCTATGTTATGATTTGGAAATTCGACATCATGTATTATTTTCCCCCAGGCCAGATGTTTTATCCTTCTATGTTAAGTCATCTTGACATGTTGCCATGAAATGGAAACAACTGCTAGTTTTAATATTGCTCCATATCTTTATTACAAGATACGTCTCATGCATCTTAATTCCTCGTATTCTCCCTCTCTGTTGTTCTCTGATCTTCTCCATCCCAACCCCCTTTTACTCCTGAAGAAGGCATATTGTAATTGTATGACAGTCGTGTCCCAGTAGCTAAAAAGGTTCTAGATAGCATAATGAATATGCAGCGCATTATCTCCCAGGATGTGTGCCTGTGTCTTTAATCACAGCTGGAATGCAAAATCGGGCTCCACCTTTCAACTCTATCTCCATCATGCTGAGAGAGTGAGAGAGAGCGAGACGGAGACTGCTAGACAGCTCGAAAGAGATTGCAGCTCAGATGTCCTGAAAAACAGCAAATCCCTCAGACCTGGCAGATTCCGTTACCATGAGAACTGCAGATATTTCCATTGTGATGGTTTGCTCCAGCAGCCATCTGTTACACCCATTTGATTAGGAAGTACAGTTCAGCTTGTATGGGATTTTCATCACACCTTATCCCAGGGCAGTATACAGAGGCTCTTGCTTTTTTATATGCTAAACTCCAAGGCTTCAAAGTACTGTAATTTACCGAGGCGGAGGGCATTTAATGAAACAGTACGAGAAGGTCACTGAAGACCGAAGCTCCAAGAAGAAATACACACAGGAGAAGTAAGAGAGGATCAGACCCCACAGCAGAAATGCGACCAACTCAGAAAATTACCCATATTTAGCAATGCCTTCTTCTCTTGGTGGAGGGGAGTGAAATGAAGACTTAGGTCCTGAAACCTGGATTCCTAGAGGGAGGAAGATTTTGTGTAGTCAGGTCATGATGCTACTGGAGCAGTAATTCTCTCTCAGGACTCAAGGACAGTCAAGAGAAAGGGAGGGAAGGTAGGGCCTCAAATACATCTCATCAGTTGAGATGAATTCACTGTATAAAGATTACATTAGCTCTAAAAATTTTATGATGCCATCTAACTTTTCCGTAGATACAAAACGACCTTAAAAGTTCCTTGAAGCAGTGCTGTAATTTACAGATTTAAACCAGTTATTTGGACTAGTTGCCCCTCTGTGTATTTTTGTAGGGGAGGAAATGCTGATGGTACATCATATAGACATAAAAATAGGAATTCCCTTCAATTAAGACTCTCCAAATCTCCTTCCCAGGCAGTAGGCATGCTAGGTCCAAGCTTCCAGGGGGGTTGGCGTGGTCTGGGAGGAGCCGCCTAGAGTGTCTTAAATTGACCAGGGTTTCTATAAACCGGGGAAGCTAATTAAATGCTTACACAGCGACATGAATTTGTGATTGCTGCACAGGGGGCCCTTGATGTGGCCTCCCTTTGTTTCCCAGCCTGTGTTTTCTAGAATGGACTCTGATACTGTGTCACTCTGGTTGGGCAAGGGCTGCCAAATTTTTCCAAACTTGCTAAGTTTGCAAGACCCATTATGTCACATTTTGCCTGTTGGTTTGGTTTCTGGGTAACTCTTTGAAACAGGGGAAATGTTCCCTGATTGCACTGCTGGCTGGAGAACTTTCCCTCAGACTTATTTCTTGGCCTGGTGTCAGGTTGCCATCTAGGGAGGCTGGGATGTCAGGAGGAACCAGAGAACTCATTCCTTGCTTTGAGGCCAAAGATACATTTCTGGTGAGATAAAAATCAATGATCAGGACCATGGAGGTTAAAAATTGGGACAAGATTTTGGTCTTTGTTGCTGAAATGAGGTGGATTTTGTAAATCTTTACAGTGGAAAAGCTCAAACCTCATAGATGAGGACCTGTGTTTTTCCTGAAGAAGCACCTTGCCTGGCCAGCAGCTGAAGGTACAAATGAATCCTAGTCCCTCCCCTGAGAATGGGTAGTTAGAAAGCTCTCTTCCTCCATCCCAGCAGCAGATGCCTGGCCGTGCACATCTTCCAGTGGTGTTGACTTTCCCATTAAACCCTCAATCCTGCACCCTAGAGATTGCCTTTTCTCCAAGGCTTTTGAGACAGGGCCCTGGTTTTATGAACGCAGCGTCTGTCTCTGAAAGGCAGCAGATGCAGTGAAGGCCCGAATGGAAACAATAAATACCATTCAGGTTTCCTGCACAGAACCTCTTATAGTGGTGCCTTTGTTAAAGGAAGTGTGGACTAAAATGCCTTCTCCCTCCCTCACCTCTCCCCCCAGTTCCCCTGCAATGCTGGGATCCCAACCACCTTCGGAAAGTAAAGGTTAAGTATTTGCGGCAAAATGAGTAGACACACAAAAGAGACTAAAGCAAATGTAGCACTCACTTGCCAGCAAGAGGGTGGGGCCGAGAGCTTTTGGGGAGGGGAATGCATTTTCCTTGAAGCCAGAAGAAAAACAGCCCTTGGAGGGGAGTGCTAG
Source organism: Puma concolor (assembly GCF_028749965.1). Lineage (NCBI taxonomy): Eukaryota > Metazoa > Chordata > Mammalia > Carnivora > Felidae > Puma > Puma concolor. The sequence goes on from NC_141679.1 coordinate 67,981,608, forward strand.
CTAGAAATATTCTCCTCTGAGCTGGGATGTTAACAGTGGCACCTTCTGACTTAATGTGGCATCTTTCTTCATCGTTATCAATCTCATGAGAGCTTTCCTGCCATCTGTACCATCCGTGCTTCAGGCTCCCATATGAAAGTCCAATCTGGCAGCATAAATACTGGCTAATGAAGAGTAGGTGTCTGACTGACTGGGAGAGAAGCGATCCTGTGTCAATGATGGAGCAGAATTCATTCATTTAGAAAAAAAGATCTGCATTTATACCGCCATTCAAGATGAAATCCTCTCCCCTTCTCTTTATCCCCCTCCCTACTCTCTCTTATCCTCCTTTCTCATTTTCTTCCTGTGTCATCCTACGTTAATGGAGTTCATGCAAAAGTCAGCATAAAAATGGTCTTTGCCTAGATTGTTATACCTTGGAGATTAAAAATAGGAACGTGATGTGGACTTGCCGACATGTGGTGGGTTATTTTTTCCCCTTCAGTGGGAAAGCTATAACTACATAGATTAGCAAAACTTGTGTAAGAATGGATGTAAAACAGATTTATCTCTGTGTCAGCTTTATCTGATCCATTTGGTCTTGCAGAGTTTGGATGGCTTCCTTTGTTACAATAACCAGCTTTCAAACATCTATATCCTTAGGGTATTAAATGTCAGCCTCCTGATGTACCAGTCAAGGAGAGAAGGTTGACAGTCTGTAGGCTGGAGAAGTGCTCTTTGTGTGCAGTGGAGAGGGGTTGCTCCTGCACCAAGGCCAGTGCCTGGTCTGACCTACAGGACTCCCACCACCTTTCTGCATCGCTGTCACCGTGTTGGGGTGCTAAAGCTTACCACCACCATTAATATCCTTTACAAAGAATTCAAAAAGATTTCCTGTCACTGACAAGGACAGATTTGTTAGAGATCTCTCAAGGAAATGGACAATAACTAATTAATTGAGCTCTCCATGACTTTCCGTGCTGTCGTTTTTCATTTATCTGTTCTCGTTTCTCACCATGCAGGTCTAGCTCTTGTTCGTCCTTTCCTTCCTTTATCTACCTTTCCCAGTATTTCTGTCACTCTCTTCTTCCCTCTTGCCTCATTTTTCCCAGCTTTCTTCTTTTTCTTTATTTTACAGACTCTGTACCTAAAACAAAACCCAAATCTATAGTGACCTACTGAAGTGGTACATTATTTTCATTATTATTATTACTATTATTAGTATCAAGGAATGACATACTATATACACTATAGAAAATAGGGAGCCAAGCTAATTATCTCAATTTAGGGAAAAACTATCTTATTAAATGGAAATGTCATGAGAACCTGCCAACAGTTCTCTGAGATCTTGAATACTCCATGTAGATGTTGCTTCCTCTTCCTCCTTATAACTGGGCTGCCTAGCTCAGTGGGTTAGAGGAGGTCACCAATGAATTCAAGGTCTACTGTTCCCTTTTCCGTCACTCTGTGTGCAGAGAATCTGAATTCTTCAGTGTGCCTGCCCCACTGCCTCTGTTCTCATGTCCATCTGTGCAGAGAAACACAGGGTGTGGAGTGGGCTTGTTGGAGGTCACCCTCGATGAAAGCAAACAGATCTGGGATTGAATCCTGGTTTTGCTGCTTTCTTTATATAACCTTTAGCAATCATTGGACCTCTTACTGCCTCAGTTTTGTCATCTAGAAAATGGAGATACAAATATCTTGAATCTCAGCAAAATTTATTGTATAAATCAAATGACCTAAGTCTGTGAAAGTGCTGAGAACTTAGTGCTGACTCAAGGGTGACTACTGTCCCAGTTTGCCTAGGACTGGGTTGGGGCACAGGACTCTCAGTGCTAAAATCAGGACAGTTCTGGGAAAACTGGGATGGATGTTTATCATACTCAGCAATTCATCCCCCTTAGGAGGGCCCGGACCCAGCTTAAGTACTTCAGTGGGTAATGGAAGTTTCTTCATGGTTCAAAGAAGTCTTGTTTTCTTCTGTGGACTAATTGCCTGCTCTGTTTTGGATCTATGGATTCTTAACTGTGGTTTGAAGAAGGTTTACTCATGGTCCCTCTTCTCAATGTCTTAAGGGGTGGCATGAAACTTTAGGAGTATGAAACATAAAATGAAGTAAGCACAAATTGCTTCCTCTGGGTTGGAGCTTATTCATTCTTCAAGACCCAGTACGTTTGTCGCCATTCATGAGCCATTAGCCCATGCTGATGTATCTCCTCAGAATGACTCTGAGCTTTCAAAGCGTAATTAGGTTACTGCTTTATTTCCAGGTAGATTTTTAAACACCTTGAAGGCAGAGAGCTTTCTTTATATTTTCTGAGTAACCACTGAATGAGTGAATGAGAGAGGGAATGATCTATAAGTTGGGAAAAGAGTCCAAAAAAATAAATGGGGAATGAGGGTATGAAGAAATGAATGAGTGAATTAGTGATTTTTTGTGTTTATTTCTTTGCATTCCGTTTCAGTCTTGGTCTGGCCCCGTTGTGTATCTTACGTCTAACATTTTTGAACTTTAAATCTGGGATCCCTAGCCTTACTTCTCAGCCTTAGCTGCTATATTAAATTCCTAATACCCCAAATAACCCAGCTTACCTTGGAGGCACTACTCATTTGACAGACTGGGGGAATACAATTTTTTTTCCTCTAAAATTTTAAACATTAATTTAAAAACTAAAATAAAACCTGCATATAGCAAACAGAGAAATTATTCAAACTACCCAAGTTTAAAATGAAAAGCAAAAATCTTTGTTCTACGTGACCCACTCCCCATACCTTTTGTATGTATTTCTCTGAAATTAAAATTTTTGATTTTAGTTTTTCTGTGGCCACCGTGGAAATTCTAAATAGCAGGATTTTATGTTTTGAAAGTCTCTCTTGACATTCTATTATGTAAATTTGAGGTATTTGGTCATTTTTAGTGTTGTCTACCTTTCCTCTCTTCTTTACCTCCTGAGATACATAATTCTAATGGTTAGCTTTATGCATTTACAGATTCTCTCTTTTCTGTTTGTCGGCTTACGTTTAGTTATTATATATGGAATTCCCACTATTTAGTACACTTACATTTACTTCTACATCTACCGTCTCCTGATCTTTGTTGTATTTATTTTTATGATGTCAAGTTTTACAATATCTACTTTCTGTTCTGTCACTGTAATTGTCTTTAATAGTGCTTTACCTACAAGTTAATTCTAGATATTAACCAAAGAATAATAATATTTACATAACTCAGCTGTTAGGTAACTGGATCCAAAGGGAAGGAAATGTAATCCTAAATCACTCACAAGAGATCCTAAGCCACAGGGACCAGAGGTTTCTCTCTTGATTTCTTTGGAGCTGTCTTTCCTTCTGGGCCATGCTCAGCTGTTTTTTCTTCATATGTTTATCTTATCTCATTTTCTTCTTACATTACATTTTTATTTTACTGGAACCTCTCATTAGGCATTTTTTTCAAATGGAATATAAGGGCATAACATTTAAAAGCCTTTGTATGTCTTTAAAATGTCTTGAGTTTGAGTTCCCAGTTGACTGATAGTTTGGCTGGGTATAGAATTTCAATTTCAAACACTTCCCTCACAACTTTAAGGGAATGGCTATTGAAGTATGCTGTCATTGTGATCTTGTTACTTTATAGGTTACCTTTCTTCTTTAAGATAATTTTTAGGACTTTGTCTTTATTCTTATAGTTCTGAAATTTCTCAGAAATTTGTTTAGATATATGCTGTTCCTATTCATTTTGCTTTTAATTTGGTAGGTCTTTTCATTATAAAGATTTATTTACCTCTGGGATTTTTACCCCCCAACCCCGTTATTTATTTGACTACTTTCTCTTCTTTAATTTTTACTTTTAGAATTTCATTAGATATATGTAGACTTCTAGGCTCTGTCTTCCACAGCCTCGTGTTTTCTATCTCTTTTCATTTTTTGTTCTTTTTATTTTTTATTTTATTTTTTTGAGCAGTAGGCAAAAGTTTATTAGAATATAAAATTAGAAAGGAAGAATAGTAAGAAAGCTCTCTTTACAGAGAGGGGACATTCGAAAGTGAATACCCCTGTTTTTTGCTTTTTTTAAGGGGGACTTACCCTATCTATCCAATCTTCAACTGTTAATTCCTATTCCATACGTTGATTAAAAAATTTTTTTTTGGTAATCTTTTTTCAGTTCCAGGAATTTTTCTTGCAATATGATTTCATAGCAATTCCAATTTATTTATTCACTTATTTTGGTGTGTATTCAACTCTGATGTCTCTGAAAGCACATATTAGAACATTTTAAAAATTGCTTTCATTTTCCTTAATCATTTCTATTTCTTTTGATGTCATGTTCATCTTTTTAATGAAAATCAATTTTGTCAAATGTCTTGTGATCCTCATTGTAAATGAAGGAGTGGTTTGATTCATATGGAGAGCTTATTTAAAAACTCTGCAGTTTTAAAATGTCTGTTTCCTCAATAGGTGTCTACCGTGAAGGTCTTTGGGCTCCAATAAAGGTGGGTGGCTAGGCAGATTTTTTCCATAGAATCCTTGAACAAGGATGAATTGAGTAGGTTGGGGACCCTCACCCTGACAATCTCCAAAGTAATAGAAATTTACTCTGGGGTTAGCACTCTTTTATTTCATGCCTAGGTGGACCTAATACCTTCTATATCTCCCCTCCATCTGGTCTAATGTGCAAGTCTACAGTCATTTATTCAAACTCTTTCAGGCCCTACCTACTTCCTACACTAACTTGCTTTCCTAGTCACATTCCTTTTATTCCCAGGGAGAAGTTGTTATGCTTTACCTTAGGGGCATAAAATGCTGCTGCTAGTCTCATAAGCTCTATAAGCCTGGGGACAGAGCAAAGGTCTGATTAACATTATGATTCCTATTCTTGTTTTGTAGTTTATTACCTTGATGATGAACTGTCTGCCCACTCAGGCTCTGTTGTACTCTTGGGAAGGACCACTCTGTCTTTTGGGCAAGAGTTTTCTCAACTCTTATTCTTTATTGATCTTATCTTAGCAGCTCTATATTTTTTGGGATTTCCTTAATATTTCTGATGACAGTTGGCTCCTTTTCTTATATTTGACTTGGTCAAGAAAACATTTTTTTCTGTCATATCTATATATCAATAGGACTCAGTAGATGGGGAGGTGATGCACATGCTTAGTCTATTAGATAGGAATAGTAGGCAGAATAGAATTTCTGGTAAAGCCTATATGGGGATGGTGGGTTACCTGATGAGCTTAAAAATGTATTTCATTTAAATGTGCCCTTTTCTTTTGGCCAAACAGCTTCTTCATTTCTCTGTAAACCTGTCCTCCTTTGCCATCTGCTTCAAAAGCCCAGATGCCTTAACATTTTTCTCTCTGAAATTTCCTTTGGTTTCTCCAGCTCACCTAGAATCTGTTTCTGAAACTCCAGAAACACCTCAAAGTCTGGGTTGGAGAGGTAAATGCATAGTATTTGTATAGCTTTTTATCTGTTTCTACCCCTAAACTGATGGTAAAACCGCTTCAGAACTGGACCAAGTGTTCCTGTATATTTATATAAGAGTGTGTGCGGTGGTGGGGTTTGGTGGGTGAGTGTGGTCTGCTAGCCTCACAGAGTATAGTTACTGAATACTTACTGATGAATTAAAAAAAAAAAAGTGAAAACCTATCCTCATAAGAAGCTTAACTATGCATTGTTTCTCTTCTGTAACTCTAGGAACATGCTAGAATTGTGCTACTGAAACTTTGATTAAAAAAAAAAAGTTTTTAATGCCTATGATTTTTTTTTAACATTTAAAAATAACACATTTAGTGCCAAAGAGGTTTGAGTTTGTAATATATAATTAGGAGTTTCCTCTTCCCCCCCATTTCCGTACATGTTCGTGGGAATTCAACATCTCTGCAGTCTGCCTTTTTCTTGTAATCTCTTCTTGCTTGCACAAGGAAAGTTGAACTATTGATTGCTGTATCAGTCACTTTAAGATTTAATATTTTCCCCTTCTATGAGCTGCATACCCCTCTGTGACTTCTGTCTATTCTCACAGCTGCCTGAGAGATAAGCAACTGTAAAGTCTCTGGAAGTAATCTGTAAATTATATTCAAATTCATGTGTCCAAATGATGCTGCCTAAAGTGACTCTCCTAGAGGCTTGCTAGTGAACTTCAGTTGGAAAAATTATGTTTTCCACCTACTCATATTCATGTCAAATATGTTAGTGTTAGAAAAGAATGAATAGAACTGGTGAAATAGGCCTTCACGCTCTCTGCCAGCTAGAAAGGTGTCGTGGGTACAAGGGGGCACCCTAGTTCAAGACAGTAATCCATGGCTCTTGAAAGAAAAGCAGAAAAATGAGAATGAGAATTAAATTATCTGGTTGCTGCTGGAAGAGGCATCTCTTGTGAACTCTATTTGGTACACCAGTGCTCTCAGACATTGAGAAAGATTCTTGATTCTAATCAATGTATAATGTTGTTTAACTATGCCCAAGAGAGAGTATAAGGGCTAGGTTATCATAGTAGAATCACGAGGTATCCATTTCCTATGATTTGACTGAGTGGTATCTCAAGTTTCATACCCTCTGGCCTATCTTACTAATCTAACCTTGTCTCCAGCCTCCAGTCCTGGTGGGACAGAGTCCTCACCATTCTCAGCATATGCCATGTTCCTCATTACCACCTCCATGCCTTTTCCCCTGCCACTTCCACTCCTGGTATGCCTTTATTCTTTTCCATCAAATAAATAACATCTCCAGGCTGTCCCTCAAAATCAAAGAACTGAATTATTTCTTACAGAGATCCTGTTATGTTCCTAATACTCTGTCAACTGTATAGGATGTAGAGAAAGATTTATAATTAACGTTTATTCAACACCTACTATGTGCCAGGCACTGGATGGGGCCATTTGCATGGAGCATTATCTGGCCCAACTCTCCTATCTTACACAATTTCTAGTTTGTAGATGAAGAAATAGAAGTTATCCATCCAGTAAGTGTAAGAACTTACTTTGAATTTATGCTTATCTTACTCTAAATTCCTTGTTCTTTTCATTACACCCTGATACCTGTGCCAATGGATTTCTAATCTAGTTAGGGCGCAAGATAGAGATACACGGAATCATAAAATATTACGATCTCAGAGTTGGGAGGGTTTTTTGGCATCTCCTAGAGATCAGATAGTCTATATGACATCTTAATGAAAAAACAGCTTCATGAAAAAACAACTTCTATCTGAAACCTTCAGTGACATGGATCCCCTACCTGTCATGTTGCACCTGGGTGAAACACCTTAAATTTGTCCCTATTGAATGCTTTATTGCCAGTGTTGGCCCTTTTTCTAATTAGTTCAGAAAAAAACTTAACTTTATTTGGTCATTCTTTTTTTCCTTCAAGTTGTTTTTTTTGTTTTTTTTTTTTTCCTCAGAGTGCAGTAATTACTACCATCCTGCCATTGACAAACATGTTCTTAGGGTGGACCTGTGAGCATACCACTGCTGCTCTCCTTGCTAGTTGATAACTTTGCAATAATTGACATCCTTTAGTTGTGGTCATTTCATCATCTAGAAAGTTCATCAAGCTTATTATTGTTGCTCTTAAATTTGTGGTAAGGAGAGCTTTTGTTTTTTTTTTTTTTTAATTTTTTTTTTTTTTCCAACGTTTATTTATTTTTGGGACAGAGAGAGACAGCGCATGAATGGGGGAGGGGCAGAGAGAGAGGGAGACACAGAATCGGAAACAGGCTCCAGGCTCTGAGCCAGCAGCCCAGAGCCTGACGCGGGGCTCGAACTCACGGACCACGAGATCGTGACCTGGCTGAAGTCGGACGCTTAACCGACTGCGCCACCCAGGCGCCCCAGGAGAGCTTTTGTTAAATAGTGATGAAATGCAAGAGCATTGCATTTATTCCATTTTCCCATTTTCACCTTTGTAAAGTCCCTGAACACCACAAAGCCAGTCTGGTGTGTGACTTGTTCTTGCTGGGCTTAGGTTGACAACATGGCATCTTTTCATTTCTTTCCAAGTCTGCATAAGCTGCCTATTTGCTAATCTGTTCTAGAATTCATCCCCAAATGATACAGATGACTTATGACATCCAAATTCTTGCAATTTTGAAAAATTAGGACACTGTTTGTAAAAGAACATAAACAATGACCTGGTGGCAGTCAATAATGAAGCACCTTACTTGACATAGACCATATGTACTTGTGGGAGAGCAGAAGAGCATGGTGTAATTATGAAAGTCTTTTGAGGATGGTTACAGTTGCGTCACAGAGTGAGAATATGAAAGAGAATTCCAAATGATGGGAATGGGTTGAAGGTATGGAGGTCTAAGATATGAATGAGTTTGGTGTGTTTGTCTGCCCAAGAGGCATGGGTTTGGTAGGAATGGTAAGTGCATGCTGGAGAGTTTCAAGAATGCAGTGGGGCAGGCAAGGTGGGGCTTGCTTGTGGGATAATCGTGAAGGTGACACAGAGAGTGTTGGCTGTGGATGTTGTAGTAGGACAAAAGGTGTTGAAGATTTTTGAGCAGTGACCTGGCAAGAGTAGCACCGAAAGAGGATGACCTTGGCTGCTATGTGTAGGAAAGCATAATATGGAAGAGCTACTGGAATCCAGGAGGCCTAACTGGAAATGACACAGTGATCCCATAATGAGAATGGAAGAGTCTTGCCTTACTGTAGGGACATTGGAACTCAATAAGAATGGACACAGAGCCATTTCAATGGGAAACTGGCTGTATTAACTATAATGATTAATTTTAAGTGTCAACTGTTTTTAACTATTTATTTATTTTGAGATAGAGAGCAAGCATGAGCAGGCTCCATGCTGTCAGTGCAGAGTCCGACATGTGGTTTGAGCCCACAAACCGTGAGATCATGACCTGAGCCAAAGTCAAGAGTCACTTACTGACTGAGCCATGCAGGCACCCCAGTGTCAACTTAATCTTAAGTGTTAGTTTATTTGGGCCATGGGATGCCCAAGTATCTAGTCACACATTATACCTGGGTGTGTCTACGAGGGTGTTTCCAGGAAAGATTAGCTTTTGAATCTGTGGACTCAGTTCAGATCACCTACCCCAGTGTGGGTGAGCATCATCCAATCCATTGAGTGTCTGAATAGAAAAAAAAGGCAGAGGAAGGGAGAATTCTCTCTCTGCCTGACTGACTGAGCTGGGTAGCTAGTCTTTTGCCCTCAGACTGGGACTTACATATACCATTGTTGCTTCTGGTTCTAAGACCTTTAGACTTGGCCTGGAACTTATAGTATTGGCCTTCCTGAGTTGGTCTGCAGCTTGCATATGGCAGATTGTGGGATTCCTCAGCATCCACAATCACAAGCCTGTTTCTTATAATGCATTTCTTTATATATCTGTCCTATCCTATTGCTTCTGTTTTTCCTGAGAAGCCTGACTGATATGGGATGTTTGACTAGCTCAGTGATGGAATGATTGAATGGATGCTATGAGGAATGAAGGGGGTGGTGAGTATAACTTTTTCCAGTCTACTTTTCCTCTGGAAGGAGTCTGTTGTCATGGAAAGTGATAGTATAGGGGAATAACGGCAGGCATATATACTTTGGTTGGGAAACTGGATTAACTGAAAATGAAATCCTGTATAGAAATGTTACTTTCAGAGGCATTCTAAACACTTCTCTACCAAAACTTACATTTGGAGGTTAATTCATTGTAGGTATCTCTTTAAATATATATGTAGAGATAGCAAAATAACCTCCCACCTGTAAGAAAATGAGAGGCCCTGTAACTATTGAGGAAAAATACATTCACCTTCAAATTATATTGTTTTAGAGGTTAAAAGTATATAATTTCCCAGGGAACACATCGCGATTCAGCCTGCTGGGAGGCTATTGCTCAATTACTCCCAGCAGTGGGGAAGGTGCCTACGATTCCTCCAGCTCTGCTTAAGTTAGTGGAAGCAGAGGCCTTGCTCAGGCTGCAGGCAGGGCAAATTCGGGCCTGCCAGGGCACATGGGCCTGCCCCTTGGGCCGTGGTCCCTCTGCTCTGATGTGTCAGGAGCCTGCCTAATCGCAGGTTGCTTACACGGGTGGCCCTGGCCTCTGCTCTCCATGCCTGTTAGTTAATTTGTCTGGCTGGCCTGTCTCTGAGCAAGTTTTTGTTCCAGCCTCTGTCCCTTGGATGTGACCAAGTGGAAAGATTTGTGTAGTTTCTTGTCTCCACGGAAAGAGGCCAAGTCTGAGCTTAGCCATTTGGAGAGGCCAGGGTGACTGCCAGAGGTGACCCTGCCCTTGCAGGTGTAGACTGTATCACCTTCAGTCTGGAAAGGCCCTGCTGGGCAGGATGAGCTGCTAAGAGCTCAGCAGGCTCAAGGCCTGATGCCAGAGGATGCATCTTATTAGAGATTGTTACTTGTTATCGGGCATTGTGAGGGGCTGTGACCACCTTGAATTTCTGTTACTTTCATAACTTAGCATCTGATGTTTTCGGTGGTTTCCAGTGTGACACAAGGGGACATCAGCTGTGTATGTACCAAATGTGTAGATCATCTAGAAATAATTTGCTTTTCTCTATTTTTTTTTTTTCTCATGTACATAGTATCTTGATATTCTGGCAGTTTTGAACAATGGGGTTGTTGAAATCACTTAGGATTTTAGGTCTTTCTTCCAGTGCCCTTCCTTAATTTTGCCAATTCGAATGTCATTTGGCATGAGCAGAAACACTACTTGACCTGGGGAAAAAATGGAGAAGAGAGTAAACTGGTGGCTCCAGAGGTAGCAGAGAGAAGAAAATAATCTAAGCAGGACAGTAGGAGTGGGTGTGAGCGCCTGGGAAGCCCTTATTCCCTCACATCCTTCCTCCTACCGCCAATCCTTGAAAGATTGCTCATTAAAACTCCTGAGAATGTGCAACCAAAACAATCCACTGTAATCAATTCAAAGGTTGATTCTGGTCTGCACTTTGAGGTTTTGGAAAAGGATCACTGGCTCATGTTAAAGATTTATAAACAGGCCCCAATGTCAGTCAAAGGCAGAGCGTCAAGAAAGGGAAATGCTAGAAGCTTTGACTCATCAAAGAGAGGCTGTAGCTTTTCTAGCTCTTTCTTTCTCAGTGTCTCTCCTGGTAACAAGGAGAGTTTGGAAATTGTTTTTTAGCAAATGCATTAGAGGGAAGGTTGAAGAGAAGTGACACATTGACAAGTGACTGAAGGAACAAACCTGGGGAAGGATGGTAAATACGATGGCTGCCGAAAATGAGGGGCTCCCCAAATCCCTTCCAGATTTAATTGTAGGTGTGCAGCTGACCCATGTAAACTGGGCACTAGAAGGGGGGCTGGGTGGCTCAGTCAGTTAAGCGACCGACTTTGACTTACATCATGGTCTCTTGGTTTGTGAGTTCAAGCCCTGCATCGGACTCTGTTCTGTCAGTGCAGAGCCCGCTTCTGATCTTCTGCCTCCCTCTCTTTCTCTGCCCCTCCCCCCCAAATTAACATTAAAAAAAAACTGGGCACTGGAAGTGATGGGGCAGCATATCTTCTTCCCTTCAAAAGCCCAGCAGAGCAGAAACAGTAGCCCCTGCCCATATACTCTATCTGCAGCTACGTGTATGTGTCTCTACTCCCCACCTTTGTGCAGGTTTCCTACCGTGTGTTGTCACCATCATCATCATCTTCTTCATCATAATAGCCGCTAACGTGTGTTGATGTTTACTCTGTGCCAGGCACTATAGTCAGGGGTTGTTTTCCCCCCTACCAAACTGATGTGGTAATTATTATTATTCCCATTTGACATAATGAGAAAATTGAGACTTAAAGGAATGAAGTGCTTTTGTTCAAATCACACATCCAGTAAGCTGTGGAGTCAGGGTTCAACTCAGGAAGCCTGGCTCCAGAGCCTCTATGCTATAAATGCATAGAGGGATGGATGAATGGACAGATAAATGAACAACTGGATAAATGACTTTCCAGCGGGCTCTCTAGCAGTGGTATCTTTGCCCTGAGTTGTGGCATCTCTCTGCAGTCCTCGTCAGTGGTGGTACCATTCCCCTTTTGGGGGATGTGTCCCCTGCTCAGATACACAACCCTCTTGTGGCAGGTTGCCGATAACTCTGTATACCTAAGTGAACACTACCACAGCGCTGTATGGCAGCACTGGGTAGGGCACCTCTGAGAGTCCCCAGAAATGCCAGGGAGAAGAGTGTCTTCACCTTACATGCTAGAGATACTGTGAAGCCTCTTGGCCACACTCAGATTCAGAGGGACCAGGTTAAGCACCTTTTCCATGGATGGAGATGGGAGGGGAAGGATAGGGGGTGAGACCGAGTGCCAAAGTATGATCCCCTAAACCACCAAACTGTGCTTTTGCTCTGAAGATAACCTCTGTAATGGATTGAATTCTGTCCCCCAAAAGATATGTTCAAGTCTTAACCCCTGGTGAATGTGATCTTATTTGGAAATAGGGTCTTTTTCTTTCTTTCTTTCTTTTTTTTTTTTTTTTTTTTGCACATGTAGTTAGTTAAGAGGAGGTTACATTGGATTGAGGTGGGACTTAAAACCAGTGATTGGTGTCTTTATGGGAAGAGGGAAGAGGAGAGGACACACACAGGGAAGTTGTCCACATGAAGACAAAGGAACATTGGAGTGATGCAGCTATACGCCAAGGAATGGCAGGGATTTCTGGGAGGCATCAGAAGCTAGGAAGAGACCAGAAGGGAAGGAAAGAAGGATTCTCCCCTGCTGCCTTTAGAGGGATTACGGCCCTTCTGATTTTGGACTTCTATGTTCCAGGATTATGAGAGAATGCATCTGTTGTTTTAAGTCACCCAGTTTGTGGTAATTTGTTATGGCAGCCCTAGGAAACTAACATACTTCCCTTCTGTTTTCTCCCTCTCCACTTGTTTTTTATCTTAGGATGTTACTCCTTCTGGCACTCTAACCCATGTCTGTCCCACTCTGCAAAGTCTTCACTAGATCTAGCCTTCAATAATTTGGGTTACAGATAACTCAGAAAAAAGGAGCTTGATATTTCAAGTTGTTGCCACAAAGAAATACATCACATCACTAAGTTATACCTTGACACTTAGTAGGTGCTCAATAATGTCTAGTGAATCAAAGGATGAAAGACTGAATAAAGATGCAATTCATGGAGCATAGCTTTCCATTTTGCCTTCTGTCCCTCACTACCTACTCTGTGGAGTGAATTTTTATGAAATAAAAGACTGATTTGTTTCAGATCTTCAAAGTATAGACTAAGACTCTTGAGAGTTCAAGCCAAGATGCAATCACTCAGTGCATTAGTATTGCCTCCATTTATAAAAGAGTCTTGTGTGTGCCAGGCACCATACTGGTTTCTTACGTGCATTGTCTCATTTACTTACTATAACCCAATGAGGCACCTACCTTATTACTACTTAATTGATGAAGGAACTATGAGGTAATTAATTATAATACTAATAATAACAAACATGTTTTGAGTACTTATTATGTGCAATGCTGGGGATTGTCCATACATTATTTTATATAATGTTTCCAATGACCATCTGAGGTTGGTTCCATTTCCTCCAGTTTTACAGAGAGGTTAAGTGACTTGCCCCACGTTGCATAGCATCATGTCTATTGTTAGTACACAACAAAATCTGAAGATGTGGCTTTTTCCCTCTTGGACCTTACAGTCCAGATGGAGAGAGGAAACTGATTCATGGAACAACTCAGTTTTGTTTACTGATACATTACCTGAGGCTCAGGCTGGCTTTGAGAATCAAGTTCATTCTAGGGGAAAATGAGAAGGAACGAGGAGCAGTCTACAGGGATTGTTACTGAAATGCCTCATTTTAATTGTGTTGGAAGGGTAGGGCATGATGGTGGCAGGTCCTCAACATTTGTAAGAAGGTCCTCTTCTGAGAGGGGCAGTTACACACATCAGTGCAGAAATGGCTGAACTTGGCTGTCTTCATAAGAAAAGAGTGTCAGGGGTGGTGCTTAGTTCTGTTCACTTAATGAACATTAAAATGTTCAAATCGGGGCGCCTGGGTGGCGCAGTCGGTTGAGTGTCCGACTTCAACCAGGTCACGATCTCGCGGTCCGTGAGTTCGAGCCCCGCGTCGGGCTCTGGGCTGATGGCTCAGAGCCTGGAGCCTGTTTCCGATTCTGTGTCTCCCTCTCTCTCTGCCCCTCCCCCATTCATGCTCTGTCTCTCTCTATCCCAAAAATAAATAAACGTTGAAAAAAAAAATTAAAAAAAAAATAAATAAAATGTTCAAATCAAATTAAGATCTGTGTGTCTTTAGGGTGTGTTGAGAATCAACTCTCCTGTTACCTTCCAGTTTGAGGTAATGTTGTACTTCATGGGGTTTTGGCTACAACCCAGAGGACTTATTCTTAGGATTTTAAATTCTCTGGGTTTGGAGTTGGTGTCCTTAGACATCTGATTATACCTGGTTTGGGGATGTGGGTAGGACAGACTCTGGATAGTTGCCATTTTGTCATTGTAGGTCAGCTCCCTCTGCCTGTAATGGTCTGATCTTCCCATTTTCTACCAAGCCGGTGAGGGTCCTGGAGCCCTGGGCTTGTGTGTAATGCCATAGGAAATGACACATCTGAATGTTCCAAAAGGTAGGACAGAGAAGAGTGACAAGATAGACAGCACCTGGAGTAGAAGCCACAATTAAAGTTTGGAAGCTGTTCACCTAAAAGGGCTAAAAAGAGGTTGAATTTACAATAAAGACAGGACAAATAGGAAGAAAGTGAAAAATTGGGGGAGAACTTTAGAGGTGGACAGTGGAGGGCTTCTGGATTCAGAGAAGGTAACCACAGGGACTCTTTGTTAAGAATCCTCTTGCTCTGGGCTTGGGCAAAGAGAATTCGTAACGACATCAGTTTTTTTTTTCTTGCACTGGAGCCTCCTAAAGGCTCACCACTCACTTGGAAAACCCCTGTGCATTCTTCAAAACCCAACACAGGCATTAATCTCCCAGATGATTTCCCTGATCCCTCATCGTGCATTAGGAGCCTCTGTTCTGTGTTATTATAACATTTTTTTTCTTACCTTTGCCTCATGTTTACTAGCCTATCCTATAATCATCTATTTTTCCTTTTCCTCCACTGTATACAACTTGGTGTTAGGACAGTGCAATGTTATTTGCCGCATTTCCATCCAGCACATGGCCCATAGTAGAAGCTCAAAGTATGTTTTTGATCCCAATTATAAATTTAAAAATGGCCATTTTATTCCACTCGATTTTGCTGTGAATCTAAAACTGCTCTAAAACAATAAAGTCTACTAAGAAGAAAAAAAGCCGTTTTGTTTTATATACCAGCCTTTTGTGAGATTAATTGGAATGTGAGTTCTTAAGAGCCCAATTAGTTTTGGATACATGGGCAAAATCATATTTTTGGATCCAAATCTGAGTAGACACACTGAGCACCCTCAGACTCTGTCCCCAGGGAGGTCCAGCCTATGTCCATTTCTCTCTGACATCCCTGTGCTTTAGATTCAGTGGTGTTTGAGGCTGCCTCTGTCCTCTGGGTCTGTGGAATTTGCAGATGGTGCTGGCAGATGCCCAGCTTGGTCCTCTTCAATGCTCCTTGTTTTCTGCTGGCGGTCACTGTGTGGTAGGCCTGGTGCTGGCAGAGGGGGGTGGGAGTCCAGGGGAGAGGAGCTGGGAAATCTGAATTTCGTGTCTGGAAAGAAGACTCACCCATGTGACCTGGGGAAAGCATTTTGCCCTCTTTGGATGGCCTGTGCTGAAATGGCCGTGGAACTGCGAGGCTCTGCTGACCCCGAGGAGAAGTTTTCAGGCAAGGCAACACTGCCGTGCTCAATTTCCGTCCCTGGGGTGGAAACATCTCCTGCTTCCGCCTTCAGAGAGCCTTTCTCTGTGCTTCTTTGTGAGACATTTCTGAGAACTGCCTGCATTCTGTTTCTGGTGGTGAATTGATTTAGGAGATCCTTTGTTGATAGCTCAGCTTCAAAAGCGTCAGAGTCTGCTGTTTATCTTCCTTCTCCCTTACAAGCGAGGAGATGCTCTTACAAAGGAGAGGGGGAAAAATAAAAATGCCCTTGTTACTGACTTATAAACTCATTAGACCCTTTTGGGGGGGCCATAGTGTAACTACTTTGTGGCTAAATAGTGTGATTTCTACATGTTTTATATTCAGTTAAATGGGGGTGGGTGGGTAAGGGTAAATGAAATCATTCTGTGTCTGTGAAGAGTATGTGAGTTTTATATTAAATGTTTCATAGCTTTCTTTTGTTCCAGATGCTTATTTAAATTTATTTCAGCAAACATTCCTTGAGCCCTTAGTGTGTGGTAAATGTAGATAAAAAAGGATTTTGGGGAGCTCATGGACTCCTGGAAGAGAGACAAGTTAACACTGAAGTTTTTAGAGCAATTAAGGCACCACTTTGAGATACTCACTGTAGAGGTCGTAGTTCCTCAAGGGCACTGTACAGGTCTAAATTATGGTTGTATAAATCTGGGTACAGGAAGATCCTAGGCCATATCTTCTTAGTTTGGACTCTGGGGCAGAAAAGACTCTTAATTCCAATTTGGAAAATTCTGGGGCTGGACTGGGATTATTCTGGCTGGATCACGCAGTCCCTTTGGTAGCCTGCAATGAGGTATGAAGTGTGGTGGGCAAGTATGACTATCCAACCCCACTAACGTAGGTGTTTGGAGAAAGAGTGGGCACCATCCTCATTAAAAAGGCTTAGAGAGAAGGAGGAGTGCTTGGGCCGAGAAACAGTAGCTGTCCACTACAGCTGAGGAGCATTGATCAGCATCGATTCCTGTCTGGAGAGAAAGCCAATTCTTACATTCATCCACTTCAGATGCCTTCATCCACAGCCATCCCTTCTGGTTAGGGACATCATAAGCTATCCTCATCACTGTCATCATCATACTCATTTAGTGAGCACCTGCTATATGCTAGGCACTGGGCCAGGTGCTCTATATAAATTATTTTTACAACAATCTTATAAGGCAGATATTATTTTGCTACTTTATTGAGGCTCAGACACATTGACTTACCCAAAGTGGGGAGATGGGATTTGAATTCCAGTCTCTCTGGCTTTGATGCCGGTCTTTCTGCTACCATATTGCTGTTTGGGATTTGTGCATCTCTAGGATGAAAGATAGTCTGTAATGAAAATACGTAACTGAACTCAAAGACCTTTGACCTCCAGCCATGGCCTACAAAATCTCCAATGGGAATTCTCTGTTTGTGATGATTTATTGTCATGTTTTATGAGGGCTCCAGGCACAAGGAAGGGTGTTCAGAACAGTCTTGGAGCAAACAACTCTTCTAGCATGTCCCCTAGTGCAAAGCTGTAGGTGGTCATGGTCAGCCAACTGGCAAAGAAAGAATAGGTAGTGGGACACATTAATGATCGGTTGTTGATGGAAACAGTTATGGTGTTCATGATTATTATTTTTCAGAGTGTTTGGAAAAACAAGCTGGAGGAATGCCATGAAAATGTGTTATGTTCTGAGGAGAGTATTGGTTGACTAATACAATAGTGATGATGATAATAATAATAATAATAATAATAATAATAATAAATGTCCATAGTCTGGCATTGGTTCTTTTTTCTAATGTGTACATAATGCTAATGTTCAAAAAATTTATTGAAGTATAACTAACATACAATTTTAGTTTTAGGTGTGCAACATAATTTGTCATTTTTATACATTGTAAAATTGTCTCCATAATAGTTCCAGTTACCATGTGTGACTCTACAAAGTTGATACAATGTTATTGACTATATTCCCCATGCTGTATGTTACATCCCTATTACTTATTTTTATTTTATAACTGGAAGTATGTACTTCTTAATTCTGTTTGCCCGTTTTGTGCACCTCCTGCAACCCCCTCTTCCCTCTGGAAAAGACCCAGTCTCTTCCCTGTATCTATGAGTCTGTGTTTTGTTTTGTTTTTGTTTGTTTTATTTTTTAGATTCCACATATGAGTGAAATCATGTGGTATTTGTCTGTCTGACATACTTCACTTAGCATAATACCTTCAGGGTCCATCCATGTTGTCAAAAATGGTAAGATTTCATTTTTTTTTCTTTAATGGCTGAGTAGTATTCCATTGTGGCTGTGTGGGTGTGTATATATCATGTCTTATTTATTCATCTATGGATGGATACTTAAATTGTTTACTTCTCTTAGCTATTGTAAATAATGTTGTAATGAATATCTATGAGCATGGAGTGTTTTTCCATTTATTTGTGTCTTCAGTTGCTTTCATCAATGTCATAGTTTTCAGTGTATAGGTCTTTCATCCCCTTGGTTAAATTTATTCTTTTTGATGTGATTATAAATGGGATTATATTCTTGATTTCTCTTTTGGGTAGTTCATTATTAGTGTATAGAAATGCAACATATTTTTGCATACTAATTTTATATTCTGCAACTTTCCTGAATTTATTAGTTCCAACAGTTTTTTGGTGGAGTCTTTAGGGTGTTTTACATCTAGCATCATGTCTTTTGCATATAGTGACAGTTTTACTTTTCCTTTCCAATTTGTATGATTTTTAATTTCTTTTCCTTGCCTAATTGCTATGGCTAGGACTATGTTGAATAAAAGTGGGATTTGTGGGCATTCTTGTCTTATTACTGATCTTAGAGGAAAGCTTTCAGCTTTTTAACCATTGAATATATTAACTGTGGGTATGTCATACATTGCCTTTATTATGTTGCGATATGTTCCCTCTAGCCCCACTTTGTTGAGAGTTTTTATTATAAATGTATGTTGAATTTTGTCAAATGATTTTTTTGCATCTATTGAGATGATCATATGATTTTAATTTTGATTGATTGATCTTTAATTTTGATTGATTCACCAATGTTGAATCATCCTTGCTTCCCTGGAATAAATACCACTTGATCATGATGTATGATACTCTTAATGCATTTTTGAGTTTGGCTTGCTAATATTTTGTTGAGAATTTTTACATCTGTGTTCATCAGGGTTAGTAGCCTATACTCCTCTTTTTTAATGTAGTGTCCTTCTCTGTGTTTGGTATTGGGGTAATGCTGGACTTGTAAAATGAGTTTGGAGGCTTTACCTCTTCAATTTTTTGGAAGACTTTGAGAAGAATAAGCTTTAAATCTTTGAATGTTTGGTAGAATTCACTAGTGAAACCATCAGGTCCTGGACTTTTGTTTGTTGGGAGAGTTTTGATTACTGATTCAATCTCCTTACTAGTAATTGGTCTATTCATATTTTCTATTTCTTTATGATTCAGGTTTGGAAGATTGTAAATTTCTAGGAATTTTGTATTTCTTCTAAGTTGTCCAATTTCTTGGCATATAATTGTTCATATAGTCTCTTGTGATCCTTTGTATTTTTGTAGTTTCAGTTGTAAATTCTTTTTCTGATTCTGTTTATCTGAAACTTCTCTTTTTCCGTTCAGTCTAGTCAAATGTGGGTCAAACTTATTTTTTTTTTCAAAGAATCGGCTCTTTATAGATCCTTTCATTGTCTTTTTAGTCTCTATTTCATTTATTTCTGCTTTGTTCTTTATTATTTCCTTCTTTTTACTGACTTCGGCTCTGTTTGTTCTTTTTTTCCTAGTTTCTTTAGTTGTAGAGTTAAATTATTTATTTGAAATTTCTCCTGTGTCTTGAGGTAGGCCTGTATTGCTATGACCTTCTTTCTTTTTTTTAAAAAAAATTTTTTATCGTTTATTTATTTTTGAGAGACAGAGCACGAGGAAGAGAGGGTGATACAGAATCCGAAGCAGGCTCCAGCTCGGAGCTGTCAGCACAGAGCCTGACGTGAGGCTCAAACTCACAAATTGTGAGATCATGACCTGAGCTGAAGTCAGTCGCTTAACCAAATGAGCCACCCAGGTGCCCCTGAACTTCTTTCTTAGAACTTCTTTTGCTTCATCCCATAGATTTTGGTGTGTTCTATTTCTGTTTTCATTTGTCTGTAGGTATTTTTTGACTTCTCCTTTAATTTTTTCTATGACCCAGTAGTTGTTTATAACATGTTGTTTAAGCTCCATATATTTCATATATTTGTAGGCTTTTTTTTTTTTTCCTTCCAGTTTTCTTCTCGTAATTGATTTCAAGTTTCATACCATTGTGGTTAGAAAAGATGCTTGATATAATTTCAGTCTTCTTGAATTTATTGAGATTTGTTTTGTTGCCTAACATGTGATCTTTCCTGGAGAATTTTCCATGTGCAGTTGAGAAGAATGTATATTCTGCTTTTGGATGGAATGTTCTATATACATCTATTAAGTCTATCTGGTTTACTGTGCCATTTGAGGTTGTCATTTCCTTATTGATTTTCTGTCTATTGATGTAAGTACAGTGTTGAAGTCCCTTACTATTGTTTTGCTGTCAATTTCTCTGTTAATATTTGCTTTATATATTTTGATTCTCCTATGTTGCCTGCATATATATTTATAAAAGTTATATCTTCTTGATGGATTGACCCTTTATCATTATTTAGTGCCCCTTTTTGTCTCTTATTACAGTCTTTGTTTTATTCTAATTTTTTAAAATGTTTATTTTTGAGAGAGGGAGAGACAGAGTACAAGCAGGGGAAGGACAGAGAGAGGGAGACACAGAATCAGAAGCAGGCTCCAGGCTCCAGGCTCCATGCTGTGGGGCTTGAACTCACAGGCTGTAATATCATGACCTGAGCCAGAGTTGGATGCTTAACTGACTGAGCCACCCAGGAGCCCCTACACTCTTTATTTTAAAGTCTGTTTTCTCCAAAATGAGTATGGCTACACCAGCTTTCTCTTTGTTTCCTTTTGCATGGATTATCTTTTTCCGTCTTTTCACTTTCAGTCTGTATGTGTCTTTACTTCTGAGTGAGTATATGGCAGTAAATGGATCTTTTTTCTTCTTTTAATCCATTCAAGCACTCTAAGTCTTTTGATTGAAGACTTTAGTTAATTTACATTGTAAATAACTATTAATAGATAAGTACTTATTGCCATCTTGCCAATTGTTTTCTGCCTATTTTTGTAGTTCCTCTTTGTTCCTTCTTCTCTTTCTCTGTTGTGGTTTGATGACTTTCTTTGGTGTTACTTAGATTCCTTCCTCCTTTTCTTTTGTGGATTTACTGTAATTCTTTGCTTTGTAGTTACTGTGATGTTCACATATATTCTATGTATATGGCAGTCTCTTTTAAATTGATAGAAACTTAAATTTGAACACATTCCAAAACTCTACATTAAAAATATTTTTTGTAATATTTATTTTTGAGAGAGAGAGAGAACAAACAGGGAAGGGGCAGAGCGAGAGTGAGACACATAATCTGAAGCAGGCTCCAGGCTCTGAGCTGTCAGCCCAGAGCCTGAAGTGGGGGGTTGAACCCACAAGCCATGAGATTATGACCTGAGTCAAAGTTGGATGCTTAATAGACTGAGCCACCCAGGTGCCCCCGAAACTCTACATTTTAAACCATATTCCCCGTGTTTTATGTTTTGGATGTCACTTTTTACATCTTTTTATTTTAGATATCCCTTAACTAATTATTATAGCTTTAGTTAATTTTACCACTTTGTCTTTTAATCTTTTTAGTAGCTTTATAAGTGATTAATTCACTACCTTTACTATATATTTACCTTTCCCAGTGAGATTTTAACTTTTGTTATCTTGTTATTAGTGCCATTTCTTTTCAGCTTAGAGAGGTCCTTTTAATGGTTCTTGTAAGGCTAGTTTAGTAATGCTAAACACTTTAGCTTTTTGCTTCTTTGGAAAACTCTTTATCACTCTTCAGATGTGAACGATAATCTTGCTGGATAGAGTTTTCTTGGTTGGAAGTGTTTTCCTTTTAGCACTTTGAATATGTCTTGTCTCTCCCTTCTTGTCCACAAAGTTTCTGCTGAGAAATCTGCTGATTGCCTTGTGGGATTTCCCTTGTATGTAAAAATTTGTTTTTCTCTTGTTGTTTTTTAAGATTCTCTCTTTGTAACTACTGACATAATTTTATTTATATTTTGTCTTGGTGTGGCTGTCTTTGGGTTCATTTTATTTGGAACTTTCTGGGTTTCCTGGACTTGGATATCTGTTTCCTTCCCTAAGTTAGGAAAAATTTTAACTATTATTTATTCAGATAAGTTTTATGTTCCTTTCTCTCTCTTTTCCTTCTGAGAACCCTATAATTCAAATGTTATTCTGCTCAATGCGTCTAGAGATCTCTAAAGTTATCTTCATTTTTAAAAATTCCTTTTTTCTTTTTGCTGCTGTGGGTGGATTCCATTGCTTTATCTTCCAGCTTGCTGATCTGTACTTCTACTTCATCCAGTCTGCTGTTGAACCATTTTAGTGTATTTTTCAATGCATTTGTTGTATTCTTCATCTCTGTGACTACTATTTGGCACTTTTTTATATTTTCTATCTCTTTCCTGAAGTTTTCACTATATTTATCCTTCTTCTCCCAAGTTCAGTGAACATTTTTACAACTATTAGTTGGAATTCTTTGTCAGGTACATTGCTTAACTCCATATAATTAAGGTCTTTTCCTGAGGTTTTGTCTGGTTCTTTCATTTGGAACATATTTCTCTATCTCCTTATTTTACTTGAGTCTGTGTTTGTTTCCATGTATTAGGTGAAGCAGCTATCTCTCTGTCTTAAAGGCATGGACTTGTGTAAATGATGATCCTTCTTGTTTACACTTGCCCTTGGTTGTCTCTCAAACCTTTGTGATTGTCTAAACCACCTGATTTATTCTTGATAAGTTTCTGTTGTTGAGAGTGTGCCAGGACTTGTCAAAGATCCAAAGGGAGGAATCTCAATTAGCACCTAGTTTCAGGCTGATTGGAAACCAGACCCCCAGGTAGCAGCTTTCAAAGTATGCAAATATATACACTTCTGTGGGTCCACAATTGTAATCCCTATTGGACTTCACACCCGGAGATCTGGAGATGTCCCCTAGGTGACCGTTGCAAAAATTGGGGCTCCAAATGAGTGTGTAAGCTCCTTTCTAGGACATCTTGATAAACTGTAGGGAGACCAAGGGGGTCCCTGCTTCTGTTTCCTGGGTGTGCCTCTTCACCCTCTAGACAAGTGGGAAACCTGATGTCTGTTCCTCAGGCTGAAGCTCCAGGCTAAGTAAATAAGTCTTGTTCATAGGAAAATTGGGTTGTGTTTCATTCTGCTTCCCTGAGAATGGTGGCCTGCCAAGAGTTGTCTTTCCAGTCGTTACAGTCCCATGGAGCTCTGGAATGCCAGTCCTCTTGGCCACTAGGGCTAGGTGATCGAGGGGTGTCCCCAGTGTAGTTTGCACAGGCTTGCTGGCTTTGGCAAGGCAGCTGGAGAGTGTAGTGGGCAGGGCATGCTTGCTGACTTCAGAAAAGCATTGGGAAACTATTTTGTCTAAGCACACCTGTGGATTTCAGCAATGTAAAGAAAGCGAGCCTTGTCTGTGCATGTACACTGGCTTTAGGCTGGGAGTGGGCTCACATTTGGGCATTCCTAGTCATGGGGTACAGATGCCACTTCTTATTTTCCCTAACTAGCCAAATACGTGAAAATATGGAAACTTTCAGACTTATTTTGTGGATTTTCATTTTAAAAGTTTATTGTTATTTGGGGTAAAATGAACAAAACACAAAACTTGCTATCTTGACCATTTTTTATTATACAGCTCAGTGATGTTAAACGCTATCATATTGTTGTGCAAACATCACTACCATCCATCCCTAGAACTCTTTTCATCTTAATTTTTTTTTTAATGTTTATTTATTTTTGAGAGAGACAGAGACAGAGTGTGATCAGGGGAGGGGCAGAGAGAAAGGGAGACAGAACCCAGAACAGGCTCTAGGCTCTGAGCTGTCAGCACAGAGCCTGACACAGGGGCTCGAACTCACAAGCCATGAGATCATGACCTGAGCCAAAGTCGGATGCTTAACCAACTGAGCCACCCAGGTGTCCCTGTTTTCATCGTACAAACTGAAACTTTCTACCCATTATACAATAACTCTTCATGACCACCTTCTTTCAACCTCTGTCAACCATCAGTCTACTCTTTGTTACTATGAGTTTAGCTTCCCACCCCCCCCTTAAAAAAAAGATCCACATATAAGTGGGATCCTGCAATATTTGCTTTTCTGTGTATGGCTTATTTCACTTAGTATAATGTCCTTCAGACTCATCCGTGTTGTGGCAAATGGAAAGCTATCCTTTTTAAAAGGCTGGATAATATTCTATTATGTGTATACTTATACACCATATTTTCTTTATCCATTTATCCACCAGTTTTATTTTGAATAAAAGTATCAAGCTATACTAAAACCTCTTGGCATGGTATGTAAAGGTTAGTGTACCATTCTTGTTTCAGAGTAAATGAAATTGCACCCTGTTACAACACTGATGGTAAAAATGAGGGTAACATTCATCCTTCAAGCTTTTTTTTTGCCCTTGTGAGGAAAAGATATGCTCACCATATATGGAGGAAACCTGCACAAAGGATGGCTGGGATTATTACTTGTTAAGACCTTAGAACAGAGCCTGGCACACAGTGAGGCCTATATAAGTATTACTTAAATAATGCACAGGACTTTGAAGCCTACAAGCCCTTTCATATATGTTGCCTCTTTCACTCTTACAATAACCTGGAGGTTTGGTAGAATTGAGTTTATTATTTCCACTTCACAGATAAAGAAAGTGTAGTTCAGAGAAGTTAAGGAATTTGCTTAAGGTCACCCAGGTAATGACTAGAAGGAATTAATCTAGAATTCAGGATTCTGCTTTCCTTTTGGGTGCTCAAAAGTAATAATGTCCACCCATAGCTATGGCTTCTTCTGGGTGGCCTTTTCTCCCTGGATCTAGCTCCCCACAAACTACACTGACACTATTTCCTCCCCTTGACCCTTCTGGACCTCTCGCTGTCCTTGTTTATCTCCCTACTCTCCAAGCTCTGTGAGTAGTCCTTTTATTAAAGTCTCTTTATTTGAACCATCTGGGGTGAATTCTGTTTCCTGCTGAGACCCTGATTGTTATAAAGACCAATATTGACTTGCTTATTTTTAGATTGCTGACTGAGGACATAAACAAATAAGCAAAACCCAAATAAAACTGCTACTTACTACTGTTTCATTTATATCATTGAAACAAAACAAAGACTAACACCAAAAAAAAAAAAAAAAAAAAAA
Organism: Puma concolor; assembly: GCF_028749965.1. Lineage (NCBI taxonomy): Eukaryota > Metazoa > Chordata > Mammalia > Carnivora > Felidae > Puma > Puma concolor. The sequence goes on from NC_141679.1 coordinate 68,006,653, forward strand.
AAAAGGAATAATTGTAGCAAATCTTACTGTATTACTTTGTTCTTATTTTGTTATGACCTAGTGAAAACTGTATCAGAGATTGGATGGGGCCCATGGGCCAATGTTTGGAAGCAAATAGGTGAGATCACTTTACCACTCTAGCAATTTGTTCCCCTGGTATTTAATATAGTTAGAAAGAGAGCACAATACATCATATATGCATTTCCCAATACAGGATAATGCAATGTACTTTTGAAGTTTCTTAAATGCTCCATGGGCTCTTTTCAACAAACCTGTACCGAACATCTATTTTTTGTCTCCCCGCCCCGTTCCCCCCCACCCCCGTACACAAACAGGGGATGTATAGGTGTATAAGACCATAATCCCTGCCATCACAGGCTAGTGGGGGTGACAGACAAGAGGCAATTGTGGTATATGGAAGACAGTGCCAAGAGAAAGGTCAGCATGAGCCTGTAGGAGCACATTGCAAACATAACAACTAAAATTCTTGGGGATGGGGGTGGTGAGGTGATGTCCAGACCAGGTGACATTTGAGCTGAAGCTTTGAAGCATTATAAGAGTTTGCCTAATGGACAAGGGGAAAGGGCATTTCAAGTACAAAGTCCAACTTGAATAAAGGCATGGGGGCATGAGAGCATATGGTATGCATAGGAGTATGTCCTGAAATTAACCTGGTGTGGCTGAATTGCACGGTTGAGGGGGAGATGCAAAATGGAGCCAAAGGATGAAGAACTTTAGATTTAGCACTGAGGGATTTAGCCTTTATCCTCCAGGCAGCTTTGATTTATTGGAGGTTTTTTTTTTTTTTCTTTTTTCTTTTTATTAAGAGGTGTGACATGGTCAAATGGGCATTTAAAGATCACTCTGGTTATCGTTTAAGAGATGGATTGGAAGGGTGTGAGATTAGGGGCTCAGATGCCAGTAAGGATGTTATGGTGATGGTTTAGGAAATAAAAAAAGGTGAGGTTCTTGGTTAAAATGACAGAGTAGATGCAATATTCCCAGCGCAAATCCCCTTAAATCCACCTGCTGAACAAGGGGCCAGTGAGGGAGAAACTTCCTTTGAATTTTCCTCTTAGCTCCAGCCTACAATCTGCCCCCTTGTAATCCTAAGCCCCATCAGTCTATGAAGGTGGCAACTAAGACTTCCCACCCTCTTATGAGTTTTTTGGACTCACATTGAGTTAGGAATCTCATGAATGCTATAATTTTACAAAGTGGTGTATTGGTGAAATAAAAGGCAGACTGTGTATCCCAGGAAGTATCTCCAGGCAAGTGCCACTTCCTTTGATTTGTGAGTATTTTGCCTGTGTGTTTGTACATTTAGGGCCTAAGGGTTTGGGGGAATCTCATCTGTGTGTGCGTGCGCATGTGTGTGTATCCCCTACTTTCCCTGTGCCTACTTGCCCGCTATCACCTTGCAAAATGAAGTCTTGTTTGCCATCTGCCTGGGAGCAAACCTCCTGATTGCAAAGTTGGATGTTGTGAATTTTCAGATACTGCTGTGTGATTGGGGCTACATTTCTCTGGCCTTTCTGTCAGGTTTTTCATTCTAAAACAATGAAAATTTTATACACATACACTAATCATTTTCATGAGCTGTGTAGCATGGGGAGTTTCACTTTTATTTATCACATGCATCAGTTTGTCTATGTATTTATATATGTGTCTGAGAAATCTTTTTACTAGTTCTATGAAAAACTATGAAAGCTGCTTTACCTAAATCTAATGTAAGCATCCCTGTCTTATTAAGCTGTGGAGTATTAAGCAAATTACTTAACTTTTCTGAGACTCAGTGTCATTATGAATAAAGCAAAAGGATTTTACAAACTTCAAAATGAGTACAATTATTGTTATTATTAGGAACACAATTTGTGTATATTTCAAACGTCAGTGTAACCTTTATAAAGCTATTCTGATAGTGGTTATGGTGAGTGTAGATGACTCTTACAAATTTCAGATCTGGTATCTCTTATAGCCGAACACAAGAGAATCTTCTCTTGACTGAATAGAATTGCTTACGTGTTTATTTATATGTTTACGTTCTGGAGACATTTTTACTATACTTTCTTCCCTGTAGCTGGCTATTATTAATAAACATTTTTTAACTCTATTTTTATAATAAATTATTTTGGAGAGAGAGACCGAGAGAGAAAGAGGGAGAAAGTGCGAGTGAGGAGGGGCAGAGATAGAGGGAGAGAGAGAATCCCAGCTAGGCTCTACACTGTCAGCACAGAGTCGATGAGGGGTTCGATCTCACAAACTGTGAGATCATGACCTGAGCTGAAATCAGGAGTCAGATACTTAACTGACTGAGCCACCCAGGCACCCCATAAAAAAGTAAACTTTTAAAGTACCTGATGCTATCAAGTAAATTGATCCTCACAATAACCATGTGAATTAATTTAGATGACCATCATTATCCCCTTTTACAGATGTAGAGACTAAGATTCAAAGAGGTAAAATTGTGTCCAAGTTCACATAGTAAATAATTAAAGCAACAACCTGATTTGCAGTGTTTGTACTCCAAATTCCCTTTTCTTCTTATTATACCACCTGTGTCAGGTCGTAATATTTATTAACATAATTTGTTTCCCATTCCCTGCCCCTGTTCCCTTCCCTTACTTTTATGTTGCCGGAATATACTTTTGTGCCTCATTAACTTTGAACTTGGCCATGTAACTTGCTTTGGACAATGGATTGTGAGCAGATGTGATATAAACCATGTCTACATAGAACTTGTACATGAACTTGCATTGCTCGGTCCTACAACTTGAGTGTCTGCGCTTTGGCATAAGAACAGCATGCCCCAAAGATGATTGCTCTTTGTGCTTGGGTCTCAGAAGGAGAGAATGTGTGGAGCTCAGTGGAGCCCAGTGGAACACACTAGAGCTCGGGCAAGCCCAGCAGAAGCCAGCACAGGCCAGTAGAACCAATCTTTGGCCCTCAGGTAATGAGGGCAAGAATTAAATGTTTGTTGTCATAAACAGCTGAGATTTTGGGGGTCTTTTGTTGTTGTAGCAAAAGCCAACTAATAAACCACCCTGTTTTTCTTAGGAGCTAATTTGGTTCTAAGTCTTTGATGGGTCCAATTTCAGTCTTCTTCAGCCTTTTGATACTCAAAATGCTGTGTGACCCAAGGACTAAGCCAACCATCTGCACTAAGCACAAAGCCTAGAATATGCAGGTCTTAAGTAAATGTGTGTGTTGCTAAGAATGATGAAAACCTGAAGCTCTAGTTCGCCGGCCCTATAATGACCCAGAACAGAGAACAAAATACTGTATATTGAAGGACTTTTTGGTAGGCAAGGAAGTCTCCGGGTGAAATGAGGCAAGTGGGGGTAGGGACTAGGACATGGAACCAAATCGACTGAAACATGAGAAGAGCCTTGGGGTAAAAGCTCAGTTGTAAACGGATGTTCAGCTAAGCTGTCACAATGTGGAGGCAAGTTTGTAACATCACTAAAAGGAGCAAATTTCCTTGGAACTTTGCAGCCAGCTCATGCCCCTTTCAGTTTTATCAACCTCAGGCACAGTCAAACTTCTTATCCTTCCAGAATATAGAAAACTGTCACCAGAGGAGTAAGCCTTGACTGCTTTACTCTAATGAAGCTATGCCCCAGCCTTACTCAGGGTGCACTTGGCATCATTGTAACTATAGTTTGTTCTCTTCCAGAAGGTATCTCACATGACTGGAACCACATTTGTCTTATTAACAGTAGGAACTCTATGAATATTTGTCATATATATATATATATGTCATATATATATATGTGTGTCATATTATATATATATATATATATATATATATATATATATATATATATATATATATAATAAATCAGAAACTTCTTCACCTTACCTGAAAACTGAATGATCTTGGGCAGTAAGTCGTAAGTCTTTGCAGTTTTCTCCAGTGAAGATTACTCTGCCTATTTTCTAGTAGCTCCAGGGAATGGAGAGATTTCTATATAGTCTTTGGCCTTTTCTGTTGCTTTTTTGTCACCCTTCACAGTTTCTCATCAGGCTCTTGGCTTTTGTAATCTGTGGTTCCATTCACGTTGCTCTCCACTAGATTCGGCCTGGAAATTTGGCGACTTCCAAATTGGTCTCATCTTTATTGATCATCTCATCCTGAATCACAGCCTTTGCTTGTATCCTATCCAAAGTTGACTTTTTTGGGAACTTTAGTATCCTTACTACAGATTAGTTTCACAGTTCCTCAGCCTCTTGAAATATGTGACCTTCATCTATACCCCATACGTCAAATCTTTTTAAGCTTCAGAAAAATAGAATTTTAGCCATTCAGTGCAGGAAGTGCCCTTAGAGATCATCTAATTCAACCCCGTTATTGTTCAGATGAGGTGATGGAAGCAAGGACTTGGTCAAGTGAGTTAATAGCAAAGCAGAGAATAGAGCCCAAATGGCTCTCTTCCTGGTCTAGGATTCTTTCAGCTGCACCATCTTCCCTTCCTAATCACACTCCTCTTGTCTTACTATCCAGTGTGTAACCACAGTGCATGTGACATACCTGGAAGTGTTACTACTGTGAACGTGAATCCAAACATGCAAGGTTCTGTTTGAATTTGGAGAATATGTTCGTGCTTGAGTTTTCTTCTTGCTTAATATCTATAGAAAAAAAACAGTGACTTGGTTCTAGAGTAAATTAATCCACAAGATTTCCTTAAATAACAAAGAACTAGATAATTGAACTGGTGGTGGTGCTAGGGGCAAGGGGGGGAGGTGGGGGGCACAGGGTTGAAGATCAAAAAGTGTTTATTGGGTTGTGCGATGTGGAGCTCACAGGTATTCTTGGTGAGAGCATTTAGGGGGTTGAATTGAGAAGTCAATGATAGTCTGAGTACATTGAAAGTGGGCAACTACTAGATTCTTGCCTTTGGGGAAAAAAAAGGAAGGAGAGGGCAATAGTATCACTATTATAGTATCACTATATAGGGATATGGGTGTAGCATAATGGGAGAGAGTATTAAAGTTAGGAGGTAATTGTTTATGTTTCTTAGTAGTGGTGGAAGGATCCAGTAGAGAGAAAGGATTTAAACCACCAGAAGTTGAAGAACAGTTGATGGAAAGGAAGAAGTTAGAAGGAAGAACCTCTCTTCCTTGGATATTGGAGGGAGAAAGTCAGAAGAATTTGGGTGTAAGATGGTTGTTAGTGTAGAGGACAGAGGATAAGGGATTCCAGACTAGATAACATGTCTTGTCCATGAGATAATTTTTTTGTGAGATTATCTGACGGGAAGGGATGTAGGGAAGATAGAGGGCTTGAGGAGGGGTTTGGAGTAGTCACTGAAGAGAATAGAGAGGGAACTGGCCACAGACAAGTAAGAGCAATGCTAGTTAAAGCACTTTGAAGGCTCAGCTGACATTAAAAAGCTCTAACCTATCCTGACATCAATCGGAATGTTGTGTCCTCTTCTTGGACTCCATCTTGGATGATGTCTGAGGATAACCAGGATGAAATGGCATTTTGTTCGGGGGGGGGGGGGCTCTGTAAATTTGTGTTTGGCTCAGGGTTTTGTCAGTGTTAGGTTCTAAGCACTGAATTCTTACTTTATCTCTTGGTTCAACCATTCCATATGCTTTTATGGTTCTGTAAATCAGGGTTGCCCAGGAGGAACATAACAGCAAGAAATTCCCTGAATTCCCTAAGAAGTCACAGGACTTGATTACCACTTATATATGGAAATGCCACACTTCTAATAAAAATAAAATCTCCAAGTTGACACTGTAATTAGAATTCCATGAAAGGAGAGGGCAAATGAATCAAGAAATCTGTCTTTTCCCCCATGATTTACTTTCCTGATGGAGCTTCTCAAGTATTATTGCTGCCACTGTGATGCTGCCCTTTTCAAAAGAGCACCTTTTGCCTGTAACATTTGGGGTAACTACATAGGTAAAAGACTTAGCCACTTGTCCATCTGAGTTGTTCAATAAGACTTGTTTAGAGGTGGCAATGGGAAAATAAAGATAAGATATAAATCTAGATCTTCATTTAAATTATACGTTTCTAGCTTGAGGTCCTGACAGGGCTCTCTGCCTTCCTAGTTGTCTTTCCTCCTTCACAGAGGGAACACCCTTCTGTCATCCACATTTTAAGAGAATAGCTACTGACATTCTTCCTTCTTGATGTTGGATCCAGAAAGAGAAATGGAGCTCTATTTCCTACCTACCTAGAATTCACCTCATCATTTTTGTTTTCTGAGACCACTTTCTTCTATAGGTGGCCTCAGCTGTAGTGATATCCCTATATTAGCTACAGGGGAGTAGCCTTCTTCATAGGTCTTGGTCAGATAAATGGTAACACATCACAGTGACCTCAGTGGTCAGAGAACATAATTCATATCCAAGAAACTTGTTTCCTTATAGCAAACATGATAGATCTGTGGTAGCAGTGGCAGCAAGAGCATCAAAATTTCCTTTAGTTTCATTTATTATGTGCCTGTTATGTGTTTTATGACTTATGTATGTTTTTCCCTAATCCTTATGTAAACTTTCTTGAGATGACTATTACCTCATCTCAAAGGTGTAAAAAATGAGGCTCTGAGAGACCAGGTAACTTACCTAAAGTTTACAGAGCAAGTGACAGATATTGGGAGTCTAATTAGATCTGCCTGACCCCAAACTAATATCCCTTCCTATGTCTTCTCATATTTGGACTTCATGCTTAAGATCTACATGCTTAAGACCTTAGGAGGAATGGGAAGTTTTGGGTGTGTCTGTGGTAAGAGGGAAGAGAGAAGCCAGACACATTTGGCACTGCTCAGAGGAAAGTTTGGGGAGAAAGAAAACATAGGGGTGGCCTGGCCCAGAAAAGACACTGGAGGAGACAAGTGTTGAATCTGGATTCTTAAGTGGTTTGTTCTGGGGAAGATGTAGCTGGTCTCCTCCCCCAGAGTCTCCACAGATCTTCAGTGAAGTTGACCTTTCTCACTGGTCATCTTTGGAAGGACCCTGAAAAGGTTTCAGTCCTGCATTTGAGTGGATGTGAGGTGAAAATAGAGAACATTCAGGGGACTGAGAAGCTGGAGATGAAGGATTCAAAGGACTTTGGGGATAGTTATGTGTTAGGAAGATTATTCCTGCCTTAGTATGAGGCTGGAACGTGTGGGGGAGGGAGGGAGGGAGGAAGAGGGAGAGAGTGAGAGAGAGTCTTAAGCAGGCTCCATGCTCAGCTTAGCTTGATGTGGGGCTCCATCCCAGGACCCTAAGATCAGGACCTGAGCTGAAATCAAGAGTCGGATACTCAATTGACTGAGCCACCTAGGCACACCTAAAAGTGTTTTTAAAATGCTAAAGATCTGCACGATTATGGGGTATTAGTATCATTATTGCAATTATTGTTTTTCTGCCTTTTCTGTTTCTGCTCATTTATCTAGTCAGCGTTTATTGGCAGCTACTACTTTGTGGACACTATATTCCATATCATACATGAGGAGAAGTCGATGCTGGCTTTCAGGTCAGAGTCTAGTAGTATATGTAGCGGGAACTTGGTCCTGTGTTTGATTTGTTATCAGTGGGAATGCATTAGGCAGACTGTGAAGGGTAGAGAGGGAGGAGTATGTGGATCTAACTGGGTGTCAGGGTTGGAGGGGACACTTGAGTGGAGATGCCCAGGTGAGTAAGATGCAGCCAGGTGGGCAAATGGAATGGAGTCGGAAGGCAGTTATGCTCACCACTATACCACCAATGCACAATGGAGGTGGGAAGCATGTATGTGGGGCAGGGAAGCGTAAGGAGAAAGGCATGGACACCCAAAGGAAGTGCAGAGAGATGGGCCTAGCTGGCGTGTGGAGGATTTGACAGGTCATCTGTGGCCAGACCACCAGGGGCCTTGTGGGTATTGCTAAAGGGCTTGAACTTTATCGTGAAGGTAGGTGGAACCACACTGGAAGACATGTCAGCTCCCTGCATTGCCAATTCTGTATCACCGTTGATTCTAGATTGCGTGCTGGAATTAACCAGAGTCCAGCCATACTGACACTTGCTGGGTAAAGGGAGGGTTTGTTCTTACTCTTATTAAAGCAAATGGAAAATTTTTTAAACGTTTATTTATTTTTGAGAGACTGAGAGAGACAGAGCGTGAGCAGGGGAGGGGCAGAGAGAGGGTGACACAGAATCCGAAGCAGGCTCTGGGCTCCGAGCTGCCAGCACAGAGCCCAATGTGGGACTCGAACTCAGTAGCTGCGAGATCATGACCTGAGCCAAAGTCAGATGCTTAACTGACTGAGCCAACCAGGTGCTCCTAACTTTGCCCTTTTAAATGGCTTGAACACACTCAGAGGGCAAAAGAAACCTCTGAGTTGTGGAAGCAAATGGCAAGGATGATGAGGAAGATATTGGAGCTGATCCTTCACTTCAGCCGGGGCAGTCAGTGCCAATAACCAACACACGGAGCACTTGTCAGTTTGCCTGGTGCTTTTCGATCCCTGTCATTAAATGCATATAGATTCCTAGTTATTGTGCAGATACTAAGGGTGAGAAAACAGACTTAACCGTATCCATGAAGAGGCAAAACTCACTCCAGGTCCCCTGATTCTGCGTCCTGTATGCTTTCTGCTCTTCCACATCGGGTAGGAATTAAGTGGAAAAGCTCATTTTTCCTTTGAGGTCATGGAGGTCCAAACTGGCCACTTACTGCATTCCTTGTTTCAGAGTTCAGGGAAATGCTGGCCAGCGTGAAGCTCTGTCCTATACATTTTCCTAAACCCAAGTGGGAAGATGAGTGGAACATAGCTTCATTTGTTGTCTAGAATCCAACAAGTTTCCAGTAAACACTGTAAATTCCCTCAAATTTTCCAAATATGTGCACTCCTGGTGGGTTGGAGAAAGTGGACTTTGAGTTCTTAAAAAAAAAAAAAAATGTGTGCCTTTCCTTCCACCTCTTATCCCATACTTCCAGTTTTACAGAAGTGTGATTTTTCACTTTAAAACCTCTTGATTTGGTAGCATCAGTAATCTGTGTTGAACATAACCACCCACATCTAGTAATATTAAATACTTCAGATATAAACTCCTAGGATGCTGACTGAAGAAAGGGGGTGAAACAGAAGGAGAAATGAGCCCATGGTAAGGAAGCTTGTAAACCATTAAAGGGAAGTTTAAAAACTGCAGACACTCTAACATCTTTTCCATCCAGAAAAATAGTTGGAAAGGAACAGCTGCAATGTCCTGCTAAGCTGATTGTTCCAGGAAAGAATATCAGTGGCTCTTTCATTTCACACGTTCCCTGCATTTTCTCTCTTCTTGGTAGTACCCTTTCTTAAGTTTGTCCATTCTTTCCCTCCCTCTCTTTAGTCCTCCACCACCTTGGATATTGTGTTTCTTTTCCATGAGTACCCACTGGAACAAAAGAAACCAAGAGCTAACAAACAGCTGTGAAGGAAAGAAAACTGCTTAAGGAGAAAGAGCAATCTTTTCTTAGGGGAAATAGTGATGTCTCCTGAGGGAATTTAAAAAAAGAAAAAAAGAAGCTCATGTCCACTTTGCAAAGTTGTGGACCAAGGTTGTGTTACTGCTTACAGATAATGTGGCAGCAACACATAGGCTTGAAAAATGAACCATCCCTTCCTGGGTGAAGCTTAGCCTATCCCCCTCTATCATAATTATCGACAGATTTAGATGGAAGTGATTGTGGAACGCATTGTCCTTAACGATATTCAGGGACGTGACCACGAGCAACTCTGATGGAAAAGACTGGAAGCAGTGCAGTTCATCATCACAGTCCCTGAAATGGCTGAGATATGCAGAAGTGCTGGTTTGATCCAAAAGGTATAAATAGCACACGAGAGGGGAGGGTGAGCAGGGCTTGCAGGCTGCTGTGTTTGAGGAACAATTTGACAGAGACAGAGCAAGATGATGATAACTTGGAAAAAGGATAATTTGTCATGATTACCTCTTTCCCCCCTCCTCCCTGAAAAGAATAGCTTGCACCCATTGGAATTCATGTGTGGGTTAAAAAAAAAAGAGAGAAATGCAAATTGGCATTGTAACAAAGAAAACATACCATTTTATCTTTTCCTTTTTCTGGGTCGTCACTTTGAGTGCCTGGGGGCATCAGATGGTGAAGGTTCTGCTAAAAAGATGAGGCATGTTGATAGGGTTCCCCTAAGGTTTTAGACATTTTAGCACAAGTCGCTTCTTCATTACTAAGGGCCACCCCTTAAGAGCAGGCGCTTGGGGCTTATGACCACTTACATAGTCGCCATGTCCCCTCCACCAGTTTTGCTACAAATGCATCTGTCCCATAAACTCAAATGGTGCCAACTGCTCTCAAAGTTCTGAAGAGAAATCCTAAAAGTTTCGTAGCAAAAATGTCAAATAGCTTGCTTACTTTTCCTTTTAAAGTAATGTTCACTGATTTTTAAAAATTTGGTTATAGGGGCGCCTGGGTGGCGCAGTCGGTTAAGCGTCCGACTTCAGCCAGGTCACGATCTCGCGGTCCGTGAGTTCGAGCCCCGCGTCGGGCTCTGGGCTGATGGCTCAGAGCCTGGAGCCTGTTTCCGATTCTGTGTCTCCCTCTCTCTGCCCCTCCCCCGTTCATGCTCTGTCTCTCTCTGTCCCAAAAATAAGTAAACGTTGAAAAAAAAAATTTAAAAAAAAATTTGGTTATAAAAGTATTACATAGTCAACATAGCGCTTTTGGAAATAGGTAGAAGTATGAAGATTAAGGAATGAAACAGTATCTATAATTACATCCCTCTTGTGTGTTCATGCTAAGACTCCATGAGGACCTCGGAATCTTTAGTCTGACCCACAATAGGGTGGTTTTCTTTGTTCTACCCCTGCTCTTTTCTTGTCCTACTCTGTGCTATGAATTTGGTTCATTACCTTTGCTTTATGGCTAATCCCTGAGTTCTTTCAGGAATTTCATTGGTGGAGTGTGGTAATAGTTTCTTTACACCAAAATTTGATGAACCATAGGAATATATTACAGAAAAATGGCTCAATTTACTTGTACTCTAGAACAGCACTTGCAGATTGCTGCCCTGTGGTAAGAAAATGCCGCCTCAAATCCCCACTTCGGGCACATGCGTTGGATTAACAGCAGGGAGCCCTGGATGGAGGACTGGGCTGAAACTAGGATTGCCAGATTTAGCAGATAAAAATACAGATGTTTCGTGGAACATGCTTAGATTTTAAAAACTTTTGTTGTTTATCTGAAATTCAAGTTTAACCGGGCACCCTGTGTTTTATCTGGCAAACTCTAGCTGAAACAGTAGCCCAGCCTGCAGAAAGGCAAGGGATTAAAAGACAAAAGAGACCAGGGAAAGTGGACTCATCAAGATTCAACAAGTTTGTGGAAGTCCTGTTGGTTTCCAGCACTGGATGATTCCACCCACAGGACCTCCGTCTGACGCTCTTCCTCCTCTATGGACCGTCAGAGTATCACCTGATCCTGGTGATTCTGTCGCCTAAAAACTACCCACTGCCCCACCACCACCATCCATTCAGGAGGTCATTGTGGGTCACCTTGACCATTGTGGTGGCTCTCTAGACCAGACTCTAATGTTCTCCATTTTTTAGTGCTGAGAGACTTTCTAAACCTAAATCTAGTCACATCCACTTCCAGACTTAAAATGCTTCAAAAAGTTCCCGTTGCCTTTAGGATAAATAAAGCCTAATCTCTTGAAAGTCTGATCAGACCTTCCTGATACGGCCTTAACTCATCTCTCTAACCTTTATAGGCTCCTCCTTGCTCCTTTGTGTTGACCCTATTTTTCCCCCCAATTCCCTGAATCATATGTGTTGTTTCTTGCAAGAAAACCATGGTATCCTTTTGACGCACTCAAAAAACATTTATTTCTCCTCTACTAAGTGCCAGGCATTGTTCCTGGTGAGGAAGACATTGTTCCTACCCTTATGCAGGTCTTGACCAGGGCCTCAAGACTCAAATGGGACGAGGGCTGTTCTGGCCATACTACTGAGGGCAAAGAGCTGGATGAAACACATCTCCCTTGTTCTATCCTACCTTTTCTACTTTTGGTAGAAACATGGATGTAGGAAGCATTTTTCTTGAACTCTCCTTAGAAAGACAACATCACAAGCTCGATAAATGGCAGCTGACTTAGGCCTCAGTGTTAGGGGCACAAGAGGAAGTGGTGAGGACTGGGGCAGACCAGGCCCTGTTTAAAGGGAACATCACTACTCAATTCCAGCCAGTTGTTACCTTGAGAGAATTTCAGGAGAAATCAGAAATCTGAACGTTAATGGGAAGTCTTGTTTGTTGGCCAATAATTAAGAACAACAATAAACCCACAAAACTTGGTGGGCCAGACAAAATATATCTGTGCATGTACCTTTTCTCTTGGTTCTCTAGGTTGAGAACTCTATTCCAACTCCCTGATTCACACATTATACCCTGTTTACCTAGAAAACTTACTCGTCCTTTAAGCTAAGTCCTTTGCTTAAAAGTGACTTCTGACAGTCACCTTCTTTAACTGCCACTCTCAACCCTTGACTATATCTAAAGTTCATCTCCGGGGTGTTTCCATAATAGGGACACTACATGGAAGCTTTCTTTCCCTATCATAGCACTAACACCACTGTCTTGTAATTGCCTAGGTAATTATTTCTCTTGTAGTTGATAGTAACCTCTAAGAGGGCAGGAGGTCTGTTGATGGTGTTAACTTCCGTTCCCACAAGGCACTATGCCTGGAGCATAAGGGTGTGCAGAAATGAATGGTCTAACGGATGCGTGGCTTTGTACTCTACAACATGCATGCCTGTGTGCCTGCTGCATTCCCTCTACTCCCTTAGGATTTAGGCTGTATATTTATTTGCGGGCTCTGCTCCCTCTGCCTTTTCCCCATCTTCCTGCTCCATCCAGGCTTTGGTCAGCCGTCATTGTGCTCAGTTCTCGATGCAAAAATGTGAGGGAGGCTTAATCCTGCTCACTTCTTGCCAGAAAGATCAGTGTATGAATAAAAAGCAGATCCCTGTTGGGCAGAAACACGGATGCTCAGACACTGTCTGTGTAACACCACCTGACATCCCTCTCTCCTTCACCAACTCAGTGGGGGTCAGTGTTTAACCATTCCAAACCCAGGATCATCTGGCTCCATGAGTGCTCCTCGATAGCAGCAAAATGTGTCAAACACTTTTAATAAATAAAGATGATGCACCTGGAGAATTTTTATTACAATGACTACTTCAGGTAAGACCTGGATATTATTTGAAGTCAAATCTTCAGAGCAAATATTCTATTGTATTTAAGGCCATTTTTTCCCCTAAAAATTTGCCTTGATTTATTGATTTATCAGTTTAGTTTCTGATGTTTTGTATGCACTGGGTAGAGGTGTGTGTGTGTGTGTGTGTGTGTGTGTGTGTGTGTGTGTGTGTGTGTGTGTGTGTGTGTAGGGCCCTACAAGTGACCCATTTTCATTTTTGACATGGAGTGGATTAGACGAGGGTCTGGGCAAACTCTCGGGGCAAAGATGAGATGAACCTCTTTTCTCCTGAGCAACTCCTGGGTCATGTGCTGGTTGCTATTGATTGGTAGTTGTCAGGAGGCAACAATGAGTGAGCCAGGTTTCCACTCAGCTCCCAGGTTGATGATGATGATGGATGGTGCCTGCCCAGGCAGATGCCTTCCGTCTCTCCATCTCACTCTGTTTCTGTCTATGTGATTCTTCCTCTTTTTTTTTCTCAACCCCTCAAGTCTTTAGTGGGAGAACAAGTCCTCTGAAAGTATGCTCTAAATGTGTCTTACACCTGGGCCAGTGGCCTTGAATTCAATGTATAAAATCTCCCTTCTTGGTTTTCTGGTTTCTCAAGGGTCCCCTTTATTTACATCTGAGCATTAGGTGATGCACATCTAGGCATCTGGACATACGGTGAGGCAGTTGTCTTTGGAAGAACAGTGAAGAAATTCCATGAATTCCACTGTGAATTCAAATTCCATTGTGAAGGAAGTACACACTGATTACTGCTCCAAAATAATTATTTTCTACCTACCGGTGTATCTTATATGGTACTTGCTTGTAAGTTCATGTTCAAGATTTTAATGGGAGAACATGTCTAGGGGGCACACTTTTTAAAAATTCAGGTATATTTTCTAAGTTGACCAGAGGATAAACCTTTGAAAAAGTAAGTACGGATGGCAGTTTGTATCACCCTCGGTTTGCAAGGTGCTTTTACTCCTGCCCAGAATGTGAAACCGGCAGAATGGATAGTATCACCCTGTTTAACAGACGAAGACTCAGAGAGGTTATGTGACTTCCCCAAGGTACAAAGCAAGTGAATGGCAGATGATCCAGGCCTTTGGACTCCATTCCAAGTTGTTTTCTGCTAAGCCCAGGCTGCCTCTCCGTAATATGGAAGTGTTAAGCCTGTCACGAGGAGCCTGTCTCCTAGCATACCTAGAGGGCAGAGACAGATGGATCCCCCTACCCATAGCACTTTATGTACCATTCCATGCCCTATGGACAGTCAGCCCTAGACAGACAAACTGTCTTATGTGAGCTTTCATGAAGAGGACCTCTTGGTCCCTTTTCTTACCATGACTGATAGGATGGCAGAAACCTCTGACTTGGCTTAAGTAAATGTTCCCTTAATTAGTTAATCCACCCATCAGTTTTCATTTATTAATGCCTATTCCCGGACTAGACTGGGGGAGAGAGATGCATATGCTTTTCCCTCTCTGGCCAGAATGCGGAAGCATGAGGAACGAGGCTTATGCCAGTAAGTGGCTGACAGCCCTGTGCCCCGGTAGGGGTGTGTCTGCGGTGCTGTGGGACCATAGGGGCAGGACCATTAACCTCAACCAGGGTCAGGGAAAGTTTTCGAGGAGCAAACAGAGATGTTGCTCAGGCTGCATTGAGGCAAGGGCATCCCAGCAGAGGGGTCAGCCTGAAGAAATCATGGAAGCCTGAGAATTGCTAGGTTACTAGGTCACCCAGGGGGTGAGTGATGGTGGAAACAGCTTTGGAGATGTATGGAGGAACCCAAGAACCTAGTCTGGGTCTGGAGTTGATGTGGAAGCAGGAGAGAATCATTGGGGGATGGTGATGATGGCGCTCATAATAGTAATTTAAAAACAACCTTTCCTGCTGCAGGGCAGAAAATGAGACCTCAGGCTGTCACATCTGTTGGAGATGGGCACCAGTGGACGCTGGGCGGGAACAGGTATACATTTGAGAGGTGGTCAGCAGAGAGAAGTGACATCAGGGGAGATGGATTTGCTGTGGTAGGTGAGAGAAGAAGAGGAACTGGCCAATCACCTGTTCTTGGACTAGTAGACTCTGCTGCTCATGAGAAAGGGGTGGGGGGCGAATCTGGTTTGGCAGGCCAACGGGTGGGCCCTGTGGCATTGTTTAACGGGCAGGGTGGAGTAACAGCGCAGCGCTTCAGAGCGAGGTGTGAGCCGAGGTGCACACTTCCAGCCCTGAAGGAAATCTCCTGCTGCTGCAACGTCAGCTGCCCATCTGAGAGAGGACCTGGAATAGCAGTGGGGAGCTGGTTCAGCTGCTGCAGACCTCGCCTTTGTGCTGCAGGACCTTCAGCTCATGAGCTTCAGGTCTGCTGAGGCAATGAAGAGAGAGAAAAGAAGGGAGCCACTTGCAGTGCCGCTGCTATTAAAACCAAGAAGTAAAGAATAATGCCCTTCCAGGCCTGTCAGGGGAGAAGAGGAATACGGTCAAATTAAACCTCAGTTGATCCGGATCCGAAATAGATTTAGACCAGCTCCATGAAGCCAGGGCAGGTTTTAAAATCAAAACCCGTGCTTTGGGTTCCTTTTGTTAAAGAAATGCCCTTACTGGATGGAACACCAAAACCTCATTAAATTGCAAACATCGGACTATAAAAGATGGAGAATGAGCAATTCCACTTAAACACCGCAGCTCTCCACACGTTGCCCCAGAAGGACAATGAGTTCTAAAGGTCAGGGTTACACATGGCATGGTAAGTGTTTTTCCCCTTCTAACACTAAACGGGCTTGGAAAATGGCCAGTGAGAGAGGGAGGAGGAGGAGAGAGGGGGAGAGAGAGAGAGAACAAGGGAGAGCAGGAGAGACAGCCTGTAGTCAGCCTCCTTCAAGAATGGAAAATAAACTTTTTCCCCCCTGCAGGAAAAAAAAAAAAAAAAACCTGAAGAAAAGCAGACAGCTGCTAACTAGTTGTCTAGCTGTCTATTTGTGGACACTTCCTTTCATCTTGTCATATCTTTTGTGCTGTTTGAAATGTTTGGAGCTTAAGAGTAGAAGAACACTCAGTGGAATCCAAACTTTTATTAAAAGAAAGGGAAAAGGAGGCAGCAAAGTTCTGACAACAAGTGTGTGTTTAGATGTCGGGGCCATATTCTGCCCAAATACCAAGCAGAGGAGCAATTCATTTCTAGCTAGATGAAGCCAGAAAACACGCTTCTATTGAAAAATACGCAAGAAGATAACGTGTAAGAAACCAACCTATTTTGTGGGAAGGCTGCGCAGAGATACAAATGGACCTTAAAAAGGAAGTGGAGGGAAGGGGCCTCTGTCCCTGGCTTGGCCTTGGTCTCTTTGTGCTGGTTCATTGGAATGCTAATGTCTGCTCCATTGTCCTAGAGAAGCCACTCTGCTTTCTCTCACTGGAAGCCATTCTCACTCTCTTGTCTTTGGTGGTCTTCACCAGCTGCTCCTATTAGCTTAGAGCCTCAGGAGATTTTTATTTCCATGAATGTAGTTTTGCTCAGACCGTTTTTTTTTTTTTTGGTCGATTCCTCAATTTGATTTTCATTCCTTTTTGCCTTCTTCGTCAGGGGTTAGATCACCAGATTATGGTTTCCTTGTTAAAATTAGAAACCCAAAATGGACTGTCATAAGGATCCCGGGGCTTTTGCCTTTGACATCCATTTCGGAGGAAATGGAAATTGAAATCATAGCAGGAGAATCTCTTCAGGGACTCTTTGATTTTTCCTTTAAAGGGAACGAAGTTCTGAATTAAAATAAATACCTAGACTTCAGATGAGGCGACAGAGAATCAACAGAGAGCCCAAGTCTTTGTTTCTCTGGCTGGCTGTGCGCGCCACAATTAGGGGAAAGAGCTTAGAGAATTATCTGCAGCTCCGCTTTCACAGTCAGCTTTCTTTTCAAACTGGATCCTTCCCATGACGCTCAGAATATGTATTTGAAGGACTTCTGTGGGTGCCCATGGCATGCTGTGGCAATGACAGATGGGCAGAAGCAGGAAAGATGGGCTCTGCTTGTTCACGTCCTGAAATACCAACAGCTTTCGGTCTGCACATCTCTGTGGTGCTTGTGGCTTTCCACCTGGCATTAGAATGAGTTGAGCTTTTCTCTCATTTCTTCCGCCACATCAGGAGACCCCTGGTGTCCGGTGACAGGGTGGTGTGACAGGAAGAGCCAAGGCAAGGTTCAGTCAGATCTGGCTTGTGCCACACTTCTGCCCTGAGCCTCAGTTTCCTTACCAGGAGAATGGGGATAATTTGTGGTTGTAAGGATTATGTGGGATCACTTATGCAAAGTTCTAGGATCTGGAAGGCATTCAAGAAATATTTGTCATTTTCTCTTCTATTCCTCCACTGCTGCCTCTATGAAAGATTGAGGTATGATTCTGAACTTCCCAAGATTTGATTCTTGAATGTGCCTTGAATGTGCTATGCTTTTTCAAGTCTCAGTAATATGGTTGGCACTGCTGCTCTTCTTAGTGGAATGGTCTTTCCCCAGATTTTCCCATAGCTTGCTCTTATGCCTCATTCAAGCCTTAGCTCAAAGGTTACCTCTTTCAGAGACCTTTCTTGAGCAAAGTTAACCCTAATAACCCTGTTTATTTTTCTCCTAGAACTCATGGCTATCTGACATGTTCTTATTCTTTTGCTTTGCCTTGATGTGTATTACCTACTTGCCTCTACTGGAACTTAAGGACCGCAAGCATAGGCACTTTGTCTTGTTCACTAGACTACTGCCTGGCATAGACACTTACATACTTGGTCTAGTCCTGGCTGGGGATATAGATGTGAATGAGACCCCGATCCTGCTCTCCAGGGTCTTGCAGAGAGAGGTAAGCAAATAATTATAATGTACACAGGATTCTTATGAGAATACTTTCAGCTTCCACAGAGGCCTCTACACACTCAAGTATACAGTACTCTGAGGTCAGTGCATCAGTAAAAGTGTGTTCTAGGGACAGTTGTGACACAAAATAAAGATCTGACTGTTCTGCCTGGATGTCCCAGGTGAGGCTTCAAAGAGGAGAAGATGATTCAGCTAGGATTGGCAGGATGGATAGCAGATCCTGGCTAAGTAGGCTAGGTTGGAGGGGCATTCTAGACAGGGGAGCAGCATGAAACATGGAGATACAAGGCAGTACACGGCGGATATTAGGGCACACTTCATTCAGGTTGTTATATTAAACCTATAAAACTTCACCATATTGGCTTCTGCTCTGCATTCCAACCTGTTCAGGCTGGTTTCAATTCCTCCTCCTGACATCTGTGGTATTTATAGTCTCTCCTGAGCTTAGTCATCTGAAATGTGTCCATAAAGCCCTATAAAATTGGCCAGCATCTGGAATTGAAGAGGAAGAATGAAAATGGGCATAGGAAGTGAGAGATTTACCCAAGAAAGAGGTAAAAATGAGCCAATCACAGCAGGGCAGAATGTGGGGTGGAAAGAACCCTGGATCTGAAATTGGAAAAGTTGAAACCTACCTCTTTTGTGTAGTCTTCTTGTGGCCCTTCTTGTGTAGTCTTACGTGGGTCACTTACTCTCTCTAAACCTCAGTTTCTTCATCTGTTTTTTTTTAAAAAGGCGTAGCTAATAACACCCAGGAAGAAATCAGTGGTGCTAAGATTCCATGGGCTTTAAATACTTCTTCTTAATTTGCTTTTTTTTTTTTTTTAAATCATTTCCGGGTATAGGTTTATGAGGTATTTTCACTTCCCTTTTTTCCAGTCATCCCTACATTCATTTGTAACCCTGTGTATTGGTGTTTCTTCCGCTTTATCATCAACAACAGCTCAGCACTAGGGAGGATTTCCATCCCAGATACTTCTGCAAGAAGCGGATCAAATGATATCCATTGTTTTGCATATCTCCTCACAGAGATACTGGTGAAGATTAGACAGAGTCATTAGGCATCTCACTTTATGACAGCATGTTAAATCGATTTTTCAGATTGCTTATGGTATGGGTCTCTTTCTGTCTGTTCCTATATGAGCTGAGGTTCTGGCCTCTACTGGCTGTGCAATTGATATCTAATGAGAGCTCTAAAGAACTCTGGGCATCCTCTAATTCAGCTCTCTCACTTTACAGAAGAAGAAACTGAGGCCCTGCCAGGCAGTCAACGAGCCAAAATAAGATAAAACACACAATAGAAGAAATTGAAAATGGCCGATGATACAACCTTTATTATTCTGTTCATATTTACAGTCTGTGTAAAAACTACCAATATACTCATTTGTCCCCCCCAAAAGATCAGGGTGACTTTAAAAAATATGCACTACAAAAGTATTGCCATAAAGAGGAGAAGATTCCAAGCCACAGATTGGAAGAAAATCTATGCAACAGAACATTATCTGATAAAGGACTGTTATCCAAAAATAAACAAGTAACTCTTAAAACTCAACATTAAGAAACCAACTAATTAAAAAATGGGCAAAAGGTCTGAACAGACATCTAATCAGAGAAGATATACAGATGGCAAATAAGTGTATGCAAAGATGCTCAACATCCTATAACATAGGGAGTCACAAACTAAAGCAATGAGATACTACTACACATTTAGAATGGCTAACATCCAAACCACTGGCAACACCAAATGCTGGATAAGATGTAGAGCAACAGGAACTCTCATTGATTACTAATGGGAATGCAGAATGATGCAGTCAGAAGACAGTTTGGAGATTTCTTACAAAACTAAATGTACGCTTACCATACAGTCCAGCAATTGAACTCCTTGGTGTTTATCCAAAGGACTTTGGTATTAGTCAAACCTTATGTTCACACACATACCTATACACAGATGTTTATAGCAGCTTTATTCATCATTGCCAAACCAAGCTATCCTTCAGTGGATGAACGGATAAATGAACATGGTACGTGCAGACAATGGAATATTATTCAGTGCTAAAAAGACAGGAGCTATGAAGCCATGAAAAGGTTTCAAATGCACATTACTAAGTGAAAGAAGCCAATCCAAAAGGCTACATACTGTATGACTCCAACCATGTGACATTTTTGGAAGAAGTAAAACTATGGAGATCGGTAATTTTATTATCAGCGGGGTGGAGCCCAGGTGATATGTAGGTCAGTGAAACTATTCTGTATGACACTGTGTTGGTGACTGTGTGTCATTACACATTCATTCAAAGCCATAGAGCATACAGTATCACGAATGAACCCTAAGGTAAACTATGGATTTTGGGTGATACTGATGTTGATAACGGGGGATACTGTGTATGTATGGGGGAAGGGAATATTTGGGAATTCTCTACTTTCTACTCAATTTTGCTGTGAACCTAAAACTGCTCAGTCTATGTATTTAAAAAGTAATTGAGAAAATTAGGGCAAAAGGAAAATCATGACAAGGAAATAAGTTTGAAACCTAGGTAAGGTTAATGAATAAAATGTGTGCCTTAAACTTTTGCACACTTGCTGAGGGTGGGGCACATGCTTAATTTCTGTCTCTTTTTTTAAATATATATATTTTTAAGTTTATTTATTCTGAGAGAGAGAGAGAGAGAGAGAGAGCAGGGGAGGGGCAGAGAGAGAGAGAGAATCCTAAGTAGGCTCTTTGCTGGCAGCACAGAGCCCATCCAGGGGCTTGAACACACAAACGGTGAGATCATGACCTGAGCTGAAATCAAGAGTCAGATGCTCAACTGAGTGAGCCACTCAGGTGCCCGGCACATGTTTAATTTCTAAGTAGCTAATTAAAAACAGCTAATTCAAAAGGAGGACTCCTAGTATCCATTAAGTGAAAAACGATTTAGCATAGTTAATCCTGGGACTAAGACCAGAGAATAATTTCCCTTGTTTGTTTGTACCGGGAACAGAATGAAATGGTGAACAATGTCGTCAACAACTTTTGCTATGTAAGTAGAACAATGGGTTTCATAGGGTATAGGCCTTGACCTTACAATGCAGTTTCCCAAAGGGGTCCTAGTCTCAGGGACAAGCTGGGGTCTTCTGACCTGGCAGGGTGGGTCTGTATGAATAAAAGCTTGGCAGGTCTTCTGAAAGAAATGCCACCATGGGTGATGGAGCTGGCTGCTTCCTGTCAGGAAAGAAGAGGATGCTTTCAAGTTTTCAGGCAATGGGCTGGACATTGGTAAGGATTGACCATTAGTTAAATGCCAGCATGGTGGAGTAATTTCAGATATAGCAACTGTAATTGTGTTGACCTCCTTTCCTCTGAGGAACTTGTTTCAGTTTCTAGAAGAACATTGTGCAAAATTGAAAGAGTGAGGAAACAAAAAAAATTAACATTGAGGTGTATTTTGTATACAGTGAAATTTATGCATGCTAGTATACAACTTACTAATTATTGACTCAGTACAGATACAAAACATCCCTAACTTCTCAGATAGTTCTCTTAATGTTTCTTTCTTTCCAGTCAGTCTCTTCCTCCTGCCTCCCCTACCCAGGGGCAAATATCGACTTGGTTTATATCACTACTTATTAGTTTTGTCTATTTGGTATTTCATATAAATGAGACCATATATGTCCTTTTTGTATCTTGTTTCTTTCACTTTGCATAATGTCTGAGATTCATCAGTATCATTGTATATGTCATTAGTACATTCTTTTTTATTGCTGACTATTCCCTTTCACAAATATACCACAGTTTATTTATCTGTTCACCTGTTGATGAGCAGTTTGTTTCCAGTGCTGCGATATTATGACTAAAGCTTTGAAGAACATCCATTTACAAGTGTTTGTGTGGACACATTGTGTAAGTTCGTTACTATGACTAGTGCACAGTGTTAGGTGTTAAAAGTTATGTGTTAAAAGTTACTTCCTGCCTGCTTCCCATTTCCGCTTCACTTTCTTAAGCTCAACTAAGAGAGTTTCTTTTAGATTTTTTTATTCCCAGGTGGCAACATATGCTCGGGGAGTGCCTTTCCTGATGCTCATCATTGTCTCTGTTTCACTTGTGGTAGACTTTTACATGGAAGCTCTACAGTGTTTTCTGAAGGCATACCTGAGCATGCAAGTCCTCTATTTTGGCTGTATGGCAAACCCTGTTCTAAAACATAGCTTCTCCTGGAGAGAGCAGCATTGAGGGTTATGTAGTGCTTGCACTGTTTAATAAGCCCCACCTTCCTGTTATTTTCTCTTATAATATCCAGTTATTTGCCTTCATTATATTTATCACAGTTGGTAATTACATGTAACTTGCTAGTGGTTTATTGATCAATGCTTGTCTCTTCTGCTGGATTGATATTTTACTAACCACTGTGTACCCAGCACTCGGCATGGAGATTGGCTTGAGTAGGTGCCCAAAAATATCTGCTGAATGAATACAGAGGTTCCAGATATCACCTTTGTCAGACTTTGATAAACGTGGTTATGATGCAGTCTCCATTATTGCACATCTCAGGATAGTCTGGCTAAAGGTATGTCACTCCATGTAGGTGTCAACTCCCTGACTTTGTGAGAAGATTTTCCCTAGTTGCTAAGGGCATTCAGATCTCCTTTGCTTCATTTAATGTATGTGTAATACTGAAATCTTCAAAGCATCATTGGCTGAAGTGATGTACCTTCATCCTTGTGTTGATGGAGACTTGAGACCTACAGAGAGATTTTTCTAAGACATCAGGACCTGTCCATTTGAAGCATAATGGTTTTGGGGGTTAGAATGATAGGACTTGAGTTTGAGTCCGTCTCTACCACCAAGTCACTGTATGATTTTGATGAACTTAACCTCCTTGAGCCTAGTTTCTAGTTTACTAGGGCTTTTGACACGCCACTTCAAGCCATCTCCAGGCCAAATGGTTTCTTTGACAGGTCCTTTTGTGCCATAAGTTTGAGTCTGCTTATCTTAGGGGTACTTTCAACTGAACACATCTGAGTGTTCCATTCTCTTTCTAGAATACAGGGTCCAAAGCCGAGAGCAGCCACCATGCAAGGTGTGGCCTGACTAGTGTAGAGGTAGGCAGGGGTGTTTCCCCCTTGTTCTGAGTGTATATGTTATCTATGCAGCTGATGCTGATGGTCATGTCAGCTGTCATGGCAGACACATTGTTCTGCTGATTCAGGTCTGGCTCCTCATTGATTAAAACCCTTACCTCTTCTCTTCATGTCAGCCATTGTTACTATTCTTATCATTTAAAAATTTTAAGTTTGTTTTAAGTTCCCTTGCCATCCTGGTATGTCTAGAAATCAAGAGTCAAATCCTTTTGGTTATTTTCTTGTTCTCAATTTATCGTATCATCTTTGGGTGAAAACAGAAGCCTACATTTCTAGGAAAAATAAGGCCCAAACAACCAAACTATATTATTTTCTCTTTCGATATTATTCTGTTCTTTCTTTGCCCACTCATCTCCGTGGGAGAGTCCTCAGGGTAGGGTTACTTAACAGCATTCCTGAATTCTTATTATGTGCTGGTGACACATTTAGTAAGGAGGGTAGAGAAGTGGAAGGTTACACTGCAGTGTAACAAGTGTGTTGATAGAGGGAAGTACACCAGAGGAGGGACCCCAAACGATGGAGACGAGAGCTTCAAGCCAGTAGTTCACTGTATTGAATGGAGAGGTATTTTGGGTTGATCCGTGGGGGGATTAGTGTCTACTTCTTCAAATCCTTTGCATTTTGAGGTCTGTGTTCTTCCCAGTCTTCCGATGCCATAAGCCAGCTCTGTATAAAAGAGGTATTCTGCGCCCCGATGATTCATCCATTTACTCACTCGGTGAATATTGGAGGACCTTGCAGGTGCAGGCTTACATAAGGGAACAAAAGAAACAAAATCTCTGTCCTCATGGAGATGGCATTCCATAGTCTTTGGCCAGAACTGCTTACTTTAGGCCATTTTGTACCTTACTTCCTGACCTGTACCTAATATTCTTGGTTTTTGACCTCTTGGTTCTTTGCCTGTTTATTGCTTCAGTGTAACCTTAGAGCAGAGACCTAAACTGCTTCTCTGGAGTTTCTTCCCTGATGTAATGCAGGCTCTTTCCTTGGCTGTATATATGAGCTTTGAAAAAAATATTCTTCACTTGGTCAGAGCCCTGAGACCTGTTCCCTTCGCACACACGTGTCTGGCTGCCAGTGGGTGGCACACCGCACTGGGTTTGTTTTAGCGACACAAGTCAGACTTAAAGAGCTGAGAAGCCGAGCAGGTCCAATTCAGGGCGGCTCTTGATAGCAGAGTGTGTTGTGTGTGGTTTATAGCGGAACTGGGAATACATTCCACGGCCAGGGATAAAGAGAACAGTTTGAACCTTACTGGAGAAAGCGGGTGGCAAGCACTTTGCCATGTCTGGGACCTAGTCAGATAGGCCAAGGTTTTGGGCAAGTATCTGGGCTTAGGCCAGAAGCCTCTCATACAGCCTGTGACTAGTGATGATGATGGGAAGGAAAATAACAATAATAATAATAATGACAAACCCTGAAATGGCTTTGACAGTATATATTTACTGTACTAGTTTAGTCTGGGACTTTCCCGGGGGGTGGGGGAGGGGTCTTAGAAAGATGCCATTCAAAAGAAGCTAAGATCACTAGATGTTATCACTGAGGACAGACACCTCTGCTAAGGGCTCTCAATTCTACAATTTCTCTTGAAAAACATACCCTATGTTTATCATGCTTGACTTTTATGATGCTGAGTTAAGGAGATGGAAAAAAATGTTGTGGTTATGGTGTAGTGTGGTGGGGAGTGAGTTTTAACTCCTGGAAGCCTTAAAAAAAATTTTTTTTTAATGTTTATTTTTGAGAGAGAGAAAGAGAGAGAGAGAGAGCAGGAGCAGGAGTCAGGGAGGGGCAGAGAGACAGAGACACAGAATCCAAAGCACACTCTAGCCTCTGAGTTGTCAGCATAGAGCTGGATGCAGGGCTCGAACTCAGGAGCCGTGAGATCGTGACCTGAGCTAAAGTTGGATGCTTAACTGACTGAGCTCCCCAAGTGCCCCTAGAAACCTGGCCTGACGCGACCTGCCAGTATCATGGCAAAGAGGATAGTGAAGCCAATAAGAATTCTGAAAAGACCATGAACCGGACTAGTCTTTGCTCTTTCTTCTCTGTGTCGTCTGGAACCCCAGGGAGGCCTAGCATCAAGTGGAGGTGCTGGTAGTGGAAATGCTAAGGAAGACAGAAAGTGAGCTGATAGGGCTTCTTTTACAAATGTGCAAGGAGCCCTCCATTTACATGCTGCATCATCTTACGCCTCCTGGAGAACAGGGGCCATGCTTTGTGCTTCGTGGTATCCTCCACGGTGTCTTGACTGCAGGAAGTAATTGTTGACTTAGGTTGAAGAGCAGCCTCCTTCTTTGCATGGGAGATGGGTAAGAGGACTTGAGGGATTCCATGGATTTCTCTGTGACTGAGTTCATGTGGATGAGTGAAATGAAACCTAACACTTAGCACTTAGTAGGGGTCATTAAATACCTGTTAAATAAAAGCCCTTTTCCTCACTGGATACCGAATTATAAAATCAGGGTTAAGAGGAGCTCTGAGAATTCTCTTGTTCAAGCAGTGTTACTTACTTTCAGCCTTTTCTAGGCAGTGAGGAGAGTCCTAAATCCATCCAGCAGGCAATTCATCTGGTCTGAGAAACTGGGCTCCTGGCCCGGAAGGATGCCTGCAGTGTTTTCCTTTTAAGCAGGGATACTTGGTAGGCATTGGGAAGACCTACCCAGGAATATTTGTACTAGTGCATCACCAAAGTTCCTATTGCAGAGAATGGAACACATATAAATAGATGTGGCCCAGAAAGGCTTACTTTTCTCCCTTCATTCCTGGTTGAACCGTAGCCCCTCCAGGCTTCCTGACTTGTGAGAAGCATTAATTTTTGAATCCACAATCAGCTTTGAATTCACAGGTCTACAATTATTTTCTTTACTGATCTCTGAAAAACTTTTGCTCAGTCTCTTTCATTAATGGACACTAGCCTTAGTGTTTTGTACTTTCTGGAAAATAGGCTTGCTATGTTTAAGAGGTTTGGGTATGGAGTCGGACATATCTGCCTTTAAATCTAGTTGCCAAAAAAAACCCCAAAAACCAAAAAAACAACTTTGAGCAAATTATCTTTTGTGAGCATGAGCCTTAGTTTTATTATGCCTAAAAGTAGAATAATACTATCTTGCTGGAAGGATGTGAAGGAAAAAGTGATGATATGCAGTACTGGGCACCTAGTAGGCATTCAGTAAATATATGCAATATTGGTCATATATATTCAATAAATATTTCTTTCCTTGTTACTGCTTTAGTTTTTGTTTCTCTGGCATTTTCTGTCTTTGTCATTTTTAGGCAAAGTGGAGCCCTAATGAGCCTGTATAAAAGCCTGGTAGCCTGTTTTGGCTCTAGATTGCTTTTGCCTTTTCTCACTCGAAAAGAAGCATTACTTCCTGGTTCCTTGTTGATTTTCAGAGACACGACTATTTGACAAACCATTTCAGGTGCTGTCTGCAAGCTGCCTAACGAGTCTTCATCTTTCACATCACTGACTGTTCGACTGATTTAGGGAAAAGTACCCCCCGCTGATGTGTAAGAAACAGATGCAGCATAATTGTTCCAAATCTTTTCTCCTTTTCTTTCCTTCCATCTCCACTTCCCTGCAAGCTTTCCTAGGAGGCCTGGTGGCTCCCTTTACTTTTTCTCTCCTGGGAATATATTCTAATAATGCCATTTACTGTTAATTAAGGTATTAGTATTTATGAGAACTTTTTCTTAGTCTAATATTGTTGCCCTTTCATCTAATGTTTATTATTTAATGGGCTAGTGTCTCATTTCTAGATTACTTTAAGCCTTAGAAATGCTTTTAGTTTGTCTTTGGACATCTCCTCTGTTTCTGCCTGGTTTGGTGGCTCTACCCTTCTTATCCTTCCTTCTTTCTTTTTTTTTTTTTAATGTTTATTTATTTTTGAGACAGAGTGCAAGTGGGGGAGGGGCCGAGAGAGAGGGAGACACAGAATCTGAAACAGGCTCCAGGCTCTGAGCCGTCAGCACAGAGCCCGACGTGGGGCTCGAACCCACGAACCATGAGATCATGACCTGAGCCGAAGTCGGACGCTCAACCGACTGAGCCACCCAGGTGCCCCATTATCCTTCCTTCTTAAGGGGATAAATAGTAGTACTTGTGTGCCTCTAGTTAAACTGGTACATAAGTGCCTTTAGCAAAGTTCTCTAGCTGTGTGTCTCAAAGCGGCAGTGCTCAACTAGAACTATGCATTTTGTTATCAGTCCAATTTCCTCCATCAACTCATATGGTTTGTATCTTGGAATAGCAAAATGCACATTTGAATCATGGGCTCCTAGGACTGCATGGGTCCTGAAAGAAGGTGCGGTCCAAATCCCTATCTGATGCTTTGCTAGACTTTCTTAGGCAACATAGAGAGATCAGAACCTCTCACCTACCTTTGCGCTTGGACAGGCTAGAAAAGAGAGGAGTATGATGCTGAATTCAAGAGACAAATTTCATTTTGGTGAATAAGTCTGTGGTTGTGTTAATTTCAGAACAGCAGACTTTTTGTTGTTGTCATTATTGTTAAATTAGGATGTGTTGACTATTACCAATCTGTGAAAATTGGTGGTCTCTTGGGGATTTATGGGTAAAGACTTAATACTGTTGTAGACAGTAAGCTGTCTTGTATGACAGACTTGTATGTCTTGACAGACTTAAGCTGTGTTGTATGTCTATGGTAGCAGTCTTTGCCAGAGTTGCAAGAGGAACTTGGTCATAGTGATTCAATTAATCCTGTTTTGTAACTAGGATGGAAAAATTCAAGGGAAACTCAATGGTCTCTGCCAAAACCCAGAAAGTTGATGCTAAGGAGCTGCTTAATTGTAGCAGTTATTTTTAGGTGTAATTATTTAAACCAAGGATTCCCATCTTCCCTGGAAATGTACTTCTATCCTAACCTAGTCCACAAAGGATTTGAAGTAGCTCAAATATTGTATTTCATTACACAGCAGCCTTTCTCAAAGAGCGCAATGAAATATATATTTATTTTTCAAATTAACGTAAACTAAATTGTGTTTTGGACATTTTTCAAAAATCAGAGGGGAAATGCAGTAGGAAAAGCTCTGAAACTAGAACCAGATGACCTCAGCTTTTTTCCCCCAGTTTCACTGATTAATAGGTGTATGGCCTTGGATATGTCATTCTGATTTTTTGTCTAAAAAATGGGGAAGATCATATAGATGATGTAATAATAATAGCTTTCATTTATTATTAACACATGTCATGTATGTATTGTAGCTTTAAACCTTTCTGAGTTCCTGTATAGTATGTTATGATGTCCCCTGTTTTAAAGAGGAGTAAAATGGAGGCAGGGGAGGTGATATGACATGTTTACATAAGTCCTATTTTTAAGTTTATTTATTTAGAGAGAGAGAGAGAGAGCGAGCGTGCAAGCATGCACAGGGGAGGGGCAGAGAGAAAATCTCAAGCAGACTCTGCCCTGTCAGTACAGACCCTGACATGAGGCCCAATCCCACAAACCATGAGATCATGACCTTTGCCGAAATCAAGAGTGGGACACTTAACTGACTGAGCCACCCATGCATCCCACATAAGTCCTATTTTTTTTTTTTGTACCCCTTATTTGCTTAAGCCTTGTCCGTAATGCCAGGATATCTCTAGGTAGAGGGAGGAGCAAGTTGAATGAGATTCTGTTAACATATGTTTTTCATGCTCATAGAGAGATGGCCAATGAGTGTAGCTGCCTTAGTGCAGGGACTGTCATGTTACTGGGCTGCTGAACTTGCTGCCTCAGGTAGGTTCATATTTTATAAGCTTATTCTAGCTAAATGTTTCTAACCTGTGTAACTGAAGAAATAAAGTTTATGATAGGATAACCTGGCTTCAAGGCCAGTTTTTCTTGCATTAGTTGTCTAGTCTTGGTTGCTTTAAACAACACACCTTTATTATCTTAGTTTCTGTAGGTCAGAAGTCCAGGCATGGCTGAGTTGGGTCCTCTGCCGAGAGTCTTAGAGGGTTCAATCAGGGTAACTGCCAAGCTCTGTTCTTATCTGGACTCTTGACTGCAAAAGAATATACTTCCAAGCTTTGTCACATTGTTGGCAGAATTCATTTCTTTATGGGTTATAGGAGCTGGGGGCCTTGGTTTCTTATTGGCTAGTGCCTGGAGGCCACCCAAAGGTCCTAGAGGTTACCTGCAGTTCCCTGCCAATTGTTCTTTTCCATATGTAGTTCACAACATAGCAGCTTCCTTCTTTAAGTCCAGGAGGAAAGGCAGAGTGAGTTGGCTAGCAGAATGGAGTTTTACATAAAATAATGTAATCATGAGGTTGACATCTTATCTCCTTTGAAGGATTCTATGGCTTAGAAGCAAGTCACAGTTCACACCCACATTCAGGGGACTCCCAAATCTATTTTGGAGTTTTCTGTGGGAGCTGTAATATACTTTTCTTTTAGCAAAGGGTGGTTTTTTTAGTTGGGAAGGTGTGATCATTTGTGGAGCCTCAAAAGAGGAGTGATAGGGGGAGGTGACACTTGCCTGGGTGATCACATTAGCCAAATCAATTGGGGGCATCAATATTGATGCCAAATCTTGTTACAATGAACTGAAGTTTGGGAAGTCACTTACTCTTTTTGAATTTTCTTAGTTGTTGGGTTGTAATCTTAATTACTTACCTTATAGGGTTTTGGTGGGATGATGGATGTCAAAAAAGCTGTTTGCAAAGAATAACATGATACACTTACTAGTCACCTTCCTGCCCAGAGTCTGGATCCCTACACACATCAGCTTCTGAGAGATGGCATGGTGCCAGCTTCTTTTCTAGGAATCCATCTGCCCCTGCCCTACAGAAATAAAAATGCAAACACTTTCTGGTATGATGAAAAATAATGCAGCGATTTGCACATTTTGGATGCTTAAAAATCAACACGGGCCATTGTAAAGAGTCCTCCAAGCGTCTTTTAAAAGGACTGACATGTCATCATTTTGCTGGGAGTTTTCATCTCTTTTTCATTCTACCTTGTAATTTTCCTTCTGGACCAGTTAAAAAAAAAAAAAAGTTTAAAAGCAGCAGTAAAAGAAAGCCTTAAGAAAACACTCCCATGCCCCATAGTTAGCCAGAGGTTTCTGAAATGGTCACTTCCTGCCTAATTCTGGCCTTGCATCCTTATTCAGGTGCCTGGGTTAGGAATCCCTGGTTAAGAAAACAGGGCCATAATGGTATCTTGTGTAAACATATGCTCACTTCTAAAGGGATTCTTATGATTACCAGAATATAATTTTCATCTGAAGGATTGGCTGAATTGGATGGTTTAGTTTTTGATGGTTCCAAAACTCAACATGTTTGCTCTGACAAATGGCGGAGGGACTTGCCTTTAGCAGTCACTCCTTATGCTTGTGAAATTAGATGGTGTAACTCAGATTGGACTATTACAGTTGTATTTCTTCTGGGGTTCTCATGAACAATGCTCAGCAATTTTTAAAACGATTTTTTTATTGTATTTTGTGTATAACTTTCACTATTTTTGCCTTGTCGTTATATTCAAATAGCCCATTTTTGAGGAGGACAGTGTTACCTACTCTTGGCTTCTCCAGTTTCTCTATAATCCATAGACTTACTGGTCTCACTTATCCTGCATGGATCACCCTTAATGCCCAGTCTAGTTATCTAATTGCTGGGTTTGATTTCTGTAGAAGAATCTTAATGCAGTCACTAAATCAGTAATCTCCCCAAACAAACACAACAGCATTTTAAATGAACCTCTTAAAAAATTTGCATTTTGGAAATCATTCTCTGAGAAAACTTTTTCTAAGAGCCAACTGTGTGGCAGGCATTCTGCTTGATGCTAGAGTACAAAGAGAACTAGAATTGCAGCAGTATTGCTTGTAAGTTCCTTGAAGGCAATGGCCATGTTTTACTCATCTTTGAATATAGCAGATATGAGCACTTGAAACATACCAGTAATTATGAAAAAAAATAGGTAATTTTATTATAGAATTATTGATAAAATGCTCTGGAATCAGATTGTTTTAGTGGTAAGTTATTTCAGAGTTTAAAATGACAGATACGTTTTATCTATTGCGTAGAAAATAAGGGAATTCTTTATGTAAGAAACAGTTTTTGTTGTAAGGGAGGTGACCTTTCTTCCAGACTCTCTCCCTATGTTTGTGCAACTTCTCATAAGAGGTTTGACCCGTGTCTCATAACATAAACTGAAATGGCCATATAATTGCTTTCCTTGGACTCACAAACTGGGCCTTGTCAAGTAGTGCAAGCTGCCATTCCAGGATTTTGAATCTAAATGTATGGAGCAAAGAAGCAGGGACAGTTTAGAATATTCTGGAATGGTGGGAGTGGCATCTGGGGTCCAATGACAGCATTGTCAGTGCTAATGACAAGATACTGGCTGTAGTCCAGTATGCGCAGTTTCCATTGGTTTATGGGCTTGGTCTTCTAGCTTTGTTATTAATCCTATGAACTATCCACTGTCTTACTTACAGGGGCCTACAGATTCTCCCATTCTGTTAGTTAGTTAAATTTGAAGTAATAGTCCATCTTTGGGGGAATTTACAGTGATTAGTTTCCCTACTAAAGAAGTGAAAATATGGACGTGGAGATTTCTGTGTCACATTTAACTCTCCAATATGGTCAATGCACAATATAAATCTTGTGAAATTTTTGGAGCAGCATAATACTGATAATATACAAAAGAAAACTGTAAACGATTCTCTAATGAATTGATACAAAACTCCTAAATAAAATGGTAGCAAACTGAATATGATAATACATCAAAAGAATCATCCATCACAACTAAGCATGGTTTATCCTGGGAAAATGAAGGTAGTTCTTTCATTAATTCCAGGATGGGAGGAAATTGATTAGTATAATACATCATAACTCTAGGTAAAAGAACAAAGAGCTATGTGATAATCTTGGTAGATAGTGAAAAGGCATTTTATAACATGCTATTCCAGATTTAAAAATATAAATCTTAAGAAACTTAAATCTTAAGAGTAGTTTCTTTTTCACTGTGCCAAAAATGAATTATTTAAAAATAAACACTGATACTTAATGATGAAACACTAGACTCATTGCCACCAAAGTCAGGAACAAGATATTTTTATGACTTTGTTCTGGAAGTTAAGGGCCACACAATGGGATATCAAACAGAAATAAGACTATTTATTGTGAAGGAAGACGCGAAGACCTCACTATTTGCATATGTTTAATTTCTAGAAAAGCCTGAGCACATGAACTGTAGAACTCTGAGAAGTAATGAGTTTAGTAATATGTATAACAAATATATAAAAAGTATAGTTTTCTGTATGTAACAAAATATTTGGCAAAATAATAGAAAAAATATTGAACTTACACCTACAACAACAACTATAAAAATAGTAACAATTTTACGGCATGAAAGAAGTATTTAACAAACTGTATGGAACAATATAAAGAATATTTGGATAAACAGATATAGCATATTCTGTATACATTATTTTGTTTGTTTTGTTTTGTTTTGTTTTGAGTGTGAGCAGGGGAGGGGCAGAGGGAGAGAGAGAGAGAATCTCCATGCCTAGTGTGGAGCCTGATGCGGGCTTGATCTCACAACCATGAGATCATGACCTGAGCAGAAATCATGAGTCAGTTTGTTTAACAAACTGAGCCATCCAGGTGCCCCCAGCATGTTCTATATTCTTGAATGAGAAGCCTGACTGGCATGAAAATGTCTTATCTTCTCATGGACACTGTGCTCATTTCTTCTTAAGTCTTATCAAACGGGAGATATGTAGTGGGGCCTGATCATAGACTAATCATCATTACTGTGTTGCAATACAAGTGCCACAATATAGCTTATGGACAGTATAGCACTGTGGTTCTGCTGGCAGAATAAGAAACTACTCGGACTTAGACATCAGATTCACATATGTGTTGCTGAAGACTTTTTTTAAGCCATATAGAGTCTCAGGATGATAATGTAGGGGAGATATGAAACTTAGCAAGCTCCCACTTAGGTGTTTCCATCTCTGTCTGTAAATCACCATGGACAGGCAGACAGCTACTGCTGATACTCAAGGAAACTGAGTCTCTACAACTCAGGAAGCCCCAGACAGCTTGATATCTGTGGGTTACCAGGGCCCTGGGGAGTAGTTTATGGGTATGCCACTTGTATAATTGCACAGAGCCCTATACTTTATAGGGGTCTGCACTTGGTTTAATGCTCTGCTGTCATGATCTTGAAATTCTTAATTTGTGAGCAAGAGAAGGTGCATTTTCATTTTGTACTGCCTATCACTGTAAAACCTAACTTGTTTTAGGTTTTACCTAACTTAAGTCTCAAACAAAACTCATCTTTGGACCCCTGCCCTCCTCACATACCCTGGGGTCCTTTGTGGACACCTGTTCTAAGATTCTGGCCTGTGCTATAGAGATGCAGACAGAGATGAAAGGCACTGCTCCCATCCTCAGGATACCCACTCATGTTGGAGTGAAGTGATAGGAATACAAACAAATATGGTACAAGGTGATGTGTGCCCTAAGAGAAGTATAAACCAAGAATCCTGGGAGGACTAGAGGAGTAGTTGACTGCTTCTCATGGAGATGTAATGTTTGCTGTGGTCTTTGAAGATGAATAGCAGTAAACGGGGAGAAAAGCTGGGGGAGGGCAATCCTAGCTGGGGAGGCAAGGGAAGAGTTAGGTAAAAAGGTCTTGAAAGAATAGTGTGCATTTCAGGAACAGCTGAGGGTTCATGGTGACTGGAATAGGAAAATGGATGAGAATAATGGGTAGAGGATGCTACTGGAGAGGTAAATTGGGGTTAGACTGAAGAGGTTTGCATGCCAGGCAATTTGGATTCTATCCAGTAGACAATTACTTTGATTTGAAAGATTTCCTTTTCTTTTTTCAACTATACAAAGTAAATCAATCATACGGTGAAGTTGAAAAAGTTTAAGAGTGAGCACCTCTATCCTCACCACCTAGATTCCATTATTAACATTTTACTACACTTTTCAAAATCCCATAGTTCTGAAACGTTTTTAGCAAGGAAGCAGGATCAATACAAAAATGTGGAAGATAGACTAGAAGTAGAGAGATGTATGGGAGGCGATCGTTTAGGCTCTTCCCATATTACATACAACACAGGATAAGAATCTCAAATGAAGAATTGTGTTCATAATACTCATATTACAGTATTTTTCCTTCAAATCTTTGTAGATATTGCTTAATATCTTTTGCCATTTTGATGTTCCAGAGTAAGAATCTGAGGCCAGCTTGAAATTTGTTCCTTTCAAGATAACTACTTTCTTTCTCTTGGATGTTTTTAGGATTTTCTCCTTTAATTCACAAAAGTTCCAGATATCTGGATTTAGGCTTGTTTTTATTATTTTTAGTGGATCAATTATTCAAACAACAGTCCATTTTTTTTAAGCTCTGAAGTTTTCTTCAGTTATATCTTTGATTATTTTTTCTTAAGATTCCTAGAATCATCTATTATTAGATTGCTTTTTTGTTATGTACCAAATAATTTCTTTTCTCTTTGAGTTTTTAGGGACCTCCATTTTCCCTCTGTAAGTATGTGATGAAGTTTTACAATGCCAATTCTATTTCTAATGGAGATATCATTTCTGTTACTAATTTTCTAATTTTGCGTGGCTCCTGCTTTAAACATTTTTTTTAATTAAGACTTTTTTTTTAAATTTAAATTTTAGTTAACATACAGTGAAATGTTGGTTTCAGGAGTAGAATTCTGTGATTCATCACTTAAATACAACACCCAGGGCTCATCACAACAAGTGTCCCCCTTAGTACCCATCACCCATCTAGCCCATCTCCCATCCATCTCCCTCCATCAACCCACAATTTGTTCTGTAACATTAAGAGTTTCTTGTGTTTTTTTTTCCCCATATCTTCTCATTCTCCCTTTTCCTGTATGTTCATCTGTTTTGTTTCTTAAATTCCACATATGAGTGAAATTATATGGTATTTGTCTTTCTCTGATTGACTTATTTTGCTTAACATAATATATCCTAACTCCATTCACATTGTTGCACATGGCAAGATTTCATTATTTTTGGTGGCTGAGTAATATCCCATTGTTTCATATATACCACACCTTCTTGATGCATTCATCAGTTGATGGACATTTGGGCTCTCTCCGTAGTTTGGCTATTGTTGATAATGCTACTATAAACATTGGGGTGCATGTACTCCTTTGAATCTGTAATTTTTTTTTTTAGGGTTTATTTATTTTTGAGAGAGAGCAAGTGTGAGCCAGGGAGGGGCAGAGAGAGAGAGAGAGGAGACAGAGAATCCCAAGCAGGCTCCACACTGTCAGCGAAGAGCCCCAATGCGGGGTTTGAACCCATGAACCGAGAGATCATGACCTGAGCCTAAATCAAAAGTCGGATGCTCAATGGACTGAGCCCCCCAGGTGTCCTGAATCTGTATTTTTGTATATCCTTTGGGCAAATACCTAATAGTGCAATGCTGGATTGTAGGGTAGTTCTATTTTTAGTTTATTGAGAAACTTCCATACTGTTCTCCAGAGTAGCTGTACCAGTTTGCATTCCCACCAGCAGTACAAAAGAGATCCTCTTTCTCCACATCCTCTCTTTCTCCACATTCCTACCAACAGTGCAAGAGGGTTCCCCTTTCTCTGGATCTTCCCCATTACCTGTTATTTTTTGTGTTATTAATTTTATCCTGACTCCTGCTTATTCTCGGCTAATTGTCTTGTGTTTCATTCTATTATCCTTTTACTTCTCCTTTCTTTCCTTTTCTTTTAGTATTTTATTTTTTTAGTATGACTTCTATAAAAAATAATTATAATATCTTGAATTCCATTGGAAATTCATTATCATATGAAATTCCCTTTTAATTCACATAATGTTTTTTAAGGATATTGCATCTCCTTTGAGTATCAGGATGACTCTATCCTTCCTTCTGGTTGCAGTTTTATTTCACATGCTCTTTATTGGACTTATCTTTTGTTCATCTGCAAATAAGGGAATGCTTCTTATGTATTTGTATGTGCACAGTACATGGGTTGGCTTTGGCCTTATTGTCTTCTTGGGTATAGATAAACCCTTTCTCACTTCTAGACCTGGGGACACATTGTTTTTAAGATATCTTGGTCCAAATACCATTGGGTATTGGTCTTTTATCAACTTCCAGTGATATAGGCTGAAGTGAGATCGTTTTCTACACAACTGCCTGATTTTTGATACTTTGAACTATGGTTCAATATATAATATATAATGGTATATATTAAAAATGACTATTCCCAGCATGTGCTGTGTCATTGCATAGTACTTTACCTCCCAAGATGTAATGGGTCACAGATATGCTCCATAAGTAAGTGGGAGTTTGGTTATTAAGTTGAAGATCAGTGACCACATGTAGCACTGTGGTGCCCAGCTTATCATCATGATGAAAGAAGGCTTAGTAAATACTGATGATATTAATGTTGACTGTATAACAGATCTCTTCCACTACATATGATTTTAACAAGCTCCTTGCACTTATGATTTATATATTTCATATTCTTTAGGGTGTGCTAAGTGTCCTTAGTCTAACATCATAGGAGATTCAAAAGTTAGGAAATAGATGCCCAGTGGGAGAGATTCTTACTCCTATGCCTTTTACATATGGATATTCCCCGCACCGCACCCCCCCCCCCCACGCCGCCAGTGTCTTGCAGGTGGGGGTTGCCTCATCCACCTTTAAATCTTCTCAGTCTTAGCTGAGTGCAGTACTCAAGTGTGTGCAGTACTGTTGATGCCTAAAGTCATGTTTTGGATTGATTTAAATAGGCCTGCTTTTTTTGTATAGGTATAAGATGTGCCTTGGGGGTGGGGCCCATATCTTAGGTGTTAGTGTGGGGGTGGAGAAAACTCAGGGCTTAGGGGTCAAGGGACAGAAAGGAAGGAGGAGACTTAAAGGAAATGTGTAACTTGTATCTCAGAGCTCCTGGTGTGCATGTATGTATTGCATTAAGGAAGACTTAGGGAAGGATGGTAACAGGAGGCAGATTTCTTTAGAAGTTGTAATAAATCTAATTGTTCTTCCACATGGCTATCTAAAGAGCTTTGTGAAAGAAAGGATTCAGTTAATGTTATGATTAAAATTTTTCCACAGTTCACTGTTCCCTAGAGGACAAAGTGCATGTCATTTACGGCTGAGCCCCACTCATTGTTCCCCTATACACGCATCCTATGCTTCTGCCACTCTGGGTATTCTTTTACATTTCTATACCTTTGTTCATACTGTCCCTTTTGATTGGAAAGGCTCTCTTCTCACCTCCATCAGGAAAATTTCTATTCATCCTGAGTCAACAGTGACTCCAATGTCATTATTTCAGTAAAGTTTTCTATCATTTCTCCACTTAGAATTATTTATTCTTCTATGCTTTCCTAATATAAGGGGACTCAATTACAGTTGTGTACATTTGTCTACTCCGATAAATTGAGGATAAATAGAATGCCATTTGAATATATTCGATATGTAGCACAATAGCTGAAATTCATTCAGTTAGCAAATACTTATTGAACACCATTCTATGACAAACACTGTGCTGGGCACTTAGGATATAGGGATGAACAAGACAAAGTTCCTGACTTCATGAAGTTCACAGTTCAGTGAAGGATAATAAGGACTACTAAATAAATAATTTCAGATGGTGACCCAAAGCAGCCACTTATGAAATGTCTGATGAACTAATTTTTTTGAATGAATGTTAGCTGCTAGCATAGAACAATGAAGTACAAATTGTGTAGCAGTTATCTTTTGCTTCAGAACATTTAATAACCACAGAAGTCTCAGCATTATACAATAAGCATGTTTTTAGCTCCTATGTCGCTGGGTCAACTCAGCTATATTCGGCTGGGCTCAGCTGGGTAGTTGAGCTGGGTTTACTCATGTGTCTGTGACTGGTTAGGGTTGGTGGATTTAGGTTGGGCTTAGCAAATTCTTTTTCTTTTTCTTTCTCTTTTCCTTTTTCTCTTTTTCTTTCTCTTTTTCTTTTTTCTTCCCTTCTCTTCCCTTTTTTTGTGACCCTCAGGATAACTTTGGCATAAAGTGTAAGAGTGGAAACCCCAATAAGCAACCGTATTACAAATCTTTGCTTGTGTCCTATCTGCTACGATTCCATTGACCAAAGCAAGTCACATGGTCAAGTCAAGTGAGGAAACACACCTGACCCAAAGTGAGAGGCATTGCAAAGTTACATGGCAAAGGGTATAGTTTTATAATCCTGTTATTGGGTAGGGAATTAAAGTTGGAACAATAATCTAGTCTGCCTCCTGTCTCTTAATATGTATGAAATCATGTGATAAGAAGGATTGGAGCCTATTAATTCATCATGCCAGTTCTTTGGTAAATTTCTTGACCTTTCCTTTACTGTCTATCCTTTATTCCATTACCCCCAACACCCTATCACTACCCCTTGCCATCAGCATATGCTTGCTCATTCACTCAGTTCATATATTGACTCAGTGACATCATGGCATCTTTTGCATGGGAGTGTTTTTTTTTTTTTCCTTTCTGTGTGTGTGTGTTGGACTGTTCTGCACAGCAGAGCAAGAGCACCAAAACATTAATGCCAGACAGAAGTTTGTGTAAATATTCCAGTTCTCTTACTCAAAAGAGGTGGATGTCTGAAGTGTATCTTCTATAGCATCCCCAGAGTTCCCCAGTGGAATCGAACTCCTTGTTTGGCAATAAACCTTCTAGTGACTATCTCAAGTCTCCACTCCCCTACTGGTGTTTCATGGGATTTCTCTCAAACTACTTGTACTCACATCCTTTCCTGGAGGTCTGCTTCCTTGGGAAGCCAAGAAAACATGTAGTGAAAGTCTACTGTGAGCACATAGCATCCTAGAAGTTCACTCTTATGCTAGTAAGTGAATCCTGGGAAGTTGTATTATTGCTGATATTAGTTTATAGAAAGAAACCCAATAGGTAGTAGAAAGAACATGAGCTTTGGAATCAAACCTGGGATCCAATCCTTTCTCTACCACTTATTTTCCTAAACTTCCTGAGTCTTTTCATCTGTAAAATGGGGATAATGTCAGTCTAATAGTGTGAGGACTAGATGCAATAATACATACAGAGTTCCTGGCACATAGCAGCTATTCGCTAAGTAGCTGTCTTGTCAAAATATAATTTCCTTTTAGATAATGACTCTACTGATACAACACCGTGAGTAGACGTTATTTCATTTAATCCTCACTGCAAGCGCATGGGGCAGGTGTCATTATTATCAGACCTGTTCTTAGAAAAAGAAACTAAAGCTCGGGGGAGCCAAGAGACTCACCCAGGATCACTCAGCCAGCACTGGGCATTAGAAACAAATCTTGCGACCTCAAGATCCATATTCTTTAATTTTACTTTATCTTCCTTTAGCCATCTTGGTTGTTTATTCTCTGCCTTGCCTAGTATAAGTTTTCCAAAAAAGGAATATACATATTTTCCCCATGGATTCTGGGGCTCCACTCAGGGAACTTTGTTGTTGAGAAAGGAATTAAATAATTGTCAGCGGGAAAAGACAGCTTGTAGGAGAGTGTGATAAATTCAACTGAGAAGGCGCCAAGGGTAAAAACACATGCAAAGCTGGCACCAGAGCTCAGGCCTTTAGGCTGCTCCTTAATGATATTAACAACTAATATTTGTCTAGCATTTTACAGTTGTCAAAGTACTTCCTGATGTTTAGTGTTGCTTGATTCTCATGACAGCCTTGTGCTCTGAGGTGACTTCCTTTGTCAATATTTTCACTGCAGGAAACTGAGGCTCAGATAGTAAACATTACTGAGGCCCAGCCAGTAAACATTAGCACCAGAGGATCTGGGCTGGGGGTGTCTGGAAATGAGATCTTCTGTTGTCAACTGCTGGGGGTTATGAGACAGAACGTTTTCCTACACTAGTAACGACTATAATTTGCATAGTGACTAGAATTGCATAGTGCCGAGCAGTTAAAGCACGTTCACGAATATCCTCTCAATTTCTACAGCCATCAAGGCATTATCCCCTTTTTATGGAGAAGGGAGATGGGGTTCAAAGAGGTAAAAGTACTTGCCCAAGACATTATAGGTGATTGCCTGAGGCAGGATTCAAACAGGGATCCTTTAGCCACAAAATCCCTCCACCGCTCTACTCTTCTGGACCCTAAGTGCAACCTCCCTAATCAAGATGAAGAAATCTCTTAATCTATTTCGAGCTTCTTGTCAGAGAAAACCTTTCTTTTTGCCCTTTTCCCCTTTTTAGTCCTTAGTCAAGATGGGAACAGTCCTCACAAGGGGCAGGAACGGGGCCAGGCGGAAGGTCTTGGCAGGAGAGCAGCTTGGCCTATTTGCTAATGAAGATCAGCTGGGCCTCTTGAGCTCCCCTCCCCTCCCTCTGACAGGAGACAGGAGGCTTCTCACTGAGTTAAAAGTGTGGCTTCAGACGCAAACATTTCTCACAAACCAGGAACTCATGTGGCTTCCTGAACAGGGTATTCTATTCATGTATTGTCCTTCCACTTCTCCATCCACAGGGAAACATGGTAATGAAGACAAGGAAGAGGGTGGGAAAGGAGGCTGGGCCGTACCCCTTCAGAGTGAGCAACGGCTTCCTGCTTGTATTGAGCAGAGGGTCTGGGGGAAGACCGAACTTTGGTACCACGTCAAGCCAGGGAACTTCTATATCAGTTGCAGAATCTGGGTGTTTATTTTTCTTTGCTTGTATTGCAAATTTATAACAAGCTGAGAAAAAAGCAGACCTCTCTCTCTTTTTTTGTTGGCCTCTCACTCTCTTCTCAACAATGTCAGGGTTTCCCTCAAAGCTCCCAAGTGCTAATTTGAAAAATATGTTGCCGACAAGTGGGAGAAACGCAGGCATCCAATGTGAAATGCCCTGTGAGGCAAGTTGGAGCTCCCAGAGAGAGAGAGAGAGAGAGAGAGAGAGAGAGAGAGAGCGCGAGAGCAAGGGTGAGAGAGCATGCCAGGGGGGCACATTCTGAGAAACAGGAAGAAATGTGTACTGATGGAGGCTAAGATGTTCTGACCTGCCTGGTGAAACCCTTCACTGCGTTTACGGTGCGAAGGAAATCTCACTGTTGATACCTTTCAGCACATTTCTCAGAGACACCTGTAGACACTCCATAAGAAAAAAAAATATTTTAGAGTTAATTACTAGGAAATACTAGCTTCTACTGGGGAGATTGTGTGTTTTCTTCTAATGAATAAAAGGATATACCACACATTAGGTTTCTGATTTTGCTTTGTCTACCAGGAAGCTTGGAGCAAAATTTACAGCTTAAATAGAGCTGTGGTAGAGATTCCATTGCCCACTTAACCAATATCCTATTTTTCCCTTGGTTTGTCTCTAAATACTTTTTCTTTTAATGTTTATTTTAAGAGAGCAAGTGTGAGTGGGGGAGGCGCAGAGAGGGACAGAGAGCAGGCTGCACGCTCAGCGTGTCTGATGTCAGGCTTGAACCTACAACAATGAGATCATGACCTAGGCTGAAATCAAGAGTGGGATATTCAACCACTGAGCCACCTGGGCACCCTTCTCATATTCTAATGCAGTTTCTCTCTCTCTCTCTCTCTCTCTCTCCCTCCCTCCCTCCCTCCCTCTCTCTCCCTCTCTGTCCCTTTCTTCCTTCCTTTCCTTTTCTCCTCCCCTCTCCCTTCTTCCCTCCTTTCGATTTTAAATGGATGTTTTACCACACATAGAATGATTTCAAATTCCTTGGGATCAGGCAATATACAAGTTAATAAATACACACATAATTAAACTTTGCTGGAACAAACTTTGGATGAGCAAATTAAAGGGATGAAGGAACAAAGGTAGGAAATACTGAAATTGAGTTCAGCCTTTTTTCCTCCATCTACGTCAGATTCCATCATTTCATTCCCAGCTACTACCACTCTTGAGAGAGGCACCATGGATTTGGAGAGAATTTTGAAGGAAAGGTTAGGAGGACTGGCTTATGGTGGGTGGGTGCTGACCCTTTGCTCCTCTCTCCAGAGCACCAACAACTAAGGGCATAGAATTTAATTCAGTTTCAACATGTCAGAGAGATCTTCCCTGGCTTCTTCCCTGTGCTTTCCAACCTCCAAATCTGATTTTTTTTTAGAGTGTTAGAGTATGGAATTTAGAGTCCTGAGACCATACAGTTTCTAGCTCTGCCTGTGAGGACTTGGGCCTAACCTCCCTTACCTTCTGAAAAGAGTAGAAAATCGTAACAACTTTACAAGATTAATTTAAATATAGAGTGAAAATGCAGGTAAAAATTCCAGATAGATTGTGAGATACTACACAAATCTCATTGTCATCATGAATTTATGCCCTCCACCATGTCTGGCATCTCTTATGATACAGTCATTCCTTGACTGTGCCTCTGCCTGGAATGCCCTTTTCTTAAGTCCATGGTAGACTCCTATTCAACCTTTAAAGCCCAGCTCAAATACTACCACCTTCAAGTCATAGCCCTGAGATCTGCAATGACTACTTTGCTTTTTCCTTATTCTTTGTCACCAGAGCACTTGGTTTATACTATTAATGTTGCATGTATGGTATTGTAGTTGGTTGCCTCCTGCCTGTCACCTCTCAGTGCAGCTCCCTTATAACAGGGGCTGTTTTGTTCAGTTTTAAGTCTTTAGCACATTGGCAGGTACATGTAGCTTCAAGATGTTAAATAACAAACTAAATATAAGGTGGATTTTGAGACCTGTGAGTGGAAAATAAAATGTTCTCAAAATCCATCTATCCTTAGAAATATTTTGTGCTACAAAAAGCTGGTTTGATTAAAATGAAATACCAGACAATAGCATTGCAATGGACTGTTGATTTTGTGATTATTAAATGGTGATGGACAGATGCTCCCAATTTCCTCTGAGAACTCCTGATTTCCAAGTATAAGGGCACATCAGCTTTGGCCTGGGGTATCTAAGGGCTGTCAAGAGCCATTTGTGGACATCGTGTTTTTGGAAGGGAAATGAGACGGATTGGGTAGTGGTGGGAACAGTAAAGCAGAGAGATTTTGAGCCCTGGTATGGCATCAGCTACCTGAATAAGCAGTTTAATCTCTGTTTCCATGTGATGGTTAATTATCTGTGTCAATTACAAGATGCCTAGACAACTGGTAAGCCATTATTTCTGGGTGTGTCTGTGAGGGTGTCTCTGGAAGAGATGAGCATTTGAATCTACAGACTGAATGAAGAAGATAGCCCTCCCAAAGCAGGTGTGCATGATCCAGTCTGTTGAGGGCCTGAATAAAACAGAAATGTAGAGGAAAGGCAGATTTCCTATTTTGCTTGAGCTGAGATGTCCATCTTCTGCACTCACACATCAGTGCTCCTGGTTCTTGGGCCTTCACATATGGCCCAGGACTTACACCATTGGCTCCCTGGTTCGCAGGCCTTCTGGTTTGGACTGGAGCTACACCACTGGCTTTCCTGGGCCTCCAGCTGACAGATGGTGGATCGTGAACTTCTCAGTCTTCACAATAGTATGAGCCAATCCCTCGTGATAAGTATGTTTTTATATATATCATATTGGTTCTCTTTCTCTGGAGAACCCTGACGAATACACTCCTCATTTGAAAATGGGGATGATAATAGCTAGTAACACATTGGTTTGTTTTGAGAATTAAATGAGATAATGCATGGCCAACAATAAATATAGTGCCTGCCATGTGGTAAGTGTTCCTTTCTTCTTGTAATTAAAGTGCAACCCATTTCACACAGAAGGCCTGTGTGCCTCCTGAACTTTCAAAGTTTTGACAGCCCTCTGCTGCTGGTTGTTGCCTGACTCCTTCCTAAGTAGACCTGTATGCTTGTATTATGTGGGCAAGATCAGGACTTTCACTGGGTTTCAGTGGTTGATGTAGGAGTGACTGGAACCTGGATGTACCTTGACGGGAGACACATGGCCTTGCTCTGCTTTGCTCATATCTCCTCAAACATCTTCATCTGGATGCAGCATTTGGAGAGGCTCATCAACAAAAAGGACTTTGTTCAAAAGCTTATTTCCCTATCTGTACTATGAAGATGACAATATTAATATTATTTCTGAAAAGAACCAGTGATATAAAGTATATTAAGGTGCTTTATAAAGCAAAAAGGACCGTCTGTATCTTTGTTATTATTTTGATGGGCCAGTGTAAGCTCGATTAGTCTGATGGACAAGAACATCAGAACAAATTCGTATATGACTTAACCATATTGTATTATGAGCCATCAAGCCCATGTGTGGAGATACAGTCCTAGACATGGATGAGACACAAGGGAAAATAGATTGCAGTGGTGCCTTTCAGTGCTTTGTGCCAGGTGTGGATTTTCTCCAAACAAAAAAGGGAATAATTCTTCTCAGTTACGAATGAAAACTTGGAGTGATC
The DNA here is from genome assembly GCF_028749965.1 of Puma concolor. Lineage (NCBI taxonomy): Eukaryota > Metazoa > Chordata > Mammalia > Carnivora > Felidae > Puma > Puma concolor. The sequence continues at coordinate 68,051,128 of NC_141679.1, forward strand.
TCTCCCGGTTGACAGGGAACCACTATCACCTCTGCTGACCTAAGAGAGCCGCTCCTTGGATTATGGAGGGTTGTCACAGAAATATTGTGTTCACTTAGCCAAGGGAGCTGCATCAGCATTTTAGAAGATTGCTGAACTCAACTATTCAGAGAGCCCTACATCTTCTCCCTGACAGGACACCACAGCAGTGATGAGGACAAGAGGGAACAAGACTGTTCTGGCAGGGACATGGTGATTTAAACTCAGGCCCTACTCACTCTGATAATGGGCATCAAAGCAAGAGAAATCTTGTTTTAACTGTGAACAATAGTTTGGGCAATGGTTGTGTTCCTGAAGATTTATGTGCAAGGTAGATTTTTGTAAATCAGGTCACTGATGGAATTCATTGAGGAGGCTGAGAATCCTTCTGTGGTGGGAGGTTTAGGTGTTTTGTAAATTTCAGGTTTTATAAGTTGAATTATTTTTGAAACGTGGGCAATACTTTAACAAAAATGTGTTTGTCTAAAGTTTACCACGGATTTCTTAAATAGTACATCTTGTTCATATGACCTTGCATTTGGATAGACTGTCATGCATTGGCAAAGTTTTATATTTCACTGGAAATTAATTCAATTAAAATAACCTGGACAATTTGCTCTGCTTAGAGTGCTGTGTAAATCAAATTCTCTGGCATTTTATGAAGCAGAGGCATTGGATATTCATGGATATCTCTATCTACAACTCCTGTCTCTCAAGTATCCTCTTGAAGAGTGGATCTGGCTTTTAAATATCCACAAAATGTTTTTATGGAATAGCTAAAGAATATGGGGTGTTGTGTTTATATAATACTACTTAATTTTATGTGCTGGGAAATGGACTTGCCTATCAGCTTGCCCTGTGCCATCACATACTGAGCATCTACGCTCTGCTAGCTCTTGCATCAGGCACTTGCATGTTCAATATTTCACCCAGTCATGATGATAGATATTATTTAACCTGCTTTATAGATGAGGAACTCGAGATTGAGAAAATTTAAGTAACTTATCAGAGGTCGAGTAAGTTGCAGATGCGGGACTTAAAACCAGATTTTGTCCTACATTATCATGTAACCAGAGAACAAAATTGACTAATGATTTAAATCAAGATTGAAGGATTGGGGAGTAGAAGGGACTAGTGACTGAAGACAATAGTTGCAAAGAATGGAAAGCCTTCTTAATATGGATATCGTAACCATATAGCTATCTTTTATGGAGTGCTTATCAGGAGCCTGGCATTGTGCTAAGTGTTCTAATTAAAATCCTCACAAAGTACTGTCTTCCTATCCAATTGTACAGATGAAGAAATTGAGGTACTGAGGTTTAAACTGACTTGCCTTAGGCCATGCAACTTAATAAGCAGGGGCATTTGGACTTAGACCCTTTCGGTCTCTCTCTGAAGTTTGTATTTCCATAATGCTCTGCTGCTTACCATCCAAACTCTTGAAATGTAAATGCTTTTGCCAACTAGTAATAACTGGGATTTAAGCCCCAATCTGAAACTAGTTCAATATTATACAAGACCATGAAGCCCTAAGACAATGCACTTTGAAACTTAAAGACAAGCATTTTCTTGGTAGAGCAAGTCTTCTTTGATGCTGTGAAAGTAAAATTATAGAAACTGATCTTCCTTAAAGCATGGCAAGATGGCCTTTTAAAGGTATATTTTTATAAAAGTTATAAATACACATAAAGTCAAGTAGTTTTACATGACTTAAAATGGAAAACAGTAATCTCCTGCTTCCTTCCACCCCCATCCCTTATTCCCATTCCCACTTCCCAGAGGCAATCAGTTACATTTATGGCTGCCTCCATGTTTAGAACATCATGTATGCACTGCCATTTCTTTGTCTGTCTGTCTGTCTGTCTATGTAGCTAGCTAGCTATTTGCATTGATTTCCTAGGGCTGCTATAACAAAATGCCACAATTTGATGACTTAAACATCAGATTTGTTCTGTAGTCTGGAGGCTAGAGGTCTGAGATCATGGTGTCAGCAAGGTTGGTTTCTTCTGAGGGCTTTGAGGGAGAAGCTGTTCCATATGTCTTAGTTTATAATGGTTTGCTGATAATCCTTGGAGTTCCTTGCTTAGCTTGTAGTTGCACCACCTTGATCTCTGCCTTCATCTTCACATGACATTTCTCCCTGTATCTTCACACAGTCTTCTCTCTGTGAATGTTTATTTCTGTGTCCAAATTCCTCCTGAATACGAGTCATACTGGATTAAAGCCCCACTTAATGACCTCGCTTTTACTTGATTACATCTATAAAGACTATATTTTCAAATAAGGTCACATTCTGAGGTGCTAGGAGTTAGGACTTCAACATAGCTTTTTGGCCTGGGGTGGGTGGTTTGGGGGTGCAATTCAATCCATTGGGATTATCTATTGTCTTCCTAACATAAAAGATGAGATTTAGCTTTTATCCTTACATCTTTCCCTCCACTCACTTATCCTCTTTCAATCTTTCTGGTAGTAATTATTGTTAGATTAAAATGCACTGGTTCATATCATTATGACTATGCAAATAGTATTTACATCTGAGTCATGTAATAAGTTTGATTAAATTTCCTGTGAAACTTTTGGTTTTCATGGAATTATGAATGGTCTTGTGTTCTTATTTGCCTAGTTTTCCAAGTTGAAAGAGACCCAAGTTCTAGACTATAAAAGGAAAAATCAGAAGAGATAGAAAGTAGTAAAAACATGGGCAAAAGTACCAACAGGTAATTCAAAAAAGAGAAAAACCCACAAGGTTAATAAGCAGATGAAGAGATACTTTAACTAATTGGTGATTAGAAAAATGAAAATATTAAAATACTGCTTTACACCTTTAAGATTGGCTGTAATTGGAAAGCTGGAAGTACAAAAGGTTGGCAGGCATGTGGCAATTGATGACCTGCAAAGTACCACTAGTGGACATGTGGACCAGGTTAGCAATTCTGGAGGGCTCTCTGTTACTACTTAGTCAACTCTGTCACACTCTAAGATGTGTGTCCTACAGAAATTCCCTCCTTGTTTGTGGTAGCAGGAAGTTGTAAACAGTATAGTTGTTGATCAGTAACAGAGCAGATGAGTACATATGGTGGCTAGACATTAAGAAATACTTGTGAATTAGGAGCAGTGAATTAAATGTACACCCTGCAATATGCATAGATCTAAAAAATAGTGTTGAATGAAAAAGTTAAGAAAAAGAGTAAGATATTTAGTAAAATACAACTTGTGTCAATGAAAAGTATATGCAGATAATACAAACCACATTTTAAAAGAATGCATAAATGATACACTTCAAACATATCAGGGTGTTTGCATATGGGAGAAATGGAAATAAGGGGAATACACAAATAAGAGAGGGGGCTGCACCAAATCCAATCTGGTGAGCCAGGGATTGAGGAGTATGGTTAACTCGACCAACTGCATTTGAGATCTAAAGACACATTCAGTGTTTACACAATTATGACTCAATAAGCGTTATGTATGCCTGTGTCATGTAGTGTATTATGATTAAATTTCTCTTTTGGGGGACGGGGGAAGTATAGGTTTTTTGTACTTCCCTGGATTTAGTAATGATCCAAACTTGTGTTTAATTAGTTTTCTGTGCACATATCACTAATTCATCCCTAAACTCTTTGCCAAGTGAATGTATGTCTTCCTTTTATATTCAAATTCCTCAGATAATCTATCAGAGCTGTCTGTCTGTCTATCATTCCTCTTGCACACTTCTGTCCTCTACTATGGACTGAACTGTACGTCCCCCCCCCCCCCGCTAGACTTTATGTTAAAGTCCTAATCCCCAATATGACTATAACTTGGAGATAGTTCTTGTTAGTAATTAAGGTTAAGTGAACTCCTCAGAGTGTAGCCGTAATCCAACAGAACTGATGGCCTTATAAGAAGAAGTTTCTCTCTCTCTCTCTGCCAAGTGAGGACATAATGAGAAGTTGGCCATCTGCAAGCCAGGAAGAGAGATTTCACAGAAACCAACCCTGCCAGATCTGGGACTTGTAGCCTCCAGAACTGTGAGAAAATAAATTTATGTTGTGTAAGTCATCCAGTCTGTGGTATTTTGTTATGGTAGCCTGAGATGAATAAGATGGGTATTGGAAACAAGAAGTGAGGTGCCACTGTAACAAATACCTAAAAATATGGAAGCAGCTTTGGAACTGAGTGATGCGTAGAAGCTGGAAGAGGTTTGAGGTTCAGCTAGAAAAAGTCTAGATTGCCACGAACAGACTGTTGGTAGAAATATGGATGTTAAAGGTGTTTCTGGTGAGGACTCAGAAAGAAAAGAGGACAGCTGGAGAGAAAGCCTTCATTTTCTTAGAGAATGTGTAATGAATGATTATGATCAGAACGTTGGTAGAAATATGGGTGTTAGGGGCGCCTGGGTGGCTCGGTTGGTTAAACGTCCGACTTCAGCTCAGGTCATGATCTCGCGGTCCGTGAGTTCTAGCCCCGTGTCGGGCTCTGTGCTGACCTCTCAGAGCCTGGAACCTGTTTCAGATTCTGTGTCTCCCTCTCTCTCTGCCCCTCCCCTGTTCATGCTCTGTCTCTCTCTGTCTCAAAAATAAACAAATGTTAAAGAAATATGGATGTTAAAGGTCATTTTGGTGAGATATCGGGTGGAAATTAAGAACATGTTATTGGTAACTGGAGGAAATGTGATCCTTGTCATAAAGTGGTAAAAAACTTATGTTCTGTTGGTTTTTGGAGAGTAGAACTTGGTGAGCGATGAAATAAGATATTTAACTGAGAAGATTTCTAATGTTGAAGATGCATCCTGGGTCCTCCTGATAGTTATAATAAAATGTGAGAGGAGAAAGATGAATTAAAGAAGAAATTGTTAAGTGAAAGGAACAGGAACTTGAAGATTAGAAAAATTCTCAGCATATTCATATTGCAAACACACACACAAACAAAAAAAATTAGAAAACTTCTGAAGGGTGTGGTTGAAAAACCACTTGATAAGGAAATCAGTATGCGTGTGAACCATGAATTTTACAGGCCACTTCAGCAGAAGGCATACCTAGACACAGGATTTTACCAGCTGAAACACTACCAGTTTTACCTAAAGGAGATGGAGATGGAACAAAAGGGAGGAAGGCTGTCTGGCCTCTGAGAATCTGCAGGACAGGACAGTGGAGCCGTTCGGCTGTAATTTTGTGCTATTTTTCAAGAAAAGGGAAAAATGATTCTGAATTTTCTCTCCTCTGGTTTCTCTTTTCTCTTTCCTAGAACTTCCAATCTGTGCCTCTAATTTGCTTCTCTCTTCCCCCTAGTTTCCATCTCTTTTTATTTATACTTTCTGAGAGAGATTTTCAGTGTTACCTTCCAACCCTTCTATTGATTTTATTCCTCTTCACTTATTTTTAATTTCAAAAGCTTTCATTTTAGGTAGATTGAATCTTTTAAAAACAGATATATACTCTATCCTTATCCTTGTTTCTGTGTAGAGGTTAGTGTTTCGGAGACGTGCTCTCTGTCTTCTGCATTATTTTTCTTTCCTCTGAGATCCTTTTACTTTTTGATGTTTTGGTCTCTTTCACACCAGAAGCTTTCCCTCAAGTGTCTGGTGATGTGGGGCTGTTTGCTCAAAGAGCAAGACACTAGAACTCCCATCCTTCAGCTCTGCGTAATGACCCCAAGACCAGAGTCCCTGGTTCAGTTTCTTCATAGAGTATACATCTGGTTGTTTGCTGGGATGGGAGGAAGAGAGATCACCACCCAAATACAGATTCTAATCCAGACTTCCAGCTAAATCTCTTATTTCAGTCTCATGTGCATTCCAACTTTCCAAAGTGCATCGAGCCACAAATTCCTAAGTTTCCTCAACTTCTTCCACATGCACAGGCTTATTTCTGGGCCACCCTCCTAATCAGTTTAGGATTCAACCTTTGTGGGTCTGGTAAGTCAGCTACTACTTTAGCATATGCTTTCTACTTTCCAAAATTTTGTTGCTGTCACCTTCTTAGCCACTCTCTTGTCATTCAGTGTTAGTCTTTTTGTACTTTTATATCATTGTGATATTTGAAAGGGAGAAATGACAAAACACTTCTGTCAAAACTTCAATTTGATCATAAGTCCTATAGTTAGTTTTTGAGAGAAATAGGGATATTTGGGAGACATTTATTATTTATTGAAACTAAGGATTTCAGAGAGCCACAAAATTGAATTTTAAGTCCTGGTTCATATTTTGCATAGCCATATGACTTTGGGCATGTTACTTAACCTTTTTTGGCCTCTTGAGGAAAGAGGATAATAACATCTACCTTACAGAGTTGTTAGAATTAGAAGCATGTGTGTAAAACATGTAATATGTAAAACTGATGTTATAAGTACTCAGCGAGTGGCAACCTTTATTATTTTATTGTCAAATGATAGAGATGCCATTTACTTTTTCTCTCCTCTAGGGAAAAAAAAGTGAAATAAAAAGCAATCCGAGTGTCAGTTTTATGAGTGGTGTCAGGGAAATGTCAAGTAAACCTCCTTCTCTACTTCTCAAATGCAGGATTCTCTAACAACTAGATTGGAGAATGGGGTAAGGTCTCCTGTTTTCCATCTAGAATGGAGAGCAGTAGAGTCAACTTACTAACTTATTACAAGTAGGTGGAGAAGTTGGGAAGTGATTAGCTTCCTCCATGCTACACAGAGTTGGTGCCCACGAACCTTTTACCCTCTCTGGAGTTTGAAAGTACATTTAGAGCACAGTCCATCTAAACACGGGCAAGTCCAAGAAAAGTAGAAGAGACATCCTAGACAATAGTGGCCTTTTTAATTCACTGACCCCATGTTCTGATAAAATTATAGGCATAGGATGATAGACTGTCACCAACCAACTTAGTTTCACAAATGATCAAAAATTAGTCAAATGGTTGTAAGAGAAACTAGAAGAGTTTACTCCAGATCCATCTCCCAGGTTTGTCTCATAAGGAGCGGAGTGAAAATCCCCTACAATGATAAGGACAGAGGAATTGAATTCAGTTCAGTTCATTCTTTTGAAAGAATTATTGACGCTATGAAGTCCAAATCCCATGCTCTGTCATATTTCACTCCATGTTCCTGTCACCTTTAGAACACTGTTTACTATTGCTTTATATACATTTTTCTTTGATTCTCACTTCTCTGTAATGAGTTTATATTGTTTATAACCTAAAATATATTCTTTGTCTGAAGTTCTTGAGGTAGTTAATGCAGGCATTATTTCTCCTCAAAGTAATTTATTGATATCAATTTGCCAAGCAAAGAGGACTTCAGATTGATCAAAAACCAATCTTTAAATTACTGCTTCCTTGAGGGGAATGTGGTCCACACATGTCCAGTTTTGGTAATAGGAATCTTACATCCAGTCTTCTCCCAATACCCCATTAATGTGAAGCTTCTTTCCTGGGGCTAGAGCACACAGTTGGACTATCCTACTCTGGGTTCTTGTAACTTCTCTTTCAGATGAGGGATACTTTCTCTGTGGGATTGGAATGCAAAATAATCTTCGCAGTGACTTCCCTCTTTGGATGGTGATTCTGAAGTCTGGATTTTGGGCCAAAATTAGCATTTGTAAAAGTGAAATTTCTATACAAAAAGATCCCTGTCATAAAAATAATGATAAAACAAACAACAGCCCTATTGGAATAGAAAGGTTTCTACTCACTACCATGACAGAATTTCACTCTTCTGTTCCTTCATTTCTTTCTCCTTTCTCTCACCACTTACTTTTTCTCTTTTCTTTTTCCCCTTTTTTCTTTAACTTCTCTACCTCTTTTCATCCTTATCCCCTCCCATTGTTAGTTTATTTTCATTCTCCTGCTTTTCTTTGTCCTCCTCTTCCTTTTCTTCCTCTCTGGGCTTCATCCTCCTCAGATTGTTACCACCTCAGCTGCATTAATCAGGCAGGATATTGAGCAAAGGCTTTCCAGAGTTACTTAAAAAAAAAAAAAAAAGTGACTTCTATTTCTCATGGAGCTTAACATTTGAGAACATACGTTTGTGAACATGAAGGTGCATAGGACCAACTTAGGAGTCTTAGGCCAAATCTATGGGCTTCTGTTGAAATTGTTATTCCTCAATGAGCCTGTGGGTATCAATCATGGGGTGGTGACTACAAAGCAGTGACCTCCTCTGGTACCTCCAACTCATTTCTCAGAGGGCACTGAGAATCTACAACCACCACAACTTTCTGCAACTTTCAACCTCACACAAATCTGAACTGATGACCTGAGGGTGAGGGGCTGTGTATAACTTGATTACATTTTTTAAAAATTCCATTTTTCTCATGAAAAGACACCTTCAGAACACAATGTCAGTTTATCTCTGCAATTTTAGACATCAAATAGCTTATTTTTTAGTTCTCTCTGGGTCAAAGAATGTTATTAAGAAGAAAAATGTAAAAAATATTGGTTTTGTAACAATTCAGTATCCAAACTGAAGGGTCTAATAAACTCACAGAAATATTCTTGCTTTGAAATTTTTTATAGTATAAAGGGAAGATAAAAATATGATTCAGGGCAAGAGTGTCCTAAAATTTACATTAAAAAATAAAACCAAGCAAATAAAATAGCCAACAAATCTTGAATGTTAATGTGCCAAAATACCTTTTTGGTGGGAATTATCATGTAGGTTCTAGATGTTATGATTTTACTCCTTGATTTCTAGGGGAGATCACTTGAGAATCCAGAGGGTAGATTTCGCACAAATAGAAAGGGAGGAAATGAGAATTACTCCTTAACTTCTCTCTTTATGCGAGAATAGGTCATCTGAGATATTTGCCCCACTTCTCAGGGCAGGCAAAAGGCACTGGATCTTACTTTAGCACCTCAGGATTAGAACTTCATCCCTAGATGCTGTGAGGTTGCTTCATCAAAATAGACATTAAGAAATTAAAACAACTGGCACCATGTAATGGAAATGAACAAGGTGTTCTTCATTTTTTCTAAGTGCATGGAAAAAAAATCAATATTTTGTCTTCAAGTGCGTATACCTATGCAGGAAAGAGGTGGAAAAACGAATTGTTCCATCTAGAATTTCAAGCAGGGAAAATGAGTTACAAGCATATCAGCAAAATACAGACAGAGGTAGACCCAGCGAAGCAGAAGGAAAATGACTAACCACCATTTCCCCTTATTCCCATAACTGATTGGATGTAAACAAAACATTCTTCCCCAAATGAGAGGCAGAAGTCTGATACTGAGCAGTGGCTACTTCTCAAGATATCTTTGTCAGCAAGATGGGTTTAAGTTATGATTTCACCATTTCTGTGATTGACATTGTTACGGTTCTTAGAGCAGTTGCCATGGAAACAGAAGGGCCTTGCATGTATTTGAAGTAATTCACCTGACCTAGTGCTCAAAACGAGGGAGAGTTGAGCACTAGTATTTCTCCCAAGTATTCCCCATGATCTGGCCAATGCAGGCTGCAGTCTTGGCTCGGATCTGAAGAGGCTGTCAAGTAGTGCACGTGAGGAAGGATGAGAAAAATGGCAAATTTCTGCATCTGCTTAGACAAATTGTAGCCTGAGATTTCCTCTAGGGAGTCATGATGCTGTGTCAGTAGCCTCTGGTGCTTTCTCCTTCCTAAATATGGACTTGATTTCTGCCCTTTCACTTCTGATATCTGCTGGGGAGGCCTACAGGAAGGATGCTTCAGTCAATTTGTAGCAGGACATTTGTGTCACCTCTCGGCCAGAGGAAAATGGGGAAAGAGATTTGAGATTGAGAGAGACATTGAGCAAGCTAAAGGTGGTTCTCTGCCTTGGGGCAGATGCGTCACATTCTACCAGAAGTGGTGTCTGGCTTATTTTAAAGATGAACCTGTGGCTCCCCATCCCTTTTAGAGCAGAGGGCAAAATTCAGGCAGTCTGACTCTCACACCATCTTAGATTCTCTTCAACGGTGACATTGATCAGATCCATCTAAGAACCAAACACTCTCCACATTCTGTCTGCCCCTTTCACTAATACATTTCTCTGGATTGTCTCATGTGTCATTTCTACTTCAGGATGTTCCCATTTCGTGAGACTGAGAAGGAGTGCTGGCAATTTTTTCACTCTCCTTGCAGCTTTGGATGATTTTTCTACCAACGCTTCTCAATCTTTTTGAGAACTCAAGGTTTCCACTTTTGAGGAAACTCAGAGTTGCCACTTGGGCCATTTCTTTCCTATCCTCATTGCTATCACTAACTGACCTGTTACTTCTTCTACTCTCCTCAGTGACTTTAGCACTTTGCTTGGCGTTTTACTTCCCGATTTCCTTCTACCTGATACACAAGGAATTTAACTTTGTAATAGTAACTCTTCTCCTACATTAGTCCTCTCCCTTTCTTGGTTTTCTCAACTCTGGTCACTCCTATCTGCCCTCTAACCATGGTCACTAGGGTAGTAATAACTGCATTTTGATTTCACCTTTGCCCAAGACTGAGATTCTTCATTTACTACCACAGCTTCCCATCCTCTCACCGTCAATCAGCCTCCTGTGGATCCTTACAATGGCTTCAGTCTTGGGAACCACTCTGTTCTCTTTTGGACCTTTCTTGGCCTCTCAGGCATTCTTACCTAGCTAGATCACTATGGTTAATTAGTTCAGCTTTTTTCTCAACAGCAGTGTGGGCTTTCTTAGACCCTACACACTTAATTAGGTACAATATCACTTCATTCATTCTTCTATTCCTCAAATATTGACTGAACAGCTGGCATTGTTATAGGTACTAGGGATATGGGCCACTTCTCTGCCCTCCTGGAAATAGTGGATGAATCAGTTCTCTGCCTTATGAAATAGTAGGTGAACAGTAAGTATGACACACAGTAAACATGAAACAAAATGTTTGATGTGTGAGCATAGTAAGTAAACATGAAACACTGAGGTACAAATTAAAATGTTCGAGGGAAGTAAGTCATTATTGAACACTTAAAGGACCAGGCACTGTAATTTTCTTATGCTTGTTGATTCATTTGATTGTCACAATCAGCCTCTGAATAACTATTACATATTATTCCCACATAGTGGAGAACAATTAAGTTACTTGCTTGGGGTCATACAAGTGATGAAGCAGAGATTTGAAATTAGGCAGTTTCCTTGGTCTACCATCTTAACTGTCAGATCCCTGCTTTAGAGTAGTGATGGGTATTTCCTTGGACAAGCTGATCATTGAGGACTTTTTTTTGAAAAGAAGACATTTAGCATGAGGCTTCAGGAAAGAGAAGGAACCCTCCACACAGACAGAAATAAATGAAAGGGCCAGGAAAGAGCGTTTAGGTGAGAGCAAGTAGCATTCAGAATGACCTGAGTAATAAGGAGCATGGTTTATTTGAAAAATGGAAAAGATCAAAATTATTGGATCACAAAAAGGGGGAGAGAATGACATAAAATTGAGCTAGACAGGAGAGCTAGGACAGAGGATCTTAGAGTGCTTGGCAGAAAAGGGATTTTTATTGTATTCATGGAGCCATGGGGGAGCTGGAATCAATTCTCACTTATGCAATCCCTCTCTGGCAGCTGCATGGAGAATAGAGGAAGTAGGTAAACAGCTGGAAAGCTCTTGCAGGGATCTAGGCTAGGGATCATTGTGGCTTGGAATTCAGCGGTGGCACTGGAAATGGAGATGTGGCTTTATTATAGATACACTTTGGAGGCAGGATCAACAGGACTAGGTGGTGGGTGGACATTGGGAGTGAGACAAGGGGCAAAAGCAAGGATGTGTACTGAGCAGACAAGACCATAAGGAAACAGCTCTCAGTAGTATTTCCTTCACCTTCTGAAGGTGCATCTTTTTCTCGTTTTTTACCGTATCAGGGGAAGTTTTCTCACTCCATTTCCGTATAACATCTTCAATTACCAGTTTTAAGCCATTCTTCCTATGGCGTTGCTAGATCTCTTTTTTTTTTTTTAACTTGTTTTATTTTTTATTTTTTAAAATTTACATCCAAATTAATTAGCATATAGTGCAAAAATGATTTCAGGAGTAGATTCCTTAGTGCCCCTTACCCATTTAGCCCATCCCCCCTCCCACAACCCCTCCAGTAACTCTCTGTTTATTCTCCATATTTATGAATCTCTTCTGTTTTGTCCCCCTCCCTGTTTTTATATTATTTTTGTTTCCCTTCCCTTATGTTCATCTGTTTTGTCTCTTAAAGTCCTCATATGAGTGAAGTCATAGGATTTTTGTCTTTCTCTAATTTTACTTAGCATAATACCCTCCAGTTCCATCCACGTAATTGCAAATGGGAAAATTTCATTGTTTTTGATTGCTGAGTAATACTCCATTGTGTATATATACCACATCTTTATCCATTCATCCATCGATGGCCATTTGGGCTCTTTCCATACTTTGGCTATTGTTGGTAGTGCTGCTATAAACATAGGGGTGCAGGTGTCCCTTGGAAACAGCACACCTGTATCCCTTGGATAAATGCCTAGTGGCACAATTGCTGGGTCGTAGGATAGTTCTAGTTTTAGTTTTTTGAGGAAGCTCCATACTGTTTTCCAGAGTGGCTGCACCAGCTTGCATTGCCATGGCATTCGTAGATCTCTTAGCCTCATTTTGTCATGTGTCTTTAACTCCCATTCCCTGCACCGCCCCCCCCCCCCCCGCCCCCTGAATCCTCCTTAGCATATAAAACCAATTTGAGCATTATCTACTCTGAATTAAAAACCCTTCTCTCAATGTCAATTATCTTTTTAAAATTTAAATTTTAGTTAATATACAGTGCAATATTGGTTTCAGAAGTAGAATTCAGTGATTCATCACTTACATACAACAACACCCAGTGCTCATCACAACAAGTACCCTCCTTAATACTCATCACCCATCTAGCCCATCTCAGTGATCTTTTGAGTTGCTCCCTCAGTTCCCTATCTTTCTTTGAGAGCAAGTTGTTTTAGTAAGTAGTCTATATTTTTCAGGGCTTCCCAGAATAGATGTTCTCACCACGATGTCATATGAGCAAAGAGTGATATTGGGCCATGTTGGGTGTTTTCCAGGCATGTGATTTAGCCAACAGTCCTGAACATTTTGCCTCACATAGTTCTTGTTTCCTTGAATTCCCATTATCTTTGTTGGCAGAGATTTAGTAAAGGGCAAAAATTACCTGATGCAGATACATTGGGAAGGAACTAATGCTTATTTCCTTGGAGTTTCCTCTCTAGGAATCTCCTACAGTCTTGGGCTTCCAAAGTTCATTAAGCAGAGTATTTCCCTTATTTGCTTCTCCTTTTCACCCCTCACAAAGTCCATGGAAAATTGGGTAATGGTTTTCCATTTAGATAATAAATAAATTATGGTGTAGCCTCTTCTGATACGGCAAAAATATGGCCTTTATAAACATATGGCCAAATACTTGGGATCGTTTTTAAATACTCAGTGTTAGGTAGTTATCCAAATAACACCTAACAGTTGGTGAATGATTGATTTAAATTCAAGTTAATTAACATACAGTGTAGTGATGGCTTCAGGAGTAGAACCCAGTGATTGATGTCTTACATATGACAGATACTCAAGTGCTCATCCCCAAAAGTGCCTTCCTTGATGCTCATCACCTGTCCCCCTACCCACTGGTTCTCCAGCAACTCTCAATTCTCTGTATTTAAGAGTCTCTTATGATTTGCCTCCCTGTTTTTATTTTTCCTTCTCTTCCCCTATGTTCATCCATTGTATTTCTCAAATTCTTCATGAGTTAAGTCATATGATACCTGTCTTTCTCTGACTGATTTATTTGGCTTAGCATAATAACCTCTAGTTCATCCACATTGTTTCAAATGGCAAGATTTCATTCTTTGCGTTGCTGAGTAGTATTCCATTGTATGTACGTACACTACATCTTCTTCATCGATTCATCAGTCGATGGACATTTGGGCTCTTTCCATAATTTGGTTTTGTTGATAAGGCTGCTATAAACATTGGGGTGCATGTGCCCCTTCAAATCAACATTTTTGTATCCTTTGGATAAATACCTAGTAATGCATTTGCTGGGTTGTAGGGTTGTTTTTTTTTTAAATTTTTTGAGGAACCTTCATACTATTTTCCAGAGTGGCTGCACCAGTTTGCATTCCCACCAACAGTGCAAAAGGGTTCCCTTTTCTCCTCATCCTTGCCAACATTTGTTGTTTTGTGAGTCATTGATTTTAGCCATTCTGACAGATGTGAGGTGGTGTAAGCACATTGTTTATCCAAGGTGGATAGTTCCATGATTATTCCTCATGGTATATTTGTTCTGATGAGCAACAAGGCTAGCTGTAGAATTAAACGGGACCAAAGAGGAAGATAGAAGATTGGCTTTGGAGACTCGGGAAGGGCCATTGACAGGAACCCAAGTTTAATCGAATAGCTGGGAGGGAATGTTAGGGAGGCTAATTTAATACGCAGCTTTATTAACCTTGGCTCCTGCTAGTTTTTGGTATGTTTTCCTCGTTTGGCTATATATACTGCCCAGTTATCTTCAAACACTGAGCTTCTGTATCCTGGTTGTACATTAACCTTCCCGATCCTCCCTTCTCTGGCTTGCAAACTGCTTATTCTACAAAATCTGTTTCCAGTGCCACCTTTTCTATGAGGCATCCATCAATGTCCTAGGTATACTGTAGGGTTTGAAGTGTGGTCTTGGGGCTACCATGCTTGATTCAAATTATGGGTCTGATCTTGTTAGATGTGACCTTTGACAAGAGATTTGACCTCCCTATGCCTCAGTTTCCTGACATGCAAAATGGAAATAATTATAGTAACTATTTCATTGTCTTATTGTGATGCTTATTGAGTTGGCACATGTAGAGTATTTAAAATATTGTTTGGTGGATAGTAAATAGTCAATAAACGTAAGTATTTCCCTGGATAGAACTACTTGCTCCTTCTTCTGAACTCTCATACTTCATTCTTCTATGGTCATGACTATCACAGTGTACTGATTATTTGTTCATATGCCTGTAGGCTGTGGGTTTATAAAAAGAAGCCAGAAACGACAACATTGTTCCTTTAATCTCTTACAGTGTTTCATGTGATATGTGGTCTGTAGTGTAATTTCAATAAATGTTTATTGAATTAATGAATTGCGGGAAATTTTATGGTTAACTTAATATTGGATTAATAGGGGACCCAAGGTGAAGTTATTTATAATAAAATCAGCTATGGCAGTTAACCCAGTTGCATAGTCATTTGAAATTCTGTAATTTTAATCTTTGACTATATTATGATCAAATCTCTATATGTACTAAGGTGAAAGATATAAGGAATTAGACTTAGTACGATCTATGTGCTCTATGCATCACAATTACTGTCCGCTGTTATTATTGCCATTATACGGTTGAACAAATTGATTCAGAGTAGTTTAGTAATTTATTTAAGGTCATAAAACTAATGAGTAGCAGATCTATGTTTCTAATCCATAGAGCCAAACTGTAGACTGAAGTACAGTTGAATCTTGAACAACACTGAGGTTAGGGGCACAGACTCTCCACGCCGCAGGGGGAAATCTGCATATAACTTTTGACTCTCCTATAACTTAACTACTAATAGTCTACTGTTGACCAGAAGCCTTATCAATAACATAAGGAGTCAATTAAAACATACTTTGTATGTTATATGTATATTATATACTATATTCTTACAATACAATAAGCTACAGAAATGTTAAGAAAATCATAAGGATGAGAAAGTACATTTATAGTACTGTGCTGTACGTGTATTTATACTGTATTTATTGAAAATAAATGTTAAAAGTAAATACTGTATTTTTTGAAAAAAATCGGTGTGTAAGTGGACCTGCTCATTCCAAACAAACCCGTGTTGTTCAAGGGTCAACTGCATCTACTCTTTTTACTTTTCTATATTATACTTATCTCTTTCCATTGTTGGTAACCTGCACCATCATCTTTACCTCCAAACCCATCAAATATTTTATAATTTAGCCATCAGTGCCCTCAGGTCATTGAGACTTATGCATTACTTGTTACTGGTATCTTTCTTCCACAGAAAGAAAACCATTGTATCTGTTTTGTCAGTCATTGGTGGTCTAAAAATAGTTTTGTGACCAGATAAAGGAATTCTGGGTATGAGCAGGGAGTTCAGGTATCACTTCAGCTTGATAAAAATATCAGACTTTAACTGTCAGCTCTCTTAAGCTTCACACTCCTCTTTAGCATGGTATAACCTCAGCCACAAAAGCGAGCTCTCCCTGAAGGCATTCCTAGTCATGGAGGAAACAAGAGGCCTTTTCCTACTAGTTTCTCTAGTACTACCATCAGGTTCAGATTGGACTCTCTTCAAAGCAGTCCCCATTCTCCTGAGTGGTGAAACTCTCTTGGTTTCCCATATAGTGAAATCCTCATTATCGAACCTTTCTCTTTCCTGCACTTCTTGCCTAAACAATTTCCCAACCGTGACTGTCTTGTGCTCCCAAGTTTTAACTTTTAAGTGAGTTACCTAATACATCTGCATTTTGATTGTTTCTGAGGTCTTTCAAACTGGAAAAAAGTTATTTGGTCTCTGAGACTTCCTTTCTCTAAACTAGGATTCCATGCACACTGTATTCCATCTGCACGGCAGAATAGTTCAACTATTCAGGCTGTCCAAGCTTTGTTTCTACCAATGATGAATTTGGCTCCTCCATTCTCAGTTTTTACATCTTTGAGAACTTAGTCAATTGGAAACAGATCAGATCACCCACCATTGGAGGAGATTTGTGTTTTCTTTTTAGTCAGGATACTTTGATGTGTGAAAAACATTATACAGCGTTTAATACCAAAAACTTGAGGGTAAATTTCCACTCTTACAAAGGTGTATCTGTTTCAAAAGATCTGGTAGGTTAAATAGATTACCTACACATAGAAAACAAATATGTGCTATCTCAGGAGCAAACAGTAACCTAGAATTAAATGATGGACTTTTGTGCAGAGTTCCCTCCCTCTCCTCACCATTTTTGGAATGATGGTGGATTTTTAGTTGATGAAATCAGTTTAGAATTCTACCAGAGGCATGTCTTTTTCACTAATTCTTCCAGAGATTCTGTTGTAATGTTAAGCAAATAAGTCATTCCTTTATGCTCTAGCTTTTCTATCAGTGGCAAATGGCAATGGACTCCCAATTTATCTTCTTTTTAAAATTAATTAATTACTTTAATTGACTTTTTATTCAAGAATAAATAACATACAGCATTATATTATTTTCAGGTGTACAATATAATGATTTAACAATCCTTTACATTTCTCAGTGCTTATCAAGTGTACTCCTAACCGCCTTTATTTAATCCATCCCCCACTCACCTCCCCTCTGGCAACCACCAGTTGTCAATATTTCAATCCCTGATTTTTTTTCTCTCTTTTGTTTGTTCATTTTGTTTCTTAAATTTCACATATGAGTGAAATAATTTGGTATTTGTCTTTCCCTGACTTATTTCACTTAACATTATATCTTGTAGGTCCATCCATGTTGTTGCAAATGGCAAGATTTCATTCTTTTTTTTATGGGCAAGTAATATTCCTGTGTGTGTGTGTGTATGTGTGTGTGTGCGCATGTGTGTATACACATACCATATCCTTTTTATCCATTCATCTATCGATGGACACTTTGATTTTACACGCTGAAGGAAACCATCAACAAAACAAAAAGGCAACCTATTGAATGGAAGAAGATATTTGTAAATGACATATTCGATTAGGGGGTTGATATCCCAAAGTATGTATATAAAAAATTATACAACTCAACACACCAAAAAACCACCAAATAATCCAATTAAAAAATGGGCGGAGGACCTGAATAAATTTTTTTCCAAAGAAGAAATACAAATGGCCAACAGACACATGAAAAGATGCTCAACACTAATCATTAGGGAAGTGCAAATCAAAACCATAATGAGGTATTGCTTTACATCTGTCAGAATAGTTAAAAGAAAAACACAAGAAATAGCAAGTATTGGTGAGGATGTGGAGAAAAAGGAAATGAAAACTTGTGAACTGTTGGTGGGAATGCAAACTTGTGTAGCCACTGTGGAAAACAGTATGAAGCTTCTCCAATTTATCTTCTTGGTTTCGCCTTTAACTTCCTCTTAAAAACAACAACCAGAGTTACTCTGTTAAAGTGGAGGTTAGAAACTCACTCCTCTGCACAGAACCCTCCAGTGACTTCCCACTCCTTATCAATAAAAGCCAAACTCCTTATGAGGTCATCCTCATCCATGATCTGGCCCCGTGTCTGACCTTACTTCCTCTGAACTTTTTTCTTTGATCCCTCTACTCCAGGCAGACTTGGTGCTTTGCAAGTCCTTGGACTTAACAGGAAGTCTCTTGCCTTAGGGAGTTTATAGGCCCCTTCTGGATCTCTCTCCAATATCCTTTGGCTCAATTCCTTTCAGATCTTTACATCTGTGAGAGGTTCCCTAGTCTCCCTATTGGAAAGCCACAAAACTCAACTTTGCCGATCCTTTTCTACCTTGTTTTTGCTCCATCATAGTATTTTTTGTGCTCATTTAAATATTTTGTCTTTCTTTACTGAAAAATAAGCTTGAACAGAAACCTTATCATTTATTCATTGCTTTTATTCATAGCTTCTAGAACAGCATCTGACAAATGGTAGGTATTCAATAAATATTTGTTAAATGAGTGGGTGGCAAAGCCTATGATTTTGGGATTCTTTCCATTGATTTCCCTCAAGTTCTCTGATAAGGCTATATGTAAGGGCATGGCTCTGGCTTTTTTCTGTCCTTGAGGAGACTGCCAGCAATTTGAATCTGTCTACAAAGATCTGGGAAATACTCAGATCTGGACCCTGGAGAGTTCTCTGGGGTGGACTCTTGTTCTTTAAATTCCTTTTTTCTTATATCTCACATGTAAATAAAACTCCCACCCAGTGATCTCATTCACTCTTCACATTAACCCTGTGAGACAGATTTAAAAAAAAAGAAAGAAAGAAAAAGAAAAATCAGCACTAATTGAGCATCACTTGGTGCCTCCAATAGAGCCAGGAAATTTCACAATAGTTATTTTGCATCAATCCTAGGATGGAGCTATCTTTATCCCTATTTTACAGATGTGGATCAGGATGTGGTAACCTGCTTCACTCATACCTAATTGTTTTGCTCATCTTCCTTGCTCCCAAAGCGTCTTTGTGTGGGCTTAGTTTCATTTAAGTCTTATCGTAATTTTGCTTCTTCTCTAAAGCCTTTTTGGCTTTGGTAAGAACAAGTTGTAGGTTCTTCATTTTGGTTACTATTTGTCCTTGAGCATGAACCCAGGGACCACAGCAGACAGACACAATTTAATGAACTGCAAACAATAAATGAACTGCTTAGGGTTTTTAACTCATTGGAAGAAATTTATCCCATTAATTTAGGGCACTATAGGCTACAGAAATGAGATTGTCTTCAACATTTGGCTTGGCATCTTGACAATGAGCACTGGGGGGTTTATTTGGGAAGAACATTGAAGGTCCTTCATCCTGTGAAAGGAAGATTTAAACTCTTTCAAGGCAGCATCTGAGTTTGTTTTCTGAAAAGAGAAGGTTGATTGGGAGGAAACAGATCTGTCCTTAGCAAAAGTGCACACAACTTAAAAAATAAAACATCTAGTTCAGCCAAGTTTTCTCTGTTGGCAGAATTCAAGACATATCCTCATCTTATAATCAGTCCAGTCCTGGGAGAATTTCTCAAAGTAAAAAAAAAAAAAAAAAAGTCCCCAAATTATCTGAATAGTGAAGCTTGAAAAGCAGCCAAAGAGAATTGCATCTTTTCTATTACTACCACATGTGCTTCCCTGGATACCCCATTTCACAAAGAGCTGAACAATGGTATACTGTCACATCATCCCATTGGCATGATGGTGTCCCGCATCATCCCATTGGCATGATGATGTTCTAGAGCAGAAAGCCACAAGCTCCTGGTTTTCCTTGTGCTGGGTTGCCATCCTTACTTCCTACTTCATTCTCAGCTCATGTGCTTTGAATTTAACTTTTTTCCTTATGTAGGCTACATGTGTTGCATTTGCACATAATGAAGGATTTTATTTTTTATCTGAGTAATCTTGCTATAGTACTTTCAGGATACTGCAAAACAAATAAAATGATTTACCACCCAAAATAACATTTTTAGAAAGTGTTCAAGTATAAGCATATCTGGAAGAAACTTTTATGGGGAGCCAAAGCTGACTACTGGATATGCAAAAATATTTGAATTGGTCTCGAAAAATGGGGAAGGCACGGGGCTTGATGCAACATATTTAGTGACTTATTTGTCATCTTATATTGGTCATGATTGCTATGATTATGGATTCTCTGTTTACTCAAAGAAGAAAAAGAAAAAGAAAGAATAGCAAAAGCAAAAGAAGGAAATGCTATCTGATTTAGATCCAGAAATGTCTGGATTGAAAATGTCATGCCTTGCCTTCTATTTGCTGTGTAGTCTTCAGTATGCTATTTAACCTCTCTGAGTCTCATTTGCCTTATCTGCAGATATAGGAGTGACAATCTCTTCCTTAGAGTTTTACAGGGAATAAATGATATCTATGTAACCATGATATGCATAATATATTTCTCCCCTTCCTGAAAAATTCTGCCCTACTTTGATGGCTTATTGGCCCTCCAAGTGTAACTGGTTGGGTTTTCACCTCCATCCCATTTTATAATTAAGTTAGATCATTCTTTCCTCATTCTTTCTCCTGGAAGACATGCTTTCAGCTATGATTTCTGGAGTGGATATATTACAGGTTAAATCCTGAGGGGATCCCAGCACCAAATGTTACATAATAGTCCACTGTTATATGTTGAAACTAATATTTACATAGCACTTTAGCATTTAAGAAACACTTTCAAATATGCTCTCCTGTTTAATTCTTAAAATTATTTTGTGAGCTAGATATTAGTATCTGTTGTCACTCCATTTTCCAGGTGAGGAAATTAGGGCTCTGAAATGTTTAGGGATTCAGCCATGGTCACACAGCTGGAGACAGAGTAAGCATGGTTTCCCCCAGTGCACCTAACAGTAACAAATAGTACTTTCCAGGTACTGACCCTACCTCTCTTTTCTGTGTCCCCTACCTGCTTGCTGCCACTGTTCCCTGGTCCCTTTGTATTTCTGGGATCCTTTGTGGGGTCCTACATAGGTCCTCACAAATCTCTTAGCTACTGTTTGGTGTTGTCCATTTTCCTCCTCTCCAGGTTTCATTTATTTTGGTGAAGTTTGGGGTTTGCCACCTGAAAAGATGCATTATTAAGGTGCCTCTCTGTTGCCATGGCTACTGGTGCCTGCCACTAAAGGAGCTTATATTGAGGGCCCAGGCTCATTATGCTCCCAGAGTTACCAGTGTTTCTGGTCACTACTGACACTGCCTAAGCATAGTGACCCTGCTGTCTGGTATCTTTGTGGTAAGGCCACCCAAGTAGGGGGAAACTCCTTATTTTGTGCGAACTCCATTCATCAAGCCCTAAGCAGTACTACCTTCCCCCTTCCCCAGTGGCTTACAAAGTTTAGTGAAAACAGTTTTAATAGCCCTCTTGAAAGTTGCAGTGAGACCTTATATCAGTTGAGGTTCTCCAGAGAGTCAGAACTAATAGGATGGATGGATAGATGGAAAGGAAGGAAGGAAGGAGGAAAGATAGATAGATTGATTATGAGAGACTGGCTTATGTGATTATGGAGGCTAAGAAGTCTCACCATATGCCATCTACAAGCTGGAGACCCAGGAAAATAAGTAGTCTAGTTCCAGTCTCAAACCCAAAGGACTAGGAACCAAGGGATCCAATGTTATAAATCCCAGCCCCAGTCATAATGTCCAAGAGCCAAGAGCTCTGATGTCTGAGGGAAGATGAAATGTTCCAACTCTAGCAAAGTGAGTGAATTTTCCCTTCCTCTGTCTTTTTGTTCTATTTGGGTTCTCAACATACCGAATGTTGCCCACCTGCACTGGTGAGGGTGATCTTCTTTGCTCAGTCTATGGATTCAAATCTTTTCTGGAGCCACCCTCACAGATGCATCTAGAAATAATGTTTTAGCAGCTATCTGGGCATCCCTTAGCCCAGTGAAATGTATACATACAATTAACCATCACAGACATTATTGAAGAAAAGATACATTCAAGGGACAGATAGCATGCTGACCTTGGAATCACTCTCTGACTTCAACCACTGATCATTAACCAATGTGCCTGAGGGACTATTTCTCATCTCTTATTAATTTTTTCCCCCTCTGAATCTCTTAGTTCTTAAAGCAAATAAGTTACCTTCTGGTTGTCCCTACTTCAAACACAGCTGATTCTTTCTGTGACGGTAGCTTAGGCCAATATAGGGACCTCTGTCATCCATGTATTATGTTAGTGGTACTCTGGCTTTTGAGTTTCAAAGATCTGCAATAGTTGAGAAACCATTTGCAGAAGTAACATTGAATTGCCTACTGTTTATTTTGCCAACTGAGGAAAACAACCAAACAGCAAAACAAAAACAATAGCCATTTATTGAAACCTTACAGAAAGAGCCGGACCTTTGCTAGCTCTTTGGTTTAATAACACAACGATGATTTTAACACTAGGAAAGTAGGAAAAGTATAATATCCAAATAAAGGGTAGTCACGTTAATTGAATAAATAGCTTCATCAAAAACCCGTGCATCATTCTCCCATTTTGCTACAGACTGAAATATTTTTCACACTCTGGCATCTTGGAGCTATTATATTGCTTCATTTGGCATTCACAGCAACACTGTGAGGTAAGTGTTATTATCGTCCCCATTTTACAATTGTAGAAATTCAGGACCAGAGAAGTTGGGCATCATGCCAAAAGTCACAGAGATAATAGGAGAGTAGCTAGGTCTTAAATATAAGCCCTTTGCTGCCTAATGTGTCTTTGCTTGGCTGACTAAGCAACTGAAGATGATGGGGATATTCACCTGGAATTAAGTCTGCTCATATATTTAGAATATTTTCAGTATTTAAAACAGATCATTGTTTATAATTTTCTCCAGCATGTTAGTTGGCCATGTGATTATTTATTAATAAACATACATACATATCTATAAAATTTATCACTCTGAATAATTGGCATTGTAATTTGTGTGCAAATTCTTTGGTCTCTATAGTCCCTGAAAAAAATCTATAGAAAAAAGTAGGGGATTGTTATTATAATTCTAAGTTTTCCAAAGGTCCAGCTCTTACTTTTTGTATGCTTACCAAAAAATGGGCACTCATGAAATATTTCTAGATTGATTTCATTTTGCTTACCTTTTCCTTTTCCTCTCTACCTAATTCTTCCTGCATGTTTCTCTTCCCTTGACTTTTTCCTGTATTTTTCTTCATTGAGATTTTTACTGTCTGGGTGCTGGAAACATCTTCAGGTAATAAGTTCTTGATTAATCAGCCTCTAGATTTCGTCGTATTGGGATGGCTCCTTTTGTCCAGATTAATCTTCAGTTTACATCAACCATAAACATGTACAACTGGTTTTATTTTTGGTGGGGGTGGACTGGAGGGATGGTTTTCCAGTGAAGTGTATCAGTTAAGAGCAATGGAGTGAAGGTGTGAAGAGACAGAACATTGGAGAGGGCGGCACCGACAAAGTAATGCAAGATTTTGACGGTCATGCTAATTAGTTTGCATTTACTCAGCCTCCAATGTCTGGACATCTTCTTTTGGTTTGACCCTCACGCCCTTCTTGTTTTATTTTATGGTTTTTTTTTTTTTTTTTTTTTTTGAGAATTCTGCTGGCTTGATTATACTTCAGTCCCTGGAACCTAACTTTATTATCTGTCCTGTTTCCCAGTATTCTTCCCAGGGTCTGCCCTGGGAAAAGAGACTGGATAATAGGGGTTTAGACTAATGGAAACTTTTAAAATATCCATGGACTTATAATGTGGTCTTGAATGTTTTCATGAACATCAAAAAGAATGAAGAATTGGTCTTGTCTGAACTAGAGTAATAGGGTATTGGAGTGTAGTCCTAGAGATGATGGGACTTCCAAAGGCAGGAAGCTTGTGTTCACCTCGATTTGTTGTGTTTAAGCCTCTTGCTTTCTGAAGGTCAAGCACCTGGGGAAAACTGAGGCAACTCAAAGATAAATGTTGGTAAATTTGCTTCCTTCATCCCCCTATATCCCCCATCTTTTAGGAGTAACCAAATTACAAGGTATTTCATTTTGGTCCATAGCCTTCTATCTGTCTGAAATGCTTGGAGCCAAATATATTTCATACATCAGATGTTTATGATTTGTGGAAAGTAACATGGAGCATGCACTTTAGATTTTGTGATATGCCTAGAGGTTCTAGAGTGGCACCTTGTAATCATCACATTAATGTTTCTGTAGCATAATGTATGCATGTCTACACAGAGCTAGATGACCAAGATTTTAAAAAGTTTCTAGTGAGTTCAGGTCAGATTTTGCCCCCAATGAATTAAGTTCACAACAGGTTTTGAGGCTAGATGAATGATGTGAAGGTGTTTAGATTTCAGAGCTTTTGAATTTCAGAATTTCGAATTAAAGAGTGTGGATCTGTAGCATATCAATTTGTTAGGCATGATGGAACAAATTACTCACTATAGTGATTAAAAAACTGTAGAAGATTCTTAACCAGGAGTGTGCATTTCTGGTTGGAGAGCAGACCATGTGGGAGTGGACCAGGAAAAGATACTTTTAACAAGCTGCCTAGATGACTCTGATTCACATCAAAATTTAAGAATCTCTGCTCAAGAAGAAATTTTGAAGGGAGATTGTGAAATCTTCTTCCCTATACATTTAAGAAAGTGTTGATTTTCTTTAGATCTCTGTGAACTGATAAATGTATTGACTTTGCATCCAACAGGCTCCTGCTAGAGCTCAGATGCGGATTCAGGTAGTTTAGCTTTTTGAGTTTCCCTGTCCCTCTAGAGATAAGAACTGTCCTGCCCAAAGACCAGTGGGTAATATGCATGTTGAGTGTGCTAAGGCTATGACTCTGTAGTTCCTATCTCAGGTTCCCTAGTCACTCAAGTGCTTTGATATAGATTCTCCTGCATGACCAGCCCTCTGTTAGACACTGTGGAAAGAATGGTGGATTGCTATTCTCAAAGAGCTCACTGTTACCTTAAAGAAAAAAACACCTGCACATGTTAATGTTAATTAATGCCCGTGTTTTTAGTTTGGTCACAGTTCAACTTACTACTGTTACCACCCCAGAGCTGCGTTGACGCATGTTCTTTTAAAACTTTTAATTAACATTTACTTTTTGACTTTGGGGGCAATAATAGACTCATATGGCAGAGATACTGGAGAGAGGGGAACCTATTAGGAAAGAGTATGGGAGAGACATTTTGCAGTGAATCAAGGTATGAATATGATTACACTATTTTTATAAACAAGGGATTAATTGGGAGTGGAGTGAAAGAACAAGGACTTTGGCATCAAACCAGCCCTGACTTTGAATTTTAGTTCTGCCTCTATCAGCTTTGTGACGGGGGCATATTAACTAAATTTCTGCATCTCAGTTGCCCATATATGATATAGACACAATTAACATGTACTTCATGGGGTTGCTGTATGGATTTAGTCAGCTTCTCTCTGTGGATTTACCTGGAATAGTGAACATTGGTTTCTTCATTCTCTTTGCCCCAGAACACTTGGGTCCTTTGTGTTTTCTGCACCTATTTCTCTGCCTTGTGCCATTCATCTTTTGTTTATTGGCCTTTCACACTGGATTGTGAGCTCCTGAAGAACATGGACTTCATCTTTCTGTGAAGGAAGTGGGCAGTGAGCAGTGGTACGGTGGTTAAGTGTTTAACAGCCAGCTTGCCAATAAAAATGTATGTGTGTGTTATGTTTATTATAAATTTTACTAACATAAAGATTTGTGTATAGCACAAATTTACAAATCAGAAAGTATACGGTACCCTTTGTTGTCAATTTATATAGGCAATTGATTCTTTAAGAATGCTTTCCTGAGTGGGGATCAGAGGTTGACCTGTGAATCAAATCTGACCCACCACCTACTTCTGAAAATAACATTTTACTGAGGCATAGCCACACCCAATGACTACCATTGCACTACCGTGGCAGAATTGAGTAACTGTAACAGAGTGTGAAGCTCACAAATCCTAGTATATTTACTATCAGACCCTTTTGAATCTCTGCATCTTCTCCCCTTCTCCTCTTCCTCCCCTTCTTTTTTTCCCTCCTCTTCCTCTTTCTTGTTCTTTTATGATGAGACCTTTATAACCTTTAAAAATGTAAAGATCACTTTTAGCTTGTGGGCAATACAAAAGTAAGGACTGGATTTGTCTGTTGAGCCACCGATCACTGAGGCCTGGTCTGGACAATCAGTAGAACAATAAATCAAGCTCTGATTTGTAGCATTGCCAATTTCTGTGCTATAAATACTCCCACCATGGCCGATTTCAAGCTATCAGTGTGGTATCACTGAACATGGAGTAGATGCACAATAGTATTTCAACCATACAGAGTGAATAGATGTAAATAATGGCAAGAGTATAGATAATAGTAAAATTATCAGCACAGCAAGTGCAGAAACACAAAATGTAGTAAAGTAATTAAGAAGGGATGAGTTTTGAATATTTATTACCCTTGTTTCTAATATAACTTAATGATAATTTTATATAATTTAATTTCTAATAATAGCATGATTAACAACTGGCTTGCAAAATTCCTGAAAATTAAGTTGTCAGCTTTCGCAAATTGATAAAACTGGTTCCATCACATTCCTGGGCCATTGGGTTGGTTCCTGTTTGAGGTTTGGGTCTTGTTTAGTATAGGAGGAGAGAGGCAGCCATCGAGCTTTGCATCTCATTTCTTTGTCCCACGGCTTTTGTCTAGATAAATTCTACTGAGAGTAATTCAGAATCTGATCCAAGTTAGACTTTCTCTCTGCAGAGGTATAAACTGAACTCTCAGAGGTGAGGATGGGAGTAAAACCTGGTGAAGGAACCATATAGGGGTTCAAGTTACTAAAACAGTGCCCTATACCATTGGTCACTCTAGTTAGTCCTGCCAACTGTAGTGATCATCCTTATGACCCTGTTCTTATGAATAGGCTTCACTTGGTTGTGTAAATAGAGCTTTTTGGGGAAGGAGATGAATTTTTATAGTTGTTTGACCTCATTTATTGTTGGGTACATATTAGTAACTGGACATTTGGCTTCTATACTTGGGAGGCTTATCCTCTTCTCTAATGGCAATGTGATGCCCTATTATTTGCAATATTACACTTTTAGGGAAGAGCAGAGGAGAGTCAAAGCCAGCTGATGTAGTCATTATCATGAACCGACAACAGGGCAAAGCCACCATCATACCAAGCCTCTCATGCCGAGTTTGCTAATGGGTGTAATTTTGTTAGTCTTGCAGGAAGGATTCTTTAGGTCATTCACACTGTGAGAGGCAAGAAGGAAAAGCTAATTTAACAAGGTTGTCACCTTCTTGAAAGCATATTCAAAGGCTTGCTAGCTGAAGAAATTCGAATAAAAGGGAGGGGTCAGTGCTGAAAGCTTTCTCTTCTCCCCGTTTTACTTTTCTTCATTCAACAGGGACTTCTGGAAATAAAATATGTCTAAGGAATGGAGAAAGAAAGGAAAAAAGAGAAAAGCTACCTTTCTCTTCTTTCTTTCTTTTTCATTTTTTACTTTGAAAGCTGTACATGAAGGATCTGTGGCTTGTGTGGAGTGGGTGAGGTGCTCTGTAGCTCTCAGTGACATTACCAAGGGGAATCTGGGGCCAGAGGTGTGCAGGTGGGGCTGTCAATCAGAGACAACATCAAGGG
The DNA here is from genome assembly GCF_028749965.1 of Puma concolor. Classification (NCBI taxonomy): domain Eukaryota; kingdom Metazoa; phylum Chordata; class Mammalia; order Carnivora; family Felidae; genus Puma; species Puma concolor. The sequence continues at coordinate 68,078,824 of NC_141679.1, forward strand.
CTCTTACAAAAACAAAAGGAGAGAAAATGGATGTTTAATCAATACAGTTGCTCTCTGCTTAACCTTTTGTGTTTTAAGCAACATTCACTGGAGCCCAGCAACAGAGTCCAATATTTAACACATAAAAGGTACTTAAAAAGGTGAAGCCTTGGAGAACAGCTAGAAAGTGAAGATGGGACTGAGGGTTAAGAAATTGGAAAGAAAAAGACTTGGAGGAGAGGGAGGTCAAATGAATGTTTAAAGACTGGGATCCATTAAGAACAGACCCAGGACCACCATAGGGACAGATGGGAGAGCCCAGTGTTAGAGTACGTGGATGTTGGGCACCTGGTGATCCTGAGCTATATTCAATTTACCTTTCCTTTCCTACTTCCTTATGCCCAGCAACAACCTCAAGCTTTGGCTAAAAAAGAGCAAGAAACCACTCTGGTGGGTTCAGCTTATCATTTAGTGTACTATTGATTCTGATGGCATCAGGTCAGCTCTCTCTATTCACTCTGCCTAAGGGTACCTGAATCATAGTGGTGGAGAAGGCACCATCAAGTAAGTGTCAGAGGAAAGAGTCTGTCAAGAGCCTTTGGTTCATTGGCAGCACCCAAGTTAGGCCATGCAGAATCTCCTATCTTAACTATTAGAATAGTCTCTCAACTATTAGCCTCCATATTCACTTCTGTACTCCACACTGACACCAGTCATGGTTTTGATTAAAACAATATTAATTTTGAAAGCGAGAATTATAGAAAAGTGTTAAAAAGGAACTAATAACCATCTATATCTCACCCATCACATTTTAATTTCCTTCTTCCTTTTGTCATTCCCTTCCTTTCTTTCAACATTTGTTGAGAACCTGTTATGTGGCAGGAGCCGTTTAGGAGATGTAAAGATGAGTATGACTGACCCCTTGGCTCAGCCTGGAAGGAAAGACATACCGACAAATGATTGTAGTGTTTTCTCTCAGTATATGCACATATTTTAGTTTCATTTTTGTAATGATTTTGAGTATTCATTTAAGAAATAGATGCAAATAGTACAAAATTCAAAAGTTACAAAAGGGCATAGAGTAAAAGTAGTCTTTTTCCTATCCCTGCCCTTTAGCCGCCCCAGTTTTCCATCCCAGGTACCAGTTTCTTATTTTTCTTTTCTTCTGTGTGTATAAAGTATATGTGTATACTATATATATTCATATGTATATAAGTACACACATATTTATAAGAATATACATGTGTACATATGTATACATAAGTATAAACATATATAACATACAAGTATCATGCTATATACTTCATTTAATATCTTACATATTATACTTAGTATATTTTGGAGATCATTCATCAACACAAAAAACAACAGCTTTTTTAATTGGCTGTGTAATATTCAATTATATATATATTAAAATACATATAAAATATAGATGTTTCATATATAAAAATATATATATCAACCATATATAAATACAAAAACGTGTTTAAAAATCTGCACTTGACTATTTAGGCTCTGTGTTGTGCAGTGTTGAATTAATTGTACTCCTAAACTCATGGATGATCAATCATCAACGATGGTCCTTGCAAGGTTTTCTCTTACTTTTCACTCAGAATTGTGTTTTTAGATCTCTCCATGTTGTTTTGTGTGTATATGGTTTGTAGCTTCTAAATAATGCTTAGTATTCCATAATATGCAACGAATACATTTTACTCATTTCTTCTTGAGGTGTGAGGGACAGCTAGCTAGATTGTTTCCAATTCACCACTGTTAAGAATAACTCAGTGAAATAACTTGAACATGTTCTCATGTCAATCTGTGTGATTCTTTTTCTGAGATATGAACTGAGGACTGGGATTTCTGAGCCAAAGGATATACATGCATTTAATTGAAGGACTGATAGCTTGCACACGAGAATGGTTGTACCTGGCCAACCTTCCTTACACCATTGTAGGAGGTGACCTGTATTACTACATTCATTCTAATATTAGCAACCTTTCTAATTTTTAATTTTTGGGTCCTTTTATTGATTAGCTTTTTTTAATTTTTATTTTTATTTATTTATTTTTTTTCAAAGTTTTTTTTTATTTTTTATTTTTGGGACAGAGAGAGACAGAGCATGAACTGGGGAGGGGCAGAGAGAGAGAGGGAGACACAGAATCAGAAACAGGCTCCAGGCTCCGAGCCATCAGCCCAGAGCCTGACGCGGGGCTCGAACTCACGGACCGCGAGATCGTGACCTGGCTGAAGTCGGACGCTTAACCGACTGCGCCACCCAGGCGCCCCTTGATTAGCTTTTTAAAAACATATTAAGACTTTTAGAACGATTTAAGGTTCACAGTGAAGTGAACCTTAAATGAAGTGAAGCTACAGAACGTTCCCATATTCTCCCTGACCCCTCACATGCATAGCCTCCTCAATAACAGTATCCCCCCATGAGAGTAGTATATTTGTTACAATTCATGAACCTACGATGGCACATCATAATCACCCAAAGTTTATGGTTTACCTTAAGGTTAACTATTGGTGTTATGCATTCTATGGGTTTGGACAAATGTATAATGACATAATCTTCTTGTGTGAGTTTCGGTAAATTTAATCTTTCAAGAAATTGGTCCATTTCATCTAGGTTATCAAATTAGTGGGTCTTGAGTTCATGGTATTTCTTTGTTATCCTTTTAATGCCCATGTGATCTGTAGCGATGTCCCCACTTTAATATCCCTCATTGTTTTAATATGCATTTCCATAAATACAAATGAGTTTGAGTATATTTTCATATGTTTGTTAGCCTGTTAGAATTCCTCTTCTGCATATTTCCAGTTAATATCTTTGTCCCATATTGTGGCTAGATTTCCTATTCTTTCATTATTGATTTTTGAAATTCCTTCTGTATCCTATGAATTCCAGGTACTAGTATCCTGTTTTTAGCCAATAAAAATATTTTCTTCCATCTGTCCTATGTCTGTTAACATTATTACGGGTATTCTTCATTAAATGGATGTCCACATTCTTTTTGTAATAAAATCTATAATTTTTTTCTGCCTTATGGATTAAACTTTCAGAGTTTTGTTTTCGATGTTCTTTCCTACTGTGGGTAGACAAGTATTCTACATTATTTGTATCAATCACATTGTTATATCTTTTTCATCTACATCTTTAATCCATCTGCAAATAGTGTTGTATATGGTGTAAAATTAGGTGTCTAGTTTTTAGTGTTTTTTTTCATATACTAGGCTCGTTATTTCTAAATACCATCTATAATTAATTTAATTAATTAATTTAATACCGCTTTGTAGCGCAACCTTTATTATATATCAGGTTACCATAAATTCATAGATCTGTTTCAGAACTGTCTACTATCTTCCACTGGTTTATTTGTTCTTGTTAGGTATTAATTTTGTTACAGAGGCTTTGTGTAGATCTTAATATCTGAAAAGCAAATTTCTACTCTTTATTTAGCTTTTTCAAACTTAGCTTAACTAATCATTGGCATTTTTTCTCTCATATAAATTTTAGAATAAATTGAGTTTGTTAAAGACCTAACTGACATACAGTTTGGAATTTAATTTTTAGGCTATTTTGGAAGAAATTGATATTTTAATATACTTAAGTAAATTCTTAGATAATTATAACTTTTCTTGCTATTTTAAATGGCATTTTATATTTGATAACATTTTCTGTTTAGCAATTACTGGGGAAGAAAAATCCTATTTATATTTATTTACCTTATATTTACTGACCTCATTGAACTCTTATAATTATATTAATAGCTTGATTATTTCCTTGTATTTTTCTTCTATGTAGATGATTACACTATTTTCAAGTATTGTTGACTTTATTTCTTTGCAGCCCTGACATCTGTTATTTCCCCCCCCTTATTTTCCTATTGTGTTGGGTATGACCTAAGATGATGGCAAATGGTGAAAACCAATTTTTGTTTTGTTTATGTTCTTATATTTTATCTAATAAGAAAAACATAGATGATGAGTTTACAGATATGTTTCCATAGTAATGAAGTTCCCTGTAATTTCTAGTTTGCTAAGAGTTTTTGTCATAAATAGGTGAGAAACTTTGTTTTTTGCTGTATCAAAATTTTTTCTCATCTAGTCTATTAATGTGTTAAATTACCTTGGAAAAAAAAATAAATTACCTTGAGATGTTTTTTGATACTGAACCATTTTTGCATTCTTGGGCTAAGCCTTACCTGCCCCTGATATATTTTGTTTTACATATGCTATTAGGTATTGCTAGCTAATGTTTTTGCTTCTATGAAATTAATTTGGCCACTGATTTCTTTCTTTAGGAAAAATATGACATAGTGCTTAAGAGTATAGACTCTGGAAACAAACTACCTAGCTTCCACTTCTAGTTTGGCCACTTACTAGCTGTGTGATCTGAGGAAGCAGTAAACCTTTCTGGCATTATTATTATTTTTTTTCATCTAGAAAATGGGGTTAATGTTTACGATATCTAACTTATAAATGGTATTTGTAAATAATGAGTTAAAATATGGAAAACACTTAGAAAAATACCTAGCACATAGTAAGTTATATCTAAATGCTAACTATGATTATGGCAACAAATTTGTTTTGTTTGGGAATCAACATGATGCTAGTCTTATAAAATAATCTCGACATTTTTATCACGGGAACAATTTGTATAAGACTTGAATTATCAATTTCTTGAAAATTTGGTAGATCACCAATAAGGCTTTATGAGACTAGAGTTTTTTCAGTAGAGAGGTCTGTTTAACTTCCTTGTTATTTTAACTTCTTTATGTTTATTAGTCTGGCCAAGTATTCTGTTTTTTTTCTTGCACCAGTTTTGGCATTTTATGACTTTATTTTTTGCAGGAATGTATTCATTTGTTTAGATTTCGAATTATTTAATGGATAGTTGTTCATAATATTATTTTACATTTTTACTAGTTTTTAAAAATAGTATCTATAGTTATTTATTTCTTTTTACTTTTTTATTTGGTTATTTGTATCCTCCCCTTCTTGCTTTGCTCAATCTTGCTAAAGGACTATCTTCCTAAAATTTTTCTAAGAAGGAGATTTAGTTTTGTTAAGCTCATCTTTCCCCTATTTCTTAACTATTTTATTGATTTATGCACTTACCTTTTTTAAAAAAAAATTTTTTTTTAAATGTTTATTTTTCAGACAGGGAGAGACTGAGCATGAACGGGGGAGGGTCAGAGAGAGAGAGACACAGAATCTAAAACAGGCTCCAGGCTCTGAGCTGTCAGCACAGAGCCCAACGCGGGGCTTGAACTCAGGGACCGCGAGATCATGACCTGAGCCGACGCCGGATGCCTAACTGACTGAGCCACCTAGGCGCCCCTGCACTTACCTTTTATTATTTACTACATTTGTGTTTCTTTGAATACGTGTTCTGTTGGGGCTTTTTTCCTCACTTCTTAAGTTAAAAGCTTAGCTTTTTTTTTCCCCTTAAATCATTATGTTTTTACTGACAAAATGTATCTCACTCAGCCTGTATATTTCTAGATACTTCTCTAGTTGTGTTCATAAATATTGACATATTGGGCATATTATATTTCATTTCCATTAAATTCTAAGTATTTCTTAATTTCTAATATTCTTTAAACTCAGGGGCTATTTAATGCCATATTGTTTAGTTTTCCAATATATGGGATTTTTATTGTTTATTATTTTATTATTTATTTAAATTTAAGTTAGTTAACATGCAGTGTAGTATTGGTTTCAGTAGAATTTAGTGATTCATCACTTCTATGTAACACCCAGTGCTCATCTCAACAAATGCCCTCCTTAATGCCTATCACCTATTTAACCTATCGCCCCCACCTACCTCCTCTCCAGCAGTCCTCAGTTTGTTCTCTGTATTTAAGAGTCTCTTATGGTTTACCTCCCTGTCTGTTTTTATCTTATTTTATTTTTTCCCTTCCCCTCATTCATCTGTTTTGTTTCTTAAATTACATATGATTAAAACCATATGATACCTGTCTTTCTCTGACTGACTTATTTCATTTAGCATAATATACTCTAGTTCTATCTACATTGTTGCAGATGGCAAGATTTCATTCTTTTTGATTGCTGAGTAATAATTCATTGTTTATATATACCATATATTCTTTATTCATTCACTAGTTGATGGACCTTGGGCTCTTTCTGTAATTTGGCTATTGTTAATGCTGCTACAAACATTGGGGAACACATGCCCCTTCAAATCAGCATTTTTGTACCCTTTGAATAAATACCTAGTAGTGTAATTGGTGGGTCATAGGGTAGTTCTATTTTTAGTTTTTTGAGGAACCTCCATACTGTTTTCCACAGTGTCTGCACTAGTTTGCATTCCCACCAACAGTGCAAAAGGATCCCCCTTTCTCCACCTCCCCACCAACATCCTCACCTCACATCCTCTGTTGTTTCCTGAGTTGTTCATTTTAGTCATTCTGACAGGTGTGAAGTGGTATCTCATCGTGGTTTTGATTTGTATTTCCCTGATGATGAGTGATGTTGAGCATCTTTTCATGTGTCTGTTAGCCATTTGTATGTATTCTTTGGTAATATATCTAGTCATGACTTTTGCCCATTTCTTCACTGGGCCATTTGTTTTGGGGGTTATTGTTGAGTTGGGTAAGTTCTTTATAGATTTTGGATACTAACTCTTTACCTGGTATCATTTGCAAATATCTTCTCCCATTCCGTTCATTGCCTTTTAGTTTTGTCGATTGTTTCCTTTGCTGTGCAGAAGCTTTTATCTTGATGAGGTCCCAATAGTTCATTTTTGCTTTTGTTTCCCTTGCCTGTGGAGACATGTCTAGTAAGAAGTTGCTGTGACCAGGGTTCAAGAGGTTGCTGCCTGTTTTCTCTTCTAGGATTTTGATGGTTTTCTGTCTTACATTTAGGTCTTTCATCCATTTTGAGTCTGTTTTTGTGTATGGTGTAAGAAAGTGGTCCAGGTTCATTCATCTGCATGTCACTGTCCAGTTTTCCCAGCACCATTTGCTGAAGAGACTGTCTTTTTTCCATTGGATAATCTTTCCTGCTTTGTGGAAGGTTAGTTGACTATACATTTGTGGGTCCATTTCTGGGTTCTCTATTTTATTCCATTCATCTGTGTGTCTGTTTTTGTGCCTGTGCCATATGTCTTCATGATTACAGTTTTGTAATACAGCTTGAAGTCTGGAATTGCGATGCCTCCAGCTTTGGTTTTCTGTTTCAACATTACTTTGGCTATTTGAGGTCTTTTCTGGTTCCATACAAACTTTAGAATTGTTTGTTCTAGCTTTATGAAGAATGCTGATGTTACTTTGATAGGGATTGCATTGAGTATGTAGATTGCTGTAGGTAGTATAGACATTTTAACAATATTTGTTCTTCCGATCCATGAGCATGGGATGTTTTCCATTTTTTTTTTGTGTTTTCTTCAATTTCTTTCATAAGCTTTCTGTAGTTTCAGCCTACAGATCTTTTACCTCTTTGGTTAGGTTTATTCCTCAGTATCTTAGGATTTTTGGTGATCGTGTAAATGAGATAGATTCCTTGATTTCTCTTTCTGCTACTTCGTTATTGGTGTATAGAAATGTGACAGATTTCTGTAGGTTAATTTTTTTAAATATGAAATTGTCATATTGGTTTCCATACAACACCCAGTGCTCATCCCAACAGGTGCCCTCCTCAATGCCCATCACCCACTTTCTCCTCCCTCCCAACCCCCATCAACCCTCAGTTTATTCTCAGTTTTTAAGAGTCTCTTATGGTTTGGCTCCCTCCCTCTCTAACTTTTTTTTTCCCTTTCCCCCCCTTCCCTCCCCCCCCCCTTGGTCTTCTGTTTGTAGGTTGATTTTATATCCTGAGACTTTGTTCAATTTATGTATCAGTGCTAGCAACTTTTTTGTGGAGTCTTTTGGGTTTTCTACATAGAATATCATGTTGTCTGCAAAGAGTAGAAGTTTGACTTCTTCCTTATTGATCTGGATGCCCTTTATTTCTTTTTGTATTGGTGAGAGTGGACATCCCTGACGTGTTCTTGACCTTAGAGGGAAAGCTGTCAGTTTTTCCCCATTGAGGATGATAATTAGTTGTGAATCTTTATGTGGCCTCTATGATGTTGAGGTATGTTCCTTCTATCCCTACTTTCTTGAGGGTTTTTACAAGAAGTTTGCTATATTTTGTCAAATGCTTTTTCTGCGTCTATTGAGAAGATTATGTGGTTCCTATCCTTTCTTTTATTAATGTGGTGTATCACTTTGATTGATTTGTGGATATTGAACTACCCCTGCAGTGCAGGAATAAATTCCACTTGATTGTGGTGAATGATTTGTTTAATGTATTGTTGGAATAGATATGCTAGTATCTTGTTGAGAATTTTTGCATCCATGTTCATCAGGGAAATTGGTTTCTAATTCTTCTTTTCAGTGGGTCCTTTGGTTTTGTAATCAAGGTAATGCTGGCCTTACCAGCATTTGAGTTTGAGTTTGGAAGTTTTCTTTCCATTTCTATTTTTTGGAACAATTTCAGAAGAGTAGGTATTAGCTCTTGTTTAAATGCTTGGTAGAATTCCTCTGGGAAGCCATCCGGCCCTGGACTCTTGTTTGTGGGGAGATCATTAATTACTGATTCAGTTTCTTTACTGGTTATGGGTATGTTCAGATTTTCTATTTCTTCCTGTTTTAGTTTTGGTACTTTATATGTTTCTAGGAACATATCTATTTCTTCTAGATTGTCCAATTTGTTGGCATATATTGCTCCTAATATTTTCTTATAATTGTTTGTTTTCCTGCAGTGTTGGTTGTGAGCTCTCCTCTTTCATTCATAATTTTACTTGGGGCCTTTCCTTTTTCTTTTTGATAAGTCTGGCCAGGGGCTTATCAATTTTATTAATTCTTTCAAAGAATTCTTTCAAAGAAGCTCTTAGTGTTGATCTGTTCTACTGTTTTTGTTTTGTTTTGTTTCAATTTCAATATCCTTGATTTCTGCTCTGATCTTTATTATTTCCCTTCTTCTGCTGGTTTGGGGTTTTATTTGCTGTTCTTTTTCCAGCTCCTTTAGGTGTAAGGTTAAGCTGTATATTTGAGACCTTTTTTCCTTCTTTATGAAGGACTGAATTGCTATATACTTCCCTCTTATGACTGCCTTTGCTGCATTCTGAAGGTTTTGGGTCTTTTTCATTGACTTTTATGAACTTTTTAATGTCCTCTTTAATATCTTGGTTGACCCACTCATTCTTTAGTAGGATATTATTTAATCTCCACGTATTTGTGGTCTTAATTTTTTCTTGTGGCTGATTTCAAGTTTCATAGCATTGTGGTCTGACAATATGCATGGTATGGTGTCAATCTTTTTGTACTTGTTGAGCGCTGATTTGTGACCAAGTATGTGATCTATTCTGGAGAATGTTCCATGTGCACTTGAAAAGAATGTGTATTCTGTTGCTTTAGGATGAATGTTCTGAATATATCTGTTAAGTCCATCTGGTTCAGTATCTCATTCAAAGCCATTGTTTCCTTGCTGATTTTCTGCTTAGATGATCTGTCTATTTTTGTAAGTGGGGTGTTAAAGTCCCCTACTATTATGGTATTATTATCAATGAATTTCTTTATGTTTGTGATTAATTGATTTATGTATATGGGTGTCTCAAGTTTGGGGCATACATATTTACAGTTGTTAGATCTTGGTGGATAGACCCCTTAATTATGATAGAATGCCCTTCATCTCTTGTTACGGTCTTTGTTTTAAGGTATAGTGTGTCTGATATAAGTATGGCTACTCCAGCTTTCTTTTGACATCCATTAGCATGATAGATGGTTCTTTATTCCCTCACTTTGAATCTGCAGGTTTCTTTAGGTCTAAAACGAGTTTCTTGTAGGCAGCATATAGATGCATCTTGTTGTTGTTGTTGTTGTTGTTTTTAATCCATTCTGATACCCTGTGTCTTTTAGTCCTTTTACATTCAAAATGATTATTGAAAGGTAAGAATTTAGTGCCACTGTGTTACCTGTAGAATTGGTGTTTCTGGTGATGTTCTCTGGTCATTTCTAGTCTTTGTTGCTTTTGTTCTTTATTTGTTTTGTGTTTTCTCCACTCAGAGAGTCCTCCTTAAGATTTCTTACAGGGCTGGTTTAGTGGTCGCCAACTCCTTTAGTTTTTGTTTGTCTAGGAAACTCTTTATCTCTCCTCTTATTCTGAATGACAGCCTTGCTGGATAAAGAATTCTTGGCTGCATAGTTTTCTTACTTAGCATGTTGAAAATATCCTGCCACTCCTTTCTGGCCTTCCAAGTTTCTGCTGACAGATCTGCTGCGAACCTGATCTGTCTTCCCTTGTAGGTTAAGGACTTTTTTTTTCCCCCTTGCTACTTTCAGGATTCTTTCTTTCTTTGAGTATTTTGTGAATTTGACTATGGTATGCCTTGGTGATGGTCAGCTTTCGTTGAATTTAATGGGAGTTCTCTGTGCTGCTTGGATTTCAACATCTGTGCCCTTCTCCTGATTAGGGAAGTTTTCAACTATAATTTGCTGACATAAATCTTCTGCCCCTTTTTCACTCCATTTTCTAGGACTCTTATGATTCAAATGTTCCTCTTTTTAATTTAATTTAATTTAATTTAATTTAATTTAATTTAATTAAAAATTTTTTTTTTAGTTTTTTAAAATTTAAATTCAAATTAGTTAACATATAGTATAATAATGATTTCAGGAATAGAATTTAGTGATTCATCACTTACATATAACACTCACTGCTCATCCCAACAAGTGTGAATGTTAATCCTCTTTAATAAGTTGCTGAGTTCTCTGAGTGTTATATTGTGATCTTTGGCCTTTGTATCCCTCTTCTTTTTAGCCTCATTATTTTCCATAATTTTATCTTCTATATCACTGATTTGCTCCTCTCGTTCATCCATCCTTGCCATCATGGCATCCATTCAAGATCACATCTCAGTTATAGCATTTTTAATTTTGGCCTGACTAGATTTTAGTTCTTTTATCTTTGCAGAAAGAGATTCTCTGGTGTCTTCTATGCTTTTTTCAACCCAAGCTAGTATTCTTACAATTGTAGTTTTAAATTGTATTTCAGATCTCTTACTTATATCTGTGTTGATTAAATCTCTGGCCATTATTTCTTCCTGTTCTTTCTTTTGGGGTGAATTCCTTCCTCTTGTCATTTTGGAGGAAGATAAAAAAAAAATTAATACAGTAAAGTAAAAAATTAAAATTAAAAAGTAAACAATACATAATCTAATAAAGGAAGCTAGATCCTAAGTGTGTTTTGATCTGCTTATTATGAGAAGCTTGATAAAAAAGAGACAAAAATTAAAATGAAAAAAATTTTTTTATTTAAACAATAAAAGAAAGAGAATAAAATAGAATAAAAAATTGGCTCTTTCTGTATCTACAAAAGAAAAAGAAAAAAGAAGGGAAAAAAACCCCACATAAATAAAAACAGAAGTAAAAAAAAAGTGAACAAACAAAATGAAACCCAAATGAAGCTAGATCCAGTTTCCCCTAGAACTGAATCTTTGTAGCACGCACTGATCCCTAGACTAAGTGGGTGGGAGGGATTTGTGTTGGTCTTCTGAGGGAGAGAGGCCTGTTGCTCTTGTTGTCAGGCTGACTTGGCCTCCTGGAGATGTGCCTGGAGGATGTAGGTGGGCGGGGCTTGGTATAATGGCTCCATTCTCTACTTGGTGGCACTACTTTGCTCACTGGGGTTGATCCATACTAGTGTGGTAGTGATAAGGTTTTGGGGTGGTGGGGACGGTTCAGACCTGACGGCCAAGAAACAATTGTTGAAGACATCTTTGGTGCAAAAAGGTGATTTTGTTAAAGCACGGGCACAGGACCCATGGGCAGAAAGAGCTGCACTGGGGTTGTGAAGAGTGACTGGTTATATATTATGCAGTTGAAGGAGGTAAAGTCAAGGGGAAGTTTTCAAAGAGATTTTCATAAGCTAAAGAAGATTCACAGAATACTGGAGGCCTAGCTATTATCAAGCTAAGCTTGCTTTTCCTTCTAGCAAAGCATTAACATGAAGAAAGTAGGGAGTTCCTGGAGAAATATCTACTCTGACAGCCTCAAGTATTTGTCAGTGGGCTGTAGGTTATACAGAAATTTAATTTTGCCTGCCATTTCCTTCTTGCCTTTGTTCCCCATATCACTATGGAGGGGTGATGTTGGGGCTCCAGGAAAGTGAGTCCACAGGTTTCTGGAGATTAAGCTGTTAATAAGATTGCCTTTTTCTTGTAATTTACTAAGATGTTTGTAAACTGGATTCACCAATAAACAAACAAACAAACAAACAAACAAACAAACAAACAAACTGGATTCACCATGCTTCCTCATTGGAGCACTGCCAGGCAATGAACTCCAGAACTTCAGATGCTGTGCTCCACTGCTTATAAGAAACTGGTGGAATTGAAACCCTCTCCTTACTCTTTTTCACTTTCTTTCTCTTCAGGTACTGGGGGGAGGGGGTAGGGTGCTTTTCTTGCAGAATCCACATGTGCTGCACTCTCTCCCCCTTTTTCTCTCTCTGTCCTCTCTCTGAAAATGGCTCCCTACCCTCCATGGTCCTGTGGCTGTTCTATCCCCCACTTCACCTCTCTTCATCACATACCTGTGAAGATCTGTCACTCAAGTTATGCAGATTATTGCATTAATCCTCAGAACAATTTCCTAGGTGTTCAAAATGGTTTGATTTGATTTAGCTATGTTTCAGGGATGAGACAACCTCAGGGTCCCATACTACTCACCATCTTAACTCCTCCCAGGATTTTTTTTTTTTTAATGAAGGCTTTATTTTATAATTGAGAAAGTTTTCATACTTAGACCATGTAGTATGTAGATTGGATACATAATCTGATAATTGTTAAATTCCAGGTTTTTAAAATAAGTAACCTCTTGATATTATTAAAGAAATATTTATAAAATAAACTTGTGGTTTTGGTATTTATAACTGTAAGACAGGAAATTTTCAAGCCATGAGCTAATAATCCAAGAATGAATCCATGAATCTATTTTTTTCTGGTCTAACAGGTAGTGGCAAAAATCACCATCTTCTTGGTGTCATGCTGCTTTCCCTCTCCCACAATATCTCCAGCTTTTCCTTTCCAACCTGGCCTAGTAGAATGACTCCCACAAAGAAGGGTGGTGAGAAGAAGGGCCGTTCTGCCATCAACGAGGTAGTTGGTTCATAAGCACATTCATAAGCATCATTCATCAGCATTCATAAGCACATCCATGGGGTGGGATTCAAGAAGTGTGCCCCTTGGACACTCAAATCCAGAAATTTGCTGTGAAGAATATGGGCACACCAGATGTGCACATTGTCACCAGGCTCAACAAAGGAGTCTGGGCCAAAGGAATAAGGAATATTCCATGCCATATCCATATGTGGTTGTCTGGAAAACAATGAGGATGAAGATTCACCAAACAAGCTCTTTATGTTGGTTACCTATATACTTGTCACCACTTTCAAAAATCTACAGACTGTTAATGTGGATGAGAACTAATTGCTAGGTATAAAACTGCAAAAAAATATAATAAAATAAAATCACCACCTTCTTGAGAGCTTCCTTCTTAGAGATATGAAGTTGTATCTCTTGCCCCAACCTCACCCATTTTGGAGGGAGAGACTCCAGTCTGGTTGGAGGGTCAGAGTTGTCAATAACCAGCTACATTCTTGTGAATTTCTAAGCCATGTTTGAGGGTAACATTTGGATAAGTGGGAGAAATATTTTTTCATTTCCTACAGCTCTTATGGAGACAATGTCCTTAGCACTGAGGCTGTCAGGGACTTGTGTCCCTGAACATGAACTTCAGATGGAGGTGGCCAAAGATGCTGAATGGTGGGATATGGGCTCCCCACTTTCAACACATCTTTGTATGAGGGAAGAACTTCAGATGCAAGAGAGACTATGGGGGAATGCGCTGCAAAGTGAAGCACATGGTGAGAGCCTTGACACTTTGAGGGGATATAAAGATGTCCAGAGACTGTAACATTGCCAGCTGGATCCAAGGAGCACAGGGTTGGGTGGCATCACTGAAACTAATATATTGCATTAACATTTTCTAGAAGTCTTGAAGTCTCCTCGGTTTTACCATCAGAGTTTAGGTCTCACATGAGCTAGTTGATTATGGAGGTCTTCCCTGAGCCTGTGGAACTGCTTTCAAGGCAGCTGTTTCATTCCTGCCACCTTTGGATATATTAAGAGGCAATCCTTTCTTCCTTCTTTCCTTTGGGCCAAAGAAATATTTGAGCCCACAGTGTATCAGTTCATTTCAATCATGGTTTGAGGGGCTCTTTGGAAGAGGAGACACATTTTTTGATTCTGTCATCCTCCTGCATCATCTTGGCACTAGTTATTGATCCAAACAAAAAAATTCTTTGCTTAAATTTTCCTCATAAGTAACATCATCCTGTTTCTTAGCAGATGTCTAAAGGCTGTGAAAATCAGATTCAGAGAGATCACACCTCCATTTAATTGAAATCTTCTGACAAAATCTCAATAATCTAGTCTGGCTTGGAGATTTGTAGTTTTAGTCCATTCTTGCTTAAATTAGCAAATTATGAAAAAAATCAACCAGGAAATTTCCTTCATTTGCAAAATATCTTTGAGGAATAATCAAATGCTACTCACAGAGGCTTTCCAGCTACCACTAGTCTCTAACTAGAGTGATTAAGAAGGTTTCCAGTTGCTAAAAACATTCTGGATTGTCATCTGAAAGTGTCTTGGTTTGGCTGATAGACTGTATAATCATCATATATACAACTATAAGTTTCAGGTCCTTGGCAGTTTGAATATTAGTTGGTTACTCTTCTGTAGACCCACAGGTGGTCCCTGAGCTAGGACCTCAAATGCCAGGCTCTAAGAGTGCACTGAGGAAAATCAGCATGTGGGAGAATGGACAGACTAGATATATTGGAACATGTGAGATTCTAGATGCAGGCATCTACAAAAGGAGTGAGGTCAGAGAGAGAAAGAGTCTGCCATGCAGCATGTGAAGTTAGAGGACAAAAGTGCATGTGATTCCAATGGAAATATGTTGAATGATGAAAGAAGTTCTCTGGGCACAAAACACTTATGTGCAGACAGAAAACAGGTGAGCATGAACAGCTCCCCCTCAGATAAACTACAGTGGCAACTCAAGAGGGAAGCATGTGCATTTCCTGACTGTTCTCAAAGAGAAATTGCAATTCTTTGTTTCTCAATTTTTGAAAATCCTTTCTCCCTTTAGTCTATGGATCCTGAAAGAACTAGAGGCTGTGGTGATTGTGGTGACAAGGAATTTTGTGTATTATATCTTTATTATTGATTTCAAATTTTTTTCCTCTTGGTATGTATGATACTAATTATTTGGGATTCATTGACTTTTTTTTTTTTTAGTCCAGTACATGGTTAATCTATGTAAAGTTTGAATTTGTGCCTGAAAAGAAAGTATATTCTTTATAATGTGAAAAGCTCTCTATACATCTAATAATATAAGTCTTCAAAATACATTATTTATATATTCTGTATATCTGATTTTTTTTTGATCTATCAGCTTTTGAGGGCAGTATTTTAAAATCTCCCAACTCTTCCCCTACAGTTGTGAATTTTACTTTTCTTAGTAGGTCTGTTAGTTGTTGTATTATATCATCAGGTCCATATAGATTAACAATTGTTATATCTTACTGCTCTTCTTTTTGTTTTACAAGAATATAATATCTTTTTGTTATTTATGGTTTTGTCTTTAATTATATTTTGAGAGATTTTTCTTCATTCTAGATTTTTTTGGCTTCTTTTGATTTTGTCTGTTTAGAGATTTTCCTGTCCCCAAATTTGGGTAAAATCATCTGAAAGGATTTCTCAATTTGTACTGTTAACGTTTTGGTGCAGATCATTTGGGGTGTGTGTGTGTTGTGGTGGGGCGGGGCAGGGGGAGTTTCCCTGTGTATTGTAGGATGTTTAGCAGTATCCCTTGTCTCTAATCACTAGATTCCAGTAGCACCTTCCCCCGGCTATGAAAAACAAAACTGTTGATATTGCTAGATGTTCCCTGTGATGGGATTGCCTTCAGTTGAGAATGGCTAGTTAGAACAATCTTTTAGAGCTCAGGCTTAGAACAACAATATTTTTGTGTTTCCACTAGCCCAGTGGAAGAAAATTTCAAAATTCATGGGATAGGAAGTAAAGAACTAAGAGGGGTATTGCCTCAAAAATGGGTATGATTAGCCCTCAACTAAATGTTGCTCTGCTCTTGCTTATCAAAGCTTAGAGTAAAACCTCAAAAATATCCCACAGTTTTGAAAGAACTTAGTTGCATCCCAGAGAAAATTTCAAGAATATTTGTAAGAATACAAAAATATCCAGGACTCAGTAAGATAAAATTCAAAATGTATGGTATTCAATTAAAAAGTTACCAAGTATGCAAAGAAGCAGAAAAGTACTATTCATAAAGAAAAGCGAAAACAGTCCATAGGAAAGCAGCTCAGAAATGACACAGATGATAGAATTAGTACATAAGAGCATGAAAAGAGTTGTTATAACTATGTCATATGTTCAAGAAAGTAGAGGTAAAATTCAGCATAGTATGTGATGACCTCAAAGATTTTAAAAGATTCAAATCAGCACTTCCATGTTTGTCCAAGATAGAGTGAACAGGGACAGAACATGCTCTCCATCTAAAACAAAAAATGAAGAAAATGTATGAACCAACAGTTTTCAAGACACTGAACATGAGACAACAAAGGATAGTGATTATGAAATGGAGAACAAACAAGATGAGCTATGTTTTCCTGAGCTTACTACAGAAGAGAGTTTCCAGGCTGTGTCAAAGGGAGGAAGAAACCAGGCAGTCTGACCAATTCCCCGATTTTAGAGACCAAGGCAGCTAGAATTTGTAGGATAGAGTACTAGAGAGGAGAAAGCGGCACACAGAGCGAACTCTGGAGGTCTACAGAGGGTCTTTTTTGAATATTCAGCAGAAACACTGATAAGCATGTCCTGTGAGGAAACTGTGTGAGTCCAGATTAAGCATTACTTAGAGAATTAGAGGTAACAAAAGTGCGTGATGTTCACACCGGGCCAGGAACACTGCCCATTCCAACCAGCCAGGTGGGAAAACCTCAAGATTCACGGGGCATTGAGTAGACTACACAGAGGCTCTTGGCTGATTAGTCGGACATAAGTATCTCTAGACTAAGCATTGGTTCTGGCCTGCCCAAAAAATTGCAAAAGCAAGACCAGATTTTGTCTTGATCTAAGATAAGAATTTCATATCCAAGAAGTTCAATATACCTGAAGCACAAGAAATGAAGATAATGACACCAATGAACATCATAATCAGTCTAAAATCAGTGATAAAAAGAAAATCTTAGCAGCAAGAAAAAAAGGACACACTATGTAGAGAGAACAAAAAACCTCCAAGAATGATAGCAGATTTCTCTTTGGATTGAATGCAAATAAGACGACTTTGGAGCAACCTCTTAATATATTTGTATTCATTTCCTAGGGCTGGTGTTATAAGGTACTACAAACGAGGCGGTTTAAAATAACAGAAATTTGCCATCTTACAGTTCGGTAGGCTAAAATTCCAAAATCAAGGTATTGGCAGGGCAATATTCCCTCTAAAACTTTTAGGGAAGAATCCTCGCTTGCCTCTTCTGTAGCTTCTAGTTTGCTGGCAGTCTTCGGTTTTAAGCTGCAGCACTTGAGTTTCTGCCTCCATTATGACAGCATTTCCCCCCTCTTTGCCTTTGTTTTCACATGGCATATTCTACTTCTTATGAGGACACCTGTCATGATGGATTACCACCCACTGTAATGGTTGAGTACATTTACAAAGACCCTGTTTCCAGATAAGGTCACATTCACAGGTGCTGAAAGATAGGGCTTCAACATATATTTTGGGGGGGATTCAACATATACTGTTGATGAAAGAAAAGTTGTCAACTTTGATTACTTAAACCCAATGAAAATATGATTCAAAAATAAAACCTTTTTTTAGGTAGAGTGAATTTTGGTAGTTTGTGTCTTTTAAGGTATTTGACTGTTTTTTCTAAGATATCATATTTGTTGGCATAAATTTGTTTCCAGTAATTGCTTATTATCCTTTTATTCTCTGTAGGATTTGTAGTAAGTGATGTGCCCACATCATTCCTGTTAGTGATAATTTCTCTCTTGTCTGACTGGAAGTATGTCTATTTTATTGTCCAGTGTCTGAAAACTCATGTTTCATATATGTTTTCCAGTTTTCCAGTTGTTTGAGTTGGGAGGGTAAATCTGATTCCTGCTACTCTGTCATGACCAGAAATTAATTGTTGCACCCTCACCTTTACATGATAATTTCACTGGACGAAACCTGGTCAAAGTTTTTTCTCCTGCCATGATAAGAAAATTATGAACCACTGTCTTCTTATATCCAGTGTTTGCTCTTGAAGAGTGTGATGTCGTTATGATTCTTTCTCTTTTGTTTGTAACCAGCTTCTTTTTGGAATCTTAAAAAAAAAACAACAACAACTTTCTATCGTAATGTTTTCTTTCTCTTTGATGATCTGAAGTTCAGTGTGTGTTTTTCTACATGTATTCTGTTTGGCACTGTGTTGAGCCTTGAAGTTGAACATAGTTCCTTTTTCATCTTTTTTTTTTTTTTAATCTGGAGGTTTTTGTTTTCTTTATTTCTTTCCATATTCCCTTGTTTTTTTCCATATTTTCCTGGGATTACTATTATCTGAGCGTTAGTATTTCCAGTTCTCATCTCTATATTGCTTGCTTTCCTATCATTTTTATGTCATTATCACTTTCGCTGCCTTCTGGAAGATCACCTCGATTATATCTTACACCTTCTAATTTGTTCATCAGCACTATCCACTCCATAATTTATTTTATTTTTTTATACTCCTTTACTACTATATTTTTCATAGTTAATGTTTCATTTGGTTATTTTAATGAATTCTTATTTGTTTCATTTAATCAATATCTTGTCTTATTTTTGAGATTGTTTATTATGCTTAATTTAAAATATTTATGAATATGTTTCTGTAATTGTACTTCATGTGGCATATCATGCTCAGTTTGCTTATTTTTTAAAAATAATCATTGTCCATCTTAAATGACTAATTATTTTGGTTTATGAACTCAGATTTTCCTAGGAATATTAACTACCCAGCCTGCTAATGTATATTGGAGAAGAGGTTAGTTCTTAGGCTCTGTTATATTCCTTCATGTGAATATAGGAAGGAGGAGAGATAAACGGTTGACTGTCCTTTATGGACAGGTAACCTTTATGATTAGGGATTCTTCCTTAAACTATTTGCTAGAAATAGTACTGAGTAGAGATAATAATCTCAATAGATCAGTGGTTTTCAAACTGAACGTTTAGTGGAATACAACCACTGTTTTAAAAATGAAGTAGAATTGAATATAGAGGAAAATATCAGAGTACATCACCATTGATAAATGTTAAGTACTGTTTAGTGAAATTTTTGTTTTAGCTCTGTATCTGTATCTTTACACATAAAAAGATATATGCCAGGGGATATATTCCTTAACTGTGGATCGAGATCAGATTTTTGAAAGCCACTGAATTGGATTATAATCCACCAGTCCCTAGGTTGGAGTGGGGAAGGCTGCTGATCTACCTCTGCCTTTTCCCCTTGGCCCTTTACCCTACCACGGCTTTGGTTCTTACCTGTTACTCTCCTGTTGACACTATGATTTTTATCTCACAGGGTAACAGGCAACTATAATCCTTTCAAGACAATTTAAGGAAAGTCAGGAGCAGAATCTACAGTTATCTTCCAGTTTATTCTCTGCTATACTTGGAGTATCTGATCTAGTATTTCTCCATCCCCTCAGCCCCTTCCTTCTTAAGACTGTTACATCCTTGGGGCGCCTGGGTGGCGCAGTCGGTTAAGCGTCCGACTTCAGCCAGGTCACGATCTCGCGGTCTGTGAGTTCGAGCCCCGCGTCAGGCTCTGGGCTGATGGCTCGGAGCCTGGAGCCTGTTTCTGATTCTGTGTCTCCCTTTCTCTCTGCCCCTCCCCCGTTCATGCTCTGTCTCTCTCTGTCCCAAAAATAAATAAACGTTTGAAAAAAAAAAATTAAAAAAAAAAAAAAAGACTGTTACATCCTTTAGGCTTTTATGGGGCTCTCAGGGTATTTACATAGTTCCCCCCAAATGTTTGCTTTCCTCTCTCTTATTTAGTGTCCATGTAGTTGATCTTTCGGGACTGGGAGAGAGAGAACTAGTCATAGTAGTCAAATTTCCATTTTTTCACAACCTAGAGAAATACATTTTGAATATTTGATATTAAGTCCTGTATTAAACTCAGAATCCCTCATTTTTAACTTATTACAATGCACATTTTCCTTTATTGCCCAAAGTCTAAATGAACATAATTTGAATGGCTACATAATATTTCATCCAATGATTTTATCATAATTAAGCATTCTCTCTTGTTGGGCATTTAGATTACTTCCGCTTTTTTTCATAATGAAATATGTCTGGATTGAAAATTTTTATGGCTAAATCTTTGCTCAAAGTTCTGATCAGAATGAACTTTTAAAATTTACAAGACCACACCACTCTCCAGTGTACAAAGAGCTCATTTTTCCCCACTGATAAATTATTGTAGCTGAAAGAAAAACTATTAAACAACTAAAACCACTTCTACATTCTATGTTGAGGAATTATTCTCAAGAAGAAACCTAATATTTTGTTAGGAAGACACAGCAATGGAACTTTTGCTAGGAAAGTCAATATGATGTGAAGTGTTATGAAGAATTGTAGATTAAGAAAAGTAAACTCTTCTGCCGAATAATAAAATGAATGTTAGAAGTGTTTTTGTTTTTGCTGTATAATAATTTTTGGCTTCATTAGAGTGCATCTCTGATCAGTACTTTGTAAGGAGCCTTGACATTAGGAGGAGAAGAGGAAATGGAAGGAAGGACTTGGTTCTGAACAAACACAGGTCTTAGAGAAATGGCAAGAGGTAAGAGACTAATGAGAAGGGAAGGTTCCAACAGGAGATACCCTGTGGGTGCATAATGGATGCAAAGATGTCTGGCATACAGTACTTTTTGTTTTAATTTTCTTCTTTTTCCTCCCCCCTATCCACTCATTAAAATTTTAGTAGAGCTATATTAGTGGCTCATTTAGAGTTATTCTTGTATTATAAATGCTGCCTTGAAGAGGGAACCTCTTATGGTTATGGTGAGATCAACCAGAGGGAGCTGGAGCGCATGAGATGCACTGAAGAAGAGGCCCAGGGGGTGGTTTAGAGGAAATTTGGGCTGATAGGAGACAACCATGACTAGTAATCACCTGTCCTGGGACTTCTCAGGAGGGTTCAATGCAGGGACAGGCTTTACAGTCAAATGCAGGAAGGAGCTTGAGTTGTTTTATTCAGGTGGTAAAGGACAGAGGTCCTCAAAAGGTGAAAGAACTTGGGGATATTTGGCCAACACTGCTTTCTCAATACCCCATGCTTCTTTTTCCTGTCATCCATATCAGTTGTGGTCAAATAAGTATATGTTTAGTGATCCAGTGTCTGCTTTCCTTTTAGAATATGAGGTACATAAAGCCAGGAACAGGTTTGCTTTGTTTGCCAGCCCCTAACAGTCTTTGGCACAAGATAAATGCCTGGCAAACATTTGTGAAATAAATGAATGTAATCAACTGTTGTTATATCTATTGTTACTAAAAAGAAGCACCCAAAGATAACAGTTGTTATGATATTGTGAGCAGTATTCCCTTCTATTTTTCGTATTTCCTGTATACTTTTTATATTATTTTTACTAAGGTAGAAAAAAAGAATGGACTCTTGGTAAGACCTCTTTACCTGGGTCTTGTATTCTTTAGAGTTTGCCTCTGTTTCTGCATTGTTTCTCATAACAGATTGGTGAAAGTCTCCTAAAATGCCCAGCTTTACCCATCCGAGAGCTAATTTATGTCATTCAATGGTACTCCTTTATTGTTTGGACCTCCAGGTTTTGTCCATTCATCTACTAATGTGGAAATTTATGTTCAATTCTAATTATTCTTGTGAATGTCTTGATAAATGATGAAAATATTACCCTGATGAAAAATATCATGAATCTAAGATTTTTATATTCATAGGCTCATGCTCCCTAGAGTAAAGGGAAGGTTTCCATAAATCAAATAAACACATACTTCCCTCTTTTTTGGTTACCTTCATTAATAATTAGGTGACCTTCTCTTACCTTGAAAATGTCATAAATTATTGACCAGCTAATCCCGTTGAAAATTGAGAGGGGATTTGGTCCATTGAATGTAATGAGCAGGCTGGTAAGTTCAGATCTCTTGAATCACTGGCATTGTGTCTTGAAGTTGACATCTTGTGTGTTCTAAGTCTTCTCCTTGGCCCTTAAAGCAGCTTCCCTTTTATGACATGCTTTTGTAGAAACAGCTGCAAGAACCAAAGAGGGAATGAATTTTTTTTTTTTTGAGACTAGGTTGAGAATAAAACAGAATCCTGAAAACGCCATCTAATGAGATGGAATTATATGGATCGCTTTCCCACCTCATACTAATAGCAGTCAATCTTTTTTGCTGTTCTTCACTTTCAAACTTTTGTAGTCTACCCTTGTGTTCACTCCCTCACCTCTTTCACCCCTCGACATACTGCAGCTGGGTCCCATTCCATGTCACCTTAACTCAAATGCTTAGGTGATTAATAATCTCCTAGTTGACAAACGTGAAGTATAATTTTTAGTCTGCCTCTAATTTGATATCTCTGCATCTCCCTCCCTGTCTCCTTCCTTCTCTATCTCTCTCTGCCTCTCTCTTTGCCTCTGTTGATTCTCTCTCCTTGGAAATCTTTTCTGTAGGTTTCATGACCCTGAAGTCTCTCTTGAACATCTTTTCTTTTGGATTCTCCTTCTCACTGTTTTTTATGCCTTCTCTTTCTTCAACACCCTTTATGTGTTGGTATCCCCCAAGGTCCCATTCTTGGCTGCCTTTTCTACTTTACAAGCTCTTTTGATGATCTCCTTCAATACTATGAGTTTAACTAGCACAGGAATGCTAGTATTTCCAAAATTTATATTTCCAGCTGGGACTTCTCTCTTGGAACTTCAGTTGCATATTTCTTACCACCGATGTGACACATCCTTCCACAAGGTAACTAAATGCAAAGCAAACTCAGTATATTTAAAACTGAACTTATTTCATTTTCTTCCCCACATCTGGACCCTCTTCCTGTCTTAGTTAATGAGGCCATCCTATGTTCTCTAGAAATCTAGAAGTTATTCTCAACCTTTTTCTGTCTATGTAATTAATCACCAGGCCCTGTCGATTCTTCCTAATAAACAACTCTCAAGTATATTTCAGACTCTCCATTTCACATGCCATTGCTCACATACCCTCTACCAATTGCATCCTCTCTGTTGCCATCAGAATTGTCTTTTTAAAATACGGATCTGAATCTTGGCACACACTTGCTTTAAAACATTTGTTGCATAGAAGATGAAGTCCAAACTCTTAATAGGGTAATGAGGTCCCTCTAATGAGAAAAATTAGTCTCCTCTGTATTACCTTGCACTTCATATATAATTCTGTTATGGCCTTTGACATATTGTTTGTGATTATTCTATGGGCTGCATTTGGGATTATCAAATGGATGACAAACTCCTTGAATGGTAGGGTCATGTCTTTTTTATTTTTATATTTCTAGTGCTAAACACACCGAGTAGAGCTATATTTAAATTAAATGGAGGAATGGATTAACTGAATAAGAAATGTTGAAAGATTCTCCCTACAAAATGAAAAAGACCAGAGGATCAAAATATAAGAAATAGATGGAGTGATGTGAAAATTGCAAAAATAAGAGAGGTCACCAGGTTATAGAAGTCCATTTACTGGGACATTGGATAACTTGTCATTCCGGAACCTGCCCAATACTCTCCTATGGGCTGCCTCTGTGGTGGTTTTAAAATATGTCTTCAAAGTCTTGACACTCATCTCTTCAAAAGGTGGAGCCTAATTCCCCTTCCTTGAATGTGAGTCAGACTTAGTGATTTGCCTCTAATAGAATGTGGCACAAGAGATGCTATATGATTTCCGATGCTAGTTCCTTAAGAAGATAGTTTCTGCCTGGCTCTTTGTCTTTCCCTGTTGGATCACTCACTCTGGGTGAAGCCAGTTGCCACTGTTGAAGACATACATCCTACGGAGAGGCCTTTGTAGGGAGAGACTGAGGCTTCCACCAACAACTGGCCTCAACTTTCTAGCCATGTGAGTGAGTCACCTTGAAAGAGAATCTTCTTGCCAGCCAAGTCTTCAAATGACTGTAGCCCCAGCCAACATCATAATGGCAACCTCACAAGAGATCCCAAGTTGAAATCACCTAGCAAGGTTGTTCCTGAATACCAGACCCAGAGAAACTATAAGGATAATAAATGTTTGTTTTTGTTTTGATCTACTAAAGTTTGAAGTAATTTGTTACACAGCAATAGATAACTAATATATTCTCTTTTAAGTATGACTTCCTTCTAGATACTTTAGAATCCTACATATTTTTTCAGGTCTGGTTTAAATCAATTGTCCTAGATTGTTTGCAAGTTTCCTCCAATTAGAATTAATGTTTCTCTCTTGTAGTTTTGCCTCTTTTTATTGTTTAATATCATTTATTCTTTTAGCCAAAATGTATTTGTTACTCACTGCGAGCTATATTCCATACTAGGCATTGGGGACCAAAAAAAAAAAAAAAAAAAAAAACGGAGATTTATAACTTTTGAAGATGGTTTTTTCCTTCTTCAATGTATACAACTTCTTGAGAAATTACTTCAGATTGCTCTTCATCTTTAGATCATCACTGAGCTTAAGAGTATGAACTCTGGAGTAAGGGCTGTCTGAGTGAGGATCTGGGCTTTGCCTGTTTACTGTCTTGGCTCACTGTGTGCCTGACTTTGGACAACTTACCTCTTAAGGTTTAAGTTTCTCTGTAAAATGGGCATAATAGTAATCCTTGCCTCATACAGTTATTAAGATTAAATGAGTTATATATGTGAAATGCTTAGCATGGTTTCTGGCATGAAATAAGTGCTCAATAAACACTTGTTAGTATTGTTGACTGTCCCCCTCAATATCTAGTATAGTGACTATAATATAATAGGTATTCAGGAAATGTTAGTTTAATTGAGCTATAAAGGGATAGGTTGGTGTTAATTATGTTAGGGGAACAGGCTGTCAGAAAAGAGTGTCAGACATGGAGTATCAGTCATTATCAATCATTTGAGCATTGAGTACAGTGAATTCAGTTACTTATTAATTGGTTAGTTTATCAAACATTTGTTTCCCATTATATGCTATTAACTAGGGACATAGGACGATGAGTGAAAGACATTTCGGTGGGCAAGTACTTGGACCCTGGAGGAAATATTTGTAAACTCAGAGGCTTCCATAGGAAAGCAATAGATTCTCCATGCCAGGCATTCTTAGGGAGTTAAGGATAAAGCGAATAATTTCTTTTCATTTATTCAATAAATATTTATTAAATACCTATTGTGTTCCAGTCATTCTTCCAGGTTCTTGGGATTCATCTGTGAACGAAACAGACAAGGATTTCAGCCTCCATATACCTTTCATTCTCATAGAGGAAGACAAGCAATAAGTGATATTCATCATACATAATGTTAGAAGATGATAGAAACTATTAAAAAAAAAAAAAAACCATGAAAAGTAAAAAACAAGATAAAGTGAGGTCAGGAATTCCAGAAACACTTTCCTGAGAAAGTGAGGTCAGTGTGTGTAGAGGACTGTTAAGTTTGGTGTATTTGTTATTGAGAAAGTGAGATGTGAGAAGAAACTAGAAGGAGATGAGGGAGTTAATTTTAGTGGTGAAAAAAGCATAGCCCTTCTTTTACCATCTAATGAGAGTGACAGACATAAGTAAATAAGTAGGTAATTTAATTTTAAATAGTGACAAATGCCTTGAAGGAAATAGGATAGCATGAGAAATTCATGGTCCTAGCCCTGGATGTCTGTACTCTTTCATGAGAGAGGCTCAGGCTGCTGCCAGGCTCCACCACCCACCCGGCTGTTCAGTCTCTGTCAGGAATACACACCTGTGTGGAGGTGGTCACATCCTGTGTGTCTGTTAGCAGGACAGCGGGACTGTTACGTGTCATGGCAGGCATCACGTTCCAGCCGATTAGTCGACAGAAGAAGAACCATTTATAATGTATTAGTCATACTTCCGGTGACAGGAATGGGTGGTGATGGATTGTCTGAGTGGCACACAGACTCTAGCCTCTCTGCAAGGGACAGGAGGAGAGACTATGTGAAGCTCGCTACCACCAAGACAGTGGGGTGTTGTCGTGGGGAGAATTCCATTATCACATTTATTCTTCGTGGAAACAGAATTTCTTTTAGGTCTGGATTTGATCTTTAACTGAGGACTATTAAAAGGAGATAGCTCCCAGTTTTCTAACGTGGGTTTTAATGTCATTGCTGATAGATGAGATATGTTTATTTCTCATGATAAGAAAGCTAAGGTTCTTTCTTTTAAATAAACGTTTATTTATTTTGAGAGAGAGCGTGCAGGCAAGTGGGGGAGGTACAGAGGGAGAGAGCGAATCCTAAGCAGCCTCTGTGCTGACAGTCCCGACATGGGGCTTGATCTCATCAACCCTCCATGAGATCATGACCTGAGCCGAAGTGAAGAGTCGGACACTTAACCCACTGAGCCACCCAGGCACCCCGAAAGCACCCCAGTTCTTTACTGGGTTTTAGCAGCTGGGGTCTCCTCTATAAGATATCCAGAGAAGATACACATCAGTCTGGTCACTTTGTCTTGACTTTGGTAAATATTTTACCCAAGTTGTATAGCTCTGTCCATCCCATTCAGTGCTTCCAGCTGGTGAACTGAGAATATGTGCAATGTCTGAAAGCGACTTTAGGCTGAAGAAATCTGTCGGGTATAGAATTTCCAATTAGAATGTTCATTTGTTCTTTGTGCCACTTACTTTGGGCCCTGGGCCAATTTAAGTGGAATATTTCAGTGAAGTTGTGCCTAAAGGCAGGAAAATGGTCTTGGGGACATCTTCTGCTTTCCTTTCTTCCTTACATTTTATGGGAAACACTTTTTATTCATTTTAAACTATTTATTGAAGTTCCAATTAAACTGGTATTTTTACTAATGTTGCTTGATGCTTTTGCACATGATCTTTAATATTCTCCACTTAAAAAGAGTATGTATGAAATAACCCCATTTATATAAAATGTAAAATCCTGTATATATAAAAATACACATATAGAGTCATCAACAGGTATATGAAAGATGGTGAAGAACATGTTAATGGTCCTTACGTAAAGAAGGTAGAATTCATGTAACCTTTTCCATCCCATTGTTACCGTACTATGTAGTTTTGAATTCTTTTTTACAATGAGAATGTCATCTATATAATCAGAAAAAAAAAACAATTAAGCTTTAATAAAGCTTTTGAGGAAAAATATTACCAGCCGCAGTCTGAGGTTATTATGATGTCTTGGGAGGAAAAATAATTTGTTTAGGATGCAAACCCAACCTCACTCGAAGTCATGTGACTGGCTAGACTGGTATGTTAGGTAATCTGGGGGACACAAAAGAGCCCCTAGGGAACTAACAATCTGATTGGAAAAAAGTCACATGGGTTTGAGACGTGAAATAATAAAGACGGAATGCCTTAGGAATTGTGTGAAGAGGTCAAGGAGGGCTTCCTGGACAATAGAGGGATAGCAAAACTTGGAGAGCTAGGGGAGAAGAGGAAAGAACTTTCCTGGTAGAAGGCACAGCATGAACAAAGCCCCAGGGGCAGGAGTTTACAAGACAAGTATAGTAGAATAATTTGTTGAGATATTAATTTGTGTCTTATGATCTCTCTTCTCCAGAGCTTTAGCTGTAGGGCTAAAAGCAGAAGTTGCTAGAAGACAACAGACTTTGCTGGCTTTTGTTTCAGAAGGCTCAGTGTGCGGAAGGAATTAAAAGAAGTGGGGAGGGAGTGGCTAGTGTGTTTGTGTGGGATGCAGAATAATGAGAACAGAGGGAAAGTCTTTTTCCATTTAGGTATATGAAGGCAGCTGTACCTGTGCCCCTTCACAGAGCCCTAGGTGGGTTCCCCAGGTGGGAAGGTGGGAAGACCATGCAAGAAAGGGTTGTGTGCTACTTCTAGTGCAAAGACCCTGTGCTAAGTGTGAGGTTCCCAACACACATCCTGAAAACAGAATTCCAAAGTGCTACAGAAAACACATAAATATACACATACAACCACTTGTAAAAATATATTGCCTTGACTGGGTCAACTACCTTCTGATATCTCAGTTTGTCCAGCTACCAAAAAATGGGTATATTGATTCTTTCCAGTTAAAAAATTAATTGATTCTCTGAAATTTGAATATCTGTCTCTGGAATCAGTTCATTTCTACCTGAAATACAGGGAGGATGGTGTGGAAACTTCATCTTCAAAGAGCAACCAACAGAATCTGCAATATGCATACTGCTTTTCAGCGGGAAGTAGGAGTACACTGCATGGTAATTGAAACTGCCTTTTGAATCTTCTAAGCCAGCAGGATCTGATACCTGATCGGATGAGCATTGTTTCTTCCTTCCTGTAAAATCAGCTAAAATGGGAAGACTCAAGTGCAAATTTCCATCACAACTGGAGAAACCTTCCCTCTGCTCATCCACCCACACTATCTCTTCACCTGTACCCTTTATTTGTATAGATTCTTGTTTTCAACCAAAGGGGCTCAGCTCCAGAGAGAGACAAATCATGCACAAAGAGGAAAGAAAATCTCTTCCTAGACCTGAATATTTAGTGATGAACTAAACCTTCAGAGAGGGGAAAATATATGATTCTGTTGAGAAGGGAAAATAAATGTCCTCCAAATCAATGTGAAAATGGAGACCTAGGGAAGTGAGGTTCACATCTGTCCTTAATGCAGCTTTGGAAAGATAGAGGCAGAGACAATAAATGATATATCAGACATGGCGCTCTGCTTAGAAATTGCAATTCTAAATGTCATACTCAGTGAGCCTCTCTCATTCCCCCCATAATTCAAGACAATTCACAAGAGATAACTTCTTTTCTCTGCCATAATAATATTCTCTAGCTCGTATCCCAAATAAACAACATTGGTTACTGCTTTAAGCAATACCTTCTCCATTTTCTCCACATCACTTAAATCAACAACCCCTTTCTCTGTGATCTGAATCCCAAACCTCCAACCTTGTGCTTTGCTGTAACACGCTCCCCATTCCGAATCCCTGTTGCTTATCACCAGTGTTATGAAAGAGCAGGTCAGCGTCGCCCTGCTCCTACACTAGTTTTTCACCACTCTAGATAAGAAGGGAATATTTTATATCTTCCTCTTTTTTTTTTTGAATCATCATCTTTATCATGCTCTACTTTTTTCTCAAACCAGTGGTTTTTCCAGGTGTAGATTTTTTTCTTTTTATTAATCTTCACAGTCTCCAATCCAGCCATCTCCTTACTGAAATGAGAAGCCTGGTATTCGCATCACTCAACACAGTTGATTTTGGAGCTCTATGAAGATTAAAAACACAGGAAGGCTTACAAGCAACCTAGAGGGAATAGAGAGGTTGCTGTTAATGTGTTTCTTCATTGAAGAGAGCTCACATGCATTTGGAAATAGAGAGTGACTGTTCAAAGACACTGGGAAAAGTGCTATCTGGGACATTTTATCCAAAGTAAAATGTGACATCACTGTAGATGATCCTTCTAACGCTCCTGTTAGTACTGGCTGTTTGACTAAGAGTAGCAAGGGAAAACAATCGTCCTTTCAAACTGGGGCTGGTCTTAGGGAAGAAGAAAATGCTCTGGGCAGAAAAATAGAAATGGCTACAGTTTATGGAGCGAAAGCTGCATGGTGTTGGCAGAATATTCAGTCCTTTGCATTCCTCTGGGTCTTCAGAATGCCTTTTCTTTTCCCTGAGCACATCAGTTATAGTGAGATGTCCTCAGAATTAGGTAATGAGGTCACCCTCTGAAGGTAAAGTATCTAAAAATCATTAAAGAATCAATGAATTGAACTATCTTTGGACATGGCCAGCCCCAGAGATGTGTTTATACTTGTGTGATTGAGTGGACATGGGAGTGGATGCAGAACAGTTGTAAATCGCTGTGTTTAGAATTTGTCTCTAGGACTAGAATCACAGAAATTGAAGAAAGAGTGGGTTTAATAGAATTAAGTAGTAGCTACTATAACAATAATTACACAGACACTGTGCTAAGTATTTATATACATTCTTGCTAAGCATCACAATAGCCTATGAGGTAGGCTATTGCCACTATTTTATGGATCAGCAAACTGAAGTTCAGATAAGTTGAGTCGTGTTTCCAAGGTCACACAGCTTGTCACTGGTGAATCAGGGAATCAAATCCAGGTTTAGTTGACTTCAAAACTTTATAGAGAGAAGTTTCTATGTGGATTTGGGGGAGAGGGGAGTTAAGGCTTCAGCTCTGAACACTGGAAGGAGACATATTAGGTAGCATCACATCATAATGGCCAAGAGTATACAGATATGAACAGAAATGTAGCTGCCCTGCTTAGGCTTGTGTGGCAACCTCTCCAAGCCTCTGTTTTCTGTAAAACAGAAGTATCTGAATGTCACATACTTGACATGAGTGACCAATATTCAGATCATTTAGGAGGTAGAGTCTATTGTAGGAGAGAATCTATTTAGCTTTGACATACCTGGATAAATATCCCGCTGGACCCTCCAATTTTCTATGATCTCATGCTCACCAAGTCATCTTTCAATAGCTAATTTGGTTTCTCGTGTATTTGATATAGCTTGGTTACTGGAAATGGACATCTGAATCTGTAAATGAATATATTTGTGTCCGGTCTCTGTATCAGTGTCTCTTGAGTTGGGGAAGTTTGTCCAGCCTGATGCAATTCCTTTAAGGACACTGTTGACCAAATTATGGAACATATGGGGGTAACTTCATCTGATCAGCTGACTGGACTATTCCTTTTTTCTCATTTTAGCCTGGCTTTGCTACAGATTCTTTTTTTGAATAATCAAAATAAAAATACTAGCAGCACAGAAACCCCAGTGATGATTGCTATCATTACCCTGAGAGCTTTTGGGTCAGTTGCTCTGCTAGACACATCATGGACTCTATCTTCTTTAACCCTTACGTGTCCCTTCTGAGAGCCTTCTGTTTTACTGGGAACAGAGCCTACCACACGAGTCTAAGCAGGGTAGCTGGATTCTTGTTCAGATCTGTATGCTCCTGCCTTTATGATGTGATACTAGTTTTGTCTTCATCTCTCCAATATGGGCCAGTCTTTTGGCTTTGGAGCTGAAACTGTGGCTTGCTGAATAGAGAGTTTTGTATCAGGCTACCATAAGGAAACTCCCTGCCCAGCTTGCCTGGTTCTCTGAGACTTCCCTGTAGGGTAGTGCCTTTAAGACTCTGATAGGCTCAGATGTATGGACGTGTTTGAGTTCTGGGGCCTGTGAAATTGAAGATCAGAACCTAAGCTCTGGTGTTCCCAGAGACCTGGTTGGAGACCTGGTATGAGAAGTGTGGAGGATAGGGAGGCAGGAGGGCATGGAAGAGAAGGTCCTCTTTACATAGCCAGCTCAAATTCCTCTCTGATTTCTCTCTGTAACATCACTGTCTTCCCTCTCATATTTCTGTAGATTCAAAGCCTCAGGCACCAGCTGCCACTGTGTCATTGAAGGAGGCCTTGATAGGCTTCCCTTGAGGAGTAATGCATGATGAGTTATGATTTCTCCAATACCAAATTTATTATTATGATGATGATCATTAATAGCAACCTCTTAGATTTATAAAGCACCTTTCTCCTAACAATCTGTATCCTAGAGCTTGTCTCATTTATCCTCACAGATCTCCAGGGAAGAGGAGGAGGCAATATTATCATTTTTACATTATGGATTGCTATGATCAAGAAGTTTTTATTGCAGTGCCTATTTCCATGTGGAACTGTGTTAGATGCTGCATGAAGAGATTCCACAAATTCATCAAGTATTTTGATGAATGTCTTTTGTGTGCCAGGATAATTCTGTGATGTTGATATTATATGATCCCGTTTTACAGATGAAGAAATGAAGTCTCAGAGAGGTTTAATGACTTGCTCGGCAGCATACATGAGTGAATGAATAAAATGTTCCTGACCTCACCCAGAAGATAGTATTACAAATAATGCATAGCCTTTGTTGAGCATTTACTAGGTGCCAGGGGCTATGCTAAGAAAAAGATAGGAAATATCTTTGTTAATCCATTTAACAATCCTACATGTCTGCTATTATGTTAGTGATCTATAGTCATCTCCACATACCAGATGAGGCATAGAGAGGTTGAGTACCTTGCCCATGTGAAGCCACTCATCTGGTAAGTAACTGACTTTGAGAGGGAGAAGAGCAGGATGGACCCAGGTTGCCAGTGTTGGATTCTAGTTCTAATAGTTGCTATGTGATCCTGGACAAGTCTCTTAAATTTTCAATGCCTCATTTTTTTTCATTTGTAAAATGGGAATAATACAAGTATCTACTTTATAGAGTTGTTATATGTGTCAAATACAATTTTATGTATACATAAATATGTGTGTGTGCGTATGTTTGTATTTCCCTCTCTCCCTCCCTCCCTCCCTATCTTAGAATTCTGACTTGCATATGTTAGCTATGGGTATCTGAGATCCAAATCCAGGCATTCTGACTCTGGAATTTTATACTATTTTGCTTCAAAAAATAATTCTTTTTAAGAGAAGAAACAGTAACATTTGAACTGAATTTCCAAAGGACACACCGTCAGCTAGAACAAGTTCTAGCGATCTTGTTCTAGCTCAGTGAATGGAGAACAACATACAATAACTGAGTGATCAGTAGGTAGAGTGGGATTTTTTATACCTTTGTAATTCTCCCAAGAATCAGAGCTTTGGGTCCTGAGCATCTTTGGATTTCCTTTGTGTAGAGGTCATTTAAATTATTTCCTTAGAAGGTACATGGAAATTCTGCCAGCCATGAAGGTTGTTGTATACTACCTCTGGTTATTGGAAGATTTTTTTGAGGAGATTCCAAAATTGTGTTTGAATGCGTGTTGACAAACTGATTTTTCTTTGAAGATTTAGCCTAATGAATATGGGCCAATCTCTTCATTACCAACCAACAAACAAAAAACAAATAAACATCCCATAAAATGCTGCATTAACCTCAGAGACTACAGTGGAACTACTTAGGTATGGGAAGCTTAAGCTTTGCCATAAACTAAAACTTCCAACTAAATTCTTAACAATTCCTTTTAAAAGACATTTATCGAATATTTTATTTTTCTTCCAAACCTTTGAAACCTGTATCAATAGACTAAGTCCTATCGTTTTCCCACACAATCCAATAGAAGTTTACCAGTATCATATGTATAGTGTGAGCTCTATCTACTTGAATCAGAAATATAATCTATGTTTATTATCTAGGGTAGGTAAATTTAAAAGCACTCACCAAATTGGTACCAATGCAAAAAATAAAAAAGGGGTGATGTCCAATCATTATTTTTATTGGAAAAAACCTTATGTGGTATAGCTGAGCTATTTAAGTCCCAAGGTTTGCCATTTAGGCAAAGGATATAATAAAACCTATTTCCAGGGGGAGAGAGGGAAGATGGCGGCGTAGGAGGACGCTGGGCTTACCGCGCGTCCTGCTGATCACTTAGATTCCACCTACACCTGCCTAAATACCCAGAAAACCACCAGAGGATTACCAGAACGGAGTCGCCGGAGCCAAGTGCAGACGAGAGGCCCACGGAAGAGGTTAGGAAGGGCGGCGAGGCGGTGCGCGCTCCACGGACCGGCGGGAGGGAGCCGGGGCGGAGGGGCGGCTCGCCGGCCAAGCAGAGCCCCCGAGTCTGGCTTGCAAAAAGCGGAGGGGCCTGACGGACTGTGTTCCGACAGCAAGCGCGACTTAGCGTCTGGGAGGTCATAAGTTAACAGCTCTGCTCAGAAAGCGGGAAGGCTGGAGGCCAAAGGGAAGGAGAGCTGCTGAGCCCCCGGACGACAGAGCTCAGTTTGGTGGGGAACAAAGGCGCTCGCCAGCGCCATCTCCCCCGCCCATCCCCCAGCCAAAATCCCAAAGAGAACCAGTTCCTGCCAGGGAACTTGCTCGCTCTGCGCAAACACCCAACTCTGCGCTTCTGCGGAGCCAAACCTCCGGCAGCGGATCTGACTCCCTCCTGCTGCCACAGGGCCCCTCCTGAAGAGGATCACCTAAGGAGAAGCAAGCTAAGCCTGCCCCTCCTGCCCCTGTGCACCTTGCCTACCCACCCCAGCTAAGACGCCAGATCCCCAGCATCACAAGCCTGGCAGTGTGCAAGTAGCCCAGACAGGCCACCCCACCCCACAGTGAATCCCGCCCATAGGAGAGGGGAAGAGAAGGCACGCACCAGTCTGACTGTGGACACAGCGGTGGGCTGGGGGCAGAAATCAGGTCTGACTGTGGCTCCGCCCACCAACTCCAGTTATACACCACAGCACAGGGGAAGTGCCCTGCAGGTCCTCACCACTCCAGGGACTATCCAAAATGACCAAGCGGAAGAATTCCCCTCAGAAGAATCTCCAGGAAATAACAACAGCTAATGAGCTGATCAAAAAGGATTTAAATAATATAACAGAAAGTGAATTTAGAATAATAGTCATAAAATTAATCGCTGGGCTTGAAAACAGTATAGCTGACAGCAGAGAATCTCTTGCTACAGAGATCAAGGGACTAAGGAACAGTCACGAGGAGGTGAAAAACGCTTTAAACGAAATGCATAACAAAATGGAAACCACCACGGCTCGGATTGAAGAGGCAGAGGAGAGAATAGGTGAACTAGAAGATAAAGTTATGGAAAAAGAGGAAGCTGAGAAAAAGAGAGATAAAAAAATCCAGGAGTATGAGGGGAAAATTAGGGAACTAAGTGATACACTAAAAAGAAATAATATACGCATAATAGGTATCCCAGAGGAGGAAGAGAGAGGGAAAGGTGCTGAAGGGGTACTTGAAGAAATAATAGCTGAGAACTTCCCTGAACTGGGGAAGGAAAAAGGCATTGAAATCCAAGAGGCACAGAGAACTCCCTTCAGACGTAACTTGAATCGATCTTCTGCACGACATATCATAGTGAAACTGGCAAAATACAAGGATAAAGAGAAAATTCTGAAAGCAGCAAGGGGGAAACGTGCCCTCACATATAAAGGGAGACCTATAAGACTCGTGACTGATCTCTCTTTTGAAACTTGGCAGGCCAGAAAGAATTGGCACGAGATTTTCAGTGTGCTAGACAGAAAAAATATGCAGCCGAGAATCCTTTATCCAGCAAGTCTGTCATTTAGAATAGAAGGAGAGATAAAGGTCTTCCCAAACAAACAAAAACTGAAGGAATTTGTCACCACTAAACCAGCCCTACAAGAGATCCTAAGGGGGACCCTGTGAGACAAAGTACCAGAGACATCACTACAAGCATAAAACATACAGACATCACAATGACTCTAAACCCATACCTTTCTATAATAACACTGAATGTAAATGGATTAAATGCGCCAACCAAAAGACATAGGGTATCAGAATGGATAAAAAAACAAGACCCATCTATTTGCTGTCTACAAGAGACTCATTTTAGACCTGAGGACACCTTTAGATTGAGAGTGAGGGGATGGAGATCTATTTATCATGCTACTGGAAGCCAAAAGAAAGCTGGAGTAGCCATCCTTATATCAGACAAACTAGACTTTAAATTAAAGGCTGTAACAAGAGATGAAGAAGGACATTATATAATAGTGACAGGGTCTATCCATCAGGAAGAGCTAACAATTATAAATGTCTATGCGCCGAATACCGGAGCGCCCAAATATATAAAACAATTACTCATAAACATAAGCAACCTTATTGATAAGAATGTGGTAATTGCAGGGGACTTTAACACCCCACTTACAGAAATGGATAGATCATCTAGACACACGGTCAATAAAGAAACAAGGGCCCTGAATGAGACATTGGATCAGATGGACTTGACAGATATATTTAGAACTCTGCATCCCAAAGCAACAGAATATACTTTCTTCTCGAGTGCACATGGAACATTCTCCAAGATAGATCATATACTGGGTCACAAAACAGCCCTTCATAAGTTTACAAGAATTGAAATCATACCATGCATACTTTCAGACCACAATGCTATGAAGCTTGAAATCAACCACAGAAAAAAGTCTGGAAAACCTCCAAAAGCATGGAGGTTAAAGAACACCCTACTAACGAATGAGTGGGTCAACCAGGCAATTAGAGAAGAAATTAAAAAATATATGGAAACAAACGAAAATGAAAATACAACAATCCAAACGCTTTGGGACGCAGCAAAGGCAGTCCTGAGAGGAAAATACATTGCAATCCAGGCCTATCTCAAGAAACAAGAAAAATCCCAAATACAAAATCTAACAGCACACCTAAAGGAACTAGAAGCAGAACAGCAAAGGCAGCCTAAACCCAGCAGAAGAAGAGAAATAATAAAGATCAGAGCAGAAATAAACAATATAGAATCTAAAAAAACTGTAGAGCAGATCAACGAAACCAAGAGTTGGTTTTTTGAAAAAATAAACAAAATTGACAAACCTCTAGCCAGGCTTCTCAAAAAGAAAAGGGAGATGACCCAAATAGATAAAATCATGAATGAAAATGGAAGGATTACAACCAATCCCTCAGAGATACAATTATCAGGGAATACTATGAAAAATTATATGCCAACAAATTGGACAACCTGGAAGAAATGGACAAATTCCTGAACACCCACACTCTTCCAAAACTCAATCAGGAGGAAATAGAAAGCTTGAACAGACCCATCACCAGCGAAGAAATTGAATCGGTTATCAAAAATCTCCCAACAAATAAGAGTCCAGGACCAGATGGCTTCCCAGGGGAGTTCTACCAGACGTTTAAAGCAGAGATAATACCTATCCTTCTCAAGCTATTCCAAGAAATAGAAAGGGAAGGAAAACTTCCAGACTCATTCTATGAAGCCAGTATTACTTTGATTCCTAAACCAGACAGAGACCCAGTAAAAAAAGAGAACTACAGGCCAATATCCCTGATGAATATGGATGCCAAAATTCTCAATAAGATACTAGCAAATCGAATTCAACGGCATATAAAAAGAATTATTCACCATGATCAAGTGGGATTCATTCCTGGGATGCAGGGCTGGTTCAACATTCGCAAATCAATCAACGTGATACATCACATTAACAAAAAAAAAGAGAAAAACCATATGATCCTGTCAATCGATGCAGAAAAGGCCTTTGACAAAATCCAGCACCCTTTCTTAATAAAAACTCTTGAGAAAGTCGGGATAGAAGGAACATACTTAAAGATCATAAAAGCCATTTATGAAAAGCCCACAGCTAACATCATCCTCAACGGGGAAAAACTGAGAGCTTTTTCCCTGAGATCAGGAACACGACAGGGATGCCCACTCTCACCGCTGTTGTTTAACATAGTGCTGGAAGTTCTAGCAACAGCAATCAGACAACAAAAGGAAATCAAAGGCATCAAAATTGGCAAAGATGAAGTCAAGCTTTCGCTCTTTGCAGATGACATGATATTATACATGGAAAATCTGATAGACTCCACCAAAAGTCTGCTAGAACTGATACATGAATTCAGCAAAGTTGCAGGATACAAAATCAATGTACAGAAATCAGTTGCATTCTTATACACTAACAATGAAGCAACAGAAAGACAAATAAAGAAACTGATCCCATTCACAATTGCACCAAGAAGCATAAAATACCTAGGAATAAATCTAACCAAAGATGTAAAGGATCTGTATGCTGAAAACTATAGAAAGCTTATGAAGGTAATTGAAGAAGATTTAAAGAAATGGAAAGACATTCCCTGCTCGTGGATTGGAAGAATAAATATTATCAAAATGTCAATACTACCCAAAGCTATCTACACATTCAATGCAATCCCAATCAAAATTGCACCAGCATTCTTCTCGAAACTAGAACAAGCAATCCTAAAATTCATATGGAACCACAAAAGGCCCTGAATAGCCAAAGTAATTTTGAAGAAGAAGACCAAAGCAGGAGGCATCACAATCCCAGACTTTAGCCTCTACTACAAAGCTGTCATCATCAAGACAGCATGGTATTGGCAGAAAAACAGACACATAGAGCAATGGAATAGAATAGAAACCCCAGAACTAGACCCACAAACGTATGGCCAACTCATCTTTGACAAAGCAGGAAAGAACATCCAATGGAAAAAAGACAGTCTCTTTAACAAATGGTGCTGGGAGAACTGGACAGCAACATGCAGAAGGTTGAAACTAGACCACTTTCTCACACCATTCACAAAAATAAACTCCAAATGGATAAAGGACCTGAATGTGAGACAGGAAACCATCAAAACCTTAGAGGAGAAAGCAGGAAAAGACCTCTCTGACCTCAGCCGTAGCAATCTCTTACTCGACACATCCCCAAAGGCAAGGGAATTAAAAGCAAAAGTGAATTACTGGGACCTTATGAAGATCAAAAGCTTCTGCACAGCAAAGGAAACAACCAACAAAACTAAAAGGCAACCAACGGAATGGGAAAAGATATTTGCAAATGACATATCGGACAAAGGGCTAGTATCCAAAATCTATAAAGAGCTCACCAAACTCCACACCCGAAAAGCAAATAACCCAGTGAAGAAATGGGCAGAAAACATGAATAGACACTTCTCTAAAGAAGACATCCGGATGGCCAACAGGCACATGAAAAGATGTTCAGCGTCGCTCCTTATCAGGGAAATACAAATCAAAACCACACTCAGGTATCACCTCACGCCAGTCAGAGTGGCCAAAATGAACAAATCAGGAGACTATAGATGCTGGAGAGGATGTGGAGAAACGGGAACCCTCTTGCACTGTTGGTGGGAATGCAAATTGGTGCAGCCGCTCTGGAAAGCAGTGTGGAGGTTCCTCAGAAAATTAAAAATAGACCTACCCTATGACCCAGCAATAGCACTGCTAGGAATTTATCCAAGGGACACAGGAGTACTGATGCATAGGGGCACTTGTACCCCAATGTTCATAGCAGCACTCTCAACAATAGCCAAATTATGGAAAGAGCCTAAATGTCCATCAACTGATGAATGGATAAAGAAATTGTGGTTTATATACACAATGGAGTACTACGTGGCAATGAGAAAAAATGAAATATGGCCTTTTGTAGCAACGTGGATGGAACTGGAGAGTGTGATGCTAAGTGAAATAAGCCATACAGAGAAAGACAGATACCATATGGTTTCACTCTTATGTGGATCCTGAGAAACTTAAGAGAAACCCATGGGGGAGGGGAAAAAAAAAAAAAAAGAGGTTAGAGTGGGAGAGAGCCAAAGCATAAGAGACTGTTGAGAACTGAGAACAAACTAAGGGTTGATGGGGGGTGGGAGGGAAGAGAGGGTGGGTGATGGGTACTGAGGAGGGCACCTTTTGGGATGAGCACTGGGTGTTTTATGGAAACCAATTTGACAATAAATTTCATATATAAAAAAAAAAAAAACCTATTTCCACTGAAGAATATATGTGCCTTAATAGTGATAGTTACCATTTGTTCAGCATAATCCAGTAAAACAGGCATGATTATCCCCACTGTATAGATGGTGGGATTAAAAGTTTTGAGAGGTCCAGTATCACTTTCCTGAGATGATAGGGCCAGTATTTGGACCTAGATCTATTTGAATCCCAATCTATGCTCTTTATTACTGTCTTATCCATGATATACTGTCCACTAAGTGGTAGAGACCAAATTTGAATTCTTGTATTTGACAGCCCATATCATTGTATAGCACTTCATTATCTTTCTAAAAGTGTATTTGTTCTGTTTCTCTGAAGAGCTTTATTCTTTGGAGATAGTCAATCATTATATTTCTTTTATGTGGAAGGCAAACATCCAAAAGATGTAATTTGAAGCCAAGACTTTCATGCTTGATTTAGATCAAGTTTCTCTAATTCATACCATTATGGCAGAGATATCTGTAAACTAAACAAAAATAATTCTGAGTTCCTACTCTTGACCCACATTAGCTTAATCAATAAGGCAATTTGTTCATGTTCCAATATAGATCAAAGAAGAGGGACAATCCATTGGGTTTTTAACTATTCAGTAATAGAACGATTATACCCAAACTCCTATTGCTCTGTAGAAATAAAAATCCTCATTCAGTATGTTTCTGTGATTTGAAAGGTACAAGAGAGGCAGCATGGTATGTTCAAAAGAATACTGGAGCTCTACCTTTTGCCCCTGTGTAGCTCAAGGGGATTTAGACTGTGGCCTGCTGTTTACAGAGTAGGAGGAAAAAAACAGGCTTTACTGGCCTTGGGTCTGCTAGTTGGACAAGCCTGTCAGTTTCTCAGAGCCTCATCCCTTTCCTGCTAAGGTGGAATTGGTCCTCTCTGCCCTGACTCCCAGGAAGATAATGAGGATCAAATGAGAGATCACACACAATTGTTTAGAAAACTACAAACAGCTACGTGTACTTAAAATACAATTATGATTATGCTAGGGAGGAGAGCACCCCTAATGGAAGGAGGTGTACTTGTCCTTCACGAACCCTCTCGCTTTCCTCCACCTTGCCTTCTCTTCATACATTTGTCTCCCTTTCCCTCCCTCACTTTCATCTGCTGCCTCCTTTTCTCCCTCCTGCTGGAGTTTATGACCTAGGCTAATGAGACAAATATGGCTCCTCACATCAAGGGTGGGGAATTAAGGCCTGGTTATAGCCCAATTTAATTTTCATGATCTCTTGAACAAGTGAAGGAATGCTTGGGAAGCAGGCTGCTCTTGGCCTGATGCCGGCCCAGCCCGAGTCGGGGCAGCCGTTACCCACACTAGCTCATCACACTCTTGGTAGACATTTCAATTAGAAGTCATTACCCTTCCTTCCATGCTTTCCTCGGCAGAGGCAGTGCCAGCCCTGGGTTTTGGTCCCAGTTCTGTCACTTAGCAAGTAACCTAGAGTCAGTCATTGAACTTCTCTAAACCTTAATTTCCTCACTTATAAAATGGGGGATATTTATGATATCTGACTACTTTTCACACAGGACTGTTTTAAGGATTGCTTTAAATTAGGTAAGCAAAGGTGATTTTAAACTGGGAAGTTCTATTTTTAAAAATTATTTTGTAGCATGCCTGATCATTTACAGTTTTTATGAATTCATTCAAGTAAATATTTTCATGGAATATTTTTGGGTAGCATCTTTGCCTTCCCTAGTTCTCCTGTGATTATCTGAAATATAAAGAAAGTACCTTTACCAGACTCTTCAGAGTTTAATAAACATTAAATATGCTATACCTTATATATGTAGTGCTAAGAAGTATAGAAGTTGGAATTCCATATAAACTCATTATTTTCCCACTCTTCAAACAAGGACTGTGTTTTTTACCTTGGTAAAGGGGGCCTTGGTGATATCTTTATTCCTATCTTTGGACTCCCAATTTTATCAGGGTTTCCCTGTATTCACTGAGTCTTGCAAATGACTGGATTCCCCGTCCAGGACCTGGACTATTCTCTTGTCTGTGTGGACACAGGCGCTGTCCCCTAGGTTGCTTGGCTGATGTGCTCTTCACTCATTAAATGCATGAGCTATTTCCTTTGCAGCTTGCTTTTTCTGCCAAGGGAAAGTAGCTGAATTAATTTCACTGATGGTTGCAGTTTTGTTTCTCCTCTTTTCTGTCTTGTACTGTCTAAGGTTGAAGAGTCACTTATTGTATTAATTGAGTCCTCTGAGGACCTCTTTGCTGACACAATTGTCAATGCTACCTATCCCTCTCTATTTTTTTGTTTTTAAGATTTTATTTCTTAGAGTAGTTTTAGGTTCATAGCAAACTTGAGAGGAAAGTACAGAGATTTCCCACATTCCCCCTCCTTCTCCATGTGTGTAACTTCCCCCATTATCAACATCTCCCACTAGGGTTGGGACATTTGTTCTAATTGATGAACTACTTTGACACATCATAATTACCCAAAGTCTGCAGTTTACCTTAAGGCTAACTATTGGTGTTACACATCCTATGGGTTTGGACAAATGTGTAGTGACATGTATCCACCATAATGGTATCATACAGAGTATTCTCATTGCCTTAAAAATCATCTGTGTTCCACCTATTCATCTCTCCCTCTACCCTCTACCCCTGGCAACTACTTATCTTTTTTCTTGTTGCCATAGTTTTACCTTTTTCAGAATGTCATCTAATTGGAGTCATGTATGTAGCATTTTCAGATTGATTTCTTCTACATAGTAATATACATTTAAAGCTTTTTTATGTCTTTTCATGACTGGATAGCTCATTTCTTTTTTGGCATTGAACAATATTCCATTGTCTGGATATAGTACAGTTTATTTATTCATTCACCTACTGAAGGACATCTTGGCTGCTTCTAAGTTTTGGCAGTTAGGAATAAAGTTGCTATAAATATCCATGCTCAGGTTTTTGTGTGGACATAAGATTTCACCTCTTTTGGGTAAATATCAAGGAGCACAATTGTAGGATTGTATGGTAAGAATATGTTTAGTTTTATAAGAAACTGTCAAACTGTCTTCCAAAGTGGCTGGACCATTTCACATTCCCACCAGCGGTGACTGAGAGTTCTTGTTGCTCCACATCTTCATCAGTATTTGGTGGTGTCAGTGTTTTGAATTTTGCATATTCTGATAGATGTGTAGTGGTATCTCGTTGTTATAATTTGCATTTCCCTAATGAGACATGATATTGAGCATCTTTTCTTTCTTTCTTCCTTCCTTCCTTCCTTCCTTCCTTCCTTCCTTCCTTCCTTCCTTTCTTTCTTTCTTTCTTTCTTTCTTTCTTTCTTTCTTTCTTTCATCTGTATATATTCTTTGGTGAGGTGTCTGTGAAACTCTTTGGCCCTTTTTAAAATTTGATTATTTCTTGTTGAAATTTAAAAGTTTTTCGTATATTTTGGATAACAGTCCTTTATCAGATGGATCCTTTGCAAATATTTTCTTCTAGACTGTGGCTTGTCTTCTCATTATCTAGGTATTATCCTTTGCAGAGCAGGCATTTTTTATTTTAATGAAGTCTAGCTTATTATTTTTTGCTTGGATAATGCCTTTCATGTTGTATCTCAAAAGTTGTCACTATACCCAATAGTAATCTATGTTTTAATCTATGCTATCTTCTAGGAGTTTTATACATTTGCATTTTACATTTAAGTCTGTGATCCATCTTGAGTTAATTTTTGTGTAGGGTATAAGGTCTGTGTCTAAATTCACTTTTTGCATGTGGATACCTAGTTGTTTCAGCACCATTTATTAAAAAGATTATCTTTGCTCCATTTTATTGCCTTTGCTACTTT
This sequence comes from Puma concolor, assembly GCF_028749965.1. Taxonomy (NCBI): domain Eukaryota; kingdom Metazoa; phylum Chordata; class Mammalia; order Carnivora; family Felidae; genus Puma; species Puma concolor. Next base: position 68,122,147 of record NC_141679.1, read on the forward strand.
GTCAAAGATCAGTTGGCTACATTTATGTAGGTTTATTTCTGGACTCCCTATTCTATTTCCTTGATCTATTTGCCTATTCTTTTGCCGATACCATGCTGTCATGATTCCTGTAGCTTTATAGTAAGTCTTGACATCAAGTAGTGTCAGTCTTCCAACTTTGTTCTCCTTTGATATTGTGTTAGCTATTCTGGGTCTTTTGCCCTTCCCTATAAACTTTAGAATTAGTTTGTCAATATCTGAAAAAGAATAACTGGCTAGGATTTTGATTGAGATTGAGTTGAATCCATAAAATTGAGAAGAATTGGCATCTTGACAATATTGAGCCTTTCTATCCATGAACATGGAATACCTCTCCACTTATTTAATTCTTCTTTTATTTCATTCATCAGTTTTGTAGTTTTCTTCATATAGATCTCATACATATTTTGTTAGATTTATACCTTAGTATTTCATTTTTGGGGGTTACCAATGTAAATGGTGTTGTGTGTTTTTTATTTTAAATGCTATTTGTTCATTGCTGGTATATAAGAAAGCAGTTGACTTTTGTGTATTAACCTTCTATGCTGCACTAATTTGTTCCAAGAAGGTTTTTTTTTTTTTTTTTGGTAGATTCTTTTATATTTTCTACACAGATGATATCATCTGCAAACAAAGTTTTATATTTTTCTTTCCAATCTGTGTATCTTTTCCTTAAACTTTATTTTTTTTAATTATTTTTTTAAATTTTTAACATTTTTATTTATTCTTGAGAGACAGAGAGAGACAGAGTACGAGCAGGGGAGGGGCAGAGAGAGAAAGAGACACAGAATTCGAAGCAGGCTCCAGGCTCTGAGCTGTCAGCGCAGAGCCCGACACGGGACTCGAATTCACAAACTGCGAGATCATGACCTGAGCCAAAGTCGGGCACTCAACCGACTGAGCCACCAGACATCCCTTTTCCTTTTCTGGCCATATTACCCTAACAAGGACTTTTAGTACAGTATTGAAAAAGAGTGGTAGGAGAATCCCTTGCCTTGTACCTGATCTTAGTGGGAAAGCTTAGAGTCTCATCAGTGAGTGTGATATTAGGTATAGGGTTTTTGTAGATATTCTTTATCAAGTTGAAGAAGTTCCCTTTAATTTCTAGTTTATTTAAAAAAAAAAAAACCTTAAATCATGGATGGGTGTTAGATTTTGTCAAATACTTTCTCTATATTTATTTATATGATCATATGATTTTTATTTTTTAGCCTGTTGATGTGATGGCTACCTCTATATTTTTATTAATAAAATACAGTTTTGTTAGAAATATCTTATTTAAATTATATTTTTGACAAGTTTTCCCCTCTCTTTGTCCTCTAAATGTTTTCATGCTCCAGAACCCCCTGCCCCCAGGCTTCTTTTTATTTGTATTCACTCTGTAGATGACTTCATCGAGTCCAAAGGCTTACTTATCATCCATAACTGAGAGTAGGGGATTCATAACATTGAGACCTGAAAATATCTCTGGTTCTTCCACTCCAACCACAAGTACATTTATTTCTTTTGAGTTAACCAGGTGCCAGGATCTTTCAGTGACTGGGTATGGATAAGGCCTTAGGCTTTGCTGAGGTACTTTGAAAGAAATTGATGGGATTTCTCCTGTTTTTGGGGGAGTCACCCGGAGAAATAATCAGAGATCGAAGATGAGGAAAGGAGATTGTTGGTTCTGGGAAGAGGCTGGTTTTCAGAGATCTTTGGACATTTGAAAAAAGCCAGTAGCAATTCATGGCAGTGTGCTCATTTCCTTAACCTACAAAAGGGCAGGAGGAAGTTGAAAGGAGTGGGCTGTCTTTCCTTTTCTCCATGTTGAAGGAGTTTTGGTAGAACTGAGAGTAGAGGGGCTTCTCCTAGCAGCCTCTGTGGAGGCTGATAGCCTGCTCTTAAACCACAAGTCCATAGGGTAAGATATACCTTGAGCTTTTACCTTCTTTCAGATTCCCCTAATTGAGGATATCCTAACATTTAGGGTTGATGAGCCCCAACAATCAGTAAAGGGGAGAAGAAATCAGATGAACAATTAGGACACAAACATGGTGAAATAAATCTACGAGAGGAGATGGATGATCATTGAATGAGACAGAGGGAATGACAGAGGGGGAAAGATATAACATAACCTTCTTTATAATTTAATTTTTTTTTAATGTTTGTTTATTCTTGAGACAGCATGAACAGGGGAGGGGCAGAGAGAGAGGGAGACAAAGAATCTGAAACAGGCTCCAGGCTCTGAGCTGTCAGCACAGAGCCTGGCGTGGGGCTCAAACCCACAAACTGAGATCATGACCTGAGCCGAAGTCAGACACTTAACCGACTGAGCCACCCAGACGCCCCTATAACTTAATTTTTAAGGTAAAAATTAGACTATTTGAGTTAAAGGAGAGGATGATTAATGTTGAGGTCCAGATTAATGATCTGGAGAGATAAATAAAAGAATTATCTTAAAACATTTCTTTGGTACGGCTCTCCTTCTCCATCCCCTCCAACCTAGTCATTCCAAATGAGAAACAGAGACAAGGACTTGGGTGCAGGCAGTGTGTTTTAGAGATGATTCCTGACAGCCGGAGTGAGACAGGACAGAGAATAAAACAGGGGATGAGTAAAATCCAATATGAGGATGCACTGTTGAAGTCTCTGCTGTGGGCAACGAGACTCAATTCCACGGAGACCTCTTGAGAACTATACAGAATTCTTCCTGGAATTGAGCCCCTGAAGGAAAGGAGTCTAGAGCATTTAACTACTGTCTTCCATTTCCCATTAATTGAGGGGTGCCCCTGGGAACGTTAATTCCTCTGTATTTCAAGATGTGAGCAGTGGTTGAAGTGGACAGCTTGTCAGCACAAGGTGAGTTTGAGCACACATGGCACTGTCCATTGCAGCTGCAGTTGGCATCAGAGATTGGCCAAGTGGATGTGAAGCAGGGCACCAGTCATTCGTGTTACGAATACTTAATCAAAAAGATAAAAATAAGGAAAGCTTGAAAGAAAAAGTGACAGGGGCAGAAATTCAAGAGACCCAACATACAAATATATGATATTGCAGAAGGAAAGTATAGATGGAGAGGAAGCAGTAGGTAAAAAACAATCCTTGGTACTGCCTTTCTGTTTTCTGTTTTTGAGAATTTGACTACCTTAGATCCTTCATGTGAATGGAATCATACTATGTGTCCTTTTGTAACTGGTTTATTTTGCTTAGCATAATGCCCTTGATGTTCATCCATATTACAGCATGTGGTGTGATTTCCTTCTTTTTAAAGGCTATGTAATATTACATTGTATGTATATACCATTTTTTTTTTTTTTTAAGTACATTCACCCGTTGGTGGACTTTTGGACTGCTTCCTACTCTTGCTATTGTGAATAGTGCTCCCTTGAATATGGATGTACAAATATCTCTTTGGGATCCTGCTTTAACTTTTTTGGATATATATCTATAAGTGGAATTGTGGGATCATGTAGTAATTCTGTTTTTAATCTTTTAAGGAACCACTGTACCATTTTCCATAATGGTTACACCATTTTATGTTCTTATCCCTGCCAGCACTTATTTCTGTTCTTTTGATTGTAGCCATCATGATGGGTGTGAGGTGATATCATTGTGGTTTTGACTTCCATTTCTGTAATGACTAGTGATGTTGAGAGATAGAAATTTTTGTTGAATACACGAATACATACTGATCCTAGATAAAACCCTTCCAGAATGCCATCACCACTCCTTCCTGCCTCATCTTGGGTGAGCTTAGCATGCTAGGAGTTAGTATCAGAGGTAAAAGAATATCTAGGTTGAACTCAGCGTCCAGGTGCTCTCATGTGGGGTGGGTGGGGTAGCGGGAGTCTCCAGGCACAATATGTCAGATTATGTGTCATTATTGTGTTTCTGTGTTTTCTTTTCAGTCTGAAATAGGAAATCAGATAGTGGTTGGTAGGCCAAAGGGCTTGGTTCAGCTGCTTGCAGGAGAGGAGTTTGACTATTCAGAAATATGCAAGGTAACAAACCCCACCCATTCTGGTTGAAGGTCCGGGATGGCTTCCAGGCCCAGTGTAGGGAATGTGGATTGCAAGCCAGAAAGTCTCTGGTAAGGCAGAGGGCTTGCTAGGTTAGTGTGATCCTAAAGATGATTGATTTCCAAGCTAGGATGTATTCTTTTTTACTTTCTGACATTTCTCTCTTCTTCCTTGTGCTTAAACTAGGATTTATGGAAAATTATTTCTATGACTGGTAAAGCTAAAGCTGGGGGAAGGTCATGTCACCAGAGTTGAATAAAGCGGTCAAACTAAAAAATAGCTTCAGCCTAGAAACTGAGAAATGGAAAAAAATCTTAGTGCCCTGAACATCAGAAGGTTTATGTTCCACACCTGTTCTGACACTAAATTCTGGGTCATTGCAGGGTTTCATTTTTTTTTCATCTGTGAAATGAGGGGGATAGACAGGTTAATCTTAAAAGATCCTATCGATTCTGGGGGGAAAGTCAGCAATTTGGCATCTGATGATTCTTTTTAATTTGGTAAGTATTTATCAAGAATCCTCCATGGGGACTATGCTAGGTGTGGACTAAGCAGAAGTAAAAGAATTACAGTCTCTGCCCTTAAGAAGCTTTTGGTCTAGTGAGAGAGGCAGGCAGGTAAACTATCAGGCAAATGAGCAACTAAGAACATGCTAGAGGTTTTTAAAAGGTTTTATAGAATATTGTTGAAGGAAGAAGTTAATTCTGCATGGTGGAGTCAGGAGAGAATACAGGAAGAGGTGCCATTTGACTTGAGATCTTTAAGGAAGACTTCGATGGAGAAGGGAAGAAGAAAAATCCTGGGAGAGGGATGTATGTATGTAATCTCAAGGAAGCATAATGATCCATGGTAAACCAGGGAACTGATTTTAGTTCATTATGGAGTATGGGTTCATGAGATGAAGACAGTGGCTGAAGGTGAGGCTGAAGGAGTAGATTGGGACCAGATTGATAGAGAACTTGAAGACCATTTTTTTCTTCTTTAGGTACTTGTAGTTTATCAATTAGGAATGTTTTAGGTCACAAGTAACAGACTATCCAGCTGACAATGGCTTAAGTAATACAGACATTTAATTTTCTCATAGAGCAAGAAGTCTAGAGATCACTCCAATTGGTGCAGCATCTGAACAATATCTGCAATAGCTCAGGATCTTCCTGTTGTTTCTCTTGCATCACCTCTTACAAAATTATTTTCAAGGTAGGAAGAAAGGGGAAGAAATAGTGCTGGAAACCTCTCTTTTTGAGTTTGTACCAATTTTCCTGGACATTTTCCGGATGACTTCCCCTTATGTCTCCCTGACAAAAGCTGTATCACATGCTTGTCCCTAGCTGGCTACATAGTGAGGTTGGAAAAGTAAGCATTTGAATGGGGAGTGATTGACATAAGGTATTTTTAATCATACCCTGGAATTTGGGAGGGATGTGCTCTTCCTGAATACATTATCTGCCTAATGCTTGAATAAAATCTAGGTTTGGTTAGCTAGGAAAAAGGGGAAAGAATGGAGATTGAGTAGTCAACCAAAAGTGTCCAGCAAGGAAGCCAGGGAGTTTTTTAAGCAGAAGGAGTGACATGATCTGATTTGTGGTTTATGATGGTTTTTCTGGAAAATAGATTGAGAGAGCCTTCCTATTCTGAAGCATGGGCATCAATTTATCTTACAGAGTGTTAAATTCTAATAAGGTCAGAGTAAATCTTACAGAGCACTCAGCAGAGTGAATATCTCAAAACTTTTACCTTGTGAAGAAAGATCCAAATCTTTGATTCCAGAAATAAAATTTCTTGTTGAATAATTAAAGCCTATGTCATTGTGATTGATGGGCCAGGAAAATGTTTTAACATTTTTTTCATGAAAAAAATGTTTCTTTCCCTTTGAAACTTTGGATATTTTTATTTCTTTCACAGACTGGGGTCTTTAGCTACAGATGCCCTTTACTATTCACAAATGAATGGCACCATATTTAGACAATTATATGACTTTTCTGGTGGCTCACAAGAATAGTTTCTAACAACTGCATATGTGACCTAGGTAAGCATGACATTACCTGTAGTGTTGACCAGCATTTTGGTTTTGTGAAGCATAGAGATTAGTAAGACAGAAAGAATGTGATCTGAGCCAAAGAGATTTTGAGATGTAAGTAAGTGCAGAACATAGAAAAATAATTAGGGATATAGTCACTCATTAATACATGATCTTGGACATGTTGTTTAAATTCCCAGAGCTTCACTGATGCTTAAGTGATCATATAAGATGATGGGTTAGTGCTCACCAAATATCGTGTTCTCATCTACAATCTCCTTTTTTGTAGGTAGGTTCTGACCATGAGACTAATGCCAGCCAATGAAACGTGAGCAGAACTAATGTCAATCCATTTGGGTCAAAGACAATAAGAACCAGTATACCTCCTCTGTCTTTTCTCTTACTTGTACTGACCTCGGATGTTAGGTGTTTCAGAGGGCATAGCTACAGGTTCAAGGAGAGTTACTTATCGGCCTTTGCATTAGCAAGAAATAATCCTATCCAGATAATATAGATGAGAAAATGCCTTGAAAGTGGTAGTTACTACTACTGGTGTTATTATGATAACAAGTAATGCTTTCACTGCTGCCTCAGCTCATAGAGGTTAATCCTCAACTGGTTTAGTAGGGTTCTACTTTGTTCAGGGAGCAAGGCTTTCCTTTCAAACCCTGCTCCTTCACAAGGTGTCAAAGGTAAAATACAGAGTACTCTCTACTCAGGGAGCTTACAAATACATTGGGCACTGGAGTGTCCATACTTGAAAAGAAATCAGTGCAGAGTCTCAACCTGGCTTTCAAGTTGACAGGTCCTTCTTCATTCATATTTAACTGCTTCCACTCCTTCCTCTCCATTTTCAGTCTCTCCTCTACCTTCTCATCCTTCTATTTCTATTTCTCAGGCAAATATAGTCTTTAGAAGTAAAAATACATGCATGCAAAAAAATTTGTCTTGTATTTAGATCAGGGGTTTCTTTGTACCTTTATTTGTGCTTTGGTGAAGGCAGAGTAGGGGGAAAATGCCCTCAGCTAAGAGTAAGGGAGCAAAAGAACTGAGAAATATGCTGAAACACATAGATTATGATTTTGAGTTATAACCTGTTATATCATTATCTTTGATGACATGATTATTAATAATGAATAGATGAAACATGGGTTGCTGAGAGACAATGTAATATAACAAGAAGGGAATTCATGGAAACAATTTTTGAGAAATGTATTATATGGTTTGCAATCACCTTGAACCATCAAAACACTTTTCATGTGCTTGTAACAGAAATAAGCAATAAGCTGTATTTGGGTGCACATAGGTGTCAATACGAATGAAGAAGCAGAGCAACCAACAGTTTCAAGAAAAGATTTCTAAAGCTACCAATACTTTATCACCTTCTTTTAATCTCATCTTCTGACATGGTCCCAATGAGCCTTGCTTCCTAGTACTCTTGCCCCTATGTAATCCTCTCTTCTTGAATATCAGCTGGTCCTAGGGGCTTGCTTCTAATCAATAGAGTATGACCAAAATATAAGCGTGTTACTTTCAATATTAGGTTATAAAAGATTGTGACTTTCATTTTGTTAACACTCTCTCCTGGTCTTCTTCTTTGCCCACTCTGATGAAGTCAGTTGCTGTGGGGGGAGGCCCTGATACATTGCTGGAGACACGGGTATGGGGAAGACTAAATCCTTTCTTTTGAGGAGTTTGTAATCTACAGAAACAATATAATGCGTGTTTTAATAGAGCTGTATACAGAGGGCTGTGGCAACAGAGATGAAGGAGCAATTAATTGAAATTATCAATAAGTAATATCTATAACTGGAGAAATCAATGTGAGTTTTTTGAAAATGCAAAGCAGACGGTCTTTATAGTCTACAGATGGAGCAGCAGGGAGTTATAGATAGAGAAATTGAGACCTGATAATATTTGGCTCTGGTCCAAGGAGGTGACCAGCTGGATGGAAACCAACATGGATCACCTTAAAAAATGCAAATGACTCGGAAGACAGCAGAGAACAAAGTAACAGCAAAAAATGTTTGAGGAAGACCCAGATGGAAACCCAGATCTTAGCTACTCCTGACTGACGATTTCCCCAGTGGTTATCAAGGATGGTTTGAAACTTGACAAGATTACATCTATAGGAATCCCTGCCTATTATCTTCTGTTACCATATCTTTATAGGTAAATTATCCTCAAACAATATTTACAAAGCTCTATTATCTCCTTTTAAAAACTTTTTGCTAAAGCAAAACAAACACAGAAAAATATGTAAATCATAAAAGTACAGCTTGATGAATTTTTACTAACTGAATACACCCATGGGGCCAACACACAGATAAAAATAGAACATCACCGGTGCTCCAGAAGACTTCTTCATACTTCCTTCAAGTCCCTCTTAACTTTTGAAGAACTTTTTATTTTCAAATAGTTTTAGGCTTATAGAACAGTTGCAAAATAGTATAGGGTTCCTGTATACACCTCACTGTTTTCCCTAATGTTAACATTTGACTTAATTATAATAAAATTAACGAGACACAGGACCCAGCTTGAACTAACTCCTAATGCCCAAAAAACATGGGTGATTTAAGCAACATCAATAACAATAACAAAGCAATGGATTTTAACCTAAAGGATAAAGTAAATATCCATGAGGGATATGTATATAAATAATTGCATCAACAAATGCAAGAGGAGGGGCGCCTGGGTGGCTCAGTCGGTTAAGCGTCTGACTTCAGCTCAGGTCATGATCTCGCGGTTCATGAGTTCAAGCCCCACGTCAGGCTCTGTGCTGACAGCTCAGAGCCTGGAGCCTGTTTCAGATTCTGTGTCTCCCTCTCTCTCTGCCCCTCTCCTGCTCATGCTCTGTCTCTCTCTGTCTCAAAAATGAATAAAAACATGAAAAAAAAATAAAAATAAATGCGAGAGAAAGGACAGCTCTTTTAAAGTAGAATTCCAATTAATAAATGTAACAGAAATGATAGAAATAGATCATCATTAGGGAAACACCACATTGATAATTGTGGAAGGAAAGAATCATTGATAGATGTTAAAGGTAGTAGGAAAAAGTATGCTGAGAAATAGGACATTTGCATAGTCTCAAAGTATCCCCCCGTAAAATACTTACTAATTACACAGGGGAGACTAGTCACTTTCCAAATGGAGAAACGTAGCAGACACCGTGTTAACCTATCAACAACCTAGAATCACCCCCCTCCCCCACCCCCCACCCCCCCTCCGCAAGGATAAGATGTATTGATGTCCTCTACCTCCTGATATGATGCACTGAGAAGGGCACAGCATCACTTCTGCAATATTCTTGCCCAAATAACATAACCTCAATTTAAGCATCAAAAACATAGAACAAGCCAAAACTGAGGAACATTCCACAGAATAACTGTGCAGTTCTCTTTAAAAGGGCCCAGGTGAGGAAAGACAAAGACTGAGGAACTCTTCCCTAGACTGGAGGAGGCCCCAAGGAGACATGAGGACTTAATGCAGTGTGGGATCCTGGATTGGAACCTGGACCAGGAAAAAGAACAATAGCGAAAAAACTGGCAGAAGTCAAGTAAAGTCTGTGCATTAGCTGGTAGATCAATGTGAATGTCTTTTTTGCTTTTTGAAAGATGAAAGAATAACGGCAGCTAATACATACATACTACTTACTTTATGCCGCCAGATCCCATATCCATTTTACAGATGAGGAAACAGAGGCACAGACAGATTAACTTGTGTTCAGCTACAGTTACACAGCTCATGAGCAGCAGAGCAGGGATCATACCCAGGCTCTCTGGCTCCCAGAGTCCATGTGTAACCTCCGTGCCTTCTGTCTGTCGAGCATGCTTCCTTCAGAGATTGTCGAGGGCACATTCTGGGCCCTGGGCTCTTGAGCCAGCAGACCAAAACACGGCATTTCCCCACCATCTTCAGAGTGGGTGTGGAGCCAAGGCCTTCCTTCCTGGCTGGGATGCCCCTTTACAAAGACATTTTTTTCTGAGATTCTAAAATAGAAGCTTGGGGCTCTGTCTTCCCACAGAAAGTATCGACATCTATATTTATCCCTTTTCCAGAAGCTGAGGAGACCCAGTTCATGCTAATTGCAGTTTACCAAACAAGCTGATTCTTAACCCCATGAATATTTTTGCCATTGAAAGCGCCTACAACTTGTGAAAATGAACAAATGGCAAACTGCTCTGCTCTTTTCGCCTCCCACATATGATTATATTTTGTTGCCTGTTAACTCTGCAGTTGTACCGCAGGCATCACAGAGACGTGACCAAGGATCCCAGCCACCCCCAGCTGGAGCACAGCATGGACTTGGGGTTGGTTATACGCAAAACTCAGGGATTGGGACAACCTGGCGGGACACTGCTGGGAATGAGGTCCTTGGAGGATTCTTAGGCTGGAAATCGGGATTTAATTATTTATTTTTTTAACCTTTTATAAGGTCTGTCTTTAAAGCCGTTTCATAATTAACAGATGTGTGCAGGGAGATTAGAATAATGAGCACACATATACCCGTCACGTGGATCCAGCAACTGTCCACATTTTGCCAAATGTACTTTATACATACATACTCCACACACACACACACACACACACACACACACACACACACTCACTCACTCACTCACTCACTGCTGAGTGATTTCAAAGGAAACCACAGATCCTGTGTATCCAGTGGTCAAATGGGGGGCAGCATGTTGCAAGGTCTGCAGTCCTGGAGCTGACCTGAGGTACGTTCTGCTCTTTTTTTTTTTTTTTTTGCAGAGTTCGAAGATATTCAGGAATGAGCGGTATTGAGTGGCCAACAGGGTAGAATGATAACTACAGAGATTAATGCCCTGTCGTAAAATTATAGAAAGTAAATGCTGGAAGTTCTGTTCCATTCTCTGGCTCCAGGTTCCCCTTCCTCTCTTTTCGCTCTTCTGCCTTATGCTTTACTTAAATTGGTTCACTTCACCATCAGAACACATGTTCTGAGCTTCCCTACCCTTGTCTTTATTCATGATTTTTCCTTCATTTGGCTCTTCTCTCTCTCATCCTTTACCACCACCTTCCTCCTCTCTTCAACTGCCCAAATCTTACTCATTTTCCAAGACCTGACTGAATGGCACGTCATTCCAGAATGCACCTCTTTTTTCAATGTCTCTCTCTCCTCTCCCACGATACAGAACTATTACTTCCCTGCTCTGAGCTCCTATTCATTTTATCCATAATGCTTCTGTATCCCCTGCCACTTTTGATTTTGCCTTTTTAAACTTAGTGGTGTGTATAATGTATCTTTTCCTGTAGATTATAAGCTTCTTGAGAGTAGCTGCACATCTGTTGATCCTTAGAGTTCTCTCGGTGCCTTGTACCTAACAGTGCTTAATTATTGCTTCTATGTGAAGGTCTGAAGGCCCCATAATGATAGCCTAACTCAGTAAGGTTCAGAAATTAGTGTAGCCGCTTGGAGCCCACCTTTCCAATGTATCATTATTTGGTTTGGATGGCTAGAGAAATCTAGAGAGTATTAAGACCCTTTTCAGGCCTGTAGTCTCTTGGGACAGCTTCAGTGGGTACCACTGTCTCCTAGTGCAGTCAGGGTCCTTGTGGTGCTGCTGTCTGGTCCATCAGAGCAAGGGTGAGAATACCAGTATGCTACTTCAAGGGCCAGAGCACTGGCAGATGGCAAGGATTTTTGGTCGTCTCTAACAGGCTGGATTCCCAATGCAGTTGGAAGTAAAAAAAAAAAAGAGCAAAGAGACCAATTCAGGAAATACATCCTTCTTTATTGAGAGAAGATTCATTTTACGTGCTTTATGAGGTTAATGTCCCCTGCTCCTGATTACAAAAATCTGATTGGCATATTAATCAGGTTATAAAAGTGAGAGAAGGAAGACCCACAAACCAGGCAGCAGCTGCTCTTTTGCTGCCAAATCCATTCAGGATATAAAATTTTTGCTGAGATATTTATTGTAAAATAGGGGTTTTTTTTCCTCCCCTTGCTTTTATTTTTAGTCAGCATTACCCCAGCATCTGTTCCACCTCATGTGAGAAATGTATTGGAATAGGGGGTGAGAGGAATGTACTTACAAAATTGAGAAGGCTTATGCAGAGTGTGAGAAGCGAGGCAACACATCTTGATCTAATCAAAGACTGAGACTCTTGGGAGAAGTTTGCTTCCCTCCTCTTGAAGCTCATACCTTCAGATCCCAGAGCTTTGAGAGATACCTGAGAAATACTTAACTTTTGTCAGCAACATCCTCACCAAGTGCTTGTCCAACTTTTGCTTGATTACTTTTGATGATGAGGAACTCATTACTTCTTGAAGCAGCATTAAAGAGGAAAGTAACACAGAGTGGTTTCCTAGATCTTGTTGCAAGAAACAAAAAGCCAGCAGAGGAGCCAGTCTGAGTCATATAGGGTGCAGGAAGTCACAGGCTTGTGTGGTTGCATGACACTCCTCTATTAAAAAGTTCTTCCTTGTTCATAGTTGAAGCTTCCACATGTGATTCCACCTTTGCTCCACTGAGCCATGTATAACAAATCTACTGCCTCTTCAGATATTTAAAGACTGGATTTCTCTACTGAATGTTTTCTTCTCCAAGTTAAATTTCCCCAGTCATTTCATCAGTTCCTCCCAAGGCCTTGTTTTCAGGGTTTTTACCATTCCAGGTACTCTTTCTCTGATCACCTGAGTATGGGTTCCAGACTTGAATTAATCGCTCTCCCTGAAGAGATGCTTGCAGTTGTAGGGAAGGAAAGAGATGCTGCTATCTTATCTGGGTGCCATTCTCTCTCCCCTCAAGTCAGCACTGATAGCCTGGGCTCTGGTTTGCAGGTTATTGGAACTTGTTACAGAACTGAGTTGGTTTGTTTTATAAGGAAAACACCATATAACATAGATGCTGACAATTCAGGGCTGAAGGGAAAGCACCAATTTATTAAGGTATGTATTCTTACTCTTGCAGAAAATAATTTATGACGGGCTACAAAATCAAATCATACAAAACAGGATAGTCCAAAAAAACATCAGCAATAAGTTGGAAAAAAATGAAGAGGTAATTGTATTAGGATCCCGAGATGAATTATAGGAATTAAGCACTAAACACTGTTCAAGGGTCCTTATAATAAAGACAAAATTGAAAACATAGTAAGTCTTTTTCTTTTTTCTTGGCGGAAAAGAAAAAGTGCCCATTTGGTGGACAAATTTTGTTGTGCCAAAAATTTACCCCATAATCTATTTATATTCCACCTTCTTCCCCCTGAAAGTAAGCTCTGTGGTGCTGGGGAGCCTGGCTATCTTGGTCACTGTCCTGCTCCTCTTACTGAATGTAGTTTTTACATATACAGACACTCAAAACAGTCTTTGAATTCCACAAAAGATCTGAGGCAGTTGATTATGATTATGAGGTCACTTTCAATAAAACATTATAAACTAGAAATCAGAATGAGGAGAACAGAAGAATGGAAAGAAGTGAAATATGAAGTTTGGTAACAGAAAGAACATAAGCTCACTTACTGTGACAAAGGATTTTGACTGTGGGTGAACTTCAGATTTGATGCCAAGCTTGTGTTGGCAAAAGTGAGAAGGAAAATACGATCAGCATTGTGGATGATATGACCCACATAGAATAGTATTTCAGTCATTCGAAACAAACAAAACTTTTCCAAACACTGTTTTGGAGCACTGTTTTGGTAGAACCCCATGTGAAGGGCACAGAGGGTGTGGTGAGCAATGCCTCCAAACATTCCCTGTGACAATTCCTAATGGCTGTCCCTGGAGCATCCTGGGATGGTGGCGGAGGGACCACAGTGACCTGTAACTCAGTCAGCGAAGGTGAAGGACTGCCTCCCATGGCTCCTGACAGGAGGATGCTCAGGGATGTAGGGGATGTGCTCTTGAGCTCTTGCTTTGGCTTGGTCACTAAGAACTGAAAACGAACTCAAGTTTAGCTCCTACAAGAAAGAGGGAAGTGATCAGGGACCAGTATTGGGCCACTCACTTTGCTGGGGATTTTTACTCTGAATCCTGTAATGCAGATGAACTTGCTTTAATGAATCCTGAAGGGCCCATCACCTTGAGTTAACTGTAAATTATGTATCCAGGAAATTGAATGAATCAACCTGATTGATGTCATCTTAGTTTGGGTTCCCCTGGAGAAGCAGACTCAGAGACAAGCCCTTGTGTGCAGGTAGTTTATTTGGGAGGTAATCCCAGGAAGCTCAAATGCGGGAATGGGGAATGCAGGATAGAGAAAGAGGGGAAAAACAAGATGGTGTTTGTTAACGATTGGTTTGCCTTTCATCTGGAGAATAGACACTCAATTTTTCCCTCTTTGGGAAGATTTCTTTGATTCTCCAGCCAATTATGTTTTTACCTTTGTCGACTCCCATTGCATTTTGCACTTGGCTCTCCTGTATCACTAATAAGGTCATGTGATGTCTTGGCACTTGTAATACATTTGTCTTTTCTACTGGACTGTGAGTTCCTTGAGAAAAGAAACAATATTGTAACGTCTTTGGTCCAGCACATAAGTGTTCAAAACTATTTATTGATTATATTAATGTACAACCCTCACAGTCAAGTGGAGCAATCACGTCTTTGAGAATCCATCGCACAATTCTCTTCCATGTGGCTAGACCTGTCCTGAAGAAACAAATTCTCTGATAAAGGGTCAGCAGGAACCTCTCTCTTCTTTTGTAAGTAATACCACCAGAGGTGATTTTAGATTTTTGTTGCTATAGAAACCTCAGAAAGTACATTAACTTCAATGCAAAGGCATCTTATTCCTTAAAAATTTCATGTTTGAATGATTTAAATGCAGGTCCCAGCTGGGTGATTAAATGCGCTTCATATGAGGGAAGGAGTATAATGTTGTGGCTAAATGTGTAGGCTTTAGATTCAGGCTGCCTGGGTTCAACTGCTGGCTCCATCCCATAATGCCCGTGTGACCTTGAACAAGTCAGGTGAAGAAATTGAGGCTTAGAGACATTATGTATCTTTCTTGAGGATTCACAGCTCTACCACTTAAAACTTCTCATGATAGTTAATATTAGCTTCAGAAAGTTTTCCAAAGGCACACTCTTAGTAGGTGATGGAGTCAGAATTTGAACAAGATGAAAGAAAATAACTTCTTCTTTTCTTTTTTCTTCCCCCCCTCCTTTCCTTCCCTTTCTCCCCTTATTCTTTTCTGCAAGAAAATTCACTTTAACCCTTGTTGGAAAGGGGTTTAGTTACATTCATATGTGAAAAAGAGAGTATGTTTCTAGTAGCAGCCAATAATTGGTTGTATCATTGCCCCTCACAAATATTATAATCCCTCTTGAATGGAAATACTTTATTTTAATAGCCCCCATTTACTGAGCCCCTACCACATATCATGTTTTTCACCTATGTGATTTCTTACTCTCCTAATAATTCTGCAAAGCAAAATACATTGCCCCAAGGTGGTGTTCCTAGAAATAGGCTGTAAGACAAGGTTCAAGTACAAGTAGTTTGAGAAGTGGTCCCAGGAAATACTGGGAAGGAGTGAGGAAGTGAGCAGGGAAGGGGAGGTAGCCAGTTAAGGGTGTGTTGAGAAGTAAGTTAACAATGTGGGCAACTGGGGCTAATCCTGCTGGGCAACTCGGGAACCAGTGTGGGACAGGTGCCTCAGCGTTGTCGCAGCCACTGTGTGAGGAAGCTAGGGTGTTTAATGTACTGGTTCCTTTTGCTCATTGGTTGAGGGCTGCGCTCTGAGCATGTTAATTATTCCGTCCTTGTGGCCCGCCATGGGTGAGCAGAGGGGGCTCTTGTGGACAGAGAAATCCTTAGACAAGTAAGTGAAGATGCTGGCAGGTGGGAGGTTCAAGGGAATATGGGTGAGGACCTATAATGAATGCTACAGTTAATTACTATCTACATTTTAAGGATGAGGAAACGGAGGCTCAAAGAAGTCAGCTGACTTGCCTCTGCTCCCTAGCATATAAAATGTTGAATCTGGCTGGCATTAGAATGCAGGTTGTTGTGACTCCCACATCCAGACTCTTCCTACTCCTTGCATCATCCTGCCTTTCTTCACCAGGCTGGGGAGTAACTAGTCTGTGTGAACTCAAGCTAGCCTGAGGACTATGACTCCCTATGAAAGGGAATGTACTTTGGGGATGTTAGGGAGTTTGGAGTCATTAACTGTTGTGTTGCATAGTATTTGGAATCTATCCTGTCATGAATTGAACTGTGTCCTCCAAAACAGATAATGTTGAAGTCCTAACTCCTGGTATGGCAGAATGTGACCTTATTTGGAAATAGGATCATTGCAGTTGTAATTAGTGAAGACGAGGTCACGCGAGGGTAGGTTGGATCCCTAATCCAGTATGACTGGCATCCTTATAAGAAGAGGGCTGTGTGAAGATACAGACACACAGGGAGAATATCATGAGATGCCAAAGGCAGAATTTGGAGTGATGTAGCTGCAAGCCAGCAAATACCAAAGACGGCCAGCAAACCACCAGATGCAATAAAGGATTCCCCTGCTGACACCTTGATTTTAAAACTTCTAGCCTCCAGACTGCTGAGACAATAAATTTCTGTTGTTTTAAGTCACTCAGTTTGTGGTATTTTGTTATGGCAGCCCTAGGAAACTAATACACACCTATTTTTTTCTTTAATAAAGCTTTTACTGACAGTAGTGGTTGTGCAAGAGGGGCATTTGGTGCCAGCTTGCAGAACTGTCTGAGTTGGGAGTTCCAGCTGCAGTTTGCATGACTCCCTTTCAGAGTGATGTGAGTGTCTTGGGCAATCAGTGCCTCTGACACAAAGAATATAAAACAACCAAGTTTGGATAAAAAGAATTTCTTCCTTTAGTACTTACTAGGCTCCACTCTGATTGATGTACTTAGCACTGCTTCCAGCTAAGGTAAAATAGATCCTATTTCATAGACAGGGAAACAGGAAAATAGGGCAGTTAAGGAATTTGGAATGAAGCCATCTGATGTAGCCTCTTACAAGCCTTTTTCCCTCTGATCCCTCAGGATCCCCATCAGCAGCTTTGCTACTCTGCTTCACTGCCAGAATCTGAGCCACTTGCCTAGGACAAAGTAAGACACTAAAAGAAGACTTATCCTCAGAAATTATAGTCCTCAGACTTAGACAGAAGGAGAACTGCGCACACTCTCCAGGGAAGGAGAGTAAGGAGCTGGTCCCCAAAGGTGTTAAGAGCACCCAGGGATTGTAGGTGCTATGTCCCATGTGTCGCTGGAGAATCATAGCCCACACCTGGAGGATGTGCATAGCTCACTCTCTGCTTCTGTCATCTTAAGACAAAATCGTTTCAGTGCGGTTTCCATTCCCATCGCTTTGTACACTGACATAGAAAACAACTTCAAGTTCCTATGAATCTGGTTTCGGAATATTTGGGGGTTGGTGCTGTGGGTGCAGCCGCCCATCAGCAAGAGGCCCCTAGGAAGTGTTATTCAAGGAGAGATGCTTGCCTTTGCATCTGCTTTGGCTATTGTTGGGCCACACATCCTATTGGGAAAAGTGCAGGTACTGGAGACAGGGATGTCTGGGTTTGAATACAGGAACTTCTTAGGATTTAATTGCTGTTTTCTTACATATCTGTCACTGTAATATATCTGTAACTGCACAAAAATACCCATGCCACAGTGCTGGAGGATTACGTGAGGGTAAGAAAAGAACCTACATCACAGGGTTCTTAAGAGGATCAAATGTGGAAACCATGGGAAGTGTGGCTGTACCCACTGGACGCCTGTGTTCGCGGGATAGCAGTTAGCTCTTCTTATTGTTGTTACAGTTACCAGTACTAACAGTGATAATGTAAGCAATATATCTGGCAGTACATACTTTTTTCCGAGACTGCTGATTTGACCACTGCAAATGTATACTGAGGTATCAGAATGGGAAACAACCCTATCTATCTACCTACCTATATACGTACCTACCTCTCTTATTATCCAAATAAGTTCTTCTTTCCTTGGGCATTTGTGAAGAGAAAAGGAGAGTTTTTGTGGCAGATAGAATTCACCCTTCAGAGTGACAGATAAATAATATACAGGCATTGCCACAGGGTGGTCTAGGAGTAACCACCAATGCCTCCTCATTATGGTGGTGATTACCCTCTTAGTCAGGTGGGGCTTTCGTATTGCCTGTCCCGTTTATGGTCTAGATCAGTGGGCCTATGATTCCCTTGGAAACTATGTTAAAATGTACAATGAGATTCAAAGGTCTGGAGTAAAGCCTGAGGTTCTTCATTTCTAACAAGCTCCCAGGTGATGCCAGTGCTGCCCATGAACCACACTTTGAGTAGCAAGGCAACGGATACTCTATTCTCCTTACCTTGTTCTGTTGCATCTGTGGATTTAACTCTTTGTGGATTCTATTGCTCCTTGTTAGTTCACACAGACTGATTATTTTCTTGGCTCATTCGTTCCCTCAACATTCTCAATATTCACATAGTCATTACTGTGTGTTAGGAACTCTGGTGATCACTAAATATCACAGCTGATAGCCATGGGTTTGAATGTAATTGGTAAGAGTTCCAGTGTTGTCCATAGAAACAGAGCCCCTTGGTCATGAAGTCTACATTCGATATCCCCCTGCATCTTTCTTCCTATCAGAGCTGTGACTCAGGTTAGGAACAGGTGGTAGGGAAAGAAGTTATTTCCAGATACAAGCTGGGTGGCTCTAGTCCCTATATCTGCTTTGCCTTTTCTTTAGCTCCTTGCCCATTTTGACACAACATTCCACTCCTTTGTCAGATGCTACTTGAAATAGAATCATAGGGTCATACTGAATTGTGCACAGCAGGTGACTCAGGTCAAGTCTTGAAGACATGTCTATCCTCTCAAGTCTTTCCATGTTTATTATCAAAAAAGTTTCTCCCAGCCCAGACTTTGCCCCATCTCACTGGCTCCTTTCTTCCCCTTCCCAGATCTCTCATCCTCAGATTTTTACCACTTATGCTGAGCCATTTGGCTCTGTCCTAGCTAATATTTGGGTACCAGTTTTGGCAACATGGGCTCTTGATTTGTTAGGCCCTCCATAGACGGTAGTGGGATGTTAAAAATAATAAACATTTCTTCCCTATAAAACAGAAAATTTCAGAATTGACCAGTGAAAAAGCATAGTATCTTGGTGTCCTACAGAAAGCCAGAATTGTGGGGCACCTGGGTGGCTCAGTCGGTTAAGTGTCCAACTCTTGATTTCAGCTCAGGTCATGATCTCATGGTTTGTGAGTTCGAGCCCCACATCAGGCTCTGTACTGATGGTGTGGAGCCTGCTTGGGCTTCTCTCTCTGTCCCTTCCCCCGTCTCTCTCTCTCTCAAAAATAAATAATCATTAAAAAATATTTTTAAACATAAAAAAAAGAATTGTTCTAAAGGAAATGATACACACTATAATGCACAATAGTACATCACCAGTGCCTCTTGCCACACTCATTCTGTAGATGGCTGAGCCAACCTTACAATTGCATCAGTTTGTTTCTGTTTTCAGTTTCAATGGAGAAACAGAAGCTGCTTGGCAGATTCTCAATACTGATGTCACAGTTTTTAATCCTTATGAATGAAATTGCTTAAGTTCAATCTATACAGTAAAGATTTCTTCGTGGATTTCTATTTCTCCAATGATTTCTGTTTTCATTTGCTATTGCACAAATCTGTGAAAATCCTAGAGGCAGAATATTCTTTCAGGAAAACTTGTTTTGTGAAATTCTTATTACAAAATGCCTCCTTCTCTGCACTGTTGTGAAGGGAGGGTCTTTATAGCGCTCTCTCTCTCTCTCTCTCTCTCTCTCTCTGGCTTTCAGTGGATGAAACAATTTCTGGGGTGAGTGTTGGCTTAAATAATTTTTTCCTTACATTTCTTAAAAGTCATTTACTCTGTGATTACTTCATGAGTCCCACTATCAAGTGTGTTTTCTCTGGCCACTCTCCACACCCTTGTCTCTGCCTGTAGCAGCTGGTCTTAAACACTATGCACTTGCTTTATTGTCTGGTTTTGTGCTTAACTGATTGATGCCCCGCTTACATGTGGACCACATACGTCAAGGAAGGAAATTATTATTTTTATGTTCTACATGTTTACTGAGGGTTTTGTCTTTTCTTCCTTGACCCAAACTCTGGGTTGCTGGTGTGTGAGCTTGTTTACTCTGAGTAAAACACAACTTCCAATTTGGAAGTGATATGACTTAACAAGTCTCGTAAAAAGAATTGGAAAGATCTCTGGACATCAAAGAGCTTTTACGTGCTGACATTTTTTAGAATGTAAAAGAATCTGGAACATATGGATTAAATTCCTGTTAAAGCATAAAAATTGCTTGAGACAAGTCACATTTTGGATTTCTTCAGCGTGTGTATTTTCTCCCCTCCTGGTTAGTGTCCTGTTCCATTTTGGGGACTTTACTTGAGTAGTCAGAGACAATACCTTGATGAACCTATAATAGTCTATCCTAAAGAGGTTTCAAAGACCTGCTTTTTATTTTCAACTACTTTCAGCCTTTCTGGTGGATGGTTCTAATAGTCCAAATATGGGGTCTGGAGAAGAACTTTTGGGCAATGTTGTTACACCTTGAACATGCGTAGTTTCATTTTTTTCTGAATTTCTGGTGAGAAGGATAGACTGTAAGTTGTTGTGGTTGACCACAAATTCCTTTTTGAAACTTTTTATTGAGCTGATTATTATAGCATCTTGGTTTTTTCTCTACCTCTCTGGCTATTCCTTCTCAGACTCTATTGTGAACAGCAGGAGGCCTGAGGCTTTGCTCACTGTTGTATCTCTGGACTCTGAACAGTGCCTGCCATATAGCTGGTGTTCAACAGACGTTTGTTGACTGGATCACTGAGTCTTCTGAATGGAGTCATCTTCAAGGATTTATCCTTGAATTCCTTCTCTACCCTGACTTTCCTAGAAATCTCAGCCACTCAACTGATACCCATTGACCCATCTATCTTCCTGCTTCCTATGTCAAAATTCCAACGATTTGCAGACACAGCAATTGGCTATTTTCCCATCACCTTAGGAAAAATAGTCCAAATGCAGTTCAAAATCCTTACCCCAGCATCAAAGTCAATCTTTGTCTCTACTTCTGCTTTTCTTCCACATCATCTAGACTTTTATAGTGTCTTTTAATATTTCTCCACTTATTCCATTTCTGCTACCAATTCTCTAGTGTTTTGTTTTTGTTTTCTGGGGGGTCACAATACACTATTTCCTTTGAGCTAGTCTCCTTACCTTTCTTATCTATCTCTGTACTGCTGGTAGATTTATATTCTACAATCTTGCTGTGTATATGTCATTTCTGTGCTCAGAAACTTTCAATGTAATAGGACCCTCCAGAATAGGAAGATAACTTTTTAGTTAAATTCTCAAGGCCCTTCACCACTCTGCCCCGATCCATCTCCCCAGTCTTATCAGCAATTGAAATGGTGTGCTAAGGTGATGTGTTTAAAAAATAATGTATAGTATGACTTGGTGCGGAGAAGGCATGTATGACTTGGATCTGGAACAACTATCAGTGAAGCTAACCTTCGAAAGAAAGCCAATATTTCACAAAAAGAAAGGGGCTGGAGTTTAAGAGACAATTCGGAAAGTCCTTAAATGCTTCTTGCTCATGTTTTGGTACTTCTCACATATGTCCAGACTAAGAGTTCCTACCTGGAGACTTGAAACTATGTATCATCATGGCAGAAATTATTCTTGAAATTGGTAGTATAATAGTTTCCTAAAACAGATTCAAATTCTGATTTCCCTTTCCCTAGTTGTGACTTTGGGCAAGTTATTTGACTTCTCCAAGACACAGTTTTTTCATCTATCAAATGGAGGTAAAAATATCTAGCATACAGACTTTTTGTAAGGTGAAAGTGAGATAATCCATGTGTTGTACCAGATACAGTCTTGAAACATCATAACTACTCAGTAGGTATTTTTACCGATTGTTCTTCTTTTTCTTAGATCCTTTCGATTTTTGTTGTTGTTGTTCAGAAAAGCTGGCTACTTTAACATCTCCATATACTTAGCACCCATTACAGAGATGACTATTTTAGAACGCTAATGTGTTTTTGAATGGTGATAACAATGTTACTGACATGTATTAATGGGGCTATTTTGGCTTTTGGAGAGCTTCATTTTTTTTTTATAGGTTTATTTATTTTGAGAGAACAAGAGCACATGTATGTGAGTGGGGGAAAGGGCAGAGAGAGAAGGAGAAAGAGAATCCCAAGCAGCTTCCATGCTGTCAGCGCAGAGCCAGATGTGGGGCTTGATCCCATGCACCTCGAGATCATGACCTGAACCTAAACCAAGCTTTGGATGCTTAACTGACTGAGCCACCCAGGCGCCCCATGAGAGTTTCATTATTATTATTATTTTAGAATGTTTATTTATTTTTGAGACAGAGAGAGACAGAGCATGAACGGGGGAGGAGCAGAGAGAGAGAGGGAGACACAGAATCTGAAGCAGGCTCCAGGCTCTAAGCTGTCAGCACAGAGCCCGATGTGGGGCTCGAACTCATGGACCATGAGAATGTGACCTGAGCCGAAGTCGGACGCTTAACCGAGTGAGCCACCCAGGCACCCCGAGAGTTTCATTATTATTATAAAGATACTAAACAAAAAAATCTAACATTGACCAGCATTGTTGACATCATTGAAGTTTTGTGATTTTTAGAATTCTATTATTCAAAGCTTTCTATGTGGATAATCTGATCTTCCAAATATTGACTTAGACTAGTACTTATTGAGTATTTAGTATGTATGTGGTTGTACAAGGTGCCAAAAATACTGAGCCAAGTCTTCCTTTGGGAAGGACATATTATAGGGATATTCCACCAAGTATAAACTGTTGAGAATGACTGATTCTGCCTGGAGAGTCCTAAGAGTCTTCTTAGAGGAGAAGATAATTGAGTTGAGTCTAGAAATGATAAATGGGCATTGTTGTTGATGGTGGGGGTGGGATCCCAGAGAAAAGAAATCGCTTGGACAAATGATAGGGAGGGGTGAGAGGAAATGGCATGAGTGGGCAGGCAATTAAGCATGATGGCTTCAGAGTTTTTACATAGGAGAGGTTTGAGGGAGATAATCTGTTGGAAGAAAACCAGAGAACTTACCTTGAAGCTGAATTTGCATAGCATCTTGACACAAAATTGATAAGCTATCTGTTACCCATATTAAAAATGAAGTTATTTGGTCACTGAAAATTACTGGAGGGGATGGGTTAATTTCTCCCAAGTCATCTCCGTGGCTCTGCAACCACAACAGTCTGGAGAGTTGGCTGAGATAAATTGTAGAAGAGGAGCTGCAGAGAACTGTGAAGCCAGGGAATGGAAAGCTGTAAGCAGGTTAAGGATACATTGCAGGTTTTAACATGATCAGCTTGATGTCTTAGAAGGTTGACTAGTTAGAACACGAGGGTGCATTGGGAGAGGACAAGAATGGAGGCAGAGAGGTGAATTAGGAGCAGTGGGATGGATTCAAAGAATGAATAATTGAGTACATTCCTTACTACATTTATTTCCCTAATACACAAAAAAACCAATTTCTGAGGTCGTTATCCTGGAAGAGTATAATAATACCTAACACTTACTGAACAATTTCCATGTGCTAAACACCATTTGGGGCTGTTGCTGTGGATTAATTTGCATAATCTTTATGACAAACCTGTATTTAAGGATCTATCATTTTCCTCATTTTACAGATAAGAAAACTGAGTCACAAACAGTGTAAGTAACGTGCCCATGGTCACACAGTTCTAAAGAGTTGGAATTAGGCTTAGAGCCTAGGTGATCTGATTCTAGAGCCATTGTTCCTAGTCACTATGTTGTCCTGTTTATTTACAACAATGTTTTTTCCCTCCATGGTGCGTTATATAGAAGATGAGGCAAGGCACTACATCCATTACAATGTTTTGCACATAATGTGTGCCTAATTCAGATCTGCTAAATAAATCAACAAGTAAATAATATCCAATAGTCTCATTAATTGAGCATTTATGTGCCAGGCCCTGGATTGAGTGCTTACATCACTTAGTCCTCATAGTAGCCCTCTGAGGTAAATATAGTGGGATACTAATGCTTCATATTTACATAATCAATTAGGATTACAAAACAGATTTATATATAACATCTCTTTTGACCTACACAAAATAAAAATCATATAATGTACATAACAATTTGACACCTGTTTTGTGGTTTAAAGATGGGCCCAGGTCATACAGCTAATAAATTGTAAAACTAGCCTTTGAACCTCAGTCTTCTGGTGCTGAATATTGCTAAATTTCCACACTACACTGCCTTTTGAGATCATTACACAATATAGAATATATCTTCATTGTAAGGGTTAAAATAGCCTGAGAGTGTGCTACAGGAAGGGAAATTTTAAGCTTACCCTTAAAGTACAGGGGCAGAAATGTTTGGGGAGAAGATTCCAGGTAATAGGACTGGTTGTCAGAGAAGAAAAGAAGGTTGGAAAGTGTGAGGTGTTTTTTGATGATCAGCAGCTCAGGTGTGTGACAAGTACTTAGCAAACTGTAAAGGCATTATGTAAACATTAGTAGTTATTATTAAGGAGTTCATGAATATTTTCTATTGGAGTATGCCAATTTGGATTCTTGACACATGTTGTGTTTTGTTTGGATGAAAGGAGAAATCACAAACCGTTCAAGCAACTGGAAAACACATTATACACACATATACGTCGGAGGACTGGACCCCTGCCATTCCTATTTTTATATGTTGAAATCTCTAACTGTCTAATCGTGGTGGTACAAAGTTCACTCCCTCAGCAGCCAAGATTGATTTTTCCTTTGAGTAGACATGCTTCACAGAAGTACCCTTTCCCGTTACGTTTTGAAAGTCATCAGACATGCTGTTATAAATGATCATGGAAGATTACTGGAGATGCTGCAAAATAATAGTGAACCAAGTAGCATCTGTAATTTCCAAGGATGGCTCGCAATCATCACTCAAAATGAACCCTATCTGCGTGCAGGGCTGAACTTTTTCTTTTCCTCCCTCTTTCTTCCTTTTACTACTTTATAACATAGCTGAAATGGATACTGCACCTCATGAATTTTTATGCAAAATATTAAGTTGCAAACCACTGCTGTGCAGACAAACTCTTCTTGTGAAGATGGGAGTTAGCCTGCACAGTTCCATGGCTGACATTCTTAGATAAAAAGACTCCATGTCAAACTGGCCAACTGAGAGTAAAAGTCCATGCTGGTTGCTGACCCAAAAAGTGTTTTGGATTCTTCCTGGTTCAGACTCTCATATAAACTGAAAGGAAAATGATTCCATATTTGTTGACAGAATTGCCACTTGCTCAAGGTATTGGTTTTCTTAACACATTTTATGTATCTCAACCTCTCATATGGGCAAACCATGAGTAAATGAAGTTCTCTGAGCTGGCAACTGCTGAGCAACCCTTTCCAGTTCCTCTGAGCTAGAGGCCATTGGTTCAGGTACAGCTGATTCTATTGATCCTATTGATTCTATTTCATATCTCTTTTAAAAATATGTTTGTTTATTTTGAGAGAGAGAATGAGAAGGTGAGGGATGAGAGAGAATCCCAAGCAGGCTCCACCCTCAGCACAGAGCCTGACGGAGGACTCAGTCTTGTGAACCGTGAGATAATGACCTGAGCCAATATCAAGAGTCAGACACTTAACTGACTGAACCACCCAGGTGCCCTTCATTAATATTCTTGAATCTACATAGTATCCCTCTATCCATGCTGCCACAGCCTAGCCCAGCGCCTCTTCTTTTCTCAACTAGGTCGTTGTAGCTACTTTTGTCTTGATTCCCCTTCTGTTGTCTCTTTCCCTTTTTTCTTTCTTTCCCTTTCTTTCTTTCTTTCTTTCTTTCTTTCTTTCTTTCTTTCTTTCTTTCTTTCTTTCTCTCTCTCTCTCTCTGTTTCCTTCCTTCCTTCCTTCCTTCCTTCCTTCTTTCT
The DNA here is from genome assembly GCF_028749965.1 of Puma concolor. Lineage (NCBI taxonomy): Eukaryota > Metazoa > Chordata > Mammalia > Carnivora > Felidae > Puma > Puma concolor. The sequence continues at coordinate 68,148,100 of NC_141679.1, forward strand.
ATGCTTTAATGTTTATTTACTTTTGAGAGAGAGACACACAGTGCAAGTGGAGGAGGGACAGAGAGAGGAAGACACAGAATCCAAAGTGGGCTTCAGACTCTGAGCTGTCAGCACAGAGCCTGACGCGGGGCTCGAACCAACGAACTCCGAGATCATGACCTGAGCTGAAGTTGAACACTTAAGGGACTGAGCCACCCAGGCACCTCTCTTTCCCTTTCTTTGATCTCTTTCTCAGCTGCCAGGGTGATTTTTCTGCCTTCCAGAGACCTTGTTTGCTGTAAAATCTCTGACGGCTCCCACATTGCCTGAAGGAGAAAGTCCAAACATGGCAATCATGTCTTTTCACAACCTTGCTACAACCAGCCTCTACCAATGAACCTTCTACTACCTACCCCAGCCATGCTACCCCTAAACTACAGTTGTTTCCTAAATATGGTATGTAATTTCCTGTTTCTGTGCCTTTCCTTACCCTGCTTCTGAAGCTTGTCCTGATTCAACCCCTCTTTCCCTCCCATGGAAAAAAAAATTTTTTTTCCTTCTTTAGTGTCCTCCAAGTAGAGTTAATACTCCCTTAAAATTTTTTTAATCCAGGGCGCCTGGGTGGCCCAGTCAGTTAAATGTCCGTCTTTAGCTCTCATGATCTCAGTTTGTGAGATCGAACCCCACATCAGGCTCTCTGGTGGAGTTTGCTTCAGATCCTCTGTCTCCTCTGTCTGCCCCTCTACCCCCTTCAAAAACAAACAAACATTAAAAAAATTTTAATCCAGCAAAATTTTTTGAGTCCTACAGGTACTTGAGACTATGACCTATCATACTTCAGTTGCAGATTTGAGAGGTAGATGTAGGAGAGATTGTCATAGCCCAATGATATTATAATAAAAATTGTTCAAATAAAAATCTGGGTGGCTCAGTCGGTTAAGCCTCTGACTTTGGCTCAGGTCATGATCTCACCATTTGTGGGTTCGAGCCCCATGTGGGGGCCCTGTGCAGACAGCACAGCACACTGAACTCACTCTAAAGTGGCAAGTACCTAGAGGTGCAGTGAGAAAGACATGCTCCAAGAGCTTACTAGCTCTATGTCCTTCCCACATGGCTTGTCCTGCACGTTTCTTCCATAGGGCTGTTCCTGAGTCACATCTGCCTATAATTCACCAGTGATCTGGAATTGGCCCAGGTCAGCATTCTCTAGGTTTTTTTCTGAACTGCAATGAGAGGAATTGGGACAAGGTAACAGCTCCACTTATTCTCCAGCCAGTCCAGAGGGTGTCTTCCTACTACTGGAGGTTCAGCTCAGGTCATGATCTCCCGGCTTATGGGATCAAGCCCCACGTTGAACTCCACACTGATGATTGCAGAGCCTGCTTGGGATTCTCTCTCTCCCTCTCTGCCCTTCCCCTGTTCTCTCTCTCTCTCTTTCTCTTTCAAAATAAATAAATAAACTTCAGATTCTGTGTCTCCCTCTCTCTCTCTGCCCCTCCCCTGCTCACTCTCTGTCTCTCTCTGTCTCAAAAAATAAAATAAAACATTAAAAAAATTTTTTTTAAAGAAGTGCTCAAATAGAGACCAGGAGACCTTTGTAGACTCCCTATCTAAAATTACCCACGTTTACATATCAGTTATTCTTCATCATGCTATCCAGTTTCATTTTCCTCATAGCATTTATTATCCAAGCTTATCTTATTTATTCCGCTGTTTCCTTGTTTATTTTGTCTCCACTGGGGCCAAAGCTCTGTAAGAACAGATCCTTTGACTCATTCACTCTTGTAATGCTGTGTTTAGAACGATGCTTGGCATATTGAAGGTGCTTAAGAAATATTTATTGACTGAACAAATGTGGTCAGAGACAGCTTCCTGCTCCCTTTTTCCTTTATCTTCCTCTTTATCTTTCTCTTAGATTAACCAAGAATGGCTTGAATTCATTCTAACCGCATCCATTGAGTCATTATAATGTGATGTGCTTGATGTGAAGTGTAAGTTTTATTTCATTCTGGGGAGTTTACTAACCAACCATTACTCATGGTCATTTTTTAAAATTTTATATATATATTTTCATTACCTTTACCACAAATGTGTTAACCACCAGGCTAGATGTGAGAAAAGAAAGATGAATAAGATGAAGACCCTCAAGTAACTCATTACTTGAACTCTTTACTCTATAGTAAAAACATGTTTTTAATTGCAATAAACAGGAAGGTTTTGAGGAAGACACAAATTGCTTTCATTTCCCCTTGAACAATATTAATGCTAATTCAAGCTCTTTTGACTGTCTTTTGTTTTCTTAAATTTTCTCAAACATGAAAATTGATAGATATTTATGAACAGCTATTTTGTTCTCTATGCTTAGATGTGGTGTATACAAATAGGAATGGTAGGTGCTTTGCAACAAAGAAACTAACAGTCAAGTAGATTCTTCCCAAAATGACCTTGAAGCATTCTACAGCAGGGCATCAAATCCTAGTATTAGGGAGGTGAAATAAATATATTAGCCATGACGAATCAAATACAAGCTATCATCACATTTAGATTTGAGATTCCTTTCTATAAAGGCAAAATGGGAACTAGGTTAGATTACAGAGCTCTTCAATGTGACAAAGCCATGATGCTTGGTAGATACTCTATTTTCTTTACATTGAATCCTTAAAAAAAACTCATGGAGGACCTAATATTAGAGACATATAATAGTTGAATATACAGTGTCCTACACAAGAGCTTTTATAAGCACGATTAAGTCTAATAACTTGCATTTATTGAACTAGGAGCTCCTGTAAGTGTGTGTTTGTGTGTGTGTGTGTGTAGGTATGTATATATATATTTAACCTAAGAGATTAAATAACTCATCAAGAACATACAACTAGTAGGTGGGAGAGCCAAAAATGACACCCAGACAGCTTGACTTTGGAGTCTGTGTCCTTAACTCTTCTTCTGACAAATGTAGCAATAAGTAGAATGGATATTCCTGCTAGGATCCCTCCATGAAAACAGTGGTAATGTCATTGAAGGACAACTCAGGACAAATCAGTGATTGTTTGTGGAGCCTCTGGTTGTTTCTTGACCCTGTGGCAAAATGCCTAAAGGAATGTTTTTGTAGTATGAATATCTACATACTTGGAGGCTTCTGTTAGGGGCCAAACTATGACTGATCAGACTGAAACTGTCTGATAAGCCTTAGTGTATGTGGCTGGGGGCAGAGCTTTACATTTGGCAAAAGCTAGAAGAGCAGATGGTAGAGTGACATTCCATATGAAGGCTGAGAAACCCAACAAACCACCCTTGATGACAAACTACTTCATTTCCACATGGAGGGGGACCTGCAGACAAAACCACACTTTTCCATAGAGACTGCTTTTGATCAGTTCTAGCACTCGGTTTCAAGTTTTGACTGGCTAAAACCCCTGGTTTTCTGTTGCTGCCTCTTGGAAAAAAAAATTGCCAAGGTTGTGCCTTCTGGTTTTGTCTACCAAATTGAAGAGAACATGGCTGAAAGAATATGCTGAAAAAATCCAATTGACAGAAATAAAAACATAGCACAGGCTCAATTTTATACATTTTTTGGCTTTTTAAAAAAAAATACTGTAGGTGAACTTTACAATGAATGCTCTGAACTAACAAGTCCTTTAAATGACTCTGTAATGAGAAAACTCTTTTGTATGAATTTGTGCGGTTCACTGTCAATTCAGATCAATAAATCCTGCACCAGTTGATTTTTTTTTTTTTAAATGCAATTTATTGGAGGGGGGAAAAGGCTGTATGGATTGGATTGCTTGTTCCAGCTTTGAAAGATAAAGAACAGATTCAATAGGAATGAAACTAAAGTGTCTCTCCATGCTGTCTCAACCCCCTCCCTCTCACTCCTGCTTTTCTTTCTTTAGTGCCCTGTCTGCAATCACCCCGGCTGGGGCTGCTGCAGATTCATTAAGAAGTGGTGCTTTGAAAAATTCAGAGAAGAGATATGATACTGCCTGGACAGTGGACACAGAATTCCAACAGCTCCACTCATGAATTTCTTTCATACCTTCTATTAAGTCTGTAACCTGAGAGAACACCATTCTCAGGTGCAGTGGGCTCCATCCTCAGCTCTAGGGTCCCTCACTGGCCAGGTGTAACTGACCTGTCATCCTTTGAAATATTTGGGGGGAACTTCTTTGTTTAGGAGTTTGTCTCCTTCCATTAGAGTAGGCTAGAGCATGGATATGAGAATTTGGTTGCCTGGCTTCAAGACCTAGCTATATTACTTAGACCCTGGGAAAATTCCTTAGGTTCTTTGAGATTCAGTTTCTTCATATATAAAATAGGGATAATAACAGGGCCTATGCTCACAGGGTTAATTAAGATATAAAGTGCTTATATGTAAATTATAGTGCTTTGCTCATGTCAATTAATATTTCTCATAAATATAAATGAGTGTGTATTTGTGTGTGTGTGTGTGTGTGTGTGAGAGAGAGAGAGAGACAGACAGACAGAGTATATTTAATTGTTCTCAAAATAAGAATTACATATTTTCCTTTTCTGATTCCCAGAATTTAGTATGGACTCTACCACATGGTAGGTGCTCAATGAATGTTAATGAATTAATGATGGTAGGAAAACCCAGCAATGATGAATCCATACTCTTGTTTCAAATCATCTCCTAAATTAATTTTCCCCTTTGCATTTTGTTTTTGGGTCTGTTGTGAATTCAGAGTGTCCTCAGGAGAGGGATGGTTTTCTTATTTAGAATGAGGAGTTGGCATGCTCAGGTCTTTGGAGTTTTGAAATTCCTTGTTCCCTTTCCTTTCTCTCCTCTTTCTTCTGCTTTGTCAGTGTAACCGGAGGCCAAGCATGGTCAGCATACAGGCTGTAGGCCTGTATACTTTCTATGAGGCCATCAAACCCAGAAGCCCTGGGCCAACAGTTGGCCAATTCCAGGTAGAGGAGTTCAAACTTAGGAGTTAAGGGATATTACTGGAAGTTATAAGTCCTTGATTCTGGTCCTGGTTCTGCCTTATTCTAGCTGTGTGAACTTGTGCAAGTCACCTAACCTCTCTTGGTCTTCTTTCTAAGCAGGCATGATGACCCTTGCTCTGTTTATTACTCAGAGTGGTGGTAAGGTTCCAAGAAGATTGAGCACTTTGTCAACAGTAATGTGCACACAGTTGTAGTCATGTTGCCATGGTTTTTAAGTTTTTTCTTTTAATGTTTATTATTGAGAGGGGAGGGGGCAGGGCAGAGAGAAGAGGGAGACATAGAATCTGAGGCAGGCTCCAGGCTCTGAGCTATCAGCACAAAGCCTGACGTGGGGCTCGAACTCAGGATCCCTCGAGATCATGACCTGAGCAAAAGTCACACGCTTAACTGACTGAGCCACCCAGTTGTCCCTGCCATGGTTTTAGTTTAGTATGCACTGATATCTTTGCTTTGAGCTTTTACAGAGATGGAGGTGCAGAGAACTTTTCAGACAAAGCTAATAGACGTTTCCTTAGAGAGGTCAAATCATGTTTAACTTATGGGGATAAAAAAAGAGTTGTGAATTATAGGCCATTAAGAGGACTGGATTCAGGGTGCCTGAGTGGCTCAGTCAGTTAAGTGTCTGACTCTTGATTTCAACTCAGGTCATGACCTCACAGTTGTGAGATCAAGCCCTGTGTCAGGCTCTGAGCTGGGTGTGGAGCCTGTTTAAGATTCTTTCTCTCCCTCTCTCTTTAGCCCTACCCCACTTGCTCTCTCTCTCTCTCTTTCTCTCTTTCTCTCTTTCTCCCCCACCCCCCAAAAAGAGGACTGACTCTAACCACCTGTTCAATGATTCTAGGAATCATGATCATAGAATAGGAGAAGCTTCCTTTTGTTAAGTGCATAATATGTAAGAGATCTACTAAGCCCATTAAATGTCTTATTTAATTCTCACAATGAACCCATGAAGTACTAAGTACTCTTGTTATTCATTTTTCAAATGAGTAAATAGGTTCAGGGTGGTCTCAGAGTTCATAAGTAGAATTGAACACGTCTGCATAATTCCCAAGTCAGGGCTCTTCACTCCATTACGTCACCTCCAAGAGAACAGAGTTAGAATGAAGTTAGGGTAATTCCGAACACAGTGTTACTTTACTGAAGCTTTATGCTCTCTGGTCTCTTACATTTTAAATACCTATGGATGCTAACCCCATAGCCAGTTTTTTTCTCCCAGGGAAAAGGCTATGAAACTGGAGCTTTAGAAGATGAAATAGATGATGGGCCCCTAAGGAAATGAGAGGAGGGGGATTTTTTGAGAGGGAGCTGAAGGATGGTGTAACTGGTCAGGGGACCTAGGAGTTCAGGAAAAGGTGATGAGGATAATAGCTAAAGTCCTAGTAGAGAATCAGTCCAATTATGAAGGCAGAGGGAAGCCTAGGCCATGGTGGTACCATGAGACACACCTGGGACATATCTCAGGTGCGCAGGCCAGGGCTGAGGCTCACTTGTCCTCAAGACCAGCCACACCTGTGAAAGCGCTAGGCCACTTTCAGAGAGCGAAGAAAACACACCTCAGTCTACCTAGAGTTGACTCCAGGAAAATTAAGAAGATCTTGGCTTGGCACAATCTTATGCTCTTGGTATTAAGTATAATGGATCTTTGAAAATGACTTAACCTTGCAGTTATCATCAACAGTGACCACCATTCCCACTGTTTACTGAGGACTGTTGGACAGCAGGCACTATGCTCAGCATTTTCTCTTCATTAGTTGTCTCAATTATAATGAGCTGGCTTATTACCCTGCTTTTCACAGGAGAAAAGAAGTTACATGACTTGTCCAAGGTCACACTGCTTTTAAGAGAATATAGTTAAGATTCAGATCCAGGTCTATGATACCCATGTCCCTCTACTGTCTCCTGGAACTGAGATGAAAGAAGCCCAAACACTGTTAAATTTACATAACATCTGGTAATCTTTTATCTGTATGCTGAAGCATTGTTTGAAATATAAAAGAAAAATACTTTTATGTTTTTGTGTTCTGTAAATTTTTTTTTTGACAACCATCACCCTCCCACATAGAGTCTTATTCTGGCTCATTGTCAATTATGTGAATACTGATAGGGACATGTTACCCTGACAGAGCAGCAGAGTCCTCACTTCCTGTGTTTGTTTTCCTTTGCTAAGGAGAATGCATCTGGACTGATTTGGATAGAATGAACAAACAGTAGTCAGGGAACTGAAGCCCAAGAGAGGTGAGGAAATAGTACAGAAACACCAGCCTTGAAGAGTGAATGTCAGGCTTTTGACCCAACGGAATATACACTAAGGCTCTGAGAGAATTTCTGTATAAGAGTGTCATTCTCACAGAGAATAGAAGTTGTGTCAATTCTAGCTCCCAAGTATCCTTATTTCTATCAACTTCTGTCTCTCTCGTTGCTATTTTCCTTGTCCAGGCCACCATCATCTTGAACCCTAATTGCTACAAGAGCTTCCTAAAAGGTCTCTTCTTCTTGCTCCCCAAGTTCAGCTCTTCATGTCGCGTACCTGCTGAATTCTGTGGTTCAGGTTGTGCAGATTGTTGTGTTAATCCTCCAATCGGTTTTCTAGGTGTGTAGGATGGTTTAGTGTTGGTCTGGCTGTATTTCACAGACGTGAGACACACAAAAAGCTTCCATGCTGCTCCGCCATCTTGGCTCCTCCCCCCTAAAAGGTCTCTTCTAATTGTCTTATATCCTACTCTCATCTAGTCTATTCTCCACATTATGGTGAAGGTGATCTTCCTAAAATGTATATCAAGTTACTCCTCTACTTTAAACAGGACTTGGTGTTCATAGGATAAAATCCAAACTTCTTAAAAGTAGCTATGAATACCTTTATAATCCAGGTGTGCCTGGGTGGCTCAGTTGGTTAAGCGTCCGACTTCGGCTCAGGTCATGATCTCGTGGTTCATGTGTTCAAGCCCTGCCTTGGGCTCTTGTCTGTCAGCACGGATCCTACCTTGGATCCTCTCTCTCTGTCTTTCCCCCCACTTGCGCGCTCTCTCTCTCTCTCAAAAATAAATAAATATTAAAAAAAAAACACCTTTATAATCCTACCTCTTTAGGCTTATTCCTTGCCTTCCCCTTTCTTCCCTACAGAAACAGTATTCCTGCAACATTAAATGTCTCTCAGTCCTTGGAACTTGCCACACTATTACTTGTTTCTGGGCAGAAGCATGTACCATTCCCTTTGCCTTTTACAAGGCTTCTTTCTTCTTCACATGACTTACTACTACTTATTTTATAAAGTATCTTTTTAGAAGTGCCTTTCTCTGGGAAAGTGAAGTTGATTCCTCCAGTTTGCCTAACAGTTGGCCCACAGGGAGGGATCAGACTGATTATGGTGTCAGGGATTAGAGGTAGGGATGATGTATGAAACAGTCTGGAGCATAGATTTTAGCTAAATTCAAGGAAGACAATTCCAGCAGTCACAACTCTCCAAAGATTGGTTGGGAGAGTTGGTTCCCTGTCACTGGGAGTGAGCAGTGGAGGATGTCAGTCCCTCGGAAGGGAGGGTATAGAACATTTTGAACATGAGTATGGGATTTTGTGGGAAAAGGGGGGAAGGATAGATTATTTTTCACTATCTCTCCTGAGGCCTCATAAGTTTAGCCTCTATAATTACATTAAGTAAACAAGCAATTTTCTCTTGTGTTAGGGTTTAAACAAAATTGATGTTGCCTTCTATCTTTCTTTCTCTTTCTTCTCTCTCTCTCTCTCTCCTTTCCTTTCCTTTCCTTTTATCTCCTCTCCTCTCCTTTCCTTTCCTTTCCTTTCCTTTCCTTTCCTTTCCTTTCCTTTCCTTTCCTCCCCTCCCTTCCTTTCATCCTTCCTTGAATCCCGACAACTTCCTTGAGAACTACTAACCTTGTTGCAAGTAAGGAAGAGAGACTTTGATATTCCCCAACACCATTAATAAAAAACAGGCCTGAAGCAAAGATAGCATACCCTATGCCCCATGTGGTATTTGTATGTCCCTATATAAAAGGAAAAATCAGGGAGGAGAGCTTGGCTCAAGTAAAAATGAGGATCTTAGGTAGGAGGACACTCCTAGGTACAATAACTATACCTTCTTTTATTGGTGTGGATTCGAGTGGGATGGGCACCTTCTCTTGCCTGCCCTTGTCAGGGATGAATTTATCCAGATACACTACTCCATTTACACCAGTGTGGGGCATGAAGTTTGGGATGGGAAGATACTGTTGGGTTAGCATTCTCTCTATATACTCTTTCTCTTGAGAGAGAGACCTAGCAGCTCCAATCTATCTATATGCACAGCATAGATACATGTTGGAGCCACTAGCACTAGCTACCCTTAAGCATAAAGCTTCATTAGTAAATTCTATAAATATTTATGGAGCTTCTACAGTACTATTTTAAGTGATGGCAGTATAATAAAAAAGACGAAGTCCTTATCCTTACGAGCTTACATTCCAGTGGGAGATCCTGAACAAGTAATCAGATAAAAGCATATTATAATTTCAGGTGATGATAAATGTCATGTAGGGTAAAGGGATAAGTTCTGATGTAGTAACAAACATGCTCCAAATATCAGTAACTTGTAATAAGAAGCTTATTCCTCACTCCTGCAACATGTCTACCATGGGTTTGCTGCACCCCTGGTCCACATTTTTACTGCAGGATTCAGACTAATAGCAGTCTCAATCAGGGGTATTTCTTGTCATGGTGGCAGAGAGAAAAGAAATACAATAAACCATTGGCTGGTTCTTAAGGCTTCTTCTTGGAGGTAGCACGCATCACTTCTGTTTACATTTGTTTGAGGAAAGCAAATTAAGCTCCTGACTCTTATTATTGCCCCACTGGGTAGAGAACCTTAGAGAGGGAAATGGGTATTTGGTGAATAGTGTTATGGTATAACAGAGCACACACTCAGCAGGGGGGTCTGGAAAGTATTCTCTGAATGCAGTAGGGAAATAAGCCATGTGGAAATATGGGCAAAGCCTATTCTAGGTGAAGGGAAAGCAAGCACAAAAGGACTGAGGGAGGAATGAGAGTGATGCATTTGAGAAACAGCCAGAAGGCAAGCATGGCTGGAGCATAGAGAACAAGAGAAGAGTGATAGATGAGGCCAGGTCACCAGGGCAAGATAGAGCCATCATCATCATTCGGTGAGTGTCTTTTGAGTGCATAATTACCATATTCCAGGCACTCTTCTAGGCTGTCAGGGCATGTCTGTGATTAAGATAGACAAAAACATTATAGAACTTCACATTTTAGTGGAGAGTAAGAGACTATAATAATACATGTTAATACATAAATTATATAACATTTTAGATGGTGATAAATGCTCTGGTCATTTTGAGCCAAGGCTTGGATCTTTGTCAGCTCTTTAGAAAATAAGGCATTCGGGGCCCCTGGGTGGCTCAGTCGGTTAAGCATCCGACTTCAGCTCAGGTTATGATCTTGTGGTCCGTGAGTTCGAGCCCCGTGTCGGGCTGTGGGCTGTTGGCTCAGAGCCTGGAGCCTGCTTCCGATTCTGTGTCTCCCTCTTTCTCTGTCCCTCCCCCGTTCATGCTCTGTCTCTCTCTGTCTCAAAAATAAATAAACGTTAAAAAAATTTTTTAAAAAAAGAAAATAATGCATTCTATTCCTTCTTTATGCCTCTTCTGAGGATTTGGGTGATTATTCAGGACATTTTAGCTTCCTGTACTAGGAGAGTACAGGAAGAGGCTCATGAAAGCCTCCATGAGCCCCTCACATATCTCCAGAATCTCCACAGCTCCCAGAATTCATCTGGTCTTTTTTCTTGGGAAAATGTTCAAGGCTTCCCACTCTGGACTTCTGACCTCTAGAACAATAAGATGAGAACTATGTATTGTTTTAAGCCACCAAGTTTCTTGTTATAGGACACAGCAGCAGTAGGAAACTAATACATAAGGAAATCAATATTCCAATGCCCAGGAACACTCTGAAGTCTGTGCTAGAGAAGAGGTAGGTAGAGACTGCATCAAAAAGAAGGAAGAGTTGGGGTGGGGGATCCTAACAATGGTGGAATCAAATGAAATTGCCCTTATAAAGAACAAGAGCTACCCTTAGTGGGAAAATACTGAGAATGGGTCTGAGACATATGCATTGGAATACTGGTTACTGGAGAATTTAAAAAATTAGAGAATTTTAAGTACATGGGACTAAGAGCAGCAGTTTGAAAAGTCACTGCTTTTGGCAAGGAGGGAATGGTTTGGAGGGAGGAGATGTTTCTTGGAGGCTTGGTCGTAAATGGAAAGAAGAGAACAAGCTATGTAAATAAAACATACTACAGAAACAAAAGATGATCATAAAATCAGAAGACACACTCTTATGCACATCCAAATAAAAGTAACCTTTGATTTAGGGACCATTGTTAAACCAACTTCACTGTAGCAGAAGAGGGTACTCTTGAATTAGGAGATTTGGTAAGGCATCTAAAGCCATCACTTCTGCCTACATAAACCAATTATTGCAGGTCAGGAAAATATATGACATTGAAAAATTAATAGGAAATGGAATCTAATAGATGAGAAGAAAACCGGAAAAGAAAATTCCTCCCCCAAACCAATCATGAAGCACAGGAAAGCTATAACACATTACCCCAACCTGAATTGAATATCCTTAAGCAAGCAGATATGAAAATCTTCCTCAAATCAAAAATTCAAAAGCCCAGAATTAATATGGACAGAACATCCAAAAAGAGAGGAGATTTTTATTGAATAAACTCAAAAAGAATTTGAAAGAAGAGACAAAATCTTCTCAGAAATGAAGATAAAATTCAAGGTGCTTAAGGAGAATAGATTAAACTGAAAATATAGGAAGAGGAGTATGGAAGGAAAGAAAGTAGCCAAGAAAATAATAACAAGTAGAAGTTTAAATTGTAGAAACAAATTGTAATAGATCTAGAAGATAGGTAAAGAAGATTCAAAATATCTATAATAGGAATTTCTAGAAAATTAAGACAATGGAACAGAACAAATATTTGAAATTATAATCAAAGAAAACTTTCTAAGAAAAAAGACCTAAACCTGTATATTGAAAAGACAGATTACATACTTGGGAAAACTGACCCAGAATAGTCAACTCTGGCTCAAAGTCTTTAATAGCACATATTTTATATTTTGTAATTTTATTTTTTAAATGTTTATTAATTTTTGAAAGAGAGTGAGAGAGAGACAGAGCATGAGCAGGGGAGGAGCAGAGAGAGAGGGAGATACAGAATCTGAAGCAGGCTCCAGGCTCTGAGCTGTCAGTCCAGAGCCCAACATAGGACTCAAACTCACAAACCTCGATATTATGACCTGTGCCAAAGTCAGATGCTTAACCGACTAAGCCACCCAGGTGCCCCTTTAATGGCACATTTTAAAATATAGGCCTCCAGATTAAAAGGCAGAGTCATTTAATGGAAAAATTCAGGGCATCCCTATTCTCAACAGCAAAATACAAAGACAATAGTGGACACTCTTTTCAAGGGACTTAAGGAAATAAAGTGTTAGTGTAAGATTTTATATCCGGTCAACTTGCACTTATTAAAAATCAAGGCTAAGGGAAAACAGTTTTAGACATGTAAGAACTTAGGAAATAGTGTGTTTATGAGCACTTTCTGAGGAATCGTAATAGAGGATGAACTTCATTCGAGGGAGCTATGACTAGGGTAGGTTTGGCACATTGGTGAGCATTAAATATATCTAATTGTAGATTTCAGATGAAGATCTAAAGCCAAAAATTGATGTAGGATAATACTATGAAGTAGCATAACTAAAACACGGGAGAAGAGAAAGAAAAAAAGACAAAATTAAAGAAAAAAAGCTTGATAATTGAACCATAGGTAATCTGAGAGAGGATTTATCTATCTATCTATCTATTTAGAGCCTGGAAGGTGGGGCAAAAGTGGAGAGAGAGAATCTCAAGCAGGTTCCATGCTCAGCACAGAGCCTGATGTTTGGCTTGATGTCATAACCTGAGATCATGATCTGAGATGAAATCAAGGATCAGATGCTTATGGACTCACCCAACCAGGTTCCCCCAGGGATAGATTTAAAGGTGAAAAACAGAAGGGAGTGAAGGAAAAAGATTAAAAAAGCATTATACAATGGTAGCTCTTAGAACAAAAATGGAAAACCTCTTATTTATTTATTTATTTATTTATTTATTTATTTATTTATTTATGTTTTATTTATTTTTGAGAGCAAGAGACAGAGTGGGAGAGGGGCAGAGAGGGAGAGAGGGAGACACAGAATCTGAAGCAGGCTCCAGGCTCTGAGCTGTCAGCACAGAGCCCGATGTGGGGCCTGAACCCACAAACTGTGAGATCATGACCTGAGCCAAAGTCTGATGCTTAACCGATGAGCCACCCAGGTACCCTGAAAACCTCTTAAATAGTAAAAGAAATACCAAAAAGAAAAAAGAGAAAAACATATAAAGAAAACATTTTACAACACAAACTGTGTGCAACTTTTTATATAAGAAATAAGGGAAAATCAAAAATATTTGGGTACAAGGAGGTTACGTAAATTTTCTTGGACCAAACATATACAGTAAAAATTATTACATATTAGAGAATAGTAAACACCATTAAAAACCTAGTCAGAGAGTATAACATAAAATGGAAATGAATATTACATTCTGGAGTGATGTAGGTTTTGAGATATTATGTTAAGTCAGAGTTATAGATAGTCCCATTTGGCCATCTGAGATAAATATCTGTTCAAGAAAAAAAAAAGGATATCAGTGTATCATGAGAAAATATTTATAGCTAACATGATAATAGTATCATAATTATAAAAAGATTACATACAAGTTAAAAAATCTGAAGATCCTCAAAAGATGAATATATAAAAGTTTTGGGAATTATTAAAGCATACTAGTTTAGCAAAGAACTTGTATTCTTATACCTATTAAAGTACCAATAATTTGGAAAAATTACTGCTCAAGATTGCAGTTATCTACACCCATTAACAGTGGCACGATAGATGAATACAAACCTTTAGAAAGCAATATGGCAAATGTGAGTGAATAATTATAAAATGTTTAGACATTTGGAATTTGGAATTTTGTTTCTGTGAACTTATCCTGGGGGGGAAATATGATAAAAGGAAAAAGGAAGATGTTTACTATCGTTCATTTATACTAGAGAGATTTTAGATATAATCTAAGTATCCAACAATGGAGAAATTGATATGAAGATTATAATAAATTGATTTAGAAGGCTATTATGTGATAATTATAAAACAGCAATACATAGACATTCCAAATATATAACAAATAAAAATAAAAATTATAAGCATCCTAGGGAATTCAACTATATCTGAACATAGATAAAGGCAGGAAGGGAACAAGGAAGTAAACATGCTTTCTTTTGTTGAAAATGCAAGATTTTATAACATCTGTTCTACATCCCGCTTTTTATTGTGATGGTATGATCATTGTACAATATATAACAATCATCACTACGTTCTCTCTTTGGGCTCCACAGCTTAGTTCCATTTCTGTTACAGAAACTTGGTTATCATATTTTAATTGTATGCTTGCCCAGTTCTTCCATTAGATAGTAAGCTTCCTGAAGGCATCTCTAGCACTAGTATAGTGCCTGGTACACATTAAGTACTCATTTACTATTTAGTGAATGAGTGATTATAGTTCTAGTTCGGTAGTAAACTGAAGTATGGAGTAATAGAGGGAGGGGATCCCCCTAAAATGAAGGAGGCAATGATCACAATGTCCTAATCCAATCAAAGCTCCATTTCTTAGGCAGTACTATAAAATATTTTTTATCCTGTTGTGTGTTTTGGTTGGGGTAACGATGGGAGAGAACTAAAGTAGCAAAAGAGAAATGAGGAATTTTAGTGTGAATTTGCTTATAAACCATTTAAATTTTTTTTTCAACGTTTTTTATTTATTTTTGGGACAGAGAGAGACAGAGCATGAACGGGGGAGGGGCAGAGAGAGAGGGAGACACAGAATCGGAAACAGGCTCCAGGCTCTGAGCCATCAGCCCAGAGCCTGACGCGGGGCTCAAACTCACGGACCGTGAGATCGTGACCTGGTTGAAGTCGGACGCTTAATCGACTGCGCCACCCAGGCGCCCCTCTTATAAACCATTTAAATGAAATTGATTTGGATTCTCAAGTTTCAGAGCTTGATAACAGTTCTAGCCACTAATTTGGCTTCTAAAACAAAATGGATTCTCCTTCCATCAGCAACACAGAAAACCCTGTTCATGGGTAAGAGTCAGGGCTATGACCTCAATTAAGCAAGGCTGTGAAATGTACTATCTGTGGAAAATAGGGTAAAGGGACATGGTTTCTATCCACTGCTCTATATTTTAGCTTTGGGTCAAATTAGCTCCTACAAAATTCTATGTCCTTTGGCTTTATTAGCTTAAGAACTCACCAAGAGATCTCACTGAAGCCCATTCATCATTATTCCCGTAATATTATGGAGATTCAAATATTTTGATTTCAAGAACTGTTATTTGAAAATAACATTAATGTTATTGAGAAGAGACATAGCCCTGGTGTTTGTTTTAGAAGTCTAAGCTCTGTGAGACCAGGAACTCTTGTTTGCCTTTATATCCCGAGAACTTCAGCATCTGGCTTGATGCCACATGTATAAGACACTCAAATGTTGAACAAATGGATACATTTGTTGACAGCCACAATTTTTCTTCAGCTTATTATCTTTTATTTAAAGTTTTAAGGGAGAAATTTTACCTTGAGAAACTGAGTGCTTTCTCTTTTTCTGATATAGATGTTAGGAAAATTAGCTTCCTCTTTGTCCTCTTCCTCCCTTCCCTCCCTCTGTTCTCTTCTTCCTCTCTTCCTCCTCCTCCTTTTTCTCTTTTTCCTCCTCCTTCTTTTTTGTGATGCCTTAGCTATTAGGTATTTTGAAACAAAAATCATTTGTAGCCAATTATAATGTAGTTGTAGCTATTCTAATGGTCCTTATTATTTTCATATTTTCCTCCTATTTTGCTTTCCAGGGCCCTACTTAAGTCCATAGCCCTGGAATAAGACCAACATGGTTTGAAGCTTGGTCTCTCCACCTAGCTTTTCTTACCCTAGTTCCTCATTTGTGAAATGAGCATACCCTTCTTCCCTTCCTGGGCCACTGTGAAGATTAAATCATCAAAAGGCTATGCAACATGAATTGATCAATAAATCCTTATTTCTATCTTTTTGATTGTTAATGATCTCAAATCATTTTTTTGGAAAGCAACAGAATTTAAACAAGTGGTAAAATACCTGATTGTTGAGGGTCCTCAGGTTGCATGGCACTGTACCAAATGTGTGTTGCGTGTTTGGGAGATGGAGAAACTTATGGAAGCTGGGTGACCTACCTTCAAGTACCTCAACGCTTGCAGTGGAGAGAGTGAGGTGACTTCGTTTTCAGTGGAATGAGATACCCTGTTCCATGAGATAGTACTAGGAGGAATTGTGATTTTTTTTCTTTACTGTGGTCCAGAGAACATGAAGTAAACAAAAGTTTCCCAGCTACAGTCTGGCATTGTCAGATATTTGTAGGCTTTTGGATTTCAGCAGTGATTTGTCCTCCTGCATCCTGCTTACAACCTCTGCCACTTAGCAGGAGCTCTCCCCCTTTGCCAGACCGACACAGGAAACAGAAAATTCCTCTCTGGACATGGACCATGCATGCGATGTGTGTGAATGGCAGAAAGAATGGACATGAGTTACCTTGTCTGAGCCTGGTAACAAATAGGCTCTGATCCATGGAGTACCACTGAGGTGAACAATGAACAAATGAACACATAGGTATATAATATGCACAATGATGCTAAGGGAAGAAGCACGAAAGTACTTGAGTTGGGAGAGAGACATATACGAGTGTAGCCCAGGAACTCCCCCATAAATCTCTCTGTGAGCACTTATTCCCTGTTAATTACACACTTGCACTGTTGGTTATTTTTTTTCAGGTGTGAAAATATAGAAACTTGTCAGTTTTGAATGGTATGTATCTTGTCTGCACCGCTGGAGTTTGATATTACTGCCATTGGATTTTTGCATTTCTGTCCTTCAATGAACTGTGAGTTCCAAGAGGGCATTGTCTATGTTCTATTTAAGTTTGGACCCCAGAGATCAGTACAGGACCAGGGACGTAGCAGATGCTTAGTAAATATTTGATAAATGTAATCGTGCTGTCTTGGAACTCACAATCCAGGGAGCGAAGTAAACCAGCCCTTTTTGCACAACCTTCGGTGGAGGGCTGGGTTTTTTGTTTTGTTTTTTTTTTTTCCTGTTTTTTACTTTTCCTATCTCTTGAGGGCTGTTTTGAAATTTTCCAATCTCTTACCGACTGATATTTTGAAAAACATAAATGCAAAGCACAAGGCCTAACTTTTTATTATTAAATCTACAGACATAAACTTCATCTGTCAAATTGCTAAATAAGTTTTAAAGGATTTTTTTCTTTTTCTCATTGCAGACTGGTAACAGTTTGCGGACTGGCAGCAATCCATGAACCACATGTACCATGGAAATATATACAAATACACAAATAATGTGCAGGTGTTGTTAAAATGCTGTTGAGTGAAATAAAGCCCAGCAGTGGAAGAGAGAATGATGGAGTTGGAGGGTGGTGGCACTGCTTTTGAAGGAAGGCAGAGGGGTTTCTCTGATAACATGAGATTTGAGCAGAGAAATGGGATGAAGTGAGAGTGTGAGCCTTGTAGGTATCAGAGGAGAGTTTCAGGGAAAGGAAACCATATGAACATAGGCTCTGAGCCAAGATTCATGCTGTGTCATAGGAGTAGAGGTTGGTCAGATTACCACAGCCTATTAGATCATGAAAAAAACTTCAGATTTTATTCTAAGTCTTTGGAGGGTTTTGAGCAAAGGAGTGACATGCTTTACAAATATGGCCATACTGGATGCTTGTTGGGGAATAGATTACAAGAGGGAACATTAGGAGGCTCTTACAATAATCTATAGGACAAATGATGGTTGTTTGGCTAGGGAGGTAGCAGTGGAGATGGTGAGAAGCGGTTACAGTGTGAATTGATCTTGAAGGCAGTATTGATGATTGGATACAGAGTGTGAGGAAAAGGGGGTCAAGGCTGACTCCAAGGATGTGAGAGCAAACGGCCAACTGGTGCTGCCATCGATTGACATTAGGTGGTCTGAGAGGGCAGTGGGTTTTATAGTTGGAGTATGGGTAAGAATCATTCTGGACATGTTAAATTTGGGATACTTAGTTGACATATAAGGAAAATGTTGAATAAGCAGTAGGATTTATGATACTGAAGCATAAAATTGAAAGTCGTCAATATATGGATGGAATTTAGTGCCACGGGACTGAATGAGATCATGTTGGAAGTGAGCACAGATAGAGAAGTAAATAGGTCTAATGCTTAACTCCTTGGGCTCTTCCACATTTAAGAGATCTGAAAGATGAAGGGAGTAGAGGAGAATGAAAAGGAGTGGTCACGTGAGGATAAGGTCACCACATTAACTGTGCAATTTACTCAACAAGTCTTGAGTTCAGTGTGCTCTGTAACAGAAGTAATATTTTGGAAAGCTTTCCATGCCTAAAAACTGGTTAGAATTTCAGAAAAAATTACCTTCATGCTTAAAGGAGTAAACTCTCCACCATGTTTCAAACCCAGCTACCCAGAATCATTTACCCCTTAGGAGTATCAGATAACTGAATGGCTACTTTCAAATTTTACCTTTAAAAGACATATTACAGTATACAAAATATTTTCCTATAAACCGTCTCCCCGAGCTTTACAACAACCCTCCCAGGTAAGCAGAGCATTTCTTCCAATCTTCATTTTATCGATAGAGAAACTAAGGAGGCAGATGATGAGGCTAGTCAGTGGCGGACCTGGATCTAGGTCCTAAGCCTTTCCCCCCACGTGCCCAGGGCTTTTACAATACTGTCCACCCTCTTGTAGAAATGATACTGTACTCTGTGGTCGCTGGAGAGTCCATAGCCTTTAGGTCCAATCAGGATCTATAGTGTTGTTTCTTTGGGAAAATAGATTTCAATTTATAAGCAATTGAAATTTATAAACAGTTGGAATCTAGCCTGGTGATAAGTTAGAGACTGTCTCTATTTCTCTGTGTTAGCACAGTACCTCGCTTTCCAAACAAGCACTGTTTCTGAGGAACACGTTAATTTCTTTTCTCTCCCAGCCCAGTTCTCCCTTCAGGAATCCTCTTTTCAGTCACTGGCATCCCCAAAATTAGAAACATCTGTCATTTAAGGCTGTACCTTCTTTATCTCCAGCATCTCATGAGTTACCAATGCAGCCCATTCTACCTCCGACATGCTTCCAGCTGTCCCCTTCTCTGTGCCAGTGCCCTGGCTTCAGCCCTCCCCATCTCTTACCTTGTGAGACTGCAGTAGCCTTCTCACTGGCCTGCCTGCCACCTGGCTTCTTGCCTCTAATCTACTTTCCACAATCCAGCCAAAGGGCTTTCTAAATGCAAATCTAGTCCTATTAAAAACTGACCTTATTTAAAAGCCTCTAGTGCTTCCAATTGCTCTTGGGATAAGATCCAAGCTCTTTAGAACGGCATACCAGGACCTTCGGAATTTGCACATGGGATACAAAAATGAAAAAAATGCAGTCCCATCTTCTGAGCCCACTGTTTGATTAGGGAGACTAATGCATACACATATAATTTTCACGCACTATGTTATGCACATAGTTATGTGCAAATATAAACAAAGAACTATAATAAAGTGTGATATTTGTAATACTTCTATTATCATGTAGGACGTAGCATTACAAGAGAGAAGTTCAGCTTGTTAAGAGAGCATTCTCTGAAGTCATCTTTTTACTTAGTATACCCACTCTGTGCAGCAAAATTTAACACATATTGTCTGGCAGGTTCCTGTCAATGCAGGCATAGGCTTACCTTACACAATACCTAGATGGGTTCTTTCATTTGGGACTTTGAAAAAGAACAAAAGGACTTGTTGAAAATGTCTTCTTGTGGAGAATTATGTATTTTTTACTACACAGTCCTACTCAAGTATAATTCTGAATACTATTTTGCAGGGTTCTGATATTCATCTCTAGTTCTCCTTCATGAAAAAACTCTAAGCCAGTGGAACCAAAAAAAAAAAAAAAAAAGTAACTTTGCTGTTTGCATTGTTCCAGTTCTGCTTTTCCTCTCCTATGTGTCCTTCTGGACTGAGATGCTTCTTTCTCCTTTCAGGGCTCTTCACTAAATATTTTCAAAGTTCTTAGACTTTGCTTATGTATTTGTTTGAAGGAAGTTGTTGTTTTTAAATCAATTCATTTTTGTGTTTCTGTTCTTCATATCCTAGAAGGCCATCACCCAGTGTTTCTATGAATGGTCATGGTGCCATAATACTAGAGTGTGTGCTTTAAATCACTATACATGAGAGAGTAAATTCCTGTTCTGACTATGAGCTGAGAAAGGCTTCCCCATGTGCAGTACACCTGGCACCACCTGAGTGACCTCATTACATTTCTGCAGGACAGCGGTAGCTCGGGGGAATTAATCCTTAATCTAGCATCTCCCATTGTCCATTGCTTAAAACATGTGTGCTGAGAAATGCCCAGTGAAAAAAAGGCTTAGAGTCCAATAACCCTGGAAAACTCTACGTATTTGATGTAAGGCATATACAACATCTTAGAGGTATCAATAAATGAAGCAGTAAAGAAACATGTTTAACCCGATGTTTACCAAGCTTACTTGACCATAGACCATAAACCTCTTTCTGTGTTGCATCTATTAATAGTCATTAGAAAAATGATGATGTCCTCACTTTGGGTTAAATGCCAATAGCACTTGTCACTTATAATTTCTTTTTTCAACATTTTATTATAAAGGCTTTCCAATTTACAACAAAATTGAAAGCAATGTACAACAAAGGAAATATCCCCAGCGTCTAGATTTTATAATTAACATTTTTTTATGTCTGCTTTATCTATTATTTCTCTTCTCCCACTAGATTGGCTTGCCTCGATGATGATTAATCTGATTTATCTTTATTTCATCAGTACTTAGCAGAGTACCAGGCACCTATTGGTAAACAACAGATGTTTGTTATGAGTGAGTGAGTGAGTGAGTGAATGTATTATTTTATTCCTTTAGACATCTTCCTAGCACATCCGAGAGACGAGTTTCAAAGGACATGAAAGACTAGACACAGTGTCCCATGGCCTTTCTAAGTTTGAACAAATGTTCACATAAGAGAAGGCACAGTTCCTGAGATAGGCCTTCTCTTGGGACAGAGGTGGGATCCTGCAACCTGACAACCATGAGCTGACGAGTAGCCCGGGGTCTCCGAGCTCATCTCTGTACATAGAATTCATTTGAATTCATTTAATTCATTTAAGAGACACAGCTTTTGCCAGGCCGGTGAGCTCGGATGAATGAATTCAAGACTGGTCTGCCAAGTCTTGTTCACGTGTTGGATTCTCCTCCTTTTATAGGTTTCTTGCTTTTTGAGATCTTGGTGTCTTCTTAATTACCAAAGACTTTTAATTTCCACTCTGATTTTATCTGCCCTCATCTGTCATTCCTGGAAACCTAATCCTTGGTTTGTCTGATCCACTTTCTTCATTTGTAACTGCAGATGGAAACCAGTTATTTAATAGGTCTTTGGTCCTTATATCCCCTAGTGTCTGGTTACCTACCACAGGTCCTAAGAGAGCAGCTGCCTTTCTCCTCTTGTTTCTTTTCTGGGTTTGAATCAGCAAAACTAACATCTACAAAACCTTTATTTTCCTCAGTTTTTAAATTTGCTTCACTTTCCCTTCCAATACATTTCGTTCTAACTTTTCTAAAGTTCTTTCTCTCCTCTTCCTCTTTTTTTCCCTATTCTTTGACCATCCCTTTTGATTTTCTTTCTCTGATGGAAAAGAAGTCAGTGCTGTGTAAGTGTAGAAGAAACAGGGTTGAGGGTTATAACCAAATCAATAAAGTATATTGAATGAGCCTTCAGTACTCAGGCTAAGGCTTGCCATTTATTTTATCAAACATAATTTTCAGTGCCCGGTTTCCAAACACAGCCCAGGTTCCCCATAGCCTTGTATTTGCTGTGTCAGTTCCTCCATTTGGATACTGCTTCTGATTCATTCTATTTCATTCTTGTCAAAATAGGACTCTTGCTTCAAAATTCCATTACAAATCCTCCCTCCAGTGTGAAGTCTTCCTTGATTTTCCATCAGTGTAGAAACTCATCCCTTGCTCTTTGAACATTCTTTATACTTAGTTGTGACCTCTCATTTGACACATATTCAGTGTCATGTCTATAAACGATGTAAGTGCATTTTATTTTGCAAAAGTTTTAAAAACCATAGTTAAATCATTACTTAAAAAAACCATATAACTACATATGCTCGGTGATACACAGTTCAAAATATTGAAAATAAGTCTTTCCTACTCTAGGTACCCTGGACAACGGTTTTCGATCTCTTTTGTATCCCTCTAGGTATTTTCTGTGCATTTTTAAAATACACGTGATAGGCATATTACATGCATTGTTCTGTACTTTGCCTTTTAAACTTAATATTTCATATATTGAAGCTCATTCTTTATCAGTTGTAGTGCCTCCTTTTTAATGGCCTCATAGTGTTCCGTTGTGGATATTTGTAGATATTTAGGGTGTTTTCAGTGTATTTCAGTGAACACTATACTTTAGGATAAACCCTATGAAAATATATGTATATATTTTCACTTCGTTGGTTTGTTTTATTGAGGTAAAATTTATATATAGTGAAATGCTTATATATTAAGTGTGCAATTTGATGAGTTTTGAGAAATGTATATACCCATGTTACTCACCACTCTAATCAAGATGTTAAGCATTTTCATCACCCCAAACTTCCTTTGTGCCTTTTTTAGTCAATCCTTATGTCCCTAGTAGACACTTACTTCTAACTGTAGATGAATTTTGCCTATTCTTGAACTTCATATAAATGGAATCATACAGTATGAAAACTTCTACTCACTAGGTAGTATTACATTTTATAAGTATATCACAACTTTACCCATTCTCTTCTTGATGGACGTTTCAGTCATTTACAATTTGAGAATATTATTAATAAAGCTGCTAAGAACATTCTTGTAAAATTTTATAGCAGGTATATGTTTTCATTCCTCTTGGGTAAACATGTAGAATAGAACTTCTAGGTCATAGGCTAACTGTATGTTTAACTTTGTTATAAACTGCCGAACAGTTTCTACATTCCCACCAGCAATGTGTGAGAGTTCAAGTTTTTCCACATTTTCAACAATGTTTGGTGGTGTTATTTTAAATATTATTTACTTGAGTGAATATGAAATGGTATCTCACTGTGGTTTTAAATTGCATTTCCTTGACAGCTAATGGTTTTGAGTACCTGTTGATGTGCTTATTGGCATATATATTTCTATTTTTGTGAAATGTCTGTTTAAGGGTTTTTTTTGCCATTTAAAAAATTGGGAAAGTTTATCTTTTTGCTATTGATGTGAGTGCTTTTAAAAATATTTTCTAGGTACCAGTCTCTTGTCAGGTATATTTTTTTGTGAATATTTCCTCCCAGTCTGTGGCTTCTCTTTTTTATTTTCTCATCAATGTTTTTTGAAGAATAGATGATTTTATTTTTGTGAAATTTAGTCTTATCAATATCTTTTCTTTTATGATTATAGTATATTGTGTTCTTATTAAGAAATATTTTCATGCCCCAAGTTTGTAATCCTATTACTCCATGTTTTCCTCTAGATAGCTTATAGTTTGACTTTACATTTAGGTCAGGGATCCATCTCAAATTAATGTTTGTGTATGGTGTGAAGGAGGTTTTGAAGTGCTTTTTATTCCCATATATTTTTTAAAGGTTTTTCATTCCAATTAGTTAACATACAGTGTTACATTAGTTTCAGGTGTACAATATAGTGATTCAACACTTTTATACATCACCCTGTGCTCATCACAAGGGCATTCCTTAATATCCATTACCTATTTCATCCATCCATCCATCCCTCCCTCACCCCCCACTCATTTCCCCTCTGGTAACCATCAGTTTGTTCTCTATAGTTAAGAGCCTTTTTCTCAGTTTGCCTCTCTCTCTCTCTTTTTTTTTTTCCCCATGCTTATTTGTTTTGTTTCCCAAATGCCACACATGAGTGAATTCGTGTGGTATTTGTCAATGGAATATTATTCAGCCATAAAATAAAGAATGAAGTCTTGCCATTTGTAATGATGTGGATGAAGCTACAGAGTATTATGCTAAGTGAAATATTCCCATATCTTTTTAAAGTTGTTCCAGCAACTTGTTGAAAAGCCATTCTTTTCTCATTGAATTACATTGGCATCATTATTGAAATCAACTGTCCATTTATTAATGGGTCCGTCTTTGGGTCCTCTGTTCCATTTTTCTTTAACTCTCTTTATGCCAATACTATACAGTCTTGATTATAATCCCCCAACTTAGTTCTTTAGCTTCAAGATTGTTTTGTTTAGTCTAGCTTTGTCTTTGCTGTTCCACAAAAATTTTGGAATTAAAAAAAAAGAAAACATTGCATTAAATTTATAGATCAACTTAGGGAATCTATCCTCTTAACAAAATAGAGTTTTCTAATCCATTGAACATGGTAAATCTATTCATGCAATGCATAATTTCCCTCAGCAGTGTTTAGCAGTTTGCAGTTTAGAATTTGTTCCCCAGGATTGTGTTTTTAAATTGTATCTTTTAAATATATATTTTCAAATTGTGTGCCAAATACCTACCAACAAAATAGGAGAGTTTCCCTATTTTCCCATCCCCTGAAAAAGACAGATTTTTAGAAGAGGTTTTATTTTTTTTCCAGCTGAATGCTATCTCATATTAGTTGTAATTTGAATTTATTTTATTGTGAGTTTGAACATATTTTCATATGTCTGAAAATTTTATACTTCCTTTATTGTGAGCATGTTCGTGTTCTTGGTCAACTTTTATATTAGACTGTAGGTCATTTTCTTGATTTTCAGAAGCTCTCTTTATATGCACAAAAAAATAACCTTTGCGGGTGTTATTTATCCCTCCCCCATTTTTGTCTCTTAACTTTATTGTTTATTTAGTATACAAAAATTTTTAAAGAACATAGCAATCTTTCATGATTTCTGGGTTTCATATCATACTGAGGATATTTCTACTCTAAGATTATTTTAAAAGTTCTATGTTTTCTGTGTGGAATTTTGTGGTTTCAGTTTTTATAGTTAAGCCTTTATTCATCTGTAATTTATTTGTGGTAAGGTACCATGTAAAACATTTATGTGGAGAGTTCTTATTTTCTCTAGAAGTTACTCATTTATTGAATTAATCCATCATATCCCTATGTGACCACATCATTATATACTAAATTCTTGTATGTATTTTTTTTTTCTAAACTCTCTATTCATGCACAAGTACACACCAATTTCATTATGCTGGTTTAAAATATGTTTGAGCGGCACCTAGGTGGCTCAGTCAGTTAAGTGTCTGATTTTGGCTCAGGTCATGATCTCACAGTTTGTGAGTTTAAGCCCCTCGTCGGTCTCTGGGCTGACAGCTCAGAACCTGGAGCCTGCTTCGGATTCTGTGTCTCCCTCTCTCTGCCCTTCCCCTGGTTGCGTGCTCTCTCTCTCTCTCTCTCTCTCTCTCTCTCTCAAAAATAAATAAATGTTAAAAAATATTTTAAAAAGTAGAGAAAAATAAAGTTAATTTGTATAGTCAAGCAAAATAGTCTTTTATAATCTTTTAAACTCTTCTATTTGTAGTCAATTCCTCATCCTAATTTTCCATTTATATACTTCTGTTTCCCCCATCCTGTTTTTAAGAACTAAATGAACTAATGGTTTATCTTTTTTAATCACTTTATTATATGTAATTAACACACCATACAATCTACCCATTTAAAGTTTTCAAATAGTTTTGAGTGTATTCAGAAAGTTGTGCAACCATCCCCACAATTTTAGAACATTTCATCACATCAAAATGAAATCATATATTCATTAGCATCACTTCCCTATTTCTCTCCAACCTTCCCCTACTTCCAGTGCCTAGGTAACCACCAAACTACTTTCTGTCTCTATAAATTTGTCCATTCTTGACATTTCATATAAATGGAATGCAGTACATGGTCTTTTGTGACTGGCTTCGTTCAGTTAACATCATATTTTCAACTTTTATCCATCTTGTACATGTATCAGTACATCAGTCTTTCCTATTGCCAAATAATATTCATTTTATGTATATACCACATATTATTTATCTATTCTTTAGCTGTTTCCACTGTTGGCTATTAGGAATAATGCTACTATGAACATTTGTGTACAAGTCTTTTTGTGGACATATGTTTTCATTTTTTCTTGGGTAGATACCTAGGAGTGGAATTGTTCAAATCATATGTAACCCTATGTTTACATCTGAGAAACTGCTAAGCTTCTTTCTAAAGTGGATGCATCATTTTAAATTCCCATAAGCAATGTATGAGGGTCTCAATTTCTCCACCTATTTGTTTACACTTGCTTGTGTCTCTCTTTTTTATAATAGCCATCCTAGTGAGTATGAAGTGACATCTCACTGTGGTTCTAATTTGGTGTCCCTATAATGGCCAGTGATGTTAAGCACTTCTTAGCTTTTACCAGCCATTTGTATATATTGTTGGGAGAAATGTCTATTCAGATCCTTTGCCCATTTTTATTTGGCTTGTCTATTAACTGTTAAAATTATTATATATGAATATATATATCATTAAGTTATAAGGTTATCTACTTGAATATATAATTTACACATAACATCTTCTCTGTATATAGTATATATAGTTATATTTTGTGTCTTAGTTTTAGTTTGTTTTTTTATACCTAATATATGACTTGCCCTATTTACATTAATAGCTTTATACATCAGTCTTAATTTTGAATAAAACCATGTAGAATGCATTCTTTTTAAATGATTCTTTTTAAAAATATTTTTTTCAAATAATCTGTGTTTTTATTTTTTTTTGTTTTTTGGTTTTTTTATTATTTTTTCTCTTTATCAAATAATCTGTGTTTTTAAATAAATTGTTCAGGTTTATAATCTGTTTTAAGTTCTATTATCTTCATTATTATAACTTTGATAATATACTTAATTCTCTATTTCTTTTTTTTTTTTTTTTTTCAATGTTTATTTATTTTTGGGACAGGGAGAGACAGAGCATGAACGGGGGAGGGGCAGAGAGAGAGGGAGACACAGAATCGGAAACAGGCTCCAGGCTCTGAGCCATCAGCCCAGAGCCCGACGCGGGGCTCGAACTCACGGACCGCGAGATCGTGACCTGGCTGAAGTCGGACGCTTAACTGACTGCGCCACCCAGGCGCCCCTTAATTCTCTATTTCTTAAAGACAGTATCTATTAAACAATGATGAAAGTACCTTTATTCTCCTACCTTTATTCAGTTTTCTTTTTTGGTTCTTCTGGTGTTTAAATATATATATACATATATTTATATATAAATGTAATATATTTATATGTGCTATATATTTATATGCTATGTATATGCTCTTTATATTATCTCTACATTGCAATAGTTTACAACATTTATTTTACACTATTTTACTACTATTTACAAAATATGTAGAATATTATGTATTTTACACTATGATAGTGTAAAAGGATTTTACAAAAATCCTTGTAAAATATACCGGATTATACAAGTCTAGAATTGTTTTAGACTTAGGTTTGTGGTTACCTGAATCCAATGACCACTGCCAGACTTCTTGTAATAGTTTTACAATGCTTTTCTTAATTAGCTTAGGTTTTTCCTCCCTATATAATTTATACATATTTTGGGTTATAAGTTCAAAATGTTTTTCTCTTGTCTTTATACATAAATTATTCAAATTTTCCTCTAGGATTTCTTAAATTATTTTTTTAATTTTAATTTTTTAGTGTTTTTATTATTTATTTTTTAGAGAGAGAGAAAGAGAGCACGCAGTGGAGGGACAGAGAGGGAGACACAGAACCAGAAGCAGGCTCCAGGCTCTGAGCTGTCAGTACAGAGCCTGACGTGGGGCTTGAACTCATGAACCATGAGATCATGACCTGAGCTGAAGTTGGACACTTAACTGACTGAGCCACCCAGGCGTCTCCTCTAGGATTTTTTAAACATAGTGTTACTGTATTCTGTTCTTGAAAATTGCCATTGAGAAACCTGCAATTTGCTTAGTATGTTTTATTCTTTTTTTTTTTTTTTTAATACTCTACTCCCAGCATGGGGCTTGAACTCACAGCCCCCAGATGTTCTACTGACTGAAGTTTCTTTTGTTTTGAAATGTGATAACGTTATTGAGATATGTTTGTAGTTACTAGTCCCATATGTCCCATAGACAGAATGGACTATTTAAAATTTTTTTTAATATTTATTTATTTTTGAGAGAGACAGAGAAAGACAGAGAGAGAGAGGGATAGAGAATGTGGGTGAGGGGCAGAGATAGAGGGAAGACAGAGGATCTGAATTGGACTCTGCACTGACAGCAGAGAGCCTGATGCAGGCCCAAACTCAGAAACCATGAGATCATGATGTGAGCCAAAGTGGGATACTCAACCAACTGAGCCACCCAGGCACCCCCAGAATGGACTATTTTAATATTTGGATTCAAGTATTATTTTCTTTTTGGAGATTTTCTTTTAATATATCTTCATTTTTTTAAATGTATTTTGTTTTCTTTTTTAGGAACACTGATCATAGGTATGAAAGATCTCATTAGTCTATTTTTCATCAATATACTTTTTCTCCAAGGTATTTTACTGAATTATTTCCATTTAGTTTTGTTTACTTTTTGCAGTTTCATCCCCCTTTACTATGTTTTCATAAGATTCTATTCATTTTTATGTAAAATAATTGCATTTGTGCACTATTTATATAATGGTATTTATTAATTTCATGCCTTTATTTTTCCTTTATCTTCTTTTCTTAGCTCTGACCTCTTATATTTTACTTTCTTCTGTCATTTCACCACATATTCCCTAAGCTCTTGTATCTCTACTATGAGTTCTTTGATTTTTTTAATACTCTGATTCATTGCAATAAATTTTGTCATGATTTTGCTCTGCCTGTAAACAACATTTTCTTGTGAGTCTTTCTATATATGCATTTTTTTGTTAGAAAGAAAAAGCAATTTTTGTCCATTTCTTTCTTTTTCGTAAAGAATCTTTGGTTCTTCTTGACTATAGCTTACTTTTGAATAAAATGAATTATTGAGTTCTTGGATTGTATGTGTAGGAAGTTTATGAGAAAGGAACCAATCTCTATTGTAGATGAATAGGAGTCTCCCTGTTTCACAGGGAAGTGAAAATCTCTGTTTCTCCCTTTTCTCTCTCTCCTCCGTGTGTGTGTGTGTGTGTGTGTGTGTGTGTGTGTGATAGTTGTTTAAGTCTGTATACATTTTTACTTTCTCAGTGTTTGACTTTTCCTTCCATTACAATTCATCAATAGACTGTTTCTTGTAAAAATGGAATGTCTATGTCCTTGCTTATTTCCTGCTACTTTACATGGCCTGGGCATCTCATATTTTTTCAAAGATGTGATTATTGTTTTTTGCTTTTTTTAGTGCACCATCTGTTTTGGTGATTGTACTCCCCTGACATGTTTAAGATCTGCTCCTGCAAGCTTCTTTTCTTGAGCTAATCCCACATCTTGACATCTCTTAATCATATACAGTGGTTTGGGATTATAGATGTTTCTAAATTTTGCTAAAAAAAAAAAAAGACTTTGAATCCTGTTGTTCATGTTTCTTATTACTTTGGGAGTAATATATGAAAGAAGAAGGCATCTTAATACCAGAAGTCTCTTTGTTATGTTGGTTTTAATGTGTTAATCTTTAAATAGATGTGCAAAATAGGGTAATTGAGAAATTAAGTAGAAGCAAATGTTAAAAATAATTGTATTAATAACAAAACAATAAAAAGAGCAAAGGACTCTTAATGTTGGTGTTCTGGACCTATCCAGATTGGTCTCTTTTGATATTTATTTGTTTATTTGTTTATTTATTTATTGTCAAATTGGTTTCCATACAACACCCAGTGCTCATCCCAACAGGTGCCCTCCTCAATACCCATCACCAACACTCCCCTCCTTCCCACCCCCCATCAACCCTCAGTTTGTTCTCAGTTTTTAAGAGTCTCATGTTTTGGCTCCCTCCCTCTCTAACCTTTTTTTTTTTTTCCTTCCCCTCCCCCATGGTCTTCTGTTAAGTTTCTCAGGATCCTTTTGAAATTTAAAGAAAAGTTTAGAAAAAATGAATATAGGACACAACATTGGAATACTTGAACTTAATTTGTGTTTTTGTTAATTATTATCTTCATCATCTTGGACAAGTGTATTAGCCAGTCTAAATCTCAGTTTCCTCACATATAAAGTAGGGATATAATGGATTTTCTGCTGTCGTCTGTAACCTAGAACACATTCAATAAATAGCCACTGTATTCGAATATATCATATATTCATTCCAAGTACCTTTAACCCTTCCCACTCCCTTTCTAAAGTTACAGCCTTTTAAAGATTGAAGACGTCAAGAAAGCTGAGTCTTAAAATGTGAGCATCACATGATCATATTTTAAGAGGATTGTGTCTGGGTAAATCTTTGATTTTCATAATGGACCGAAATCGCTAAAAGTTCTCCATGCTTGCAACGTTTGACTGTCCCTTTAAACATCGAACTCCAAACTTTCAACCCATTTTTCAGTGTAGTCTAATACAATAGTGATATTACCAATTATATTTATCTTTGAATTTTTGTGTCCAAAATGTATAATAATACATCTTTTTTTCTGACCAGTTTTTTATTTCTGTTATAAAAGAAGCCCTTTGTTTCACTGTCATCTGTGTTTATGAGAGAAATACATCTCAGTGATAGCAGCTGATATTAACACAATACTTTTCAGTTTGCATATATTCTCATTTGACCTCATTTAATTACGGAAATCTGGGCCATGAGATAATGGATGTTTGATGAAAACAATGTATTCAGACCTGTGGATCACTCAAAAAAATCCGGATTTAAATTCTTCGGGGGTTCTATTCTAGAAACCAAAATTAATCAAATCCAGGTTTTCTGAGTAAGATAGATAGGTACCTTAATGGAAAAATACCCAATTTTGATGTATATCATATGACTTAATGTTACTCTGTGATAACAATATGGAGTTAGATTCTAAAAGATCCACTAAGGAGTAGTACTTACTAACATTTAAAGCTTATATTTGACACCTGGCAAGTTACTTAACCTTACTGAGCATCTATTTTCTCATGTTTTTAAGAAGGGTAACAGTTCTTAACTGTGTTCAATTTAGTTCATTGTAACTAGCATTTATTGAAAGCCTACTATAGGCAGAAAAGGGATTGAATGTTTTATAATCTAAAAATCAAATGAACTTTATGTATGAAAATGTTTTGTATGCTGTAAAAAGTATGTATAAGTCTCAATGACTATTATTCTTACCTGCTGAGCTATTGGTTAACAAGGAAAATGCTTTATTGCTCCTTCTTGGGTAAAATTTCATGCATTTTATAGCAATTGTACTTCTCAGAGTGTCTGTGAAAGTATTGGCTGGCATGCTGTTTTCATTCAGTACACAAGTTCTTCTACTTACCCAATTTTCTATTCATTTGCAAGTAGTTCTGAGCACAGGGCCTCATTGACTTTATGTGTCTGTTCATAACTTGATACTCAAGGATATTGCCTCTAAGAATAACTGTGGGTAAATGACATGAAGGACATAGTTATTTGAAGTTATCCTGGCAGTAGACATTCATAGGCATGGCCAAGTGCTTTTAGAATGACCCAACTTCTTCTTCCTCTTTCAGGTTTCTTCTTCCTTCAGGTACAATTTTGATTCTATGGAGAGATTTTTGAGTACATTTGCTTGTTCTATGTTGATTCTTAAGGATAGTGATTTAGAACATTTTTATGATCTAAACTAGGAGTTTCCAAATAGAAAGGTCTGTTAAGAACTATTTGTACTTTATCACAGTCTTCTCCACTTTGAATGACCGTGTGTGTGTGTGTGTGTATGTGAGTACGCGCGGGCGTGTGTTGTGCAATTATATCTGTATCTCACAGTTTGGGGTTGGAATCCGTTCCAACACTGATTAACTTAAACCCCTTTTAAGCCATTGTTTATACTTCCTGTGACATGGGTCTACTTCCTAGTTTTCAGGGTTGTGGTGAGGATTAGAACTCATGTATGTTAAATGTCTAGCAGATGATAAACTAGGTACACAGAATTTTAATTCCCCTTTCCTGACCTCTGAGGTAGTAAATAGAACATATATTTGGAATTAGAAGAATAAGGCTCAAGTACTGGCTTTGCAGCCATAAGCTTTGTGCCCCATGTGGAGTTACTAAATCTCCTGGGGTTTCTGTTTTTGCAGTGTGAAATGGTAACATCATTCTCTGCCAGGCCTTGAGTGCTGTTACTAGGATCAAATGAGATAATGTCCTTAATAAAAATGTACTTTGCTGTAAGACATAGTGGGTTGTTAGTATTAATTATTAAATAATATGTATTTAGTATTAATTAAGGAGAGTGATAGAGTGGAAGGAACACTGGATTTGTTGTCAGAAAGTCCGACTTCATTTCTTTCTTGCTCTGTGGCACATTACTCACTTGGTGCTTTGGTTTTCTCAACTGTGAAATAGAATTCAAATTACTTAATAGGACTGTTCTAAAGATTAAATAAGATATCATATGAGAAAGCATCTAGAAAGAGTTTGGCACACAGTAGGTTTTCAGTAAATGTTGAGTGATTTTAGTTGCATACCGAGGGATTTAGATCTAACAGATTTGGAAAAGGCTAATTTAAACTCGCAGTATTAACAAATTTTTTTTTGTTTTCTCTAGTTCTCATAAAATTTACCATGTGAAAATACTTCCATGTGCTAGAAGTTGGTCTTACTTGTTTTTAACCCTACAAAAAAAAATTCACGGGAAAACAGCATAGAGGCTAGTTTGCATATAAATACAGGGTACACCAGGTATAAATGTTTTAATGCCATCTCCTTGGAGACACCTGTAAACAATGTTCCAAGCCCATGACCTTATTCCTGAAACTGAATGAGGCATTTTGCATACAACATTTAGATTAGTACGAATTCAATTTTGATTTATATATTTTTGGTACCTAAGATATGGCAAGATGCTAATGTAACTTCAAAAAATTATGCATTTTTTTAACTGAGTCTCAGTATATTTTCAATCTTAGTTCTGTTGTGGTCCTCAAGTTCACCAGGCCAGAAGAGAGTTTCCAACTATATTCCTACTTCAAAATTTCTAGACCTACCTTCTAAGTTCTTGGAGGTAAATTTCTATGGGAATAACTGGGAGTTTCCACTGTACTCTGAGTCTAGACTCTATGAGCATGGGGACCTGTATCAAAATACAGATAAGTGGTTCCCACTAACGCAGAGATTCTGCTTCAGAGTTTGGGATGGGGCCCAATAATCTTTATTTTAACAAATGTCCCAAATCATATTGATGAGGGTGTTGTGCAAGACTTATTTTGAGGTATACTGATCTACATCCATGCCTCCAACTTTAGAGTACCATTAGTAAAAAGGCAAGGCACATGAGCAGTTTTCTTTTCTTTTAATTATTTTAAAAATTTATTTATTTTGAGAGAGAGAGTGAGCGAGCACGAGCAGGGCAGGGGCAGCGAAGGGGGAGAATCTCAAGCAGACTCTGTGCTGTCAGCGCAGAACCCAACACGGGCTCAATCTCATGAACCATGAGATCATGACCTGAGCCAAAAATCTAGAGTCAGATGCTTAACCAACTGAGCCATCCAGACGACCTGAGCAGTTTTCAGTATTGAAAATACGCAGTGGATCCTGTGCTTAAGCCTTACTGAGTCCAGTAAAATGACAAATTTTATGCTTTTCTCTACACTTCTGGATCTCTGTCCATCAAGTTCATGGTAACACTCATTTTATGAGGCCATTCCAAGTCCTGGAAAAATTCCAGGCCATTTGTCATGATGATGGATTTCCAGATTTAATAACCAGTTGCCTTAAAAAGCAACTCAGTTTCGAAATCTGATGTCAGTGGGGTAGATGCTACAGATTAGTTTATTCAACATCTACTTCCCATACCTTTCTTCTTTTCTGTATGATAGGGGCTGGAAAGCAAAAAGCTGCATTCTGACCTTACCCTGCAGTTAAGATTTTATAGGTTCTCTAGATTCTACTAAGCCCATGTAATTTTAGGAGATTTGGAAAACATGTATGAGAGCAAATCTTATAGTAGAAGCATTTGTTTCTCATAGGGCATCTGTAGTGGAAATTCTGCTTTCTGGTCCCTTTTGACAGCAACAATGGTGGTGTCTGCTGTGGATGTTCAGTAGCCTGGTTGGACATTTCTGCTGGCAATGTGGTTCCAAGTTTGGTAGCATTCAATTTTATTGCCCCGTGCATTCAATAAGTTCTGTGAGCTTTTTACTGCCCCCTATGTAGATCTTTCTGCTCAAGCCAGATATAATGGCTTCTGTTGTCTGCGACTAAGCTGCTGTTAAGGTAGCTAGGCTTGAAGCTTATAGTGAGTTTAAAGCTGAAACATTTCTTCCACCTGCCTACTAGTCTTCTCTCCCCTTTCTTGGTGCAAGGTCTAACCCATAAGTCACTCTGGAGTCCACTGTTCACTTCCTTTGATGTGTGACATGATACCAGCCCAGGCATGCTGATATCTTAGTTTACTTATCTGAACTTGGATATAAAAGATTGCTGACTTTCCTGAGTATTTGTTATAAGGGTGTCGTCTATACTTTTCTAGGCATTTTTTTCTATATACCTTTTGCTTAGGAAGGAGAATTCTCTTCCCTCATTTTCCCCAATTCATCCCTGGGAAATGAACCCCTATAAAATTGGGATCATATGTAATGGCCTCAGAAATCATGGAATAATAATCAACAGTAAAAATACTATACCAATGGCTACAATATCTTGAGTAATTATTCTTCTCCAAAACACATGCTAGAGTTTTGCAGACAGTATCTCATTTAATAATTAATAAAGTCTCAAATGGTCTCATGACCTCTAATCCAGTTTTATTTTTGCCATACATCTTTGTCGCTACCAGAAACCTCAAGTCATGGAGATGTACTTCTATACTATCCATAAATGTTATTCTCTAATTTCTGTTTCTTCTTCTCAGAAACACTGTGAGTATACTTCAGGGAGTTAAAAAGAAAAAAAAAAGAAAAAAAAAAGAAAAAAAAAAGAAAAGGTAGCAACAATGTTTTGTGAATGTAACTGGCAGGCAGCCTGCCCAAACATGCCCTGACAAAGCAGTGTTCTTTAAGTGCCTGTTTTCCTTGGGAATCCGTCTCAGTTGCTTTTGTTGGTTGGCATCTATCAATGTGGCCCGCAAAGAGAATTGTCACTGCTGTGGTCCAGCATGGATTGATGATTTTATTGCACAGTACTTAGTACATAGTAGGTATTCAACATGAATGAGTTATCCTGGTTCCACTGGGTATAGCCCCAAGGGACTTGAGGTTGATTGCAGGCCACTGTCAAGAACACTGTGTGTCCTCAGCTGTGGTTGCTCCAAGTAGGTCTGCTCTGGGATGTCACTTCCTTCTATGGGGCATTTATTTCTATTTGCAGGAACTTTTCACTCTCTATGTCTTTTACTGTGCAAAGGTCACCTAAAATGTACAGCTTTTATTCGCTGCAGTGAAAGGATGTACTTTCCCCTGAATGTTCTCTGCCAAGTGCCTTTCCCATTCTCTTATTAGCAAGGGAATGGATTATTTCTTCACTTGCCTAGTCTGTGAGTCAATCTCTCTCTCTCTCTCTCTCTCTCTCTCTCTCTCTCTCTCTCTCTCCCTCCCTCCCTCCCTCCCTCCCTCCCTCCCTTTCTTCCTTTCTCCCCCTCCCTTTTCCTCCCTTTCCCCCTTTCTCCCTCCCCACTTTCTTTCTGACTCCCCCCCTCCCCCCCCCCCCCGCCACCTCTCACCTCAACTTAATTCTCTTCCTGTGTTCTGCCTTTTCTCCAAGAAGAATGATGGAAGGATCTTTTTTCTTTTTTTCCCTCCCTCAGGTAAGGGGTTCACCAATTTACATATGAGGATGTAAACGTATAAAGGATTTCTCCCATTGGTGAAATCATGGCTGCCTTCCTTCTTCTGCATGATACTATTAAATTATTCTGGGGTGTGTGTGTGAGGGACTGTGTTTAGCTACTGCCTTTCCTGTCACATGGATGACATGGGCAGGGAATGATTGTGATAACACCAGGAAGTGGAGGCAATGGAACAAGACTTGTATTTGGCTCCACCTTGCAAATCTGAGTCCAGATGAAAAGAGGCAGACCCATGGCTGATGATAAGAATTTTTCAACTTCTGGTTGGTTCCTCATTCATGACCCAAAAACAGGGGAAGTATACTTTGTTTTTGTTTTTGTTTTAGAATTTGAGAACTTGCCAGGCTACGATGCATTCCCAATGCATTTATTTGCATTTCTTTTCAGAAGAGGAGATGGAGCATGGGAGAAGCCTCTGTTGATGAGGATAAAACTCACATAATTCCTAGAGTTATACTAACTTTACCAGTTATTAATATGGCGTGTCACTGGCACTAGCTTGCCAGTGGGCTTTGGAATCTTATGGGCTGAATTCAGTTGGCATTGGCTAATTACCTGCACAACCATTCCTTCTGTCTGGATTATTTTATACCATATTTAACAAAAGAAGAAAGAATGCACAGAAAAAAAATTCCTGATATTTTAAAATTGTGATTTCTCTTTCTACCTTCTTCTAAGCAATAGATGTTATACTTGGAATCCTACCTGAATAGGATTCCTACAAAATACCTATATCAGTGATTTCTCCAAACACGTCTATCAAAGGAAAATTTCAAAACCCATAAAAGTGGGAGTGGTGGTATAATATCCAAGGA
Source organism: Puma concolor (assembly GCF_028749965.1). NCBI lineage: Eukaryota > Metazoa > Chordata > Mammalia > Carnivora > Felidae > Puma > Puma concolor. The sequence continues at coordinate 68,184,931 of NC_141679.1, forward strand.
CACAATCCAAGTTACCAATGATGGAATAATGAGCTGAAAACTAAGGTAAAGTACAACATAGCTGGACATCACACCCCTCAATTAAGTAAAAAAGTCAATTATCTAAGTTTAGAATGATGCAGGCATGACTTAATTGTTGTTCTTGTGAGAAATACCCAGGAGGATTGGGTTGACTGTAAGATCATTATGAATCAGTTGCCTGATGGTCAGTTATAGGCACTCGACCTAAAAAATCCTTGAGGTTAAAAGTCATGTCTTCCTTGAGTTATTGCCAATACTTAGCATAGTTTTGGGAAAATATCAGTAATAAATACACATTTGTGGAATTTGATTGTTATGTGTGATCTTAGAGGTATATGGCAAGAACTCTATGGGAGAAATGTTGATTTAAAAGAGACAAGAAGGATGTGGTGAGGATGTGGATGTATGCAGAAAACACATTACAGAAGAAACAACAAAATGGAGGTTTGCTTTTCTTGGCAAGGTAAAGATTTATTAAGGGGAAGCTACATGATACTTTCATTTAGTTTTTTGAAGACCATAACCTTGACTGTTTTATCTCCAGAGAATAAAAAATTTTTAGTTACAAAACAACAGAAAGGCAGCTTTACCGAAATATGGGGAAAAGTTTTTTGTTTTTTTTTTTTTAATTTTTTTTTCAACATTTATTTACTTTTGGGACAGAGAGAGACAGAGCATGAACGGGGGAGGGGCAGAGAGAGAGGGAGACACAGAATCGGAAACAGGCTCCAGGCTCTGAGCCATCAGCCCAGAGCCCGACGCGGGGCTCGAACTCACGGACCGCGAGATCGTGACCTGGCTGAAGTCGGACGCTTAACCGACTGCGCCACCCAGGCGCCCCAGGGGGAAAAGTTTTAAACGATGTATGGTAGAAGCTGCTAGTTGTCCTCCAATATCAATTGTCTCTTATTTTCATTGTAGTAGAACCTTTGATTTTTTTTTTAAAGGTCTATGATGGTCTGGAATAAAGACTTCCTTTGAGCAATATATGGAATATAACTGATTTCTGATCAACTGGAATGGAGCAGGAATTATGATGGCAAGTTCTGGTTATACCCTGAAAAGGAAGGGGCATGCATCCCCCTTTCCTCCTTTCTCATTCTTGCTAGTGGGAATGTAAACTCATATGACAATAGGAGCCAAAAAATCTACCTTATACTCTTATACCATGATATAGAAACTGCATGTTGAAGACAGCAGAATGAAAGATAAATAGAACAAAGATCCCTCATGAGAGGTGCCATATCAGACTTGGACCATCTACTTAGAAAAATAAACTACTGGATTGTTAAAGCCAATGTTATCTTGAGTTTCTCTAAAATAGCCAAAGAAACAATACCTCATCTGTCCATTCTTTCCAACAAAGTGCTTTGGAAGATAGTGACCTGTCATTAGCAGATGAGGTTCAAACAAAATTACTGTGGAGGAAGGTATTTCATTGAATGGATGACCAGACAAAATATATTAATGATTCCTCACATTTTAGATGTGGAGCATTTGAAAGATACTGGAATTATTTCAGTCAGTCCAATTCATTTCAGAAGCTCCTTTTCTTTTCTGATTTAAACTGCAAGAAGAGATAGAAAACTCTTATGTGAGGACTAGCTGAAGGAACTGGGGTTATTTACCTCTGGAAAAGATAAGCCTTAGTGGGTTGGGTTGGCAGCATGTGAGAGCTATCACGTTTGCTGGTGGGCTGTGGTGTATATACAGAGTAAATTACTCCTCTTGGCCTCCAAGGGACAGAATTTGGGTCACTGGGTGGAAACATCAGGATCACAGTTGGAACTGTAGCTGCTTGGGCAGGCTTTTTTCTGTCTAATATAAATGTCAACCACGCTTTGGACTTTTTTACGTGGGATCTTATTTTGTTGGTTTGAATTCGGTCTGTTAAGGTCCTTTGGAATCATGGTGATGACATATGATCTAGCAAAGTTTACCCAGAGCCCAGATATGGCCCATTCTTCCTACTTATTAAGGCTAAGAAATAATGAGATGATATTTTGGAAGGAAATTCTAAATGTTGCTCGAGTTACTTGAAAGCATTATCTTTATCTCTCCTGCTAACGGCTCCAATCTAGAGTTTTATGAATATCTCACTGGGTTTAGAGGTGTCTCATCCTGGAGAATCTGAAAGTAATCCATATACTAATCATACTTTAGTCATACATCATTCAAGAACTAGATGCAAAGAATTATGGGAGTGAGCTTTGCTGACCAAATTTAAAAAAATAAATAAATAAAACCTAACATTTAGACAGTGGCTGGGTGTTGTATGGAAACCAATTTGATAATAAATTATGTTAAAAAAAATTAAAATTAAAAATCATTTTAAACCTGGAAAAAAAAAAAAGACAGTGGCTGGGAGAGCCTGGAGGGCTCAAGTTGGTTAAGCATCCAACTTCGGCTCAGGTCATGATCTCTCATTTGGTGAGTTTGAGCCCTGTGTCAGGCTCTGCTGACAGGTCGGAGCCTGGAGCCCGCTTTGGATTCAGTCTCCCTCTCTCCTTGCCCCTCCCCTGCTCATGCTCTGTCTCTCTCTCTCTCTCTCTCTCTCTCAAAATCAATCAACATTAAAAAAAAATTTTTTTTTAAAGAGCACCTATTTTTTTTTTTTTTAAAGACAGTGGCTAGAATAAGAAACAGGCAGATCCCCATTTTCCTCTTCCTAGCCATGTTTCGGGTCCTAATGTGGGGCTTAGAGTGTGAGAAAATCTTTCTCTTGAGCATTTTTTCACTGCTCCTATTTTCCTGGAGCCGATGATGTGATGGATTTTCCTTCCCTAACTCTAGGGTTCTACAGTCGTGCAACTGGCTTATGTGACTCTCTAGTTTCCATAGACCTACATTTCATTAGGCCCAACCTTCTGGAACAGTCCAAGGAGAACTAACTTTGGATCTCTCCTTCACTCTCACTATCAACTTTTGTCTACTTTTTTTTTTTAAATCTCATTTTCTGTCTCTTTAGGGTCACTTTAAGCTTCTTTGCAAGTTTCTTCTTCTCTTACGAGCTATTTTTTCATTCAACCACCCATTCATCCAACAAACATTTACTGAGCACCTATTTCCAGTTCACATAATCTGCAATGCACTAGTCTCACAAAGATGAATAGGATTCATTTACTCATTCAACAAATGCTTATTATGCTAGGCAGAGTGTATATAACAGTGAGCAAGAGAAATTCTCAAAGAGCTTTTAAGCTAGTGAGGGAGCTTTAACCCAAGAGAAGACTACAGGCTCATCAGCAAATAACAGTTAATATTTATGGAATGATTACTTAATCCCAGTTACCGTTCTAAGTTTTTTACCTGTATTGTCTCATGCAGTAAAACTAGGCAGGTGGTTTTCTTGTCCCCATTTTACAGAGGAGGGAGCTAGACACAGTAAGATAAGATGTGCCCAAGGCCGTATGTGCTATTGTATGATGGATCTAAGTGTTGTCACTTTAGACCTTGCATTATTAACCAGGAGTAGAAGTGGGAACGGGCTGCCCTGGTGAAAGTGAGTATTTTACCACTGAGAATGTTATAATTTCAGGTGCATAAATTTTTTAGTGTATTTTTTAAAACCGATTTTACATACTCTACATACAGTGTACCCTTTATTGCCAGTGTACCCTAATATTCCCTTTGGTACTTCCTCTACTTTTAATCACTATACTGCTTTCCCAGCTCAGTGTAACACGTGTGGAAAAATGTAAAAAGACTAGGGGAGCCTGAAAGAAATGAATTAATCCAGAGGGTTAGAAGAAACTGGAAGATTTGATGCTTTAGTTAAGCCTTAAATAATAAGTAGAAGTTTGGTAAGCACAGTGGGTGAGAGGTGAGGGGTATAGGAAAGGGTACTCTAGGCAGAAGGAACTGCCTAAGCAAAGGCATGGAGACAAAAACAATACGTGCAGAAACTGACAAATAGTTTGATGTTTACAGGATCCAAAAGTCAGAAACAAGAGTGGACAAGTAAGCAGAGGCCAGACTACACATAGGCACACATGCTCTTCTAAGAAGCTTGAACTTCATCCTGAGCACAATAGGAATCATTGAGGGAATTTGAACAGGGATGATACGTTCAGGTCGGAGTTTCAGCAAAACACACTGGAAGATGGATTGAAGGTAGATAAGACCAGAGACAGAGACCTCTTTTGAATCCCACACTTCTCCAAATTACCTTCCTTTACCGTTGTCATGTAACAGCTAAGATGGCAAAGTCAGAAACTGGATAGCAGGTACGGGTCTACCCTCAAAAGTGCAATAGCAGTGGCCACGGAGCTATTGCTCGGAGTGTATGTCACCAAGGAGACGGGACAGTCACAGTTAATCTAGGGAAGGCTGCACATCTGAATAAAAACATCTCTGTGAGGTAACTGTGTCAGCTTCTCACTCCAGCCGATAACAAATTACTCTGTCTCTGGCAGAGGTGTACTTCCTGACTATTTCACATGGTAACACTGGATTTGCAACATGAAACACTAGTGTTAGCTAAAGGTCTAGCTAGCAATTTGAAATTGGTACACACAGCAGTCAATCTATTGCTCCCCGTCTCCATCGTCCCCCAAAGTAGGCTTGCCATTAAACACAGTGTGAGATCTTGGCCCGGTGGAGAGACTTCTACCCACTGCCAGCGGCATGCCCTCCACCCTCTCCCCACTCTCTGTTTCTCTGTCTCTCTCTTACAGACATGGAAGAAAGCATACAAACTGGTATTTGGAAAAGGCTTTTGAGTGTACTTTTTCATCCAGCCTCTTGTTTCTCATCTCTTCAGAGTGCACAGGAGCAGAGGAGAGGAAATGGAGAGAAAGAAAGGGAGGCAGGGAGGAAAGCAGTAAAGGAAAACATATTTTCTGTACCTGAGGGGGCAGTTTATTGTCTTGATTGAGGACTCGTAAGGAAGAAACAGACGTTAGCTAAATTCATTTTGACAAGCACTTATTGAACCCTTATGCTAGGCTCTGAGAACCCAAAGATGATTAAGATAGGGTCTCTACCTTGAGGTTGCCCCAGTTTGGTTGTGGAGACATAAGTACCATGCACAATAACAGAGCTATATGATTAGCTCAAAAGCAACCCAAGGAATGACTGGAATTCTGAGGGTTTGAAAAAGAGAGGATCTTAAAGAGGGGGTATCTTGGCTAGAAGTTTGCCAGACATATATAAGGGGAGAGAAAATATCCCAGCCAAAGAGAGCATTGTAAGCATAGATACAGAGGCAAGAAACAGCCTTGCAAAATCCTAGAACTGGAAGTGGTCCAGTGTGGCAGGAACAGAAATTGTGAGGGGTATGAAGAAGCAGCATGGGCCAAGATCCGAGAGGTCATCACAGGGCAGAGTAGAGGCTGGGGATGTGGCTCTAGGCATTTTCTTAAAGAAAATAGGGAGCTAGTGAGAGTTTTGAAGTGGAGGAGTGACATGATTAGATCCACGTTTCTAAAAGATTCCTCCTGTGGCAATGTGGGGAATGTGTTGTAGAAGGGAAGGACATAACATGCTGTCTAGGGGAGGCATGATGGCCCTGAATTAAGGTGTTTTGAGTGGAAATAGACAAGAGGGGTAGGTTTAAGGAACAGATAGTTGATTACGTCATGGGCAATGATAGTACACCTTGAAATTCTCTGCTGTTTTACAAATTCCAAAGAGAAACTGGTCCTGTATTTTTCTGTCTTCTCTTTATCAGGTAAGGCATCAGCTGTAGGATCATGGTTAATTCCATCAAACCTGTGGTCAAACAACCTGAATGAAAATCTCTGCTCCACTGCTTACTGGTTCTGAGTCCTGTGCACAACTTCTTATTACCTTGTTTCTACAATGGAAACATATATAATGACGTCATCTATTTCATTGGATTGCTATGAAGTGGCTTTAACTACAGTTGCTGGAGTTTGTATTTCTGCTTCACCATCTTCTAGATTTGTGACTTGGGACAATACATTTAATGTTTACAACAGGCCTTAGAAAAGGCACTGATTTCTTAAATGGATAACTGAATATTTTATCTTTGCAGTATTTTCCAGTGACCACATTTGAACTAATAAATATAGTTTTGGGTACCAAGCAAAAAGAACCCATTATTAAATGATATTTATTGCTTTTATTTGCATATCACCTGATGGTTTTTAACATACTTTAATAATCATTTCCTCATAAACACTGGCCTGTCCTTCTCAGTGTTTCTGTGAAGTTACCAATGGATTAGTGGTCACTCAAATATCCCAGCAGCTGGAATTGACAAATTAATGGTCAGTGTTTATCTTGCATCTCCTTGTTGAAATTACATGTAGAGACAGCTATTATGCAGTAGAAATTGCTTGGAATAAAGAATTGGAAGACCTGAATTTAAATCTCAGTGCTGTCATTTATCGGTCAGGTGACTTGACAAATTGCTTAAATTCTTTGACCCTGTAGAGTTTCATGTATAAGCACCATATGTGAAAGTGCATATTCAGATGGCTCACATAGAGCCTCAGAGGGCAGGGAAAATCAGAGAAAAAGGGGAGATGAGAAGGGAAGGTTTTCTAGGAAAGAACAGTTGTCCTGTAGGCTTTCTATTAATTATTCAAGCTACTCTTTATAACCCCAATTCAGGGACTAGGAATTCTCTGATGTTGGCTCCTTCTAAAACCTCAATCTTTTTTCCATCCAGCAGGGACTCAGGAAGCCTTTTCCAAGGCAGTTTCCAATAACGCTTTTCTGCTTTCCCTCTTTTGGGGTGCAAAAGAGTTTAGTGAAAGCATGTTAATTTTGGAGTCATTGAATCTGAGTTCAAATTCCAGCTCTGCTGCATTCTAATGATGTGATCTTAGGTATGTTAATTAACCTCAGGGCCTCCAGTGTCTCCATGCATCATGACATTGTGGAGAGACTTCATAGGAAAATGAATGTGGACCTCCCAGCACAGATCCTGGCATATAGCAGAGGCTCAATGTTCTTTTTGTTCTAAATTTTCTTCTTTCTTTCCTTCCTTTCATCAGTTGGTCTTTCCTTCCTCTCTCCCTCCCTTCTGCTGGCTCCCTTAACCCTGTGCTCCTTTGACTAAGTGGATTCAGTTCTGGAGACAGAATGGCTTACAGTTCATTTCAGGACACAGATATTTTGAGCTGTTTGTTTTCCAGCTTACACTCATGTTTTCCAATTCAGGTTACGTTTCCTGCTGGAAAACTGGGCCCTCACAAGAGCTTTTGGCAGCCACAGACTGATTTGGTTGAGAACCATCCCTTCCTTGGCAGGCAGTCGAGGAGAGCCACTCTGTGTGTGCGGGCGGTAATTCACACTCCTCTGAGGTTGGACTGCTCGCCAAAGTCACTACCCACACAGCTCCATCTCCCTTGAGATGGAGACATCCTTTTCCAGCTTAATAGTTATGTGCTCTCTTGGAAATGGAATGCAGAGGCACTGGAATAGATAAAGCTGAGCTTTCCTCATATCCTTCCTCAGAAGCAGAGGATGCACTCCTGGGTCTTTAAGATCCCATAAAGAGGATGAATTGGAGGAAGGTCCAGGTCACTAGGACAATTCTGTAGACATTGGTCCTAACCCAATGAGATGTTCCCTTGTTGCTAGGCCTTGCCTCTTAGTCATCTCTGCTGGCTTTGATAATGGATTTGTCTGGAACTTAGGTGACCACACTTGGTGCTACCTCTACTTTATGTCTTGTCTCCCAGTCAATCTGTTTATATTGCCATCCCATCCAGAAGCTTACCAGTATGTTATGTTGGCTTTTTCATGTTTTAGTTTTGCCTTCAGTGTTCCCGTAGTAAGCGTAACTTAACATATCTAAAATCAAACATTGTGATTGTACCCCCGCTTCTCCTTGGCTCCTGAGTTTAGGGAAGACCATAATTAGCTCAGCAGTATAGGCTGGAGACCTGGAGGTCATCTCAGACTCTGCTATGTCCCTGTCTGCCTTCTCTCCACTCAGCCACTTAGAACTACCTTCTAAATATCTCCAGAGTTTGTTCTTCCTATTCCTAGCTTCCCACTTCCACTACTCTAGTATAGGCTTTTTCATTTCTCATTTTGATTATTGCAAAGTCCCTTCCACCCCCACCCCCTTTTTGGTACAGTCTTGAAGTAATATATTTGAAATTCAAATGTGATTGTTTATCTCCTTTGCTTAAAATCTGTCCCTGGCTCTTCAACCATTAGCCATAGGATTAAGTTGAAATGAGGGAAGTAAGTTCATTCTTCACCTTTCCCTCTTTCTCCCTTGCACCTTGGCTTCAAGAATATTGAATTTCAGAGAATCCTGGACGATATCGTGACTCTGATATCTTTGATCCTGTAATTTCTCATACTTGAAAAGTCCTCCATCACATATTTTGCCTTGTTTATTCATTTATTCACTCAAGAAATGACCAGTTCCAAAGTCTAACGTAAAGAGGTCTTCTGTTTAAAACAGAGTTTGAAAACACTGGACTCAGTAATCCCTGAAGTACTTTCTGCTTGAAAATCCATGATTGTGTGAAATCTTGTATTTCACATTCAGAGTCACCTGCTGTCTCCTTTCCTTATTTTTTTTCTGGATGCCAGAACAATATCTGCTTTAGGATGAAGATACAATGCCCTTTAAAAGAAGTCAGAAATTGAAGATCAAATCTGTAGACCTATCACCGGCACTGTTTGTGGAAATGAGACTCAGAGCAAAAATGGTAGGGGAAAAAATGCCCCAATTCTAGTAGAAAGAGAGAGAATGTGAGCTCAGAGATCTCATGGGACTTGACGTTTCCATCGATCATGTCCAGCAAGCATGGAAGGAGAATGACTTAGTTTAATGCAAATCCTCTGGATCTAGTTAACCATTTGGAAATCATGAATAACAATCACCTTCTCCATTAAGACCCAATTCTTGTCACCAGCCATAATAAATACATACATATTGCCCATGCATCAGTGTTACAGTGTTCTTCTGAAACAATCCCCTGGGATACACATCCATGTATGCATGCATTTGCATGCATGCCTGTGTGCACACATGGACTTATTTATATACCTCTTACCCTCTAAAACACAAAATAAGGCTGACTGTTAAATAGATGAATAAAGGCTATTTCTCTCTGTCTCAATTTATGGCACCCTATTCAAACCATGCCTTTGACCTTCCCACCAGCGTACAGCCATCCCAGAGAGACTTTTGACATCTAGGTTCTGCAAATTTCTGTGTCTTTTTATTTCATTACCATCTATACCATCTATACCCCATGGCTTGCTATGCTCCCAAATTTACTGGGCTTCTGCAATTTCCTCTCCCAACACCAGCTTCACAGTCCCTCTTGTCCTAATATGCAGTCTGGCTTCCCACTTTGTGGCCCTGGCACACTCACTTGGACTCGATCTCCCTTTGATTCAGTCTGCTCCCAAATGTTCTAGGAAAGCCTTTTCTCCAGTTGCCATATCAAGTTCCCTGCCTGGGAAATCCACCCCAGTAGTCACTGCTGGACTTGCCGTAGCCTAGCTGGGTCAGATAATTAAACTATTGTCTCAGCTCCAAACTCAGTCTCCACTCAGGTTTGTGAAGCTGCGACTGAGAGCCTGTACACCTCTTTTCTGCTTTGCCACCAGGCACCATAATAGGTTTTGTCAATAGGGGGAGCCAAAGTCAGGCTGCAAGGCAGGAATCTTTTCCCTGTGGGGTTTTGGTGGGTCACCTCAGGCTTCCTTCTTTTACCTCCACAGCAACAGGGTGTTTCTGCAGCAGCAGCTGAATCCAGTTTTTCCACCACTTGAAGAACCAGCTGCATGGCATCTTTTTCAGACACAGCCAAGCAGATGGCACCCCTAACCTCAGAGATCTGAAGGTCTCTGGGACCTTCATCCATTCTTGGGACCCTTATCCACACTTCTAAATTTTCATTTTATTTTTTCCCTTTGTTCCTCCTGTCCTAAGGGTAGTAGCTCTTTTTTGCGTTTGCTATCTCTGTGATACCTTAGTGTATCTTTTTGTTTTTTGAGATACCTAGTTCATAATTTTTTTACTTGGATTACAATTTTGTATATTAAATTCTTCCTGTGAAAATAACTAGTATAATTCTTTCTGTGAGATACCAGTCATGGAGGAGATGATTAATAAAGTAATTCTCTTAAGGGGTGCCTGGGTGGTTCAGTCAGTTAAGCGTCCAGCTCTTGATTTTGGCTCAGGTCATGATCTCACAGTTCATGTGAAGTGTCGAGCTCCACACTGACAGTTCAGAGCCAGCTTGGGATTCTTTCTCTCCCTCTCTTCTGACCCTCCCCTGTTCTCTTTCTTTTTTTCTTTTTCTCCAAATAAAGAAATACACATTAAAAAAATAATTCTCTTAAAACACTGTACCCATGATTATGCTGGGGTAAGTCCCACTTTCAAATGCTTAGGGAAGTTATAAAAACTAATGTTGGATTCTTAAGGGTTGGGCTGGGCCAGTTACCTATCTCTCTGGCAACTGAAGAAAGAACAGCATTTCCAATCTATTTTGAACCCAACTGGTTTGTGACAATGCCACCCTTAGTTCAGTAATGGATTTCATTGGGGACTGGACTTGGCACAGGAACCATGGACATAATGCACCCTAGGGATTGTAGCCAGCTGGGTGCACAGTGGGTGTCTGGTGTGCAAGAGACTTGAAGCTCTTTCCTTCTCTTTACCAGCACTGATGGTATCTAGCTGCAGGATGGAGAGAGTTTATGTTCACAGATATCTGCTTTTCCACTATCTTAGCACATGGTTAGGTTGTACTTTTGCACTCACCTTAAAGTTAGGTATAATCATGGGATTTGCTTTGCTCTATTTTATCTTGGCATTAAAAATTTTTTTTTAGTGTTTATTTTTGAGAGACAGAGACAGAGTGTGAGTGGAGGAGGGGCAGAGAGAGAGAGGAAGACACAGACTCTGAAACAGGCTTCAGGCTCTCAGCTGTCAGCACAGAGCCTGAAGCCGGGCTTGAACTCAGTAATAGCGAGATTGTGACTTACGCTGAAGTCGGATGCTTAACCAACTGAGCCACCCAGGCACTCCGATATCTTGGTATTTTGTAAACAGCATATAGTTGAGTCTTAACTTTTTATACAATCTACCAATTTCTGCCTTTTATTTGAGGGTTTAGCCAATGTATATTCCTATAATAATTGATATTACTGAATTAGATCATGCTATTTGTTACAACTGTGTTTTCGTTTTTCTATTCCACCTTTATTGCCTTGCTTTAGAGTTAATCAGACAATTTCAAAAAAAATTTTTTTAATGTTTATTTTTGAGAGACAGCGCATGAGTAGGGGAGGGTCAGAGAGAGAGACACACACACAGAATCTGAAGCAGGTGCCAGGCTCTTAGCTGTCCGCACAGAGCCCGATGTGGGGCTTGAACTCACAAACTGTAAGATCATGACCTGAGCTGAAGTCTGATGCTTAACTGACTGAGCCACCCAGGTGCCCCAGACAATATTTAATATTCTATTTTACTTTAGTAGCTTTTTAACCATACCTCTTTTCATATCTTTGATTGTTCAGCTTTTAAGTGTTGATTACTAATGCATCTTTAACTGCACAATGTTAACTTTTTAGTGCTTCACATGAAGCATAGGAAACTTGCAACATTGATGTCATCATCCTCTGTGTTCTAAACAGGTATAACATATAAACATTTTACAATTTATATATACTATAAACACCACAACAAAATATTATAATTTTTATTTTTGTTTAAACAGTCACATTTTTGAAGAAAAGAAAGGTAAAATTCTCTTTCATATTTGTGCAATATTTAGTGCTACTTATTCTTTGTTGAACTGTCTAAATTTCTATGTGGTGTCATTGCTCCTTAGCCAGAAGAGCTTCTTTTAGAATATTTTGCACAAATAAATATCATGGCTGCTAATTCTCTCAGTTTTTGTTCATCTGAAAATATCTTCATTTTCTCTTTATATTTTTAAAATAATTTTACTGGGTATAGAATTCTTGGTTGTCATTCTTATCCTTTCATCTTTTTAAAGATGTCATTCCATTGCCTTTTGAGCTTCATGATTTCTGATAAGAAGTTAGCAGTATTTTTACCATTATGCTCATGTACATAATGTATGCTTTTTCTCTGGCTGCTTTTAAGATTGTCTTTTTATCTTGGGATCCAAGCATTTGGTATGGTGTCATATGATTCTGCTTGGGGTTCACTGGACTTCTTGCACCTGTAAATTGAACTTTCTCAAGTAATTTGGGAAATTTTTGACCGCTGCATTTTTCTCTGTTCCATTCTTTTTGACTTTTTTTTGAAACCCCAATTATAACTGTATTAGATGGCTTGATACTGTCTCACAGGTCATTAAATTTTTTGTTAATTTTTATTCAAAAGTTTTCCTTTCTGTTCTTTAGTTTGGATAATTTTAATTCATCTGTCCTTGAGTTTACTATTTATTTTCTCTGATATTTTTAGGATTCTGTTTCATGGTTTCAGTTCCAATGTTTGCTGTTTCTTTTTTGTAGTTGCTGTTTGCTAATTTTCCCTATTCTTGACTTACTATGACATATTTCTTAGAAGTTCTTGAACATACCATTTTTCTTTGAAGTATAGGTCATACATTCTTGTTTCTTTGGGTGTCTAGTAATTTTTTTATTATATGTGTTCAGTGTGAAAGATATATTGTAGAGACTCTGGATTTTGTTCTTTTTTTTTTTTTTTTTTTTTTTTTTTTTTTTTTTGAAGAGTGTTTTTATTGTTTAATTAACTTGGCTGAACTTCACTCCAAGCTGTGTCTTCTTTGGAAAGGAAATAGTTGAAATCTATACCCAATTATTTCAGCTTTCAGCTTCTATATTTGTCCTTATTCAGCAGTCAACCAATACTTTTAACAGGATTTATTTGCAGATTTTTGCACTTCCTCTGTAGCTCTCTCCTTTCCAGGATCTCTTCTGCAGTGCCCCCTTCCCCCATGCCCCACCAACACTGATGTCTTCATCAGTTTTGCCAACTAAGTACTTTGTTCTCTAAAACCTCAAGGTAGCAACAAGACTGTAGTTTTCTACCACCCTGCGCTACAGGGATTGGGACATGCCCATGGGTAAAAAGCTGCTAGCTCACACATCTTAGCAGTACCCTTCTATCTTATAAGGATTGATCTCCCATCCAATTTCTTCCAGCTTGTGGTCTTCTCCAATGCTCTTAAAAACAATTTTTAATACATTTTATTATTTTTATCTGTAGAAGAGTTAGCTGAAGCTGAAACTTTATTTTTACTCAAAAAAATTATTAATGTTTATTTTGAAAGAGAGAGAGAGACAGAGACCGAGTGTGAGCAGGGCAGGGACAGAGAGAGGGAGACACAGAATCCAAAGCAGGCTACAGACTCTGAGCTGTAAGCAAAGAGCCTTACGTGGGCTGGAACTCACAAACCGTGAGATCATGACCTGAGCCGAAGTTGGATGCTTAACCAACTGAGCCACCCAGGCACCACTGAAACTTTATTAAATACACTTTGCATTTTGTAGTCTTAACGATCTCTGTGAGAAGTCATGTATAAATATCATAACATTGTATTATGCTTTCAGTTGATGAAGGATTTTTATACGTATTTTCTCTTTTAAACATTGACTCAATATAGTTAGATATTTTACTATTCCCATTTTACAGATGAAGAAACTGAAATATAGAGACATTTTCTTACGTAAGTTCACACATCTAATAAATGGAATTGTCTTTTGAACTCAGTTTTGATTGTCCTAAGCCCTGTGCTTCTTTTACAACACCAAAGCTGTCTCCAAAGGAAATCTTTGCCTTGTAACTGAGGCCTGGATAGCTTTGATGCGCTGCTCATAAGACATTTGTGGCTGGATGTGGCCGAATGGTAACTAGAGAGGGAAAGTGTTCTCTGAGGGCTGGGCATACACCACTGAGCAGGTTCTGCCAATTCCCACGGATATTCAGCATATGGAATTCTCAGGATTGCATATTTGTTCCTTTGCCATGAACTGGTCCCCTAAAGGTTGATGGACCACTGCCTGATTAATGCAGTTTCCCCAAAGCATCACTCTAGGGGTCTTTTCTGCATATTTAGATTCAGAGAAGGCATGAAAGTGGGTTGGGCCTGGCATGAAATGAAGACCATTGAGGAAACTGTCCTGGCTACAGAGATTGGCTCTGGAAGTACAGCCAAGCAGGAAGGCACAGAGCCCAGAGAGTTTGGCAAGCTCATTATGTACCAGGCCTGGCTGAGCACAAGGGTGTGGGATATGGGGGTGAGAGTCACCTAGGTGCCCCATGGTCATAATCTTGGGAAAGTGGGCTGTAACCCAGACTGGACCCCAGAAAGATTAGGACCTTGCCATAAAGATCCCACTGAGGCTTGGGGGGCCTGGGATGCCTGGCAGAGTCAGATGTGAGGCTTCCATTCAACTCTTTGCTCAATAACAAACCCTATGCCAGGTATATGCTTTTTTTTTTTTTTTTTTTTATTTGATTAAGCAGGAACTTACAACTGACCCTGATAATTGAGCCAACACAGAGAAAGAGTTCTACATGGAGGAGACCCTTGAGGGTCTTCCCAAGGGCTCTGGGGAGCCAGGTTGGAGCTAATATCAGAACTTCATCACAAATACATAAAAAGCCTGCCAGAATTTCTGTCCTAGGCATTCAATGACCATAGGTCACTGAAACCCAGATTTATGTCTATTTTGAATGATTCTTTTATTCTCTGGCCTCTCTGTTCATCCATGCCCAAGAATTGATTTTCTGGCTCTTCTGGGTTATTGGCAGCTGGAGAAAACATGGGCCACTGTTCTGCTTGACAGGCACTGTCTGTGCAGAGCTGGATCACAGCTCTCATAGGCTGCCAGTCTGACTTGGAGGGGGCTTGATGAATTCACCATCCAGAGAGTGCCCCTAGCGAGCCTGTTCCTGGAGATTGGGTTTTGCTCCAGAACAGCAATTCTGACAAATTGACAGGGCAATGGGAGATCATTAGACTGCCAAGTACCTCTGCAGGCAGAGAGTGGGACACTAGATGCATTCAGCACCTTTCCATAGAAGTCCTGGGTGTAACATTAATGTCCAAACTGACCTACTGAGACCCAGTTGCCATACCATTTTGTACAGATGGCTGGATCCACTGTTATCTGGGCATAAGAGCTCCTGTGAGTGGCTCATCATAGAATGTCTGTCTGTTCCCACTGAACTTTCTGCATGCACTCTGAATGGCCCAGAAAGCCTTATACCATAGATTTTGTGTGCTAAGCTCACTTCTGATTTCATTTTCTATTACTATTAAAACTTTCATTTTCTCTTTGTCTCACTTTGTTCATCTACTTACTTTAAATTCAGTTTTATCTACTTTTATATTGAATATATTTAGGTAATCCACCTTAAAGTTTTTTATTGAAAAAAGAAGATATAAATAAGCAGGCAAATAAGCATAATCTCTGTATGAGATAGGCTTGAGTTCCATACAATGGTGAGAATTTTTCTCCATAACTCTAGATAGCAGAGAAAACTGCAAGTGAATTTTTAGTGTAGGTGGATTTTCCTGAGCTCCTGCTGTGGTTTATTTTGGGGGATGATGGTTCATTTTGGAGGATAGGTGTTCCAGTCGTGTGTCAGACCTTGTTTGTTTTCATGAGAGAGAAGTTTGTTAAATTTTAAGGAAATTTTCAAGTTGGTTGATGACACTTTGGTAGCTTTAAGTCAGCCATGGATGGAGTATTTATGTGATAGAAATTATAAAAGGCTAAAAATTAAAGACTTTTTTTTTTTTTTAAAGAATTTGTTTACCAGTGCTCCTGGGTGTTCTCTTCTCTCCTCCCCCAAATTTGGCCTTGAAGTAGTAAAATTGTCTTTTGAGGCTTAAACTACAGATTAATATATTATGGATCAGAATAGAGGGTGGTAAAATTCTGCTGCTTTCAGGTGCCTCGTGGAGAGAGATGTGGGGAATATAACTAGTCTTCTAGAAGTCCCAGTTTTCTGATGAGTGAGTGTCATGTATGATGCTGTTCGGTAAATGGTACCGAGTGTTTTTTTTCACTGTTGAGGTGACCCTGCTGTTATTTCAGGATGTGTGTATGACTGTGCATGTAAGTGTGTGTACGTGTGTATATATGTGCAGGAATAGAAGTTGTCTCTCTGCAGTTGCCCTGAACTGTGGTCATCAAAAACCATACAAACCCTGAGCTTCTGATGGTTCCTTTAGGTTCCTAGATGGGGAATGGCCTCATTTTCTCAGTATTACACTTGGGGAATGGTGTTTCATGCCACGTGTGGCCTGCCTTTCCAACAGGCAGCTGTTTAGATTAACTTGTTTAGGTAATTTCTCCAGGAGCCCTTTCTCCCTTGGGAGAGGCTGGGGAGGACCCATCCTGGGATCTTCCTCACCTAAGACCATGCCCATTTCCTACTGAGGAATGATTGACATTTTTTTCTGATGACAGAGACCCAAAGCATCAGTGTGTTCATTGGAATTGGGGATGGTCAGCCATGGAGGTATAGGTGAAGCAGCCATAGAGGTGGATGTGGGCGGTCCCTGTTCTAGTGCTCTCCAGGGAATGGCCACTGGATGTGGAGACTTACTGTACGCTCCATGAGGGTAGAAGCTATCCATCCTGTTGGTATGAATTTCCCAGTAAGTTATCATTGACGGATTGTCAAGGCTATCTCTAATGCAGCAATGGATACTATGGACTCTCGGAGCCCGATGTTATTCAGCATTTAAACACATAAGCTCCTCTACTTCTGGTCTTTTCATATTGCCCTCTGATTGTGATTAGGCTTCCATGTAGGTCTCTTGTAGGGAGAAACTGTGTGGGTCCTACTGACGAGATTGTTCTGGTCCACATGACAATTCTATTTCTCATCAGAATTTTATTTTATTTTATTTTATTTTATTTTTTTTAATTTTTTTTCAACGTTTTTTATTTATTTTTGGGACAGAGAGAGACAGAGCATGAACGGGGGAGGGGCAGAGAGAGAGGGAGACACAGAATCGGAAACAGGCTCCAGGCTCTGAGCCATCAGCCCAGAGCCCGATGCGGGGCTCGAACTCACGGACCGCGAGATCGTGACCTGGCTGAAGTCGGGCGCTTAACCGACTGCGCCACCCAGGCGCCCCCTCATCAGAATTTTAAAACGGATATTGTAATTTATTTTTCAAAATCTTTCTAGTTGAGGTGTGAGTGTACTTCCTAGAGTTTAAGTTATCTAAGGATCCCTGACAAGAGTGAATTTTTGGACCAACTTTACCACAGACAGACCCTGGAGTGTGGCACAGCCCCTGGGATGCTGCTGTTTGTTTATGAGACCACTTTGAGCGCATCCAAACCTGTCCACACAGCCAACTCTCAGTGTGGTATATCAGCTAGGGTCCAACCAGGAAGGAAATCACTCCAAGCATTAAAATCACAGGGAAATTAATGTAGAGAGCTGCTTACACAGGTAACAGAAAAGCTGCAAAACCAAACAGAGGAGAGCAAAGCAACCCACCTTCCAACAAAAGAAGCTTCTTCCATCTATAAACTGGAGTGACAGAGGATGGAGGCACTGCTGCCAGAGCGCAGGGGCTGGGGTCGCCGGGTAGGAACTGGACCCATGGAAGGGACATCACTGATTCTAGGTTTGGTGTTTTGGTTTTTTGATTTTTCCTTTAGCAGAAAGAGAGAAATAGGGAGAAATAACTTGGCTTGTCTCTTCCTCCTGCTCTTTCATTTCCTGCCACTGCCTCCTGTTGGCCAAGTGCAGATCACACAGGTGCTGGGGAAATGTAGGCTTCGGGATCAGCCCCCCTACCACAGCCTGCAATAGGGAACTGGGCACGTAAGAGCAAAGGGACAGATCCCACTGGCCACTTTGCCCCTCTCTCACCAGAGATTGTTGGTGGATGTATACATGCTAGATTAAATCAGTGTTACATTGAACAATCCCTGAGTTCCCCTTAGGCCTGTGGTTCTCAATTGGTGTTAAGGGAATCCTGGTGAGGTAATAAGAAGTCTGGGTAGGAGTTAAGGATTAGAGAACAAGAAAGCACTCTCCCTCAAATCTTAGGTCAACTGTTTGAGAGATTTTGCATCTAAGACCTTTACCTCTTTAGGAGCAACTGTGGAGAACCTGAATTTGTCTTTCCCCTCTCCCCCGAGCTAGTATCTTTAATGTGCTATTTCTCAACAGGATTATTGTAGTTTTCAACGTCTAATGGAATTCTTACATTTAATTTTCAATTTAAAGTAACATTAATACCCTTTTTTCTTCCATTTTTGCATCTTTAAATGGTAAAGGATCTGGTTAGCATTTACGGTATGCATTTTCTCTAATCCTCACAATAATATCATTGAGTAGATACTAATATCCCCAATTTACAGATGATGATATGAGCCTTGGAGAGGTGAAATAATGCATTCCAAAGCACATAGTCATTATTATGCATTTGTGTATTTCCACCCTGTCTTATTTTATAACAGGATTTATAGGGGCTGACATGGCAGTAGGAAATGGAATTGAAACTAAAACACAGGTCTGTGCTGTTATCACTAAAATGATTTTCTTTTCTTGCTCTGTAATATCAGAATACCAGGCCACATAAAATCCTAGAGATTGAAGATTCCTGCTTTTTCCTCCTTTTCCGCATGCCTGACTGTTTAGTGAATATATTTGAGGCCTTTATTTCAGGGTAGAAGCACAGGTCCTTGAAGAGACCAGATGAGGCGGCGTAGGAGGACGCTGGGCTCACCGCGCGTCCTGCTGATCACTTAGATTCCACCTACACCTGCCTAAATAACCCAGAAAACCGCCAGAGGATTAGCAGAACGGAGTCGCCGGAGCCAAGCGCAGACGAGAGGCACACGG
The DNA here is from genome assembly GCF_028749965.1 of Puma concolor. Taxonomy (NCBI): domain Eukaryota; kingdom Metazoa; phylum Chordata; class Mammalia; order Carnivora; family Felidae; genus Puma; species Puma concolor. The sequence goes on from NC_141679.1 coordinate 68,203,727, forward strand.
AAGAGGGTAGGAAGGGCGGCGAGGCGGTGCGCGCTCCACGGACTGGCGGGAGGGAGCCGGGGCGGAGGGGCGGCTCGCCGGCCAAGCAGAGCCCCCGAGTCTGGCTTGCAAAAAGCGGAGGGGCCTGACGGACTGTGTTCCGACAGCAAGCGCGACTTAGCGTCTGGGAGGTCATAAGTTAACAGCTCTGCTCAGAAAGCGGGAAGGCTGGAGGACAAAGGGAAGGAGAGCTGCTGAGCCCCCGGACGACAGAGCTCAGTTTGGTGGGGAACAAAGGCGCTCGCCAGCGCCATCTCCCCCGCCCATCCCCCAGCCAAAATCCCAAAGAGAACCAGTTCCTGCCAGGGAACTTGCTCGCTCTGCGCGCAAACACCCAACTCTGCGCTTCTGCGGAGCCAAACCTCCGGCAGCGGATCTGACTCCCTCCTGCTGCCACAGGGCCCCTCCTGAAGAGGATCACCTAAGGAGAAGCAAGCTAAGCCTGCCCCTCCTGCCCCTGTGCACCTTGCCTACCCACCCCAGCTAAGACGCCAGATCCCCAGCATCACAAGCCTGGCAGTCTGCAAGTAGCCCAGACAGGCCACCCCACCCCACAGTGAATCCCGCCCCTAGGAGAGGGGAAGAGAAGGCACGCACCAGTCTGACTGTGGCCCCAGCGGTGGGCTGGGGGCAGACATCAGGTCTGACTGCGGCTCCGCCCACCAACTCCAGTTATACACCACAGCACAGGGGAAGTGCCCTGCAGGTCCTCACCACACCAGGGACTATCCAAAATGACCAAGCGGAAGAATTCCCCTCAGAAGAATCTCCAGGAAATAACAACAGCTAATGAGCTGATCAAAAAGGATTTAAATAATATAACAGAAAGTGAATTTAGAATAATAGTCATAAAATTAATCGCTGGGCTTGAAAACAGTATAGCGGACAGCAGAGAATCTCTTGCTACAGAGATCAAGGGACTAAGGAACAGTCACGAGGAGCTGAAAAACGCTTTAAACGAAATGCATAACAAAATGGAAACCACCACGGCTCGGATTGAAGAGGCAGAGGAGAGAATAGGTGAACTAGAAGATAAAGTTATGGAAAAAGAGGAAGCTGAGAAAAAGAGAGATAAAAAAATCCAGGAGTACGAGGGGAAAATTAGAGAACTAAGTGATACACTAAAAAGAAATAATCTACGCATTATTGGTATCCCAGAGGAGGAAGAGAGAGGGAAAGGTGCTGAAGGGGTACTTGAAGAAATAATAGCTGAGAACTTCCCTGAAGTGGGGAAGGAAAAAGGCATTGAAATCCAAGAGGCACAGAGAACTCCCTTCAGACGTAACTTGAATCGATCTTCTGCACGACATATCATAGTGAAACTGGCAAAATACAAGGATAAAGAGAAAATTCTGAAAGCAGCAAGGGGTAAACGTGCCCTCACATATAAAGGGAGACCTATAAGACTCGTGACTGATCTCTCTTTTGAAACTTGGCAGGCCAGAAAGAATTGGCACGAGATTTTCAGTGTGCTAGACAGAAAAAATATGCAGCCGAGAATCCTTTATCCAGCAAGTCTGTCATTTAGAATAGAAGGAGAGATAAAGGTCTTCCCAAACAAACAAAAACTGAAGGAATTTGTCACCACTAAACCAGCCCTACAAGAGATCCTAAGGGGGACCCTGTGAGACAAAGTACCAGAGACATCACTACAAGCATAAAACATACAGACATCACAATGACTCTAAACCCATACCTTTCTATAATAACACTGAATGTAAATGGATTAAATGCGCCAACCAAAAGACTTAGGGTATCAGAATGGATAAAAAAACAAGACCCATCTATTTGCTGTCTACAAGAGACTCATTTTAGACCTGAGGACACCTTTAGATTGAGAGTGAGGGGATGGAGATCTATTTATCATGCTACTGGAAGCCAAAAGAAAGCTGGAGTAGCCATCCTTATATCAGACAAACTAGACTTTAAATTAAAGGCTGTAACAAGAGATGAAGAAGGACATTATATAATAGTGACAGGGTCTATCCATCAGGAAGAGCTAACAATTATAAATGTCTATGCACCGAATACCGGAGCGCCCAAATATATAAAACAATTACTCATAAACATAAGCAACCTTATTGATAAGAATGTGGTAATTGCAGGGGACTTTAACACCCCACTTACAGAAATGGATAGATCAACTAGACACACGGTCAATAAAGAAACAAGGGCCCTGAATGAGACATTGGATCAGATGGACTTGACAGATATATTTAGAACTCTGCATCCCAAAGCAACAGAATATACTTTCTTCTCGAGTGCACATGGAACATTCTCCAAGATAGATCATATACTGGGTCACAAAACAGCCCTTCATAAGTTTACAAGAATTGAAATCATACCATGCATACTTTCAGACCACAATGCTATGAAGCTTGAAATCAACCACAGAAAAAAGTCTGGAAAACCTCCAAAAGCATGGAGGTTAAAGAACACCCTACTAACGAATGAGTGGGTCAACCAGGCAATTAGAGAAGAAATTAAAAAATATATGGAAACAAACGAAAATGAAAATACAACAATCCAAACGCTTTGGGACGCAGCGAAGGCAGTCCTGAGAGGAAAATACATTGCAATCCAGGCCTATCTCAAGAAACAAGAAAAATCCCAAATACAAAATCTAACAGCACACCTAAAGGAAATAGAAGCAGAACAGCAAAGGCAGCCTAAACCCAGCAGAAGAAGAGAAATAATAAAGATCAGAGCAGAAATAAACAATATAGAATCTAAAAAAACTGTAGAGCAGATCAACGAAACCAAGAGTTGGTTTTTTGAAAAAATAAACAAAATTGACAAACCTCTAGCCAGGCTTCTCAAAAAGAAAAGGGAGATGACCCAAATAAATAAAATCATGAATGAAAATGGAATTATTACAACCAATCCCTCAGAGATACAAACAATTATCAGGGAATACTATGAAAAATTATATGCCAACAAATTGGACAACCTGGAAGAAATGGACAAATTCCTGAACACCCACACTCTTCCAAAACTCAATCAGGAGGAAATAGAAAGCTTGAACAGACCCATCACCAGCGAAGAAATTGAATCGGTTATCAAAAATCTCCCAACAAATAAGAGTCCAGGACCAGATGGCTTCCCAGGGGAGTTCTACCAGACGTTTAAAGCAGAGATAATACCTATCCTTCTCAAGCTATTCCAAGAAATAGAAAGGGAAGGAAAACTTCCAGACTCATTCTATGAAGCCAGTATTACTTTGATTCCTAAACCAGACAGAGACCCAGTAAAAAAAGAGAACTACAGGCCAATATCCCTGATGAACATGGATGCAAAAATTCTCAATAAGATACTAGCAAATCGAATTCAACGGCATATAAAAAGAATTATTCATCATGATCAAGTGGGATTCATTCCTGGGATGCAGGGCTGGTTCAACATTCGCAAATCAATCAACGTGATACATCACATTAACAAAAAAAAAGAGAAAAACCATATGATCCTGTCAATCGATGCAGAAAAGGCCTTCGACAAAATCCAGCACCCTTTCTTAATAAAAACTCTTGAGAAAGTCGGGATAGAAGGAACATACTTAAAGATCATCAAAGCCATTTATGAAAAGCCCACAGCTAACATCATCCTCAACGGGGAAAAACTGAGAGCTTTTTCCCTGAGATCAGGAACACGACAGGGATGCCCACTCTCACCGCTGTTATTTAACATAGTGCTGGAAGTTCTAGCAACAGCAATCAGACAACAAAAGGAAATCAAAGGCGTCAAAATTGGCAAAGATGAAGTCAAGCTTTCGCTCTTTGCAGATGACATGATATTATACATGGAAAATCCGATAGACTCCACCAAAAGTCTGCTAGAACTGATACATGAATTCAGCAAAGTTGCAGGATACAAAATCAATGTACAGAAATCAGTTGCATTCTTATACACTAACAATGAAGCAACAGAAAGACAAATAAAGAAACTGATCCCATTCACAATTGCACCAAGAAGCATAAAATACCTAGGAATCAATCTAACCAAAGATGTAAAGGATCTGTATGCTGAAAACTATAGAAAGCTTATGAAGGTAATTGAAGAAGATTTAAAGAAATGGAAAGACATTCCCTGCTCATGGATTGGAAGAATAAATATTATCAAAATGTCAATACTACCCAAAGCTATCTACACATTCAATTCAATCCCAATCAGAATTGCACCAGCATTCTTCTCGAAACTAGAACAAGCAATCCTAAAATTCATATGGAACCACAAAAGGCCCCGAATAGCCAAAGTAATTTTGAAGAAGAAGACCAAAGCAGGAGGCATCACAATCCCAGACTTTAGCCTCTACTACAAAGCTGTCATCATCAAGACAGCATGGTATTGGCAGAAAAACAGACACATAGACCAATGGAATAGAATAGAAACCCCAGAACTAGACCCACAAACGTATGGCCAACTCATCTTTGACACAGCAGGAAAGAACATCCAATGGAAAAAAGACAGTCTCTTTAACAAATGGTGCTGGGAGAACTGGACAGCAACATGCAGAAGGTTGAAACTAGACCACTTTCTCACACCATTCACAAAAATAAACTCAAAATGGATAAAGGACCTGAATGTGAGACAGGAAACCATCAAAACCTTAGAGGAGAAAGCAGGAAAAGACCTCTCTGACCTCAGCCGTAGCAATCTCTTACTCGACACATCCCCAAAGGCAAGGGAATTAAAAGCAAAAGTGAATTGCTGGGACCTTATGAAGATAAAAAGCTTCTGCACAGCAAAGGAAACAACCAACAAAACTAAAAGGCAACCAACGGAATGGGAAAAGATATTTGCAAATGACATATCGGACAAAGGGCTAGTATCCAAAATCTATAAAGAGCTCACCAAACTCCACACCCGAAAAGCAAATAACCCAGTGAAGAAATGGGCAGTAAACATGAATAGACACTTCTCTAAAGAAGACATCCGGATGGCCAACAGGCACATGAAAAGATGTTCAGCGTCGCTCCTTATCAGGGAAATACAAATCAAAACCACACTCAGATATCACCTCACGCCAGTCAGAGTGGCCAAAATGAACAAATCAGGAGACTATAGATGCTGGAGAGGATGTGGAGAAACGGGAACCCTCTTGCACTGTTGGTGGGAATGCAAATTGGTGCAGCCGCTCTGGAAAGCAGTGTGGAGGTTCCTCAGAAAATTAAAAATAGACCTACCCTATGACCCAGCAATAGCACTGCTAGGAATTTATCCAAGGGACACAGGAGTACTGATGCATAGGGGCACTTGTACCCCAATGTTCATAGCAGCACTCTCAACAATAGCCAAATTATGGAAAGAGCCTAAATGTCCATCAACTGATGAATGGATAAAGAAATTGTGGTTTATATACACAATGGAGTACTACGTGGCAATGAGAAAAAATGAAATATGGCCTTTTGTAGCAACGTGGATGGAACTGGAGAGTGTGATGCTAAGTGAAATAAGCCATACAGAGAAAGACAGATACCATATGGTTTCACTCTTATGTGGATCCTGAGAAACTTAAGAGAAACCCATGGGGGAGGGGAACAAAAAAAAAAAAAAAAAAGAGGTTAGAGTGGGAGAGAGCCAAAGCATAAGAGACTGTTGAGAACTGAGAACAAACTAAGGGTTGATGGGGGGTGGGAGGGAGGAGAGGGTGGGTGATGGGTACTGAGGGGGGCACCTTTTGGGATGAGCACTGGGTGTTGTATGGAAACCAATTTGACAATAAATTTCATATATAAAAAATAAATAAATAAATAAATAAATAAATAAATAAATAAATAAATAAATAAAAAATTTTAAAAACAAAAAAATAAATAAATAAATAAAAAAAAAAAAAAAAAAAAAAAAAAAAAAAAAAAAAAAGAAGAGACCAGATGATCTCTTGGAAACTAAATAATATTCCTTTCTTCAGTCTGGAAAGTGAGACTTAGAAAAGTTAAGAGACACACCGAAGACCATCTCTGGTGCCATCATTGCTGTAGGATATCTTCTAGTTGCAAGGTGAACTGAATTCTTGGTTTGTCTCTTTTCACGCAAATGTACATTGTTTGGGGATCCAAATTTTCTCTGTTGGTGTACTGGCTAATCTGGTTTTTATTTGTGAAAAAAACTTGGAAAACCCATGGGAATTCTCTCATGCAAAGCACCCACATTGTAGTCCAGCTGGATTTGGGTGATCCTGAGGTGGCATATAGCTCAACTCATGTTTCTCAAGTTCTGCTGAGTGGGGGAAATTCCTTTCAGTGGGTGCAGTGGGAACTTCTGATTTGCTCAGGATGAATCCAACAACTGAAGCCATAGGAGAAGACTGTCATTATTCAGTGGCTCTTGGCTCTCTGCTTGAACAGTTTCCTAGTCCTATCAATCCTAAAAGCAGAATGAATTTATTTTATTTGGCAGCCAGAGCTTTCACAAGGATCTATGAGGCTGTCCAAGAGATGCCCCCGCTCCATGTCTCTGACCTCAGCTCAGACCATACACATCTTTGTTCACTTTCCTCTACCCACACGCGCCTCCTCACTTTACAAAGGATATATACTTCTATTATTTGATTTACTTTCAAATCAAATGTACTTCTATTTCTGTTCTCTGCCAGGAAGGCTCTGCCCCAGAATATTTCTTGGTTCTCTTCTCTTCTTTCAAGTCTGTGCTCAAACTTCTCAGAGAGGGCTTCCCCAAAGTCCCACTGCATAGTCCCTTGTCCACACCTGTCTTCTCTAGTTCTTTTTACCCACTCCAGTTTTCTTCAGAAATCTTATCACCCCCTAACATATACTTATTTGTTTATTGTCTTTCTGTACCCATTAGACTATAAAGTCTGATGGGAGGATTAGAGTATCAGCCATGTACTTACCTATATCCTCAACTCCTGCAACAATGCCTGGCTCGTAGCAAACACTCAAAAATAATTTGTTGAATGAATGAAATAATAAGTGAATGAATGAATGACTACTCTTAACCTCATCCTACTCTATTGTTCTTCCTGAGGCCTCATCACTCTTGCCTAAATTATTCCAACAACTTCCTAACTGATATTGCTGACATGCTCCCTTCACTTCTTCACACAAATGCCACAATGATCATTTTTAAATGCAAATCTGATCACATCTCTCTTTTTTTAAAACCCAGTGGCTCACTATTGCCCATCTTAGCTACATTCTTGCATGCCTCCCAAGGCTCATCTCCTCCTTTGTGGGCTTTGTGTTATAAAAAATAAGATTAAATCTCCATCCTTCTACTGTGTAATTACTCCTGTATTAGTTTTCCATTTTCTGTTGTGACAAGTCACTACCAACTTAGTAGCTTAAAACAATAAACATTTATTATCTGTCGGTACTGGAGGTCAGAAGTCTGCCATAGGTCTCCCTGGGCTATGATCAAAGTGTTGTGCTGACAGGGCAACACTTTCTTTCTGGACCTTCTGGAGGTTCTAGGAGAGAATCTATTTCCTTGCCTTTTATAGCTTCTATAAGCTACCCTCATGTACTGACTCATAACTGTCTCCTTTGATTTTCAAAACCAGAAATGTAGCCTCTCTCTGACCTTGCTTCTGTAATCACATCTCCTGCTCTGATTCTCTCCTTCTGGCTCCATCTTCCACCTTTAAGGCCTGTTTTGGATCCACCCAGATAACCCAAGATCATCTTCTTATTTTAAAGTCACCTGATTAGCAACCTTAATTCCCCTTTGCTGAGTAGCCTAATAGATTCACAGGATCTGGGGCATCAACAGGATGTGGACATCGTTGGGTGTGGGGCATTATTTTGCCTAGCAGAGAACCTTTGCCACGTTCCTTTCCCCTTTATTTTTATATGTGTATGTCCTATTGATTTATTTCATCCATCCTTTAAAGTCCATCCTCCAGTTGAGTCCATCCTCCTTTTACCCCACAACATATATTTCCAATCTTCTCTTAAGGCAAGTGATACTTTTCAAATCTTGTATTACATATATGGCTTAAGGCAAGTGATACTTTTCAAATCTTGTATTACATATATGGCTTATTACTCAAATCAGAGTGATAGTTCTTGGATGGCAATAACGGCATAGTTCATCACTATAAATAGAAGACTTACGTGTATGTGGAATGTTTAATAAGAATCTGTTGATGAATGAATTAGAGCAAAAGTAAGGAAGAAAAAATAATAGAAGAATTCAAGAAAGAAAGAAGAGAAAAAAGAGGAAAGGAAGAATAGAGAATTTTTGTAGATAATATACTTTCTCTGAAGACAGGAAAAGGAGATGATGGCTAGATCTTCAGGCTACACTGTGTCTACAGTTATTTCATGGGCGGTCAAATCTGCTTTGATTTAATCACTCATGTGCCTCTTTGTGTTCAGCTCAGATGCTGTGGAGGTGATTTGGGCGAAGGCTTGGAATAACTGAGGGACTCAGTTGTTCACAAACCCCTGTTCATTCTGCATTTACTATTTCTTAAATTGTACCACCTCTCAGAAATCCATCAAGGGGAAACCCTGGGTCCTCCATACCCAGAAGATCCAAGCAAAAGGCTTTACCCAACAGGTTCCTAAAGTTCCTAAGATCCAACTGTATTAAACATCCCTAAATTAAATCCAAGTCTTCACTTAGAAACTGTGTGACTTTGTCCAAGTTATTTACCATTTTTGAATCTCAGATATTGCTTCTCTAATAAGGAGCTAATACCATTGACTTCACCGAGTTGTTATGAGGGTCAAAGGAAATTATATATCTATATATCTATATCTATATCTATATCTATATCTATATCTATATCTATATCTATATCTATATCTACCTACCTACCCATCCATCCATCCATCCATCCATCCATCCATCCATCCATCCATCACAGTACTTACACAGTAGGTGTTTGGAAGACGTTTCTTTTTTGAGTCTCTGCCTACAAATAAGGAAATGTTACCATTGATGGGATACTTGCTCATATCTGACAATTGAGTGAAATTGAATCTCAGAATTATCCATATTCCTAGATGGCATTGATTCCATGCAGTAATCTCAACCTCTGGGGTACAAAGGTACCAACACCTTCCAACCTCTGAGGCATCAGCTGCTGGATCAAACGCAACACCTGAGAGAGCAGAAGCAGCTGTGATTCAAAAGTGCTGTTGCACCTGGCTAATAATGGTGGCCAAGGGGAAGACATGAAACTTTACCAGCTGAGTGAGGTAAACAGATCAGCCCAGTTGATACAGCAGAATTTTTCTTTGCCTGTGCCCAGCTCCTGCATCTTATCGCAGATAAATCCCAGCTCTCCTTTTGATAGCTGTTATTGTCATTTCTCTCTCAACCGTAAGTTAAGAAGAATCAAACCCAAGTTAACAATAAATGTATTAACCAGTTGATAACCACTCTACTTTGAAGTGTCAGGCATCATAGAAACATGGGATTTTATTTTCACTGGTCTCACACCAGGAGTGTTCAGCTACCAAGAGCCTTATTTGTTATCATGATGGAAGCCAGATGTGGGGATGCAGTTAGGGAGGAGAAGACAGCCATCATTTCTTGATGCCTTTTTAAAGACTTACCTCATTTATACTAACTGAAGCCGAGGCCAGGAATGGAGAAATTATCGAGCCCCTCACCTGAAAAAGTGAGGAACTGTCAGACATAGTGCCTGGCAACAGAGCACATTTGAAGAAAAGAGATTTTATAAAGGTTTATGATGAATTGTGGCAACTTGTATCTTCCCTTAATAGGGGAAAGTATTGCTCAGGGCTGGGTATGTGATGACTTGTGGGTAATCACTCTCTCTTGCTTCTTTTACACCTTTGAAGCAATAGCTTTTAACTAGGAAATATTCTGACTGTGAGTATCACTTGTTTAGATTCTGGACATGGTAGCATAAGTGTATATACTGACCTCAGTCATGGGCTTACAGATCTAGAACACTGAAATGGTTCATAGCCACAGAAAGCTCATTGATCTACAAGAAGAAATAAGCTGATCCATGCTTTGCTCTTTTGGGTGTGCCTGAGCTCACCTAATTTGCTAAATCCTGCATTGCTAAATCTCCCCTTTGCACAGGTTTTTCACCTGAAAAGTTGCTAACTAGTGAACATTTATAATAGAGGCATAGGCACTAGCTAAATTTTTGAACATGTCTTTGGTGATTTAAGTGTGATAACTGTTCAGTGTTGTAAAGGATACATAGGAATTGGGTAAATTTTAAGGGTATCATAGGTATATTGATAAAGGTATCATAGGTACATTGTATTGCAAATATAAAGCTACAGGCTACTCTCTATTCTCCCCTTTATCTCTCAAAAAATGTAGCAGGATCTCTAAGGAGCTCAGAGTGGCTGGAATTTGAGGCACATGAAGAGATTGGTGGCAGATGAAGTAGGAAGGGCAAAAAGGACATTGGTACCAAGTTAGGGGTGCACTTCTCTTTCAGAGAGAAGGCACTGAAGCTTTTTCGGCAAGTTATTTTCATCATCAGATGTTTATATCAAGGAGTAATATCTGGACAAAGGGTTTTCACTGGTGGGTGGTGCCTAGAGGTGGGGCAGGGAGTCAGCATCAGGTTGCCAATGTTGCAGTCCAGACTAGAGATAAGGGTCATGTCTCGTTTTGGTGTTGTAGACAGAGAACTGGAGTACTAGGCTGATTATTAACCCAAGGATTCAAATAGAGTCCAAAGCAGAAACCCAAATATCTGCCCTCAGGCATGAGACAAAGGCAGGTTAGCAGCCAGGGTATCTGTGTCTTAGGTTCAATGATGATTTGTCCTGGGCTCTTTTCATCCTTCATGACTGTGGTGAAATATATGAATGGGTGACCCAGATCTGAAAAGCACAATCTGGCATAAAGTATGCTGAGTGCTTAAAAAGAGGGTCAGGCAAAAATCCCAAGAGTTATGGAAGGGACAGAGCACATCTTACTTGGGGATGTGGGAAAGATTCATTTGGATATTTATCTGGATATAAAAAGTTAATGGAGGAGAGGAAAGTGAGGCCAAAGCCTGAAATAGGATTTACTAAGATATAAACATTCTATTAGTTGCTGGGGACATAGAGATTAGTAATAATAACAATAATAGCAAACATTTATATAGTGATTCCTGTGTGCCACACATTGTCCTAAGATTTTTACATGTAGTAGTTCACATCATCTTTGAAGCAATTATTTGAAGTAGCTACTGTTTTTATTTTTCTCATTTGGAATATGAGGAAGCTGAGGCATTGAGAGGTTATCTGCCCTAGAGGTTGTTGTGGAGCTGAGATTCAGATTTAGGCATTTGGCTTTTGAGTTTGAGCTCTGGACCACTGTGCTATACTGCCCTTTCAGAATAAGTCATGGGTTCTGTCCTCATACAGGATCAACTAGAAACACTAATATATGAACCCAATTATACCACAATAAAGTTGATTTAAAAATAATCAGCCCCCCTCCCCCCAGTGAAAGTGAAATAAAGTCATTTTCAGGTAAACAAAGGCTGAGATGATTTGGGTGAGAGGCAAAAGACTTGTCAATAAGAAATGCTAAGAGAACTTTAGTCTAAAGATAAGTGACAACAGATGAAAATCTGGATCTACAAGGAGTGAAGAACATCAGAAATGGTGAAATTTTTGGCAAAGATAAAGGATTATCTCTATTTTCCCCAATGAAAACGTATGTCATAAGCCCAAATTTGTTTAGGGAAAGACAACCTGACTATGTCATATGTCCATGTTTCACAGAAAATTTGCCAGTGGAGACTTGTCCTGTGAAAAACTGGGAAAGATTTCATCCAGTTGTCTGCAAAGATACTCAGGGATTTTCTCTGATAGCATCCCAAAGCTCCAGTTCATTTATGACTAGAATGTCTCCATGGGCAGGCAATGTGCCAGTCCCACCTGCTCAAAACTTCCTTGTTAGACAGCCAAATCAAGTGGTGAAAGGATAAAAATGCAATCTGGGAATTCATTACAGTTGGAAGAAGGTTCAGGACCTGTATAAGTTCTCTGCAGTCATACAGATGTGCTGGGACGTGGTACGTAATTTAATAACAGTACGTGATCATATCATTACTTTAAGAGCCAGTCCAAAGGTGCTCAGTGTTTTGGAAAGTGCCTCAAACTTACAGAAAGTGCTTGAATATTAGGAAATCATACATATGTGGCCTTTGAATAACTATAATAAGTTACTTATCAAATGAATGCTAGGTACAATTATCAGATCAAAACATTTGAATGACTTATGGATCCTATATCATAATTTGGGGCTTATCTTAGGTCAGGTTCTCTAAGAAGCAGAACTTGAGACAGGAATTTGAGTACCCAAGATTTGTTATGCTCAGTGTTTGCATGTACATATTTTTTCATGTGTTTACTTCAACCTGTCTATCTTTTTTACTGACAGCTTGTTACTTGTAAACTATATATACTTATATATTACTTTTTAAAATCCAGTCTGACAACCTTTGCCTTCTAATTAAAATGTTTTATCCATTTATAGTTAATGAAATTGCTGAAATGTTTATGTTTAGGTCTGTCATTTGTGATTTATTTTCTATTTGCTTCATGTGTTTTATAGTTTTTTCTACCTTATTTTGGTTGTTTTTTTCTTTTTAAAAAAAAATTTTTTTAATGTATATTTATTTTTGAGACAGAGAGAAACAGAGCATGAGCAGGGAAGGGGCAGAGAGAGAGGGAGACAGAATGTGAAGCAGGCTCCAGGCTCTGAGCTGTCAGCACAGAGCCCAACGCAGGGCTTGAACTCACGAACTGTGAGATCATGACCTGAGCCGAAGTTGGATGCTTAACTGACTGAGCCACCCAGGCGCCCCTAATTGTTTTTTTTCTAATATACTATCTTAATTCCTTTAATAGCTTTTAGCCATGCCTCTTTGTAATATGTTTTTAGTGGTAACTCTAGGGTTTTCGTTGTGTATCCTTAACTTATCACAGTGTTCTTAAAGTTAATGCTATGCCACTCATATACAATATAAGAATCATTTAAAATAATTCCATTTATGACTACATATGTGTGCTACTTTTGTCATTTATTTATAGTTATGTATGTTGTAAACCCCATGATACAATTGTTTATAATAATTAGTTGTCTTTTAAGGAAATTAAGAGAAGAAAAGTCCAATCTTTTATATTTAGCAATATTGATGTTCTCCATTCCTTTCTTAAATCTAAATTTTCATTTGATACCATTTGCCTTTAGTCTGAAAAATTTCTTTTTAGTATTTCTTTTAGTGCAGGTATCTTAGTAACATAATCTCTTAGTTTTTGCTTGTTTGAAACAGTCTTTATTTCTTTAAGCAGGTTACCTTAAAAAAAAAAAAACTCTACAGAAGCACAATTTACTTACAATAAGATGCATTTATTTTACATGGTAAAAAAAAAATGTCACAATGAAAAGCTCACAGCAAACATGTTTAACAGTGAAACATTAGATCAGGAGCTAGGCAAAGATGTCTGCTTTTATTTCTATTCAACACTACACTGAAGGTTCTAGACAATTCAATAAGACAAGAAAGGGAAATAAAAGACCTGCAGACTTGGAAGAAAGACGTAAAATTGTCTTTATCTGCAAATGATATAATTTTGTACATAGAAAATCTTTACAAATATCCACAATCTAATAAATGAATATGATCACAGAGAGTAGTGGTAAGGTTTAGAGGCATGAAACATGGAGGAAGAGAAAGCCCATGGTAGGGTGTATGATTATTTTGGCCTCTGTTGGTTAGTTGCTAATTGCTTCATGCTGCAGTATCTTCTGAGACGTTTATTGAATCCATTGAGAAATACCTACATGGGGGAAGAAAGGTAGGAGCATTTATACATTATTCCCTTTCTCATCGGTTGGAGTATTGTCCATAAAGGTGTTAACCCTCCCATACTCTGGTTGTACATGAATGAGTACCAAGTAGTTTCCCATGAGTCTCAGAACTCTGAAAGGCAGGAAGTGAGAGGTCCAAGGTGCTGTAAGATTCCATCTGGGGGGAGGGGGAAGCTGGCTTACGTCTTTATTGATAAAACAATTGTTAGAAATAGAGGTGAGGGCCTGAGAATCTGAAATGCTACATAAGTGGTATCCAGTATAGTACATTTGCTCAATGTATTTCCAAGTATGTTTCTGAGGACAGAGGGAAACAACTGCTAAGATTAAGGTTCCCTTACATAAAAAAAAAGCAAACATATAAAACAGGCCATAAGAACCTCAGGTAATGGGAATACCTAAATCCAAAATAGCTTCCTCCCCCTCATTTTTTGCTGAAGTCATAGAGTCATGGATCAAGAATAATAAACTCATCAATCCAGGACACCGTCCTTGAGATGAGAGCAACAGAGTCAACATATAAATGACCAGACATGTTCACATATACACAAGTGTTGGAGCCTTTAAAGGTAAATCAAGTATTTCTAGCAGGTCAATGGAGAATTGACAAAAGAGAAATTTAGATATTACAGATTATGATCCTTGTTCTATTAGGTGAATAAAAATACTTCGTTCTATTAGACAATAACATACATACTGTTATCAACAATTTCAAATATGCAAAAGAGTGAAAAGGAAAAAAATTCAACTATAATTCATCAGCTGGAAGCAACCGTTTTTAAGATTTTGGTATATAAAAACATATATATTAAAAATCATGTTTTTCAGTGGTTGTATAATATTTCATGTGGCAAGTTACCACAGTTTATTTAAACACTCTCTGTACCTTCTTGAATAAAATTGCTGGCATTTTTCATTTGTTCTTATAAATAATACCGCTGTATTACTTAAGCACATGTCTTTTTTTTATATTTAGGTGGTCAGTTATGCAACACCCAAAACAGTTGGCTTTTTGGAAATACCAGGAAATACTAATGTTTTAAAATTTCAAGTGAAGAAATGAAATGGCTTAAGGATAAACCATTAGTTAGAATCATTGTCTTAAATGAGTGGATTTAGATGAAATACAAGTAATTCCAGGGTAACACTGGGAGTGGATTTTTTTTTTAATACAGTTGAGTATATTATATTGGGGAAGGATTTCATTTATAAGGGGACGTTAAAGTTGAATGCTGAAAGGTAAGTAGATTTATTTTTCTAGACAAGGAGGGGAAGAAAAAATATTTGAGGAAGAAAAACACATGCAGTTGTAAAAGTCTGATACATTAAGGAAATGGGCTATTCAATGGAGTATATGGTGCATGGAGGGGAGAGAAAGGCAGATGTTAAGTTACAAAAAAGGTAGTTGGGATCAGATTGGTCAGAGTCTTGATTTCATGCTGAGTCATTTGAATTTTATCTCATAAGTTATGGGGGTCTTGAAGATATTTAAACAGGGACTATTGATGGATAACAATACCATCCTTTAAGATAGAAACATAGCTAGATTGAATAAAAGCCTCATCCAAGCACACTTGTCCCTCGTGCCTCCTAGAACCACTTAACTGTACATTTGTCTTACCCTCTGCTTTCTGTCCTCAAATTCACATTTTTCCAAATTCTATCTAGAACTTGTTGCTGCCCTTTGATTCTTTAAACACGTTTGAATGTCCTTTCCTTATTCAGTGACTTCAGTTTCCTGCTTAGCTATCAGTAGCTAGATTTTAGTGTCATCTGCGGGTTGAAATAACATACATTTCCTCCTCAAGCCTCTTCACCATGGACTCCTGAGTTCGTTCATTCTTGTAGCAATCCCAGAAAGAAAACTGTGGTGGTGTGAAGAAAAGCTCTGGAATGGCAGAGTTGACTAGTTGTGACAGACCATCTGACCCTCAAAGACTAAAATATTTACTATCTGGCATTTTATAGAAAATATTTGCTGATGTTTACCCTAGGTCAAAATAAGTTAATGGTTATCAAACAGTTAATGAAAAGCAATTAATAAATATGTAGACACATTCTTGAAATGTTTTAAAATTTCAAGTAAAAACAAAAATGCCACAAATATTTACATAAAATAAGAGGCCATCCAAAAAGGAATAAATTCCAGGCTGTTCCGACACATTATCTTTTATAACAGTAGAGATATATCTATATAACTATGGAAGAAAAGTTTGTGGCCTAGCTAAGTTATGACATTTGTATGAAAGCTATGGAAAGACATTCTCAAGCAGGCAAAGACAAGGGAAATACTTTTCTCATTTATCTTTCTTGAAAAACTACTTGGAGATATATTCCAGATATCTCTGAGATGAATCAAAGTAAAGAAAAGAAAAGCTGTAATATAAATATCTTAAATGGTTCTTGAAAGGGCAAATACACAGAGTGAAAATAATAGTATAATGATAGTAGCCTAGGACAAAAATTCTATATACTACCAAAAAGTAGGATTTAATAAGTAAGAGGATATCATACTATGCTGATTTCCTCATCATACATTGAGTATAGATGTCAGTGTATGTGTGTGTCTTATTCTTAATGCTGAAAATTAAAGCAATATCAGGAAAACATATTTTTTATGAAACTTATATAACTTAAAATTTGAATATTCCTCTTCTAAGTAATAAGGGAAAAAATAAAAGAAAACATAATCTGTATGGTAAAAAAAAAAATTGTGGGAGAGATTACTGCTCTTTGTTGCTCTCTGACTACAACACTACAAGGGAGACTTTGAGAAACTAGAGTATATGCGTTCAAGGAAAAGCAACCTGGATCGATATGGTAGATACATATTATTTTATGGAGAGATGCCAAAGTGTGGTTGTTAAGAGCCTTTGAATATTTTATTTATTCATTCAGTTAACAGATACTTACTGAACATCTTACTATGTGCCATGCACTATTCTAGGAACAAAGGATAAAGTGGTGAATAAGACAAACAATATTCCTGTTCTCATTTACCTTACATACTTGTTGGAAAGAGAAAGGAGACATAAAAAAAAGAAAAATGGGTGAACAAGATCATTTGAAATGTTACTAACTTTTACAAAGTCAGTTGAAAGTGATTGTGAGCACTTTGTATAAAGTGTGCTGAGTGATGAGAGAAGATCTCTCTGAAAAGACACTTGAGCTGAGACTTGAATGCCCCCAAAGGATCCAATAATGAAAATATTTGGGGCACAGTGTTTCAGGTGTAGAGAAGATCAAGTGTCAAGCCCCTAAGTGTAAGACTGCGTTTGTATTTGAGGAACAGAAAGAAGGTATGCGTGCTGTGGTGTAGGGAACTTGGGGGAAAGTAGTTCCAGATGATGTTGGAGAGAAAGGCAGGGGAGAGATACTGTGGGGCCTTATTGACCATTGTAATAAGTTTGGATTCAAACTTTAATGGTAAGTTATTGGAGGCATTAACCATGGTGGTGATATGATCACATCATTCGTAGCAGGGAAAGGTCACTTTGGCTGTTGTAGAGAAATGATGCAGGGAGCAAAACTGAATGAATGGAGATCCGTTAAGAGCTTACTGTAGTTGTATAAGAAATAAAGAGGTAGTGGAACCTTCTAATCAAGATCGTAGCAATTGGGATACAAAAAAGAAAACAGATTTTGGGTATATGTTTGTCGTAGAAGAGAATTGATGTTCTTATAGATAGGATTTTGTGTAGGAAGACAAAGGGAGCAAGGGATATGTCTATGGCTTAGTCTTGCACAGTTGGGTAGAGAAGCATGTTTTGTAGAGGAATCATGAATATTATTTAGACCATGTTAATTTAAATTCAAGAAGTGGTGCAGTCGATTAAGCATCTGACTCTTGATTTTGGCTCAGGTCGTGATCTCCTGGTTTGTGAGATCAAGCCCCTCGTCGGGCTCCATGCTGACAGCACAGAGCCTGCTTGGGATTCTCTCTCTCCCCCTCTCCCTATCCCTCCCCTGCTTGTGCTCACGCTCTCTCTCTCTCTCTCAAAATAAATAAATAAACTTTTTAAAAAAGTTCATTCATGACTCAAATGAGCATGTCAAGTGGGCAACAATATAAGTGTCTGGTTCTTAGTGGAAAAGTATTGCTAGATGCTTATGTTTCAGTTCTAGCTGGGTTACTTAATGGCTCTGTGACCTTCAACAAGACTTACCTTTCTTTACTTTGACCTCCAAATCTGAAGAAAATGGGAACAACAATAGTACTTATTTCTAATGGATGTAAAATGTTGAAAGTAGATACTGTACATACCTGCATTTATTATGGGGACTGCCACATGGTAAGCTTTTATTGTCTGCTACTTATCCTATTAAAATACTTTTGTCTACAAATTACAAAACCTCAACTAGTTTAAATAATAAAAATAATTTATAATTGATACAATAAGGAACCATTAGGTAGGATGGCTATAACATTGATTAATTCAGGGGCTCGAAAAATCAAGGACCAGGTTCTACTTTTTTTTTTTTTTTTCCTGTGCTCTTCTCAGTATATCACTATAGTTCTCCTGATTATGGCAATGAAATGATAACATCTCGTGGAGGGAGAAAGATTATTTTTTTCTTATCCATCTCTCCTTTACTTCATGAACTTTTTATCGTGAAAATTTTCAAGAATACAGAAAAATTGAAAGAACAGTCTTTTTGGCCAAGCCATTTGAAATTAAGTTGGAGGTATCATGACACTTCATTCTAAATATTTCAGCATGTATCTCCTAAAAATAAGGATAATATCCTACATAAAGGCATTCATCAGACTTAAGGGGAACTAACAATAATTCCATAATATCATTTCAAACCTAATGCAGATTCAAATTCTCCATTGGCCCTCAAATATCCTTTGTATCTGTCTTTTTTGTTTTTAATCCAGGATCCGATGATTATGTGCCATTGCATTTGTTTATGAGGCTTTAGTCTCTTTTAATCCAAAGCAGTACCCCCACTTTTTTTATTTTTTAAGACACTAATGTTTTGAAGAATTCAGGCCTTGTAATAAGTACCATGTTCTGTATTTATCGGAGTGTTTCCTTATGGTCATCTAACTCTTTCCTCTATTTACTGTATATCCAGATATCAGGCCTAACGCCTTGGATAGATTTAGATGGTTTTCAGCTAGATAACTTAATGGGTAATGGCATTTACTGCGTGTTGCAGCATAGAAGGCATAATGTCAAGAGGTCCTACCATTGATGATGTTAAGTTTGATAAGCTGGTTAAGGTGATGACAGCCCTAACTCCCCATTACAAAGGTGTATTCTATTCCCTTCAGATTTCAGTAATTAATTTCAGGGAGGAGGATAATACTTAGTCATCATGTTCTTCCTCAGCTAATGATTTTAGCATCCATTGAAAATACTTACTTGAGGGGCGCCTGGGTGGCGCAGTCGGTTAAGCGTCCGACTTCAGCCAGGTCACGATCTCGCGGTCCGTGAGTTCGAGCCCCGCGTCGGGCTCTGGGCTGATGGCTCAGAGCCTGGAGCCTGTTTCCGATTCTGTGTCTCCCTCTCTCTCTGCCCCTCCCCCGTTCATGCTCTGTCTCTCTCTGTCCCAAAAATAAATAAATGTTGAAAAAAAAATTTAAAAAAAGAAAATACTTACTTGAATGGATTATTAATTGCATTGAGGGTTATAAAATAGCAAGGCTCTAATTCTATCATTCCTTTCATATATATTAGTGTTTTTCTGTAAAGAGGAGCACTTCTGCTTTTACTTCAATGTTACAATGGATTCATACATTTAGTTTTAATTTAGTAGGTTATAATCAATTACAGTGACTACTCTTTTTGATACTTAAATTGTCCTAGATTTTGCTACTTGGAACTCCTTCAAGTTGGTTCCTCTGTGCTCTTGATATTATCCCTTTAGTCTCTGAGAGTTCCTTTGCTTTCTGCACAGTAAGGTATCTAAGATTAATCTTGTCCTTTTTTGGTGCCAGACATAGATTAGCCATTTCTGTAAGAAGCCATTGTTCCCTTAGGTAGGGACTGGCATTTAAAAACCAAGATATGTCAGGGTGCCTGGGTGGCTCAGTTGGTTGAGCATCTGACTTCAGCTCAGATCATGATCTCCCAGTTTGTGAGTTCGGGCCCTGTGTGGGGCTCTGTGCTGACAGCTCAGAGCCTGGAGCTTTCTTCGGATTCTGTGTCTCCCTCTCTCTCTGCCCTCCCCCGCTCACCCTCTGTCTCTCTCTCTCTCTCTCTCTCTCTCTCAAAAATAAACATTAAAAATATTTTTTTTAATTTATAAAAAAACCATAAGATACGTTGTTGGGTGTGTTTATTGATGACAGCTTATCATTCCTTTTATCTTTTAGTGGAAAGAGCTAGTCTACGGCCATACAACCCTGAACGTGCCCGATCTCATATGATCTCGGAAGCTAAGCAGGGTTGGGCCTGGTTAGTACGTGGATAGGAAAGAGCTAGGATATATATTCACACGAAAACATCTATAATCTATATAATCTAAATTTGTACTGATATTTCCAATTCAAATCCAACATTACACTACCTTAGTTTACAAACTTACAAAAGTAAGTTTCTAATGTTCACATTAGAAACCAAGTGAACATCTTGGTTTCTAATTACAGATATGAAATACAGATATATATAGTTGACCCTTAAACAACATGGGTTTGAATTGCACAGATCCACTTATACCTTGATTTTTTGTTTTTACAGTAAAGTACTATATGTGTATTTTCTCTTTCTCATGATATTCTGAATAACATTTTCTTTTCTCTAGCTTACTTTATTATAAGAATACAGCATATTATACGTGTAACATGCAAAATATGTGTTAATCAGCTGTGTATATAATTGGTAAGGCTTCTGGTCAACAGTAGGCTATTAGTAGTTAAGTTTTGGGGGAGTCAAAAATTATGTGCAGGTTTTTTACCGTGGGGGAGTTTGGTGCCCCAACCCCTGTGTTGTTCAAGGGTCAACGGTGTGTGTGTGTGTGTGTATGAGTGTGTCTAAACTGAAAACTCTAATACCAACATCCCTGTGACTAGAAAAAAACAAAAACAAAAAAAACCCTAAGTAAATTTCAAGATTTCTTCTTAGTTTGTTTTGTTTTTATAATATATGACACTAAGAATATAGTCAAAAGTATATTCAAAAGTTACAGGATACAATGGTTATGTTACCAGTTTGATACAGACTATCGAGTATGTTCAGTTGTTTCATTTGTTTTCTCTAGGAGTAAAGAAACCCTTTATAGGAGTAAAGAGCTTTCTAGAAGCTCTGGGGTGGGCTTCTTAGCTCTTACTAGCACCTAAATGGGATTTTAAAGATTGTCCTTGATTAATCAGTACTTATTTCTGAACCACATGGAAGAGGGGTAGAAACCAGGACAAAATCTGGACACTGTAGCAAGAGGAAGGGGAGAGCTGTTTGATTGGCAATATTGCTGTTATACCTATTATGATGACAGTTGTTACAAATTTCTCGGCCACTTAACTAAATACATGCACGTGTGCTGCCCTATACTCTCCAGTTTTGGCATGGCTGTAGGAAAAGTGATATTTTCATATGCTGCTGCTGAGTGTATAAATGGGAATTATCATTGTGAAAATAAGTTTGACGGGGCGCCTGGGTGGCGCAGTCGGTTAAGCGTCCGACTTCAGCCAGGTCACGATCTCGCGGTCCGTGAGTTCGAGCCCCGCGTCGGGCTCTGGGCTGATGGCTCAGAGCCTGGAGCCTGTTTCCGATTCTGTGTCTTCCTCTCTCTCTGCCCCTCCCCCGTTCATGCTCTGTCTCTCTCTGTCCCAAAAATAAATAAACGTTGAAAAAAAAAATTAAAAAAAAAAAAAAAAGAAAATAAGTTTGACAAGATATAAAGGTGATATTATATAGTTTGATTTAAAAATATGACTTCTTAAAAAATAAAAATATGACTTCTTTGAATTTGTCATATGGTAATGACCAAATAATATAAATAATTTAACTGTCTATAGTAGAATGGTTAATCCAATCATAATGCGGTTGCTTAATGGAAGTGTAGCTGCATCAAAAGTGAAAATTATGAAAACCATGTGGTGACCATGTCATAGGAGAAGTGTTTATAAAGCTGAGTGGGAAAAAACCAAAACAGAATGTAAAAGTATGTGTATGCAGTAATTGTAATGTAAAAATTATGTTTGTATTTTGACATGGACAAAGGATGAATCTGATGGGGATGGATGGATGGATGGTGGACTGTAGGTAAATTTCTGATTTTATTTAGAATTTTGTTAATGTTTTTCAACTGAAACAAAAACAAAGGCAGTTAGGGGGACAGATATCTCTCCCATGTTCTGAAGCCAAGGGATTTATTTAAGCTCTTAAGTGGTACTAAACCTTCTTTTTAAGAAAATTTTGATTGTATCTGCAAGCACTTTCATAGCCTACCTTGCCCCTTCATCTGGGAAAGTATAAGTCAGATTCTATAATTACCCTAACAGAATGTCAATTGTGCCACTGGAATGTCTCATATCAAAAGCCGATGGAATTTGCTTCGTTCAGCCACACAGAGGAACTGCACCCTCAGTGCTGCCAGAAAACTCAGTCTGGAATTGATTTCTAGAGTTGTCTCCCAGAGCACAGTTGAATTGATTGCTTTTTGAGAAATTCTCTAAGGGATTTGCTGACCATGTGCCTACTAGACTGCCTGTGTCTCTCTGGCTGGAGCAGAACCTGAAGAAGGAAGGCCCTAGTGCTCATCAAGTAGAAGGGTCTTTTGGGAGAAGATCCATTCTTAGAAATGCAGTGCCAAGAGTTGAAATTGGCAACTTGGACAATATGATAAAGAGAAAAAGCGGGAAGTAACCATTTGGACATCCAAACTGAAAGGCCAGGTAATGGAAACATTCAACCCAGCAGAAAATGAGATTATCAAAGCATGTATGTGAGGACATTTCTTTTATATAGCTTCCAGCCAGAGCAGGATAAACCTCTCAAGGGTTCTAACTCAATCTGGACCAATAACAGGAGCCCATTCCTCAATTTGGGGCGGGGGGGGGGTGCTGTTCTTATATGCATGCTTGTAGATTATGTTGGCTTTGTCCATTTAGAATTGCCATCACTGAGTGGCAATTTAGTATTCTCCTCTTTGCTTTAATAAGAATCTTTACAAGAAATAGCTGTGTGAAGACTGTTGTTTTATCTTCTGTAAAGCCACTTTGAAGACATCATCTGTTGTTTTACTCAACATCTAAGTGATGAATTCTTCTTACAGCTATGTGATAAATGCTTTTTAGAATTCTTTTCAGAATGCAGTGCCAGGAAAACATTTCTCTCTTCTCATGAACTGGTTGGGGTTTTTTGTTTTTATTTTTTGTTTTTAATATCCTTTGGTGAAAACTTTGTACCTATAGTTTTACTTCTCTTTTTGCCTTTAGTGCTGGGAGGCTCACAGCTAAATGTAATGTAATAGCATTTCTTGTTTTTTAATATTTATTTA
The DNA here is from genome assembly GCF_028749965.1 of Puma concolor. Lineage (NCBI taxonomy): Eukaryota > Metazoa > Chordata > Mammalia > Carnivora > Felidae > Puma > Puma concolor. Next base: position 68,226,986 of record NC_141679.1, read on the forward strand.
TTTATTTTGAGAGAGGGAGAGAGAGAGAGAGGTCACATGCATGAGCAGGGGAAGGGCAGAGAGAGAGGGGTGGGTGGAGAGAGAGAATCTCAAGCAGGCTCAGTGCTGTCAGCACAGAGTCTGACATGGGGCTGGATCTCACAAACCGTGAGATCATGACCTGAGCCCAAATCAAGAGTCAGATGCTTAACCAACTGAACCACCCAGGCACCCCTGTAATAACTTTTCTTACAGGTGATATCAGACATAATTATTTCCTTCCTTACAAATATGTTTTTGTCACTAAATATATTTAAGTGTTCTTTGAGTTACTTAAAATTTAGAAGGGGAAAGAGATTATCTGTAAATAAATATCCAATGAGAAAGTTGAAAACAGCAATTTGTAATAGAAAGAATAGGGGTTTGGGTATCACACAGACCTGAGTTTGAATTCTTGCTCCTTTGCTTGTGAACCTTGTAAGCTTGGGCATATTGTTGACCTTGATTAATACTCAACGTCCTCAATTGTAAGGTAAAGTTAATAGGTCATATAAAAATGCACAGTAAGTTTGTGTATGTTCAAGCTTGTTCTTTGTCCCTTTGAACAAGCCCTACCATTTTAGCCTGGAAAAGAAAAGATTGTAGGGAGATACAAAGACTGTAATGAAATATAGGAAGGGCTATTATGTTTCAAATGATTAGCAGAGATAGGACTAGTAGATGAATGTCCTAAGAAGATAGATTTTGATTCTAAAAAACAAAGTAAATAAATAAAATAAAGGCAGTTTTCTATTAAGCTGTTCTAACAATGGAATGAGGTTCTTGTTGGTGCAAGAGGGGGGTGGGCTCTAGAAGTGCTGATCTGAAGTACCTGAGGCAAAATTTGGACACTGGATGGAACACTGTCCCAAGGGTAGTATGAAGTCCTGCCTGGCTGTAAGTGATCTTACTAAACCACCCATAACCTCCTCAGACTTGTTCTTTTTTTTCCCCCCAAGTTTTTTATTTAAATTCTAGTTATTTACCATATATGATGAAATTAGTTTCAGATGTAGAATTTAGTGATCCATCACTTACATATAACACCCAGTGCTCATCACAACAAGTGCCCTCCTTAATCCCCATCACTCATTTAGCCCATTCTCCATCCACCTCCCTCCATCAACCCTCAGTTTGTTCTCTTGTGGTTAAGAGTTTCTTATGATTTGCTTCCCTCTCTCTTTTTATTTTTCCTTCCCTTATGTTCACCTGTTTTGTTTCTTAAATTCCACATATGAGTGAAATTGTATGGTATTTGTCTTTCTCTGACTTACTTCACTTAGCGTAATACTCTCTAGCTGCATGCACATTGTTGCACCTCAGACTTGTTTTTACCAATGAAACTGATTGCATCAGGCCATAATCTGACCAGGAACACCAAAAAAAAAAAAAAAAAAAACAAAAAACCAAAAAAACAAAAAACAAAACACCTCAGTGAGTTCATGGTTCTGAGGGTCTGTCTGTCTTCTTCCTTTCCTCCTTCCTTTTCTCCTTCCTTCCTTCCTTCCTCCCTTCCTCCCTCCCTTCCTTCCTTCCTTCCTTCCTTCCTTCCTTCCTTCCTTCCTTCCTTTTTCTTTCTTTCTTTTCTTTTCTTTCTTTCTTTCTTTCTTTCTCTCTCTCTCTCCCTCTCTCTCTCTCTTTCTCTTTCTCTCTTTCTCTCCCTCCCCCTTCCTTCCTTCCTTCCTTCCTTCCTTCCTTCCTTCCTTCCTTTCACTTTTATCCAATTTCCTGCAGGTACTGTGAAACCCATGAAGACCTTGACCGAATGTATGGAACCTAGAGTTAGTGGCAAGAGTTTCTCATCAAACTTACTATGAGTAAATTCCTTTCTGATTAAAAGTGGCACCCCTTTCACATTTCCTGGAATCCTCCTATAGACATTCTGATCCAAATTTGAAAATAAATTTTGACCTTTCCTTTACTGAGGTCTGCCATGTCAAACCGATAACCAAGGCTTATCTAGTCTTCTTTGAAATGTTTTCTCATCTACCTTTTCTTTTCTAGCTTAGCCCTGTGGAAGGATGTAGGCGTTGGAACCACCCATCCCTTTCTTCAAACTTCAGTTCTAACTTTTTTCTAGCTGGATGACCTTTGGCAGGGTATTTAACCTCCAGAAACCTCTGTTGATTTATCTATAGGATAGGCTTACTCATAGGGTTTTTGTGAGGATTAAATAAAAGAATGTATGCAATTCACCTAGTATAGGGCTGGGTGTGTAATATTTGCCCAGTAAATCTTGATTTTTCTTTTTTCTCTCTTACCTTTTCTAAGGGTTTCCCTGATTACATTAGCCCAGAATTTTAATATCTTTTATCTGACAATCAATTACAGATTTTCCTGAAGTATTCTATAGTATCTTTTTATTATTATTTAGCTTCTGATGATATTATAACTCTTCTCTCTCTGAGTACATTGTATGCCCTATTCATTGATTTATTCATTTAGTTATTTACTTAATACTCACTTATTTAAAAGTGGCTAAGTACCAATCACTGATTGACACTTTAAATGGATATGGGAATTCTGTTCTTAATATGCTCATACATATCAAATGAATGAATGAATACTTAAGTATAACAATTTAATCCTGTAGCTCAAGGCGAAGTGGATAGAAAAAGAAAAACTGGAAAGAAACAAGACCAATTAGGTAATTATCACAATAGGTTATGTGAAATAAAACCAATATTTGAAGTAGGGAAGAGACAACAGAGAGGGAAAGCCTGGGAGACAATTTAGGTAGGGTGTAAAAATTTTGGATATGAGAGTGATTCTGGAAGTAGATGCTTCAAAAATGATCCAGTGACGGGCTACCAGTGTGTTAGAAGGGAACACATGGGCAAATGCAAAATCAGTATTTTGAGTGTTTAGTGGCCTTATGGTTAGTAGCACCTTAAGTGTCACTGATAGGGATTGGGGATTACAAACTGCAGGACATTTGGAAGGAAAGATGAGTTAAGCCAGAAATATGTTTGGTGTTCTTGGGTTACTGAAGGAAAGATATAGAACTGTTAGAAATTTGGGACAAAAATCCCAGGAGGTAGGTAAAGGATATAACCAGAATTTTTCCTGGGAAGACAGTGTGGTGAAGGGAATTGCAGGTAGAGGCAACAAATGTGCAAAAGCTCACAGTTAAAGGAGCCGGCACCCTTGAGCCTATTACAAGCAGTGTGATAAGAGGAATGTAGGGTGTAAGGCGGAAAGATGGGAGCTGAGTCTGGATTTGAAAATTTTTTTTTTTTTCAACGTTTATTTATTTTTGGGACAGAGAGAGACAGAGCATGAACGGGGGAGGGGCAGAGAGAGAGGAAGACACAGAATCGGAAACAGGCTCCAGGCTCTGAGCCATCAGCCCAGAGCCCGACGCGGGGCTCGAACTCACGGACCGCGAGATCGTGACCTGGCTGAAGTCGGACGCTTAACCGACTGCGCCACCCAGGCGCCCCTGGATTTGTATGTCAAGGTCAGGTCATAAAGGACCATGCTGAAAGGTGGAGGATTCTAGAATATGTTTTGTAGGTAATGGAAGCCATTCAGTATGCACATGGGCCAATCATCAGAGGGGAAAATACCTACAATGAATGGATGAAACCTACAGGTTGAATTTAGAAGTAGATTACCCAGGCTTCAAGACTTGAGTTGAAATTGTCATTTTCAAATGAGCTTTTCTGGGTTCTGGTACTTGAAATTTTACCATCCAGACAAGTTCTTCCCATTGTAGTGTTCAATTAAGCTTTGTGCTCTGGATAAAAAGCCCCTTGCCTTCATATTCCTCCCTCCCTCCTCCTCCATCTTCTTCTAAGAAAGCAAAAGAAAATGACCTTTCTTACTCTAAAAACCTCAGCAAACTCCAACTCTGGATTCTGAAGGAGGAGAATCATTTCTCAAAATCATCTAGGGAAGATTCTGTAAGTAGTGTTGCCAACACATTAAAGTCACCCCCTACACTGTTTTTGAATATCTGGGGGGGGGGGGGGCGGGGAAACAGTGGAGGATTTCTACAAGAAGACACAGTCATGGATTTCTCTTCAGACAGGAATTCTCTGGCACAAATTCTGGAGTTCCCATTTCCTAGGAACACTTCTTCCTTGATTGTGGTCACACCTGATCTAATGATTCTGTAATGAGAAGCAGCATGACATTGCCATCTTATATCTCTGACCCGCATGTGAATGTGTTACCAACAGAAAGGAAACTTGGGAAATCAAAACAGGAAGGATTCTATTATCAGGCCAACATGCCCACTATTGCAGTGCTACGAACGCCTTATTGGCATTCCTATTCACGTCCAACCCCAGCGTAATTAATCACTGGTGCATTTGCTATCCCAGGCTACAAAGATATGTCTTGAAGCCTTTTCAAGTTTCTTCCAAGCTTCTTGCCTTGGCATTTTCCCAAGCTGCTTCTTGAAGAACAGCAAGCTGGTATTTGGAGCATATGGCGATGGTCTGTTTGTGTGTTCATTAAATCAAGATACCAATGAAAAGAAAGCAGAAAGCTCTCTGTCCTTTAAATGAAATTGTCAACCCAGATATCTGCTGCCTTTCCCAAACCCTGGCCTGAAATGCCTGGCAAGTGGGGTTGTGTTATAATGACAAATTAATTCATATCATACTTTGATCTTGGCCTGAAAAATTTTTTGACATCAATTTTCAGGAGTTGCATTTTCGAAAATCAGAATTCACTAAAGTGCCTCCAATTCCTAACAACGCAGCAGAGACCTCTTGCTCTATCTAGAGTGTCAACCACTAAGAGAAGAATGGGAGGGAAAATTTAAGAGCTGCCACAGCTGTGTGAAAAGAAGGTGATGTTGGGGGCTATTCTGTGTGCATGGTCAAAACCCAACAGAAGGGGGCTGTCTTGCTGACTTGAGGCCTGTGCACAAACAGTGCGGTAGCCGCCTCTCTCCTTCATTTTCCCTTGCTCTTTCCTCCTGCCATGTAACTTGTCAAAAGCAAATGAAAATTGAGAGGATTCGGCTGAAAATAGAATCGAATTCTATTAGTCAGCCTAATAGTGAAGGTGCATTTGGAAGTACAGTGCAGTATAGCTAATGTTTACCACTTGACTACTCATGCCCCAGGCTCAAAATGCATAATGATGCAAATTAAAACCCAGCAAATGGAGGAGCTGGAATCTCAAAGATAACCATACCTAACGCAGGGTATGACTGAACATCTGCTCTTTAATTAATCTTACGTAAAGACTGAAGCACTGCATTAAGATGCAGAGTGTTTATGACAACTGTTTTTTTGTGGTTAACATGCTCCTGGACTCCCTCATGTAATTGTTGCTGCTTTGTACCTTGCACAAAGCCCAGCTGAACAACCCCCATCAGCCAGAAAGGAAAATATGGGCAGGAAGGGTACTGAGAAGAGAATATGATGATTTTAGAATATAAATCAGGCCAGGCACCAGTCACAACTTTAATTCCTTACTTGTGGGGTTGGACTAGGTAGTAGAAACTTATTCAGAATATTTCACTTTTTAGTGTGGGAAATCAGCTGTGTATTTCTGTATATATTATATACACACACATACATGTAAGCACATATATACATATCTACATATCATAGTTTATATTACATAAAGAGCTTTTACATGTAACACAGTGGTTAATATTATAGGCTTTGGGAGTAGACTCCTTGAATCTTTCCACTGTTTCTTAATCTGTAATATTGGGTAAGTCACTTCACAGTTCCATGCCTCAGTTTCCTCACCTGTGTAAAAGGCCTAATCACAATTCCATTTTTAGAAGGTTGTGCGGATTACATTATTATCATTATAATGACCATTTATAGTGCATTTGCCATGTGCTAGGCATAAACATAATTCTTCATTTACATGAATTAACTCATTTAATCATCCCAATAACCCTATCTCATAGTTAATAAGCTAATATGTGTAAGACTCTTAAAACAGTGACTGATACATTTTAAAGTATGCAATAAATGTTAGCTATGATAATTATCATTACTTTTTATGTCATCTGTAATGTATATTATTATTTAATCCTCATCACTGCCCTGTACGAATGGGTCTGTTGGTTTCTCTATAGATACCAGCTGAAGCTCAGAAAGATTAATTCAAGTTCCTAAAGCTACATTGTTGGAGAGAGATAGACAGGAATTCTAGCCCCAAATTGTGTGATGTCAAATTTTGTTCTTTCAGCTCCTTATTGTTCTACATTTGGGGTGCTGGTAATTGTAAAAATTGAAGGGGTAACGAAGAGAACAGTTTGAAATTCATTGTAATAATGCGTTTGTTCGAATCAGTCCCACCAAATCAAGCATGCTCAGCTCTGAAGGCAAATAGAGGTTATCTCAGATGTCAAAACACGTCCCTGTGAACATTACTATTTTGGACACTGGCCATTTTATAAATTTCAATATTCATTTTTGCTTCACCGCTATTTGGTATTCCTGTAGTATTTATTCACCAGGCATGATGGTAATATTATGGAAACGATGAGGCATCAAGATCTTAATTTTTCTCTGACATGGAATCTTTTCCTATTTCATACACAGGTTGGCTCTTATTTTCTAGCAGATGCTTTAAGGTTGATAACATATAAAATTCACACACTGTTAAAATTATGTCGAAGGGGAAAGGGGAACAACAGCAACAAAATGGATGAAGAGAGAAGGGAGATGCTCCTGTTTTTTCCTTTCCTTTTTTTTTTTTTTTTTTTTTTTTTTTTTGACACTGAAATGGAACCTTTAAGTATTTCAAAGCACTGACACGGATTCTCTCTTTTGCTGGGTGAGCTTCATTTAGTGGTGTTATTTCCCCATGGATGTTAAGAGTCTTCCTGAGAGGTGCACAAGAAGCTGATCACAAACAAACAAAGAGAAGACGGCAACGCTTATTCCCAACCACCTTGTTCCTTCCACTGGAGGGGGCTCTCTCAACCCCTTCTCTTAGGATGTGAAAACAAACCAGATGGGTGTGCTATCTCCATCTTTTGGCCTTTAGCAGAGTCTCTGGAACAAAGCAGGGCAGCAGGGCTTCTTGAAGACTTGCTTGGAGAGAGAGAGAGGCTGGATGGAATCTTGAATACAAATGATAGGTTATGCTTTAAGCTGAATAAAAATAAGCTATCTGGAGAATATATAGAAGTAGCATGCATGCTGCCTTTGGAAAGATTCATTTTTATTTGTCTATCTATGTATAAAGGAGGAAGATAGATAAATTGAAGGGAAAAGTGCCATTTCTGTAATGTGCACTGTGGCAAAGGGTTTGCAAACAATATAAAAATAGCGGCTCTTCCAAAATGAGGGCTTCTCTTGAAGTTTATCCACCTCTGTCTCCACTCTTTGTCACCCCCTGCACCCATCCCACCCCCACCCCAAAATATTCAAGGCTGGTATAACCACTATGGGGGGAAAGACAGCGATCTTTTGTATGTTGTTATAATTAACCAGGCCCGATTCATCATCAGATTATAGAATGGGATGCAGTGTTAAAAAAAGAACTAAAGGAAGAAACCAGGAGAAATGACCATTTTAATTGCATGTTTATTCTCTCTTCGCGTTCCCAAATTGGTTTCGTTTCCTCTGAGTGGGGTAAGTGCCAGGGTATTCATATGAGCAGGGGGCCAGGGTGGATTCCAGCATTTACCAGCATTTGAATTACCTCCGGATGGTTTGGCGGCCTCTAAATTTATACCCTTGAAGGCACAGCAACAAGCCTTCATCTCCTATGGAAGAGACTTGAAAGCATGCCAGAACAGGACCTCCGTCCTCCCTTCTTAGAGTCCTGGCACGTAGAATCACACAAGAAAACAAAAGGCATTTGTGAGGAGCCGTCCAGGAAGAAAGATTAACAATATAAACCGAGGGGGGAAAGAGAAAGAAAAGAAAAAGCCCTTTAAAATGGTTTTGTGCTTATTTTAATAGAACTTGCACAGTCCCTGAATATCCTCTAATCAAAACCAAATGCTTGTTGCTGTACAGCACTCTTTCTTTGTTCACTGGTAATGCCCACTCTGCTCTGATGGGGGGGGGGGGGGGGGCGGGTCTGGCTGGCTTATCTTTCCACCAGGAATAAACAACGTCCTCAAGGTTAGGGCATGCCGCTGACTTGAAAAACCCTAGGAAAAACACCCATTGGCAGCTGGACCTTGCGCTTCCGTCACCCCAAATGTCTGATGAGAAACTTGAAGGCTTTTTTTTTTATTCCTTTTGATCCTGAAATATGTCAAGAAGCAGGAATAGGAAAAGGAACTCCTTTTTTCCCGCTCCATCTCTGTCTCCCATTCACTGTCAGTCCATCTGTTCACCTCTACCCGGGTGCTTTTCTCCTCCTTTCTCCGCTCTTCCCCCTCATCCTTCCTCCGTCTACCTCTGTCCCTCTGTCAGGCTCTGACTCACTTCAGAAAACCGATCCGCTTTCAACTTGATTGGGTAATGTTGTCTGACCTTGACTTTATGTGGGCTGGAAGGATTTCAGTCTTGGTTTTATCAGGATTAGCTTTTTATCTGCACAGAAGTGCCTGAGCAAGTAACTCATCTCCTCGTCTTTCACCTTAGACTTGCTGCTTTCTCCTCTAATTTCTCAAACAACGTGGAGAAAATAAACAGAATGATTGAGATGGTTATGGCGATATGACTTTTACTACAGGGCAGAAGGGACGGAGCCATAATCTAGTCCTGGCCTCGGGATCAATGTCTTTGGGTTATGCTGGGTGATGTTATTAAGGGAGACGGCAGCGCATTTTGTTTTTAATGCCAGACAGTTCTTTTCAAATGCTTATGGGGTGTCCAAGGCATTCTGCATGGGGGGGACAGGAAGGAAGTAGAAGACCATAGAAACCCAGATACACAGGATCTGCACCTTTTCATGTTGCCCCAGCTCCTTGCAGCACAAATTGACTTTGTAAGATTGGCTCTGAAAATGAATACCCAGGACATCACTCTGTGTTACTTTCTGTGAAATTACTTTTCTGAATGAAAATATTGAATTCCTTTGAAAGCAAGTAGTATAATATCTCTGGAAATGAAAATCCTGTGGAAATCACAAAGGAAAGAAGACTGAAGGATATGAAAGCTTTATATCTCTAAATGTTAGTCAGGCCCTGGATTTTTTTTTTTTTTCTTGACAACAATCATAACTGCTCTTTCTGATGTTGATACACTGGGCGCTGGAATCTCCTAGATGCTTCTTTTACAGATTTATGTTTTATCTACAATAAACAGCCAATATCATTATCTTAATTTACTACAGCATTTGTATGCACTCGGCGCTTTTTGTAGTCTACTGGCCTAGCAAGTCTGACCTGCGGAATTTTCCTTGTCTCAAGGGGAACATATTGACTTACCGCCAGGCTTCTGGCCGTCACAGACAGAGCTTTTGCTGAACTGACAGATGAACAGGGCAGATCCTTCTGAGTAAGAAGAAGCGTGAACGACAGGCCTTCTCGCACTGCATCAGCTACCTGGTTGCTCACCATTATTCCTCAGATCATCTTGGGAGGGACGGCCTCCACCCTTCTTGTTACATTGACAAACTCACCAACTGTAGAGGGAATTTCCTGCAAATGAAAGTACTCTGTCTAAAAATACGTTCCCCTTTCCATCTTCCTACTCAAATAAGTTCCTTTGTCTGGATTGGTTGAATCACCTTTGTTTTTTAAGTATGTTAGCTTCGGTGTCATTTCTTCTTTTGTTTATTTATTTTTAAGAGCAAGATGTCAATTTTCAACTGAATAAATTATAAAATGTTCCCTCAACTTCTTACCAAATCAGTAGTTTAAAATAAAAAAAGTCAGGAAAGGGAGGAACAAACATTAAGAGGAGGATCTGGAAGCCCAATCAAGATAAAGTGACTCCAAAGGAGTATTAGCTTTCTATAAAGGACATTGAGCCTTCTGCCCAGATGGAGCCACAGGCCTGCCTGATGGCTGAGCTGAGCAAGACTGCAGATGAATGTGCTGTCAGCCACATTTGAGGAATGTGGAGAGCAAAGAGAGACTAAGTGACCGAGTTAATAGCTTGATTTCCAAAAGCTTTAGAACATTTGAAGATAGTTCTGATTTTTTAAATAGATTAAAAGAAAAATTTTAAGCAATTAAAAAAAGTGTAGTGGTCCATGGGCGTTAGCAATAATCCCTAACGTTATGTTATGCTGTATCACCTTCATTTCATTTTGCAGACAAAAACTTGGCCATTTATTAAATCTTATAGACATAACTATAGAATATTTGACCTAGGTATTTTGTAAAATCCTAAAGTGAGGATGAAAATGGAGCCTGATGGCTTTCAATTTGGTGGGTGTATAATGGATAGTACCCAAAGAGTGTTGCACTGGCTAACAGGAGGGAGATCACTGATGAAATGGTGAAGCTTTGGGTCCTTGATCTGGCCTGAGCCAGTATCTTTTTTGTTAAGAGATAGATAGGTTATGATGTATTTGTTAAAATTGCAGATGACACAAACCTTGAAGGAACAATAAAGACTATGTTTTATATCAACATTAGGTATAAAAAAATCTCAAACAACTAGAAGGATGTCATTTAACTTGGATAATGGAAAGTCCAATGCTTGAACATAAGTATGGCTTAATGTGAAACTTAAAACTTTGTGAAATAGACAGATGATTTGGGTAAACACAGTCAGTGTCAAAGCTCCTGATTCTTCTGGTCTCACCCAAAAGTTTCCTGGAAAATGTTGCTCAGGATAAGTCCAGTTCTTCAGAGAGGTGGTCAAACATTCCTTTGGATCTCCCACACTTCAAGTTACTCTAGAATAACTCATAATTATATCCTATGTTTATATGTGCTACTATATGATTTTATATATGCACAAGTTCTAGCTTATAATGGGTGCTCAAAAAAATACTCATGGATTGAGGTTCTGAATAGTTTAAATTCTGTTACTCCCTTATGTACTCTATGCTGCCTTCATCATTTGCTCTTCTGCCCGGGGACATTCCTTCTTTGTATCTCCATTTGCAGAAGTCTGAAATGCCCTGATAAAATATCAGTGACAATTAATACCTTAATTCAAACTTCTGATATTAATTTTTCATACCAAGTATTCTTAAAGTCATTTGCCGACATGAAGCTCATCATCGATTAATGTTCCTCAGACATAAAAATATAATTTCAGTGTCTTATGTGTTGGAGATCAAAAACTCAGGTGTACAGATGTTCCTTGACATGACCAGTGGCTGAATTCTTTACAAAGCATGCCAGACAAAACCAAATACACCAAAAGCAATGTTCCAATAGAGTCATGACATGGAAGAGATTTAGGATATTTCAGCTACTCTAGGGGGATATCACTGTGTCTAATCGATAGTTACTTAAAGCTGGACTCCTTTAATAAGTATATAGGGGGAGAGGTGGAGCGAGTAGAGAAAGAGTTGGAGATGATGAATCAGCTTCCTTTTTTTTAAAATATAATTTATTGTCAAATTGGTTTCCATACAACACCCAGTGCTGATCCCAACAAGTGCCCTCCCCCATGCCCAGCACCCACTTTCCCTTCCTCCCACCCTCCATCAACCCTCAGTTTGTTCTCAGTCCTTAAGAGTCTCTTATGGTTTGCCTCCCTCCCTCTTGAATCAGCTTCCTTGCTACTGCCTCAGGGGTGATGGCTATGGGTCATATCTCATCCCAGGATTTTCTTTCTATGCCTAAATAAATTAAACATCGTTAACCCGGGGCGCCTGGGTGGCGCAGTTGGTTAAGCGTCCGACTTCAGCCAGGTCACGATCTCGCGCTCCGTGAGTTCGAGCCCCGCGTCGGGCTCTGGGCTGATGGCTCAGAGCCTGGAGCCTGTTTCCGATTCTGTGTCTCCCTCTCTCTCTGCCCCTCCCCCGTTCATGCTCTGTCTCTCTCTGTCCCCAAAATAAATAAACGTTGAAAAAAAAAAAACAAAAAAAAAACATCGTTAACCCTGGAGTATATACCACGTGCTCTGTATAGCTGTGGAATCACAAGCAGTTAATATAGAGAAAGGAAACTGCAATGCAGAAAACACAAACAGCACAAATGCATTTCATTTGACAGGCAGTGGAGAAACTATGGGAGTGGAGGATAGACACTGGAACACTGTCTTTCACAGGCAGTTAGGGTCCTGATACTATGGTGCCCATCTGTTATGGTACTTGCCACACATTACATTACTGTATTATTTCACTAAAAGGCCTAAATAAAATTACATGGTGTACCAAATAGTTAAAACAAATGTATCCAGAGCAAGGAGTGACTATATGAGCTTTTATGAAAATAGGTGTAGATCCAAGAAATGTTTATTTTCACTTGTCCAGGTTTGGGGTATAATGTGTGTATAGTTAAATGAGCATCATACATTTTCAGTCTCAATTTAGAACATTCTATTCTGCTGTCCTCATAAACCAGCAGTGTGCATGGAATCCTAGTATTGACACCCAAGCTATTTCTCTTCAGGTTACTCTTTTTTTTTTTTTTTAATTTTTTTTTTTCAACGTTTATTTATTTTTGGGACAGAGAGAGACAGAGCATGAACGGGGGAGGGGCAGAGAGAGAGGGAGACACAGAATCGGAAACAGGCTCCAGGCTCTGAGCCATCAGCCCAGAGCCTGACGCGGGGCTCAAACTCACTGACCGCGAGATCGTGACCTGGCTGAAGTCGGACGCTTAACCGACTGCGCCACCCAGGCGCCCCCCTTCAGGTTACTCTTAACCAGTTAGCAGCAAAGAAATTTTTTGCTAGACTGTGTCTTGAGTTAGTTTGGAATATATGTGCATCAGATATTTCCTTTCTACCTCCCCACTGTGATGGGTGCCGAGAACCTGGTGGGAAAGGAGAGACATGCAAAGCAATTAACAGAATACAGTATGGTTAGTGCTATCTTAAAGGTATGTATGGAATTTCGGAGGAGCGCAGATTTGGGGAGTGGGTTTGTTCGTAGAGGGTTTCCTGAAGGAAGTAGTAACTAGGTTGAATCTTGAAGCTAGTTTGTCATTTTCGGAATTTAAATGAAACATCAAGCTATGGAAGGATTTTTCCAAACTTTCTAGTCTTTTTTTAAGGTAGAAGCAAAGAGCTGAAAATTACTTTTGTGGCTAAGTTGGATCATCCCCTCTTGCTCTCTATCTGTCAACTCTGCTTTTCTTAGAAATAAATTTTAAAATTTGAAAATAAATCCCGAAGTGTCTTAAGCTGGTTGCTAAGCTCAATTATTGAAAAAGGATAAGTCAAGATCTTCTCATGAAATACTAAGCAAATAAATGAAAGGGAAACAAAACTTTTTAATGGTGTGGTGGTAGTAAATCTCTGTCAGTGGAGGAAACTCCATTTCTTTCTTTTTTTGTCTTGCAGAGAAGGAAGTGGGAGCAGAAGATTCCATAACTGGGTATTTAGAAGGCCTCATGTATAGCCGTATAGCTAAGTCACTATTGACAGTGTGAGAGGAATTCTGGGGAGGTAGATGGGGCTCAGATGGGGATATCACGTGAGTCATTAATATCATCTGTAGATTACAATAGGAAGCGAAAGCTCTGGGTTGCAGCACTCAATATATGTCACTCCCACCTTATGTTGACATATTGTTGGAAAGGACTGGATGAGGTGGGTAGAGAAATGTGGTAGGAAAATAAAGGGACATTAGTCTAAGTCTTGATTCATCACTTGTTAAAAGCATGGCCTTTCGTTGACTATTAAACTCTTAGGACTCACTCTCCTCATCAGTGTAATGTTGGTGGGGGGCGGGGGATGTTGAGGAAACAGGTTTGTCATGGATTATCTCTAAGACCCTATATAATTTGAAGTTTTTAAACTGAATTTTTAGCACCAGTTGTTTCCCCTGCCCCAAAGCTCTTCTTCCCCAGATGTTATCGCATGTCCAATTCTCTCACTTCCACCAAATCTGTGCTCAGCAAAGCCTTCTTTAGCTACCCTGTAGAAAATGACAGTTTTATAGAATTCTCTTCCCTTATCTCTTTCATTCTTCTCCATAGCACTCATGACCAGCTGACATGGTATGTACTTATTTTTTAGTAGCTATTTGTTGCCCTCATCAGAATGGAAGCCCGAGGAGGGCAGGAACTTTGTTCACTGCTTTTTCCTCAGTGCCTAGAACTAATCCTAGTTCGTAGTAAACTTCGTGTGTCTTTCTTCTAGTATCTTCTTATTCTCATCAGTGTGCTTAAGGTTCTCTAGACTCATGTCAGCTTGAAATTAATTAATGCTGCTTTCTTGCTTCTGGGCCCTTAGCTGTACTTGTGGAAAGCCCGTAGTCTCTCTTTATACTGTAGACCTTAGGTTAAGAACCTCTGATCTAGTGGAACAGATAAGTCTGAACCACAGTGGTAACCGTAAGATTAATGACATATGTTAAAGGGAAAGGATAAATAACTGAAGGTAAAAAAGTAAAGGTATGTATTTATTGTAGAATTGAATGAAGCTGATTAATTTGTTCTTGATAATAAATTTTAGCATAAAAGAGGGCTAATGGCTTTATGATTAGCTTGGTCACGTAACTCAAGTGAGGTATTTTGGTAAGTAGCTTCCATGTACAAAACATGTTAGGAACTTAAAAGGGGCTTTATGGATTCTACTCTTAAGAGGTTTATGTTAATGATATGATACATACTTATTCTTGGGTAAAAAATCCTTTGGAATGATTCATCAAACTTCATCTTGGTCTTGTACAGGAACTTACTATGTACCGATTAAAATTGTAGCTGGAGTCAATGATAATGACTCCTGGTTCACATCTTGTAGAATGACCCTAATCTGCACTCAGATGCATAATTATTGGGAGCCCCTGGCCTCTTAGTTTCTATTTCTGGCTGATTCTACGTGTTTGTTTGTTTGTTTGTTTGTTTGTTTGTTTTTCATAAAAATCTTAAATTGGCTGTACCCTGACCAGATGGGTCATATTTGACCCTTGGGCACTCATATTGTAAAACACAAAGGCAAGAACTTTGAAGAGATATGGTATATAGGTGAAGGAGAGGGAAGAGGAGACAGCTCGTAAATTTGTTCATTGAACAAATACTTATTGAGCATCTCCTGTATATGAGCACTGCCTAGGTATTAAGCATGTAAAGATAATTAAGGCCCACTTTCTACCCATAAGAGAATCTATGTCTAGGGCTGTTTGAGGAAATGAGGAAGAAAGCAGAAGGCATTGGGTGGAGAAAAGATAAGAGGTCAAGACTTGGGCTTGTCAAGTTTGAGATGAGAGTGATACATCCAAATGGTCTTTATTGTGCTTCTAAAATGAGTCAAAAGTCTAAATTCTGTGGGGAAAAAGCATTGAGTAAAATGGAAGGCCAGCATGACATGGATGTGAAGTCTGATTTGTATTGGGAAGTATACATTTGATACTTCATGGATGGAAGAAGTTTTGTTTTGTTTTTTTTCCTAATTTAAGTTAGGACTTCTTGCCAAGTTTCTGCTTAGGAATTCTGAACTGAACTTCAGATGTTTAGGGGCTTCTGTTTTAAACACATTTGGAGCTGTGGCTTCTTGTTCAAGGGAAAAAACCCCTTCAAGTACATCAAAGAGCTGTGAAAAAAGATACAGTATGTTGACAATTTGTGTAAGGGCATCAAAACCAGAAAAGTTTCTCTGTTGTACACACAAATTTCAAAGTTGGGGGAGAAGGTTTCTGGTGAGAGGCTTCTGTTGCTGTATTATACCCCCAAATACTTGGGAAATAATTTAACACATTCACTGTACCGAAAATGTGACCTGGCTCACCCAGCAATTTCAAACCAAGGTCTAGAAGATGTTTTCTCTGGTGGGTGACCTTTAAATAAATTGTGAGGCTTCTCACTGCTGTGCCCAGGTGAGAAGTCAGGGAATAGAAGTAGGAGGAGGAATCTTCCCAGAACATCAGAAGCCACTTGACCCAGCGCCTTGGGGAAACTGCTTAAAAATTCAATTTAAATCACAGTGGCCAGATCTAGTGAGGGAATGATGGAAGAAGATTGTCTGTGCTGATTCAAGACCGAGTTCATTCCTTAATCCTATTGAGGACCTAGTAAAAGCAGGTACAAAATAAAATGCACACCTGCAAGGAGCAAGCCCACTATTAGATTCTTGGCAGAGGGGCATGGGTATCTGGGATGTGGTCTAGAGTCTCAGCTCCATTACTCACTATCTGGGTAAGTTCGGGCAGGTTTCCCTAACTTCTGTGAGCCTCTGTTTTCTCATTTGGAAAATACGAACAGTAGCACCAACCTCAACAGATTGTTGCTTGAATAAATGGATGTTGGATATAAAGTGCCTAACGGATTAGTTGATGCTTAAAAAGAACTAAAAAAATGTTCCCCCCTCCTCCTCTTTGCCTCTGTTTTTTTTCTTTCTCTTGAGAGGATAAAATAATCTTAGGACTAGTTTAGGTTAAGTGAGGATTTCGAGTTAAGAAATCAAGGAGGTGATGATTTGTACCTCAGTTCTAGCTCTGCTGTAACTCATTGTGTGACTGAGGCAAATCACTTAACCTCTCTCACCTCTGTTTCCTCACCTACAAATTGAGGATGGGATTGCAGTTTACAAATATTTGTAAATTGGAAGAAAAGATCAAGTTAAGCTCTTACGTAGGAAGAAGAAGTTAACAAAATGGTCAGGAAGGTGCGTTAGAGTTCCGCTTCCTAAGTTGCAGCCTGGGGTCTAAAACTTACTTGCTATATGACTTAGATCTAGTCACCCAAATCACTGTGTCTCAATTTTATCTGTTGAATAGAAATAATAATAACAATAATAATAATATAATAATAATAGTTTATGCCCCATAGATATGAAGAGTAAATGAAATAATGTGTATAAAATACTTAGCATATGCCTGGCACATAGTGAATGATCAATACATATCTTTATTTTCTCAGACAACTTTGTTGGAAACCTCATTGCTTGTGACCAGAGATGAAAGACTGAATTAATGGAGAAACCTTAAAGTGTGATTTTGAGCCACCCTGACCTAGAGATTCTGAATAGACCTTTCTGAGTTCTGTTTCATAGTGGGATTAGACTGCTGGGTTGTCCCAGTGTTTGGGAACCATTTTGGGAACAGCAACAACGTTCACTGTTTCTGGAACTGCTCACTCCTGTGAGCCTCCCTCTATGGTGTTGACCTTCCCCTGGAAGAAAAGGGCCTCCAGTCACAACCTCATGGAAGCATAATTGGGATTGCTCTAGTTAGGAGTAATTTGCCTGCATCTTAAGAAACCTGCCCCACGATAATCACCAAGACCTTCCAGTGCTGAAAGTGTAGAGAACCCAATTTAATACTGCTGTTGGGTAACCAGAGTCTGATATACTGTGGTTCCAATTCTGTTGCTCAAGTAAACTTAAAGATGAATTAGGCAGTGAGAGTTGCTAGTCATATTCCCTTGTGCAGCCTTACTAAGGGGAGAGGTGATGTCCTGGGAGAGGTTGCTATGAATGATGAATCCAATTCATTGCAGTGTCTAAAAACTCTCTAGAAAGGAGTTCCAAGGAAAGAAATGCCTATGGCAGCCAGCAGTGCAACCGGAGAAAAGAGGGCATCATCAGTACCAGACCTAGACCTTTGGAAGACTTAAGTGCTAAAAAGATTGCAGTGTTCCACCTCCACCCCCACCACTGTTCTCCACATTACATGCAATTGAAAACAAAGGTAAGTTACAAAATAAGTATAGCCAAATCCAACAAAGTTCTGGTTTTTCTATGATGATTTAAAAACATATCTACACATACATTTTTTTTTTTTTAATTTCTGCTTTTTTGGTGCTCAGGGCACATGTTAGTTTGCCATGGATAATCA
Organism: Puma concolor; assembly: GCF_028749965.1. Taxonomy (NCBI): domain Eukaryota; kingdom Metazoa; phylum Chordata; class Mammalia; order Carnivora; family Felidae; genus Puma; species Puma concolor. The sequence goes on from NC_141679.1 coordinate 68,244,743, forward strand.
AGTCTGGGCTGATTACCCTGATAATCCTGACCTAGGGATCACCATAGAGAGTAGCTGAGAAATCTGGGAAGTGCTTGTCCCACTAATAGAAGAATATGATTAGCTAAATGGATGGATCATTTATTAAGTGCTTGCTTTTCCCAAAGGAAAGGCAGAGTTGATATAGGACATAGGAGTGACGTTTCCCTAGGAGTACAAGTCCCCAGCAGTAATAGCACACACACGGTGTTGGAGTGAACACACAGTTTAATTCAGAACTCTGGATTTTGGAATTAACCTCTTAACTGGTTTCCTTTATTCTAGTCTTACTTCCAACAGACTATCTTATTGCCAGAGCGGTCTCTTTAAAAAATGTGATCATGATAGTTCTCTATTTATAACACTTTATGTAAAACCTCACCATTACCTATGGAATAAAGATAAATTCCTTTGCACTTTCTTTACAACTCACTTTCTTCCTACCTACTGACTTTCATCCCTCTTCATTACTCTAACCAACCCCATGCTCCACCTGGGCACAAAAACACTCTTCCCATCCCCTACACTGTTTCCACTGCTGCTCGTTCTGTTCCACTTTCAACTACCTGGGAAATTCCCAGTGCTCTCTCGGAACCAGGCCCTGGATTCTTCAGGCAGACTCAGTCTCTCTCCTTTGTGTCCCCCACACAATTGGTTATGTCTCTCTGGTCACACTTCTGCTATGATATAACATTTCAGAATGGCGGTTCACATGTCTGCTTCCTCTTGGCAACTGTGAGCTCCTTTTGGGTAGGGATTATTAGGCTTTGTTCATTTGGGTATCTTCATTGACTTGTTCAGTGCCCAGCATACTGTAGATGCAAAGTAATACTTGCTGAATAAACATAATCACTAGTTCATAAATTGGCAATAATACAATGATACCTACCTCCATGGAGGCAGAGGCTACATAGCTGTCATTCTGTTGGTTGAATACATGAGTGAGAGAGCAAAAAACTCATACAGCTATTGTGAAAATCAAAATGAAACCTATGGAGGCTTTATGAACTATGAATGGCTGGACTGGAGGTACTATTACTGTGATTGCAGTGAGCACAGCCCCCCTGACTTTCATAGCAGTGTGGCCATGTGCAAAGGGCCTCAGGAGCCAGCTTTCAGCTGCCTGACTGTCACCCCAGGTAAGGAAGAGGCAGCGTTCCATCGACTGGACGTGTAATGGGGTGAAAGCGAACCTGCTGCTATATCTTTCACAGCTTGTGAAGGCTGTAATGAAAAGATCTGAGAGGCCCTTTCTTCCTGATCCTGGAAGAAGAGTGTCATAAATGTCTAATTTGCCACTGATTGCCACATTGTCCCGGGACTCCCCATTGAAACGTAGCTAACCAGGAGGGCTCATGTTGAGAAAGTAACTTAACTTCTTTTATCACCCTAATTGAGTAGCAAATTTGAATAATACCCGCCATTAATTGAACAACTTCTCTGTGTCATGTGTAGCGCTAGCATCTCATTTGACCAACATATAGTCATGCAAAGTGGGGGTATTGCCACCATTTTGGGGAACACAAAGCTCAGTCAAGTTAAGTGTTTTTCCAAAATCTCTCCATGTATTGGTCAGCTTTCATTATATTATGCTGAGGTAACAAACACCTCCAATGTCTCAGCGTCTTGGAACAACAAGACTTCAATTCTTAATCGTATCCCATTCCCAGTACAGTGGCTGACGGCAGCTCTGGCTGTGCTCCATGTGTCTCCTTTATTTCAGAACCCAGGCTGAAAAACCGTCTGGATTGGGGGTACGTTATTCTCATGAAAGAGAGAAAAGAGCAACGGCCAACCCTCCCAGAGGCTCTTAAAACTCTTCTGGATTGTGGCATATGTTACTTCATCTCACATTCCATTGGTGAGAGCAAGTCATATGGCCACGCTTGAAGTTAAGGGGATAGGAGTGAGTGCTTTTCCCACAGAGAGATACCTCAAGTCCATGGCAATGAGTAGGGATGAATAATTGGGAAGGAATAATTAGGGGCAATAATAAATTACCCAGTAAGTGACAGGAGTTGGGATTAAAACCAAAGTTCTTCCTAATCTGAAACCCAGGTTCTTTTCCATTTTACCAAGTGGTCTACTACAGGAACCTTGCTGGAGATTTACTAACTTTGGTGATAGGAGCCCTGAGTAAAACTCCAAGGCTTTGATTCCTGGAAGTGCAGGAGAAGGAAGAACTAAGGACCCTATCTTGTCACTTAATAGAATAAGATTGCAAGTGTGTGTCAGGAAAGTCTTGCTCTGTTGTCTGTCGGCATAATTGGCATGAAAAACTTACTCTCTCTGCAGCCATTATTGCTCCAGTAAATCTCCCACTGTACCTCCCATTACCCCTCGCTTAAAGCACCGATTATTCCTTTATTAGAGCTCAGCCACAAGTAGGCCATGAATTTTTATGGCTTTTCCAGATCTCATAAGGCAATGAGAAGCATCCATTTAAACACAGTCACTAAACTATCCCACAGGTTTATGACCTGATATAGCATTTCACCACCGTTTAAAAGAAGCCGCACCCACTCACCCCTTCTTTGATTATTTAGCTTCCATGGTGAAAGAAAGAAAATTTCAATTTCCCACTCTCAGTGCCCCTAGTGGTTACCTGGGGATGTGGCCAGGTTGAAATGCCACCATTGACTAAAATCTGAATGCCCCACCTTTGGAAATCACTTCTAACTAGGGAATGAAAGTTCTTTTAGCCTCCTCCAGCCCTGTTGGGATGTTTATTCTGTTTGATTTATGTGTGTCTTCATTCAGCAATTTATTTACCAGACATTCATTGTGTAACTACTGTAGGTGAGGTGCTGTGCTGGGCATGACTCTCTGGGCTACTCAACTTCTAATCATATTGCTGTGGGCTGCTCTTCTATTAGGAAACCAGGAAAGAGAGAAGAAACACCTATTTCTTGAGGGACTTCACAGCAATTTCATGTACAGTGTCTCACTTGACCATGTCTGGATCCTTTACCATGGTCTAGAGTCATCTCACCTTGGACATGGCATAGCTGAAATGCCTTTGAGTTTTGTTTGGAGCCTCAAGAATATGGTTGAGCATCACTGGGTGTGTGGATCTGAGCACAGATCTTAGTTAATGAGGAAAGAAACATGGTCCTCAAAGCAGTTCAATTTCTGAAAATAACCACTGTATTTTCTATTAACAAACTTACTTCTAAGAACATCCTGACATCGAGTAACTACTCTTAGCTTCCACAAAATGAGATTCTTTTCCCCTAAGCTTTTCCCCAATAAATCAGAGACATACATGTCCATACAGCTACTGGACATTCTGGATTTTCATAGGTACTCTTAAACTCAACAAGTCTCAAACCAAATTCACTATCTCCCACATCCACTTACTCTTAAATTTGCTCATCTTCTTTCCTTTCTCTCCTGGTCAGTGTGCAAATCATTTAGTCATTCACCTGTACTTATAACCTGGGAGACAGCCTTGATTCCTCCTTGTCCTTTACCTGCCCCATCCAGTTAGTCACTGAGTCCTGCCTTTTTTTGCCTTCTTGGCATCTTTCAAATAGTAGCATCCATTCTATCACTATTGCCCCTGCCTTTCCTTACCGATATTCCTACAACACCCCCTCCAGTTGTTGGTCTTCTTGCCTTCAGTCCCATTCTGCTCCAGGCCATCTTAATCGGTATTTCCAGAGTGACCTTTCTACATCCAAATCTGACCATGCCGTTCTCCATCATGAAGCCTCCATTGGTCCTTCAGAATGTTCAGTGGAAAGGCCTTCTCAGTACAGAGTTACAAACTCCTTCATTAGTAGTCTCCCCACCTCCCACTTCTGTAATTAAACTTCCTATCCCTCAAAATGCACATTTAAAACCATTCATGTCAATTTACATGCCTGATTCCTGAAATCAGGATTTTTTTTTTTTAATTTTTTTTTTTCAACGTTTATTTATTTTTGGGACAGAGAGAGACAGAGCATGAACGGGGAAGGGGCAGAGAGAGAGGGAGACACAGAATCGGAAACAGGCTCCAGGCTCCGAGCCATCAGCCCAGAGCCCGACGCGGGGCTCAAACTCCCGGACCGCGAGATCGTGACCTGGCTGAAGTCGGATGCTTAACCGACTGCGCCACCCAGGCGCCCCTGGATTTTTTTTTTTTTTAATTCCCACATATGTTTCCTTTGTTCTCCTAGAAAACTTGTACCTACCCTAAAGACTCAGTTAAAACCTTCTTTCTGAAGGAAAGTGCTGTCTGATATCTTCAGGCAGGACAAATCCCTTCTACCTGCCAGCTCCGGGGAACACAGAACCACATCTTATAATACACATCCTGTTTGTACTGCTTACTTAGACCTTCCATATCCTTTGTCTTCTTGATTCTCCAACCCTGTCAGATGGGTCACTCTTATTCTATTTTACAGATGGCAATCAGGTTTACCTAACATTTCAAGGTTGTGCAGTTAGTAAATTCAAGGCCCAGTCTAGTGTCCCCACTGCCACGTACTATCTACTAAATACACTGCTGTCCCATTTGAGACAACAGCAGCAGCTTCTCTCATGTAGACAGGAGGGGCTTATTGGGGGCATCTGGTTGGAAAAGAGGTCTAGCTGACTTGCCTTCAAGCTGCATTTGTAAGGCAAGAACAGAGGTTGTATTTGGACTGTGGTATTCATCATTGAAAATTGTAATGTTTTCTGAAGCCATTTTTGTTTCACATATTGCATAAGATTGAGAAAAATCTAAGTTGTCTGTATTGAAAAATACTATCATCCCTGTACTTTTTTGTTCGTTGGTTTTTTGTTTGTTTTTTAGAAGGGGGTTTTAACTTGCATGAGATTGTGGGGAGGGACTTCGGCCTGTGTTTAGTGGGGCTGCTATCACCCTTAGTGCATTGCCGGGCATAGATTAGAAGTTCAGCCTGAATGCCCTAAATGTAGCCCCAGAAGAAATGCCATCACCAGGCATATACTTAGGGTTCTGGCCTTGAGCTGACTGCAGGTAGATAGAAGATGTGTCCACATAAACATTTCTGCATCTAAGGAACAAAACTGCTGCCAGTTTTGTCCACTGTGCTAATCAAATGTCCTGAATAAAGACACATCTGTGGCAAATTCCTTCTGGGTTTTAGAACTAAGGAATTGTTTCTCCTAAAGATGTACTAAACTTTTTATCACAGCAATAGTTACAGAAACCAGTAGAGGCCAAGCCTACTGAATCAGAATTATCTGGGAGCATAACAAATATACTAATTCCTCAGTCCCGTCCCCAGAAATTCTGATTGAGAGACCTGGAGAGGGCTGAGGAATCTGGTCGGTGCAGATTCCCGAGCTCTCTGCAGTGTACTGATTAAGCCACTGTTCCCAGCATTGGCCTCTAACAATGTCAACGTGAGGTGTGGCTGCTCCCACAGCTGTCACTGCTGAGGAGGCTCCCTACTGATCTCTGGCTGTAAAGAGTTCTCCTTGGTACAGAAGGCAACATATGCCTCTGAACCCTGATATCTTTTCCTCTCTGTCCTGAGGGCGTGACTCAGACCTGGTGAAAGGTGAGCCCTGGGTTCGAAGGATCTCTCCACCACTTGCCTCTGTGTCTGCAGACACGGAAATGAGGGCTCTAGGTACGCAGAGAGAAGCATCCTTTCGTTTCTAAGCAGGCATTTATGGGTCAGCAGAGCACTGACTGAGAACCTGAATTTCTCAGAAGTGGACTTGCCCAAGGTCACCGAGAGTTAGTGGCAGAGCCTGAATAGGATCTGGGTCCCTTACCTCTTAGACCAGTGCCTGCCCCACCATAGTCCACGGCTGCCATTGGAGAGCTATCCCTGCTCCAGCTCCTGTAGGAAGGGACACAAAACATGGGATTAGAGTGACTGTTGCATATTAAAAAATCAGCCCTTTGTCTGTCTTTGAACAGATCCACGGCTCATGTTCCCATTATTAGGACAGAAACTTCCCAGGAGACGGACAGGAGGAAAATGAGAAGGATTCAAGGAAGCTCTGCATTGGGGACAATTTTTTTTTTCTTTTTAAATTTCAAGTTAATATGAACCTGCTTATTTCTCCTCTGCCTCCTTAGTGACTAGCAAACGCAGTTGATTTATGCCACTTTCTCTAACTGGCGTTCTAATGGGTCCACGAGAGGAAAATAAAATATTTAATAAAATAAAATGTGACAAATGAACTCTTTGAGTGAAACAAGCCATATTAGAGTTGCCGATGCAGCAGAAGGAGGAAGGAGGTTCCGAGAGCTGGAAAGAGGCCCCAGTGAAGACTGTGATGGGTTTTGAATATTTTTTTAAATTTTAGATTGGAGGGATTTGACCATATTATACATAATCTGATGTATACATGTATACATTTCATCTCCACTCGCCATTCCTTTGTCGCTTCTCATTTGCTGCAGTCTGAGCAGGGTTCCCTATTATGTAAATAAGGGAATGAGACAGATGGTGCCACAAAGCAATGAATTCATTTGGGGGGAGGGCTTTAATTATGGATGGGTGGGCCCGGCTGTGTTTTGGGTTCAGCAAACGTCCCAAACGTTATGGGATTGGCAAAACCCCAGATGCAGTTTTCCAGGCACATTTTAAAATCCTGTCATATTTGCAGGGGAATTGAAGTTGGGATTTGTTTCTTGTTCTTTATTAAATTCCTCAAGTTGCTGGCCCTGATTTTTAGCCTCTGAAACTGTGGAGGAATTTGAGCAGTGTTTTAAGGAGCTGGTCTACAATTCTTTTAAGACTAAAGTGCTTCGTAGGTACTACTGACCTTTGAATAATCTTTTTTTTTAATGAGAAAATTGGGGATCCAGGATACTAGAAAAGAAAAATTGCAATTATTCATATACCCAGAAATGATTGCTATTAATTTGTTGATATATTGAATTTTAGTATTTTTTTTTAATTTTTTTTTTCAACGTTTATTTATTTTTGGGACAGAGAGAGACAGAGCATGAACGGGGGAGGGGCAGAGAGAGAGGGAGACACAGAATCGGAAACAGGCTCCAGTCTCCGAGCCATCAGCCCAGAGCCTGACGCGGGGCTCGAACTCACGGACCGCGAGATCGTGACCTGGCTGAAGTCGGACGCTTAACCGACTGCGCCACCCAGGCGCCCCGAATTTTAGTATTTTTAGTACACCTGCACACCGTTGAAATCTCACTATACTTGTTATTTTATATCTTGTGTGGTTACTTCATAGTACATCATAACCATTTCCTTATATCACGTTTTACTCATAATTTTCATGAATATATAATAGTTCATTGAATTTATGAGTCACTTGAAAAAAAATTAAAACTATATATTTTAGTGGGCATTTGTTTCACCTGGAGTAATAGAAAGTAGATCCTAGATTTTGTTTATGTCCTTGGTAGGATAAAATTTGTTCGGTGGAAACAGATGAACAGAATAATCAGAAATGGCTACAGGGATTTTTTTTTTTTTTTGGAGGGGGTGTTATTTAAGGTCAGTGTCAATGATAAATTGATTTAAGTCATGTGGCAAGTTCACAGTCAAAGGCAGAAGCTCAAAAAGAGACCCAGGACAGGCTGAGTTGGGAACATAGTATACACAAAGGACTTAGAGCTTTGGATATTATTACATAAAAGGCAGAATGCAAGTTAGGTGAAAACTTAAGGGAACAGAGTAGATCATTAGCATTTATGAATTTGGTATCCATGAATTCAGCTATTCACAAGGGACTTTGCAAGGCCAGGATATGGGGTGATTTATCATTTTGCTGCAATAGCACTTTAAATCACATGGGTTTGTAAAGCTTGTGTTTTGACCAAGCCACTCAGTCTATGAACCTAGCCAAGCACCCAGCTTTTGTGTTTTAATCAGTTTTGTGGCTTCATGCTCCTTGATGAGAACTTAGCAATTCTCATAATGTGATAAATTGTATTTCTTTGTGGGAGAAAAAAAAAAAAAAAACTAGACAAGAGAAGAACATCCACTGCAAGAGCTGGTGCTGAAAGGGAATAGAAAATAAGAAGCCTCAGAAAGTGATAGTCCCTTGCCAGAAAGCTGAACCCTTGGATTCATTAAGGAATGGAATGTCACACTTGGCAGTGCTCTGGCTCCATGACATAAACGAGTCCACCATACGCTCTGCACAGCATTAAGCGAAAGATATTTGTGATTCCACTTCAGGCAGCACTCTACTCTGTGCAAATACTGCTCATTAAGTAAATTATCAAAGAGCAACTTAAATGTTTCAGTTTTCCATTTTTTTTTTTCTGGGAGAAATTGTATTAGGGCAATATTTGTGAATGTGCTGGTTCATTAAGACCTCAGATGTATCAAGGATTTAAGGAAGTCTTTTTTAGTGAGAAGTTGCAGCGAGTCCATTTCAACTTTGACAAATTCTGAGTTCTCTGTAAATTCCAGACAAGTGAGGTAGGATGAAAATAACCTGCTGCGGATAGAGCAGTGAGCTTATTATGCAAAATGTGACTGGTGTGGACCAGTAATTCACATCTCAGATGAGCCAGAAGAAAGAAAGCTGTCTGCACGTGAGTGCTGAATATACCTGTGACTGATGGGGTGACCAGAAGACCATTTTAAACCACCGTGCAAATTCGCTTTGATCCTGGATTGGAGATCCACACAGGGGCTGGGCCTAAAGGAAACCATGCTGTCAATTAAAAAGCAGTACAAATGGAAACTATTGCACACAGAATCAATATACATAGCCCTGACTGGTCACAGACAAAATTATGGAGGAGACACAGTTGGCTTCCGAAGTCTTCCCATAGAGAGGAAGTCCATTAGACCAAAGTTGGAATCCTATCTGTTCGTTACAACTTACACTACCTTGTTCACTTCATCTCTCTGAGCCTCAGTTCCCTCATCTGCAAATTAGGTGCGGCACAAAATCAGTAACAAGCCAATGCTTCCCATTTTCTATCTATGCATTCCTAGTATCAGAGGAGAAGGTGTTGGTTCCTCTGGAAGGACGAGAGTTAACTGTAAAGCAGCCTGAAGCAAGCACTCACTTTTGTTGTTTTCTGACAAACAAGAATGTGCATTGTCTGGCCCCAGCCATCTCTCCAGCCTGGTCTACCACCTTTCCTTTACCCTGTGTGCTTCAGGACCATTGACCTTCTTTCCATTTCTTGAATATGTCCTAACTCCCATCTACTTCAAGGCCTTGGTTCATGCTGTTCCATCTGCACCCACTTCCCTACCACTTTTACTCCCTGCCTTTCACTTAACTTAGCTCTTCTTATCCTTCAGATGATACTTCACTTGCCTTCGTTCTAAGCTTTTTAAGGACTGTGAAGCTTTTCCCCCAGGACCAGCTAGTTACCGACAAACACCTACAACCAATATGACTGAGAAAGAAAGGGTGTTTCAGGAAGATTCCACTTATGCCCCTGTTGAATCGTTACCATATTTAAATAGCAGACCTTCCTCAATCCATTTCACTAAAAAGAGGCTAGATCTTAGGAGTAGATTCATTTCAGCCAATAAGCACACAAGGATGGTGCCTACTGAAAAGAAATTTTTCTTCAGGTAGAGCTGACAAACGGGCTACTTCCTCCTAGATTTCAATTTTCTAACTTATGGTTTGGATGGCATATGAGTCATGTTTGTAAAGGAATGACCTCAGCTGACTTATGGCTTTTTCTCTCTGTATATAAAAGTCAGAAAGCTTAAATCCCTGGAAAATTATACAGATCATTATTCTAAGGCGAACCTTGTTTCATTCTGTGCCCTCTATCGCCCTAGAAAGAAAAGGGAACTATTTTCACTGCAGTGAAGGCAATCTTTGCCGTCCACCAAGTTTCTTACAAGAGGAATTCTCTAAACAAAGATGAGGGCTCAGATGGGAAGTGCATAAAATAATAGATCCATGTTCACTGAAGTTCTTCTGCTTTCCCAGTTATTTTCAGACCCATTTTATGAGAGCCATTCTTTCAAGGATAGAGCTTTTCAGGCCATTAAAATACGTATGTTTTGTTGTAGGAGATACTTCAGTATCAGAATTGTAGGTCTCTCAATCAGACTTCCAGGGATTCAAATCTGATGTACAAGCTGGTTTTATTTAGCTTTTGTATGGCTCCATGCCATCATCTGGAAAATAGAGGAATATAGTAGAACACATCTTGTAGGATTTTGTAAAATGACCGGTTTGGACTAAGCCAATGGTGCTCTGCTTGGAATCCCTTGTTTTTTACCAGAGTCCTCAAGAGGTACTGATGGGGGCCAATATGGGATTCAAATACAGGACAGACCATACAAGCACAAATAAGAATAAAAGTAGAATTTTGTGGTCAAAGTGTTAGAAACTCTTAGAAACAAAAATGATGAAACCTCTTTCTTGCCTATTTATCTAGCTTTATTCAATTATTTATACCCTACTTCAGTCTGTTTCTAAGAGCTACTTGTGAGAAAGAAGACCATAATTTTGCTTTTATATAATGCTGTAGGAGACATCTGTTTATTTGACATTCTCCATCTTTATATGAATATTTTTCTAGTTTATTAAAGCAAAATTATATTTTAATTTTTAAAACTTGGGTCTCCTCTTGATTGAATAATATGCGATTAAAATGATTATTACGAAGATGTAGGAAAATGAAATTTCTATCTTAACGATTCATTCAAAAAACATTTGTTGATATCTCATTCTATTCTAGGGTCTATGGATACAGACATGAAATGTAGCCCCTGAGAGCAATTTACATAAAATGGAGGAGACAGTCAAGTAAATAGACACATTCCTGAGCAAAGTGACGGCTGAGAGCATTTTAAGGACAAAGTATGATTTGCTAGGCCATTGGGTAGACGAAGAAGGCATGAAGCATGGGAGAGCATTGTTGTGGTTAGAAAAATATCGGTGGTTGGGCAACAGGGAAAAAGATAAGGAAAGACGAGCAGACAAAATCATAGAGGTGAAGATGCCATGCTAAGGAGTTGCACTTTTACAGTGAAGGGTCATAAGAATCCATTGAAGGATTTTCACTTAGGAAACAATGCACTGATTTGCAGTTTTGGAAGCCCAGTCTAACAATAGTTTTAAGTAAGAAAAGGAAAGAAGAGATAATGGAGTGGTGGAATTCATAACATAATTGATGCAGTCCTGGCAAGGGTAAGCAGAGGTCTCAGGTGTCCTATATAATGTAGTGTTTTCTTCTCTTACCTAACACAAAACAAGTATCTCATTTTTGATAGGCTTATTCTTCAGCTATGCCATTGCTCTTATCCATGCTCTTATCTGTCTTAGCTATGCCATCTGCTCTTGCAGAGGAAAGAGGGGATATTATTATTTAAAAAGTATTTCCAAGAAATTAAGCGCTGTGCCACTTGCCTTCACATATTAATAACAATGTGAAGTAGGCATTATTTGTAACCATTTCTAGCTGCAAAATCCCGAATCATATTTTTTGTGAATATATTTCTATCAGTGTAAAGATTTTCTGAAAGCGGAAACTGTGTTGACCTCAGAACTTTGGAATGTCATCAGACTAGCAATAGTTCTGCCCAATGTTATTCTTATATCCTGCCCTCCAACCCTCAAACTATTCATTTGCGCTGTTCATCATATGTACCAGTTCTTCCCATTTGGGACATATGTTAGAATTGTCCTTCCCCAGCTCCTGTTTGCTTGTATGGTGCCATGTGAGTAGTTCTGGTCACTGAGCTTGAGTGGAATTGAAACCCATTACTTCAAAGCTGGATCATTTGAGTGACTCTGTGAGACACTCCAAGCTCTTTCTTCTCTTAGTCATGTTACTCTACTAGCCTGAATCCTGGACATGCTGACCCCCCGAGCAAAGTTCTAAGCTTATACATGGTAGACATGTTGTAAGAGTGAGTAATAAGCCTTTGTTACTTTAATCTAGAGTTTCTCAACTTTGGTGCTAGTGGCACTTTGAGTAATTCTTGATTCTAATATTGACCAGTAATCCTGACTCTACTCACTAGTCAGTAGCACCCTTCCCTAGTCATGATAACCAAAATTGTGTCCAGACATCATCAAATGTTCCCTACAAAGAAAAAATTCCTCCTGGTTGAGAACCACTGTTTTAACCCACTGAGATTTTTGTTCATTAGTGCAGTATAATATAGCTAAGACTGGTAAATACCCCAAATTCTTGTTTTCATCTTTTACTCCTTTCTTTGTAATTCTCCATATATACTTTGATCTGTAAAACATTGTCTTTTATATCCTCACATTTTTTTACCCTTTTTAAAATGTATTTAAAGCAATTTAGATCAAATGCTATTAAAATTTGTCTTTTCATGGTACCCACTCAACCCAGTCAAGAGGGTTTCTAATAATATATGTGTCCCTTGGTAACAGTTGTCATTAAAACAAGTAGGAAAATTTTTAATTGTATCCCAGTTTAGTTTATTTACAATTCCCAGCTTGCTACAATAATCTGGTTCATTTTGGTTTAATTGGGGATACACATGAGGACAGCAAAACACTAAGAAGGAACGTTTCTGTTCTCAAAGAGTTTGCAAACCAGTTTGGCAGGTAATACGCATTCGTAAGAAAATATTCATAATGCACGCTGTGCATTCTTTTACTATACCTGTAAAGTGCTTATAATGATGCCTGGCACATAGTGTAAAGTCAATAAATGTTAGACATTAGTATTATAAAACATCACTTTATATACCAGCTGAAAAATTTCCCTAAGCCCTGTATTACACAGTAGATTGTTCAAAAGCAAGAACCATGTCTTACTCAACTTTGAATTCCCAGTGCTTGGTACTTTGGTACCAGAAAGATACACAAAATGTGTTGAAGGAATGAGCATGAGTTTAAGTGGAAATATACAACACATTTTACTTGGTTAGAAGAGAGAGCACTTTGGACAGATGTATTCAGGGATAGTTTATGATGTTACATTCTTTAAACCAGGGTAAAGAATTTAGGAGACAACTTTGTACTTAGCAATAATTTCCGTAGTGGATTATTTTGTCTGTTTCTTCTTGGGAATGAGTAGTGCAAGTAATATAATGTGAAGTAAACAAAGCGAGAGTTTGGGTCTGAAGACCTACATTGGAGTCTTAGTCCTACCACATACAATCAGCAGGAAAACATAATCTTTCAGAGCTTTGTTTCCTACATCTGTAGAATAATAATTATTAATATCCACTTCCCACACATTTTGGAAATTTTAAAGGATCTTTATGATATATATAAAACATTTAATACAAGTTCATTCACGTGAAGTATGCTATTGCTACCAGTTTACAAGGACTAATGAGAAATCCATGGAGAGTAGGCAAATATGAGCATCTGGAAATAAGTCTACAAAGACCGATGGAGAGGACTCATTTCATCCCTGAGTAATTAAGAATGAGATAACAAAATAAGAGAATAGATGTATTCACTTAAAAGTAACAGGAAGCCATAATCCATTTATTAATAGTAGTTAGAAGTACCTGGGGTTGGGGGCACCTGGGTGGCTCAGTCGGTTAAGGGTCTGACTTCGGCTCAGGTCATGATCTCACAGCTCATGAGTTCGAGCCTCATGTTGGGCTCTGTGCTGACAGCTCAGAGCCTGGAGCCTGCTTCAGATTCTGTCTCCCTCTCTCTCTGCCCTTTCCGCTCCCCTGCTCTCAAAAATGAATAAACATTAAAAAAAAAAGATTAAAAAAAAAAGATTAAAAAAAAAAACGAAGCACCTGGGGTTAGACAACAGGATCATGGCTCACTGCAGAATCTAACCCTAGCTTTCCCATTATCAAGAAGCACAGAAGATGAGGGGTTCTACTGTCCAGTTATGATTTTCTTCCTGCCCAAGGCCATCTTAACTATGTGTGTATTCCATGCCATTTTCTCACCCTACTTGAGGAAGAGATAAAATGGTTTGGAAACGTCTCGAATGGTTTATTAGAAAGGAAGGAAGAAATTATACAGTGAAAAAATGAGGAATGAGAAGGGATTGAAGATGAATACCAAAAGGTTGACAAACAGACACTTAAGCCTGAGACTGGAAAAAATGAGATGGAGTCATAATCCCTGTACCCAGCTATTCAATATGTAGGTTTTTTCCCACAAAAAGCAAGCCTTTTACTAAAGTGTTACTTAATACTCCATAGAAAATGAGTGGGATTCATAATAATGAGTAAGATTAAGAGAATTTCAAGAGAAGGGGCAGACTTGGGTGATTTCGTATCATCCTGTGGCTTCTTTGGACTTGATGTCGCCAATCACGATATAGTCTATGGCTCCAGAGGGTTTGACAAACTCTGTCTGAGATGCTTCTCAAACCCCTGACCATGTATGATGAGAAATAGCATGCTCCAATGATTAAATGCTTGATTTCTGTCTCTAAATCTTTGACAGCCTTACATTTAGGACGGAAGTGGCTGGTTTTGATGGCTCCAGAGGAGAGAATGTGGGTCAAGCAGAGTTAGATGCTAGCACTCCTTCTAAAAATGAAGGTGCCTGGAAACTGGAATTAGTAGAAGTACTTGAGCAGAAAGTAGATAAATATCCATTTGCGGTGGTGAGGAACTGGCATATAAATCCTTTCCATTTCAACATTACTATCACCTTAGTCCTATCTTCCACCCAGCAGAGGCATTTTCTCTATAGCATGCTTAGAAAATGGAGCCCTCTAGCTAATTTGTTTTTTGAGTACTTGTTACGTGTGCATGCTACCTGCTGTAGTTTGATCTTCTAGAGATGGCAATTCATTGATTTATGGAACAAATTTCCTGCAAAGGGTGGAGGGCATGATTTTCAGAGTGCAGGTGGAAAAACCACATTTAACCAACAAAGTTAATAGGAAGAATATCCTTCAGTTTGAGAACTGAGAAAACCAAGCTCTAGCACTTAATGTTTCTGTTTTGTCTTTTACTAAATATGCATAAACTCATTTTCTAATGAAGGTGTTAGTCAACATGTATTTAGCACTTTATCATTTGAAAAGTCTCCATATTTTAAAAATTTCACTTAAACTTCAGAAAAACTGCATTATCCTAGTTCATAGGGGAGGACGCTTAGAAGATAATAGACAGTAAAAGTTGAAATGGCATCTATGTGCTGGGACTGAGCTGAAGACTTGAGGTGTGTTACTGCTAAGTCTCGTAGTATGTGTACAAAGTTTTAGTCCCAGGAAGCAGAGGCTGAAAATAGTAACATAGCCCAAGAGGTGAAGCAGGAGGTCTTAATACATTGGGCCACCACCAGCAGAACAAAAAATATTCGTATCAAAGAGTGTAAGAAACAAGAGTTCAGGGTTTGTTCAGTATTCAACAAACATGAATTTGACACTGTTCCTGGTCTCAAGGAGCTCATGGTCTAGGAGGATCTGGACCATGCATCTGCCTTCTGGGATGGGAGCCTCAGCAACCAGCCTGGAACTTCATCTAATATATCTAGTGTGATGGCCACAGTGACCTCACCAGAAAGGTATGGAGATCATAAACATTTGCTAAAAGCATGTAGTTGCTCGCTAGCAGAGCTTGAATTTGTAGCAATTCTGTTGGAATTCAAAACTTCATACTCTTCCAAAGTCTTTAAACTTAGCCCAAACTTCATCTCACTAAATTTTATCATCATACTTAATTGACTCTCTTTGCCTACAAGGGCCTTTCCAGCCATTTCCCATGCAACTCAAACCCCCACATTTTCAATAAAGTAACCCCCACTTACAGAACCCATACAATATCTGGCCACTGTCCATATTCCATCTCATAATTTCTTTTTCTTCACCCACCCTGGACTGCTGTCTCTTTCCCCTCCTTGCAGAGGAAAAAGCCATATGCATCTCCATCCCAGGGTGAACTTGACCACTGAGTTCATTGCTTGTTGGTGTCATGGAGAGAACACTAGCACTAGTACTGTCCTGTGGGTTAAGATGTGGTATTGACTTCTGGGGGATGCTGGATCACTCTCCCATGCAGAGTATTTGCTATATCTAATTTAACCATAATAACCACTCTTGAGATAGATACTATTATTATCTTCATCAAATACATGATGAAACTGAGACCTGGTGAGCAAGTAAGAAAGAAAATCAGTGGCACACAGAAAGTAAGTGATGGGGTCAAGACTTAGCCCTAAATCTGTTTGTTAGAAGTAAGAGACCACACTCTGAAGTATGATGCTCATTGTCTCCTTGCTTGTGATCCCTTTTCGGTAGAATGGAATTGGATCAATGTGCTCTGTTTCAGTTCCAATGGTATTTTCTTTTCAAACAAAATGATATGAGGAATCCAAATACATAAAGATAAAAAGGTTTTGGTGTATTTCTTTGGTTTCCGTGTATTATCTATATACACACATATATTTATTTAATACATGCTTATTATTATAAAAGCACTAAAATATTTCTCATATAGAGAAGTTTTTTTGAAAGACGATAGTTTTTCAATGGAGAAGCTTATTTTTCCATTAACAATTAGAAGATTGAGAGAGAAGCAGTAAGGTATTTTTATTTCAAGACTGAATCACTAACATGATCTAATAGCTGCTCACTTTCGTTACTTGTTAAGTGTCTCATTTGGAGTCTGTTAATAAACTGGCTCCAATCTAGCTGGTTGAAATGTCTGTGGCAGGAAATACCTTTCACATATATCTGATAACAATATAAGATGTCTTGGCGATTTCATTAAAAAAAAAAAATCTCAGATGTCTTAGCACACCTCCTGTGTGTCATTTTTCAAGGGTGTAAAAATCTACTTTGTTTTTTATTCAGTAGAAATTTGAAGTTTCTGTTTCCCTGCTGACACCTTATTTGCAATTATAAGCATGAAAATACCAGAATTCTGAAAAACTGTTGTATTTTTGTTAGCTACTTAATAAATGGAATCCCTTCACTGACAAACACAATCTTTTCCTCTTCTCTTAAAACCTTTGAAATATTTGTACTAGCACTTTACCTTCAGTTCATCATATGAGTCTCCTGTAAAAAAGGCAATTCTGAAACATACTGCCAATATAATTACCCACAACTCTGAAAGTTTGCAGGTTTAAGGCTACACCTTAATATAATTGATTCTTTATATGGCCTGAAACAACCCCGTTTAGAAAGATATTGTATGTTTCTAAGAAGTTAACACCTTATGTTTGACCATACAATATTATCAAAGCCTCATCAGATGGCTGAACACATAGAGCTGTTACTTCTATGCTTCTCCCAGACGTTACTTTCCTATCATTTGTACAGATGTCACTATACTTCGGCCGGTTTAAGATGATACCTCTTTTTAAATTTCATCTGCATGAACCTAGCATATAAAGATAAGAAATATATGGAGAGACACAGTATTAGTGATAAAGTTCAGTAAAGAGTTCACAAACTGACCACTTTCACTAACCAACTGTGTAGTTTGGATGTTAAAAATTTCACTTCTCCCTAGACTTACCAGAAATTGGAAACGGTGTATATATTTTTATTTCTATAATGGTCTCCTCTTACATTTGAATTAGAATTTTTAAAAGTAGTAGTTTTTTAATACTTTCCCTCCATAGAATCTGCTTCTGTCATGGGAGGCAGTGCGTGTTCATGTCACTAACAGGCAATTTGCATGAGATTTGAAAACATTAAAACTGTTCAATTAATATTGAACAAAGCAAGTAAGAAGAGTCGTTTATTGTACCATCTTTTATTTAGATGTGACTAACCTGTCAGAGACTGTAACACTATTTTGAACTAGTTGTTTGCACAAAACATACTGCAGACATGGATGATCTTGTGATCATAAACATGGATTCCTCCAGCTTTTCCATCATCCATCATTGTAGTTTCTTGATTTTGAGTGAGTTTGTGTGCGTTGTCAGCTGTTTCCTTCATTCCGTATGACATTCTCAATGGGTTAACATTAGCTGATATATCAATAAATGCTAATTCACCATATCTAATTACCCTTTTATTTCCCTTCCTCCCTCCCTCCCTTTCCCCTTTCCCACCTCCTTCCCTCCCCCCTTACTCCCCATGCCCCTTCCCTTCTACCTGCCCTCCTTCCCCCCTTCCCCCTTCCCTCCTTCTCACTCCCCTCTCTCTCATCAGATATCTCTTTCTAGTTTTAAGGGTATTTCTTACATCTCCTGAAAAAAATTATAAACATAAAAATGAGACAACTGAATTTTTTAATGTTACTTTATCAATAAACCAGAAGGCTCCAAGATTTAAAATTAGCACTAAAACTATAACATAATATTTTGACTCTATACACGTTGTCTTCCCTTCTTAATACACTATTGCCTGTTAATTGAAGATGGAGCATGTGCCAAGCAGATGTAACATGGGCATTCTGTACATGAGCTGAGGTAGCAGGCTTGCTTTTGTTCAAATTTATGAGAGTTGACATATTCAGTCTTGAAGTTTTTTTAAAAGTTCAGTGCAGTGCTATAACTTTCCTTTGCAATGACACATTTACCATAAGTTCTCTCTCTCTGTCTCTGTCTGTCTCTGTCTGCCTGTCTGTCTCTCTCTCTCTCTCTCTCTCTCACACACACACACACACACACACACACACACACGTAAAGATTAGCAATGTGCTTTAGTGAGGGTGGAAGAAAATGAGTTCTCTCACACATTCTTGGGGGGTGCCATCCATACCCTTTTCTCTGCAATTCCAATTCTGGGGATATGGCTTATAGAAACCCTGGCACAGAGATGGGCAAGAAAGTTCATTGCAACACTATTTGTATTATTGAAAAAAAGTGGAAACTAGTTAAATGAAGGACCACATGGGTGATGGTCTACACAACTCCAGCGGGTGCTCTTGACCTGTGGATTTTATGAATGGTGCCCTCCGGATGATCCTCTTTGGAAACCCTAATGTGTTTAGAAATGCCAAAGTGGTTAAATTGCTTACAGTCTGTCTCATCTATAACCAGGAAAAAGAATAAAGTATAGCTATATCTCCTGGGGGGACATATGCCAGCTAGACTGTTAGGGAAAAATATCATTTGTAGAACTGAACGTGCGATTAAATCTCACTTACATTTAACAAAACAACAACATTAAAAACAATTTTTAGGGGCGCCTGGGTGGCTCAGTAGGTTAAGTGTCCGACTTCGGCTCAGGTCACGATCTCACGGTCCATGAGTTCAAGCCCCGCGTCGGGCTCTGTGCTGACAGCTCAGAGCCTGGAGCCTGTTTCAGATTCTGTGTCTCCCTCTCTCTCTCTGACCCTCCCCCATTCATGCTCTGTCTCTCTCTGTCTCAAAAATAAACAAAAACGTTAAAAAAATTAAAAAAAAACACTTTTTAAAAACCCCAAATTATGTGTGAAGAAATTTAGTATAAAGTTTAAGAGTATAGGCTCTAGAGCCAGACTGCCTAAGACTGAATAGTGTCTCCAACACTTGCTAGCTGTATGTACTTGGAAACATTACTAAGCCCACCTGTGCATCAACTTCCTCATCTGTAAAATGGGGATAACAACAAGTGCCTGTCTCCTAGAATTGTTGTGATGATTTAATAAACTAATATGTGAAAAGCCTTTAGAACAGTGCATGCATATAGTAAGCTGTATTGTTATTATTACTACATATTTGTGTGAACCTATCAGAATACTCTTAGACATGTAGAGAGAAATATACAGAAGTATCCACACCAAACTGTTACCATTTCCCTCATCACAGAAAGTTCTAGGCAGTCCTGTTCCATATATTAATATTTGTTTTTATACTTATATTTCTGCAAGACTATTACTTGCCTTTTAAGACTATTAATGTCTTTGTAATACAATTTTTATTTTTATTTTTTTTAAATTTTTTTTTTAATGTTGATTTATTTTTGAGACAGAGAGAGACAGAGCATGAACAGGGGAGGGTCAGAGAGAGAGGGAGACACAGAATCTGAAACAGGCTCCAGGCTCTGAGCTGTCAGCACAGAGCCCGACGCGGGGCTCGAACTCACGGACCGTGAGATCGTGACCTGAGCCGAAGTTGGCCGCTTAACCGACTGAGCCACCCAGGCGCCCCTGTAATATAATTTTTAAAAATTTTATGCAGTTTTTTCTTATTTGTGCTTTGCTTAGAGAAGCTATCTTAATCCATGATTATAAATGTATTAAGTTTACTTTCTCTCTTTAAAGCATGTGAGGTTTAGCTTTGTGTGTGATGTGAAGTAGGGATCCAGTACTATTTTGTGTGTGTGTGAATATGTAGATCTATGTAGATCTACATTTTTTAATAAAAGAGAATTTTTATTTTTTTTAAGAGAAATGAGACGATGAGGTTACACTGGGGGTTTAATTCTGTGCGTTAGCATTTGAGAAGTCAATGCCCCACTTAATTGGGGCCCGTGTCCTATGGTTTTTGTGGGTTCTTATGATCCCCATCACTTCCAGCATGCCAGAGGATGATTTAATTAGCATTTTTTAATAGGAGAGAACCACTTCTAAGTCTCATGTCTGTATTAATACTGAGAATATCAAAGATTAACCCAAAAAAAGAATGCAGGCATGGTCTTTATTATACCAAGCCTGTTTTGCTCATGTATATTGCTACATGGCTCTTTGCACCATCTGAATTTTTGAGCCATTAATCTGTATGTCTATTCCTGAGCCCATATCACATCCTTAAATTACCACAATGTTATAGAATATTTTCTATGATCTGCAGTAATGGGTGTAAATATAGATTATCTATTTTTAACATTTTTTTCTCAACCCACTTACAAATCGTATACTTGTAGTCTCATTTAAAGAATAATAACAGCATTTTGGGATATTACTCGGTCATTAAAAAGAAAGAAAGCTTGCCATTTGCAAGAAAATGGGTGAATCTAGAGGGTATAATGCTAAAGTAAATCAGTTAAAGACAAATAGCATATGATTTGACTCAGGTGAAATTTAAGAAAGAAAACAAAGAAAAAAGAGACAAGCAGACAAACTCTTAATATAGAGAACAAACTGATGGTACCAGAGGGGAGGTGGGTGAGGGAAAGGTGAAATAGGTGAAGGGATTAGAAGTACAGTTATCTTGTTGAGCACTGAATGGTGTATGGAATTGTTGAATCACAGTATTGTACACCTGAAACTAATATAACACTATATGTTAATTATACTAGAATTAAAATTTAAAAAAACTTTACAAAAAGTAACTGTTTATTGATAGCTACATGCCATATCCTCGCAATATTCTTATCAGTAGCCGTATATTGAGAACTGGAATCACAGAGAGATTAAACAATTTTTTTATGGAGGTGTAGTTTACACACAATATAACATCACTTTCAGGTGTGCAAAATAGTAATTCTATGCTATGCTCACTGCAAATATAACTACCATCTGTCACCATACAATGCTAAGAGGTTAAATAATTTTGCCAAAGTGACATGGCTCTTACGGCATTTCCTAACGCCTCAACATTTATATTTATGCCTCCTATGTTGTTCATAATATTGTTCATAGGAATCCATTCTTTATTCCCTCTAATCCTACTGGTCCAAAATCTGTCTACTTCATTAATTTTTACAAAGAACACATTGAAAATTATTATTAATATGATCTACTTTTAAAATATATTTTTTTCTTTTTTCTTTTCTTTAATGTTTATTTATTTTTGACAGAGAGAGAGACAGAGTGTGAGCAGGGGAAGGGCAGAGAGAGAGGGAGACACAGAATCCGAAGCAGGCTCCAGGTTCTGAGCTGTCAGCACAGAGCCCGGCGCGGGGCTGGAACTCACAGACCGCGAGATCATGACTTGAGCCGAAGTCGGACGTTCAACCGACTGAGCCACCCAGGCGCCCCTAAAATATATTTTTTTTCTTTAAATCTTTAGTAGTTCCTGGAACACATTTCTGTTGTGTTATTTTTCTGCTTAAAGTATAATTGACAAATAGTATATTAGTTTCAAGGGTACAACATTATGTTCACCATACATAGCTACAAATTTTTTTTCTTGTGATGAGGACTTTAAAGATCTTCTCTCTTAGCAACTTTAGGGTATGCAACACAGTATTATTAATTATAGTCACCATGCTGTACATCATATCCCCATGGCTTATTGATTTTATAACTGGAAGTTTGTACCTTTTAACCCATTTCATCCATTTCTCCTACCCCCACACTCTGCCTCTGCTGATCATCCATCTGTTCTTTGTATCTGTAAGCTTTTGTTTGTTTTAGATTCCACATATAAGTGAAATCATCTAGTATTTGTCTTTCTCTGCCTTATTTCAATTGACATAATGCCCTCAAGGTCTATACATGTCACAAATGACCAGATTTCCTTTCTTTTTATGACTGAATAGTATTCCTGTGTGTGTGTGTGTGTGTGTGTGTGTGTGTGTGTGTGTGTGTGGTGTGTATAATGTATATATGTATATATACAACACATCTTACACATCTTATTTATTGATTCATCCATCAATAGACACTTAAGTTGTTTCCGTATCTTGGCTTTTGTAAATAATGCAGCAGTGAACTCGGGGTGCATGTACGTTTTTGAATTGGTGTTTTTATTTTCTTCAGGTAAATATTCAGGAGTGGAATTGCTGGATCATATGGTGGTTCTATTTTTAATTTTTTGAGAAATGTCCATACTGTTTTCCATTGTGGCTACACCAATTGACGTTCCCACCAACCATGCACAAGTGTCCTGTTTTCTCTACATCCTTGTCAACACATGTTATTTCTTGTCATTAAGATTATAGAGTGAATGTCTGGGTTACTTATTTTCAGTCTACCTCTTCTCTTATAAAGAGTTTTATATCTTTGCATTTCCTTATGAATACAGCTTTGGCTTATATGTCTTTTTTAATTAAAACATAAAAATATTTATTTTTTGGCTTATATGTTTTATCATGAAAGGCTCTCTTTTTACATTTCTGAATTTTTTGTATGTTTAATTAAAAATGTTTTTTGAGGGGCACCTGGGTGGCTCAGTCGGTTGAACGTCTGACTTCGGCTCAGGTCATAATCTCGTGGTCCCGGCAGCTGCTATTTTCTCCCTGGGGCGTAAGGGCTGGTGACATAGCTCCACCGAAGAATCACAGAAAAAAGGTCTATAGAACTTCTTTTGTTTGTTCTTCATCTTTTTGTTTTATTTGTAATAAGCCAGCATGCTGCCTCACCTTGATCATCAGTTGAGCCCCGCGTTGGGCTCTGTGCTGATAGCTCAGAGCCTGGAGCCCGTTTCAGATTCTGTGTCTCCCTCTCTCTCTGACCCGCCCCTGTTCATGCTCTGTCTCTCCCTGTATCAAAAATAAATAAAATGTTAAAGACATTAAAAAAAAATGTTTGAGTGTAACTGACACACACATTATTGCATTTGTTTCAAGTGTACAGTGTTGTGATTCAACTTCTGTGTTATGCTGTGGTCACAAGTGTAGCTACCATCTGTCACCATTGTATGTTTAATTTTGATTACTTCTTTAATAGCATTATATAAAGAGATACTCTAGATTTCCAAGTGAGTAGATTATTTCATATTCTTTATTTTCGGATTGTGTGGCAGAAAAAGAAATGCCACCAATTCACCCAACCCTGTTTCAACTATCTCCTCTTTGCTGAGCAGGTGGGGACCTACACTCCACAATCCTTGTAGTTAGGTGAACCACGTGACTAATTCTGGCCAACGGAATGTGGGCACAAGTGACGTGACATATTCAGGCTGAGGCCATGGAAAGCCCTATCTCATTGGGCTCTTCTCTGGTCTTCTTGTCTTGGGTGGTAAGGGTGGAGACCTTTGTTGAGATGGCTGAATTATAGGATGAAAGGATATTTATAGGTGAGAAGGAGAAATAACTTAAAATGGATTTTGTGTGAGTGAGAAACTTGTTGTTTGGGGCCACTGAGGTTTTGGGGTTTCTCCCTCAGCATAGACCTGGCCTAACCTGGTAAATATAAGCTATTATTTTTGCTTCTGTCAACATCCTCATAATCATCAGTACTGCTTCCTATTAGTTAACTTGCATGTGGTAGAAATAATAGTCAAAACAAAAATGTTCTGTATTGGGGAAACGTAACAGAAACTCCTCAGTGCTATCGATTTACTGAAGCGGCTGTACTTGTGTTCTTAGCCCTCTATATGCAAATACAGCATCCTCCATTCACTCATTCTTTTATATTTTCCAGGCCCCTATTCTGGACAGTATTTTATGCTAACCTCTCTGCATACCCTCTGTGAATAAGAATGTGCAAGGGGAGAGAATGACACATTTTCCTGAAACTTTTAAATAAGAACAAGTAAGGGTGACTAGAAATAGATGCCCTTTGGCCTTTGATTCCCAAAATTGTCACATCGCCCATCTTCCTCACTTCCCCCATGATCATGGTTCATTATTGAATTTTTCTTATTTTGATCATTTTCCTAATTATCTTGTGTTTTGTGGATTTCGTTTTTAGATAGCAGCCTGACTGCCACTTCTGATTTGGGCGGTTTTTGCACATGCTATTGTTTGCAGACACGTTTTGGCTGGGACTTCATCTGATGAGCCATTTGTTAGTTCTGATTGAGTAGGTCACTTGTGGGCTCAATTAACCACTTGCCCTTCATCTGATGGTGCAAGTGGCCAATTGCACCTGCAATTAGCTAATGAAGGGTTTGGTCATTTCCATAGGCAATTTTGCCTTTATCTAATTGTGGGGCTGCATAAGATTCCTTTCATCATTGGAGCATCTACCAGTCAGTGTAGGCAGAAGATGACTCCTGATGGTGGTAAGGTAGCAAAAAAGGAAACTCACAGTTTTTTGTTTTGTTTTAATTTCTCCACATGGGTTTTCCCCCCAATCTTTAAAAGTGGTGGTAAAATACATAATGACAAAATTTATTATCCTAGCTATTTTTAAGTGTATGGTTCACTGGTATTAAAACATAATGTTGTACAACCATCACCATCATCCATGTCCATGACTCTTTTAATATTGTAAAACTGAAACTGTCTCGCATTAAAGAGAAGTTTCCCCTTCCCCTCCTTACCCCCCCCCCCCCCGCCCCAGGCTCTGGCAGCTACCATTCTACTTTCTGTCCCCATGACTTTGACGACTCTAAGTATCTCATATAAATGGAATCATATAGTATTTGTCTTTTTGTGAATGGCTTAGGAAATTTTGAAATTTTATTCTCTAATGCAGTTATCCAGGGTAGGCAAAATTCACAGATTAAAAGCCTGGAATTTGTTCAAATTAAAAAGATCACTATGTAGATGTTTTAAAAATATTTTGCTTAATGGCTATTTAGCTGCCTAACATCTTTTCTCACATTACAAGCTTACAGAATTCTGAGAGAAAGAGAGAGAGAGAGAGAGAGAGAGAGAGAGAGAGAGAGAGAACACGTGCATGAGTGAACTTGCGTGCATTGAGGGTTTATGTAACGTGAACTCATTTCAAGAATTTGTGTCCGTGGTCTGAAAGAGCTGAAGGTGCCCCAGAAGCTAGATCAGGCTCTGAACAGAGAAATCATAGAGAAAAAGAGGGCTGTGAACTCAGGAAGAGGAGGAGGGATTTATCACTTCTCTCCTTTTGATAAATGTTTTACGAATGGCCTTTCGTGGGTTGAATAGTTCATTTAAGAACCAGGAAGCAGAACTAGAAGACACTTTTTTGTTTTTTATTTTTATTTTTTACGTAATGCCAAGATAAAAGTACCGCAAACATCTCACTTCCATCTATAATACTAACTGAAAACAGTGGAGTTCTTCCCTTCTAGAAAGTGACCAGTGCAGAGGCAACAAGCAGAGAAAGCACTTATTGTCCAGATTTTTCATTGTATATAATCTGTTGGAATCATAGGCACACAGTCAATTTCTATGGCCCATCTGTCAGGACATTGAAATTGCTTTATTATACAGAACCCACTCACAGATTCCATGGACTCAGTAAGGAATATTTACCGAGTGTCATCCGAGATCTCAGAGGTTCCATAAAACACTTAATTAACATACAAAAGCCACTTCAGCTAAGCCTATACCTACTTTCTGAATATCAGTTACTGATTTGATTACTCCTGAGGCTCAGGTCAGCATGGGGAAAAGTGGCAGAAGCTGCTAGAGAGCAAGCTAGAGGAAAGCGAAGTGGGCAGCTCCCGACAGCTGCTATTTTCTCCCTGGGGCGTAAGGGCTGGTGACATAGCTCCACCGAAGAATCACAGAAAAAAGGTCTATAGAACTTCTTTTGTTTGTTCTTCATCTTTTTGTTTTATTTGTAATAAGCCAGCATGCTGCCTCACCTTGATCATCAGTTGTTCGTGTCATCTTATCTCACTTGCTTTGCTTGTCTCTATACTGCTTGCAAGCTATGTGACCTGAAGCAAGTTACTTAACCTCTCTGGACTTCAGCTTCCCTTCTTTTACAAGGAAGATAAAATCTCCCTCATGGACTTAACTGTGATGCTAAAGTGAGATACTACTGTTTGATTAGATGGGAGTTCTTCCAGCACTGTCAGCCTGTGGAGGGCTAGAGACTAGCCCCTTAAGATCAAGGATTATTGCTTACAACATTGCTCAGCAGGTGATAGAGCTATTTGCATAGAGTAGGTGCTGGAAACCCAATTGTTGATTGATTGGATAAATATTGATGGGGATGCTGGTTCCATAGCGTTGGGCCTCTTGTATGCACATGACCTCATCTCCATGTAGTTACTTTTCAAGAGTTTATAGCAATTTCCAACAGGATCTCCTTCCTAGTGCCATATTTGTTGCCCTGTCTCGAGCAGGGCATTTGCTCAGGGCCATTAGCACAGGAAAACAACTCCTAGAGCCTCTGAGACACTTTAGGACAGATACAGAAGAAGGCCCCTTTCCCTGCTTTGTGTCACATTTTGTTACAGGGTTTATATGAGACTCGTTGCAGGGCTGTGTGAGTACATGATGTTCCAGAAACCTTTCTGAAGGCAGATCACTAGGTGTTTCCTTTAGCCTCCGTATTCCACAGGACTCGGATATAATGAATCCTGTGGGGGCTCTGCTCGGATATAAATCCAACAGCCACCACACCAGTCCCAGAATGATAGTGCTCTCCCTGGGGCTGCTGCTTCGTCCCTGAGTCCTTTGCCACAAAACTTCTCATGCCCTTGTGCAGAAAGGATATGGCTGGCTTGCCCCATATTTGTCAGACATATCTAGATATGTCTGAATGCATATTTAGGCTCACACTGAGACCCATGCTATATATTTATAAAGTTCCTATAGTGTTTGCTGCACAGCAGAAACTTTTAAAGTATAGACCTCTTTCCTTGTCCTGGAAACTACATCATACATTGGGATTGTGGATATTTTTTCAGATTTTCACGTTCTTTCTTTCTCTCAGATATAGGGGAATACTCAAACTAAAGTGTTTTGAATCATGATAGAGTCAGATTTTCATGCTTAATTCCTCTAATTACTAGTTCCATGAAGGCTTAGAATAGGCTTGAACGTCGGAGAGGATTGTTTTAAAATGTTTCTTCTTGAAGACACAATTGGTCCTTAATTGTTCCCCTAAAATCATGATATGTGTCAAACAAGATGACTTCAGAGAAAAGTCACAGTTTCATCCCACGTAGGCTAAGTTTGGCTGAGGTGGCGATAAATGACGGCTTTACATGTTTGTCATGGATTGGCCGGGACTCCATGTCTGCATCATACCAGGACTCAGGATGATGGGACAGCCCCTGTCTGGCACCTCCCAAAGAATTAGATTCATGCTGTGGTTGATGGGGAGCCACTGAGTGTTTTTAAGCCGGAGAATAACATTGTTAAGTCTGAGCTTGAAATGATCACTCTGATGCTGGGGTGGAAAGAACATGAATAGAAGAGTTAGGATCTGGTAGCAGGGGAACCAATTATAAGGCCTGTGCCAAGTGTTATGGACAGGATGTGTAGTGATAGCATCTACTGAAAGTTGTTTCTGGCATGACGGAGGCACCAGGCTGCGGGCACGGAGAGGAGATAACTTGCACCCTTACTCCCAGACGGTCTATTAAAGAGAGAAAAGGCTGTCCAGATTAGTGACCAGTTGCCGTAGAGACAGGCTAACTCCTGGAATGCACAGTGAATGCAGGGAACAACACAAAACGCAACAAGACTTCTGGCTTGTGTAAAATGACCCACCACCCCAGAAATACTTGGAGGTTCTTGGAGAGAGAGAAGTGGGGCCTGCAGCAACAGTTCAGCATCTTGGCAAATGAATTTTTGTCTTCTTGCACCTGTCAGTGTCCCAGTAATGTCCTGCTAATCTTTCATTCTCATTTGTCCCAGGGCTTGCTTTCCATCGGATGCAACAACTGGCAGTTCAGGCAATTAGGATGAAGAGGCACCCTCTTGGAAATACATACAAGGGCTTTATTTTCAGGAAGCTGCCCGGGTCATCTCCTTGGGTTATATTTTTGGCTTTACCAGCCATCTCCTTGAGGCCACCATTTGTAGATATATTCGTTTAAATTTTAAGAGCAAGTCTATGCCTTAGGAGGAAGGGAGCTGAGAGGCCTTAGGTATTTAAATGGGCCCTTTGTAATCTCTCTCTCTCTCTCTCTCTCTCTCTCTCTCTCTCTCTGTGGTTCACTGAGCAAGCTAGCCTTGAAGCACAGCATTGATCATTCTCCTCACAGCCTCCTGGAGAAGAATGAGCAAGCTGTGAGAGATTTATCTTCAGGCTGGACCCTCCTCCAGCTGTGAGTGACACAGTCAAAGAAACGCTGTCAGTGCTGCCCCCAAGGTGGGGCAGGGGGTGGGAAGACATTTCCTCCATCAGAAAGTGCTAGAGGTGAGAGAGCCCTCTTGGCTGCCAAACCCCTTCCCCCCGCCCCCCACCAAAAAAAGAAGGGGACCTTGAATAGAAGGGGATCTCAGAATGGGCAGAGCAGGAAGCGCCATCCACATAATTGACTGTAGTTCTCCCCGTTTGGTTCTGGGAGCCAGGCTGCAGCCACATCTGCGAGCCTTCAGCTCAGCTCAACTCCTCTCTGGTGAGGAGACTTCTCAGATTTCAGGAGCCCTGCAAGGCTTTGGAATGCTTGCCAGTGAGGAATTTGAACATCAAAAGGTTCAAAGGTGGTTGGAAAATCCAATACTCAAATTGTCGGAAGCAAAACATGTCTCCTCTGTCCTATTTTTATGACTTTAGCAGTGACAACCAGTGGTACTAAGAATCCAGGGGAGCCTCAACGTGTACCCAGCAGATCCTTTCTTTTAAGGAAATCAACACTGCAGCATTATCTTAATTTTTACAAGCTGGGGAATGAGGAAAAGTAGTTATTTTATTTAGAGACAGAGCAATTTTCATGATATTCATAATGGAACATTGTAAATCTGGGGAGTCAAGGTTCAAGTGTGGGTCTCTTCGCATTTGACATATTTTTATTTTGGGTCCAAATGAAGTATATTTTTAATAGGCAGGACAACACTTCCTGCCTTCAATCAGAGATAATACCAGACTGAGATAATATTCTGAGACAGCAAGTTGCATTTCAACTTAAGATAAATATGCCTCCAGTAAAATTTCACTCACTCTTCCTGGGTTTAAAACATGTCATGTCCAAGGTCAATTAATTGTACTTGCAACCTAAAGGCAATCAGGAGGATGAGCTAACATCAAGGTTTTTTGTTTTTTGTTTTTTTTTCAAAATGAAAATTTGTCCTCACTTAATAGTTTTTCTTCTATGCTATTTCTTAAAAAAAAAAGTGCATGAATTATTCAAAAATTAGAAGGAAAAGAATGGATTAGCGGTGGAACATGACAATGTACCAAGACATTTAAAATAAGTTTTTCCTAAACAGATACATATCAACTGAAGAAGCTTTCCATAGCATCTGTGACCTTGAAATTTAATCTGAGATTCTGCTTCTGAACAAAATGAGCCTCCTGAATAAGCAGACCTCAGACCAATACATTTCAATCAACACTTACATTTTTGGGCCTTTGGGAAAGATATATCAGAAAACAAGGTATAGATCCTGGCCTCAAGGAGGTTACAGCCCAGGGGACCTTGATTTTAAAGTGGATGACTGTGCTTAATTTTCTCAGCTTCCCCAGAACCTTAGTTTGATCTTTTATAGAATTGGAATGAACACATTTCTTATCTTCCTCCCTGGCTACTTTGAGAATTGGGTGAGGGAGGGAGGAAAGGAGAGAAAGAGGGTGTGTGTGTGAATATTTTGAATAATTTTGAATTATGAAAAGGTTCTCTATGGTCATTGATAGTTGTATCCTACTTTTAAAACCTGACAGCCTTTTTGTGAGGTAGCCAGTGTAGTACTCTTAGGAGAAACGCCCTTTATGTTTTTCCTTTTCTGTGGTTGCCTAGAAACAATAATAATCTGATTTTCCTGGCCCTCATTCTTTTCTCTTCTCCTCTGCCTGTTGGAGGCCCGATTCAAAACTGTTGTAGCTGAAGACTTGTCTGTGGTATGTCTTTGTGGCACTTTGGGTGTGAGCACCCTCTATGTGCAGACTTCGAGCTACGCATTTTCATATCCATCATCTCATTTAATGCTCTCAGAAACCCTATGAGGTACACTGCTCTCATGTACAAGGAAACTGGGTCGTAGAGAATTTAAGGAATTACTCCAAGATCAAGATCATAAGCTAATAAAGAGCTTCAAGTGGTATGCTGTGGCTTTGATTTTCTCGGGGTAAGCAGACATAAAAGCATGTTTCAGTCCTGGATTCTTTCTGTGAATCTCTGAGTTTCTCACCTGATGTTATTTCTTGAACTATTTAGTAACGTATGTCTTGTGTGCAGTCTCTGACCAGGCTCTGGTATACCGTGCGGTGTGACTAGAGGGTCAGATGACCTGAGTTCAAGTCTCAACTCTATCACTTACTAAGCTGAGCCCTACTTTTCTCATTTTCAAAATGGTGGCAGTAACATGGATCTCTTTTGAGGATTTGATAAGATTATGTATGTTAGAAAGCAGTCAGGGCACCTGCCATTTGCTAGCAGCTTTCCAGAAATCTCCATTTGAGTCTGAATTTTGATTCCAATCTCTTCTGGGACTGGTCCAGAACTAGTATGTCCTATGAACTGAAAGTACACTCGGGGGCATTTTGTGAGACGTTCTCTGACATATTTGGGATCATGGAATCTAGTTTCCTCAGAGCTTCATATGTAGACAAACCTGCTAGAAGATGATGTAGCTTCAAATAAAATGCTTCACTGAAAAATACCTTAGTGTCCTTCTAGTTCAGTGGTTTTCTCAATTGTTTTTATTAGTGGATGCCTATTTTTAAAAACTAATCTGAAAAAGAATCACATTATGCAAAACTACTGGAAGGAGGATTTCTCTATGTGGAGAGATGCAGGGAGGCCCAGAGCTGGTCAGCTCAGATGCTCATCCTAAAACTTCCCCCTCCAAAACACCGAGGTTTTTCAGAGCAGTTTTGAAAAGCACTGATACATCTAACAATCTCATTCTGTAGATGAGGAAACTGAGGCCCAGGAAGAGTTACTTACTAGAAAGAATCCAACCATTTTAATATATCAAGGCATTGTCTGCAACAGCATGGCTTGATCTTATACTCAACAGTATAGCAAGGTGATAGCAACATTGATGTGTTCTGTTTCTCTTCACAGAGGATTTAAAAGGCTTTGTCCCTTTCTCTGTCTTTCCTGGAGATTATATAATAATGACTGTTCACCTTGGCTACAGAAGAGAAAAAAGTGGAATATCTGGGGGAAAATTTTATAATTTAGCTTTGAGAAAAAAAAGCTATTCAGTATGTACTAAGAACCTGAAAAATTTTCATGGCCTTTGACCCAGGAACTTCTCTTCTGGAAATTTATGTAAATAAACTAATTTTAAATACAGAAAATGATTATGCACAAATGTTTATCACCATGTTAATTGTTACTAGAATAAAAAGTGCAAACCACCTGTATAGTACACAATAGATAGAATGGTCAAGTAATAACAGAACTTTAACTCAGGGGAATATTATATAGCAAGTAAAACTGATTTTATGTGTGAAATACTCAGGGATAAAACTAACAAATATGTTCAAGATCTATATACTGAGACCTACAAAATATTGCTGAGATCAATTAAATGAGACCTAAATACAGGAGAGATATACCATCTTGGTATCAGAAAATTCAATTATTATGATTATGATTATGATCCTATAACTTCTCTAAGTTGGTCAATAGAGTCAATGAAATCCCAATCAAAATCCTAGCAGACTTTTTAAAAACATAAATCAGTACCATTGATTTAAAATTGACATGGAAATGCACAAAACAGAATAGCCAAAGTAGTTTGGAAGAAGTGGAAGGGCTTATCCTAGCTGATTTCAAGACTTCTTATAAAGCTACAGCAATCAGGACAGTATGACACTAACATAAGAATAGACATATAGCAGTGACACCACCATAGTGGCTACAAAATTAAAGGACAGAAGAAACAGATTTTTATTTAGCAAAACTGGATTTCAAAAAGAAATTAAAAAAAAATATATTACTGAGAAAAATGTGAGTCCTCTACAGAAACCAAATTCTAATGAATCATGATTACAAATACAAATCTTGAGTCATTTTGAGATCTTACGGATTTCAGTCTTGCCTTTGGAAACCCAAATAGCTTAGACATCTAAAAGTTGAGAAGCGAGATCCCTCTGTATTGCAAAGATAAGATCAAATAAGCAAGTTTGTTTCTCCATGAAAGTCACATTTCACATTACATCTCATCTCAGGTGACTTATTCAAATCTTCCCAATCCAAGGACTCTTGCTTAGTGCACATAGGAACAAATACTGCACAGTTTTACAGAGGAGCAAAATGGAAATGTTATTATTAGGGAAGATATGTGTCTCTCCATATATGGGTGTGTATGTATATATATGTGTATACATATATATGCAATTTTAAAGAGTCCATTTAAAGTTTTAAAGTTTTTGGTATGTAAAAATCTCAGCAGCATAGCAGAGTGTAATCTTTGTGCTATGTAACTTCATTGAATTCACTCTATTTATATAACTACCTAGGGTTAACATCAAGCATATTTTTTCAAAACGTCTTCTAATTCCAGGTTTGCAATTCAACTGAAAAAAAATCAAAGGCACCTAAGAACGTTTATGACTTAAAAAGTTTTCTTTTCTTGAAATAAAAACTACTGCTGGAGACCTCTCCTCCCATATCTTATCAGCTCAACTACCTAGTGTGATTTGAATTGCCCAAACCTTACTTTAAAAAAAAAAAGAAAGAAAGAAAAGGAGAGAGAGAGAGAAAAGAAGAACCTTTGGTAAAGTAGGTTCCTTTGATCCTTTTCTGCTACTTATGAAAACTCACACTGTATGTTTAACACATTCCCAACAAGCCTGGATAATGAAGCACATGGGACACCGAGACTTAATTCCATGTCTGTTTCTTTATTTAAGAAAAAAAAAAAAAAAAAACACCACATGCTCTGTGGGCCAAGGGAAGAATGGAGTAGACTAGCTAGGAGCGAACAGTAAGAAGTGGTTGTGATTGCCGAGCTGGGAGATATCATTAAAAAGCAAACTGGGGAGCTCCAGTTTAGGATCTGAGGATATTATTGATTCAAATCCTTTAAGGCATTCTTCAAAGGACTTCTTAAAAAGTTGTATTGTCTGAGGAGTTTGAGGCGAGTGTGAGTGTGTGAGTGTGTGTATGTATGTTATACAAGAGGGGAGATTAGTGGTTGGGAGGGCTATGCCTACATGAGGTACGGGGTGATGGGTCGTATGCATAGATGGTGATTATCTTTAGGGTTGGTCTGTGTACATACAGGTAATTGCATAACAGGTTTTCTGGGTAGTGACTTGTATTTTTGGTTGCCTGAACACTCAGCTTCTGTAGCGATAACCAAGGTCCTCCACAAGTTGGCCTTTGTTCTCCTTCACCATGTCCTTCAGCTCCTCAGAGTGCTGCAGCTAAGTGTCATCAAATCACACTGTCCGGGTTCAGACACATGCTTGCTTACCAGCATTGTGATGCCGGGTACCATAGTTAACCTTGCAAAGCCCCAGTTTCCTCATGGATAAGATAGGAATAATGATATCTATATCATAGTGTTGCTGGGTTAAAATAGATGGTCACGCATGTTAAATGTTCAGTATGGGTCGGTTGTGCAACTCAGAAACATTTTAATTCAGTAGATATTGTTTGAAAGCTTTCTATGTACTAGGTATATACTATGCTCCCAATCTGAACGTCAGGTGCTGTATTAGTTTGGTGGGCTGCTGTAACAAAATGACACAGACTGGGTGGCTTAAGCAACAGATTTATTTATTTATTTATTTGTTTGTTTGTTTGTTTGTTTGTTTATTTATTTATTTATTTTCTCACTGTTTTGGAGGCTGGAAATCCAAGATCAAAGGTGCTGGTAGGGTTGGTTGGTTTCTTCTGAGGTCTCTGCCTCTGACTTACAGATGGCCACCTGGTCTCTGTGTCCTCACATGGCCTTTTCTGTGTGCCAAGTATCCATGGTTCTCTTCCTCTTCTAAGGACACCAATCATATTGAATTACTTCCCTCCCCAAATGATCTCATTTTAATTAAATTACTTCATTAAAGATCTTATTTCCAAATATACTTACATTTTGAGGTATTGAGGGTTGGGCTTTTCACCTGTGAATTTAGAGAGACACAATTCAGCCCATAATAGATACTAAGTCAGAACTCTGCTATTTCAAACAAAGAGTTAGGAGGACCTGGAATACTTTCCTCTACTTTTCCACTTGGTAAAAGCTGTTTTCAGAGAAGGTAACACTCTCTGTTATATTCAGCCTAGCTTAAACAGTTTTTCCTCTACAGAGATCCTGTTGTACTCACATACACACCTAGATGCAATTCCTTAGATATAATCTACTGTAACAATTAGTATATTTCATCCACCCCATCTAATACATGTATATATGTACACACACATATTGTGTATACATGTGTTTTTAAAAGAAAATGGATTTTAAAAAAATTTGTTTTTAACATTCATTCATTTTGGAGAGACAGAGCATGAGCAGGGGAGGGGCAGAAAGAGAGAGAGAGAGACACGAAATCTGAAGCAGGCCCCAGGCTCTGAGCTGTCAGCACAGAGCCTACTGTGGGGCCCAAACCCATGAACCATGAGATCATGACCTGAGCTGAAGTCGGACACTTACCAACCAGGCACCCCAAAGAAAATGGACTTTTAATAGTCCATATCCTCAGTTAGAATGGAAGCTCCATGGGGAAAGGGGCTATTTTGATCATTACCACATCAGCAGACCCTAGAACAGTACCTTGACATAGTATGTGCTGACTCTCTTATTATTATTAGCTCAAAGATCAGAAACTCCTTCCTAAATAGTCAAGAGCTCCTTAAGAATAGGGAGTATGTCTCCTTTCTCCTCTTGTTCTCCATAACTTGCTCAATAAATTTGTTGAACAAAATCATGCAGGTTTTCACAAGCTGACATTCATGTCTGAAATTATTTGTGTGGACTGTAATCAGAGAAGTAAACATGTTTGTTTGGATTCAAAAGGTGAGACCTGTATGTATATCCTTTTGATTATGAAGCCCTGATTAAATGAAAAGAAGGGCTTCTGAGTAAAAATATTGAGCGGAGTTTGAGACCAATTGCTAACAGTGTATTTCTGTCTTTGAGATTTTCTTTTCTGCACACAAACTTGGTTTGATGGTTTTGACTGACTTGACCATGCCTTGAGGCAAAGAAATATGATAACTATGTACCTAGGGGTGGATTAAGACAAAATAAAGGGCCATCACAGGGCTCTATCCAATTCTGGCTCTGCACAACTCCCTCTGGGTAAATCCTATAGCTTACACCTGTCCAAGGCAGCAGAAACCTAGACCATCACATCTGTCAATGGCTGCCCAAATAATTAAAGCCATCTGTGCCCAGCCTCCCAACACATCTCTGAATCTGTACGCAGCTCCATAATTTTGCCAACAAGAAATAGCTCCAGAACCGTTATGGTTAAATAATTTTTTTAATGAAAGAAAAAGAAACTAAAAAGATAATTTTTTTTCTCCCTCTTGACCACCTCTATAAAAGGTCCCGTTAAATACAGCAGCTGAGATGTTAGGGAAGTCTTCAAGATAGAGATTCTAAATCTCCAAATTGAGTTAGAGGTCAGTGCATGTATTTGCCTGAATTGTTTTGTTCAGCACAGGGAATCCAACCTACCTGCTCTCTTTGTGCATCTAGTGATGAATGTGTTGACTGATTGGAATGCAGCCAAATGCTATTTCATGTTGAGTCTTCTCCTCAGGGTATTATGAGGCCGCGCAGGGCAGTGTGAGACAGAACAATGCGTGGTTAAGAGCTCAGACTCTCAAGTCAGACACAACCAAGTGGGAGTCCAAGCCTTGTCACTCTCTTGACCTTGGGCAAATTATTTGGCCTTGCTACATCTGTTTCTTCATCTGTAAAATGGAAATGAAAGTATCTATTTCATTAGTTATAGTAAATATTATGTGAGAAAATGCATGTTATACACTTAGCATACTCCTTGGCACATGGTTGGCATGCAATAAATATTAGATACTATAGTTTTTGTTATTGTGCTTACTAAGAGTCTCAGGTCACACAGCCTCCAGGCTCCCAATTCTATTTTTTTTTTCTTTAGAGAGAAAGAAGAGAGCGCACAAGCAGCGGGGAGTGGCATAGGGAGAGAGAGAGAAAAAGAGAAGGAGAGAGAATCTTAAGTAGTCTCCGCACTCAGTGCGAAGCCCAATGAAAGGATCAATCCCACGACCCTGGAATCATGACCTGGGCTGAAATCAAAAGTCAGATGCTCAACTGACTGAGCCACCCAGGCACCCCACCCCCCAATTCTATTTCAAATTCAATAGAATTGCTGTATTGTTCAGTTGGTTCTTGCTAATTGACAAAATCTCTGGAATGAGGTGATAGAAGTAACTCAGAATTACCTGCCTTTGATTGGTCAATTAGGAAACAAATTTAGAAGACACTTCCTATCTGCCAGACACCGTGTTAGGTACATTTTCTCTCCAACTATCATTTATCCTCAGGGGATCCCTATGAGGTAGCTGCTGTGAATGTCTCCCCTCTCCATTGGTTAGTTTGCTGGCTTTTCAATGGCCACACATCTCTAATAATGTGAAAGCTGTGACTATATTGTGGTCATTTTTTGTTTGCCCAGAATTCTTCACTTTGGTTAATCTCTTTTTAGCCATCCTATAGTAATTCAATTCGATCCCTTTGGTTTGAGTGAGACTGAATCCATCTTTCCTGGGATGAAAGGGATGGTAACAAAGACTCAGGACTAGATACAGAGATTGCTGTGGTATGCCCGACTTATTTCTCAGGGCCTCACGTTGAAGGAAAGAGAGTCTCTTTTTTATTGAAATTGTAAGAAGTATATTCATGGAAACTTGGAGAACTTGAAAGTTATATACATTTACCACTTGCCTAGAGCATACTTAAAAATAAAGACAACACAGAGAAAAGGAGAGAGAGAGATTGAGATTTAATAACATCTTCGAAACCCCTGGATGCAGATGTGCCTGAAACTAGTTATGTAAGGCAATAAATTCTCATTGTCTTGGGCTAGTTTAAGTTGAAATCCTACTAATACAGTTCTAGCTAACAATCAGTTCTGTGGAGTCCCATGCTGCTTTATCACACTGTGTAAGAATATTATGTTTGAACAAAGGATGTTTCCTTTTTGTGCAAATAGCTTTTCTACACACTAGCTTTACTTGGGATCAGTAATATTCTTCTCCTAAATAGGTTAGTCTAACTCCTATACTTAAATGCACATATGTCCATAAAATGTTTATATAGTTTTAAAACTTATTTTTATTCATCTGTTCCCTAGATTTCAAATTCATTTAGCAGTGAGGTAGCTTTATAATTTGTGAAAAAAAAAAATAGCATATAACATTGGCATTAACAAGGTAGCTTTAGTATGCCGAGAGAAGTATTAACTTTGATATTCAAAAATATGTATGATGGACTATCAGCTCTGTGACTTTGTAGTTGCATGAGCTTGGGCAAATTGGCTACCTTCTTGGTACCTCAATTTCTTTATCTACCAATGGAGATAATAGTACCTACTTCACAGGGTTAACATAAGAGTTAAAGAGATCATGCTTACAAAACTGGGCCAGAACATTTTTTTTTAAACCAGTTTAGCTTGGTATCTAGTGCCATAATCAGGGATTTTATGAGTATCATTGGATAATAGTGATCGTTTTTCTCTTTGGGAACATTTTTTTAAGTTATAGGGATGTACAAAGAAGAAACAACAATCACCCATACTCTCTCTTTGCTTTGCCAAAATAAATCACTGTCAACATTTTTGGGATATTTGTATCTTTTTAAAGTATCTGTACATATTTATTTTTAAATTTATGCAAACAGTAGATCAGTTATAACTTAAAACATTTAGACCATTACAGAAGAAATTATAGTCTCCTGAAAACTCCTATCCCCATATGGATCTCCTCCCAACCAAAGAGTACTAAGAGTATACTCTGATGAATTTGATAAGTTTCCAAAATTCTTCATATTTTTCATACATATCTATATATTGGGAGAAATATAAAATATTGGTTTCTGGGTTTTTTGACTGATCCATGTTAGTATGTGGAAATCTACTTTTATTTCTTTGAACATTTTATAGTAATTCTTTGTGTTTATGGACTTGTTTTCATTCATTTTTCTGTGGATAAATATTTTTTTAAGGTTTTTCGTATTACAAACAATATTGAATTATGTCTTTTGTGTGTACATGCAAGTCTTTATCCAGAACAGCTACATGTAGAAATAAATTGCTGGGTAATTTAATAGATACCACCATCTTGCCCTTCAGATCAATTGTACTAATTTCAAGGTCATGAGCAGCTATGTTTTAATTTTAGTCTCCCACCCCTCAGCCCTGCCCTTGCTTGTCTACACTTGATATTATCAAACTTTTTTCTCTTTGTCAAACTGATAGCATAATGGTAAATTCACTGCTATTTTAATTTATATTT
Organism: Puma concolor; assembly: GCF_028749965.1. Classification (NCBI taxonomy): domain Eukaryota; kingdom Metazoa; phylum Chordata; class Mammalia; order Carnivora; family Felidae; genus Puma; species Puma concolor. Next base: position 68,283,542 of record NC_141679.1, read on the forward strand.
TCTGATTACCAACGAGGCAAAGCCATCTTTCATAAGGCAATTCTGATTTCATCTTCTGTAATTACCTGTTTGTGTCCTTGAAACTATATCATTGGCTTTTAGACTTTTTAAAATAGATATGTAAGAACTATTTGAAAGCTTCAGATGTTTATCTTGGTCTGTTTTGTATCTGAATGTTTTATTTTATAGCTGTGACTATTTTGTCCCAGATGCTCTCCTGTCTTTCACCTTTTTTCATGTTCAAATTTCTTTTTTTTTCTTTTTATTTTTTTCTTTCTATTTTTGCTACATAACTGATTTTAACAAATTCTTTGCAACTCCAGCATCTTGTTATTGTCCTTCATTATCCTGGCATAAAATTAGATTTACTCTTTGAAATATGGACCTTCAATTCAACTCAAACTTATTTCTGCCTGTGAATAGGACAATCTTTTGGATTCCTGTTATATACCATTGATCTATGTTTCTCTTCTTCAAATAATACCACACTGTTTTAAGTACTGTGGGTTTGTTTTATGCCTTGATTTCTGGAATGACATAAATGACAAAAATGACTTTTATTGTATTTGTAAAGGTTTTTATAAGGCAGAAAGAAAAGTTAATGAGCACAACTGTGTGCCAAACACAGAACTCCTGTTCATATTTTATCTCATTTTATCCTCATGTCAGCCATGTGAAGGAAGTGGCATTGACAGACTTTTGCAGATGGGAAAACAGAAGTTCAGCGGAGATACCTAACTTTCTCAGGGTCACATAGCATGTAAGCAGTGGAATGAAGATTTGAGTTCATGTCTATCTGACTCTAAAGTTCACTTCTTTCCTTGACATCTCCCACATTCCTAGGTTCAGACCATCCTTGAGGAAAACAGTAATATCTGCCAATTCCATTCATTTTTGAAGCTGTTTTATTCTGCAGATAAGATCCTTAATATTGCAGAAAGCTGAAAGATGAGGCTGTACTTTAATCAACTATGTATAAGTTATGCTGAGGACAAGAAAGATAAGGGAAGCAAAGCCTTTGGCAAAGTTGACCAACTATTTCTTATTTTAAGGACAATCCTGACGCCACCCCCCACCTCTTAGCCTTACGTTTTCTTATTCCTGCTAATTAGTTCCAAATGTTCTTCAGTTTTCTGTCTTCTCTTCCTCTACACAGAAACCTAATGCCAGCAATGGGCACCAAGCCTTCCCTTTGGCCTTTGCTCCTTATGGCCTGGTCACTGCCTTCAGCAATTAGTAAATCATGGACAATTTCAGCTGTCACACAGTCTTGGATTTGACTCTGACCCCTCTCTGGAATCTGAAGTCTCTTGAACCAGACTGCCATTTTACCAAATGGGCTTTCTTCCTAGAGAGGAACATAAAATAGACTTTGGACTCATGCTGCAGAGGTTCCTGGCTATAGATTGCCACTTGGGCTTTGAAATCTTTCCAGTTTTCACCTGAGAAGCAGGTAGTTAAATTTATCAGGTTGTTCACTTTGCTATGGAATAGGAGAAGTCTAGACTTCCCCCCTTCTCTTTTAAAGAAGAATGAGAGCCTGTCTCTGTTGATTTATGATCTTGGAAAGAGGAGAAGGGCACAAGATAAAAGAAGAGATGAGGAATGCTATGATAGAGTGGGTAACACCTGAGGAATCTCTCCCGCCTGGAGACGAGAGATCTTATAAGCTACTGAAGACAGGCAGGGTTTTTAAATTTTTTTTTTCAACTCTTAAAATGTGAAACTGCATCTACTCTGACTTTTCCATGCTGAGGACTTTGATGTCCTACCTAGCTGGTAGCTAGGTCTCAAGGAAGGATTTCTGAATATGGAGAAGCTTTTTCCTCACTGAATGGCTCAGTTACATTTCCTATAGCATGATTGAGGAAGGCTGATGAGTAAAAACATGTTCTTGTATTTTTAGACAAGTGAATGATTGAAATTATTGCATATGAAAACCAAACGCTTCACAGGGAAGGATGTTTATGATTCAGAGCTGACCTGACTTTGGTCTGGCAATTTGCCTTACATCTTGACTAGTCCTTTTGCATCTGAACCCAATGAAATACACATAGACCAAGAGCACAGGGCCATGGAGATGGTAATGGGAAAAAAGGAGATGGGAAGGCCAGGAGAGCAGAGTTACAAGAGAGACCACATGCCCTTACTTGCCAATCTGATTTTGGAGAACAGCCAACCATTAAATGCAATGATCACACTGTCATACTGCTGAATTTGGGAGATTGTGATCACATCAGTGCACAAACTGTTTTCTTCCACTCAGAACACTTTAGAGTCTAACCTTGAGGAAGGTTGAGGACATGCCATATAGCACAGTGCCTCTGAAACACTGAAAATGTGGCTGAGTCAGATTGTAAGAGTGAGAGTCAACTTAACTGCATTCCAATTACAGCTTTGCCTCTTCCTATATTATCCTGGGTGGGTCTTGCCCAATTTGGGTTTCTGATAAGTTAAGTGGTGAGTTAAATAAGGTAAGTTTTAACTTCCTTTCAAGGTGAATAGGGATATGGAGATCTTAACAAGTACCTGTTAGCTGCAAAGTATCGTATTTTCTTGTGCCAGGGAATCCTAGATGAGTGATTGTTGGTAAGCATGAAGTAGTGCAAATGGAAACGCCATCTAGGGCTCATATTAGATGAGTCTTCCCAGTCATTGATCCTTTTTCAAATTCAAGAAGAGAGTGTGAAGCTGACATCAAATTCTCTGTGGTCAGAGCCTCTGCTTATGGTCTGCATTAACCAGTTGAAGAAAACCCCTTTTCTACCTCAGACTTTAATGGTTTCTGTGCACTGTAGTCCCTCAGTGCCATTGTTATCTTGTTCAGCATGAGCTCAGGTGCAGTTTTCTGTGTATGCTTAAAGCTAACTAGACAGCTCTAGTTTCCAGAAGCAACTTTTGTAGGAAACCTTCCCCAAATTGTTCAAAGAACTGGAATTCTGAGACACTTAGCTTTCTTGAGATGTGCTTGGGGATTATCACAACTTAAAAAAAAAAATATATACACACACACACACACATATTTATATTTATATAATTTAAAGTTTATTTATTTTTGAGAGAGAAAGCATGAGCAGTGGAGGGACAGAGGGAGGGAGGGACAGAGAGAATTCCAAGCAGGCTTCAAGCTGTCAGAACTGTGAGATCATGAGTTGAGCTAAAGTCAAGGGTCAGAATGATCAACCAGCTGAGCCACCCAGGTGCTTTTAAAGAGGGGCGGGGCGGGGGGGACCTTTGTGGAAGTGAAAATTAATGATCTGTAGACCTGGGGTTTTCCTTCTAGTAATGTCCAAGTAAGCTAATATCAAACTAACTTTTCTGCAGATAATAACTAAATTCCAAAATAAAAATATAAAAAATAGCAATCTAAAGGCTTAAGAGTGAACAAACACAGGCACATTTTGAAGGAAAGTCCATATCTGGAAAAAGAGAATAGCAGTGGGTGATTTCTTCCTTTTGTGTGTTTATGTGTATGGTTTTTAGCCAAAAGACAGGTCCTAGTCTGTGTCATTCAGTGTGGCTAAAATGGAGATATAACAGCTGGAATTGATCATCCTTGAATAAACAGTAAACAGAGTTCAGAGCAACCAGGGGTGCTAGAAAGTGAAGAATGGAGGGAATATGAGAAAGGAGAGAACCAGGGAGGGAAGCCCTAAGTTCTGTGCATAACTTTACCCAGATACCTGGCTGACCTTTGAAACATGCATACACAAAACAGGTTACAAGTCGACTCATTAAGGCTACATAACTGAAATACGGGAATGAGTTACAACCCAAGGACAGAGTTATAATTTGAGGCCAAATTAATTGCTCGCTTAAAGGAGTCAACACTCTTTGGAACAATACAAGAGAATCCAGAGTGTGATATTAACAGTATGATAGTACGCTATAGTATGATATTAACAGTATCCATGATATAATCCAAAATTATTCAGTATAGAAGAAAGAGTAGAAGAAATACAAATGACATAAAAATATGAAAATAAATTCATTCCTACTGGCAATCAAAGAAAGCCAAAAAGAACAATTAATCAATTTTAACTTTTCAAATTAGCAAACATTTAAAAAAATGACCTATGCTAGCAAAGGTATCAGATGGACCCTCATCTGATGCTGTTTGGAGTGTAAATAGTTATAAATTTCTTTAAAACCAATTTGGCTAGAGATACTACAATGCCTAAAATAGTTTATACCCCTTCTCCCAATAATTCCACTTGTAAAAATGTATTCCAAAGAATTATCAGCTGTGCAGATTTTATATGATATTCCTAAAATATTTATAATATAATTAAAAATAATCTAACCATCTGAGATTGAGGGGATGGTTAAAACAATTAAATATAATGGAGTAATTTGCAGACATTAAATTATCTTTCAAACAAATGCTGAAGACAAAGGGAAGAGTTCAGGATATAATTTTGAGAGAAAATGGTAGGATATAAAGGAGACATACAGGTAATTTTAATTTTCTTCTCTATACTTTCCTGTATTTCTCAAATTACACAGAACATGAATCTCTCTCATATTAAAGAGATAACATTTTTTTAAAAAATGTATCTACTCTCCATATAACAAAGGAGATTAAAAAAAAATTTTTTAATATTTATTTTTGAGACAGAGAGAGACAGAGCATGAACGGGGCAGGGTCAGAGAGAGGGAGACACAGAATCTGAAGCAGGTCCCAGGCTCCGAGCTGTCAGCACAGAGCCCAACTCGGGGCTTGAACCCACGGACCGTGAGATAATGACCTGAGCTGAATTCGGACGCCTAACTGACTGAGCCACCCAGGCGCCCCACAAAGGAGATTTTCAAAGTTGTTTATTTGACTCACTGTCAGCGCTTGTTTTAACTTCCTCTTGCACCCCTCCTGACCCCTGACTCTTAACTGATGTTCACCTACCTTCCCCTTTTCTCTCACAAGTGCTCCCTCATCCTGTTTAAGACTAACTACTCAAGGTTGGTTCCCTCCTCACTCACATTCTTGGGAGCTTCAATTCCTTAGTTACCTGGATCTCTTCTGCTTTCTTCAACCTCTCTTTCTGCTCATTGCAAAATAGTCAATGGAATCACGACAGTCAAGATGATGAATCGCTGGTCTTACAAGAAACATTTTTATAAATGTATTTATTTAAATTCAACTTAGTTAACGTACAGTGTAGTATTGGTTTCAGGAGAAGAACCCAGTGATTTATCACTTACATATAACACCCAGTGCAACAAGTGGCCTCCTTAATGCCCATCACCCATTTAGCCCATCTCTCCCCCCACCATCCTCCAGCAATGCTGATTGTTCTCTGTATTTAAGAGCCTCTTATGGTTTGCCTCCCTCTCCATTTTTATCTTGTTTTTTTCTTCCCTTCCCCTATGTTCATCTGTTTGGTTTCTTAAATTCCACCTATGAGTATTTGTCTATCTCTGCCTGACTTATTTCATTTAGTATAATACATTCTAGTTCCATCCACGTGTTGCAAATGACAAGATTTCATTCTTTTTGTTGGCTGAGTAATATTCCATTGTGTGTGTGTGTACCACATCTTCTTTATCCATTCATCGGTTGATGGACATTTGGGCTCTCTCCATAATATGTTTATTGTTGATAGTGCTGCTATAAACACTGGGATGAATGTGCCCATTCAAATCAGTATCTTTGTATCCTTTGGGTAAATACCTAGTAAGTGCAATTGCTCAGTCTTAGGGTAGTTGTGTTTTTAATTTTTTGAGGAATCTCCATACTGTCTTCCAGAGTGGCTGCACCAGTTTGCATTCAGACCAACAGTGCAAAAGTGCTCCTCTTTCTTCACATCCTCACCAACACTTATTGTTTCCTGAGTTGTTAATTTTAGCCATTCTGACAGGTGTGAGGTGGTATCTCATTGTGGTTTTGATTTGTATTTTCCTGATGATGAGTGATGTTGAGCATCCACAAGAAACATTTTAAAAATGTTCTCTATTGTCCCCAAAATGTCTTTTTGTAAGTTGAGATATAACTGACTTAAATGTGTTTCAGGTTTCCCATATTCTTTTTTTTTTTAATTTATATTCATTTTTGAGAAAGAGTGTGAGCAGGGGAGGGGTAGAGAAAGAGGGGAACAAAGGATCCGAAGCAGGCTCCACACTGAAGGCAGAGGGCCCAAAGTGGGACTTGAACTCACGAACCATGAGATCATGACCTGAGCTGAAGCCGAAGTCAGACGCTTAACCCCCTGAGCCACCCAGGTGCCCCTAACATGTGAGTTTCAGGTGTGTAATATAATGGTTCAGTATTTATATGCACTACAAAATGATCACTTATTTGAAATAAGTCTAATTACCTACCATTGATCACCACACAAAGTAACAAATTTTGTTTTCCTTGTGATGAGAACTTTTAAGATTTACTTACTTTTTAAAAAAATTTTTTAACGTTTATTCATTTTTGAGAGACAGAGAGAGACACATTGTGAGTAGGGGAGGGGCAGAGAGAGAGGGAGACACAGAATCCGAAGCAGGTTCCAGGCTCTGAGCTGTCAGCACAAAGCCCAACACGGGGCTCGAACTCATGAACCGTGAGATCGTGACCTGAGCCGAAGTCGGACGCTCAACCGACTGAGCCACTCAGGCGCCCCAGATTTACTTTCTTAGTAACTTTCAAATATTCACTATAGTCACCATGCTATACATTACACCCCTGTGGCTCATTTATTTTATAACTGGAATTTTGTACCTCTTGACCCTTTTCACCCCTTCACCTACACCCTAGCTTTTTTCTCCTCTGGCTGCCTCTAATCTCTTCTCTGTATCTATGAGTTTTGTTTTGGTTTTTGTTTATTTTGTTTTTAGACTCCAGATATAAATGAAATCAGATAGTGTTTGTCTTCCTCTTTCTTATTTCACTCAACATAATGCCCTCAAGGTCTATCATGTTGTTACAAATGGCAAGATTTCATTCATTTTTATGGCTGAGTAACATTTCTTTTTTTTAAATTTTTTTTTTTCAACGTTTATTTATTTTTTTGGGACAGAGAGAGTAACATTTCATTGTACATACATATACCTTTATCCACTCATCCATCAATGGACACTTATTTCAATATCTTCACTTTTGTAAATGATGCTCCAGTGAAACCGGGGGTGCATATAACTTTTTGAATTCATGTTTTTGTTTTCTTCAGATAAATTTTCAGAAGTGGAATTGCTGGATCATATGATAGTTCTATTTTTAATTTTTTAAGTACCTCCATACTCTTTTCCATAGTGGATGCAATGATTTACATTCCTTCCAACAGTGTGGAAGGGTTCCCTTTTCTCTATATCATCTCCAATACTTGTTATTTTCTGTCTTTTTGATAATAGCCATTCTAACTGGTGTGAGGTGATATTTCATTGGGTTTGATTTGCATTTCCCTGATGATGAGTGATGTTGAGCATCTTTTCATGTAGCTGTTGGCCATCTGTATGTTTTCCTTGAAAAATTGTCTGTTCAGATCTTCTGCCCATTTTTTATCTGATTTTTTTGTTTTTTTTTTTCTATTGAGTTGTATGAATTCTTTATATATTTTGGATATTAACTCCTTAACAGATATATCATTTGCAAATAACTTCTCCCATTCACTAGGTTGCCTTTTCATTTTGTTGATGATTTCCTTTGCTGTGTAAAAGCCTTTTCATTTGATATGGCCCCATATGTTTATTTTTGCTTTTGTTTTCTTTGCTTTTGAAGTCAGATCCAAAAATTCATTGCCAAGACTGATATTGAGGAGCCTATGTTTTCTTCCAGGAGGTTTTTAGTTTCAGATCTTAGTTTCAACTCTTTAATCCATTTTGAGTTTATTTTTGTGTATGGTGTAAGATGGTGATCAATTTTTATTCTTTGGGGGGCACCTAGGTTGCTCAGTCCATTAAGCATCTGACTCTTGATTTCAGCTCGGGTCATGATCTCACAGTTCATGAGATTGAGCCCTGCATTGGGCTCTACGCTGTAGTGTGGAGCCTGCTTGGGATTCTCTGTCTTTCTGCCTCTGTCCCTCTGTTTCTTTGCCTTCCCCCTCCCAATTGCTCACACACACATGCTTGCTGTCTGTCTCCCAAAATAAATAAATACAACTTAAAAGAAATTCATTCTTTTGTATGTGGCTATCCAGTTTCCCCAACACTGTTTATTAAAGAGACTGTCTTTCCCTGTTGTATATTCTTACATCCTTTGTTGTAAGGTAATTCACCACATTTGTATAGGTTTATATCTAGGCTTGTCATTCCATCAAAGTAAGTGTCTGTCTTTATGCTAATACCAGACTGTTTTGATTACTATGGCTTTATTTATATAGTGTGAAATCAGGGAGCACGATGCCTCCATCTTCAAATACCCATTATGTTTTATTTTAAGTGAAAATTATTTTTTGGTGGGGGAGGATTTCAAAAATAATTTTTTTATCATTGTGAAAAGAAAAACTAAGACAATGAAGAAGTTAGAAAACAGAAAGCAAATATCTCTTCTTTGTCTGCCAATATCTCTTCTTTGTCTCACTGTTCAGACATAATCCCACACTCTGTATTAGTGAGTAAATAGGTTGATAGGTACAAAGATGAATATGTGTGTGTGTGTGTGTGTGTGTGTGTATATATATATGTTAGCATGGATGGATGGATGGATGAATGGCTGGCGGACAGCTAATTTGGGAATGAATGGAATCACACATTATAGCTTAGGACCATGACAAAAATAACTCTAAAGTTATTCTAATAGAATAGCAGAATAGTTAGAAAAAAAAAAAAACTTTTAAAAGAAAATATAATGGGGGCGCCTGGGTGGCGCAGTCAGTTAAGCGTCCGACTTCAGCCAGGTCACGATCTCGCGGTCCGTGAGTTTGAGCCTCGCGTCAGGCTCTGGGCTGATGGCTCAGAGCCTGGAGCCTGTTTCCGATTCTGTGTCTCCCTCTCTCTCTGCCCCTCCCCCGTTCATGCTCTGTCTCTCTCTGTCCCCAAAATAAATAAATGTTGAAAAAAAAATTAAAAAAAAAAAAAAAAAAGAAAATATAATGGAAGAGGAAGGTGCTTCCTAGAATTAAAATAAATTATAATAAATTTAAATATTGAGATATGGCCTGATTATTACCTGCATTTTTCATAAAATTCAGAATTTTGCCAACATTTTTCCATGACAATAAATGTGAATCTACATATCATTTAAAAATTTTTTTTTCAACGTTTATTTATTTTTGGGACAGAGAGAGACAGAGCATGAACGGGGGAGGGGCAGAGAGAGAGGGAGACACAGAATCGGAAACAGGCTCCAGGCTCTGAGCCATCAGCCCAGAGCCCGACGCGGGGCTCGAACTCACGGACAGCGAGATCGTGACCTGGCTGAAGTCCGACGCTTAACCGACTGCGCCACCCAGGCGCCCCTACATATCATTTTAATTGTGCATAGTTTCTATTTTATAAATGTTCTACTTAGTTTTAAAAATGCTCTAAGGAATGAATATTTAGCTTGTTTCCTGTATTCACTATTATAAGCAATGCTTTAATAAATGTCTTGCTATTCATATGTTTAAAAAATTTTCTCATGATTTCCTTAGAAGCAGATTTGCTGGATCAGAGTCATGTTTTAAATTTTGATATGAATTGCCATTTTTCCTTCAGAAGAAGTAGGCTAATTTATGTACTCCTACCATCATTTTGTAAGAGTGCTTATTTTTCTGCATTTTACGAACTCTCGATATTATAAATTTTGTAAATTGTTACCAATATAATGGGTGAAAAATATTTTCTTATTTAAATTTGAATACTTGCTTATTTATTGATGTTTTGCATCTTTCATATGCTTATTAATCTTTCAAATTTCTTTTGATTTTCTAGTTCATATCTTTTGACTCTTTACTTTTTAGCAAAACAATACATATGCATAGTTTAAATGTTCCACTAGGACAACAAGGATGATTAGCAAAAAATAGCATTTCTCTCTTCCATTTTTCTTCCCCTCCCAATCTTGTTATGCCAAGGTAACCATGCTCAAGTTTTTTCAATGTTTTTTTTCTGCTATTTATATATTTAATTTTATGTTTCTAAATTAAATTCTTCTTTACTACTTCATTTTTTAATTTCAACAATTATTCTCAATTTCCTACTGGATAAGAGGGAGATGTAGCTTTTCTTCCACATTTCCTGCATTCCGACTTATCTCTCCAGACCCATCCAGTTCTCTTTGATCAGCTTTCCAGTATAGGTCTGTCTTAAATCTGGGGTAAATTTATATTCATGTTTTTCATCATTATTACTTAAATATTGTCCACAGCTCAGTAAGTATTACACATAATTTAGATTTTCTTTCTGGTTCAACTTTTTGTTTTCCCTGGTGTTAATAATTACTTCATTTTGGGTTTTGCTTAATTTTCTTTTTTTTTTTTAATTTGTTTGTTTGTTTGTTTCTTTGTTTGGGGGGAGAGGGGCAGAGGGAGAGAGAAAATCCCAAGCAGGCACAGAGCCTGAGATGGGGCTCAAACTCATCAACCATGAGATCATTACTTGAGTCAAGATTCGAACACTTAACTGAACGAGCCACCCAGGTGCCCCAGGATTTCCTTAATTTTCTGTGTATGCAAGACTATCACCAAATTCTCTGCCAGAGTGATAAAACTCTTAATGGTTTAAACACTTTGGGTGATCTGTAATTTCTTATTTACTTACTTATTTATTTCAAATATTTATTTTTTTTTTTTGAGAGAGAGGGACAGAACGCAAGTGGGAGAGGAGCAGACAGAAGGAGACACAGAATCCGAAGCAGGCTCCAGGCTTTCACAGCTGAGAGCCCAATGCTGGGCTCGAACCCACAAAGCCAAAGATCATGACCTGAGCCGAAGTCGGACACTTAACCGACTGAGCCATCCAGGTGCCCCTATAATTTCCTTTTTAAAAATATAGTCTCTATTATCTTGCTCCAGTCTTAACTACTAGATATTTAGCCTACTGCAGAAATATCTTAGGACTTCTTCTTGCCAATCTGAAATTCCTTTTGCAGCTCCCTTGTGTTTCAGCCCATTTCCCACATTTTTCCTAATTTTGCTCTAAGACATAACTCCACGATAATACTGACAAAGAGTGTTTAAAACCATTTTATTTTTGAGTGCTTGTATTTCTCACATTTCATTGATAATTTACTTGAATATATAATTCTTGGTTGGAAACCATTTTTTCCCTTAAAATTTTAAAGGCATTTTTCTTCATTGTTTGTAGCATTCATGGTGGTGTTGGAAAGTCCAAAATTGTCCAGATTCTTGATCTGTTGTGTTTTTGTCTTTCTGTCTGGAAGTTTTCAGAGTCTATTCTTTTTTTGTGTTTGTTTGTTTTAGTTTAATGTTTTTATTTTTTAAAATTTACATCCAAATTAGTTAGCATATAGTGCAACAATGATTTCAGGGGTAGATTCCTTAGTGCCCCTTGCCCATTTAGCCCATCCTCCCTCCCACAACACTTGCAGTAACCCTCTGTTTGTTCTCCATATTTATGAGTCTCTTCTGTCTTGTCCCCCTCCCTGTTTTTATATTATTTTTGTATTTTATATTATTTTTATGTTATATTTATGTTCATCTGTTTTGTCTCTTAAAGTCCTCATATGAGTGAATTCATAGGATTTTTGTCTTTCTCTGACTAATTTCATTTAGCATAATACCCTCCAGTTCCATCCACGTAGTTGCAAATGGAGAGATTTCATTCTTTTTGATTGCTGAGTAATACTCCATTGTATATCTATACCACATCTTCTTTATCCATTCATCCATCGATGGCCATTTGGGCTCTTTCCATACTTTGGCTATTGTTGGTAGTGCTGCTATAAACATGGGGGTGCATGTGTCCCTTAGAAACAGCACACCTGTATCCCATGGATAAATGCCTAGTAGTGCAATTGCTGGGTCGTAGGGTAGTTCTATTTTTAGTTTTTTGAGGAAGCTCCATACTGTTTTCCAGAGTGGCTGCACCAGCTTGCATTCCCACAGAGTTTATTCTTAAGACACTAAAATTTCATGATGTATTTTACAGCTCTTTTCCATTACTTGGGCTGCTTGGTAGGAATAATCTTTAAGTAAATTTGTGTCCATTGGTTTTAGGAAATTTTTTGTATTCTTTCTTTGGTGGTTTCTCTCTGTTCTCTGTCTCTCAGACACACACACACACTTGCTCACTCTCTCTTTCTAGAACTCCTATTGGTTATATCTCTTGAGTTAGTCCTCTAATTTCTCATAATGTTAGCTCCCATTTTTCTCTCATTAGCTAATTGTTCTCTCTCTTTTTTTTAACTGGACGTTTTTAAAAAATTATATTTATTTACTTATTTTGAGAGAGAGAGAAAGAGAGCGTGAGTGGAGGAGGGACTGAGAGAGACACAGAATCTGAAGCAGGCTTCAGGCTCTCAGCTGTCAGCACAGAGCCAGAGGCGGATCAAACCCACAAACAGGGAGATCATGACCTGAGCAGAAGTCAGACGCTTAACTGACTGAACCACCCAGGCACCCCTATATTTTTTTCTAGACGGTTTTTTAGAATTTCTAGACTGAGATCTTCCAATTTTACCAGATGTTTTAATTATTCATATTATTATGTTCTAGTGGTTCTTTCCTCTTCACTGCATGGTCTCTTTTTATAATGTCCCATTCTTTTTTCTTCATGGATGCTGGCTTCTCTAATTGTTATGAAGATACTATATTTTTAAGCTTTCTTTTTCTCCTTGTGTCATATTTTTTCTTCTATGTTAATTTTGGTTTCTGTCTTTCATATTGGAGGTTTTCCATATATATCTTGTGATCCTTATCTAATTATACTTTGGAATGAGGCACTAGAAAGCCAATTGAAAGCCATGTGTTAGGGGTAGGGAGTCGGTATACTTATGGAACAGTGGGCCATTACTCAGGCATCAGAGCCACTCAACTTTCTGTTCTCTACACTAAGATTTTTTAAAATGTTATGGACGGGGGCGCCTGGGTGGCGCAGTCGGTTGAGCCTCCGACTTCAGCCAGGTCACGATCTTGCGGTCCGTGAGTTCGAGCCCCGCGTCAGGCTCTGGGCTGATGGCTCAGAGCCTGGAGCCTGTTTCCGATTCTGTGTCTCCCTCTCTCTCTGCCCCTCCCCCGTTCATGCTCTGTCTCTCTCTGTCCCAAAAATAAATAAACGTTGAAAAAAAAAAAAAATTTAAAAAAAAAAAAATAATAAATAAAATGTTATGGACGTCTCCCATTTGTATTGTCTCCTCTATTACTCTGTCTTCACGTCTATACTTTCTCGCTCCTTTACTGTCATTATACTGGAATTCCTGAAGGGAATTTAAGATAAATGTATACTTTCAAGCTGTGATGCCCAACTGGAAATCTCATTTTTCCCCCATTGAGATGTTTGTCATTTTAATATCATTTTAATAATTCTATATATAGTAACAACATTTGTTTATATTTTATTTTATTGTCTTATTTGCTCTTATTTAATTTTCTTTGCCAAAAAAAATTTAATCCTTATGTAGTCAGAAAGTTCTCAAGTATATATCGTGTTTAGAAAAAACTTATTCTAAAATATTCTATAACATGTTTTTCAGTTCTCTTTATCATTTTTCCTAATGTTTGAATTTTAACTTTGAGGATAATTTTGTTTATATTGAGATATGGGTATCAATTTATTTTTTTGTAAGTTAAAGCTATTAATGTGATATCTGGCAGAGCTTTTTTCCTAACCAATCTCATATTACATCTGTATCATATTTTACATACTCATTTATCTATCTGTCCATTTCTAGATTCTCTGTTTTATCTTACGAATAGCCATGCCCATTGCTGGACCTGTGCTATACTTTAAATATTGTATTAGCTTTGTAGTAAATTTTGATATTTTTAATGGCAAATGTCCCCAGCCCTAGGTCTTCTCTGTTATATTCTTTTTGTGGCTCCTAACTGTAATTTCTGAAATGAAATTTGGGTCAGTTTTCAACTTTGAAAAGATTCCACTGAAATTTTTATAGTCTGTATAAAAGTTTAGATTAAATTGGGAGAGAATTCACATTCTTATTTCTTTGAGCCTTCTTAATCTAGAAACATGAATACCTCAGAGGATATTCAGATTGTTACTCTCATGAGGTCCTGTACATTTCTTAATAGTTTCAGTCCAGCTATTGTTGCTATACATGAATGTCATAAATTTTCATGTGTTTATCTCAAATTTGCTGTTTTTCCATCATTCTATTATTATTTTTTTGATGTTTATTTATTTTTGAGAGAGACAGAGACGGAATGCGAGGGGGTTAGGGGCAGAGAGAGAGGGAGACACAGAATCCAAAGCATGCACCAGACACCAAGCTGTCAGCGCAGAGCCCGATGCGATGCTCGAACTCACGAGCTGTGAGATCATGACCTGAGCCTAAGTCAGGTGCCCAACTGACTGAGCCACCCAGGTGCCCCAATCATTCTATTACTTTTACTTTTTCTTTCTTTTTTTTTTTTAACATTTATTTTTGAAGGAGAGAGAGACAGAGTGTGAGCGGGGGAGGGGCAGAGAGAGAGGGAGACACAGAATCTGAAGCAGCCTCCATGCTCTGAGCCATCAGCACAGAGCCCGATGCAGGGCTCGAACCCACGAACTGTGAGATCATGACCTGAACCAAAGTCAGACACTCAACCGACTGAGCCACCCAGGCGCCCCTCATTCTATTATTTTAAAACAATTTTAGTTATTTCTACCATATTTTAATATCTCATTCAATAAATATTTCAACTCCCACTATGTTCCAGAAAGTGTTAGGCACCAAGGACATAATGTTACTTAAGAAGAGACATGGTGCCTGCCCTTAGGTAGATCATTATATCATTTGCAAATAGTGTAACACTTTTTCCTTTCCAATATATATTCTTATTATTTATTTTTATTATTCTACTTATTGGCCAAAGATTCTAATATTTCACCAGTAAGTGTAATGTTTGCTATTAAATTCTGGTTTCTAAAGATCTTAATCATGTTAAGAAATTGCCTTCTGTATTGTGTTTGTAAAAGGTTTGTAATCACAAACAATGTTGAATTTCATCAAAATCCCTTTAATTGTTGATGTGTTAACATGTTAAACCACCCTTGAATTCCTGGAATAAACTCCACTTGGTAATTACAGAGTATTCTATTTTTATCCTGCTTGACCCAATCTAATAATGTTTCATTTAGGATTCTTATAGGAATAAGAAAATGATCTATAGTTTTCATTTATGATCTTTTTTGATGTTTGATATTAGGATTACATTAACTTCAAAGTAAATGGGAAGTTCTCCATAGCTGTTTCCGCTAAGAAACATTTTTAAAAGCACAGTAATTTTTCTTGCCTTTGAAAAGTTGGAAAGAATTCATGGGCAAAGTTAGTTAGATTTCTTTAGTGATGTTCTGTTGACACCTCTTAATTTTTTTTATATATGTTTATTGGTCTACTCATTTTTAGTTTGTTAATAACCAGTGTGGGAACTTTTTCCTTAAAAGTGATCCATATATTTGATCAAGTGTATTGGAATAAAGTAACATTTATTATCCATTTGTGAGTTTTTAAGTGTCTTTTGCATCTGTGGTTTTACCATTCTTCACATCCATTTATTTGTATTTTAACCCTCTGGACCTTGGTTAAATTTCTCAGAGGGCTATTTAGTGGGGTTATGCTTTTCAGTGGTAATATATACATTTTGAATGTCTATAATTGTTTGGTCATTGGTATTTTGGGTGGAGAAGAAGACACCTGGGTTTGACTTTCTGTCTTAAAAGTAGAAGCTAACATACAACTATTTGAAGAGATGACAGGAAAGAACAAGATGGAATAGAGAACTATAAAAGGGGGTTTCTGATGGAGTTGGTCAGAAACAAATAATTTGGGGGTCATATGTAGACCCATTGTGTCTGTGCCTAAGGATAGCATTTACCAGATCCCTTGCTGACTTGGTAGATAGCTATTATATAAGATGATAGACACAGTATGCAGGAATTGACCAAAACATTATTTCAAGTTTCTCATTATATTGATGCAGAAACTAAGCCACAAAGAGTTGAAGTGATCCAGTAGATTTCTTTACACTATGCAACACTTATTTTGTTTTAAAATAAAATATATAGATGTAGGTTAATAGGAAGAACTGCAAGGAGGCACTTCTATAAATTGCTTTATAAATATTGTTTGGATATGATGCCAGACTCCATGTTCATTTCCTAGGTGAACAACCCCAAACACTAGGAGACTAAAGAAGAAGAAGTTATGATCCAAATCAAGTCTGGAATTTCTTTCAACTGATTGCTTTCCCTGCTAGTAACTCAATAGGCAATACTACTTCTTTCAAAAATCAGTGAACAGAAGTGCTATGAAGAAACAAATTGGGAGAAATCTTCATTCTTGTAAGTATTCATAGAAAAGATTTCTAATTGTTGCTACTCTTTTACTTATTAAGATAGGAAAACTAAAAATAATCGTAATACTCAATGCTTGCAAGGGTCCAGGAAAATTGGGGCCCATATATTATTATAAAACAATAATCTTTGGAATGACAAATTTGCAAACTAAGGGAAAATGCTGTATGTATGAAGGTGTTCATTGCAGCAGCATCTAGTAAGAAAAAGACTTGAACAACAGAACTAATCAGAAAGGAAGGTCTAAGTGCACGTGAGAATATCGTGTGGCTGATGAAAATATCATTATCATTAGGTATACAAGCATGTAACAATGCCCTTACTTTTGTGTCTTCACTTGTCTATACGTGGCTCAGTTGGCTCCATACATGCCGAAATCAGAATGAAGTCCAGCTGGACTCTTATCTGGGGACTCTGGGAAGAATATGCTTCCAGGCTTATTCAAGTTGTTGGCAGAATTCAGTTCTTGGCAGTTGTAGGACAGAGGTTGCCATATTCTTGCTGGCTGTGGGCTGGGCTTCACTCTCATCTTTCAGAAGCTTTCCCCAGATTCTTCCCTGTGGCTCCTTCCATCTCAGTGTTGGAGAACCTCCCTTGTGCTATGTTCTTCTCACAATTGAAATCCGACTTTCTCTTTTGCTACCAATTGAAGGAAAACTCTCTGCTTTTATGGGGCTCGTGTGATTAGGTTAGGTCCACATGTATAATCTCCCTATCTTAAGGTTAATGTCTGCAAATCCCTTTTGCCAGGTAACTTAATGTAATCATGGAAATCAAACGAAGGGGCAAATAGGGTTATGGGGTCATCCTAGAATTCTGCCTGCCACACCACAGATAACCACAGCTCCCACTCTCCCTTCCTTCAGGTCTTTACTTAGTGGTTAACTTTTCCACAAAATGTTTCCCAGAATTTAGCTAAAATTTCAACTCTACTTGTAATCCTCACCCAAATGTTTACCCGCTTTGCCTGTTTCCCCAACTTCTCTTTAGGGCTTACCTTCTCACATGCAATATATTTTACTTTTTTATGTTTGTTATCTGTCTCCTCCAGCACACGTAATCTCAATGAGATCAGGGACTTTGTGGTTGTTTGCTATAGTTCTTGCTCCTAGAATGGTGCTTCGACTGTAGCAGTCACTCAGTAAATATGTATTTAATGAGTGAATAAATAAATGACACAAAGCTATATGTAAAGTATGATTACAGTTACTTAAAGGTGTGTGGTGTCATGCTTTCTCCAGAGTCGGTTGTTTTAGAAGTATCCTTTCCTGTCACTGGTTGCATGGAGTCAGCTTGTGGGTGTATGTGACCCAAAAACTGAGAGCTTCTTTGCACTCTGGCAGCTACACTTGGTGGCTTATGGTCATCACCATAAGAAAATAAAATTAAATAAAGGTATGAATGAACCTAAACACAATTAAAATAGTATCGTTAAGGTGGTAAGATTTTAGTGGTTAAAAATCTATTTCTTAAACTTTGCACTGTTGTTACACTGACATAATTAAAAAAGAAGAAGAAGAATTCTGTTCTCTGGGGAGTGGGAATTTGCCAAGTATGACATACCTAAGTAAGCAGTTAGTTTCGAGGTAATGCTAAGGACTCTGTGGCTCATCATAGACAGAAAAGCATTGCCAGATGCAATGTGGTAGAGGAGAAGGAGCATGGGAAACTGAATCACAAAGACCTGGCTTTGAGTCTCCCTTTTGGTATTTACCAGTTGTGTGACTTGAAAAGTCACTTAACCCCTCTGAGCCTATTTCCTCACTGTAGAAATGAGGACACTAAATACTTTCATCATTGGGCTGCTATGAGGATCATCTGAGATTCTGTTTCTATTACTTACCACAGAGCAAATGCTCAGTCTTATTTTATTTCACTTCATCCAGCCTATTCACCCTTTTGATTGCCAAGAGAAAGGCTGTTCGTGCTGTACCAACTTCTCTTCTTCATCTAACCTATATTCGCTTACAGAGAAGGACTTTCTGAATTACTTGATGAAAGAAGTGTCGCCATGTTTAAAAAATAATATCGGTTCACAGTGATTTTAATTAGCCTAAAATGACAGAAACCAAAATTCCTATGTGGATGTAAAGGACTTCTTCTCTGAGCTCCAAAAGTTCTCCCTGTACCATCACGTTATTATACCTTGAAGTTGTTTAAAAACTGCATTCTGTATGACGAGAGGTTCAATATAAAATATTGGTCACTACCAGATAGAATGTTAACATTTTAATCAGAAATAGGGAACAATGAATATAAGTTCTGATCCAGTCAGTTTCTCATTATTTAACCTTGAACCATTCACCTTACCTGTCTTGGCCTTCTCATACATTCTGAGAATCCTTGCATGCATGAAAAATGACCCTTTGTGGTAAAATGAATCCCACAGTAATAAAAACTATTGCATTTGGAGCATCTAGTATATTCCAAGCACTGTGCTATATTCTTTACATACATTATCTTTAAAACTGAAAACAAGTCAAACAGCAAATATCATTGTCTCCATTTTATCTTCCAGGAAGTTGAGTCTCACAGAGATTAAATAAATTCTCTAGACAAACACAACTAAATGTTCCAGTCAATCTACTGCTATAATCTATTACTTTGAATTTGGATCATTCTTTTCAATGCATTTACTCTCTGGCCCCTTTACTCAAAGAGGATTTGGCTCAACATTCTATTCCTTCACCTAAGTCATCAGTTTTAAAAATGAACAAGTGTTTGGGTTTTTTTCCTTACTAAACCCCCAGTACCTACTACAATACCTGTTACATAGTAGGTGTTCAATAAATGACTTTTGAATGAATGAATGAATGAACAATATAGGGCCAAGACAGAGCTCTGTGTCATGCCTCCATTAACATATAATAGTATTGGTCTTTTCAGTTACAAATCCACTAGCCTGTATAATTAAGATATCCTTGCTTCTACACTTTTATCTACAATTACTAAAAGGAGACATTGTGAAATGTTTTGGTGTGATTAGTTACACTACATCTATGGTTTTCCCCCATTCTGATCATTTTCTCCCCAATTCTGATAATATCATTTCACAAAAAGTAAAGTTTAAGGTATATCTTGTGTCTTATAAGCATATTATTTCTTTCCTCTCTTAAGAGTTCACAAATATTAGGGGAGCCTGGGTGGCTCATTTGGTTTAGTCCAGCTTTAGTCCAGCTTTGGCTCAGGTCATGATCTCGTGGTTCGTGGGTTCGAACCCCACATCAGGCTCTGTGCTGACAACTTAGAACCTGGAGCCTGCTTTGAATTCTGTCTCCCTCTCTGCCCCTCCCCAGCTCACACTCTGTCTGTCTGTCCCTCTCTCTCTCAAAAATAAACATTAAAAAAAAAGAGAGAGAGAGAGAGTTCACAAATATTAAATCTTATCATTTGTCCTAGAAAACTACCTGGGGTAGACATTAAGCACATTACATATTTTTACAACACACTCCTTTTAGTGAAGCAATGTAGTATTTTCTATCTCACTTCTTACAAAATTTCTGGCAGAATTTTAATGATACATTTGGGAAATTCTCTTAACCACAACAAGCATTTATTAAAAAGTTGCAATGTATAAACACTGCATATACATCTAACCTACCTTATCTCATTTAATTTCCCCCAAATCTATGAAGTATCCATGAATATCTGAAATTTTTAAATCAGGAAGCCAAGACTAAAAGAGCTAATTATTTGCCCAAGGTCACCCATTTGACTAAATAGTATAGTCAGGATTCAAAGCCAGGCTTCTGAGTGCAAAGATTATGTTTTTAATGAGCATACACAGTGCCTAAAATATAACTTTTCTAGACAAGGAAACACCTATTATGTTCTGTGACCACTTCACCTGTTTTTGACTTTGATTTTCTTGTTTTAGTTGAATTAGGCTAGGTTATGCTGCAGTAACAAATAACATTAGTGATTTCAGTTTGGACTTACATATAAAATGGGTTTGCATGATTGCAATGACTGAAAGATCATGTTGGAAAGTCATGCACAGACAATTAACTCTTTCAAACTCAAAATGATACATATTAAATCTGGCAACATGTCATGTCCAAAGCAAATCACATGGCTAAGCCAAACTATAAAGAGTGGGGAATTATACCCTTCCAGTGTATCTAGAAGGAGAAAACAAGCTATCAGTGAACAGTGGTAGTGTCTTCAGAAATCCATTTTTCTGCCCTTTTCAGAACTGGAAATATTCTCCTTTTTAACATAGTAACAAAATATGGATTCTGAAGTTCAGTTTTCATTAAAAATTTTGTCATTATTAGGGCACCTGTGTGGGTCAGTCAGTTGAGTGACCAACTTTGGCTCAGGTCATGATCTCATGGTTCGTGGATTCAAGGCCTGCTGTTGGGCTCTGTGCTGACAGCTCAGAGCCTCAAGCCTACTTCGGATTCTGTATCTCCCTCTCTCCCTGCCCCTCCCCTGCTTGTGCTTTCTCTCTCTCTCTCTCAAAATAAATAAATATTAAATTTTTAAAATTGTATCATTATATATTTTCATATAATTTTTTTTGCCATTAGTTCTAATACTTCCTTCTTGAATCTTACAAAACTAAGCCCTTTTGGTTGTCCTTCACGCTTATTCCAGGAATCATATAAATTTAATTATTATTTTATGGCCAGTTGGTCACCTTCATTGTTTATGTCTTTTATATATATATACTTTAAAACTACACTCATTAGAAAGCTTCCTATGCAGTTACACTGACCTCACGAAATTGTCCCCACCCTTTTTTTAACATTATGAAAACTTGGTGCTGTAAAGTCATAACTTCAATTTTATGTGCCTGATGTCCCTGGAGATTTCTTATTTTGAGATTAAAAATGTTTTGAAAAGAAGGTCTCAAAATGTTTATTCCTCCCCTACCTTTATTAGCAAGCTCTTGGAGATGTGCAAAATAAAGGAGTTTGGAGGGAAAAAAAAAAAGGAAGCAGCATTGAGGAAAAGTGGTGAAGCAGAGTCACAAGATGACAGCTGTATGGTACATCTAGGGAGGAGCCAGTTCACCCTGCAGCAGGAGAATGGAGGAGAGAGACCTCTGGGAAAGAAGTTCTCCTCGCAGTGTGACTCATTTGAAAAGTACACATCCGACTGATCTGATGGAAAACCTAAGGATAGGTACATTAAAGGCTACTTACGCCGAAAGCAAACAAACAACAGGGTAATCATTAACTCTAGGAAGAATAAATACGTTCTGCAAAAATGGAACTATAAGTGTTGAACTTGGCAGTGCCACGTATAATATTTAAATAATAACTTACATGCTGATATTGATTAAATGAATTCAAGATATAGCAGTGGTAAATTATTTCCAAATATCACCCATTCTGCATGCTTTTTTTAAAAAAAAGATTTTGGGGGGTGTTGTACGTAAGCCAGTTTGACAATAAATTATATTGAAAAAAAAATAAATGAAAAATAAAATAATAATAATAAAATAAGTAGAAAAGATTTTGGGGCGTCTGAGTGGCTCAGTTGGTTAGGCTTCCGAATTCGGCTCAGGTCGTTATCTCACAGCTCGTGAGTTCGAGCCCCGCTTTGGGCTCTGTGCTGACAGTTCAGAGCCTACTTCAGATTCTATGTTTTTGTCTCTCTCTGCCCCTCCCCCACTTGCACTCTGTCTCTCTGTCTCTCTCAAAAATAAATAAACATTAAAAAATTTTTTTAAAGATTTTATTTATTTATTTATTTTTTTATTAAGATTTTTTAAGATGTTTGTTTATTTTTGAGAGAGGGAGCACAAGCAGGGGAGGGGCAGAGAGAGAGGGAGACACAGAATCCAAAGCAGGCTCCTCGCTGTCAGCTCAAAACCCAGTGTGGGGCTCCAACCCATGAACCATGAGACTGACCTGGGCCCAAGTCGGATACTCAACTGACTGAGCCACCCAGGCACCCCTAAAAGATTTTATTTTTAAGTAATCTCTATACCAACATGGGGCTCAAACTCACAACACCAAGATCAAGAGTCACATGCTCCACCAACCAAGCCAGTCAGGCACGGATGCCTTTGGCAGTGAGCCTTTGCATCAAGAGGTAGAAATGACCTCTTCTCCCCTAGAGTGTAGGCTTTCCCTGTCACTTGTGTTCACCAATACCGTGTGGTAGAAGTGATGCTGGAGCCTTTTGAGGCTGGACTTTAAGAGACCTTGTAGCTTCCATTCGCAAGATTTTGGAGTGCTTCCTCTTGGAAAGCTGCCTTAAGGCTGACATGCTCTCAGCAAGTCCGAGTGAGCCATGGGGAGGAGAACTAAAAGCTTTGATCGGAAGCCCCGACTGACTCCAGCTCCCAGCCGGGCCACCAGCTGAATGCAGACACACGAATGAAGCCAGTAAGACCAGCAGAAGAACGATTCAGCAAATGCAGAGAAGCACAACAAGGAATAAATCATTCTTTCCTTAAGCCACTAATTTTGGGGTGATTAGTTATCCCCAAATAGAAAGCTGAAGCAGTATCTCCATTGTGAGGATGGAAGAAGTGGGGTGATAGAAAGGAGCTAAATCATCAACTAAAATGCCAGGAAATTAATAAATAATATCTTCAAAAGATAAATCAAGAAAAAGAACACTATAAGTATATTATTAAAGATGTGGAGATAGATACCAGTAGAAACAACTAAAGAGTTTCAGATTGTTGCCTGGGGCCAGACTGTGGGGTGGGCCAGGGGAATATAGTTTTTTATTACAGACCTTGTAGGAGTATTTGATTTTTAAAACGTGAACATGAATTGCTTTAATAAAAGTAAAATTTATATATTTTTAAATTGTCCTTGCAGTCATATGCAGTCATATGAAGTTAGAGCATGTGAAGGCCTCAGGGTCTGGCAGATGAATGAAGAGACAGCTCTAATTTGGTCGACGGCCGTCTGTTGACCTTCTGTCCCCTAAAGGTTTGCCCTCCCTCCTAGGCCTCCCTTTTCTGTTTCAGTTCTTGGCAACTGGTTCAAAATCAGGGTGTATTTTAATGTACAGGTGAAGACTTACAGTAACTTAAAGAAAAAAGAAAAAACAGGAGGCAGCAATGGGCTGTTCTTTTTGTCTTCAGCTAATTTCTATCATGACCCCATGTCTTAGAAGAAAAGGTAGAGAAGAAAGCCCAGAAACCCTTCAACTACTACAACCTAGAACAAATGAATAATATCTTAAATTACTTACTCTGAAAATCTCTAAAGAGCCCCAACTCAGTGCAGTCTGATTGCCAGAAAAATACTTGGAATTCTTATGTGTTCTTTGGGGTCCCTCCTTGTAAATGACTTGGGGTTCCTCCAGTAATACATATAGAAGCAGCTTTGGAAAACCTGTTTATTTTCATTTCCTCCATCTTTCCTCTTAGAATTCCTCATGCCATTCTTTGGTCTATTAGAAGTGCTTGCTTCAAGCCATCCCTTATTTCTTAGAGAAACACAAGTCTGTGGCTTCAGATACACAATTCTGACAACTGGACAACTTGGTCGGTTCAGGCTTTTAAAAAATCAATCAAAGCAGCTGTTTGGCAAAGCATATTGCAAGATTTTCTCATTTTTCAGCAAGCTGTTGTGGAATTCTATCACTTCAACTCAAGTGTTCTCTCATCCCCCCAAATATCTCTGTACTCTTTTACGGGCTTTCCTTGTTCTCTCCTATCCTTGCCCTAGCCTCCAGCTTAATTTACCTTCAAAGGAAGCCCCACAGGATTATGCTTTCTGGTTGGGTGATTCCAGTAATGAAGGTGGAGCTATCCATGGGGAATGGATCAAAGAATATTTGTATGGTCAATTTGTATGCAAAAATGTTAAGATGGAAGGGCTGAATGAAGCCTCTGCCTTCTCTACCCATGCCAGCTCCAGTCACTGAGCCCATCCTTGGCCCGTCCGGCATCATCCCAGGTTGTTCCAGGCCCACCAGACTTGGAATTGCATCTTAAGCTCACGGGCTGTTCTCTAGCTCACCAAGCATAACAATAACAAAAGTAAATTGCAATTGTTGAGCTTCTGCTATGGGTCCAGCCTTCAACTGGCTATTTAGTGTTAATTCTTCCACCAATCCTGAATGTTAGATGTGATTATTCCCATTTTACAGATGAGCTTACATACTGGTCCAAGGTCATATAACTAGCCACATGTGGAGATAGGGTTTTAATCCGTATCTTTCTGGCCACAAAACCTCAGTCTACTTTGTCACATTGCTCTGGATAGTATTGGCTACCTAGGCCCTAGAAACCATGCTTATACTATTGTGTTGACCTTAAATATATAGGTCCAAGTTAGCTTAGCTCTGTCTTACATCGAGTCTGTCTTTTTATAGGGGCTTCTCAGTGCTACTCTTTCTAATGGGTACACTCCCTTGATATTGACATTTGTCTGAATCTGGCCAATTCATTTACATCTATTCCTTGAACGCCTGGCTGCTTTGGCCGAGGCCGGTCTAGAAAATAGTTCTATCATTCCCCATTGCCAGGTCTTACCTGCACTGCCCCCCACCTGCTGCTAAAGACTTTAACCCTTAAAATACAAACATCTAAAAAAAAAAAAAGGATGCCTGTTATATTCATTATTTACTCGTTTCCCCATGTTCTAAGTGCTGTGTAATACTCTGCATGGAACAGAAAGACAAATACTAACCTCAAGGAGCAACTGTCTACTAGAGGTTTATACTACTGTATACTCTACTAGTATAATCTAGTAGAGGTTTATACCACTAGTAATAGTAATTGAAAGTATAAGCACCTATGTAGCTCTTACCTGTTCTAGGCACTTCACAAAGGGAACTTCACTTTGTCCTCACAATAGCCCAGCAATGTAGATTCTATATTATCCTGTTTTACAAATAATAAAACTGCAACATGTGGGCAAGGTTATAAGCCCACACAGTGTGGCTCCAGATCCAAGCTTTAAACACTCCTGGGTTTAATGAAGATGCTGTACAGGTTGCAGAAGGATAGATCACAGGAGGGAAGAGGAGAGAGAAATATCACCCAGCTGCATAAAGCTAGGATGGCTTCCTGCAGGAAGTAGCACTTGAGCTTGGCTCTGAAGGATTGGTAATATTGGGCTATAGGGGGAAGTGTGCAAGAAGGCCATTTCAGAAGGAGAGAGGAACAATCAGCTGGTTGCTCATGGGCTCTGTTCTGAGGCTACAAACTGCCTCCTGTCTGAATTGTCACATGAGTCATCAACCTAGTACTGAATGCCTGGCAGGGTGTATGAGTGGGTGGCCTTTTTGTTCATAGTCTAAATGTCTTTGGAAAAACTACCTTTATCCCCCATTAGCAGGACTCCTGGTTTCTCTCCTGTTTTATTGCCACCTCTGGGGTGGTGGAGTCCTTCCTTTAAGAATGTCAGTAGAAAAGGACCTTGAGTGAGGACATTGACCCAGACAGGTGAGTAGCTATCAGACACATGAGAGGGGTGGATTCACTGCCCAGCCTGGGGAAATGCTTTCAGTGTTGCTCCACCCTAACAATTGTTCCTAATCGGGGACAGATGGCAGCAGGCTATTTAACCTCGGTGCATTTCCCAAATGTGGCATGTCTCTGCTTGTTGGACTGAACTGAGTGGGTTGGGGAGAAAACTCAAGATGGAATCCTTGCCCTCTGCACCTTTCACCGTGCCCCATCTGCTCCCAGAGAAAGGTCATTGTAATGATGAGTTTGCACCCCATGTATTCTACGGAGTCGACAGCTCTGAGAGAAACTTGAGAGGAAGCCTTATTTTTACCACACATAGCAATGCCCTTGACCACAAACAAAAATTGTTTAGGAGATTCCTGGCTTTTCTTAACCTTCAAACTTTAAATCCTTTTCAATCCAATCTCATTGCTCATTCAACATCATCTTGACTAAACTTTTTATTCACATCATTTGATTTCTTCTCTGCAGCTGTGTCATCATGGGTGGACTTTTCTAGTTGTAGCCATGATGGTTTCTTGTTATTGTTTCTTTTTCTTTCTTTTTTGGTTTTGTTTTGCTGAGTTATCGCTTGCCTACTTCTGGCAGTAGGAATGTACCTTCTTTTTCCTCAGACTGATCTCCAGCCTCACTGATTCTATTCATTGTCACAGAATAATGAGCCACTTGCCTTTGCAGATGAGTTTGAATGGGTTTTTTCCTCAAGAGATACTTCCAGAATCCTTAAAACAAGAAGACTCAAAGTCTTTTAGTTTCACAAGTGGATTTTTACACTACTTCTCTGTCCATGTATGTATGTGTGTATTTTTCTCTTTATCCCATTTTGGTTGTATCTCCTAGTGGTTGAGGTAAAACTTGGTGCATGACTAACCTCTCTTGGGAAGTTCTGGGAGTCCAGCTCCGGCACAAGGATAGAACATGTGTGATTCTGAGGTGAACACTGCCCTTGCTTCTGTGGCGTAATGATGCGTGAAGCAGACTTTCTCAATAAAATTCTAATGCCAAGTAGGAGAAAACTGAATTTAAAAAAAGGCAAGGAGATGAGAAATATCCTGTAACAGATTATTCCTCTAGGGTGAAGAACGCCATATGCAAAACTTCTCTGATAGTTTTGAAGAATTGACTAATTGAAGAGTTCAGAAGGATGGTATGAAACCGTCATTAATTACACTGGACAATTTCTGCTCCCATGACTTGTGTTAGTTCAGGTGTGTCTTTCCCCATCTTTCACCCTCCACTTGCTTTTTTATTTTTATAGGGCTGCTATTATGTATCATATTCCTAAAGAATCCTAAACCATTTTTTCCAAATGCACTCGACTCTAGGCAGAGAGCATCTTTGAACCGGTAGTGTCTCCGGATATTTATTGGTGTGCTGGTTGAATTACTGTGCAGCTTTTAATTCTCTTTCCAGTGAAGTAAGGTTTCAAGGCTCTTGCAGATTCTCTTAATCTTTTGCAACACATGAATGATCCCTCCATTCTAAAGGCCACATGGTTGATTTGGTAATTTCTATAGATCTGTCTCTCACTGGTTTGCTTTTGTCTGCTCATTCCTTTTCTGTTACTTAATTATTTCATGAGATTTTGCTCTACCTTATTTACCATCCCCAATTCAGGCTATCCCTTATTCTTCTCCTCCACTTTAGAGCTTTACAGCCTAGCCTCCAAGAGCCTGGGGTTTCATCTCTACATATTGCACACCATTTCCCCTCTTGTTAACTGAAGCAGAGACTAGAAATTATGTAATTCCACACTCCATTGGTCATTTGTATGGTTGGCTTTTTGAGGATTTTGTCTCTGAGACCTCATTCCATGAGAACTATGGTGTCCTGAAAGATGGGAGAGCAAAAATACAGGTCACTGGCTGGAGTGAGAACTTATCTGCTGTTAGTTCTTCACATTCACTAGTTTGGTTGGAAAATATTGTTTTTTAGAATTCTTTTCAGGAAGTCTTTCAAGCGTGGGTTTTTTTAATTACATGAACTCTATATTTTAATAATAGTATACTGAAAGCTTTTAAAATATTTCAGGGTTATTTTATCATAAAGACTGAGATTTTAATTGTATTTACAATTTGATATTTTTATATTAGCTTTTGTGTTAAAATAAACTGTAGCTTTTAAACCCACAATTTTGATTCAGATTTGAATATGATCAATTAAGCTAATTCTAATACATTTTGCAAACTCAAGACTTATAAAACATTTTCTAAAAAGCAATTGAAAATATATTTTGGGCACCTCTGGTCAAAATAGTTTACTGATTCAGCACTGGAAACTTTAACCAAAATATCAAGATTAAAGAGATAAGAAACAACAGTATGTGGAGTTCAGGAAATCTCAAACTTCTGTATTTCCAGTCTTTCCATCTTCTAATTCATCTTTTTTTATTGCTGCCATAATGCTCTTTCTAAAATATAATTGAAATCAAGTGGCTTCTCTGATCAAAAGCCTTCAGTGACTTCATATAATTTCATAAATTAAGTCCAAATTCCAAGAGTTGACAGTGCAAAATGTCCACAGTGTGGTTTCATCTTCCCTTATCCTCATGTTTTTTCCATTTGCTTTCTCCCTCTCTTCCTCCTTCCCAGTGTCCCACCCTCCCTCCCTTCCTTTCAGAATATTAAACATCCACCAGACAAAGTAGTGAATACCAGACAAAGGGGAATGCATCATTCCTCAGAGACCACCAGTCCACATTCTTCCGAAAAGGTCCATAATACATTCTATATACTCTGGTCTTATTGTCTTTGCTCTGCTATGTTCCCACCACTCAGTCCACTCTACTTTTCTTTCACCTTAAATGCCATCTCTATCAACACCTTTCCCCATCTATACTCCCCCCAGCCCAAACACGTCTCCTTTCTCAACGCTCTACAACCTAAGGTACCCACCTTCTCTGTGTGTCCTATAGAGTAGCTTTCCTCCATTAAATTTTTTTCTGATTATGAAAGCAATACATACTCATACTCATCATATAAGACTTGAAGAATGGAGATACTTATGAAAAGAAAAATATGATGCATGGTCTAGTGTTCAAGGTATTCACTGGGAATCTGAATGTCCAGGTTCTGGTTCCATCTCTGCTCCTTAGGAGCTGACGGGCATTGAGCATGGCACTTGTCCACTGTAGGTCTTGTATTTTTCTTCTCTAAAATATGAGAACTGAGTTTCCTGGTGTTTAAGAACCATCCTGGTTGTAGAATTGTCTAATTTACATGTCTATCAATGTGTCTTGTGTCCTGGCTTCTCCATTGGGCAGTGATGGACCAGTTACATGGTCCAGAGTGGGTCTTGCAGCTGTCTTAGAAGAACAGAGGCATGTGTTGAGAATCTCACAACTTTATCTCTAGTAGACTCAATTTATAATAATTTTCAGCCATTATATCAAATTTGTTACTTAGCCTCTTTAATGGTGAAAGGTGCTGGGCTTGAGTTTCATTATTAGTTTTAGGGCTTATTAAACCATTTCTCTCTGTACTCTGTTTGCTTTCTTTTTTCCCCTTCTAACTTAAAAAGATAGCCCCAAGCAAAACATTAAATTTCTATCCACTTAAACACCACCATAAACATTATTTAAATTAATTTTGTTCAAATTCATTGCAAACCCATATGATGCATGAGTCTGTATTTAATGCCATCCTCTCTCCTAAAATTTGAATTTTTTTTTTTTGTCTAGAACTCTATGATTTGAAGAATTTGGGGAAAAAATTAAAACTAAGAGAATAGCAACTTTGTCATAAAATTCTTGCCAGCAGTATCGGAAAATTTGGATTGGGGTGTAGATTTATGATTCCCTATAGTTCTTGAGAGCTTCTACACATTTTTTAAGGAAGTTGTTCCATAACCTATCTCTTCTTTCCTAAACATGATATCCAGGAAGCGCTTCATCTGTGTTTGCTACATAATTACCCAACAGAGCAGTCCCTGAGTCTTATAGAAGCAACCAAGGGATATTTTGTTTCCTCTGGACTTCCAGTGTTGGGGATGGGGTGGGATGGAATCAGAAAGCTAGTCCTGGGAAGGCCACTTGCCTGGATGAAGGTTACAAAATGGCAACTTCCCTGTGACTCTGTTTCCATCCCTTTAAATGGAACTACTTTTCTTTCCAAATTGTGGTGAAGATCAAATAAGGTGATTAGAGAAAATCTTTTGAAAGCTATAAAGTACCCTAGGAGGTGGCAGGTAACCTCCTGGGTAGGCATCCTCAGGGTTCACAGCAAAGCTGTCCCACTCATGTAAAATCTGTTGTTGTTGTTGTTTTTTTTTTTTTTTTTTTTTTTTTTGCTGGGGATGAATAGAATTGGGGGATCGATCATTTTATACTTTGCTTTAGCATTACAGTAATGTGAACATATAAGAAGAACTTCTACATTGATATATTAATTGCTGTCATCTACTCTTTCCTGCTACCAGAAGCATTTCTATAAATATGCCCTAGAAATATAGTAAAGCTATTTGGTTAGAATTTTATACCCATGATAATTAGCACTTTTAAGAGTACAAGCATATCAGCACCCCCACAACATGAGGTCCCACTTTAACATGCCAGTATAATATTCTGTTGTTCCAGAGGGACGAGAAAACAAGCAAACAAACAAAAAAGTATTTGTTACTGTCAGAGTGTGAGAGAACACAAAATAAGATACCACAGGAAATCAATTGCATATATTGTGAAACACCACCCTCTCGTTTGCTGTCTTCTAGTATAAATATACATCACACATAACATTTCCTCCCCTCATCATAATAGAAGCAAACCAATCATGGAGGGAACCCTGAGTATTATATTTTTTTCATTTTTATTGAAATATATAATTGACATATAACATTATATTGTTATATAATGATTTGATATATGTGTATATTGTCAAATCACCACAAAAATTTAGTTAACATCCATCACCTCACATAGTTACAGATTTTATTTTTGTGATGAGATCTTTTAAACTCTACTTGCCTAGCAACTTTTTTTTAATGTTTATTTATTTTTGAGATGGAGACAGAGCGTGAACAAGGGAGGGGCAGAGAGAGAGGGAGACACAGAATCCGAAGGAGGCTCCAGGTTCTGAGCTGTCAGCACAGAGCCCGACGCGGGGCTTGAAGCCACAAACTGTGAGATCATGACCTGAGCCGAAGTCAGACGCTTAACTGACTGAGCCATCCAGGTGCCCCGTAGCAACTTCTGAATATACAATACAGTATTGTTAACTGTAGCTGAGTATTATCTTCTAAACTGGTCTGCCAATATACTGTTAGATTATGCCACCTGCTCCCTTCCAACTGTTTTTTAACCAGAAGCTTCTGAGGCAAAACAATTGTTTTCTGCTAATATTGCAGATCCTTGCCATAAACTCTGTGTTTTGAAATAGCAGTGTACTTAGGTCAAAGAAGTTGATATGTTTGAGTTGCTGAATTTTTATTATATTTTAAAATATATGGATGGGGTCCTGGGTGGCTTAGTCGGTTGAGCGTCTTCAACTCAGGTCATGATCTCACAGTCCGTGAGTTCGAGCCCCGCATCAGAGTCTGTGCTGACAGCTCAGAGCCTGGAGCCTGTTTCAGATTCTGTGTCTCCCTGTCTCTCTGACCCTCCCCCATTCATGCTCTATCTCTGTCTCAAAAATAAATAAACGTTAAAAAAATTTAAAAAATACATAGATAATAGCTCACATAAATGTTTTATCATATGTATTATCTTATTCATTTTTATAGAATGGGATTCTAACGCTGAGCCCAGAGAGTTCAAGTCATTTGCCCAAAGTCATATAAGCATTGGAGAATTGAGTTGTGACTTGCTTTTTTAAGCCCCAAGCTTCCCCCTCTGCTTTTTGCCATTCCCAGTCATTCTCCCTCATCTCTTAGCAGTAGAAACTTTTCTCTCATCAATACTCCTTTAATTCTTCTTCCTGGACCATGTTGCTTCTCATTTTGAAGGAGGAAATTCTATCGGTGATTTGGCAGAATCAGTAAATGTCATGCCACCTGGTCATGGATGGTGTTCTCTCACAGAAGTAACAGGAAGAAATGGTGTTAAAAAAAAAAAAAAAAAGACCCAGGAGCTATATACTTAAGCTCTACCATTGAGACTGTTTCTACTGACTAAGTTTCTACATTCCCAGCTTATTTCCTCACACAAGGCACTCATCTTTGGGAATGATGCTGTCCTTCATGAGTTTCATGGGGTACAATGAGACATTTCAAATCTCATTATCTGACAGATTCAGGCCTCTTAATAGAAAGAGAAACAAAGAATTCATGTGTGAGTCAGTTTGCGCTCTAAAAGATGCGAGAATGCCGAACCATAAATCCTAGGTAGACCTGTTTCTTCTCTGTTCAGAGGCTGCATCCTGACTCACTCTATACTGGGAAAAAATACTTGATGGAGGGCAATTGTAACAGACCATTTCTACTGCACTTCTGTAACTTTCTGGACCCTCTCATGACTCTACCATGGATGCAAGCTTGTCCTGGTTTCTTAGGAGTTTCTACCTTTCCAGACAATCAAATAGCTGTTATTTTACAGGAATCAATGTGGTGTCATCATGGCATCTAAAATATAGAATGGGCCAGGGGTGCCTGGGTGGCTCAGTCGGTTGAGCGTCTGACTTCGGCTCGGGTCATGATCTCACAGCTCGTGAGTTTGAGCCCTACATCGGGCTCTGTGCTCACAGCTCAGAGCCTCTCTCTCTCTCCCCTGCCCCTCTCTCTCTGCCCCAACCCAGTCACATTCTGTCTCTGTCTCTCTCAAAAATAAACAGTAAAATAAATAAATAAAATAAAATATAGAATGGGCCAAATATATGCACTTCTGTGTGAGGGACTGTAAATGAATGTCAATAAGATTAAATGAATATGTATTAAGTTCTAGCCATGGGTCAGGTGCTGAGCTGTGTGCTCCCTGCCTCCACCCCCATAGTCTTCCTTTTAATTGGAATAACCACTGTCCTCTGAGGTTGATAGAATAAAGACCAACCTAGATCTGTCTTAACTCAAACCATAACTGAATTGCTTTATTGCTGTGTGTAATTTAGCTTCCTAATCAGTCTTAACCAATCCCTGTGTGAGCCGATTTTAAAGACAACTGATTCTCATGGAGCATTTTTAACTGGCAGGTCCACTAATCTCTCTTGGCTTTACACTGGCTGTCAGCTAAATGATATAGGCTTTTTTTGCATGTTTCATTTTCAGATGAGAATCTTCTATGTATCTGGAAAATAACTAGTCACGCAGTACAATATGGCGGACTGGATAAAAAGAGCAGACCATTTGGAGTCAGACAGGCTAGGGTTTGAATCCCAACTCTACATCATTGCTGTGTTGCATTGAGCAAGTTACTTCTCTGGGGCTCACTTTACTTATCTGTAACTTGAGGGTGAGAAAACCTATCTCACTGAGCTGTTGTGAAGGTTAAATCAGATAATGTTTGCTAAGGGCTCTGGAGATACTGGATGGTCAGCAAGGAGGAGGGAGGGGCAATAATTGAGGAGGAGAGCCCTGTGAGACATGGCCCATTAACCAAATATTTAATATCAGAGCACAAAGAAGACAAGGAAAGGGTGAGTGGTCAAGATGTTTCCAGGCATTCCGATCCCTAAATAAAGGCTTTGATGAGGGGAAAATACTAACTACAGCTAAAGACAACCGCTTTTCCAAGACGGCCTCATTAAATCTTTAATTGGGTGAGAATATTTTGTGGGTTTCCACACATTGCATTGAACCTTATGTGGTGTTTTATTCTTTCTCTAAATGTCTTTCCCACTATGCAGAGACACAGACTGTAGGCTTGCTAGAAAATCTACCTGCTGGCTCTGACAGACAACACAAACTGATTACTGAGGTTAAACTATTTTCTTGCTTTGATGTGTCTCTTTTAGGACAATCTCTCCTGCTTTCCCTGAGAGGGTGGTGGAAACAGTGAGTGGAATGATTTACCAGGGAGATAAGTGAAGGAGGTTTCAGGTGATCTGTGAAGCTGGAGGTCACTAAAAGGTCAGGCTGGAGGGCTGCATTCCAGAGAGCTAATATTGGGTGAATTGGGTTGTTCTTATTTCACCCAAGAGGTAATTGGCCCCCAAAATGCATTGCCTGCAATATTTCAGATTGTCTTGATTATATATAAACTCACATATATTGTACTCTCTCCTCTGAGTGGTCCTGGCCTAGTTAAGTCCTGTGGGGAATGCAGAGGAATCACAAGATGTGGTCTCTGCTCTCAAGGAGCTTATTTAGCTAAAAAGAGAGGACAGAAAACTTAAGAAATAATACAAGATGTATTCAGTATGCTCTTGATTCTGAATATAAGTGAAGTAGAAGACCAAATCCTTATGTTCTGGCAGATGTTGATCACTGATGAAATATTCATCAAACCATTGAAAATAGAATAAAACGAAGGACAATACTTTAACACCAGTACACAGGTGTATGTGTATGTTATAGAACATATATAATCTGATTATTATACTATATTTAATTTCCATTGTATGTCATTATATATACATATATGTGCATGTATGTATATATATAATATGTATCCAGCTATCTTTCCTTGTGACTTTCTTTAATTTAAATTTTATTTAGTTAATGTACAGTGCAATATCAGTTTCAGGAATAGAATTCACTGATTCATCACTTACATTCAACACCCAGTGCTCATCACAGGTGCCCTCCTTAATACCCATCACCCATCTAGTCCATCCCCCACCCACCTCCCTCCAACAGCCTTCAGTTTGTTCTTTATTGTGAAGGGTCTCTTGTAGTATGTTTCCCTCTCTCCTGTTTCCCCCACTTCCCATATGTTTTATCTGTTTTGTTTCTTAAATTCCACATATTAGTGAAATAATACAGTTTTAGTCTTTCTCTGATTGACTTACTTTGCTTAACATAATACATTCTAGCTCCATCCATGTCATTGCAAATGGCAAGATTCCATTCTTTTTGATGGCTGAGTAATATTCCATTGCATGTATATACCACATCTTCTTTATCTGTTCATCAGTCAAGGGACATTTGGACTCTCCCCATAGTTTAGCTATTGTTGATAATGCTGCTATAAACACGTACCCCTTCAAATCCGTATTTTTGTATCCTTTGTGTAAATACCTAATTTTGCAATCACTGGATCATAGGGTAGTTCTATTTTCTGTTCTATTTTCAGTTTTTTGAAGAATTCTCCAGAATGGCTGCACCAGTTTGCATTCCCACCAACAGTGCAAGAGGTTTCCCCTTTCTCTGCATTCTCACCAACACCTGCTGTTTCTTGTATTGTTAATTTTAACCATTCTGACAGGTATGAGGTGGTATCTCATCATGGTTTTGATTTGTATTTCCCTGATGATAAGTGATGTTGAACATTTTTTCATGTGTCTGTTAGCCATCTGGATGTCTTCTTTGGAAAAGTGTCTATTCATGTCTTTTGCCCATTTCTTCACTGGGTTATTTGCTTTTGGGGTGTTGAGTTTGACTTTTTAATTTTGATTCTGTTATTTTTCCTTTAGTTTTTTTTCTTTAATCTTTTTCTTTATTTTCTGAAATGGTCATGAGACTATAAAGCCACTGTTTCTTCAAATTCCATACTTGGCAAAAAACAATTTCTGGATTGCCAAAACTTTTGCTTTTTAATGCCAATGGTCCCTGAGAACCCCAGGTTTGAAGTAGAGAGAGATGCATATATCAGGGCCAGTGAGAGAAGACTTCCTGGGGAAAAGAGGAGCTTACTGATAAAGAAAAAATGTGTCAGAAACAAGTTGGTAGTGTGTTAAGGTGGTTAGGTAAAGGCCAGGTTAGGAAGTTAGATTTCGTATAGCAGGGAATGAGGGCCCATTCATTGTCTTGCACTAGAAAGTGACATAATGCAAACTACATTTAGGAAGGTGAGTTTCTCATGAGATAAGATGAGTTAGAGGAGGGTGAAATTAGCCATTTATGTTAAGAAAAGTTACTTATAAAAATTCCACCCAGTTACTAAAGTCCAAGTGGTATTCAAGAAATTTTCAAATAGAAGACTCAACTAAGAAGAAAAAAAATCAAAGCGTGTAGTACTTAATTAATCTGTGGATTAATAGACTAGATTAATAATAGATAATAGATTTGTTATCTATTATCCATAGATTAATCCATGGGTTTCCAAGCATATATTTGTTGCTTGTAAAGTCAGAATGTGACAGGTGGCATCTTTCCTTTCTTCGGTCACTTACTGCATTACACTGTGCAGCATAGCAGAGTGGACAAAAGGGCAAGTCCTGGCCTGAGTGTTAATCTAGGCTTCGTATCTTAGCAGTTGTGCAACTTTGGGAAATTTAAGCTTCACTTTTCTCGTATGAAATATATGAGACGTAATATTACCTACGTCATAAGGCCTTTGTGAAGATTAAAAGAGATAGTGCAAGTGATATGTTCAGCAGAGCATATGGTCCAGAGCAGGCTCCAAATAAGCAAAGCCACTGTTTTCATCTGTGTTCTTTGGCAAGACACTTACTCTTTCTTAGCCCTAGTACACTCAAACTTGAAAGGAGATGAATCAGAACTACCTTGAGAAGTTATTGTAAGAATTGGAAGAGATGGATGTGAAGGCACTTTGACATGGATGCTAGATTTTATGGTTATTGTTGTTCATAATCACTGCTGTCATATATAAACCACATGTCCAGACCCTGAAGTAAAATAGGTTCTTTTACATTTAGAGAGTTTATTGGGTTTACCAGGGATGTGATCATCTATGCAGTGATCTTAGGTTAAGGGCCTGGCCCTGAGCTGTAAGTGCTCAGCTGGTTGAGGAGACAGAACAGAGTTCATATTAGATGGACCCCAGACAATGTCAAGAAGGTTTTTCAGGTTAGCTAGAGCTCCAGATGGTCCAATTGCTCGGGTGCAACCTGAAGAGGCTTGTCCTGAGCCTATTCTGGGGACTCAGTAACCCCTGTCTGCTGATGAATAATTCAGGCCATGCCCATTCAATCAGCACACAATTCCCAAACACTTACTATGTGCTATGCCCCATGCCAGGTGCTCTGAGTACAGAGAAGAATCATTCAGAGATGCTACTTGCTGGTACTTACACTCTAGTGAGGGAAATAAACTGAATGATGGACAGAGCAGCCGTGTGAGGCTTCTGAATGGTTCTAGGTCTCCCACTGAGCATTGTATAATATAGTGGACACAGCTCAGGGCACAGTGTCGGGAGACAGACTCAGCCAATTACTCGCTGTGTGATATTAGTCAAGGGACTTAATCACTCTGGCACTTGGTTTCTGCATCTAGACAATGGTAACTGTATGTACTTCCCATGGTTGTTAAACATATTAAGAGAATCAGCATCTGGCCAAGAGTAAGCTTTCAACTTGTAGCAGCTATTTTTACTATAGAGGGAGGGTACAACATGCATACACACAGGGCAGGTTCTCTTCCAAGTGACCATAACTTCTCTTTAGTTATTGTCTACAGCTGAAGGAAAAACAGGATCAGGACCAGGCTTTTTATTAGTGGAAATTAACTTTTGTTCTATTCCAACAGCTAAACTCTGAAATACATTTTTTCACATGTGCTATTTCTGTAATCCCCAAAACAGCTGGAGGGGAATATTATATCCCCATTTTCTAGATGAAAAAAAGCTGAGGCTCTGAAAGTCTAAAATTTCCTGACCAGAAAACATGGCTAATTAGGGATAGGTTGTAATTTGAACCCGAGTATTTTCCATGTTACATGTAAGGGGAGATTTACCCATAAATTTTCCCCTATCATGTAGTCAAGCCTAGATATTCGAACTTTTAGATTACTATTTGCTACTTCTACACTCATGAAGATTGGATTATATCTAGTCATCACATGTTTAATTATTTTGACTAAAGGATATATCCAGCTATGTTTTGGATGCCCTTTGATTCTATAAATAATGCCATATGAATCACCCATCTATGAATTAGACAAATTCCTTTGGGAATTGCTTATATTTCCATACTGATATGTCATTCCAAACAGTTAACTATCACAGACACTATATTGTAATCAATATAAGAGGGAGTGAGGATGCAAATTACTATTTGTTGAACACCTACCATTTGCCATATATGCTATGTACATTATTCCATCAATCCTCAGAGGGTTTATTTATTCAATAAGCCGATATCGGGTACCTCTTCTGTTTCAGGTTTTCTAGGTGGTAAGGGTACAGGATCAAACAAAACAGACAAAACCCATGGCTTGGTGGAAATTAACATTCTCTTGGGAGATATAAGCAATAAATAAAATACATATTCAGATGGAAGGAAGTGCTATGGAGAGAAATGAAACATAGAAGATGTGGAGAGTTGGTAGGGTAGTTGGGGTTTGTCTAGATCTAATAGGAAGGGTCTCACTGAGGCAGAGACATTGAGTAAAAACATAAAGGAGATAAGGGAATGATGCTGGCTGACGTCTGGGGAAGAGTGTTTCAGGCAGAAATGAATAGCAAGTGCAAAAGCCCTGAGGTAGGAATATGGCTGGTGTATTTGAAAAACAACAAGGGGGCAGAGTGGCAGTAGTGGAGTGAATGAACAAGAGACCAGTAAGAGATAAGGTCAAAGAGATTATAGGGGCCTGATTATGTAGAGCCTCATAGACAATTGTAAAGATGTTGGCCTTTATTCTGAGTGGGATGCAAGCCACTGGAGGGTTGTAAGAAGAGTGACATGATCTGACTTATGTTTGGAAAAGGTAACTCTGGCTGCTAAGAGCATAGAAAATGTGTATAACGCTTTTGCAATAATGGGGTGCCTGGGTGGCTTAGTCAGTTGAGCATCTGACTCTTGATTTCGGCTCATGATTATCCCAGCACATCAGGCTCTGTGTTGAGCCTGGAGCCTGCTTGGAATTCTGTCTCTCCCTCTGTCCCTCTGCCCCTCCCCACTGCTCACACTCTCCATCTCTCTCTAAAATTAAAAAATAATAATAATAATAATTAAAAAAATAAAAAGATATTCCAAATAAAGCTTTCGCAGTAATCCAAGTAAGACAAGGGCAGTGACATAGACTTCAGTGGTGGCTTTCTAAGTGAGAAGTGGTTGGATTTGTGGTATCTTTGAAAGGTGGACCTGACAGCATTTGCAGATGGATGGAATGAGGAATATAAGAGAAAGAGAGGAGCCAAGAGTAACTCCAAGGCTTTTAGAACTGGAACTGGAAGAATGGGATTGCCTCCAGTGGGAATAGAAGACTACTGAAGGATCCGCTAATTAGCAACTTGCTCACATCCACACATCTAGGCTTCCCCCTTTCAGCCCTGCCTTTTTCCACTTGGGCAAATTCCACAAAATGATGAAATCACTTCACTCCAGTTCATAAGGAGGCATGGTGTAGACTAAAGACTTGCCAGGGACTCTGAAAACAACTCTCTTTCTTCCTCTTCAGACTAATTAGGAAGCAAATTCTTGTGAAATTAGAGTGCTCTAGTAAACCCAAGCCAAACTCTTGGTCAACTTGTTGATTATGGAAAATGGGGTTTTCCTGGCAATGTTTCCAATATGTTTCCACTGCTTTTCCCTATCCAAGAGATGGGCCTAGATGCCAAATTCTTTCTTTTTCTCCAAATTATATCTCCTTGGATAACCTCTCTGATGGGTGTGGAACCACCACAGTGGTTATGTATAGTTGGCCTTTAGACTAAAGAGCACCAACCAGAGGAAAATAAATAACAGAAATATGATTGTCTCATTGGACTCATAAAAGGATAACTTCAGTGGAATTCTAAGACATGACACCCCTGGCAGTCGTGGACTTAGCCCAGCTGTCTATAAGGAGGATATTTATCTGGTTGCTCACCTCTGGATACTAGAGTAACGAAGGCAAGACTCAAATCGCCCAGACCAGATGTCTCTCTGCTCCTGTGCCAGCAAAGGTTTTCTAACTCAGTGTTAGAGCAGATTAACAAAGGGATTAATTGAACATGACTGAATCCCCACCATGGAGTGAAAACTATATAAAACTAATTCACAGATGACTTGGGGCATACTTACATAAAATATGCCATATATAACATAGTACTAGTATAAACCTTCATTTTTTTCCTCCAAGGAACAAATGAAAATACTAAGCCAGTGTTGCTAGCATAAGTTTAATTATGTTGGTATGTTCATTCATTCACTAGTTCATTAATTTATTCATTCATTTATTTATTCATTTAATAATGTATGTAGCATATATGGCAAATGGTAGGTGTTCAACAAATATTATTTTAGCAACACTTGTGAGCCAGTCATTGTGCTACAAATCATTAGGGTAGCTTCAAGAAGTTCACAGTCTCTTGTGGGATAGGGCAGAGGGGAAAACATATGCCTCAAATATTGCAGGCTGTATTAGGCATTGGGGATACAGCAGTTACCAGACACACATAGGAGTCTTGCTCATGTAGGTCTGACAAGAAGGAAATAAGGAAATATAGGAATGTGATTAGATATGATTATTTCAGAGTGGTGTTAAATAGACAAAAAAAAGAGGGATGGTGATAATTGGAGTGAAGGAGTGAAAGGTTGATGTATTTTAGAAAGAGTGGTTATGACAGAAGTACAGTGATAAGCAGGAAAAACATGCCAGAAAGAAGGAACACAAAAATCACTTGAGGCAGGCAGATATGGAAAGAGAGGGAAAAGGAATAGAGAGAAATCTAATGAAGTTCAGTCTTAACAAGTGAAGGAACTGATGGAATGAAATGAGGCTGAGGAGAGAGGCAGGGGTCAGATCACTGGAGTTTTATAGGTCATGGTTAATGAGTTTGCTTTTTTTTTTTTTAATTTTTAAAATTTTTATTTATTTTTGAGAGAGAGACAAAGAGAGTGTGAGCAGGGGAGGAACAGAGAGAGAGGGAGACACAAAATCCAAAGCAGGCTCCAGGCTCTGAACTGTCAGCACAGAGCCTGATGTGGGGCTTGTTCTCATGAACTATGAAAGCATGACCAGAGCTGACGTCAGAAGCTTAACTGACTGAGCCATCCAGGCACCCCTAATGAATTTTATTTTTTTCTGAGTGCAATTGGAAGCTATTGGAGGGTTTATGGAAGGATTTAATACAACCTAATGCATGATTTAATTTAATTTTATTCAGGGCAGAGGATGGATGAGAGGGGCCAAGGTGGAAATAGGGAGACAGTTAGGAGACCATTGCAAGTGAAAGAAGATGGCATCTAGAGCTGGTGTGTGGCAGTGGAGATAATGTGCAGTGGTCAGATTTAAGATCTACTTGGAGAGAAGAATAAGATAAATGGAACATCCAAAGATGGCCCATACGTTTGGAGCTGAACTAATGGTGGATGGTGTTGCCATTAACTTAAATAGGCAAGACTAAGGAGGAAAGGAGATTATGAATAAAGAGTACTTTAGGAACCTGTTAAATTTGAGATGGTGGTAATATATCCAGGTCTAAAGCTCAGGGGAAATGTCAATACAGATACAGATGTGAGATTTATCACTCATACTTGGTATTTAAATATTGTGAAGGATACTACTCAGAAATAGTTATAGAAGAAAAGCAGTCACCTGGGTGGCTCAGTCAATTGAGCATCTGACTTTGGCTTAGGTTATGATCTCACAGTTCATGAGTTTGATCCCCGCATTGGGCTCTGTGTTGATAGCTCAAAGCCTGGAGCCTGCTTTAGATTCTGTGTCTCCCTCTCTCTCTACCCCTCCCCTGCTCATGCTCTGTCTTTCTCTCTCAAAAATATATAAACATTAAAAAAAAAAAAAAGAAATAGATATAGAAGAAAAAAGAGCTGATAATTGAACTCTGAGGCATTCTAGTTATACTAGAAGCAGTGGCAGAGTAACCTACAAAAGAAACTAAGACGCATCAACCAGTTTGTAAGAAAAAAAACAAAAGACTGATATTTCAGAAGCCAAGACAAGCTATTTCAGGAGAAGTGCTTATCTTTTTCAAAGGCTGCAGAGTTTAAGGAAAATGATAATAAATAATTGATCGCTGAATTTAACAAGATAGAGTTCATTGGTAATCTTGACCATATCCATTTTAGTGGAAATGTGTATAAGGTATATGAAAATACAAAGAATATTGGAAATACTGGTAATCCATCCTAAGGAAAGTAATACAAAATTTGGAATTAGAAGCTTCAACATGATTAGGCAAAGACAAGAGTTGAGGAGAAGCATTTTAGCAGAGAATTCAGTATAAGTACAGAATCAAATTAGAGAAATATCATTGTGTAAGAGAGCTATAAGCACTTAGTGTTGTTGAATGACAAAGCGCTAAGTTAGAATTGGGGGGTGGTGGATTCTGTTAGAGGCCTAGATCGTGAAGGATATGGTGGATGTTATCTGTAGGAAATGAGGAACTACTGACTAGTCAAATCAGGGAAGTGGCATTATCTCATCTGCATTTTTAGGAAAGTCATCCTGCAGTATGGGTTATGGAAGACATGATTGGACACAAGGAAACCATAGACGAATTGCCTAAGTGTTATAGGTGAAAGGTGATACAAACTTGAATAGCTATTTGAGATGGAAAAGAAAGCATTTATCTTAGAAATAATGAGGATATGAGGCACCTGGGTGGCTCAGTCAGTTAAGCGTCCGACTTAAGCTCACAATCTTGCTGTCCGTGGGTTCGAGCCCCGCATCAGGCTCTGGGCTGATGGCTCAGAGCCTGGAGCCTGCTTACGATTCTATGTCTCCCTCTCTCTCTGCCCCTCCCCCGTTCATGCTCTGTCTCTCTCTGTTTCAAAAATAAATAAACGTTAAAAAAAAATTAAAAAAAAAAAAAGAAAGAATGAGGATAGGGGCGTCTGGGTGGCTTAGTCAGTTAAGCTTTCAACTCTTGATCCCGGCTCAGGTCATGATCTCATGGTTTGTGAGATGGAGCCTGACGTCAGGCTCTGTGCTGACAGTGTGGAGTCTGCTTGGGGTTTCTCTCTCTCTCTCTCTCTCTCTCTCTCTCTCTCTCTCTCTCTGTGCCCCTCCCCCATTCGCACTCCTGCTTTCTCTCTCTCAAAATAAATAAACGTTAAAAAAAGAAATATTTTTTTTTTAATTTTTTTTTTCAACGTTTATTTATTTTTGGGACAGAGAGAGACAGAGCATGAACGGGGGAGGGGCAGAAAGAGAGGGAGACACAGAATTGGAAACAGGCTCCAGGCTCTGAGCCATCAGCCCAGAGCCTGACGCGGGTCTCGAACTCACGGACCGCGAGATCGTGACCTGGCTGAAGTCGGACGCTTAACCGACTGCGCCACCCAGGCGCCCCTATAAAAAAGAAATATTAAGGATATAAAATTGGCATGTCTTGGTTAGAAATTAATCAAAATGCCTCCTAGGTTTTAGTTTTCAGTGACTAGATGAATGACAATGCCAGTATCTGTGATGGGCAAAACTGAAGAAAGATCTGCCTCCGAGAATTAGTAAGCTCAGTTTTGTTACCTGTTGACATTAAAGGTGCTTGTGGGACATGCTGAAGGAGTTTTCCAATAGAAGACTGAATATTAATTTGCAACTTTTTGGAGAGGTGTGGGCGTGCGCGCACACACACACACACACACACACACACACACACACACACACACATTCTGGGATTATTGAAAAATATCCAAGGCATTTGACAATTCAAAGATGTTAGTGAGTGGAGTGGTGAGTAGTGAGTGTAGACTACTCTTTGAAGGGGTTTTAGAGATTTGGATTTAGAAGAGGAAGGTCACTAGAAAGATTTGTAAGATTGAAGAGATACTCTCATTTTTTTAAGATGGGAAAAACTTGAAAGTATTTATTGGCCCAGGAGGAAGAATTCAGGAATTCAGGAGGGAAATGAGATTATTTTAAAATTCAAGTGCAAATGGAGGTAGCAGGGGATGTATTCAGGACTCAGATAAGCGACTGGCTGTTGTCAAAAGGGAGGACAACTCAGTCTCTTACATTGCAGAATAACAGTTGGTGTGAATGTAGATAAGGTAGGTAAAGGAATTTGGAAGACTAGTTCTCTAGAACTCTTGAAAGGCACAAGATCATTGCTGAGAATGAAGATGGTGGGCATTGATTGGGTAGAGCATTTGAGACCAGTGAAGATTCAAAAGAGCATCAGTGAGAGACAGAAAAGGGAGATGACCAAGAGTTGATAAAGAGACCAATGAGCCATACTTGGTTCAGTTTAGAGAGCATGAGGTTTGTGGAGTTATCAGTCTGCATGGTTGCTTGCTTTTTCTAGAAGCACTAAACAATGCAGGTGTAGACGTGGAAAAAAATGAAAAATTATACTACAGTTAGGTTTATGTTAAAGTGGAAATATTGGGGAGAACTATATTAACGAGTAGTTCAGTGGTCTGTTATGGGACTGCAGTTAGAAGACAAAGATGAGAGTTTAGAACACAACTGATAGAAGGGGAAGAAATGAAAAATTCGAAGTGTCAGGTAGGTTGAAGGACATTTAAGATTGGAATATGATATCGAGGGACATGAAAGGTGGTTTATATGAGATACTGAAAGCTGAATATTTCAAAGGAGGAAACATTCCGGGTGGTAACAAGGTCTAAAGAGTGGCCATAAAAGTGAACGACTAGGTACAAGTAGAATGGAGTGGAGATGAAGGCCGCAAGGGCTGATGGTGTTAAATGCTGGATGACTCATCAACATGGAAAGTAAAGCCACTCTTGTGAGACAGAGGTTAGTGTAGTTCTAGAATCTACAGTGCATGCAGGGAATGGACCATGAAGCCAATGGGAGACAGTGTTGGGTGAGGATAGAACTTGTAGGGACAGGAGTTTTTATAAAAGAGTGGATAAACAAAAATCTGGAAGTAGCATTAAGAAACAAAGAAAACCTGGGGCGCCTGGGTGGCGCAGTCGGTTAAACGTCCTACTTCAGCCAGGTCACGATCTCGCGGTCCGGGAGTTCGAGCCCCGCGTCAGGCTCTGGGCTGATGGCTCAGAGCCTGGAGCCTGTTTCCGATTCTGTGTCTCCCTCTCTCTCTGC
Organism: Puma concolor; assembly: GCF_028749965.1. NCBI lineage: Eukaryota > Metazoa > Chordata > Mammalia > Carnivora > Felidae > Puma > Puma concolor. Next base: position 68,328,249 of record NC_141679.1, read on the forward strand.
CCCTCCCCCGTTCATGCTCTGTCTCTCTCTGTCCCAAAAATAAATAAAAACGTTGAAAAAGGAAAAAAAAAAAATTAAAAAAAAAAAAAAAGAAACAAAGAAAACCTAAAACCTACCTCCTGACATTAAATAAGGTAAAATGTGGAAGAATGAACAGCTTTCATTTGAGAGGGCTGACAGGAAAACCATATTTTCAATCAAAGTGCAGAAGTAGAAAGATTAATGTATGACAAGGTTAATATGAGAGGATTTGTTTATAATGAAGAGTTCCAGAGGTCTTACTGGGAATGTTTGCAAGACAAAGGAGCAGTGAGCTTGGGACCAGGACTAAGAAAATCAGAGCATTTAGGAGGTGCAAATATGAATAAACCAAGATGACCATGGGGCTTTATGTTTTGAACAGTAACCACTGAAGGGAAGCTGGTAGAATGTGCCGGCTACAAAGAGTCGCAGAGAACGTTGGCATAAAATAATAGTCTTTGAGCTCCAGTGATGCTGGCATTTTGGCAGCCTGTTCTAATGGCTGGTGCAGGATTAACCAACCCTTCAAGGTCAGAGACTGGGCTGTGGGCCAGATGAAGCCTCCCACTAGCATAGAGACAGGAGGCTTCACCTGTGGAGTCTTCCTCTAACATGGTCAACTTTCTTCTCTTTTTCCTCCATTTGCCTCTTGCTGTTCTTCTCCTTTGCCATTCACCTGTGAAATGTCAATCTCTTTATTAAATATTTCTTAAGCCCTCATTCAATGCTTACTTTGAGTACAGACCTTATCAGTTGATTTCTATGCTTGCATGTTACCTACAGTGTATGTATTCTAGTGTCTGCTCTTCAGTTATTAAGCCAAGTGTATTTTTTCTGTCTTTGAGGAGTTGTGATTTTTTTCAGTAGAAAGAGTAATTCCTCATTGGCACTCAAGATCAAATTTATACCTTCTTCATTTCTCTCATTGGCAATAATGTTAAAACCTGGATGCTTCCTTTGTAAGTCCATTTAATTGCTTCCCATGCTGTCTCACTTCCATACTGTTCTTTGTTTACTATTTCACACTAACTCTCATTTGGGCTATGTAATAATTGTTGATAACTTACAAAAAGGTATGTGTTCTTCTCTGTACCTTTCTTCTCAGGCATAATTTCCACAGCCTTGGAGTCATCTAGAATGCTCTGTGTAATCATGAATAATATAAGAACCACCTGGAAGGCCTGGTAACTCTACACCTTTCTTAATAAAAGGCAAAGTGCAATTTAGAAATATGACTGCAGACACATTCCCCAGAACATTGTTCTCACCATGTAGATCTGGGAGTGTAACAGAGGGCAGAAAGTGAATAGCCTCTGCTCTAGGATCAGAGGTTACTTTTGTGTGACTTGCTCACAAACATCATTATCTCTGATGCCCTGACCTGTCCAAATGCTGGAAATTCCATTCCCAGACCTACCATTGGGACCTACCTGGCGCAAACTGCCTCTGCTTGCTACTTAAGCCTAACCTGAACAGCATTCATCCAGTTTTGTTGGTTGCTCTGGGCTCAACCTATTGCCCTGTATTTCTAAAAGATGGAGATGATGGGCTTTAGTGAGAGACCCAACTGGTCAAAAGGGCTTGAAACTGAATTTAGAGGGAAAGTAAGAACAAATCTAGATAAAACTACAAACCCATACACCATGATAAGGAGCATGGCTGGTATCCCCACCCTTTGTTCTGTCCCTGTGAAACAAATACTCATTTATACAGATCTGGTCATACCACCACCCTATTCTAAGGTCTTCTAGGGTTTCCTTATAACCCTGGGAATAAAATTCAAAATTCTTGGCAGGACCTTTGAGGCAGTTTATGACCAAGTTTTAACTTATCATTCCAGTCTCATTTCTTGCCACTTTTCAGCCTGCCCTTAGTTCCAGCCACATTGTAGTGACCTTTCCCTAACACAGAGGGGTTCTAAACACACTTGTCTTCTTGAATACGTCAGTACCTAGTTGTAAATTGCCATTCTACCATCTTTTGCTTGAAAAACACCTCTACAAACTTCACATCCCATCAAGTCCCAATATGACCTTTCCTGGAAACTTTCCTCAATATCTATAGCCAAAGATAATGGTTCCCTCCTATATGTGTATATACATATACATATACATATACATATACATATACATATACATATACATATACACATACACATACACATATACCTATTTGTAAGTGTTAAGAAATATTTTGGGTAGGTTGGCAGGCTAGAAAATCTTGGATCTTGGGCAGGAGCTGAATCTGCAGACCACAGGTAGGATTTCTTATTCTTCAGTGACAATTCAGTTTTGCTCTTAATGCTTTCAGCTGATTGAATGAAGTCCATCCAGATTATCAAAGATAATCTCCTTTAAAGTCAACTAATTGTAGATGTTAATCACATGCACAAAATATTTTTACAGCAACACCTAGATTAGTGTCTAATTGAATAACTATTATAGCCTAACCACGTTGACACATAAAATGAACCATCACAGGTAGATAAAGTTATTATTATCCCACCAGAATCAAATTTGCAAATATTTAAAAGGAGCAGTAGCACAAGGATCTTACTGTAGTATCATATGGAGCCTGTCATATAAATTGTTTATCTTTATTGGTCACATAAAGTAGCTATTAAATACCTAGAAATTATTTTGTGGATGTGTACATTGCTTTTTCTATTAAAGTATTATCAAAAAGGAGTGAAAATTATTGGGAATGATAAATATGAGATAAATATAGAAGTTTTTTTCTTTCTTTTATATATATATATATGAATATTTATTTTTAATTTTAATATAGTTAACATCCAGTATCCTATTATTTTTGGGTGTACATTATAGTGATTTGATATTTTTATACATTACAAAATGATCCCCAGCGATATGTCTAGTTGCCATCAGTCACTATACAAAGTTATCACAATATTATTAACTATGTTGCTTATGCTGTACATTACATCATGATTAATTTATTTTATAACTTGGAGTTTGGTCCTCTTAATCCATTTCATCTATATTGCCCACCCACCTGAGCCCTACCTACTCTGGTAACCAGTAGTTTGTTTCATATATCTATGAATCTGTTTCTGTTTTGTTTGTTCATTTGTCTTGTCTTTCACTTAGCGTAATACCCTCTAGGTCCATCCATGTTGTCACAAATGGCAAGATTTCATTCATTTTTGTGGCTGAGTAATATTCCATTGTGTATATACACCACACCTTTGTTATTCATTCATCTATTTATGAACACTTAGGTTGCTTCCATATTTTGGCTATTGTAAATAATGCTGCAGTGAACATTGGGGTGCACATATCTCTTCATAGTCATGTTTTTGTTTCCTTTGGATAAATACCAAGAAATGGAATTGCTGGATGGCATGGTACTTGTATTTTTAATTTTTTGAGGAACATTCGTACTGTTTTCCATAGTGGCTGCACCAGTTTGCATTCCCACCAACAGTGCACGAGGGTCCCCTTTTCTTTACATCCTTGCCAACACTTATTATTTCTTGTCTTTTGATAATGCCAGCCTGACAGTTGTGAGGTAATATCTTATCACAGTTTCGATTTTCATTTCCCTGATGATTAGTGATGTTAAGCATCTTTTCACATCCCTGTTAGCCATCTGTGTGTCTTCTTTGGAAAAACATCTAGTCAAGTCCTCTGCCCATTTTTTATTCAGGTTGTTTGTTTTCATTTTAAGTTGTGTGAGTTCTTTATATATTTTGGATATTAGCCCATTATATATCATTTGCAAATATTTTCTCCCCTTCAGTAGGTTGCCTTTTAATTTTGTTAATGGCTTCCTTTGCTGTGCAAAAGCTTTTTAGTTTGATGTCATCTCATTTGTTTATTATAGCTTTTGTTGCCCTTACCTGGGGAGACTGGTCCAAAAAAATATTGCTAAGACCAGTGTCAAAGATTTTGTTTTTTTCTTGGAGTTTTATGGTTTCAGGTCTTACATTCAGATCTTTAATTTGAATTTTTTTTTGTATATATGATGTAAGACACTGGTCCAGTTTTGTTCTTTTGCATGTAGCTCTCTAGTTTTCCCAGCACCATTTGGTGAAAGGACTGTTTTTCCCATTGTATATTCTTGGATCTTTTGTCATAGATAAATTGACCACACGTACATGAATTTATATCTGGACTCTCTGTTCTATTCCATTGATCTGTGTGACTGTTTTTTGTGCCAGTACCATACTGTTTTGTTTACTATAGCTTTGTAGTATAGTCTGAAATTAGGAAGCATGATACCTCTGGCTTTTTCTTGCTCATGACTGCTTTGGTTATTTGGGGTCTTTTGTGATGCCATATAAATTTTAGGATACTTTGTACTAGTTCTGTGAAAAAAGTGCCATTGGTATTTTGATGTGGATTGCATTGAATCTCTAGATTGCTTGGGTAGTATGGACATTTTAACAATATTAATTCTTCCAATCCATGAGCACAAAATATCTTTGCATTTATTTGTGTCATCTTCAGTTTCTTTCATTAATGTATTATAGTTTTCAGAGTACGGGTTTTTCACCAGTTTTGTTAAACTTATTCCCCCACTAGGCATTTTACTCCTTTTCATGCAATTGTAAATTACTTTCTTAATTTCTCTTTCTGATAGCTCATTATTAATGGATAGAAACATGACCAATTTCAGTATTCATGAAAAAAATTTATGTGATAAAAATATATATGAACAAATAAAGCAAAACTTATAACATTGTTTTACAGGTTATGTAACATATGTAGATGTAAGATTTATGATCACTATAACCTAAAGGATCAAGGGGACTAAATGGACTCTTACAGTTGAAATTTTCTACAGTAGACTGAAAGATTAAGAATGAATATTGTCATTCATAGGGCAATCACCAAAAAAAAAGAAAAAAAGGAGTGATTTATAGCTAAGACCCAATGATCCCAATCCTATTTGTTTACCCAAAATACTTTAAAAGAAACTTGTACAAGAATGTTTATAGTAGTTTTATTCATAATAGCACAATGTGGAGATCCCAGATGTCAGTCTGTAAGGGAATGGATAAGTAAATTGGTATCTACATCCGGTGGCAGATGACTCAACAATAAAATGGGAAGATTTACTGATACGTGCATGCATCAACGCAGATAAATTTCCAAAACACTATGCTGAATAAAAGGAGTCTTATACAAAGGATACATACTGCATGATTCTATTTATATTATATTGTAGAATAAGAAATCTAATTTGTGCTGGAGAAAAATCAGAACAAGGGTTATCCCCAGAGTAGTAAGGGGATTGACTGGAAGAGGGAAAGAGAGAGCTTTCTGGGGTTATGGTAGTGTTCTACATCTTAATAAAGCTCCTAGGTTACAACAGATAAATGCAAAATAGTATTTGTGCATTTAATTGTATGGAAATTTTAAATCCAAAGAAAAGAACTATCAAACAAATATTGAATTCTACTTAGTGATATGCATGAAGTATTTAGAGGGAAATAGTCAGATGTCTGCAGTTTGCTTTGAAAAGCCTAAGGAATGGATAGGATGATTGTATATATAGAAGTATGAATAAATCGGTATTAATAAATGCAAGTCTGCTAAAGGTTAATGATATAATCTAGGTGATTGGTATACAGGTGTTCATGGTAGGATTCCTTCAATTCTGCTGTCTGATTGAAAATTTTTACAATACACTTTGGGAAGTGAGAAACTGGATGAGCAAGTAATCAGAACTTTTCTAGGGTTTGGTTATTTAGCTGCAGTTTCAGAAGCATTAGAGTTTTATTTATTTATTTTTAAATATGGTACATGTTACCATATTTATCTACCCCAGATCATCCTATGATGAAGAGATAAAGGAATCCAGAAGTGTTTTTCAGATATTCCTGAAGAATCAGCTTCTGCTTAGACAAAAGAAGTCCCAAAGTCTGGCTTTAAGAACCAAATGCTTCTTTTAGCATGGAAGTAGATTAGGTTAACTTCTCCTTTTCTCAAAACCCCAGGGCTTGGAGCAGGTGGAGTGTGACTTTCAGTCTGAAACTGAGAAGTGCCTTCTTTATTCACTAGCTGTATCTGGAGGAATCAATCACTTGATTGACAGAGCCCTTAATGACCTGGCGCTTTACGTAGCATAATAGTACTGCAGGTGTCTTTGAAAAGGATGTTTCAGGTAGGACAGTGAGCCCCCTTGCTTGGTAAATCATACTTGATCATACACAAATAAGATCTTTGTTTGGCCTGAAGAGTGTGTTTAAAAATCTACCGTCTCCTCTTGGACTTACAACTGTTTCAGTTGTATTTTTCTTTTTCACAATAGACACATTTATACTTGTTCTTTACTTGAAATCTTTCTTTTGCCTGAAACAAGGTAGTAGTTCTGTAGCTCAAGAATTTCACTTTATTCTAACATATAAAGCTTATTATCTAGCTTCTGTCCTGTTGATTCACAAGTTAGGGGATGGTGTCTCATAAGCCCTGGATTTGGCTTGGAGAAAGCCTGTGGTCTCGGGGAAGTAGTCGTGACTGACTGGGAGAGATCTGAATTGATTTCCCCTTTCTTCGAATAAGGACAGAATATTCATAAACAAAGTCATATGGTGGATAGGAACCAATAAAAGAACACGAACGTTCTTTTATTGAGGTACTGTACTGATGGGAACAATTCTCAAATCTTACAAGGGAAGGAACATTGAGAAAATGCTGAAATGGACACAAAAATTCTAGGAAGAAAGTAATGTCCTCCTCCATATACACCTTTTCCTCTTCTCCCTCCCTCTCTTCTTCCTCGTTTTCTTCCTTTCCTTTCTCCTATTCTTCTTTTGCCAAGAAACCGTAGTATATGGATTGCTATGTATAATATAGCATATCTATTAATATCTTTTTATAGGTAAGCAGATGTGAATATTGCTGATTTATAGATTATAAATCATCAACATAGGAGGTTAGAACCATCACTATAATATTGTTTGGGTGCAGAATTAAAGAGGAATGTTGCAAAAAGATGAACAAGAGTCTTTCACCCAAGAGGCAGTATGTTTGTGGACAAATTGTTCTTTTCTAAACATTGTATTGGCTTGTTTGTTTGTTTAGCTCTTATCTTCTTCCAAAAAAATAGTTTGATGTACCTTAAAATATAACATACATATACCAAACTATCATCAAAGTACAAATAAATAAATATCAAGTAGAGGGAAGTAAAAATATGCATATAAACACTAGTAAAATATGCTCATTATAATGAAACATTACAGTTAATTGTGCATTTCTTAAACCAAAAAAAATTGAGTCACAGTGAGTCATATACTTCTTTTCAACAGAATAAAGGAAGCACAGCACTTCTTTAGTAAGGAAAACCTTTGTGCTGAATTTTTAAAGAAATTTAATATACTCATACTATGCATGAATATTTACAGAGCTCTTTATTTTTTTAATGTTTATTTATTTTGAGAGAGAGAGAAAGAGAGAGTGTGTGTGTGTGTGTGTGTGTGTGTGTGTGTGCACGAGTGGGAGAGGGGCAGAGAGAGAGAGAGAATGAATCCCAAGCAGACTCAGCACTGTCAGCACAGAGCCTTACATGGGGCTCAATCTCACGAACCCATGAGATCGTGACCTGAGCTGAAATCAAGTGTCAGATGTTTAACCAACTGAGCCACCCAGGCGCCCCTTATGGAGCTTTTTATAAAAGTCTCTCGCTTCTTTTTTTTTTTTTTTTTTTTTTGATACAAGTCTGTAAGTATTTGTGTCTCATTTTACAGAAAGTAGATTGAGGCTCAGAAAAATATAGTTTTGTGACTCTTATTGAGCAAGAGTGCCAGCCTATATCTTTTACCTCTAAGTCTTGTGCTCTTCCCATGTCACCACATCGGGGATATTAGCCACAATAATAGATGCTGTTTGCAACAGCACACTTAGTGAAGATACAGGAATGGAGATGGCATGTGACCATTTCCTGTATTGACCTTTGGTTAAAAGCTGAGGGCATAGAGATTAAAGCAAAACTCAGTGAGTGACTTGCTATTTGGAATAATTTACTGAAGTTTAGGTGTTTTGCTTTTCAATAATTTAAATTTATGTGAGTTTAAGGCTTTAGAACTGAAGGAATTGAGGCAAAATGTGCACCTTAGACTAACAATCTCAGTAGTAGTTCTTTGTATCGATCAGGGTCCTGCAGAAGACCATGGGGGAGGGGAAGGGGAAAGAAAAGTTAGCGGGGGAGGCAAACCATAAGAGACTCTTAAAAACGGAATAAACAGAGTTGATGGGGGATGGGAGAGAGGGGAAAGTGGGTTATGGGGATTGAGGAAGGCAGCTGTTGGGATGAGCACTGGGCATTGTATGGAAACCGATTTGATAATAAATTATATATTAAAAAAAAAATCAAGGTCCTGGCATCAAACAGATACCTTGTGAACTGGGTAATTGACATGATTTTAATAAAGGGACTATTTACAAAGGAGTGGGCAGAATTTAGCGAAATCAACAAGAGACTGTGCAAGACTTCCAGAGAGGAACCAGTCAAGAAGTAGCACCCCTACAGGAAGGGATATAGAGGAATAAATTTCTTGATAAACTCTCAAATGTCCTGCTGGAGCTCCCATTGACCAAATTCAAACAGATAGGTAGAGGGTACAGGAGCCCCTTGATACATTCTATACAGGTCAGCATCCACAGGCAAAGAGCAGAGTGGAGAAGGGTGAAGGGCAAATCTGGAGCATGAAAATGGATGAAATGTGGTACAGGAATGACTCCTCTGGAAAAAGCAAACAGAACAGAAATTTGGTAAATGCTGATCAAAGAAAAATCTATGTGCTCTCAATTACAGCTAGGATGGTTATAGTATAGATTAAGTTAAAAAAGAGGAAATGGAACAAACTTTTCTTGAACACCAGTATACCCCAGGTATTGCGTAGTTTACTTTCCATACAGCAGTTTGTTTCATTCTTGCAATACCGACCTCGGATGTTATCACCACCATTATGTATATGGGAAATTAGGCTCAGAGAGGATAAGAAATGTATCCCACAAAACAGCAAATGGCAAATCTGAGATTTGAAACCAGGATTTTCTAACATCGAAGCTTGGAATTTTTTTTTTCATTTTTACAATTTTCCTGCCCACTTTATTTAAGTCACCAGAGGAAAGCCGCAGTACATCTGCACTGAAGTAAAACCTTAATGTTTCTGAAGAAGCAGTTTTAGATTACTTAGATATACAAACCAGTATTCGATCAAGACCAGAAGTTACCACTCATGAGATTATGGTAGAGAGTATTCAAATTTGAAAACTTCAGAGACAGTAACTAGTCACATGCCTTTCCCATAATGATAACTGCCACTTACTGAATATTTAAAATAATAGACTATTCACTTTCTGTGCATCATATTGATTACATAAAGATGAAATTGAAAAGTAAAGCATAGAGACTGAACAGTAAAAAGGGTGAGGTAAGAAACTAGACTTCTCTGAATAAACCTTATTTCCACAGTTATAAAGCAAAATAAATTTTTAAAAATGAAAAAAGAAAAAAAATTCCCAGAAGCAGAAAAAAAATTTGAAAAACTTGGTATACATTTGTTGGCATAATCCTATAGAGAGGAACATCTTCAAGTGATTTAAAACAGGGTGATTTGTCTATATATCCTTAGTGGCCTGTACCCTAAGGACAAAAAATAAAAACACCAAAACTAGAAAATCCAAAACTGTTTGGTATAGTAATATTTTGAGTCATAATATTGATATTGTTACTCTAAAACTAGTCTGTATGTAATGTATTATATATAGTTAACATGATATAATAAAGCAATATCACTTTAACATAATCACTGTCATTAGAACCTAAGATTTTTATTATAGAAGAAAAAGAGATATAAAATCAAAGAATTTAAACCCCTATAAATTTGTAATAGGAAATATCAGGATGTACTTATGACATATCGCATTGTACCTGAAAAGACTTAAAAGTAATAACAAATCCAGTAGCAAAAGCACCACCAACATCCAAATTATGTTATGTAAATATCTTTCTCTACTAGAGGAAGCATGGCTGTTTGGAGAAATGGCTGATTCCAGGTCTGTGACAGGATATATACAAGATGAGCTTGGAACACCTTATATCAGAAAATAAGGAAGCTACTAAAAACTACTAGGGTCATGCCAAAAGGACTCAGGAGCCAGTGTGAACAGATTCCCCCTGGACCAAGATGAAGCAATTTGAGCATCCATAAGAATAATAAATTCATGGATTAAAATACATTAAGATGTGATTGGGGCGCCTTGGTGGCTCAGTCAGTTAGGTACCGACTTCAGCTCAGGTCATGATCTCGCAGTTTGTGAGTTCAAGTCCCACATCAGGCCCTGTGCTAACAGCTCAGAGCCTGGAGCCTGCTTCAGATTCTGTGTCTCCCTCTCTCCCTCTGCTCCTCCCCAGCTCGCACTCTGTCTCTGACTCTCTCAAAAATAAATAAATGTTAAATACATTAAGATGTGGAAAATACATTAAGATGTGAAAACACAATGTAACATAATGATACATTTTTTCTTTTTTAATATTTATTTTTGAGAGAGAGAAAGAGTACAAGGGGGGAGGGCAGAGGCGGGGGGGGAGGGGGGACAAGATCTGAAGTGGGCTCTGCTCTGACAGCAGTAAGCCAGGTGTGGGGCCCAAACTCAGGAATCATGAGATCATGAACTGAGCCAAAGTCGAGAGCTGGATGCTTAAGTCACTGAGCCACCCAGGTACCACTTAATGACATATTAAAAAAAATTTTTTTAATGTTTATTTTTGAGAGAGAGAGAAAGAGAGACAGAGCACTATCGGGCTGACGGGGAAGGGGCAGAGAGAGAGACACAGAATCTGAAGCAGGCTCCAAGCTCTGAGTTGTCAGCACAGAGTGTGACACGGGGCTCGAACTCACAAACCCATAAGATCATGACCTGAACTGAAGTCGGATGCTTAACTGACTGAGCCACCCAGGTGCTCCAAAGGTATATATTTTTTCAATGTTTGTTTATTTTTGAGAGAGAGAAAGCATGAGTAGGGAGGGGAGGAAAGAGAGGGATAAAGAGAATCCTAAGCTGACTGCACTGTCAGCGCAGAGCCGGGGACAGGGCTTAAACTCATGAACCATGAGATCATGGCCTGAGCTAAAACGAAGAGTCAGACGCATAACTGACTGAGCCACCCAGGCACCCAACTAACATAATAATATTTTAAAAGGAAAAAAGTTACTGGCAGCCTTTGCAGTGTGCTAAAGAACCAATTCTTATTTTTCTGAAAACTGGTAAATAGAGAAAGAAATATTCTACCTGCTTTTCCTACACAACCTCAGGTCAACCAAATATCTTGAGGCTTATTTTTATGAAAGTAGCAAATGAAGGAGGAAAGAATTAGAAAATTACCATTTTGTAAGCCTCTAATAAAATAGTGGATCTAGGTAATTATAATCAATGACTACTATCATCACAAAAAGCAGACACTATGTGCCTCCTGTTGGAATTACGAAATACGTTCAACGAAGTCTTTTTTGTCAAACCATCAACCTAAGTCTGATCAAACTTCTGGCTATAACTATCATTTTAAAGGAAATACAGTGGTAGAGGGACATGTTAAATATTACCATAGATAGAGTCAGCAATCAACAAAATCTGGAATGTGAGAATTACTGCAGAACAGCACAAATGACTTGATTTCGTTAAAATTAATTGTAAGGGAAACAATGAATTGTAAGGAAAAGAGAAGGGAGAAGCTAAACTTTAAAAAACACCTAAGAAATCCAGAAAATTCAGTGTATGGAAATTGTTTGGATCTTGATTCAACAAAACAAATTGTAAGAATATATTTATGAGAAAATTAGAAATACCAGACTGGATTTTTAATGATAGTAAGGAATTATTACAAACATTTATGTAGATTCATGGTATAATAGCTTATGTTCTTTAAAAGAATTCTTATTTTTAGGGGTACTTACTGAGCTAAGGAAATAATATGATGTTAGCAGTTTGACTCAATATAGGGGCTTGGTGGGTGGAGTTATGTGGGAGAGTTGAAAGAACAAGAATGACTCTGATTTGATATTTGTTGAAGATGGAAATGGGCATGTGGGGATTCATTATATTTCTCTTTACATGTATATTTGGACTATTACACAGTAAGTTTTTAAAAATGTGTTTCAATAACTAAGATTACTAAATCCACATGTGGATAGTTCAGAGATCTCTATAATTTAAGAAAATCACTTTAAATTAAAAATAAATAGCTCAGGGCGCCTGGGTGGTGGCTCAGTCAGTTAAGCGTTGAACTTTAGATCAGGTCATGATCTCACGGTTCATGAGTTTGAGCCCTGCATTGGGCTCTCTGCTGTCAGCACTGAGCCTGCTTTGGATCCTCTCTCTCTCTCTCTCTCTCTGCCCCTACCCTACTCACGTGCTTGCCCTCTCTCTCTGTCTTTCCCCCTCTCTCTCAAAAATAAATAAAAACATAAAATATTATACAAAAATAGCTCATCCAGTCATCAATTTAAAACCGTACTGTATTTAAATCCTTTTACATGTGTGAGTCTTGCTCTGTAAACTCCAGTGTGTAAGAGGAAGAACTTCTTCAAAAATTTTCTGAAACCCAATTTAGCTTCTATTTAAAGATCCAAAGAGTGGAAATTTAATTTCAGCCAAGTGACGATTACCTGCTCTTTTTCCCTGAGGTGCATCCAAGTTCAAGGGAGTCACTGTGCTGCTATGGCCTGGGATTAGAGGGTGTGTGGCCCTCAGTGTCATCTGTCCATGCTGACATCTGTTGAAACATTCGTCCGTGCCATCTGATCTTTGAACTTCAGTCCACACAGATCACCAGGAGTTATTCTATCTTTTTCTCAAGTCTCCTTCAGGTCTGCCTTTTTCTAGTTAATAATTTGGTCTACCTCTCAGATGCAAAGGAATCATTGTCTCTAGCAGGCTGTGGTATGGAAAATGTTTGTGAAGTTCTCCCAGCCCTGTCTGCTTGGATACACAGCACAGCTGCTCCTTCTTCAGGGTCTTGCCTCTTCTGAGGATTCCAACCTGAAAGGAAGCACAGGTCTCCTCTGCTCTTGCATTCCATGAATGTTCTAGGGCTCCCTTCATTCCTTCTATCGCTGGTCCTCAGCCCATAACGGGTCAGTGAAGTCAGGTGGTGGGATGTGTTCTAGATATCCGCTTATGTCTACTACACTTAACTTTCCCTCCATTACCTTCTCTGTTCCCCCTCAAGAACACTGTTCTAGCCTTGCAGCAGGAAGCCTTATTCATAATTTTGACTTTGCTCTGAGTCATTTCTGTTTCCCTGACAGCTAGGCATTTGAAAATCAAAGACCAACGAGAGACTCTTATTGCCTTTCCAAAACAGCCCCTTCCTAGTGGGACTGAGTGAATGGCCTAAGTATGGAGCTAGGCAAGGAGATGGATGGTAGAGATAATAGCATTAAAATATTTTTAAAAATAACAATAAGCAACACTAAGTAGCAAGAACTACTCTAAGTGCTTTACATGTATTAATTGATCTGATTCTCCTAACAATCCTATGAAGTAATTACTATCATCACCATGTTATGGATCATAAAACTGAAGCACAGAGAAGTTAAATTACTTGTCCAAGATTGCATAGGCAGTGAGTGGTAGCACTACAATTCCAATTGAGGCAGTCTGGCTCTCGATCTGTGCTCTTTAAACTATGAAGAAAAAAATATGCTGGAAATAGGACCCAATGCATTTGAAAGTTCTAGGTGAGGTCTCTCTCTCTCTCTCTCTCTCTGTCTTTTGCATGAATATTCCATTTTTTAAATCACCAAAAGTATAAAACCAGCTGCCTCTTTTTAATTTTCTTTTCTTCATCCACACACAGTGTACATAATATAGAGGAAGAAATTTAATACTTACCAAAGTCCCACAGATACATCTCACTATAGCACTGGAATGTATATTATTAAATTTCCATTTTATTTCAGATAAGGACACTAACCTTTAGTTTAACTAATGTTCTGATGGACCCCCCCCCCCGCCCCTGTGAGGAAGTAGGAGTGCTGGGTCGTAAACCCAAGGTCATCTGATGGAGCAAGGTGGTGCTTTTATTCCCTGACCACGCAAGAGCACTTAACTGCATTTTGACCTGAAATTGAAGGTGGACATTTGCACGGCCCTTGTGAACATCTGACCCTGCCAGGGGAGAAGAGAGTCAGGCCTTGGGCCTGTCAAGCAGATACCTTTTCACCAGCTGTAACTCTGCTTGCCTTTACGCAGCATTAATGGAAAGCTAGAGGAGTAACAGATGGAACACACTCGAACCTTCCAATCAGGGGTCTTCGATCCCCTTTGGCTCCTCTCAGCGCTGTGCATCATCTGCATTAAAAAGCCCAGTGGATCTTTTTTCAGCTGCGTCCCGTCAGCCCACATAACGTCCTTTCTGACACTCCTCTGGGAAAGTCCTGTGTCCTGCAATAACAGACTGAGAAGGGTGCAAATAATTAGAACTTAGATTGTCAACTCAGTCTCCAAAGTCAGTCACACAGAAAATACACCAGCTTGACATATGATGCATAGTGCCATTTTATGGAAATAAATGATCTAAACTGCTTATTTTTTGGTAAAAGTTAATAGCATATTTTATATGTCCCAATCCCTCATTTTTACGGGAGCAGAGGCAATAACATTGATTAAGATGAATTCGTGGGAGCCAATGTCAGTTAACTCAACTTTGGTTGCTCATGAAGTACCATTCATTTAGTTTTTGCTTTTCTTCTCCCCTCACCCACCATCAGAGATGATACATTTCATTTAAAAAGTAATTTGCAGAGGGGCGCCTGGGTGGCTCAGTCGGTTGAGCGTCTGACTGCAGCTCAGGTCATGATCTCATAGTTTGTGAGTACGAGCCCCACATCCGGCTCTGTGCTGACAGCTCAGAACCTGAAGCTTGCTCCAGGTTCTGTGTCTCCCTCTCTCTGGTCCTCCCCCACTCGCACTCTGTCTCTCTCTCTCTCTTAAAAAGTAAATAAAGATTTAAAAAAAAAGTAATTTGCAGATAAAACGTATTTAGAAATAAAGATGCTCAGGTACAGAAGTGCAGTGGTCTCTGAGAAAGTGCGATTGATTGCAGACTTGTTACCGGAATCCTAAATTGATGCACAGAAAACACACACACCCAGACGCACACACCTTGACTGAGGTTAAACTCCTTTCCTCCCCCTTCTTGTCATAATAACTTAACATAATGATAGTGCTGTCATTATAAATATTTGGAGGCTTCTGCATCTTGATAATTGATGGATTCTGAATGTTGGAGAACTCGGAGAATCATTTTTAAATCAGCACGAGCATCATGTTCAAAGTGCTTCCTTGGATTTTTCAGAATGAAAACCAGAACCATCCTGGATTTCTTAAGAAATGATGGGGAAGCATGAGAGAGGCAAACACACCCAGCCCTGTCATTTCCCAGGTCTTCTCTGGTAAATTGAAAATGGTACCTCCCCTCTGTGAATCTGCCACCCTCCACATGCTTGGCCCGGATGCCACACACCTGCTCAGCGTCAGGCAGAACCCACTGGAGCATATGGCAGCTTACATATTGCCTCGTCCCGGGACGGATTGGGAATGCTGGTCACCTGGGCTCTGTTTTCAAGTGGTATGACAGCAGCTGTGGGAAGCCCAGAGAATGACAGGCTCTCACTGCTCTTCTTACTAGTGGGAAAGAAGAGCGGGGGGAACAGAAGGGAGATGTTTTCATATACCCAGCAGCTACGACTTGACTTCTGTACAAGAACACACTACTCACTGGCTTTCCCCACCGTGAGCAGCTGCAACAGAAGGGAAACCCTGACTCTTTACATTTAAAATTGCTAGCCAATTGCAGTAGACAGAATTGGGGCCCCTGAAGATGTCCATTTCATACTCCCAGAACCTGTGGTTATGTTACTTTGCATGGCAAAGACGAATTAGGTAACAGATATACCTAAGGTTGTCAGTCATCTGATTTTGAAATAGGGAGGATTATCATGGATAACCTGAATGGGCCCAGTGTAATCACAAAGGTCCTTAAAGGGGGGAAAGGGAGACAAAAGAGGTCAGAGTGATGCTAGATGAGAAAGACTTGACCTGCTGTTGCTGGCTTTGAAGATGGAGGAAGAGGGCTCCTAGCTAAGGAATGTGGGCAGCCTCCAGAGCTAGAAACGGCAAGAAATGGATTCTCTCCCACAGCCTCCAGATAGAAACACAGCCCTGCAGACACCTTGACTTTAGCCCAGTATGACCTATGTGGGACTTCCAAATGTATCTTGTTTTGAACCATTACATTTGTGGTAACTTGTCACAGTAACCGTAAGATACTGATATATGGAATGATGGCTTGAGTTGTGGTTCTCAATTTAAGAGTACATTAGAATCATCTGGGGAGCTTTTAAAAGCCCTTGTGCTCAGGCTCCCCCCCCAGACCAATCATCTCAGAATCTCAGGGCACGGGACCCCAAAAGTGAGAATTTTATGAACTCCTAGGTGATTTCAGTATGTAAGCAAAATGGAGAGGCAGCGATTTAGTGGATAGAGCCCCAACAGTGTTTGGAGTCAAGAAAGCTCTGTTCAAATCCCATTTTTATCATTTTAAGGTTGAGCTCAGACCATTTATTTCACCTACACATTAAATGCACAGGAACATATGTATATTTGTATCTATAACATATAAATATATATGTGTGTATTGTATACAAACAGCCCTTCTATAAAATGGGAAGTTAATTGTGAGGTTTTATATGTGAAGAATCTAGCACATAGTAAATGCGTGTAATGAAAGGGTTTTTGTTTTTTTTTTTTTTTGGTATAAGTAGTTGAGAGCTACTGAAGAGATTAAAAAAAAAATATTCTCTGGTAACATCAAAATGTGTTTATATTCCTATTTTATGTTTTTCCGGGCCCATGAGTCTTAAAGTATATTCTAATGTGGAAGCTATTCTTAAATTTATGTCAGATCCCTGACATCTTGGGAAAAGCAAGATTATTTTATGAAAGTATTTTTTTTAATATTAATACACACAACCAGTCCTCCCTGTTACTCGGGGGTTTGTCTGCACTTCCTGATTAGCTTTCAGGCTCAAATTGCCTGCCGTGACCTCAGGCAATTTTCTTAACCTTGCCTTGCTTGAGCCTTCATTTCCTTGTTAGTAATATAGAGACCACAATTCTCCTCATTCCCATAGCTGTTGTGGGGATTGAAGAGAGCAAGTATTCAGTATCTAGCACTATGCCTGGCCTGTAATCATGACTTAATAAATGAAAATTTTATAGCACTGTTGGTCAAGTCCAAATCCAATGAATGGAGTAGAAGAATAAAGTGGAAATTCAGTGGGTAGGGGAATAGAAGAGAGTGGGTGGCTGGGTGTGGAATCAGTGGGGAGCTTCAGGGCTTTGGCTGGGCCAGATGTCCGCCGTTTTACAGGTGCCCAGCAGGTGTGGCCAAGATGGGCACAGCTGTGTGCAGGAGCTCTGGCCTGCTGAACAGTAGAACTGAGCCAAGCCTCTGGAGATGCAGAGACACGGGGAACCTGGTCGGCCTCGTGGACATTTAAGAGTGCACCAGACCAGCCGGGGCCCAGGTGACACAGGTGATTGCCATTACACCTCCCAGCTCCATTGTTAAGCCCTTGAAGGCAGGGGCTGTGGCCAACGGTTCTGTCATCTAATTCTGCGGATCAGTTCTGGGCACACAGCAAACGCACAATAAAAGCTTGCTGTTTCATTAGCCCATTGGAGTCATATAAAAATGATTAAGAGAAATGTAACACATTCTGTCCTTTCAATTTCGGTAACTAGAAAGTATAATGGTTCTTGAAGCCGCAGGGATTGCTCTGGATTTGGGCCACAGAACTGACTAGTGCAAGGGTCAGCTCAGGCTCATGGTTTGATCTTGGCTAAATCACTGGTCTTTCTTGGGGCAAGTTCATCTATTTAGTGGTGATGGAGTGATGGCAGGATTCACAGTGTTTCACGGGATTAGTGCCCCAGTCAAATGTGTACAAAAGTTTTCTATAAATTTCTATAAATTCCATAAAATTGAAATAATGTCGTAACTTGAGGTTCAAAGGAAGAAAAGCTCACATCTGGCTGGGGAGAAAAGAGAAAATGTTTGAAGAAGCTATCCAAGGGTAGTAGCTAAAATAAATTTTTAAAAGTTGTTTAGGATTCAGACTCTCCTGTTTTCCAGAGGCAACTGGTAGAAATGTGTTCTTGGTGAGGATAGATTGGATGGGCACACGCTCTTGTCTGGGCTTCTGCACATCTGTATTGTCTCATAGTATGTGGGACCTCAGCCAAGACACAAATTCTCTGACCCTTAGTGTCCTGTTTTACAAACAGGAGTAATGATCCAGATATGGCAGGGCTGACTGTTAGGAACTTCCACTGCATTCCTCTAACAGTGCCTGCAACTTGGTGTGTGAAAACTGGGCGTCCCTCCCCCCCTTTCCTGGGGCTCTCTCAAGAAGCCCAGTTGTCTGAAGGACAGATTATAATTGGAAGCCTTCTCCTTCTGAAAGACAATACTACTTTATCTTGGTTATAATTCTTAAAAATTTATTTATAATATGTAGTTTATTATATATATATGTTATATGTATATATGTGTGTTTGTATAATGTACATATGTGCATATAGAGAGAGAGGCATTCTTACAGTGAAAAACTTAATGCCAATAAAGCAAAAGTTCTATTAATCCCCTTTCCAGAGGTAGGTTTCCTTTTTTAAAAAATCAGTTTACACCAGCAAAATATGAGGTCAGATTATTGTCCTATCTGACTTCAAAGACCAGAC
Source organism: Puma concolor (assembly GCF_028749965.1). Classification (NCBI taxonomy): domain Eukaryota; kingdom Metazoa; phylum Chordata; class Mammalia; order Carnivora; family Felidae; genus Puma; species Puma concolor. The sequence continues at coordinate 68,347,049 of NC_141679.1, forward strand.
AGCTGGAATTTGTTCCCTTGAGGCATAGTCAATTCTAAAACCACCCTCAGGAGGCTCTAGAGAAATGCACTTAGCAGCCCTAGTGATTTGTGGGTTGGAAGTCTCTTCCTGGGTTCTGACTGGGGCCAGATCAGCTGTTTCGAGCCACTCTGCAAACGCCCTCCTTACTCACTCTGCCCTTCACCCTTGCCAGGAACACACCACTGTGGTGTGGTGTATAAGAAAGAACTTGGGACCAGGAATCAAAAGATGGCAATGCTCAAAGCCTAACGCTTCCTGCTCATAGCCAGTAGCACAAGGCAGGTTATGGAAACTCTGCTTCTTATCTTCCTCATCTGTGAAATGGGAACAGTAGTTATAATTCTGTCACAGGATCACCATGAACTTTGAATGACATCATGCTTTAGAATGTTGAAGTGTTTCTGGGGCGCCTGGATGGCTCAGTCGGTTAAGCGTCCGACTTCGGCTCAGGTCATGATCCCGCGGTCCGTGGGTTCGAGCCCCGCGTCAGGCTCTGTGCTGACAGCTCAGAGTCTGGAGCCTGCTTTGGATTCTGTGTCTCCCTCTCTCTCTGACCCTCCCCTGTTCATGCTCTCTCTCTCTCTCTGTCTCAAAAATAAATAAATGTTAAAAAAAAAATTAAAAAAAAAGAATGTTGAAGTGTTTCTAAATTATGACATATATATAATAAAGAATGAAAGAGAGTTTGAGAGATATTAAGAATGGAAAGTAATAGGTTTAATTGCTTATTACCCCCTTTTAACCATGCCCTGATTTCATAAAATCTCACAGCTTTCATCCTTTGCCATTGGACAATATCTACTCACACTGCAGTTTGTAGCTCTGGAATGGTTTGTAACGAAGCTCTTTCATTCAACAAATATTTATGAAGCACCTACTTAGTACCAGCCCCGATGACACCAGTAAACAAAGCAGACAAAAAGATTTGCCCTCCTGGTGCTTACATGACTTTAGGAAATCCCAGGGATGGTACCCAAGGAAGTTCTCTGACCCACAGCTGCCATAGTGATGTTCCAGGGCCTTGTTTCCTCATCTTACGCCCAACATAATCCTGGGGCCCAGGTCTCTCAAAAATCCACTACTTGGCTTCAGTCCAGGGCAGGCATTTGGAATTTTAAGCCAGCCCAATGTTTGGTGCTCAGAAGTTGGACAGGACCCATGTGCTGAGTGCCAGCAATGCTGTTTGAGAACTAGTATCTGGGTTTAATTTCCACTGTCTGTCAGAAGGAAGCTTTGATCAGACCCTGCATTTTTTTCACTTCTCCTAAGTGACTAGAGGCTACTTACTACCGGCCCATTACCACTGCCTCTGTGTGAGCTCTAGGTTGGCCATGATATCAGAGATTTCTTTACATGAATTTCCTCCTAATTGCCCTGCCCATCGCTTCTTTCTCTCCCCTCCAGTCCTGGTACAGTGAGTGCTCGGGGTTCAACCTGGGAGTGGTTGCATGTCCAGGAAGCTAAGGGATGGGAAATGGGGAGGGGTACCTACACGTATTGCAGAAGGAAGTGCTGCACAAGTAAGTGACTGCAGCTGGCTCTTAATGGCTTTTCTTCTCTGTCGTCATTTTCCTTTAAGCCCAAAAGAAACTCTTTGTAATACGTGTTAAAATTATGGTTCAGATTTCTGATGATCAAGTTACATAGATTAAAGTAATGGATACCAGACTCCGCATCAATTCAGGTATAAATATGGATGAAATGAATGTACATTATCCACTGTTATAAATCTGTGTGTTCAAGGAAAGATATAAATCTCCTGAACCATTCCTACCTCAGGGTATGAGAGGTTTTTTTTTTTTTTTTTTTTTTTTTTCAGTGTTTTCGATGAAATTATGATTTGGAGTAATTTGCTGGTTTTGCAGAAACCCCTGGCTTTTTTTTTTTTTTTTAACAAGAAAGGGTAGAGTATATTATTTATAATGGCGAGTCATTAAAATGCTCCAGGAAGTCATCATTGCAGAGGGGGCTGGAGAGGGAAGGGGTTATACGGCATTCCAGATGTGCATGTGTGGAGAAGGGCCATGCATTTGGAGAAATTTATAGCACCTGGCTCCATTGTAAAGGGTTCTTGGCCCCGGGGCGTTTCTGTTCTTTCCCCCTCCCCTCGGCCCTATCAACACTATACATGCAGGGGCTCAAAGGCGTCAGTGCGTGATGGACACATGGCCACAGGATGTTGTGGTCTGGAAGAAGACTGAGCTCTCACTCCTGCTAAGCCACAGGGCTGATGAAAGGGAGCTCCTTGCAGCTTGGGGCCCTCACAGGAGCATGAAGAAGCCTTACAGTGAAAGGGAAAGAACAGAGCCACATGCTTCACAGAAAGGCGTTACTCCAGTGTGCTGCTCAACAGCTGCACGTTTGGTCACCTTAGTTTACCTTTTCAAGTTCACAATCTGTAAAATGAAGATACTAATATACATTCCAGAATGTTGGTGTGGGAACTAAATGATACTCTGAGTGTGAAGGCATCTAGTACAATTCCTTCCTTTTTCCACTCAAGCTCCCCACTGGTAGGTTAATAGACTCATGACCACCATTGTCCCAAATGGGATTGCATCATGGTCTCCCAGCCATTCTCTGGTTCCCCTCAGCTAAGGCCACTGCTGATCCCACATGGAGTTGTGTGTCCTGAGTAGTAAATGAAGAACTCAATGAGTTGGCCCAGGTCTTTCCACTACCCCTCCTCAGCGGCATCCAGATTGGCAAACAGCCACTTCGTCTTCATCCCAGCCAGGAAAAGGGGAAAATGGGCAAAGCATGGCCTGTCCTTTCCCTTTAGGGACTGATCTGTAAAGGATGTACATCACTTTCCTTCATATGACACTGGTCGGAACTGTCTGGTACCTAATCATGAAGGGGACCGGGCGTATTCCGTAGCTGGCATAGCCATTGATGTAGTTAAAGTCCCTTACCATGGAGGAAAGTGAGATGGCTATTGGGGGATAATTAGCAGTCCCTTCCATAGGGGAGTCACAGGGAGCTGTGTCAGAAACTCGAATAGAACCATATGCTTGAAGAGAGAAATTTGGGTTCTGTGGGGGTAGAGAAAGGAAGATTGTTTATGCCATGGATCATGAAATGTGTTTATGTCTCATAATCAGATTAATCAGGATGTAGCTATGTGGCCTACTTTGTTAATGTGCAAATTCCAGAGGCCAAGGTAACTGGGCCTGTCCTATTATGGGTCAAGCAAAGTTTACTTTCCTCTGCAGCCATAGTCAGTCATCCTATGCCATGCCCAACATGTTTTTTCCCCTCTGTACTTGCAGGTCATTTCTCATGGTCTGCCATAGAGCTAGCTGTTCATTCAATAATTGCTTAATAAATGGATGAGGGAATGAATAAATGAGTTAGAGAGTAAAGGACAAGTGGGAATGGGCAACAGGATGGCAGTAGTATCAGTGGGCACTTTCAATAAACAAAACTAAATCATTTCCACTCTCCTGAGCCACCACATCCTTTACTGTTAAGAGATGTTCTTGCTTCTCATTTATACAGAGAAAACAAAAAGCAGAAATTCCTTAGTGCCTACACCAGCCCAGCAAACTTACAGCCTGCATGTCCATCCTTTCTTTCTTCCCTTCTATTAAACTGAGTGAGGTTTTCCACCAGAACCTGCTGTTCTTTCCTTCTGCTCCTCAGGGCCTTGTTCCACCATGGTGCCCTCTCTAATGCATTTGCGTATTCTTCCTTCTCTTCTGGCTCCTTGAGACTTTAAATGGATTCAAATTCCCCCCGTCTTTAAAAAATAAATATTCACTCAATCCCTACCTAGAGTTGTATCTCTCCCCTCCCCTTCCCAGTCAACTTCTTAAAGGAGTTGGCTAAATGCACTGTTCCTCTGTCTAGAACTCCACTCCCTTTCCATCCACTGATGTTTTGCTTCCATTCCTGCCACGACCCTGACATTGCTAGACAAAGTCACTGATGACCTTCCTGGTGCAATTGCCAAGGGCAGCTTGCAGTTCTTATCTCACTTGGCCTCTTAAAAGGATCTGACCCTGTTGATCATTCCCGTTTTGAGAAGCTTCTTCTCGTGGCTTCTATAAAACACCATTTATCCTGGTTTTTCTCCCATTTCTTGGGTCTCTTCTCTTCCCTGCCCATGGTTAATGTTTCTCAGGTATCTGTTCTGGGCTGTCTTCTATTCTCACTCTACACGCAGAACTTTGGACAGGTCATCCACTGCAGTTGTTTTTATGCAGAGGTAATCTCTATGCATATGATATCCAAATAGCAAATATCCTCTCCTCTCTCTACAGCGTAGATCTAACTACCTTTTGGACTTCTCCATTTAGATATTCTAGAGGCATCTGGACACTCCTTGTCTAAAATTAAATTCAGGCTCCATCCCTTTCTATTCTCGTACATTGCTTGTGTCTCGTTTGTAAGTGAGGGTAATAATAATTCAGGATTATAGTGCGACCGAATGGATTGATATATAAAAATGTGATATGTATACTGTGAAGTGCTCCTTGCATGTAAATGATAACAATTACTTTATATCAACCAACAAGGCTTCACTGAGTACCTGCAGTGTGTTCTGCATGATTCTGGATGCTGGTGATTACAGAATAGAACAAGCCATGGCTCTTGTCCTGAGGACCTTACAGATTGTTTGGGTAAGGTGAAAGTAAAGTAATAAAGCACTTCATGTGATTTAGGCAACAGAGTTTGCAGGAATGGAAAGGCCAGTGGCATCACCATTGGAGTTCTGGAAGAGTTCTCTGTTTTCCTTCCAGCCCAGATCATCCTTTTCTTAAAGATATCACCCTGCCCACAGCCTGGAAGATACATCTCTAGTTATCAAATGACTTCTAACCCAAAGCCACAGTCATTTGGATTGGTATTCATCCAACCTAGATTCAGTGGATCAAAATGTCTCTCCCAAGGAGATGTCATTTAGGCAGGGTTGAGAAATGGTAATGTAGAGATGACTCCAGATTTAATGCTGTGAGACATGTGAAGTAAAGTTATGGGTAATAAAACCCCAAAATGTGGTAGTGAAAGCTTGTCCACTAAAGGGAGAATGGAACAGATAAGCAGGGAGAAGAGGAAATGAAAGACCATGTGGTCCCAGAGAGAGCAACAGAGAATAGAAGCTGTAGAATGGCTTTCTAGTTCTCTTGTGACCTCGCTAGGTTTCCTGCAATCATGTTGCCCTACAACTCTAAGTCCTGTGTTCGTTCTGCTGTCATATGGCACCATATCAAACTTAGGTTTGTTTTCAAAATTATAGGAAGATATTTCAACAGTATGCTCTTAGACACTTTACCAATGTAGATGTAAATTGCAATTTGATTCAAGTTGACCAAATGGGGATATATGGGGATTTGATGTTTTTCCACCTCTGGTTTCTAATGGAAATTACTTTCCTTCATACATTCCTCACACATTAATTACTTTAATAATAATAATAGTACCCAAGTTTTGCTTTCAGAGTACTTTACCATTTACAAACGGATTTCACACACATTATCTCATTTGAGCTTCACAATGACTCTTTGAGGCTCAGAGAGAGTAAGTGAATTATTTAAGGTTATGCAAGCAGGATTGGGATGTAAATTGAGGTCTCCTGACTCATAATTTAGTGCCAAAGCAAATTAAAAGCATAAAAGTTCGATCGGTGCATTCTGCAACTTAGGCCTGAGATAGGGTATGTGCAGATACCTCTTGGAACATTGCAAAAACTCTTATGTCATTCTTGTTTGGCTTTTATATTCAAATTCCTGGAGTTAACAACAGGGAAGAAAGTCCAAATTCAGCTCAGTTCACCAACATTTTGTGATTTCTGATTATGTGCTGGCTCTGAGCTAGGCCCTGATTCTTTGTGAATAGACTTGCTGAGTCTGAAACATCTGTATTAGAGCAAGTAGACAATTAGAGCAAGCCTGACCTGTTAAAACATCAAGTGTAACTTTCAAGAGGTCTTCTTTACAGTGATAGAGCTTGTGTTACCCAGGGACGGTAGTCAGCCGTTTTGTGGAAACTTCCCATCTATTCAGCGCTGACATCTGGTTCCCAGGACACCTGATATAGAGGATGCTGAAAGCAAAGTAGCATGGTAGCTCAAGGCTTCTGCTACTAAGAGCAAGAGCTTTCACATGCTCTCATAAAACTTGCAAAACCTGTTAGATCATTCCTGGGACAGCCGTCCTCTCTCCCATTTATTTGGAGAGGAGAAGGAGGAAATCCAGTTTGGGGCACCCTTTTCAAAGAATGGCCTAAGGAAATGCTTCCAAATATTCCCCAGGCTGAAAAGAGCAGAGAACTTCCTGGGAGGAAGAACAGGTGACCTCTTTGCAACATAGTCTAGGAACAGGCTTGGCTGATGAATGCCCGCCAGCCTGTCCCCACTCTCCACATGCTCTGCCTCTTCTGTAGGTTCCCCCTGCCCCTTCTCCCTTGCAAATGAAGAGATGGAGTGCCTTGTGGTGGTTAGACTAGAAGGTGATCCTGATGAACAAAAAGACACTGAACTACTGGCATTCCCTACTAGCATTTTTCTGCCTTCTCCTAAGGTCCCCAAAATAAAAAGGGAAACATTGAGACACCAAGTCCCTGACTAAAGAAGCACAAAACAGGACCACCAAAACTTAGGTTTTGATCCAATTCCCAGTCACCAGCTGCCTTTTCAAGAAATAAGGTGGTCTTGGGTACAATAGGTGAGACCTCTCAATCTGTCAGAAATGGGAAGAGGAACTATCAGGCAAGGAATCTACCTTCAAGCTTCCTTTGTGTATCACAATCTCCGAGGAAACCTCCAGATCGTGGATAGGCCGGATGTGTGGTCCTGTTTTCTCTGAGAAGCTCCAAGCTCCTCTCCCTAGGCCCCCTGGCTGTAGCTGAGCTGCTCAGAAATACCTGCTCTTGCGAGTCCTCAGGCTCTAGAGGGGCAGCACTTTGGGTGGGAGATTGCCTGCTACTGTGCTACATTTTTAGTGAGAGCAGAGGTCAGGCTTGTCCAGCAGTGCTGCAAATCCTATCCCTTCTGGACTTGAGCTTCTTGGGAGGTGCCTCACACAGCTGCATGCAGTTTGGTATCCCAGGTGGGCTATAATCTAATTTGATTGGCTCTCAGAGGCCTGTTCCTTTCTATGTGGAGATCCAAAACACCAACAGTACTTCCTCAGCCCAAAGGAATCAGGGCCAACAGCCCTTCCCTTAGTAGGAGACCTCAGACCTCAGAGAATCTGGCATTGCAGTGAGGAGGGCAGGGTAAGTACAGCGTGTAGCCCAAACCCAGGAAAGACAGCAAGATCACAGAAAGAGGTGGATATGAGCCATCCTCCAAGGGACACTGGATACGTGTGGGTAAATTCAGTGTGGCCAAGGCCTATAACTTAAGGAAGAGAGAATAAATCTCCCAGAGGACCTATCATTTTGCCCACTTGTGCACCCCCCAAAGGGTAACCTTGAACATCCATCCATGGGGAGCCTGGTTGGCTAAGTCAGTTAAATATCCAACTTCGGCTCAGGTCGTGATCTCGCGGTTTGTGAGTTCAAGCCCTGCGTCAGGCTCTGTGCTGACAGCTCAGCCTGGAGCCTGCTTCTGATTCTGTGTCTCCCTCTCTCTCTGCCCCTCCCCCACTCGCATTCTGTGTGTGTGTGTTTCTCTCTCTCAAAAGTAAAGTAAAAAAAAAAAAAATTAAAAAAAATTTTTTAAATCCATCCTTCAGTGTAATCCAAAAGGAATCCCATTTCCCTCTGTGGCCTCCTTTGCTGTTTCTAAGAAATGTTAACTATCATTTAATGAGTTTGTGAAACATGCACAGCTTTGGGCTCTGCACTGGAACGCCAAGAGTGAATGAGACTCAGTTTGCTATTTCATTGTCCTTAGTCTGTTAGGGGAAACAAATGAGTCAAATGACAGCTATGACTCAAGGTGATAAGGAAAACACAGGGGTCGCTGGTCCAGTTGGCCTGGTAGTCAGAGGTGTGAGAAGGCTCTCTCTAGGGTCCAGTGTCACGCAAGAGCCCCAGAAGAGGTGACAGCCAGGCACAGTGGTTTGGAAGCGAAGTGTCATTGAGATCATTAGGGGAATTAATAACTGACCCTTAGGTAGTCTTTTTAAATAGACGCTGTTCTAAGCTCCTCATATGTACTTATGTCATCCTCACAGTAGTAACCCCATGAGGTATATAATTATTAGCCTCATCTTAGAGCCAAAGAAACCAGGCTCAGAGATGTAAAGTAGTTTGTTTGCCCAGGGTCATGAGAGTGGCATGCCTCAGATTCTTATCCAGACAGTCTGGCTTTGCAGACCATGCTCTTAGCCATCGCCTCCATGGCCTCTACTACAGTGACAAAATCTCAGACAGTTGGAGCTGGAAAGTAAGGTGGCAAGCCCGGAATTAACAATGGGGTATGAAAGTGAGAGCAGGAATTCTGTATACCATATAGAGTCCTTATTTCCCAAACTAGGCTACAGATATATTGCCAGGGATACATGATGACAGGTTAGGGGACATGATAAGCCATCATCCTTCATTTTGGAAGTATAAATTTACAGGAAGAAAATGTCTTAAGTTTGTACTCCAAAAATATTTTGATGATACACCACACAAAAACAACAAGCAGCTACTTGATCCTACCAATTGCATTTGATCAAATGTTTTACTTATTACAAAACAGGGTTTACAAAACAGAATGTGTTTAATTCTGTTTCCTACCAGTGAATTCCCTATAAAAGTATAGAAAATTCTTATTTGTGTGTGTGTTTGTGTGTGTGAGAGAGAGATTTGGAGCTTATTATTTTCATTTATTTTAAAGCTTAATGATCTTGGGCTTGAGAATATTTATCTGTGGTTAAAAACAAAAAGTTTTAAGCATTAACTTGAAAATGGTAAAAATTCTGAAAAATGAGCAAAATCTAGCATAACCTGAAATCACTGGCCATCAAGAAAGTCATGGCCTTGTCTCACTATATCCTTCACAGGAGAAAAATAGTAGCACCTGACCAACCACAATTAGTGAGCAAATCGTTTATTTCAGAGGCTGGCTTTAAAAGTTTGTGCTTCAATTCTCCTTAAAATACGTACCTTGTTCTTGTGTAATTTTTTGCTTCAAGGGTTTTAAACTTTGGTGTCTCTTATGTAAGAAGACTTTTAAACATAAATGCACAAATACATATGCATTTGACATTAATTTTTTTATTCCCGAAAATTTTGTAGGACAATTATCTGAACTTTTTGAACTCAAAAGAACAATTTAAATGGGATCAATACCGGGGCGCCTGGGTGGCGCAGTCGGTTAAGCGTCCGACTTCAGCCAGGTCACGATCTCGCGGTCCGTGAGTTCGAGCCCCGCGTCGGGCTCTGGGCTGATGGCTCGGAGCCTGGAGCCTGTTTCCGATTCTGTGTCTCCCTCTCTCTCTGCCCCTCCCCCGTTCATGCTCTGTCTCTCTCTGTCCCAAAAATAAAATAAACGTTAAAAAATAAATAAATAAATAAATAAATGGGATCAATATGATGAAAATTCAAGCAAACAAAATATACCTAACACTTCTTTTGAGTTCAATATCAAAACTCATCTTGAAAGGTAAAATGTAAGTAACAGAGTGGGAAGGGGAGTTAATGGCCAAATCTCGTTGAGGTCAAGAAGAGGCAGTCCTGCTGAAAGAAGGTGCCATTATTGAATGATATTATTGCACACTGCTTTTTAATGTACTCAGAAACCTATTCTTGAACAACTAGTTGAGAAACTGAAGTTAATTTCATTCTTTAATGTCTGTCTCTTAAAACACTGATGCCAGTTCTGTAGTTGTTTTGTCTTTTCTATGTTATTTTTAGGTTGAAAGTATTGGTATTAAAATGTTTATTTGCAAAGGGGTGACATAATATAAACATTTTCAAAATGATACATAAATTTTAAAATGTTGGGGGCATCTGGGTGGCTCAGTCAGTTAAGCATCTGACTTGATTTTGGCTCAGGACGTGCTCCCACGGTGCTCCCATGAAATTGAGCCCCATGTCGGGCTCTGTGCTGACAGTTTGGAGCCTGCTTGGCATTCTCTCTCTGCTTCTCTCTCTCCCTCCCTTGCTCACACATGCACTCTGGCACTCACTCTCTCTCTTTCTCAAAATAAACAAACATTAAAAAAATGTTTGAATAGGTGTAAAATAATACACATGTGCATATATACACAAATGATTTCTGTGCTCACCGGGTGCCCTTGAATTAGTTACCTTTGTAGTATGTTCTGAGAATGTATCACCTTAAAAAACATAACCCTTTTGAATTTCTCAGCATGTTCAATGGGGACATAAAATGGATAAAACTTATTTAATAAATACAGTGGAGAGAATATTCATCTTTTAAGATAAAGCTGAAATGAAATGAGATGTGGCTTAGAAAACTTATTCTACTTTGCAAAATGTATATTTGTTTAACCAGAGAAATAACTGAGTCATGATTTTCTAACGAAGGACCAAACAGCTCTTTTTGTCACAGAAGAGAAAGAAATATAACAAACAGTAGAAACCTGTATAAAGTGAAGGATTTCATTGTCCTCCTCAATGATTAAAAGATGTCCACAATTTCTGGTTCTCTGGAGGTATTTCAAGCATTCTATGAACAAATGAAAAACAAAATTAAATATTTTGTTGTAACAAATTGATGCCCGGCAATTGAATGATGAGGATGAATTGTGGGAATTTGTGTTTGAGACCTTTAGACCATTTACATGTCATGAAAGTTACAACAGTAATAGGAAAATGAAGAAAATACTATCAGTCATTTTCTCTAGAGTGACCATATACTTTATCATCCAAATCCATAATGAAAGTGGGTCCTATTAATTGAGAGTGAAAGTTGGCCCTATTTATTAATATGCCAGGACAACGTTACAAACCAGGACTGTCAAAGTAATGTAATAAATGCTGTCACTGTATATTTTTTTGCCTTATATCCCCAGACACCCTGCTGCACGTGCGCACACACACACACACAAATGAGAAGGAAAAGCAAAAGACAATACATACAGCACTATTTCCCTGTGTGATGGTTAATTTTATGTGTCAACTTTACTGGGACACAGAGTACCCAGATATTGGACTAAACATTATTTATGAGTGTGTCTGTGAGGGTGTTTCTGGATGAGATTAACATTTGCATCAATAGACTGAGTAAAGCACATTGCCCTCCGCAATGTGAGCAAGCCTCATCCAAGTTGTAGAGGGTCTGAATAGAGTAAAAAGGTAGAGGAAGGAACAGCTGACTCTTCCTGACTGAAGTGGGACATCAGTCTTCTGCATTTGGACCAGGAATTAAACCCATCAACTCCCTTACTTCTTAGGCCTATGGGCTTGGACTGGAACTATTATCACTGGCTTTCCTGGACCTCCAGTTTGCAAATGGCAGACTGTGGAACTTCTTAGTTTCCACAATCATATTAGCCAATTCCTTATCATGACTTCTGCCCCCCCCCCCCCCCCCCCCCCCGCCCCACCAATATATATCCTATTGGTTCTCTTTCTCTGGAGAATCTTTTTTTTTTTATGTTCACTTTATTGTTTATTTTTTTAAATTTTATTTTCCATTTTTTCAAATTTACATCCAAATTAGTTAGTATACAGTGCAACAATGATTTCAGGAGTAGATTCCTTAGTGTCCCTTACCCATTTAGCCCATCCCTCCTCCCCAGACTTTCTAGTAACCTTCAGTTTGTTCTCCATATTTATGAGTCTCTTCTGTTTTGTCCCCCTTCCCTGTTTTTATATTATTTTTGTTTCCCTTCCCTTATGTTCATCTGTTTTGTCTCTTAAAGTTCTCATATGAGTGAAGTCATATGATTTTAGTCTTTCTATGACTGACTAATTTTACTTAGTGTAATACCCTCCAGTTCCATCCACATAGTTGCAAATGGCAAGATTTCATTCTTTTTGATTGCTAAGTAATACTCCATTGTGTGTGTGTGTGTGTGTGTGTGTGTGTGTGATATATATATATCACATCTTCTTTACCCATTCATCCTTCAATGGACATTTGGGCTCTTTCCATAGTTTGGCTATTGTTGATAGTGCTGCTATAAACATGAGGGTGCATGTGTCCCTTCAAAACAGCACACCTGTATCCCCTGGATAAATGCCTAGTAGTGCAATTGCTGGATCATAGGGTAGTTCTATTTTTAGTTTTTTGAGGAAGCTCCATACTGTTTTCCAGAGTGGCTGCACCAGCTTGCATTCCCACCAACAATGCAAAAGAGATCCTCTTTCTCTGCATCCTTGCCAACATCTGTTGTTGTCTGAGTTGTTAATGTTAGCCATTCTGACAGGTGTGAGGTGGTATCTCATTGTGGTTTTGATTTTTATTTCCCTGATGCTGAGTGGTGTTGAGCATTTTCTCATGTGTCGGTTGGCCATCTGGATGTCTTCTTTGGAGAAGTGGCTATTCATGTCTTTTGCCCATTTCTTCACTGGATTATTTGTTTTTTTGGGTGTTGAGTTTGATAAGTTCTTCATAGATTTTGGATACTAACCCTTTATCTGGCATGTCATTTGCAAATCTCTTCTCCCATTCTGTCAGTTGACTTTTAGTTTTGCGATTGTTTCCTTTGCTGTGCAGAAGCTTTTTATTTTGATGAGGTCCCAATAGTTCATTTTTGCTTTTGTTTCCCTTGCCTCCGGAGATGTGTTGAGTAAGAAGTTGCTGCAGCCATGATCAAAGAGGTTTTTGCCTGCTTTCTACTTGAGGATTTTGATGGCTTCCTGTCTTACATTGAGGTCTTTCATCCATTTTGAGTTTATTTTTGTGTATGGTATAAGAAAGTGGTCCAGGTTCGTTCTTCTGCATGTCGCTGTCCAGTTTTCCCAGCACCACTTGCTGAAGAGACTGTCTTTATTCCATTGGATATTCTTTCCTGCTTTGTCAAAGATTAGTTGGCCGTACGTTTGTGGGTCCATTTCTAGGTTCTCTATTCTGTTCCATTCATCTGAGTGTCTGTTCTTGTGCCATACCATACTGTCTTGATGATTACAGCATTGTAGTATAGCTTGAAGTCTGGGATTGTGATGCCTCCTGCTTTGGTTTTCTTTTTCAAGATTGCTTTGGCTATTCGGGGTGTTTTCCGGCTCCATACAAATTTTAGGATTATTAGTTCTAGCTCTGTGAAGTATGCTGGTGTTACTTTGATAGGGATTGCATTGAACATGTAGACTACTTTGGGTAGTATCGACATTTTAACAATATTTGTTCTTCCTATCCAGGAGCATGGAATTTTTTTCCATTTTTTGTGTGTCTTCAATTTCTTTCATAAGCTTTCTATAATTTTCAGTGTATAGATTTTTCACCTCTTAGGTTAGATTTATTCCTAGGCATTTTATGGTTTTTGGTGAAATCTCTGGAGGATCATAATACACCTTCAGATAGTGAAAGAAATTGACAAGTAGACCATTGACAATGAGGACAGTGTATGCTACAAGAGACTTGAGGTTGAGGTGAGCCCCTTCCATCCCTTCTGTCTCTGATCCCATGCTACATGTTGTCTTTACTTGCTTCTATCCTTGTTAGTCTTTCTCTGGAAGAGTTTGAAAAGAATGTTATAGATAAGGAGGAATTTACTGAAGGACCAGAGGCCTCACAAGATTTAATTCTAGAAGGACCACTCACTGTTGCTGCAAAGAAGCTAATGGCACAAGGTGGGCTAAAAACTGAAACATAGATTCAACCAATGTAGTCAGTTGCCCAGGTGAGAAATAATGAAAGCTGGAGCCTCAATCCTGAATGTGAATAGAGAATATACTTTAAAAATGATGAAGCACTACCACTCAGGTCATAAGTGGCTTTGGGCAACTGTGGAGGCTCCTTCTAACTTGGCTTTATATAACCTGATGTCTTAAGTTACTCATAATCAATTGATTCAGTGTCTCAAGGCTTTATTTGCAAATTTCTATTTGAGAGGAACTGAAATGGCAAAGAATTTCCACTCCATTCAGCTGAGGCCAGACTTTGAGTTCACCAGATACAAACATAGCGACCCATTTCCCCATAATTGGGTAGTCAGAAAATAGAAGTATAACATGTTTCCTTTAATAAAATCTGCATATGAAATAGAAATTAGACTAGAAGCATGACAGAAGAGGAAGAAGAAAAGTAAAATAGAAGGAAACTAACATTTGTTAAAAGGTGGCAACGTGGTAGTCACTGTGCAAGTCATTTCAAACATCTGCTGCTTGTGATATTGTCCATGAGGTAGGAACAACCCCTCCTGCTTTATAGATGGAGTGAGGTAAATTTCCCATGGTCATATGGCTGTTGACATAGGATCAAGATTCCAAACAGATATGTCTGCCTCCAGGACACATGTTTTTCCTGGCCTCTGCATGATGCCGTTTGACCTAGCATGCAGATGTGACTGGCTTCTGGGACCACCACTCTTAGAATAACAGTTTACTTCCTGGCAAGAAAACAGGAAGCCCCGAGTATAGTCTAACTAGCCTCTTTCTGGAACAAGTAGGTCTTCCTCAAGCCTTTTCATGATTAAATTTTATCCCTGAAGGCCCAAAATTAGGTCACTTATATCTGTGAGTTCCAGTTCCACTTCACCTATTTAATAAGCAAACTTAAATTCAGTGCCTTCAATATACCAAGCTCTAGGCCATGCTATAGAATATGTAAAAGCTGACCCTGCCCTCAAGAAGCTGTCAGCATAGAAGAGATGAGACATGCATAAAATAATCATAATGTAAGACAAACATAGGTGATGATCATGTTAAAGACACATTTGGAGTGATATGGAAATCTTAGAAGAGATCATCCTAGTAAAACCTGATAGATGAGGAGGCATTTGGGCTGGGCTTGGAAGTACACACAGAAATGAAATGTGTGACATTGGTTTAAAGAGTCTCGGGCGGGGGTGGGGGGGTGATGGGGGCCCTGAAGCTGGTAATTAGGAGTATGGGCAGTGAACAGCAAGGAGCAGTGCGGTGATGAAAAACCCCATCCAAAGGCAGTGAGAAGTGGGTGCTGGATGTTTTTCCCCATTCTGACACTGACATTTGAGAGTTTGATTGGGTTCCTGGCTGTTCTCAGGAGCGGCTGTAGCAATCTTCGAGGTTGGTGCAAGGCTGAGTGCTTCTATCTTTGTGTAGTCTTTTTCCTTTTGATGAGTCCCTGGACATATAAAATCCACCTCCTCTCCTGGTACTGTTATCAAACCTCATACTTGCATTCAAAATGGGGTCAAAAAAGAAGAAAAGAAAAGGGCAATTGATTTGTATGTTTCAGTCATTTCCTTGGGAACACGCTGAGCTTTTACTCTGGGGTGACTGCGAAAGAGACCCTGCCTGTGATTAGATCTGTCAGGCAGTGGCTGTGTTACACTAGGTACCTGGGGAAATAAAACCACGGGCAATTGCCAGTGCCTGCATGCTCAGAGAGCTGTCTGCGTGCAGTACAACAATGGTCAAGTTTGTGTGTGTGTGTACAGGAACCACATGGCTAGGACTTGGCAGGGGATTCTAGATTTGAATCAGGGTTGGACAGATGAACTCTAAGGTTCCTACTCGAATCTCAGATTATAGGACTCTGTATATGTGGACACAATGCAGTGATGCCTAAGGATACGTGAAGTTGATAGGTAGGTCCCCATTTTACCTCTCATCTTGACTATATCCATTCTAAATACCAGGCAACTATCAGAATGGCATTTCTAAAATATAAATCTGACTACATCACCCTCCTTTTCCTGCTTAAAAACCTTCAATGTCTCCCACTTATCTAGAGGATAAAGCCCAAGCCACTGAAGATTTACCATGACCTGGCTTCAGCTTACTTCTCCAGCTTCAGCTGTCAGTATTCCCCATGTTACCCTTTATGATCTAGCAACAATGGAGAGTGTGCACACATCTTCCTGCTAATATTACTTCCCTCCACCTGCCCCCCTTCTCTCTCTCACTCTTGATCTCACACACGCACACACACACACACACACACACACACTCACACACTCACACACGTCTAGAATGTCCCTCTCAATTTTCCTTCCCAGATAACATTCCCTCATTTTTTTTTAATAAAGACTCAGGTCAGTTCTTATTTCCTTCAGAAACCCTCCCTAATGGCCCTAGTCTCAGACTGGTACCCATATTTTTTTCTCATTCTTAATATATTGAATTCTAAACTACCTACTTCTATGATTCCTTCTCTAAACTATAACCCTGCATGGTCAGGTACTTGATTTTATGTACCTTTGAATCCCTCATACTTAGGTCAGGGTCTGGAACACTGCTGCACATAGTGACTGTTCACTGCATAAATACGGATGAAGGGGATGGATGAATAGTAGATGGATGTACTTAAAAAGTAGGTAAATTCCAGGATTCTGTTTCTAATCTTGGTGTGATAGTTGATTTTATGTATTAACTTGACTGGGCCAAGGGATGTCCACATAGCTGGTTAAACATTATTTCTGGGTGTGTCGGTGAGTGTGTCTAAAAGAGATTACCATTTCAATTAGTGACCTGAGTAAGGCAGGTCATGTGGGTGGGCGACATCCAATCTGCTGAGGGAGTGAATAGAACCAACAGGTGGAGGAAAGTTGGATTCTCTCCCTGCCTGACTGCTTGAGCTGAGACAAAGGCCTCCTCTTGCCCTCAGTGCTGCTGCTTCTTGGGCCTTCAGACTCAGGCTGGCATCGACATCATTGGCTCTCCTGCTCTTAAGCCTTCAAACTACATCACAGTCTTTCCTGAGTCTCCAGTTTGCAGACAGCGGATGATGAGATTCACAAGAAGCCAATACCTTATAATATATTCTGTATAAATAAGTAGGATATATATATAATTTATTATAAGGCATATATATAATTTATTATAAGATATATATGACATATATATAATATTATATATATGTATGATAAATATATATGGGTTCTGTTTCTGGAGAACCCTGATGAATATACTTGGCAAGATGTTATTTTCTTTAATTTTACAGAAGAAGTTCCTGTGCCACAGAAAGGCAAACATCACACAACTAACACTAACCTTTAAAACTACAATCAGAGCCCTTGTTCCTAATATAGTGCTCATTCCTCTGCCCTTTAGCACCTCTCAGCGACTAAATATCCACTGATTCTTGAATCCTGAATTGCCTAGACTTCTAATTCTACAACTCAAAAGAACCTAAAAGAAAATTCATCCTACCACATCCCCTATTTTCTCTTTTTAGTAAATAATTAAGAGCTAGGAGTGGTCAAGTGACTCGACACCTCATTCATCCTTCAAAATCCTGCTCAGTCATAATCACTATTGTCGTCATGTGTAAATGGAGAATGACAGTGATCGATGCTATGGAGAAGTAGGCGGTATAACAAAAGCCTATGATACAATAAAGAAAACTAACCAAATCAGAAGTCTGATGATTAGCTAATTAATCATTCAATAAATATTCATTGAATAAATACTATGTACTAGAGACTCTCAAGTGATGAGTACATAACAGTAAGTAAACCATCTAAATCCCTGCTGCATGGAGCATACATTTCAGTGGGAGAGAAGAGACAATAAACACCAGGAAAGAGATGCTATCTTGGAGAGTGATGTAACAGACATTAACTGGCAAATAGAAAAGAGTACTCCAAAGTAGAAAGAACATAGACAAGATCCCTGAGGAGTGTGAGGTCATAGAATGTATGAGGAACTGAAAGTTTCCAGTGATTCAAACATGAAGATAAGAGTGTTGCAAAAAGAGACCGTGAGACCACAAAAAGAGTCTCAGATCATGCTGGGCCTTGAAGGTCATGTTGAATTTGGATTAGATCCTTGGTGCAAGAAAAATCACTAATGACTTTTAAACAGGAAATAGCATGAGTAGAGAAGAGAGAGAGAGAGAATGTGTGTGTGTGTGTATGTGTATGTTTTAAATATCTGACCACCCTATAGAAAATTATTAGTAAGGGAACAGTGGTAACTCTGGAGAGGTAAGTTAGGAAGATCTTCGTGTTACTCAGGGGAGTGATAATGGTGGCCTAAACTTGGGGCGGTGGGGGCAAGAAGAGATGAAGTTAGTGCAGAAGGAGATGTCAGGGTTGACATATAAGCTTCTGTCTTGAGCATTTAGGTAGCTCACTATGCCACTTAATGAGAACAATAACACTGCAAGATGAACATATTTGGAATAGGAAGTTAGGAGTCCAAGAATTACATTTTGACATGTCATGGTCAAGATGCTCATGAAGCATCAGAGTGGAGGTAGTAGGTAATCACTGGATTATATGAATCTCTAGTTCACAAGACATTGGGGCTGGAAATTTAAGCCTAAAGAATCTTGAAATATGTAGAGAATATCTGAAGCCACAGGAGTGGATCAGCCCCCCAAGGAGAGGCCAAGATGCGAAGAAACTAAGGAACCCGAACATGAAGAAGAGTCAGCAAAGGAGACTGAGAAGTAGAAGCAAAGGAGTAAAAGAGGAAATTGTGATATTATAGAG
This sequence comes from Puma concolor, assembly GCF_028749965.1. Lineage (NCBI taxonomy): Eukaryota > Metazoa > Chordata > Mammalia > Carnivora > Felidae > Puma > Puma concolor. Next base: position 68,365,501 of record NC_141679.1, read on the forward strand.
GCTAAGGAGTATTGAATACTGCTGAGATTTCAAATAAGGTGCTGGTTTAAGATGATTTATTTTGTTTGTAACAAGATGCTTATTGAGCAAGGTGCTTATCAAAAGCAATTCTAAAGAAGCAAGCCAGATAGAATGGGTTGAAGACTGAATGGGAGGTATGTCCAGACACCATGTATTACAATTTTCTTTTTGAGGAGTTGGCTCTGAAAGAAAGTACTTTCTATCACAAACATGCTTAAATGATGAATTTTGGTTTTTCATTGAGGGTCTATCCATGTTGCTGGGCTTGAAACTTCTTAACATCAGGCAGTACATCTTTCTTATTTACTTCTATATATTCAAGACCTAACACATTTCTCAGTTCACAGTAAAGGTTAGTAATATTTGGCAAATAAATGAATAAAAATGAGTAAACAAGGATTTATAGAGTATCTTGGACAATTGTTTTAAGGAAAATGATAAGGTTGCATTTAGAATATATTCATGACATTGGAAGTTAATTTGTTGGGAGCAACTATATTGTCATGCTCTGTCACTGTCAGGGAGAGACTGTGGTCTTAAAAAACCATAATTCCTACTCTGCTATTTTTTGGAAAAGAATTCCACTGTGACTTGTTTTGTTGAACCTTGCCTTTTCATTGTCTTCAATACTGTTGCCTTAATTCCAGCCCTTACTACTCTTCATCTATTCCAATACAGTGTTTAAGTGTTCTAGGCATTGCAATCCCTTGGAAGCAATTTGTAAATCAAAATCAAAATAACACCCCACTATAAAACCCAAAGTTTATGCAAATACTGATAATAAAAGAAATGTTCTCTATATTTCACTGCTTGCAAAATTCTGGAGAAATCATGCAGGTGACAAGGCTAATTCACCCCTGCATTGTTGGAGCTTTAAGCATGAGTTTAACCCACCTACTGAGGAATTCATTATTCCTCCAGGGTAGCTTCTCTCTAATTCACCCTCTTCCAAGGGATCTTAAAACACAGATGTGATCTTTTCATGTGAAATCCTTCATTGAGTCCTCATGACCTATATGACAAAATTCATTCTCTTAGCCTGGCTTATAAGATTTTTGGTTTTATGACTCCTAAAAAGTCCCTGGTCACACCCATTGTCACATTGTGGCCCAGCCATTCCGGATTATTTGTAGTTTTCTGAACACCTCTTGGGATCCCACACTTTCACACATTTCCACGGCCTGATCTCTCTGCCTGTAATATCTCTCTCCTACTTTATCCAACTAACTCTTCCATCTCTATAGACACAACTAAAAATTACTTGCTCTTCTAAGCCTTCACACGGACTTGGTTACATGCCGTCTCTGTGCAACTGCAGCACACCCTAGTTTTGCCTAATCTACACACTGTATTGAAACTGACCTCATCTCTTTCTGGCACAACTCCTCCTAATGACATTTTTTGGACTTTTTCATGAGCTCTACACAAGTTGTCCCACATAATTCTCACAAGAACCCTATGAAATGCATACTATAATATTGTATTTCATGTATGACAAAATTAAGACCTAGTGACTTGCCCAAGGTCACACAAATATCGAGAGATTAGAGCAGATATTCAAACCAGACTCTCTGACACTGGAATATAGTTGACTCTTGAACAATGTGGGGGTTAGGAGTGCCAACCTTCCAGGCAGTCAAAAGTCCGCATACAACTTTTAACTCCAAAAACTTAACTACTAATAGCCATCTCTTGACCAGAAGGCTTACTTATAAACAGTTGATTAACATGTATTTTGTGTGTCATATGTATTATATGCTGTATTCTTACAATAAAGTAAGCTAGAGAAAAAAATGTTAAGAAAATCATGAGGAAGAGAGAATACATTTACGGTGCTGTACTGCATTTATGGGAAAAGAATCCATGTAAAAGTGGACCCATGCACTTCAAACCTGTGTTGTTCAAGGATCCAGCCTCACTTATCTTAACCCACTACACTAGACTGTGCGCTTCTTGAGGGCAAGGAGTGAACCTCACTCATCTTTAAATTCCCAGATCTTTGCACTAGTTTTGGAACAATGAGAAGTTGGTAATATGAATATTCATTATATGAATAGAATGAATAAATTATTATGATTGATTTCTCTTATCTCCTAGACATTATTAAAAAATTAGATTATGTGCATTTTTATTTTTCCTATAGTGTTCTAATGAGAGAGTTTAAAATAAAAAAGAGTCTAGCATAAATCAAAAGGATAGAAGCATTTCCAAGTGGATAAGAGATTAGATTTGGTTGGTTTCATTTCAAGAGCTTGAATTAGGGCCAAGGGAAGAAAGCACCAGGGAAATAGTTCTTACTGGGACTTAAAATATTCTAAATTCCAGAGCTATGTAAAGATGCAGTGGGCTGCCCAGCAGGGTGATGAGGTCCCCGTTCCTGGAAGGTATACAAGCAGAGCCTGAAGGACTATTTGGCAAAATGTGTTGGAGGAATTTCAATAATCTAATGAGGCATTTTATTGGATGACCTTGAAACTCTTTTCCATACAGAAATCCTATGAGTCTATAAAATAGAAAGGTGAGGAGGAGAGGGAATGAACTAAAATCTGAACAGTTTGGGTGACTGTTTTAATTTTCCTGTTGGTGTAACTGAAAGTCTAAATTTGTGGAAGGGCAACAGTTGCTAGAATTTATCTACCAAATCAAAGAGAGCAGGCAGATGGAAATCAGCTAATTGAAAGACTTGCTCCAAGGTATCAGTTTTGCCCTCGTCTTCTTATACCCTTGAACCTCATCATTTCTACCGCCACCTGACTTTCCTGTGAGTGATGGATTTTTGTAAATTGTGAACACAAAGAACTAGAAATGGGTACCCCCTCCAATGGGCCTGGTTTGAAAGCGAAAGGGACAGAGGGAAACTTCTCCAGAAGAGGAGAAATGGAAGAAATGCAGGGGAATCTCATGCTGGCTGGTGGGGCAGAATGAGAATAAATTCTCCACTTCCATACAAGTACAGAATTAAGGATGACGGCATCTCATTAAGGGATGAACACCTTCACCCTGAGCTTATGGGAGAAAAAGAAAAGAACCCAGAGAGACCCAAGAATGAGAAACAGCATCTGATGGGGACTTGGCGGTCTTGGCTTGCCAGGGAGGCTAAGCCTTCAAGTAAGGGTCAAGGCTGTGGCAGTGGGAAGGGAAGGCAGCTGCATGAGCAGATGCTGGAGGACCCAGCAGCAGTGCTAAGGCCTCAGCAGCAGGCAGTCGGTGAGTTTGGGAGACTTTCTAATACAGAGAGCAACCTACATTCTAGTAGCTTGACTGGTGTGGCTAAGCCAGGAAATACCTCTTTGTTACTGTTTCCTTCCTGGAGCCATAACTTATTAGCAACCCCTTCAGGTTTTACTTAAGCAACTTGAGAAAAATCCTGCATTGTTTTTGTTTCCCTAGAGTGTAACATAGGGCCTGGGACACCATGCACTAAATCAATATTTCTTAAATGATTGAATGAATGAATGAATGAATGAATGAATGAATGAATCAACAAAGAGTAATCACTAATTTTGTAGAGGGACTAGATTCTATATTAGACACTGGATAGAGTAGGAGATGGAGTCTCCAAATGAGGAAGACAGTATCCATGTTCCTGAAAAGATGTATGTCAAGTGGGGAAGCTGGATATACATATGCTTCATACAGTGAAATAAAGGTTGATAAAGGAGAAGGAAATGCTGAGTTTACACTGAATCTAGAAGTCACTTGCCTAAAATTCTATATGAGTACTTTGGTATTTTGGTCACCAGAGGGTCTTTTCCTTTTTTTTTTTTTTTTTTTTCTGATTATTGACGTAATAGGCCAGCATTTTGAATAATTTAGAAAATGTTAAAAGGCAGGACAAATACAAATCATTAGCTCACCGCTCAGCAGCAACTTATTATTACTCTTTTGACATATTGCTTTCCAGACTTTTTCTTTGCATTTTTTCTTCATAATTGAGATCATATTGCAAGTAGAATGTTATGTTATTCTTTCCCCTCCCCCACTTACCATGTCATTAAATTATTCTTTCTAAGCATGATGTATGACTTTCTTGTAGTCTATTGTATGTCTGTACCACAAGCCATTTAAGAATCCTCTTTCTGTTGGACACCTGGTTCTTCAAATTTTTAATGTTATAAACATTAGACTGGATTCCTAGGAAAGCAGTTCCCAGTCAAAGGGCAGAAATTACTTTTACAGTTCGTGATGTGCCTTGCCTAAGTGCCCTTGTCTTAGTACATTTGGGCTGCTATAACAAATTACCACAGAGTGTCTTATGAACAACAGAGCTTTATTTCTCACAGTTCTGGATGCTGGAAGTCCAAGACCAAGGTGCTGGCAGATTTGGTATCTGGTTCACAGACATCTGTCTTTCCTCACACGGCAGATGGGTTGTAGGGAACCCTCTGGGGCTTCTTTTACAATGGTGGGTGCTAATCCTATTCGTGGGGGCTCCACCCTCGTGACATACTCACCTCCAAAGTCCCCACCTCCAAATACTATTACACTGGGGATTAGGTTTCAACATATGGATATTGGGGGGACATAAACATTCAGTCTATAGCAGCCGTCCAGGATGATTGAACCAATTTATGTTCTCCCTGGCTCTCATCCACCTTACTACATTTAGGAGTATTTTTTTTTTTAATTCCAGTATAATTAACATACAGTGTTATATTAGAGTAGGGGTATTTTTAAATTCTGTCCTGGCATTGGGTTGTTGTCAGAGTTTTTCCTAGTTCTCTGCCAGAAGAGAAACCAGAGTAAACAGCTACATTGAAATGTATACCTTACGACTTTCTCAAATTACCAAAATATTAGTATAATGTATATATTATATAATTAGTATAATTATATAATTATATAATAATACTAATATAATTAGTATAATTAGCTGGAACTGGCAAGTATTGAGATGGTGACTCTTACTTTGTTGGTGGCAAGATAAAATTATGTGGCACTTTCAAAAGATAATTTGGGAATATTTTTTAACAAACATCAATGCCCGTGTAATTTAATGTTTGAAAACCCCTCCCAAGAAAACAATCCAAAGAAAAGACAGTTATTTTCATCAAGGGGATTTAATGCAAAAAATGTTACTACTTTTGTAAATATCCAATCTATAAGGGAATGTGTAAGTAAATCATGGCATATCTTCTCAATTAACTTGTGGTGCATGCATTTTATTTTTTATTTTTTTATTTTAATTACAGTCTATTTACATATAGTGTTATATTAGCCTCAGGTGTACAATATAGTGATTCAACAATTCTATGCATTACTCAGTGCTTATCATGATAAGTGTGCTTTTAATCTCCTTTACCTATTTCACCCATCCCCTCCACCCACCTCCTTTCTGGTAACCATCAGTTTGTTCTCTATACTTAAGAGGCTGTTTTTTGGTTTGTCTCTTTTTTCCCCCTTTGTTCATTTCTTTTGGTTCTTAAATTCCACATATGAGTGAAATCATATGTTATTTGTCTTTCTCTGACTTGTTACACTTAGCATTGTACTAGATCCATCCATGTTATTGCAAATGGCAAGCTTTCATTCTTTTTTATAGCTGAATAATATTCCATTGTATATAAATACTACATCTTCTTTATCCATTCATCTTTTGATGGACACATGGACACTTGGGCTGTTTTCATAATTTGGCTATTGTAAATTTGCAAAAATCACAGGAGTGCATGTATTTTTTCAAGTCAGTATTTTTGTATTCTTTGGGTAAATACCCAGTAGTGGAATTACTATATCATTTGGTAATTCAATTTTTCATTTTTTGAGGTACCTGCACACTGCTTTTCCTAGTGGCTGCACCAGTTTGCATTCATACCAACAGTGCATGATTGTTCCTATTTTCTCCCATGTCCTCACCACCACTTGTTGTTTCTTGTGTTTTTTATTTTATCTGTTCTGACAAATGTGAGGTGGTATCTCATTGTGGTTTTGATTTGCATTTCCCTGATGATTATTGATGTTGAGCACCTTTTCATGTGTCAGCCATGCGTATGTCTTTTTTGGAGAAATGTCTGTTCATGTCTTCTGTGCATTTTATTTGAATTATTTTGGGTTTTGGGGTGTTGAGTTTTATAAGTTCTTTATTATATTTTGGATACTAGCCCTTTATCAGAATGTCATTTGCAAATATCCTCTCCATTCAGTAGGTTTTTAGTGTTATTGATTTTTCTCCTTTGCTGTGCACAAGCTTTTTATGTAGTTCCAATAGTTTACTTTTGCTTTTGTTTCCCTTACCTCAGGAGACATATATAGAAAAATGTTACTATGGCTGATGTCAGAGACATCTTCTAGAATTTTTATGGTTTCTGGTCTCACATTTAGATCCTTAATCCATTTTGAGTTTATTTTTGTATATGATATAAGAAAGTGGTCCAGTTTCATTCTTTTGCATGTAGCTGTCCAGTTTTCCCAGCACCATTTGTTGAAGAGAATATCTTTTTCCCGTTGCATGTTCTTTTTTCCTTTGTTGAAGATTAATTGAACATATAATGATGGTCTTATTTTGGGGCTTGTTCCATTGATTTATGTAGCCATTTTTGTGCCAGTATTATGCTGTTTTGATTATTACAGATTTGTAATATCTTGAAATCTGGGATTTTGATACCTCCAGTTTTGGTCTTCTTTTTCAAGATTGCTTTGGCTCTCTGGGATCTTTTGTGGTTCTGTACAAATTTGGGGATTATGTATTTTAGTTCTGTGAAAAATGCTGTTGGAATATTTATAGGGATTGCATTAAATCTGTAGATTTCTTTTGGGCAGTATGGGCATTTTAACAATATTGATTCTTCCTGTCCATGAGCATGGAATGTTTACCACTTGTTTGTATCATATTGTATTTCTGCCATCAATGACTTATACTTTTCAGATTACAGGTCTTTCATTTCTTTGGTTAAGTGTATTTCTGGGTATTTTATTATTTTTGGTGTAATTATAAAGGGGATTGTTTTCTTAATTTCTCTTTCTGCTCTTTCATTATTAATGTATAGAAATGCAATGGATTTCTGTATATTGCTTTGTATCCTGTGACTTTACTGAATCCATTTATTAGTACTAGTAGTTTTTTTGGTGGAGTCTTTAGGGTTTTCTATATAGTATCATGTCATCTGCAAATAGTGAAATCTTACCAATTTGCATACCTTTTATTTAGTTTTCTTGTCTGATTGCTATGGCTAGGACTTCCAACAGGACTGGTTTTAAAATGGTAAGAGTGAACATCGTTGGCTTATTCCTGATCTTAGGAAATAAGCTATCAGTTTTTTCCCATTGAGTATGATGTTAGCTGTGGGTTTTTCTTAGAAGGCCTTTATTATATTAAAGTATTTCCCCTCTAAACCTACTTTGCTAAGGGTTTTTATTATGAATGCATGTTGTATCTTGTCAAATGTTTTTTCTCTTGAAATGATCATATAGTTTTTATCCTTTCTCTTATTATTGTGATATGTTAAATTAATTGATTTTCTTTTTTTTTTTTAATGTTTATTTTTTTGAGACAGAGAGAGACAGAGCATGAGCAGGGGAGGGGCAGAGAGAGAGGGAGACACAGAATCTGAAACAGGCTCCAGGCTCTGAGCCATCAGCACAGAGCCCAACGCGGGGCTTGAACTCACGGACCGTGAGATCATGACCTGAGCCGAAGTCAGATGCTTAACCGACCAAGCCACCAGGCGCCCCAAATTAATTGATTTTCAAATACTAAACTATGCTTGCATCCCAGATATAAATCCTACTTTATTGTGAATGATTTTTTAAATTAATTAATTAATTTATTTTTGAGAGTGAGAGCACAAATGGGGGAGGGGCAGAAAGAGAGAGGGAGACACAGAATCCAAAGCAGCCTCCAAGCTCTGAGTTGTCAGCAGAGAGCCTGATGCGGGGCTTGAACTCACAAACTGTGAGATCATGAACTGAGCTGAAGTCAGATGCTTAACCAACTGAGCCACCCAGGCGACCCAATGAATGATTTTTTTTAATGTATCGTTGGATTCTGTTTGCTAGCATTTTGTTGAGGATTTTTGCATTTATGTTCATCAGAAATATTGGTCTATAGTTCTTTTTTTTTTTTTTGTAGTGTCTTACTGATTTTGGTATCAGGGTAATACTGGCCTTATAGACTAAATTTTAAAGTTTTCCTCCCTCTTCTTCTTAAGCCTGGAATAGTTTAAGAGGCATGAGTAATAACCATTTTTAAATGTTTGGTAGAATTTACCTGTGAAGCCATCTGATCCTTGACTTTTGTTTGTTGGGAATTTTTTTGACTACTAAATCAGTTTCATTGCTGGTAATCAGTATGTTCAAATTTTTTATTTCTTTCCGATTCGGGTTTAGGAGGTTATGTTTCTAGAAATTTATCCATTTCTTCTAGGTTGTCCAATTTGTTGGCATATAATTTTTCAAAATATTCTCTTATAATCCTTTGTATTTCTGTGGTGTCAGTTGTTATTTCTCCTCTTTCATTTCTGATTTTGTTTATTTGAGTCTTCTTTCTTTTTTTCCTTGATTCATCTGGCTACAGATTTGTCAAGTTTGTTGAACTTTTCAAATAATCAGCTACTGGTTCCATTGATCTAGTCTATTGTTTTTTTAGTTTCTATTTCATTTATTTTCTAATCTTTAGTATTTCCTTCCTTTTACTGTTTTTGGGTTTTGCTTGTTCTTCTTTTCTTTTTTTAAAATGTTTATTTATTTTTGAGAGAGAGAGAGAGTGAGGGAACGTGCAAGCAGGGGAGTAGCAAAGAGAGATGGGGACAGAAAGGATCCAAAGCACTGACAGCACAAGAACATGACCTGAACCAAAATTGGATGCTTAACTGACAGAGCCATCCAGGTGCCCCTTTGTTCTTTTCTAATTTCTTTAAGTCTAAGGGTAAGTTGTTTATTTGAGATTGTTCTTGCTTCTTGAGGTAGGACCATATACTTCTCTCTTAGGACCACTTTTGCTGCATACCAAAAATTTTGGATCATTTTAATTTCATTTTCATTTGTCTCCATATATTTTTTTTTTTTACTTCCCATTTGATTTCTTGGTTGGCGTATTCATTGTTTAGTAGCATATTATTTAACCTCCATGCATTTGTGTTCTTTCCAGATGTTTTTCTTATAGCTGATTTATAATTTCATAGTGTTGTGGTTTGAAAAGATGCATGGTATCACTTCAGTCTTTTTGAGTTTTTTGAGACTTGTTTTGGAGCCTGTGATCTGTTCTGGAGAATGTTCCATGTGCACTTGAACAGAATGTATATTCTGTCTTTTTAGGATGGAATGTTCTAAATAGATCTGTTAGGTCCATCTGGCCCAATGTATCATTCAAAGCCATTGTTTCTTTGCTGATTTTGTGTTTGGATATCTATTCATTGATGTAAGTGGATAATAGTACTATTATTGTATTGCTATTGATTACTTCCTTTATGTTTGTTATTAGCTGCTTTATGTATTTGGGAGTTATCATGTTGAGTGCATAAATATTTACAATTATTATATCTTCTTGTTGGATTGTTCCTTTTATGTTTATATACTGTCCTTCTTTGTCTCTTGTTACAGCCTATGTTTTAAAGTCTATTTTGTCCATTATGAGTATTGCTACCCAGCTTTCTTTTCAATTCCATTTCCATGATAAATGCTTTTCTATCCCATCACTTTCTTTTTTTTTTTTTTTATTTTATTTTTTTAAATTTTTTTTTTCAACGTTTTTTATTTATTTTTGGGACAGAGAGAAACAGAGCATGAACGGGGGAGGGGCAGAGAGAGAGGGAGACACAGTATCGGAAACAGGCTCCGAGCCATCAGCCCAGAGCCTGACGCGGGGCTCGAACTCACGGACCGCGAGATCGTGACCTGGCTGAAGTCGGACGCTTAACCGACTGCGCCACCCAGGCGCCCCTATCCCATCACTTTCTATTAAAATTTTTCTTAAGTTTATTTTGAGAGAGAGAGAGAGAAAGAGAGCATGAGCAGGGGAGGGGCAGAGAGAGAAGGAGAGAGAACCCCAAGCAGGCTTCATACCATCATGTGGAGCCCAGTGCTAGGCTTGAAGTCACAAACCACGAGATCATGACCTGAGCCGAAATCAAGAGTCAGATGCTTAACTGACTGAGCCACCCAGGCACCTTTCCATCCCTTCACTTTCAATCCACATGTGTCTTTAGATCTAGAATAAGTCTCTTATAGATGATGCATGCATTTTGAAATATTGGATCTTTATGGAAATATGAGAAAACAATAAAATTTTACCTAACTTTAATTACAATTAAATAAATATGATGTCATTAGATGGGTAGAATGGAAAGGGCTAAAAAATAGAAAAAAAAATACAAGTTGATGAATACAAAAGTAAATTCTGCATTTATAATATATATATATTTTGGAGCGCCTGGGTGGCTCAGTCAGTTAAGTGTCCAACTTTGGCTTAGGTCATGATCTCATGGTTCGTGAGTCTGAGCCCTGCAACAGGCTCTGTGCTGGAACCTGGCTTGGAGCCTGGAGGCTGCTTCAGATTCTGTGTCTCCCTCTCTCTCTCTGCTACTCCCTGGCTCATGCTCTGTCGATCTGTCTCTCTCAAAAATAAATCAACATTAAAAAATTAATGTATATACTTTTAATTGCAGGTAACATTGAACAGTTACATATTTCATAAATTATCTCTGCCATATGCAAAGCACTTTACATGTACTATTTAGACTATTTCTCCTGACATCTCTATTAGATTCTTACTCTCACTGTATCTATTTAAAAGAGGATGGAATTGAGGCTCAGAAAGATAAAGTAACTTCTGTAAGGTCACCTAGCTAGTAAAAGGCAAAACACATGCTCAGATTCAATTCTCTGTAACATAAGTGCTGCTTTTTAACCATCACACTGTGTTGCTTGAATTCTTTTTTTTTAAGCTGATAATTTTTTTTATTGTGGCAATACAGTGTTGTTAATGTAATTTTTCCAAATTTATCTCTTTTTTTGTTCCCTCTTTATTTTTAGCTCTAGAAAGTAGTGATTTCCCTTTCCATCCCAAAGTAAAATGGTCTCCTAACTAAAAGGCATATAGTTGATGTCTGCAGGGTGAGATCAAGGTCACAAGTAATATGAGATCTTTCTATATGACCTCAACCTGAGAGAGCCAAGGAAATCATATAGCAGTTTGTTTTTCAAGTTGCAGCAAAAACCCCACCATTCCAGTCAGTTGAAGGAGGATTCCTCCAGGCCTGGAAGAACTTCACAAAGATTGTGAAGAATGTGTTTGGCAAGAGAGTCCCTGGCCTGAGTAGCTAATTTTTAGGGAGAGGGAAGGAAATCCCAGATAAAACGGCAAGAGCAGATGTCACAGAGGACAATAGGTATGAGAAAAAGAAGTAACGTAGTGTGAAGTATCACAGGAACTCTCAGATAAAAATATGTTCAGAAATAAGTCCTTTAGCCACCCTCCATACATGCCAACACATTCAGGACAAAGATCAATCAAAAGAAGGAAGAAAGCACAAAACTGTCAAAATTTCACAGGTATCAGGGCAATTTGACAGAGTGGGGATCAAGGATGAAAAATGACAATTGAAAGTCATGTATATTTTAAAGAAATAGAAATATAGGAAAAGATAGAAGAGGAGATGAAGAAGTAGCATGTGTCTGGACGGTAATGAGTACTAAGGTAATTTAGGACCTGAACTAGGGTGAAATGAAAGAGAAAAGGAGAGAGGAACTAACATGATATTGACATGGAACTATAGCACCAACCACCTGGTGAGAGGGAAGAAACTGATGGTGCTCTCCTGCAAAGGGTACAAAGCTGCCCAGGCCTTTGGGAGCCTGGGGAACTCTATCATTTCTCATGTCTCCTGAGAATCTCCATTTTTTAAAAAGCCAATCAATGATACTTATTTGCAACCTTTTTTGATTTCACCTCTCAAAAGATCAAGAGAGTAACACAAACAATAACCACATCAAATTCAGTTGGGAGCAAGAGGGAAAACATTAATATCAAAGTAGATTTGATATAGAATTGGGGAAAGTGACTGTAGTCCTATATCCCTGAGGCTCAAAAATGGCTTTTTGAAAAGTTTTAGAAAGTAGAACTTGTCATCTGAGAAATGGAAGGGTCAAAAATGAAATGCTGTCCTAAATATTAAAATGGAAACTGGCTTCAAGTCTTATCCCAGTCTGTCCCAAATTTCTACTAGAATCCCCATAAAAATATAGATGTAAACTAACATACATACATACATAAGTACATACATAAAATATATTTCTAGGCTCTAGTGGAAATTTCACTTATATAACAGCTTGTGAACCCAGATTAGGAGATGGAAAATGGTGGGCTGTCCATGTCACAGAAAGGCAGAGCAGAGGTGGGAAGGCACACTGTGTCTATTGCACCACTGCCTTCTGGCCCAGAGATATGGATATCATGTAGAAATTACAAGCTTATACTCAGGGGCAAATGGATATAACCCCATGCTATCAAGTTGTTATTTGGTCAAGGCATTAACTTTTCTAAGTCTTCTTTTTATCATCTGCAAAATGGGGTTCCTATAGTACTTCCCTTAAAGAGTAGTCATAATGATTAAATTAAAAGAGCTAATTTAATGCAAAATTCTAAGCACAGTGCCTAGAACATAGTAAACATTCAATAAATACTTATTATTTTTACTTCATCTTTTTGAAAACTTGATATCCCAGAAAACAGGGTATTTCCCACGGTGGTGAAAAGGAAGTTGAAGGAGGAAAGGTAAGCATACATAACATCCCATGATATGGAGTTCTCTCCAACATTGTAGAGAGGGGGAGAAAAGAGGAAAAGCAGGGCTTCTGGTATAGTACAGAATTTGCAGAGGACCAGTGGATAGAAAAGGGAAAGAACTCCCCTCAGTAGATCTGCACCAGATATAAACCTGCTACACAGAGGGAATTGGGCTGGATTTCATGTGTATCAGCCTAATCAAGAGTTGTCAGATAAAACATAGGGAGCTAAATTATATTTGAATATTAAATGCTTTTTAAATAAAATTATCATAGTATATCCCATACAATATTTGGAACATATTGATAATAAAAAATGCATTATTTATCTAAAATTCAGGGGCGCCTGGGTGGCGCAGTCAGTTAAGCGTCCGACTTCAGCCAGGTCACGATCTCGCGGTCCGTGAGTTCGAGCCCCGCGTCAGGCTCTGGGCTGATGGCTCAGGGCCTGGAGCCTGTTTCCGATTCTGTGTCTCCCTCTCTCTCTGCCCCTCCCCCATTCGTGCTCTGTCTCTCTCTGTCCCAAAAAATAAATAAAAACGTTGAAAAAAAAATTTTTTTTTTAAATAAATAAATAAAATTCAAATTTAACTAGACATCCTATCTATATTTGCTAAACCTAACAATCCTAATTTACTCGCTGGCTGCAGTTGTTAGGACAAAGTTTGATTTGCAAAGAAATGGAGAGTGAATGAAGCCATAGGAAATGCATATACCCTAACACTTGGTAAATTCCTATTGAGTCAGGATCTCTCCTCTTCTTAGAATGAATAAATAGAAAATACAACAATAGCAACAATAGACAGCCCATCAAGAATTTAGCAGAAGAAAGGAAGAAAATAATTCTGAAGATTTGTGCAACAAGACTTTGAAAATATTAACTACAGAAAGCAAAAAAGTTTAGAACTTATTTAGTCTGTACAAGAAGGCTTGCATTCTGGGAGAGAAACTGACATTTTTAAAAGAGAGAAGTTTAAAAATAAAGTTAATTAAGCAATATGCAATAGATAATCTTAGTACAAAAGGTAGTTGAGGCAGAATTCCAAAGAAAGTAAAATGTGGAGAATAAAATTTAAATAATCAATTTTGGAGGCAGTCTGGAGCAGAAATGGTGCTGCAGGAAAGCAAATCAGGAAATGGGGTTGAAACTGGAGAGGCATCTTTATCCTCAGAGAAAAGGAGCAAGAGGTGAAACTAGAAAAAGATAGGTATGAGGCACAAGGAATGGAGACCAGATCTCAAACTATATGAAATCAAAATAATTACAGTACAAACAAAAGCAAACACTCATTAAAGAAAACTTTCTCAACTTCAGATGAAGATAGTGACATAGGAGTCTCCTGAATTTCCCTCCTCCCTTGGATGAGCCAAGGAGAAATCTAGATGAATGACTCCTGAACATTAGGTAGCTGAGAAAACGCCCTAGTCAAAACAGGAAAGTCTGCAACACATTCTCACCATACACCCCATCCCTGGCACAGTGTCATCCAACTTGGAGGGGATGCCCAATGTCTAGTTTCTCGCTGAGGAGCAAAGAGCTTGAACCACACATCTAATGCCCCAGCTTTTAAGGCTCCCATGTGAGACACAGGCCCCCAAATCAACTAGCTCTGAAAGTCAACAGGGTTTGCATTCGTAAGTTCCACAAGACCATATAGTAAATGATGAATCAGTTGTAAATGGACACACAAGCACTTGTTGAGGCTCTCTGTACAGAGGGAGCAAACAAAATTGCTCATTTTCCAGTCTTTCCCTGGAAGGGTTTTGATTTCATATTGCACAAGCTGCTTCTTGGGGGTCTGGCTTCTAATTAGCACACACCTAGGTGCTGACTATAATCTTCCTTGGAACCCAAAAGAGCCAGTGGACACTTTCCCTGCTTTCTCCCGCTGGCCCATTCTAACAATAAAACCAAGTTACCATGATCTGCTTGGAATAAGCTGTCCACACTTCTGAAAATTTTATGGTCACCACCTGAGGGATGGGTCCCAAATCACATAGCTCTGATAGCCAGTGAGGCTTGCATTCAGGAGTACCACAAGACTATAGCAAACAAAGTTTTTAAATGGATGCAGGAACTTCCCCACCTCATGGATATATATACGTGGGCTCAGCATAGAGTCAGCAAGCAAAAACACCCATCTCCTAGTTTCTTCCTGGAAGAATTTTTGCATACTTTCCTAGATGCTGCTTGAGGATTTAGCTTCTAATCAGCCTATAGCTATGTGCTGACTGCAGTCTTCCAATTTGGGACACTGATGGGTTTAACACACCCTCAACTACTGGAAGTCTCTAAGAACAAGACAGCAGGTGGACAATCAAAGGTTTGAGAGACAATCAGGAACTTGGTCCAGGCTAATTAACAAGTTTGAGCTCCTACATGAGACCACTCTGTCAAGACTGGGAGGAGTGGCTCTCCAAGAGACAGTCAAGGGAATGAGGAAATGGAAATATATTTTAACCAAACAAAATACATCAGAAACTGATCTTAATGAAATGGAGAGAAGTGATTTACCAATAGAGATTTAAAAATAACAGTTACAAAAATGCTCACTGAGATCAAGACAGCAATACGTGAAGGGTGCCTAGGTAGCTCAGTCAGTTAAGTGTCCAACTTCAGCTCAGGTTCATGGTTTGTGAGTTCAAGCCCCATGTCTGGCTCTGTGCTAACAGCTTGGAGCATGGAGCCTACAATCTGCTTTGGATTCTGTGTCTCTCTCTGCCCCTCCCTTGCTCACACTCTGTCTCTCTCTCTCTCAAAAATAAACATTAAAAAAAACTTTTAAAAAAGACAGCAATACATGAGCAAAGAACATTTCAACAGAGAGATAGAAAATATAAGAATACAATAACTGAACTGAAAAAAATCAATCGAAGACAACAGACTAGATCAAGCAGAAGAAAGGTTCAGCGAACTTGAACCCAAGGCAGTGGAATTCATTCAATCAGAAAAAGAAAAAAGAATGTAAAAAATAAAGATAGCTTAAGGACTTGTGGGACACTATCACATGGACCAATATGCACATTATAAGGATCCCAGAAGGAAAAGTGAGGGAAAAAGGAGGCATAAGGCTTATTCAAAGATAGTGGCTAAAAACTTTCCTAACTCGGGGAAAGAAATAGGCATATATATCCAGGAAGCTCAAAAAGTAGCAAATAAGACAAATTGAAGAGACCCATTTCAAGGCACATTTATAGATACACAATATACAATGACATAAATTGTGATATAAAAACCATAATTGTAGGGGGAAAAGGGGTGTAAAAAATGTAGAGCTTTTGTATGTTTTCAAACTTATCAGCTTACTATTAATTAGGTATTTTATGTAAACTTCATGGTAATCACAAAGCATAAATCTATATTAGATACACAAAAGAGAAAGAGAAAGAAATCATAGCATACCATTACAGGGAATCATGAAACCTTAAAGGAAAAGAGCAAAAGAGGAAGTAAGGAACCAAAGAACTTCAAAAACCTGCCAGAAAACAGTTTACAAAATGGCAATAGTAAGTCCATACATATCAACAATTACTGTAAATGTAAATGGCTTAAATTCTCCAATCAAAATACATAGAGTGGCTGAATGCATTTAAAAAACAACTAACAATAAGACCCAAATAAAAATGTCCCATAAGAGACTTCAGCTTTTAGGACACACACACATTGAAAGTAAAAGGATGGAGAAAGATTACATGCAAATGGAAAAGGAAAGCAGAGGTAGCTGTATTTATATCAGAAGAAAAATAGACATTAAGCCTGAAACTGTAATAAGAGACAAAGAAGGTCGTTATATATAACAATGGACTCAATTGGTCAAGAGGATATAGCAGTTGTAAATATTTATGTACCCAACATAGAACACCTAAATATATAAAGCAATTATTAACAGATCTGAAGGAAGAAATAGACAAGAATGCAATAGTAGGGAACTTCAGTCCTCCACTTTCATTAATGGACAGATCATCCAAGCAGAAAATCAATAGAAAACATTGGAGTTAAAGTATATTAGACCAGATGGACCTAACAGATGTATTCAGAAAATTCCATGCAACAGCAGCAGAAGCTACATTCTTCTCAAGCACACATGGAACATTCTTTCGGATAGATAATATGGTAGGCCACAAGACAAATCTTAATAATTTAAGAACATTGAAATCCTATCAAGCATCTTTTCTGAACACAGTAGTATGGAACTAGATATCAATTACAGGAGGAAACTGGAAAATTCACAAACATATTGAGACCAAACCACATGCTCCTACACAACCAATGAGTAGAAGAATAAACCACAAGGTAAATAAAATGCCTTGGGACAGATGAAAATGGAAACACAACATACCAAGACATGAGATGCAACAAAAGCACTTCTAGGAGGAAAGTTTATAGTGAAAAATGCCTACATTAATAAAAAAGAAAGATCCCAAATAAATAACCTAACTTTACACCTCAAGGACCTAGAAAGACAATAACAAACTTAGCTTAAAGTTAGTAGAAATAAGGGAATAACAAAGATCAGAGAGGAAATAAAAGAAATAATGGAAAGGATACATAAGATCAATGAAAATGACTAATTTTTTCCAAAGGTATACAAAGTTGAAAAACCTTTAGCTAGACACTCTAAGGAAAAAAAAAGACTCAAATAAATATAATCAGATATGAAAGAGGAGGGGCGCCTGGGTGGCTCAGTTGGTTGAGTGTCTGACTCTTGATTTCAGCTCAGATCAGGATTCCAGGGTTGTGGGATCAAGCCCTGTGTAGAGCTCTGCATTGATCATGGAGCCTGATTGAGATTCTCTCTCCCTCCCTCTGCCCCTCTCCCTTGTTCATGCATGCTCTATCTCTCTCTCTTTCTAAAAGAAAATGAAAATTAAAAAATGAAAGAGGGGACATTATAACTGAAAACAGAAATTTGAAGGATCAAAAGAAACTACTATGAACAATTATATGCCAACAAATTAGATAACCTAGAAGAAATGAATAAGTTCCTGGAAACATAACCCACCAAGATTGACTCATGAAGAAATAAGAAATCTGAACAAACCAATTACTAGTAAGGAGATTAAATCAGTAAGCAAAAATTTCTCAACAAAGAAAAGTCCAGGACTAGATAGCTTCTACCAAATATTTAAAGAAGAATTAATGGGAAAAGATGTTTGCAAATGATATATCGGAAAAAGGGCTAGTATCCAAAATCTATAAAGAGCTCACCAAACTCCACACCCGAAAAACAAATAATCCAGTGAAGAAATGGGCAGAAAACATGAATAGACACTTATCTAAAGAAGACATCCAGATGGCCAACAGGCACCTGAAAAGATGTTCAACATCTTTGAACATCTCATCAGGGAAATACAACGTCACTCCTCATCAGGGAAATACAAATCAAAACCGCACTCAGATACCACCTCACGCCAGTCAGAATAGCACTGCTAGGAATTTACCCAAGGGATACAGGAGTGCTGATGCTTAGGGGCACTTGTACCCCAATGTTTATAGCAACACTTTCAACAATAGCCAAATTATGGAAAGAGCCTAAATGTCCATCAACTGATGAATGGATAAAGAAATTGTGGTTTATATACACAATGGAATACTACGTGGCAATGAGAAAGAATGAAATATGGCCTTTTGTAGCAACATGGATGGAACTGGAGAGTGCTGTGCTAAGTGAAATAAGTCATACAGAGAAAGACTGATACCGTATGTTTTCACTCTTATGTGGATCCTGAGAAACTTAACAGAAGACCATGGGGGAGGGGAAGGACAAAAAAATGGTTAGAGAGGGAGGGAGCCAAAACATAAGAGACTCTTAAAAACTGAGAACAAACTGAGGGTTGATGGGGGGTAGGAGGGAAGGGAGGGTGGGGGATGGGTATTGAGGAGGGCACCTGTTGGGATGAGCACTGGGTGTTGTATGGAAACCAATTTGACAATAAATTTCATATTAAAAAAAAAAAGAATTAATACCAATCTTCTCAAACTCTTCCAAAAAATAGAAGAGGAGGAAACACATCTAAATTCATTTTATGAGGCCAGCATTACCCTGATATCAATGCCAAACAAGGACACAACAAGTAAAGACAATTAATTATAGGCTATCCTCCCTAAGAAAGTAGATGCAAATTTCCTCAACCAAATATTAGCAAAACTTTCAACAGTACATAAAAAGAATTATACACCATGATCAAATGGGATTTATTCCTGGGATGCAAGAGTGGTTCAATATATGCATATCAGTAATTATGATATACCACATTAATAAAATGATGGATAAAATCATGTTATCATCCCAATAGATGCAGAAAAAGCATTTGACAAGATAAACATCCTTTCATGATAAAAACCCTTGAAAAATTGGGCATAGATGGATTGGTTGAAATGATTTATGGAAAGGTTGAAAACTTTACCTCTAAGATCAGGAATAAGACAACAGTATCCATTCTCACCACTTTTATTCAACATACAAGAAACCCTAACCAGCACAATTAAGTGAAAAAAATATATAAGAGGCATACAAATTGGAAGAGGAGAAATAAAATAGTTTCTGTTTGCAGTTGACATATGTTGAAAACCCTAGACTTCACCAAAAGACTGTTAGAATTAATAAACAAAGTCAGTGAAGTTGCATGTATAAAATCAACATAAAAATTGGTTGCATTTTTTTAGATTGGTTATGGTTCTATACACTAACAATGAACTGCTAGAAAATCCATCATGCAGTTATTAACTGCATGAAAAAGAATACAGTGACACCTGGGTGGCTCAGTTGGTTAAGCATCCTGCTCTTGGTTTCAGCTCAGGTCATGATCTCACAGTTTGTGGGTTCAAGCCCCACATCAGTCTCCATGCCAACAGTGCAGAGCTTGCTTGGAATTCTCTCTCTCTCTCTCTATCTCTCTCTGACCCTGCCTGCTTGTTCTTTCTGTCTCTCAAAGTAAATAAATAAACTTCAAAAAAATTAAAAACAAAAAAATAATTAAAAAATGAATACAACACTTATGAATAAATTCAACCAAGGAAGTGAAAGATCACTACACAGAAAACTATAACAAATTGATGAAAGAAATTAGAGAAAACACAAATAAATGGAACGATATTCCATGTTCATGGATTGGAAGAATTAATATTTTTAAAATATATATACTACCCAAAGCAGTTTATAGAGTCAATGTAATCTTTATCAAAACTCCAATGGCATTTTTCACAGAAATAGGAAAAAAAAAACCCAATTCCTAAATTTGTTGGAACAGAAAAATATCCTACACAGCCAAAGCAACCTTTAGAAAGAAGAAAAAAGCTGAAAGCATCACATTTCCTGATTTCAAATCATACTACAAAGCTATAGAATCAAAGCAATTTATTGTTGTCACAAAAACAGGCACATACATCAATGGAACAGAATAGAGACCCTAGAAATAAATCCATGCATGTATGGTCAGTTATTTTTTGGCAAGGGAGCCAAGAATATACCATGGGGAAAGGACAGCCTCATCAATAAATAGTGTCAGGAAAACTGGATATCCACATGCAAAAGAATGAAACTGGACCCCATATCTTACACCATACACAAAAATCAACTCAGAATGGATTAAAAACTTGAATGTAACACCTGAAACCATAAAACTTCTGAAAGAAAACATAGGAAAAATCTTGACATTAGTCTTGGCAGTGATTTTTTGGATTTGACACCAAAAGCAATAACAACAAAAGCAAAAATAAACGAGTGGGACTATATCAAACTAAAAAGCTTCTGCAAGGCAAAGGAAACCATCAACTAAATGAAAAGGTAATCTATGAAACAGGAAAAAATATTTGCAAACCACATAGCTGATGAAGCTTTAATATTCATAATAAATTAGGGAACGTGTGGGTGGCTCAATTAGTTGAGTGTCTGACTCTTGGTTTTGGATAAGGTCTTGATCTCACAGTTCATGAGTTTGAGCCCCACATCAGACTCTACACTGACAGTGCAGAGCCTGCTTGGGATTTTCTCTCTCACTTTCTCTCTGCCTCTCTCTCTCTCTCTCTGAAAATAAAATAAACCTTAAAAAATATTCAAAATATATTAGGAACTAAACCAACTCAGTAGCAAAAATCAAATATCTCAATTAAAAAATGGGCAAAGGACCTGAATATGTTTTTTCCAAAACAAAAAGATATACAAATGACCAATGGATACATGATAAGATATTCAACATCACTAATTATCAGGGAAATGCAAATCAAAACCATAGTGAGATATCACTTCACACCTGTTAGGATTCTATTATCAAAAAGGCAAGAAACAATAAATGGTGGTGAAGATGTGGAGACAAGGGAACCCTGTGCACTGATGATAGGTGTATAAACTGGTTCAGCTACTATGGAAACAGTGTGGAGATTCCTCAAGAAATTAAAAATAGAACTGACATATGATTCGGCAATCCCCACTTCTGGGTCTATATCCAAAGGAAACAAAATCCTTGTTTCAAAGATATATCTGCCCTTCCATGTTTATAGCAGCAGTATTCACAATAGCCAAGGTATGGAAACAACCTAAATGTCTGCCAATGGCAATGGATGAACAGATGAAGAAAATATGTGTGTATACATATATATATATATATATATATATATATATATATGTATACATAAATTTATATATGTATGTATAAATATATATATATGTATAATGGAATATTATTCAACCTTTAAAGAAAGAAAATCCTACCTTTGTGACAATAGTGATGAAACCTGGAGGACCTTATGAGAAGTGAAAAGCAAGCCAGACAAAGAATGACAAATACTGCATAGTATCACTTATATGTGGAATCTTAAAAAAAAAAAAAAAAAAAGTCAAGCTGTTAGAAATAGCAGAATTAGTGGCTTACAGGGGTCTAGGGGTGGACAAAACTGAGGGAGGTTGGTAGAAGAGCACAAACTTTTCAGTTATTAGATAAATAAGACCTGAGGATCTAATGTATAACATGGTGACTATAGTTGATAACACTGTATGGTATAACTGAAATTTGCTAAGAGACTAAAACTTAAATACCCTTGCTCAAAAAGAAGGCAAATATGTGAGGTGATGAATGTATTAACTGTATAGTGGGCGCCCTTTCACAATATATGCGTGTATCAAACCATCACATTGTATACTTTAAATATATTACATTTTTTTGTCAATTATATCTCAATAATGCTTTTTAAAAAACTCTAATACACAGGTACATAATATATATCAAAAATGATAGGGAAAAAATACCTACCTATGCTGGAATATTGGAAATTCAAAATGTTTTATATAGTATATGTTAATTTAATAACTATTTAATTCTTAGAGATACCTTATGAATTTATATATTTATTGTTAAGCTAAACCTTATTATTAATTATGGCAGCATAATTAGTCAAATATTTATATTGTTATACTTTTCATCTTAGAAATTTAAAATACCTAACAAATCAATAGATTGTTTAAAAAAATAATAAGGAAACTTTTAAAAAATGTTTTATTAATTTTAGAGAAAGCGCAAGTGGGGGAGGGCAGAGAAAGGGGAACAGGGGGTCTTAAGTGGGCTTTGTGCTGACAGCAGCAAGCCCAATGTGGGGTTTGAACTCATGAACCGTCAGATATGACCTGAGTTGAAGTCCGGTGCTCAACTGACTGACCCACCCAGGTGCCCCTGGAAACTTTTTAAAGCCAAAAAAACAGAGAGAACGAGAAGACAAAAGGATAGTGGCCTAAGAGGTACTTGCTGGACATTAAATGTCCTTCTAGATACTTTACCTGCGTTAACTTTTTTTTCCTTTCTAAAATAACAGAAATCTATTATCTCACAGCTGTTTGAGCAGAAGTGTAAAATCAAGGTGCTCTGCTCTCTCTGAAGGCTCTAGGGGAGGATCTTTTCCTGTTTCTTCTTAGCTTCTGGTGTTTGCTGGCAATCTTTGGTGTTCCCTTGGCCTGTAGATGCATCACTCCAGTCTCTGCTTCTGTCTTCACGTGACCTTCTCCCCTGTCTGCCTGTACGTTTCTCTGCTTCTCCTTTCTTACAGGGATGCCATTTTGGACTTAGGACCCCTCTACCCTTACAACTACCCTATGAGGTAGGTACTATTATTAGCCTCATTTCATGGATGGGGAAACTGGAACAGGGAAGTTTTGCATCTTCGGCTTTCTTTTTAAAATTTTGTTCAAGATCATAAGCGTAGTGAAGGACAAAGCTGGGACTTAAACTGTGCCAGCCTGACTCTGTAGTGAATGCTCTTAATTCCAAAGCTATATGGTATCCAGGAAAAGCAACCCCCCTTGAAATTTGCATATGCAAATTTTTTAACTTCGCTTGATTACTTCAAGACAACATCAATGTAAAGATAGCCACACCCATCAAGTTTCCTGGAAATATTTATTTTTTTCCTGGAAATATGTAAATAGACAAATATTTGAACAGACAAAAAACAACTTACAAGCATCTAAGCTGAAAACAAAACAAACAGAACAAAAGAAATTGCTTACAGAGGAACAATAATCAGAGTAACCTGAGACTTCTCTGTAATGCTAACTGCCAAAAAACAATGAAATAATCTTACAGAGTTTTGAGGAAAGCTGGATATGGGCCAAGAATTTTGTAACCACCCAGGTTGTTGCTCATGTGTGAAGTCAACAGCACTAAGACATTCCATGACAGGAGCAGGTTCAGAAAATATGCATCACATACCCTTCTTGAAATAATTAGTTGAAGACGCATGCCTGTTCTATGTGACCAAGTTAATTTAAGTTGAAAGCATGAACATGGGGAATTTGTGGCAAAAGGGGGCTAAGGAGCAATAGGAAAGCAGGTAAACATAGTCATGGAGCATAACCTACAATGATTGGTGAAAATATGGTTTCAAAACTGAATACAAATGTCAATTAAAATTCTTGACATGGAAGGTACATGCTACACAAAAGAATAATTTATTAAACACAGTCTGGTGTGCCAAATCCAAAATTATATTTTAAGACTGAGAAGTGTTAAGTGGGAAGAAAACTCTCACTTGATTCCTCATCTAAACTGCTTGGTTGTGGAAGAATCATAATGTCGAGTTTCATTTCTAACTTTGAGATTTAAAGAGACAGAAGTTGACGAATGCAGATCAAACTTCTATCAACCTCATCTCAGACCAATATCCTGCCAGCTTCTCTAGGTTCCAGCCAGTGTGCTTTTTAAAGAAATGTTACACTTGGTGTGTTTTTAGGATTCTCAAAGGCTTCCTTCTTCTACGGGTCTTTTCCACCTACTGTTCCCTCTGGATGGAATGCTTCCACCTTGATCACCATCCTCCCTTTAATGAGTTAACTCCTACTTATTCTTCATGTTTCACATCATGTGTAATTCTTGAGAAATCTTCCAAGACCTTCCTAAGTCAGCTGTCTTTGTCATATGCTCTCATAGAACTTCATTCCTTTTTTTGTGGAAAATTTATTAGTGTATAATCATGATTTGTAATGCACTTATTTGCGACTATTAATAATGCAGTTATTTTATTTATATCTATTTCCCCCACTACTTTGCTGCCTCACTCCAGCAGGGACTGAAGATTTTCTGTCTCTCTCTTTTTTTTTTCTCTTTCTTTCTTTCTTTTTTTTGTGCCTAAAGTCTAGCAAAGTGTCTGCCACATAAGAGGCAGTTTGTTCAGTAAATTAATAGAAAATATAATTAAAACACAGTCCAAACAATAGAAGGTATAAAAATAAATCCCAAAGAAGCATTAAAAAACAGAAAGCACAATGCAGATGACTGATTTACTAGTATATATTTCAGTCATGACATTCTGCATATGTAGTTTAAGTTGTCTCATTTAAAGTTAAAGACTCCTCTAAGTAAACCCACACACTGAACCTACAACATTGAACAGTATGCTGCTGCATTCAAGAGACAACCTAAAATGTATGAAAATAAGAATAAAATATGGGGTGCCTGAATGGCTCAGTCCTACTTCAGCTCGGGTCATGATCTCATGGTTCGTGAGTTTGAGGCCCACATCCAGCTCTGTGCTGACAGTATGAAGCCTGCCTGGGATTCTCTCTCGCTTCTCTCTCTGACCACCCCCCACCATCTCAAAATAAATAAACTTTAAAAAAAAAGAATAAAATAACTTGGTGGTGAAGATATAACAATACAATAAAATATAAAGAAACAAAAAGCAGAACTAGTGATAATTTCAGACAATACGGAGTTCAAGTTTTTGTAGAGAATCTTATGTAAGAAAGAAGGTAAATGGAACAATGTGTTTGTTTTAGGATACTTTAACCCATCTGTCTCAGTCATAGATCTATCATGGAGGGAAAAAGTATAGTGATAACTTATATAAGGATTAAGATTATTTATATATATGTACATATATACAGTTAGTTATACACTTCATAAATAAACTAAGGTTATACCTACCAAGAAAAAAATACACTTGCTATGAACACCTAATGCAATAATTAGAAAATATGATAACTAGGCTAATGAAGACGTACATAAAAATAGTCAAGTATTTGCAGAGGCCCCTGTTTCTATCCATAATGCCAGGTAACTAGAAATGTTTTTACAAGTATGAATTTTAAATATTCCTTAAGATCAAAAATGTAATATTGTTCTCATTACAATTAGGACAAAGATAAATTTTACAAACTCATAAATATAAACTATTTTATAAGTGTTTAAAGAGAGAACATCCAAACAAAAACTTAAGTTCAAAGTTATTCTCAAAAAGAAATGTAACATACAAATGCTGCTTTTCATAACTAAGAAAGAATTAATACTAAAGAGAACTGAAAAATAATAATAAAAACAGAAAACATTGATGTTGTAAAATGTTTAAAATTACATATAAATCAAAGTCCTATTTTTTTGAAAAACATTAAAATGGAAAATCTTTGAAAAACCTAACCAGTGAATAGAGAAAACAGAAATAATTAACATTAGAACTAAGAAAGTATTATAAGAATTCCTATGGCACAGTTTTTGGTTTAAAAAAGAGAATATATGAATACATTCTACTCGAATAAAATTTGAGATTATCAGTGAAATGGAATTTGAGGAACATACCAAACTAGTTAGAGGAGAAAAAGGTGAATTATGCAATAACCATGGTAGGGTTTGGAAATTTTACTAAAGTACAAAGTAGTTCCCACAACTAACAGAAGTTTGATGAATTCTGTTTCTTTCAAAGATGATAATTCTCACTGATAGAAATTATTCTAGAACAAATAATAAATTTAGAAGTAAAGAAAATAATTTGCTTTCTCCAAGTAGGGAAAATAATTTCCCTTTTCTCCAAGTGGTTTAAATTTTGGGATACTTGTTAATATAATAGCTAACTTAAGAGTTGAGCCTTCTACATGAAAAAGTGACATGAACAAAACGAAGACCCCAGTCCATGTTCACCTTAGAAGTCATAAACCATTAGCAGTGCGTGTAATGAACAAAAAGAGAAGAGGAGAGGAACCCAAAGTAGAGAGCACCATCATTAAAGTTCTAGGAGGATGTAGGAAGCTGGATATAAAGAGAGAAGTAACTTTTCAGTGTCTCCTCTCAGAGGAATGAAGCTGCAAGATTTATACAGATTGTCTTCAAAGTTCTCCAAAACCACTCCGGAGTAGATTCTTTCCTCTCCATTTGGCAGATGAGAAATTAGACTCAGAGACGTTAGGTAACTTGCTCAAAAGTCACAAAGGTAGTGGATAGTGAACCAGATTTTTGAAGACAGGCCTGCCTAATCCCCAAACCTTTTCAAAAGGTCACCAAGGCATCAAGGTTGGGCAAAAGACAGATTGAGAAGAGAGGTCACTAGTGTAGAAACACTGCTTTTTCGAGGGGAAAGACAAAATGACATCGCTGGAGAGACATGTTCAGGGGAACATCATTTTTTGCATGTGAGCATCTTTTGAAATTTCACACTCTCTCTTCCAAGGCTAAGTCTGCTTCTTGTTAAGGCTGTCAAGTTGTTTTGTTTAAAAGGCTAATGCCTGGTACCCAACTGTGTCCCTGGGATAGCACTAAGTCAGTGCCGGTAATGGGAGATAAAGGTTTAAATTCTGAGTCCCTATAAAAGCTGTGCAAGGCCTACTTTCCCCACATCCCCATATCAAGGACCAATTCCCACAGTGCATTTTTCTGAGTCTCAGTGAGATGACAAAGCTTTTGAACTGGTACCCAAGCTTGAGAAAGCTAACAATCCTATATCCTAAGCCTTTGACTCCAGACTCCACAGGGAAGAATTATAGGAGCCTCAAGGACTCATCCACATAGTTGGAAAGTATGGCTAGAAAAATGCTGGGCCATTATACACTCTACATAGTTATAAGTATTATACCTATGATTTATCAAACATGTTCAATGATTTAAGATTGCACTAAGTGCCTCATGTTCTTTATCTCACTGAATCCTCACAGCGACCCTACATGGTGGGTATGTTAGTCATTAGGACTGTTCATAAATAATCCAGTTCTTTCTTTCCAGGCATGTGGTGTGATTGCCCTTCCTTATCCTCTTTGAAGTTTCAGCTCAGCCTTGTGACTTTTTGCCAATATAATGTGAGATGAATTGACAAATGTCACTTTTGGGTAGAAGCTTTATGAGACAAATTACATTCTTTTTTCCTGTCTCACCAATTATGGTAACATATGTCAAGATGGAACCTCCATCAGACTGTATTCCCAAGTGACTATGACTAGGGCTCCCATGCTGACTTTTAGTGACTGTGTAGTAAAGACAAAAATTAAACTTCTGTTGTTTAAAACCTGTGGCAGATTGTCCTAAAGATGGCAATGTATCCTATTATGCATGCTATTATATTGTGACACTGACACTCTTCCACTGAAGGGGAGGGTCTATGTTCTGCTTGAATCTGGGCCAGCCTGTGTCCATGGCAGAAGTGACACAGATCTGCGTCTAAGTTATAAATTGCATTGTAGCTTTTGTCTGTTCCCCTTGAGATACTTATCCATGGAATCCAGGCTCCATGCTGTGAGAAAACCAAGCAGACACATGGAAAGGCCATGTGTAGTTATTCCAGCCACATTCCCAGATGAGGTCCTAATCAACAGCCAACATGAACCACTAGACACATGAGTGTGTGAGCCTTCATACTATCCCAGCTAATGCTGACCGGAGCAGAGATAAGTTATCCCCACCAAGCTCTGCCCAAAGTACAGATTTATGAGCAAATAAATGTAGTTGTTTTAAGTTTTGGTGTGGTTCATCACAAAGCAATAGCTAACTGGAATAACCACTAGAATTTTGGGATTGTTACTGCAGCATAGTTAGCAAAATTATACCTCCTGATGGATGCAGTAGGAGTCTTAATGTTTTTCTCCATTTTACATGTGGGGAAACAGAAGTGCAATGAGATGAAATAGTTGGTTCAAAGCACACAGCCAAGGACAGACTGACCATATTAAAGAAATAGGAAAAGGGAAGTAACACTGACACTTATATGAATAAATTGCACTATACTCATTTATTTTTTATTTTTTTGTCTTTTCAAATTTTTACTTAGATTCTCATTAGTTAACATACAGTACAATATTGGTTCAGGAGTAGAATTCGGTGATTCATCACTTACATATAACACCCAGTGTTCATGACAAGTGCCCTCTTTAATGCCCTCACTTTGTTTTCTATCATTAAGAGTCTCTTACAGTTTTGGGGTGCCTGGGTGGCTCAGTCGGTTAAGTGTCTGACTCTTGATTTCTGCTCAGGTCATGATCTCATGGCTCATGGGGTCATTGCACATGTCTGGCTCCATGATGACCGTGCAAGGCCTGCTTGGGATTCTGTCTCTCCATTATCTCTCTGCCCCTCCCCTCACTCATGCGCTCTCTCTTTCTCAAAAATAAATGAATTTTAGGGAAAAAAAACTCTTATGGTTTGTTTCCCTCTCTCTCTTTTTTTTTTCTTTTCCCATATGTTCATCTGTTTTGTTTCTTAAATTCCACATATGAGTGAAATCATATGGTATCTCTCTTTCTCTTCCTGACTTATTTTGCTTAGCATAATACACTCTAGCTTCATCCACATTGTTGCAAATGGCAAGATTTCATTCTTTTTGAGGGCTGAGTAATATTCCATTGTGTTTATGTACATATACATACATATATGTATATACACATACATGTATGTACATGTACATGTATGTACATGTACATATATGTATATACGTATGTATATGTATATGTATTTGTATATGTATATGTATATATACATACACACACACCACATCTTCTTTATCCATTCATCAGCCAATGAATCAATTCATCAGTCGATGGACATTTGGGCTCTCTCCGTAATTTGGCTATTGTTGATAATTCTGCTATAAACATTAAGGTGCATGTACCCGGCCCTTTGAATATGTGTTTTTGTATCCTTTGGGGAAATATGTAATGGTGGAATTGCTGGATCACAGGGTAGTTCTATTTTTAACTTTTGGGGAGCCTCCATACTGTTTTTTAGAGTGGCTACAACAGTTTGCATTCCCACCAACAGTGTAAGCGGGTTCCCCTTTCTCTGCATCCTTGCTGACACCTTTGTTTCTTGTATTGTTAGTTTTAGCCATTCTGGCAGATGAGAGGTGGTATCCCATCATGGTTTTGATTTGCATTTCCCTGATGAGTGATGCTGAGCATCTTTTCATGTGTCTGTTAGCCATCTGGATGTCCTCTTTGGAAAATGTCTATTCATGTCTTTTGCCCATTTCTTAAATGGATTATTTGTTTTTTGGGTGTTGAATTTGATAAGTTCTTTATAGACTTTGGATACTAACCCTTTATCTGATCTGTCCTTTACAGGTATCTTCTCCCATTCCGTAGGCTGCCTTTTAGTTTTATTGTTTCCTTCACCGTACAGAAGTTTTTTTATCTTGATGAAGTCCCAATAGTATTTCATTTTTGCTTTGTTTTCCTTGCCTCCATCAATGTGTCTAGGAAGAAGTTGCTATGGCTGAGGTCAAAGAGGTTGTTGCCTATTTTCTCCTATTTTGATGGTTTTCTGTCTCACATTTAGGTATTTCATCCATTTTAAATTTATTTGTGTGTATGGTGTAAGAAAGTGGTCCAGTTTCATTCTTCTGCATGTTGCTGTCCATTATTACCAACACCATTTGTTGGAGAAACGGCCTTTTTCCCATTGGATATTCTTTCTTGTTTTGTCAGAGATTAGTTGGCCATTTCATTGTGGGTCCATTTCTGGGTTTTCTATTCTGTTTCATTGATCTATGTGTCTGTTTTTGTGCCAGTATCATACTGTCTTGATGACTATAGTTGTGTAATATAGCTTAAAGCCTAGAATTGTGATGCCTCCAGCTTTGCTTTTCTTTTTCAGAATTGCTTTGGCTATTTGGGGTCTTTTGTGGTTCCATACAAATTTTAGTATTGATTGTTCTAGCTCTATAAAAAATGCTGGTGGTATTTTAATAGGGATTGCATTAAATATGTAGATTGCTCTCAGTAGTATAGATATTTTAACAATGTTTGTTCTTCCAATCCATGAGCATGGGATGTTTTCCCATTTCTTCATGTCATCTTCAATATCTTTTATCATTGTTCTATAATTTTCAGAGTATAACTCAAAAGATTTATTTATTTATTTGTATACCTCTTTGGTTAGGTTTATTTCTAGTTACCTTATGGTTTTTGGTGCAGTTGTAAATGGGATTGATTCCTTGATTTCTTTCTGCTGCTTCATTATTAACATGTAGAA
The DNA here is from genome assembly GCF_028749965.1 of Puma concolor. Lineage (NCBI taxonomy): Eukaryota > Metazoa > Chordata > Mammalia > Carnivora > Felidae > Puma > Puma concolor. The sequence continues at coordinate 68,395,951 of NC_141679.1, forward strand.
ATGCAAAAGATTTCTGTACATTGATTTTATGTCCTGCGACTTTACTCAATTTGTGTGTTAGTTCTAGTTATACTCTTTTAAATAGTAGCACATTAATTCTTAAAACAAATGTGAGGAAAGTATGGTTATTTCTCTCCATACTATATAGTTCCTTGAGGTTTGAGACTGTATTTTTTCATACTTTCTTTTTTATCTCCAAGATTAAGCACATTTTAGATGCACTCAGAACCTCAATTAATGTTTGATGGATTAAATTAAATTGAACTGACAGACTGAAGGTCAAGAGAGGCTTGGAGGATGCCCAGGGTTGCACAGCTGCTGACGGGTTGATCTCATAGTTAAACTCTGATATGATTCACTCCAAAGCCTGTGCCTTTTTATTTTTATATCACAGTACAGTGGTAAGGGGACTGACATGTTCTCCCATAGGTATTGGTAAGGTCCTAGCAATGTGCCCTGTGAGTGACACTGATTCTTTAAAAAGTCAGAGAAATATGGGCAATGACCCTCAGGTAGAAGAAGCAGAGATTTGGAAATTTCTGAGTTGCTCCAGCTTCTTGACAGAGTCCTAGTTCAATATCCAACTGATCTCAACAGAGTAGACTTTGAGCAATAAACCGTTTACTCCACTAAGATCTATTTTCAAATAAGGTCACATTCACAGCTTCTGGGTTTTAGGACTTCAACATATCTTTTTGAGAGACACAATTGATAACACTAATTATGTGGGATAACTTTTGCTATAATTATTGACCATTTGGGTATCTCCTTTTGTGGAGTACCTATTCCAAACATTGAGTCACTTTAAAAATTGGATTCTCTCTCTTTCTTATTAATTTGTGGGATTTCTTTATATTTCTGGATATGAATCCTTTGCTTATCATGAAATTGTATTGAATTTTATCAAATGCTTTTTCTGAATCTCTTGATTTAATTTTTCCTTATTAAGCAACTACTGTGGTGAATTATGTGAGTTTCTAATGCTAAACCAGTATTGAATTCTTGAAATGAGCTCTATTTAGTTGTAATGTATTATCTTTTTCATATATCACCAAATTTGGTTTACACTTATTTAAGATTTTTGCAATTATGCTCATGAGAGAAATTAGATAATTTGTTATTTTTTAATGTTTATTTATTTTGAGAGACAATGAATGAGCAAGGGTGGGGCAGAGAGAGAGAGAGAGAGAGAGAGAGAGAATCCTAAGTAGATTCCACTCTGTCAGCACAGACCCCCATGAGGGGCTCGATCTCACCAACCATGAAATCATGATATGAGCCAAAATCAAGAGTTAGATGTTCAACCGACTGAGCCACCCAAGTGCCCCAATAATTTAATTTTATTGTAATCTCCTTGTCATGTGTTGGTATCAAGAATATAATAACTTAATAAGTTTTTCTCTTTCTATTCTCTGGAAGATGTTGTAATTTTGTGTTATTTTTTCCTTAATGGATTATAAAAATCCATTTACACATTTATGTGTAAAGCTATGTAGTCTAGAGTTTCTTTCCTTCTTTCTTTTTCTATTTTTTTTTCTATGAGTTACTAAGAGATATGTTATCACTTTATGTTTTGATTTTGTGTTATTAGGTGCATATAAATTTAGAATTCTTACATTTTCCCTTTGAATCAATTTTTTAGTGAAATATCTTTTTCTCTAGTGATACTTAGTGTTTTCAAAATTTCTTTATTTGCAATTAGTATATAGTATAGTATATTAACTATCTGTGTCTTTATATTTGAGACTTGTCGCATAATGCATATATACTTGATTTTATAACTTAAGTGTTTAATTATAATATTTAGTACACTTATATTTAATATAACCACTGATATATCGGAGTCAAAATATACTATCTACTATTTTTCCCTTTTAGCTTGTGACCATGATTTTTAAAATTTTTCTATTTTACTAATTATTTTTAAAATCATTGTATTTGCCTTCCCTTTGCATACATTTACACTTTTATTAATTTTTACCAGTTTTCCTGCAGGTTGCAATATACTTTGACTATTAATGTTTCCCTTACATTAACGTTTATCATTTCTTAAACAATACAAAGACTGTACCGGAGCACCTGGGTGGCTCAGTAGGTTAAGTGTCCGACTTCAGCTCAGGTCATGATCTCACAGTTCATGAGTTCAAGCCCTGTGTTGGGCTCTGTGCTGACAGCTCAGAGCCTGGAGCCTGCTTCGGATTCTCTGTCTCCCTTTCTCTCTGCCCCTCCCTTGCTCATGATCGCTCACTCTCTCTCTCAAAAATAAACATTAAAAAATTAAAAAAAAAAAAGACTGTACCAAACTTTAGCTCCATTTTCTCCTCCTGATCTTTGTGCTGTTGTCATATACTTTACTCATGTCTCTTTTTATTGTTCCTGAATTACCTGCTTCCATCTGGAATAACATTTCTTCTGCCTGAGGAGCTCTCTTTAGTATTTCTTTTAATATAGTTTGGCTGGTGATAAATTCTTCTGATATTATTTTCTCTGAAAATATCTTTATTTCACCTTAATTCTTAATGAATATTTTTACTGGACATAGAACTTTAGATTGGTACTTATTATCTTTTAGCCCTTTAAAAATTCTGTCCCATTGCCTTCAGCTTTCCATCATTTCTGCTAAAAAGTTCACTGTAAGTCTTATTATTGTTCCTTTGAAAACAATATGCCCATGCCCCAATTGCTGTCTGTTTTCTATTTGTCTCTTTGGTTTCCAGCAGTTTTTCAATGTGTCTAGGTATGTTTTCTTTGTGTTTATCATGCTTCAGATTCATAGAATTTTTGAATCCGTGACTTGCTGCCTTTTATCACTTTTGGAAAATTCAGCTAAAAATTCTCAGCTAATATCTTTTCAAATATTATTTCTGCTCATTTCTCTTTTCTCTCCTTTTAGGCTTCCACTTGCATAAATATTAAATCTTCTCAGCATACCCCAAAAATCTCTTATACTGTTCCTATATTTTCTGTTTGTCTGTGCTTCAATCTGTATATTTGTATATTTTGTGCTTCATTCTGTGTATTTTGTACTGACCTATCCAGAGGCTTAGTAATCTCTCTTTGGCTGTGTCTTATGTTAAGTTAAAGAAATCTTACTTTATTTTCAGTCTTTGAATTTTCATTTGCTTATTTATGTAAATTACCGGCTCTTATTAGAATTCTCCACCCACGGGGCGCCTGGGTGGCGCAGTCGGTTAAGCGTCCGACTTCAGCCAGGTCACGATCTCGCGGTCCGTGAGTTCCAGCCCCGCGTCAGGCTCTGGGCTGATGGCTCAGAGCCTGGAGCCTGTTTCCGATTCTGTGTCTCCCTCTCTCTCTGCCCCTCCCCCGTTCATGCTCTGTCTCTCTCTGTCCCAAAAATAAATAAACGTTGAAAAAAAAAAAATTAAAAAAAAAAAAAAAGAATTCTCCACCTTTGGGACACCTGGGTAGCTCAGTCGATTAAGGGCCTCACTTTTGATTTTAGCTCAAGTCATGATCTCATGGTTTCATGAGTTTGAGTCCCACAGCGGGCTCTGTGGTGACTCTGCAGAGCCTGCTTGGAATTCTCTCTCTCTTTCTCTCTCTCTCCCCCTCCCCCTCCCAGCTCACGCTGTCTCTCAAAATAAATAAGTAAATTAAAAAAAAAAGAATTCTTCACCTTTTAATCTATTTTGTAAAGCATAGTAAGCATAGTTATTTTAAATCCATGTTTGATAATTCTGATAGCTAGAATACCTGCAGGTTTTTTACTATTGTTTTTTTTTTCCTTTGGGTCATTTGGTCCCAATTTGGCACACCTCAGAATTTTGGAATAAATGTTGGACATTTTGTTTGAAATATTGTGGAGGCATTAGATGATCTTATTTTCTTCCAGAAATAATCTTGCTTCTTTACTATTGACAGATTATTTCAGTGCCATCAGGGAATGAGATGGTTTGAGGTTGTGGATGGTCTATCAGGACCACTTCTCCTTAAAGCTAATTTTCATTTTGCCAACTCCATGAAACTAACGAAATCTCTGCTTAGCTTTCTAGCTCCTTCAAGCTGTTTTAAATTTATATATACTACTTTGACATTGGCAAATACCTCTAGAAGAAATTGCACTCAGAATGTTGGGTTCAGTTTTCTCTCTTTACCAGAATCTTATGTCAACTACTGGCTGCATTGGTATATTTGAACTTGTTTTGTTTCTCCAGTCCATTAATATTGCCATAATATTTATTGTTCCATTTTCTTTTTTAATGCTATGTCCTCATTGCAAGTTGGCAAATGGTCCAAGGGGAAAAGTAGTAACAAGTATATATACAGTTTGCCTAAATACTTTTTCTTTCTCTCTGGGATCTTGGTCTCTCAAGTCCTGGATTCTTTGGTTGCTCTCCCTCAAACAGTTGTTTTTTATATGTTATATATCTTTTATAGTTGTTCATCATGGGAGGGCTAGTCTGATATAAGCTACCCCTTCATAGCCAGAAGTAAAAGTTTTGCATTTAATTTTATAATACACACTTTGTACCAAATGATATATTTGGAACATTTTTCTATGTTATTGAAAAAAATTTTAAATGTAACATTCAGGGGTTATATAATGTGCCACTGTAATGAATATATCACAATTGACTACACCAGTTCCCTGAGACTGAGAGCCTTTAGGCTATTCCCAATTTTTCACTATTTCAGGTTATTACAAGGAGACCTTTGATGTTTCCCTAGATGTGATGTTTATATTTTCTGTGTGCAAGACTGCACTTTGTGCCTGATATAACATATGTATAGATGAGCAACTGCTAAAAATTGTGTGCAAGCAAATAAATAGGAAGGTTATGTGAGATAAACAAATTCTACATGATCTTATCTGAAATATTAATCTGTTATTCAGAAGAAATTAGTGAATTCACTCTGGGTGAAATAGTTAGGAATTTAAATCTGAATTCTATCAATTTACTAGCTGAATAACCCCGGGGAAAATTACTTACCCTTGTTGAGTCTGTTTCCTTACTTCTTGAAGACAGATGACAATATCCGTCTGACAGAGTTGCTGTAATTTTTAAAAGAAATAATTATCTATTTATGTGTCTATATATACTAGAAACTCACCCAAGAACAAGGTTCAAACATTCATTTATTCACTCATTCAGAAAAAAAATTAATGCATATTTATGGCACAAGTCATTGGGGATATAGCTGTGGACACATCAAATAAATTCATGCTCATTTTATATTATGGAAGGGTTGAAATTGACAATAAATGAATAATAACACAATTTTAGGTAGTTATTAGTGCTGTGAAGAAAAATAAAGAAGGATAAAGGCTAGAAAGTGATGGTGGTAATGCTGCTAATTTGAAATGGTTGCAGGAAAATTCTCTCTGAGAAGATAACTTTTAGCTGAGATATATGAAGTGAGAAAGTAAGCCATTTAGAAATGTGAGGAAGAGATTTCCAGATAGAGGGAATAGTAAGTGCGAATGCCTGGAGTAGAGAAGCTCAACAGGTTCATGAAGCAGGTAGAAAGTCCATGGGATGGAAATGGAATGAATGAGAATACCAGGAGTGAGGGCACAGAGGTAGGCAGGGGATAATTTTAGTAGGTCCATATAGGCCATGATTGATGGGAAACTATTGGAGAGTTTGATCAGGGAAGACCTGTGACTGTATTATTTCATTCAAACACTCACTTTAGTTGCTGTATGAAGAACAGTCTTTAAGGACCAACATGGAAATGCGGGATATTGCCATCTTCTTTATCTTAAACCCCATATACTCAACACACTGTCTAATACTCAACCACAATTAATTGTGGTGGTTATACATATTTTTCAATAAAGAGTATTTTGGCTAGGGAATGTATGACAGTCTCAGAATGTCGGCTTTTGAATTAGGAGCTCACCAGTGAGTATAGCAAAAGCAGGGACAGACTACTTTTCTAGATAATTGAAGTTCATTCAACAGTATTTTGAGTTCACAAGTAGACAGTACAGTGTCAGGGTTTATAAATGATTTTAAAAATGGACATCAATCAATATCCATCCATTATGGCTTTAACATTGACTGCCTGGTGAACCAACTGCAACACACAGCAATAGTTTCTCATCCTTGTGTCAAAGCCAGAAGATTAGGGTTGGTAGTAAGCCCTGACCCAGATATCTAGCTGTGAAGAAATATTAGAACACTTATGTTTTTAAATTTTCAAACTCATATTTATAAAACACTTTTTGTGAGCTAAAACAAGGAGGTTTTTTTCTTTTAAATCTGGAAAACATAGGCAATATCAAACTTGAGAGTCTCTGAGTCATGCCATGTTTGGGGACACTAAATATTGAGTATCTTTCATCTCCAGAGGCATCAGGTTGGATACCATATATAGCTGTTCTTAAGTAGCTTTTGTAAAATGTCAGAGGGCTAAGAAACAGGTATTCAAGTGTTTGGAGGAATTAATCTATACTCAGAAGTACTAGGAATAATCCTCCTAATAGACTTTCTAATTCTCATCAATGGAAGGTTCTTGGCTTCTCTAGTATCTCCCACAGCATTAGTCAGTGCATAATCATTATTGGCTGAATAAAATCCCAATCAGTAATAGAACAGAAAGGCACTAGGATCTCCAGAATATTTACCTATTTGTTCACAAACAATTTCAATATAACACTATGTTAGACAGTAGGAATATAAACATGAGAACAATTAATCTAGTGAGGGAATCAGCCATTTAAAAAATTAATTGTAGGGGTGCCTGGTTGACTCAGTCATTTAAGCGTCTGACTCTTCATTTCGGCTCAGGTCCTGGTCTCACGGTTCATGGGATTCTCTCTCTCTGTCTCTCTCTCTCCCTGCCCCTCCCCTGCTTGTGCTCTCTCTCTCTCTCTCTCAAAATAAGTAAACATTTTAAAAAAACAAAAAATTAATTGTAAAAACAATTGTTTAGGTGCTGGAATAAAAGATTCTACTATAATAGAGTGGTGGTACACAATTAAATGGAAATTCTGGAATCGGTCATGGGTACTTATCAAGACGGATGGGAAATGTTAGGCACCTACAGAGAGGGTAGGTATCCTTGTGAAAAAATAGTTTATCTTATCCTGATACGTGTGAGTTTACCTTGGGCAACAGACTCTGATCCTACCCTCTCACCCTTCCTTACCTACTTGCTAGTTATTCTCACACATATATTATTCAAGATTAGCTTTTGAATGATTCCATCAAGTTCCAAAAGTAAATTCCTTTGTAACTTTGGTTGACATTTTCTTAGTCCTATGCACTAATTTTAAGAATTTATAGTCTTTTTTTTTTAATTTTTTACATTTATTTATTTTTGAGAGACAGAGTGAGAGTGGAGGAGGGGCAGAGAGAGAAGGAGACAGAATCCAAAACAGGTTCCAGGCTCTGAGAAAGAGTTCAGCACAGAGCCCGATGCGGGGCTCGAACCCACGAACTGTGAGATCATGACCTGAGCCGAAGTCAGACATTTAGCTGACTGAGCCACCCAGGCACACCAAGAATTTATAGTCTTAAAACACTTGACTTTCTCATAGAGGAACACAATCTGCCTCCCCACTTATTCGACTCCTAATTTGTATTTCTCAGTATAGGTTTATAGGTTTTCTTTATTTTTATTCTAAACGTTTCCCATCCAGATTATTGTTAGGATTTTTTTATGACAAATTGAGTACTTTTTGAATTTGCTTCTAATGGATACTTTTTGGTATATAGGGAAGCTATAAAATAGCTATCTTATATCCAGCCACTTCATTAAACTAACAAATTACTATGACAGCTTCCTAACTGGTTGCTTACTTCCATGACTGTCCAGCATGATTCCCTCATCCAAACACAGCTAAAGGAATTTTCTTAAAACTTCTACTCTATTTCATCATTCCACTGCTTTAAACACTTACAAGCTGTGGTAATTTTACTAGAATAAAATATAAACTATACCATAGTCTCCAAGATCCTCAGTGACTCTGCCCTTGCCTCTCTCCCTAACCTCATCTCACATCACTTTTTCGTCTCCACTGTTTACACTCCAACAACATGAACCTTTCCTTAGTTCTCCCACAGGCCTTTGCAGATACTATTCCATCTGCCTGGATTGTTTATTTCCCTACTTATCGCATGGTTAATTGCTCTCATCTCTTATATCCATTTGGTCTTCAAATGTTTTTGATTCTCTATTGTGGGGAAAAACATTTAACCTAAATTTCCAGTATAGGTATATTCATTTACTTGAAAATTATATATAACTACTTCTTTGCTAATATATTTTGTACAAAAATATATTTTGTACAATATATGTAAATATAGATCTATAAGAAAAACATTAAAGATAGAATAATATTTTAGGTAAACCATCATGTCATTTTATTAACAGTGCATTTTATTTATTTTTTACCTCAGCTTTATTGAGATATAATTGATATATGACATTCACAAGTTTAAAGTAAACAATGAGTTGAGCTGATACATTTATGTATTGTAAAATAATTACCACCATAGCATTAGCTAACACCTCTATCCCATCACATAGCTACCATTTTGTGTGTGTGGTGAGAACATTTACTCTCTTAGCAACATTCAAGTATATAATACAGTATTATTAGCTATACCCACCGTGCTGTACAATAGATCCCCAAAACTTGTTAATCTTATAACTGGAGGTCTATACCCTTTGACCAATATTTCCATATTTCCCCTACCTTCCAACCTCTGAATAGTGCTTTTTTTTTCTGAATAGTGCATTTTTTTTAAAGTTTATGTATTTATTTTGATAGAGAAAGTGCAAGTGGGGGAGGAACAGAGAGAGAGGGAGAGAGAGAGAATCCCAAGCAGGCTCTACACTGTCAGTGCAGAGCCCCATGAGGGGCTCGAACTCATGCACCATGATATCATGACCTGAGCTGAAGTCAAATGCTTAACTGACTGAGCCACCCAGGCACCCCCTGAATGGTGCATTTTTAATAGTAATTGCTAAAAATCCATATTGAAAGTCATTTTAATAATTTCTATTTTGGAGAGCATATTTGTTATATCTATTTTTCACTATAGTTATGTTTAACTCCATAATGAAGCTAACAAAGATTTTATGCAAGGAATAGATTTGCTATTTTCTTAATGTTCTCACCTTTACCTTATTGCTATTGTTTTCCATCCATGGTTTCTTTAGAGGAATGCTTTTTTTTTTTCAATATATGAAATTTATTGTCAAATTGGTTTCCATACAACACCCAGTGCTCATCCCAAGGCACTTGTTAATTTGGTGAGGGTTCATTTCTTTAACACTAAATAATGTAATCTGGAAATTTACTGAATCAGGCACTAATAAAGTGTAATGCATTGCTATCCATAGAAAGAGAAAGAACAAGTGAGATGCCATTGTCTGTCCCTAGACATTGTGGATTCCATTTTCTATCAAGAGATCCGACCTACTGTATGACATGTGGTTATCTGACAAAGGATGGGCAGGAGGGGCGGAGGGAGAGAGAGATCATCAATAGATATGAAGGGAATAGAAGTAACTATTTTTAGATTTTTAAATGTTTAAATATATTTCTATATATATTTATATTTTTTCTATATCTCAGTAGATCTGTGGCACAGCATTTGTCTGTGGGTCCCCATGCTGGAGACAACTATTTTATCAGCTTAAATGTCACCTCTTTCTATATTCTTTCCACAGCCACCTACCTAAAGCAGGTCTCACTACCCCTGCCCTATGTGCTTCCTTTATAATTATTACATACAATTTATACATATAAATTATAAATTATATGTATTTATACATATAAGTGATAATTATTACATACAATTTATACACATAAGATATATGTACAAATATGTATGTTTGTATTTATATATTTACAATTATTTTCACATGTACAATTATGTGTTACTATGTTACCTTGATTTGCAAACTTCACAAGAACAGAAACAACTGTCTCTCTTTTTTCAACATTTATCTTCAGCCATCTATACAGTTCTGGGCTTTGTAAATACATATGAAAGCATGAAAGTTAGGCAATTCTCAGCTGCAATTTGATCATACATTGATGTGATGTGAAATACTGTAAAGCAAATGGCAAATAATTTGTTAATATAATGAAAATAAATTTAATTTGCAGATGGCTTTTAATTTAAATTAAGAGGAACCAAATGTATCCGTGTAATAATATTACTTTGAGTTCATTTGCTTATAAGTTTTATTTTTATTTATTTTTATTTTGAGAGAGAGCGAGGGGGGAGTGAGCGGGGGGAGGGGCAGAGAGAGAGGGAGAGAGAGAATCCCAAGTAGGCTCCACACTGTCACATGGAACCAACACAGGCTGTTGGCTGTGAGATCATGACCTGAACCAAAATCAAGAGTCTACACTTAACCAAAAGAGCCACCCAGGCACCCCTATAATTTTTTAAATGGAGGAAAATAAGTGGAATTTCTCCTGTTTCCAAGAGAATTGTGCATAATCACAGTTTATCTTGGTATGTCCATTCTCATCCTTACTTATCAATGAGAACTTCATCTTTCCTGCACATCATGGGGACACTGTGGGTTAAGAACTGGTGATGTATGGGAGGAGAAACATATGAAGATATACAACATGGTGCATGATCTGATACCAGAATTGACCAAGTACTATGGAAAAGACAGAAGTGTTCCCTGATTGCTTTTTGGGTCAATAAATCTCAATGAGAAAAATGCCTTAGAAATAGACCTTAATTCCAGTCTTGCCTCTATAATTTACTAGTGGTATGACTGTACATATAGCTTTTGTGCTAGGAACCATCTAATGGGAGAGACAGGCACTTGCACAGGTAAATATACAGAATGTATTTCATGTAATAATAAATGTAGATTGTTATAATCCAGAAGAAAAAGCACAGAAATAGGACTGGTGAACTCTGTTGTGTTGGGGGAGGGTATTGTTTGTGAGAGAAATCAAGCCTCAGGGGAAGTTTATAGGGATGAAGTCTGAGTGGTGGTTCAAAGACATTTGGGAATAGGAAAGGGCTTTGCAGAGGAAATAGTATGTGTGAAGGCAAAGAACCTGTAGCATCTCTTCTCATCGTGTGTGTGTGTGTGTGTGTGTCTTTATATATGATGATAAAAGAATGATGGAGAAGTTGGCAGGAAACCCTAAGTAATTCTCTGTGGTTCAAGAATAAAATAAGGGAAAGAGGGGCAGTAGATGGAGCAGGAGCGATAGGGGGAGTTTAGTTCGAGAGGTCTGGAAAAATATTACTAGGTTATACATAATGAGTATTTACTCTGAAACAGGCTTTTCCATGCACTGCCTCACCAAATATGGTCCTTTTTATTATGAACTCATTCTACGGGTGAGGAAACAGGTTGAGTGAGGTTAAATGACTAGCCTAGGACCACATCCCTAGTAAATTGAGGAGTCTGGATTCACACCTGGCTCTGGGACTGTAGAGCCCAGGAGCTGATTCTCCAGAGGGGACTGGGTTAAACTAGGGCCAGCCTTTAGAACTTGCTTTGGTGTGTGATGAAAGTCATGTGACACCCCACCCCTCCTACAAATTGTAAACAAAGCAACAGAGTTCATTTTCACTTCCACCATGCCAACTTCCAGAAGTATTTTCCTACCCTGATCCCTGATCATGGACCTCTTAACCCTGTATTACAAGGGCATGTTTCTTTGTTCAGTTCCAAGTGGAGCTGGAGCCTTTCAGCCAAAGAGGAGATACCAAGTTTCTTCCCTGCAACACTATGCCTACAAACCAACTTGCAAAAAGTTCCTTTCTCCTTCCTGTTACTTAATTTGACTGACCAGGGGACGTTATATGGAGACTGAATTTATAAGCCTCACTTCCTATAACATTCCCCACCCCACCCCCATTCCCTTGGAGGAATCAGCCTGGAGCTTGGAGCCCCCTCCCCTTGGAATCCAGGAAGCCTGAACTGCAGAAACCTATATAGAGCTCCTTCTGAATCTTGTCTTTGCACAATAGCAACCTCATTGGGTTGCAGCCCTGCCTGCAAAGGTCACTGTGTGATGAACCCATGATTAACCTTATTCTCCAATCAGAATTTCGATCTAATCTCTGGGACAGCATGGTTAACACACATGGTCTTTTTGTTTCTGTAGAACTGGAGACCTGAAATGTGACAGCCTCGTCTATGCCAAGCGCCAGAGGAAACCACAGAGTTCATATTACATATATTAGGCTTTTCTTTCTTTCTTTCTTTCTTTTTTTTTTTTTTTGAGCTGTGATTCTCAACGGGCTCAAGCAGACCTTGGGTGGTGGAATAGCTTCCTCCAAAGGAGGCTCTCCCCTTCTGTGGCCTTGCCATGCAAAGGACACTGACACAGCAGTGTGTATTTTGCTTGGCTGTAATGTAGTGCAATTGCATTTTGTAGGCAGGCTGGAAGTGGCCACCCTGGAGCTGAGAGCTATGGAGAACATTCATTTCTGCCACCGCAGACAGCTCAGCCACAGACATGGATGATGAAAGGGAAATTGGCATTGACCTTATTGCTTTGCAAGGAGCAGATGGGACCTGGAGTCTGGTTAGCAAAGAAAAATGAACGAAGCGTCTTTGGTGGTGTTTGAAGAGTTTGGGCCCAGCAGAATTCTTGGGTCTCTTCCTCACTGCTGTGTGTGTCTATGTGTGTGTGTTTGTATGTGCATACATACACACACATGCTGTATTTGACATGAACAGGAGAGACACAAGTACCCTTGCCTGTGCTGGAGCTCCCTTTTGCACATTCGGCATTTGACTGACAAGTAAAACTCTCACGGACATCACTAGGACAGTAGCTCAGAATGCACAAGAGGTTTTTTGCTGTTGATAAGAAGACAGTTGAAAAGGAGAATGTTACTGAGACTACTTTCCAATCCTTCCAGGGGTCCTCCTTCAGAGTGGGTCTCTCTTAAGAGAGTGATGCAAGAGGGGTGCCTGGGGGGGCTCAGTCAGTTAAGCATCTGACTCTTGATTTCAGCTCAGGTCATAAGAAGGGAGAAAAGGGAGGCTCTACCCAACACATGCGTACCAGGTTCTCAGTGGTGGTGCAGTTGAAGAGCACAGACCTGGAAGCCTTGGGGCCTGAATTCAAACCAGACTCTCCCACACTGGAGCTGACACTATGAGTATAGCCTCTCCAGACCTCAGTTTTCTCATCTGTAAGCATGGATGAAAATAACTCCTTCATGGGATGAATGGGAGTATTTAATGAGATAATGTGTATAAAGAACCTAGCACATAGTAGGTAATTCCGTACATGGGCTTCCTTTGCCCAGACACTGGGTCTGATATCTCTTTGTATTGTATTTTGTACAACTTGACACATTTTAAGCATGAGATAAATCTTGATTAAAGTAAGTAGAATATTTTTTCTACTTCAGTATTCTAACGCATTGATGTCAAATAATGAAAATAATACTATTAAGAAAAATGAGAGCCAGCACTAGTACACAAAGGCTTTATCTTTGCACGTGTTATTTTATCTATTAAAAACTGGAGGTAGATGTAATATTCACTCCCTTTTGCAGAGAAAAAAACTGAGACCACACAGCTGATAGTGACAGAATAAGATTTCAAGCATAAACTTGGTGTTTAGCTCTCACTCAGTGGTTCTCAACCATTATTGCACAAGAGTATCATCTGTGGAACTTTGAAAAGTGCCAATGCCAGGAATGCCTGGATGGCTCAGTCACTTAAGCATCTGACTAGTGATTTTGGCTCAGATCATGATCTCACAGGGTGCTGACATCACCAAGCCTGCTTGGGATCTCTCTTCCTCTCTCTCTGTCCCTCCCCCACTCATCCTCCCTCTCTTTCTCTGTCTGTCTGTCTGTCTGTCTCTCTCAAACTAAATAAATAAATAAATAAATAAATAAATAAATAAATAAATAAATAAATAAATAAATAAGCAAGCCAATGCCTAGACCATACCCTCAGATTTAGACTCAGTTGGTCTGAAATGGACCCCAGGGATTGTTTTTAAAAGTCCATGTGCAAACAGGGAAGAGAACTTCTGACTTCAGACAATGCTGCAGTGCAAGTAGAGGTTTGTATCTTAACATAGCTCATGTACTCCAGCTTTATCTTGCCCAGAGTAAGTAGTCATCCACGACCCAGTTTGAGGACAGAATATCCCAACTACATAAAATTGCTCTGATGAGAGAATTCTGTCAGCCCTCTCCAGCAGGTCTAGATTTCTGAAGTGAGTATGTCTGATACAACATTCACTTCCAATCATAACTTTTGAATGCTTCATTCATTCACTCATTTAATCATTCAGTTGGCCATTCTTTCAATCAGGAAGCACTTTGAGCTCCTATCAAAAGCAAAGGCCCAAGCTTAGCACTGGGAAATCAGATGCAGTTACGTCAGAGCGGTGCTGACCTTCAAGGTGCTCAAAGTCTGATGAAACAGGGAGAAATGAAAGCAAAGGACTGGGGATCAATGCATTTGGTATTGGGAGAGAGACATGGTAGTTGTGGAAATTTGTAAGGAACTTTGAAAAGCTTCCTCTCCATCCTCTTCTCTTGAACTTCCTCTCTTACCCAAGCCCCTAAATCCTACAATAAGTTTGTAGCCAGCCATCAGACCCTCAGAATGGTAGATGTGCCAGCTATTCCACAGAAGCAGAGAGCTGATTATGGGCCTGAGTCCGTTTCTAGGGTCCCACTGTGAAGGAATAGAGGAGCCCCCAAGAATGTAGGCCCTCACCTACCCGGGGGGATATGAGGGAAAGGAAAGGAAATCAATGAACTTGTGGGGTGCTTGAGGCATATGGGAAAACTCTGGGACTTTCCCTCTACCCTGGACTTGGGGGCTTCAGCCAAGTGTGCAGGTGCTGAGTTGAGTTCTGCAGCCTAGGGCTGGAATATGCTATTCATGATCCTGAAAAGGCAAACATGAATGGACAGAGGGTGAGAGAAAGCCATTTCACAAAAAAAGAGAGTACAGAAGTCAAAATCAGAGGTGCTGCAATCTCTATTGGCTGCAAGGGGGCAAATATGGCCTAGGGTATTGATGAAACTAGGGTTAGAAGCCAGGATCAAGGAGAAATGGAACCAGGTGCTAGGAACAAAGCAGGAGTGAAGAAGTTCTTCCAAAAGTCAGACTGCAATGTCCAAAGCTCATTTTGGCGGTCACTGTCTCTGCCATATCTGAGTGGAACAGTCCAAGCAGAGATAGCAGCATAAACTAGGGCTAGGATTCACTTTCAAGGTAGACAGTAGAATGTCAAGCTATTTCACCATCAGGGATCTCAGCTTTTTTAGGGTTATCTCTATTAGTCTTAGAACATGGAACTCAAAACTGCTAACAGTACCCTGGGTGTGTCTGAGTCAAGCACAGATGGGCAGGCTGGTCCCTTCTTTCCACATTCTAGACTTAGCACCCTGGCGTGCCCCGCAGTCTTCAGCTGCATTCACGAGATTAGATTATTCTAAGTCCTGAGCCCCAGCGAATTTTCATATTGTTGCTTCATGTTGTTTCATGTTGTCTCAATACTATTACCTCTGGACTCCTTTACATGCCACTACTTCTGAATCCACACAATATTCTTGTGGCATTGGTAGGACAGGTACATGTTCCCAGAGAGGCTCAGAGAGGTCATGACTGGTCCAAAGTCCCAAAGCTGGACCTTGGTCTCAGATCTCTGCCCTTATGTTCTAGTGCCCTTTTCATCACTGTGTTTTTTTGTTTGTTTTTTTTTTCTCAAGAGAGGTGGCCTTTTGGCTTTAGAATTCATTCTTTGATTTGATTTCTGGAGTGGCTGGTCTGTTTGGGTGGTATGTGAGGTTTCATAGGAAGACAAACAGGATGCAGTAGAGGCTCACAGGGCAAAGTCTGCATGACTTCAGGTGAGTTGGGGAGTAAGTGTGGGTCCCAATGGAGGAGCAGGGAGAGGGTGAGCTGGGATGTGCTGAGTCTCAAGGCTCAGGGAATGGTGGAATTAAGCCTGAGGAGCTGAAGCTGTGACCACACTTTCTAGAGGAAGTCCAGTCTAGAAGGCTCTTGGGAGATCTTTGGGGACACAGGGGATTTCTTGGATGAGAAAAATCTGGGTACCCTCCTACTGAAGGTCCTCCTCCCAAACTTCTCTGTAAGGGGTTTGGCGCACATCGCCTATCACACAATCTCCAGTGCTCATGGACTCCACAACCCTGCCTCAATCAGAGTCACAGCACAGGTGCTTTGTCCCAGGGAACTGGCCAGATGTGGGACCTAAATGTATGGGAGGGACTGCAAGGAACCAGAGGTGGAGTGAACTCAAGCCTCCAAGGAGCCCAAAGGGTGTGGAACAGTGACACTGGTTTCTGACCAAACCCTGGGATGATGTGTAGACAGCTCCAAGCTTTCTCACACGTTTTCTGGTCATCAGTAGCTTAAACAAGGTAGAATGTTTTTTTGTGCAGTCTGCCTGAATAGCTAGTTGGTATAAGTGAAAAAGTAATGCTGTGTTACAACCCGAGTTCATTCCTTGGTGAGTCAGAAACTGCATTAGGTTGCATAGTTGCACAAAGAAAACTTTATTTACAGTAAATAAGTAAATAAGATGGCTCCCAAACCTGTGACTCCTTGAGCAAGGATGAATGGGTTCCTTTTATTTAGGGTTAGAATGAATATTTAGATAGGAAAGCCTTGTCATTGTATGTGAAAGCAGGCATAACGTGGTACATGCACCTTAAGGAAACATGCCTATAATACATTATATATTATATAAATGAGACTTGTGCTCCTCTTTGGTGGAGATTTTAGTATTATAATGAGGTAAAGGTAATTGTCCATCATTCTAGAGGTCACTTGATGGTCCTCCTGCATAGGCATGAGTCTGGCGTTACACTGGAACTGGTCTGGGTGGTCAGGGCAGTTGCTATTGCTTGAGTGGTGGCTTCAGTTTCCGTCTGCCTGAGTTACAAGATAAGTTGGAAAGAAGAATTTAAGGAAGAATGTGAGACAAAGGTCAGTGAGTACAAGCAGGTAGGCAGTAAAGGTCAGGTCTTGGGGTCTAGCGGATGACATTGTGACATGAGTTTGGTGACTATCCAAGTAATCCCAGGGCAGCATTGAGGGTACTAGGATTAGAACCAGCAGATTTGCACTTGAGTCCTAATTATGCTGTATTCATTATGGGACCTTGGGCAAGTCCTATAACTTCCCTAAATCTCACTTGTCTTGACTATAAAGTAGAGGAAAATCTCTTAGGTATAATTTTCAAAGCTAGTGTTCTGGAAAGGGCTGTATAAGCTTTTGATAACTATACAAATGTGAAGACTTTTAATGCAGACCCTAAAGCCAGTCTGGATTAGAATCCTGACCTAGCTTAGGCAAGCTCCTTAATGCCTCTTTAATTCAGTTTTTCCATCTTTTTCATCTGTAAAGTGAAGATAATAATGCATGTTCACAATCATGGACTTGAAATCTTTAGGTTGGAATATAATTTGGAATGTAGAATCTTTCAAATTCTATACAAGTAATAAAGTATATCTACTGTCTAATACGTAAAACCCTTAGAAAGTTCTGGGACAACACCTTATCATTAAACACATTAAATTTTTTTTTCAGTGAAGGTTGACTATTCATAAGTAAGGTAAATAAAGACTATGAATAGCCTCATGTCAGATCAGATGAGGTTTTTGCTACCAAAGGAGATTGTACCAAATTTACCAAAACATTCCTTTTTTCAGAGCTTTTTGGACTGTGGAACTGTAGGTAAGGGATTATGGACCTGTAGCACCTGCCATTTAGGGTAGTCATGAGGATAAAATAAGTTAATATGTATAAAGGGCTTAGACCAATGCTTGGCATATAGTAAGCACTGAATAAATATTAGCTATTATTACTTTTATTATCTTAAAGAGTAAAATCAAGAGAGAATGAAACTTCACGGGCCTTCACTGACATTTCTCAGATTTCTCATAATTAATGAACTAATAGATTTGCTGGGGAAGTAATCTCCTGTCCCTTTGCCTGCTGAGAAAGTATATTTCCAAGTCTGAGCTGTAGTCAGCACTTAAAGGGACAGTATTGTACTCTGAGGACATGTGAGTATCTGTGCAAGTCAGAGAAAAAAAGAATTAAGGCCCAGCAAAATGCTAACAGGTTGCAAATATAAGTATTTTAATTTTCTTCTACTACTTTCAGGAATTTTCTGAATTTTATGTTTTGAGCTTACATTACTTTTATAATGAGAAAAAAAATCTCTTTTAAGCATTCTCCTATTTCCTCTTCTTTAGAGAACCGGTCCCCACACTCAGGCTCCCATTTATAAGACAGCCATCAAGCAACAAACTTTTATTGATTTCCAACTATATGCCACACACTGCAGAAAGTGCTAAGAAACAAAAGGAAATCCCAGAGACATTATTTGAAAAATCTTTAGCAAAATCACTTCCTATCTGTATAGCAACTTACAGTTTATACCATGCTTCAATATAAATTCAATTGGTCCTTCTCTCTAGACTGGGGAAAGTATATATTTTGGTCAGTATTTTATTAATGAAGAAACTTGCCTGAGGTCACTGAATCCATTAGGGATGAGGTTGAACTCAAACTTTGGAATCATGTGGGTGGTACAACAGGGCGGAAGCAGCATTCCTAAAAATTTGGAAATCAGTGACCCTTTAAGAAGGTAAATATTAGTAAATCAAGTTGTAAGTGATTGACCAACTATATGTAGAATATTCATGTTGGCAACAAATGATAATGGAAGCTAAAAAGATTTGGGGGCATCAAATGATATCCTTACAGTGCCTTCAGAATAGTTTAGCCTTCTGAAGCTGGGCATTACCTGATATAAGGAAAAATCTTCAACCAAAGACAGCTGTTTGGAAGAGAGTAGTGGAAAGAGAAGGAAGAAAAGTGGATATGATCTTCATATGTTTTACACCATCAAAGCGGCAAAGCTGAGGAAGAGGCACCCTTTCAGATTAAGGAGATCAGTAAGAGAAAAGTCCCTTTGTTAAGATGCTACTCATAGGCAACCTTTGGGATTATCTTTTGACTTCCCAAAGAATCAGAGTGTGGGCTGGGATGCTGCTACCAACACCATCAACTGCTTGAGAATTCTTTTTGGAATTTGTTTCTTTTGACTTTTGTTAGGAGTTGGTCCCTGAACGGCTGGTTGGCATGAAACTGCACTGCCCAAGACAAATTCGGGAACCCAGAAAACAACCGTCAGACCCTGTTCACGCAAGGTCCTATTAGCTCAGACCCTGCCTACCTTCTTGAGGACAACATGACTCCATGCTCTAGCCCCCCAGAATCCAAGTCAGTGCTCCATCTGTGTCTTCAAATCAGATCTTCTAATCTCATACAGCTTTTGCTGGGCAAAAGGGAGTGGGTCTGCCTGCCCTTGTTAAAAGGAAGGGAATCATTCAACATTTTGTTCTGCATTCTTCTACCCCAGATAACCCTCTCTAATTCGAGGTTGGCTAGAAATCTGGAAACCCTTATTCTTATCAGAAGAATTTCCATTGCTAAAGGGGAGGGCGCACTAGGCCACATCCTGTGTTCTGGGAGAGGCTCAAAAGAGTCAGTTGCAATGCTTTGGACTCAAACAAAGTCAGGGACTTTCTCAAGTGGATTCAAAAAACAAGCTGGGACAACAGGCTCACTGTAATTTTTCTTGTTCCTTCCTCCTTCTCTTGCAGGAGTCCCATTGCCCCAGGCATCATAGTGGACAAATTATCCATTTGCAAAGTTCCTTCCATGGACTAGCAAAACTCCTTGCTGGCTCCTGACTTGAAAGTCTTTGGAGCCTCAGGTGATCAAACTAATACTTTATAGACCTGGAGTCCTCAGTGTCTACAGAGCACAGCCGCGGGGGCCTGGGAGATACTTGCTTGTGTTTCGGAATGTGTAGAGGTAGACTGCACTCAGGGGATTTGTTCATTTTAGCAAACTTGGCAGAACTTCCCTGCGTGACCTAAATAGAATATCTTCCTCTACATAAAGCATGCATCAGGGTATTTCCTGATTTATTCATGAAAGGTTTGCTTTACAAAGGCCTCAGGAACTGTGCAATCTCAAAATACATGATACATAGAGCGGGATACTAGAGTGGCATTTGCACAAATTGCTGTGATAGATGGGCTGTGCAGTATGGCAGCAGAGGTGGATTAATTTAAATACTCACTGTTGGGGGTTGCTCTTTCAGGGGAGGAAGTGAGACCCAACCTGCAGATTGTTAGTAATAACACTGGAAAGTGTTCTTTCTCTGCAGCAGAGAGTAATTGATCAAGGAATAGAAAAAGAAGTGAATAAAATTCATGTGCACTAAGTGGGGAAATAGAACCTTTATCTGCTAATCATTCACAGGTTCATTCATTTATTCCCAACTATAGAACCAACCTGTCAGCAGCTGATAGGCTGAGTTCCATTGAGGGTACACAGTAATAGATACACATGGGCGCTTAAGGACAAAAGGATGCGATATTTGAAATATGATCAGTCTTGGGAATTTGGGGTTCTTTTGTTACTATGGGGGTGGAGAGTAATCAATCTCCCACCTAAGAGAGAAAGAAAGATGGATTTCTTCAGGTCAAAGGCAGGCATTTTCAGGTGAGTCCACTATGGTGTCTCTGATCATGGATTTTCATGCTGGGGTATTTTTAACAGAGCAGCAGATGGACCTTGGTTGTTTGCAAAGAAGTTTTATTTTGGAGCTTGTGAAGAGATGGGGGTTAATGTACAATAAAGTGAAAGTGACATTTGTAAAGATGGTGCGAGCAGAATGCCAGGATCCATTACCCTGATAACCCCGCAAACAGACCGGCAGCCTCCATTGGTGAACTGCTGCTCAGATCCCATCAGCGTTACCTGCAGGACGCATCACCATTTTGTGGCAAATTTCCAGAGCTTTTCACATGCCAGGCAACTTGTCCTAACTAGGACAAGGAGACACTGTTTGACAAACTTTGCTTTGGAGCCCAGAACTTTCGTGAGAGCCAGACCTGGTTCCTTCTCCTTGTTTTATAATCATGGATATTCACTAGCAATGATGAGAAGGAAAACCTAGATGCAGGCCCTTGAATCCAATGCCCCAAAGCAAAGGTGTCAGAATGAGGTGGTCTGATGATGCAGAGTACAGTGAGTGTGGGCTATGCCATGTGAGCTGATGTTTCTTTTTAGAGGGGGGACGGGCATTACCCAGGACAGTTTGGATCCCTGATGAGAAAGTAAAGACTTTCTGGGAAGTATCTTCCAGGAAAGGAAAGCAACTGGAGGACAATATTTGAATGAATTAACCTTCAGTGATTTCCCATGACCCACAGGATCAAGTCCAAATCCTTCGTGCAGCTTCTGGTTCCTTCCCTGTCTGGTCCCTGACTAACCTTGGGGCTAACACACAGCATGTGTTTCAACCATTCCAAACTGCCCTTTGTTCCCTGAAAGTTATGATAGTCAACATTTAGGCTGGACTTTAAAATGCCAGGAACTGAGCTAAGTGCTAATATGCATTTCATCATTTATTCTTCAGAGCCATCTCGAAGGTAGACACCATTAGAGTCCTCAGTTTACAGACAAGGAAATAAAAACAAAGGTTATAAAACCAGGTCACAAATTATTGAGAAGGGTGAAGTTAGAAGGCAGTATGATTCCCCCACTTTGCCATCTCTGCCTCCTTTTCTTCATGAGAAAATACCTCTAGACCTTGCACACACTGCTTCCTCTGCATAGGATTAGCCTCTCTTCTTACCAGCCTGATTTAAAAAGGATCCCTTTCTTCAGCACGACCTTCAAGGTCAAATAGCCCTTTCTCTGGATATCATTTCTGACACCCCCAGGTAGAGTTAGTGGTTTTCTCCTTGAAACTCCCATACCCCTCCCACAAACTCACAATACACACTGCAGTACACTGTCCTCCCGCCATGCATTCATTTCATGGCTGGTCTGTGCAGACTCCTTCGACCATTCTCCCAGATGAATCAAAGCTCCAAGAGAGTAAGCAGTAAGCCGGGAGCAGCCAGTTCCGTGAATCCAGAGGTCGCTCAGCCTCCAGGAGATGAGTACAAATGCCATGTGACATTTCATGAGCAGCTCCACAGACAGGTCTAGACGAGTGCCTGCCTGCCTGCCACATTCCTGCCTTTATCATTAACCACACCCCATGGTGACTTCCTTCAACATGTGAGGCAGCGCCTGCCTGTCTGATAACCCAGCCTCCTTCTGGAAAGGATTTCCTTTGGCCTGGGTGCATACCTGGCCCTGCAAGAGTTAACCACAAGGCAGCCCAGATCAGGAGAACATGAGGTTTCCATTAGCTGGTGGTATGCGGACAAGTGGCACGAGCATGGATTATGCAGCAATAAAAACACACTGCACAGTATTTATGTCAGAGGCCTCACTTCTCTCCTTCCCTGCCTCCCACCCCAGCACAGACAGACCAGGCCCTTGCTGCTTTGGTGTGACGTTATAGCAAAAGTTGGTATCTGACTTCTCTCCCAACTTGTTTTAATCCTGCTGGGAGTGCTCATCATGTCTCCAAAAGACACAGATGGGAAGAAAGAGTGCCAGAGGGATTCAGTTCTTTCCCTGGGATGAATCCTGAGTGAACCAGCTGTGAGACAAAGTAAAAAAGTGAAGAGACAGAAAAAAGGGAGAAGGAAGAAGGGAAGCAAAGAAGGAAGAGAGGTTAAAAGGGATGGTGAGAGGATTTTGAGAATTAAGTTCACTTGGGAACAGTTGGATGGAACATTGGGTGATTCTGAAACCATATCTTCTGGAAGGAAGAGAATTCACATGTATGGTACATTTGCTATATGACTGGTATGATTGTTAATTCTGTGTCAACTGGACTGGGTCATAGGGTTCTTAGACATTTGGTCAGATGTTATTCTGAGTGTGTCTGTGAGAATGTTTCTGAATGAGATTAACATTTGAATCAATGGACTGAGTAAAGCAGATTGCTCTCCCTCATGTGGGTGGGCCTCATCCAATCAGTTAAAGACCTAAACAGAACAAAAGGCTGAGGAAGAGAGATCTCTTCCTGCCTGAGTGCTTGACTGATTCATTGAGTGCTTGACTCATTCTTTTCTTGCCTTTGGACTCAAACTGAAATATTGGCACTTCCTGGGTCTGGAAACCGCTTACTCTCAGACTTGATCTTAACACCACTGGCTTTTCTAGGTGCCCAGCTTGCCAACTGCAGATTTTGGGACTTCTCAGTCTCCACAATCACATGAGCCAGTTCCTTACAATATAATAAGTCTTTCCCTCTCTCCCTCTTGCTGCCCTCTCCCCTCTCTATATAATTTGTTCCGTTTTTCTGGAGAACCTTGACTAGTACAGCAGGCCACGTGCTGAACTCTTTATTATTTCAGAGAGGCTGAGACACTTTCAGTAACTTGTCACACAGGTCATACATTTAGTAAGAGGAGTAAGTTTCCAACCCAAGGCCTCTCTGGGTCTCAATAATCTCATCTCCCTTTTTTTAGTTATAGAGTTTCCAAGTCATGTAAAGGCCACATTAGCCTCCCATTTCCAGATGCAGGTGAGTACTCTTTGATCATTTCCCTTCCTGGAGACATTGTGAAGGACTAGTTACTAGGACACAGCACCCAAGGGATCTCTCAGAAGCTCTGCCCTATGACTCAGCACCCTAGGAGTATGGGTGGCTTTCTGAACAGAGGTCATTCTGGGGTTCATAAATTCTTACTCAGACCACAGTTATTTACTAAACACCTACTGTGTCAGGTCCTGTATTTTTGGCAATGAAGAAACATAAATAGAACTGTCTTCCTTGTGAAGAGCAAGTCTTTTTATGGTGCCCAAAAGACATGTAAGTAAAAGTATAAACTTTATGATGGCGGTGTGTGCAAAGGTCCAAAGAAAATGAAGAGATTCATCTTGGCAGTTTGAGGGGAGAGCCAGGTGGAAAATTAGGGACAAGACAGAGTAAGGAATCCCTGCCCAAAGCCTTGGAGAGGACAAGGCAGATTTGGGTAACAGAAAGTAATTAGCTGGGGGTGAATAGTGGTTCTCCACTCCTGTTGCTCATTAGAGTTGCACGGGGAGATTTAAATTGTACAAATGCCTGGGGCCCACACCCCACCTCAAGTCTCTGGAGGGATAGTGTCAGCTCCCCAGGTGATTCTAATATGTCCTGGGATTGAGACCCACTGTGGGCTGCCCAGAGTATGTCTGGGCTTGAGAGAGGAGTATGGAGGCTAAGGAACTACACAAATGTGAAGGCCTTGGGTGCCACCCTCAGCAGTTTGAACTTCCCCTGCAGGCATGCAAGGTTTTTCAACAGGGAAGTGACCTTACTTACAGGAAATGAGTCAGCATAATAGTCAAGCCTTAGGAGGCTGAGCCTCAGGGGAAATTCTGGCTTCATCTTCTCAGAGAGCTTGACCACCTGTGCTTACTAAGACACAATTGATTTCACTTTTCCTTCTGCACACATAGCCAGAGGCCTTGTGTCACTCTGGGGAAGTTGCCTGGCAGTCTGGAGACCCAGGTTCTCACCCTGCTATAGGTACTGACTTGCTGAGGGACTTCAGCCAGAGGATCCTTCCTTCCTCTTGTCCTTAGCTTCCCACATCAAGCATGTGGGATATGAAACAAATCAGCCCCTTTCTATGAGGTTGGCAACATCTGATTGCTTTGATTTGTTTTTAGTCAAAATGCTACCTGCATTTTTACATTTAACAGCAATAAAGGATACAGCAAGGTTTCTGTTAATCAAACAAAATGAGTCTAGGTTAGGAGGGGTGGGAAGGGTGAGCCAGGGAATTTCAAACAGTCAGTACTTTCTTGTTTCCTTTGGTCTCTGGCAGGATGTCAGTTGTTTTCCTGATATATTCCATCTGTAGGGATACTGCTTAGGTCAAGGTGTTCCCATTATAATCTGCTTGTCCCTCATCAAGATCTTCATAAGTCAGCAACCCAACCTGCTATGTTGAGGTGGAGAACATGGATTCGGAGGTGCCCTGTTCATTCCTGCTGGCCTCAAGCCAAGAGTAGCACCAGCCTGGAGAAGGCCCTCTAAAAGCCTTCCCTACCTAGGGCATTTCCTGCCCCAACCTACCCACATCAAGCCTGGAAGAATCTTTCAAAAGTCGCTATAATTAATTGTCAGTGATTCCTCACTGCTACAGATCAAACACAGGTTCTCTGACATGGCACTGAAATCCACTTACAATCCACCCTCCATCGGATCCTCCAAGCTCATCTTCTATAGGTCTTAACAGTGCCCTGCAGGCCAGGCACACAGAACTGCATACTCTTCCCAAAGATGGCTAAGCTCTTTCACACTTATAGGTCTTGACCCATATAGTTCCCTCTGTTTGGAATCCTTTCCCCTTACCTTTTACTCATCCTATAGGCCCAGCTAACACGTCATTTCACTCATTTATTGAAAACCTAACCTGTGTATTTTAGGAAGAATGCCAGATACCTGAAAGGTGAACAAAATTGAATCTTTTGGTAATGATTCTGGTGTCTGTACTCCTCTTTAGTTTGCTTCTAACTTTGCCTCCGTATGGTGATTATCCATTTATGTTTCTGGATCTCTCTCTAGATTATAAACTCCTTAAAAGTCAAAATGTCTCTTAATTATCTCTGTATCCATAGCACAGAGCATAGGGCCTATCATAGAATAGCAGTTTAGTGGAAGTTTACTGAATGAATGAATGAATGAATGAATGAATGATTTATTTGATAAATGAAGAGGGTGTGTATGAATGTTCCAAGTGAAGTGAGGATTGCTTTAGCTCTTAGGACCACAACAGGCTATAACAATGAAGAGACCCCTTGGGTCCCTTAGTCTGGATTAGAAGAGCCTAGAAGGTACCATCAGGGATCACTGACACCTTATATAAGGGAAACTGAGATGAGACAGGAAAGGGACTTGTGTAAATGACCACATGGCCAGCAGCTGGTCCTCACCTTTTCCCACACCAGCTGAACAGACAGCCGCAACTGGCTGTAACCCTGTCATCCTAGCACTCTGGGAACCCTTAGTTCTCTCTAACTCCCTTCACCAATAGCATGCAGCCCTTGAATCATCGCCTTGGAATCTGATCACCAGTTTGGTTGCTTTCTTTCTCTGTCTATTTGATATGGCCAGCCAGGAAGACAGTGCTGACGAGGCACTCTTAAGCCCTGAACTGACAGAAATCAGGTGTCCTCGCTTCATAAAAGAAACATTAACCGATCCGATGGGAGCTGGAAGCAGAAGTGCTGACAAGGATGTAACTCCCAAGGATTCTATGGGGGCAAGGAGAAAGCATCATTCTCTCCTGATTTAGAGGCATTCTGGGGTTTACAGACAAGACAGAGAAGGATGGGAGATGCCAGGGAGGAAGGCCACTGGGGAGAAAGTCTCAGTTGCCTGGCTAAGGGGATCAAGAGAAAGGGAATGATAAGGAAGGCCACTGTCCCCTCCTCTCTATCCCCACTGTACCATCCAAGTCCTGATGAGCTCTCTCCTGGACCCAGGTCTTTCCATTGGTTCCCCACTGTCTGCTGTCTTCAGCCTCAATCTGTCCCTAGCCCAGACAGTCTGTCCCTAGCTCAGTCCCTACACTGCTGTCTGATGGTCCTTCTAAATTACTTGAATCTTTTCTTTGCCAGAAGTTCTCAGACTCCCCAGTGTGAATGAAAACAGAGGTAAAGAAAAGTTTTAGGAGACAGAGATGGTAGTTTGGTGGCAGACATGAGCCCTCTTTCTAGAAGAACCACCTTCCTTCCTATACCCATGCATCTATCTCCTTTCCTTTCATGGGAAAACCAATTCTAGGAAGACTCAGTAACTGAGACACTTCACTGTATGCCCAACCCTATCTGAGGCACCACTGTGAACTTGGAGATGATCAGACACAGACCCTTTACTCAAGGAGTACACAGTCCGATGGAAGAAAAGGAAGTAGAAACAAATAATTGCGGCAAAGAGGACAATGCTATCCTAAAAGATCACTGTTCACAGTGATCTGAGAGGGGATGGGGCTGGAGCCCAACTATATGTGGTGGGATTGGGGAGGAACTGGGGGGATATTTGCGCTAGTCCTTGGAGGATGATTAGGCGTTTCCCAGGAACAAAAGGAGGGGAAGAAATGAAAAAGCTTTTCCTATGTTATAAACCATGTTGTGCAAAGACTTATGGAAGACAGTTGTGGAATGGTTGGAAAATGAGGCATAATTAGAGAGTGGGTGGGACAAGGTAAGAAATTTGAGTGGATGTAAGACCTCACACTGTGTCATCAGACCTGCCCCTCTCTCTGTCCCTATCTCTCTCCCCCACCCCTTGTCTCTTCTTCCCTGACATTGGTCTCATTTTCTCTTATTTGAAGGATCATCTTCCATGTAAAGTGGTAGGGAAGAAGTTAGCGTTACATACCGCAGCTTTAGACTTAGATTATCCCAGATGAAGGAGCTCAAAGGGAAAAGCTTTTTTCAGCTTCAATGTATGCTAATCCCAAGAAAGGACCCAGATTGACCAGTCTGAGACATGTGCCCACCTCCAAGGCTAACCCCTGGTCACCACTATCAAAGATGTATTTGATCAGGCCTGGATAATGTGACTGTGGCAGGGCTCTCGGATTTCTGCCTTTTCCAAAATCACATGCTTAGAATAAGGGAGAAGTTCCCCCAAAAAGGTTGGTTGCTGTAACCAGAAGACAGGAGAAGGTTTTAGACAGATAAAACTATGGTTGTCTGCTTCATTTGTGAATTCCCCTCCTCCAGGGATACCTTGGTGACTCTCTGGGAGTACCAGGGATTTCCTGACCTACTCTTTATCCAGGGGGACTTGTACACAACATCTCCTCAAGGAGGACTTATTGATAATTACTTTTGGCACATCTAAAAAGGAAAAATTAAAAAATATAGAGATGAAAGAAAAAGAGTATAACCTGGCAAGCTGGGAATTCAGACACTGTATCAGCTTTGAAACAACTCATTTGGATGAAATGTCTTGCTGCCCTTGTGAGTCTGAAGAAAGAATAAGAAGACACTCAAAGAACATGTGGAGTGTGTGCAGCTGCGTTTGCACCAGGAAGCAGAGCTCAGCTGAAGAGCTGCAGTCAGCATCCGAGATAGGAGGAGCCTGTCCTGGCTTTGATGCTGTTGGGATAATGGAGCCACAGTGCAAGCACAGGGCCTTTTATTGACAGGGTAAAAAGAAGCCAGCTGGGGTTTGTCTATAGCCGAGCTTCTGATTCTATCCCATACTTCTGAAGAATACCCTCTTTGTTACTTTGCTGCAGGTGGCACCTGTCATTACAGGACGTGGAAATAGGATAAACAGCCCTGAGCTCCTTAAGAGATGCCCCTTCCTCAAATGTCTCAAACAGCTCTCCAAGTTCATGTCTTGCGTGCCCTCTCACTCTGTCTCTTTCAATCGGAGGATTCAACTGAACAAGGAGGATGGTGGTGGCCACAGAGCTCTGTGTTCTAATAAAGTATCACGAATTTTTGTTACAAGATGACAGTCTCAACGTTGCTGCAGCTCCTCTCCCATAACAAATCCCTAAAAATTATAGGAAATAAAATAAAAAATAAATTCAAAATGAGGCTCCAAATCAAGAAATGAAGCCCTCAGTGGGTCCAGAAGCAATGGAGAATTCTTTAAAAGCAGAACGTAAGTGGGATTGGTATAAAAAGGGAAACTATAATGCAAAAGGCACAGAGGAAGTTCTACTGAAAAATACCTACTTGCCTGGAGGGGGTAGAAACAGCAAAGAGGAGGAGACCCAGGGTGACTGAGCAGGTGCCATCAGGTTCATTGGTCTGACTACAATTCCCTCCCCTAAGGGCGGCCAGCCATTACTGGGGTTATTACTTCCAGGAAAAAGTGATGTTGCAAGAATCTGGAATGGAGAAATAGGCCAGACATAGGGGGCTGAGAACAACCAGGAGGAAAGAGAGCATCCATTCCCAGAACACTATTACCTCACAAAGCTATCCAGAGGCAAGTCCCATCACTTCCCCAACCTCCCTAAAAAGGGCAGATCAGTCCAAGAAGTGGGTACCATTCCTCTTCTAGGACAGGCTGCATGAACATATAGAGCAGAGCCAAACACAGAAACTCAGCTGCACATCCACTTCCACCATTGACTCAAGGAAAGCCGGCACCATGAAAGAGAAACAGCAAACTTAAATCCAGAACCTATACCTGGTGACTCAGAGGTATGAGAGTAGACAGAACAGAACTTTAGAATAAGGAAAATTAAAATCACATAGAGGTAAAAGGACTCATATTGGTAAAATGTCAACTAGAGATCATGAAAATTAGAAATTTAGTGAACAAAAAGAAAAATCCCAATACATCAGTCAAATGGTAGAATGCACACAATTGAAAATGGAATTAGTGAGCTGGAAGATTAAGCCCAAGAATTCTCTGAGAATGCAGCAAAAAGAAACAAAGAAGTGAGATAAGTCAGACAGAGGAAGACAAATACTGTAGGATCTCACTTATGTGGGATCTAAAAAAATGAACTCATAGAATCAGGGAGAAGACTGGTGGTTGTAGGGGCAGAGGGCAGTGGGGGAAGGGGAATGAGTGAAGGTGGTCAGACAAACTCCAGTTGTAAGATAAATAAGTTCTGGGGACTCATAATCAGAAAAATCCTGAACTATTCATTTGAAATTTGCCAGAAGAGTAGGTCTTAAATGTTCTCATCACAAGGAAACATTTTGTAACTGTGTGAGGTGGTGAGTGTTAACTAGACTTATTGTGATAATCATTTCCCAATATATACAGATATCAAATCATTATGTTTTAAAGAATCGTGGAAAACAGATAAGAAACCTTTAACATCCATTTAAAAGGTATTCTCAAAGAAAGGAATATTTAAAGAAATAATAGAAGACCCCAGAACTAAAGGAAGATAAGACTCTGCATATTTTAAAGTGTACCACACATCCAAATTACAGAACATCAAGGGGGAAAGAAAGTCAGAAAAGCAAAGGAAAAAAAGGAAACAGAAAAGGAAATCCATCTACAGAGTGAAAAGAGTCAGAATGCCATCAGACATCACTTTAACTACAAGAAAAATTAGAAGTTCTAGTTGAAAATTACCTCAAGTCTAAAATTCTATAGCCAGGCGAGATTTCACTCAAGAGTGAAGACAAATGAGGCACATCTGGGTAGCTCAGTCCGTTAAGTGCCCAACTTTGCTCAGGTCATGATCTCACAGTTCGTGATTTCAAGTGCCGCATCGGGCTCTGTGCTGACAGCTCAGAGCCTGGAGCCTGCTTCGGATTCTGTGTCTCCCTCTCTCTCTGCCCCTCACCCATTCATTCTCTCTCTCTCTCTCTCTCTCTCTCTCTCTCTCTCTCTCTCTCTCTCTCAAAAATAAACATTAAAAAAAATTTTTTTTTAAAGAGTGAAGACAAATGATATTTTCAGAGATAATATGCTTTGGAAAAACATATAATTCACATTCTCTAAAAAAATAGATTAGATATAGATATAGATATAGATATAGATATAGATATAGATATAGATATAGATATAGATATGTATCAGTAGAAGATGTCTTATAAGAAGGATAAAATCCAGGAGGGAGAGGTGAGATACATGAAGCAGTGACACATAAAGGAAATAAATTAGTAAAAGTTATGTTAAATCTACTGTGTTGATTGTTTTAATGTAAACTGTAGATTGGAGCATGGAGGGAGCAGGAAAGTAAAATCATACTAATACTCTTGTTTTCAAAGAGGCAGAATATAGATATTCATATGTATAGTAGTTCATAAAAAATGTTGATTTATGTTTTAAAATATCTTTGTAATGCCCAACACTAAAACTAGGGAGAAACATCACAAAATAACTACCAACCTTTATCCCTCATGAATATACATGCAAAATCCTCCAAAAAAGATACTAGCACACTGAATACAGCAACATTTAAATTTTTTTTTTATTTTTGAGAGAGGGGGAGGGGCAGTGGGGGGAAGAGAGAGTGAGAGACAAAGAGAATCTTAAGCAGGCTCCACACAGAGCCCGACCGAAGACTTGATCTCACAACAGTGAGATCACGACCTGAACCAAAATCAATAGTTGAATACTTAGCCAACTGAGCCACCCACACACCCTATGAATACAGCAACATTTAAAAACGATTATGCAGGGGCGCCTGGGTGGCGCAGTCGGTTAAGCGGCCGACTTCAGCCAGGTCACGATCTCGCGGTTCGTGAGTTCGAGCCCCGCGTCGGGCTCTGGGCTGATGGCTCAGAGCCTGGAGCCTGTTTCTGATTCTGTGTCTCCCTCTCTCTCTGCCCCTCCCCCGTTCATGCTCTGTCTCTCTCTGTCCCAAAAATAAATAAACATTGAAAAAAAAAAAAATTTAAAAAAAAAAAAAAAACGATTATGCACAATGGGGCGGCTGGGTGGCTCAGTCGGCTAAGCATCCAACTTCAGCTCAGGTCATGATCTCATGGTTCTTGAGTTCAAGTCCCACATTGGGCTCTGTGCTGACAGCTCTGAGCCTGGAGCCTGCTTTGGATTCTGTGTGTGTCTCTCTCTCTGCCCTCTCCCACTATGTTCTGTCTCTCTCTTTCTCAAAAATAAATAAACATTAAAATTTTTTTAAAAAAACATTATGCACATTGACCAAGTGAGATTTATCCCAACAATGTAAAATTGGTTTAACATCCCCAAATTAATCAATATAATGCACTATATTAATAAAATTAATGACACAAGTTTTGTAATAATATCAACAAATGCAGAAAACACATTTGAAAAAATCTAACACCCTTTGATGACCAAAAAAGTACTCAGAAAACTTAGAAGAGAAACTTCCTCAATCTGGTAGAGTATCTGTGAAAAAACCAACAGCCGACATCAGACTTTATGGTGAGAGACTAAATCCTTTATCCCTAAGATCAGAAATAAGACAAGGATGGCTTCTCTTACCATTTCTATTTAGTATTATACTGGATATTTATTATATTAAATCTTTAGAAGAGACAAATCTATAGAGAAAGAAGGTTGATTAGTGGTTGCCCAGGGCTGGGAAGGGAGAGAGAGATTGCCATTGGGTGCAAAGTTTCTTTTTGTGGCAATATAAATATTCTGAAGTTAGATTATGATAGTGGTTGCACAACTCCGTAAATAGAGTAAAAACCATTGAATTGTACACAGTAAATGGGTAGCGTTTATGGTGTGTAAAGTATATGTCAATAAGGCTATTAAATGTAATGATAACAATTAGAAGACAGATGAACTATTTCGAACAAATAGAACATATTTTTTTAAAAAATAGGAGTCAAGAAAACTTGATGAAGACAAGAGAGTGCAAGAATTGGAGAAAGGAAAAAGCAATTAGAAATCACAATAAATTGAAAATGCAAACCATGAAATAGGAACAAATCCAAATTTAGTAGTCACCATTAATATTAAGGCATTAGGGGCGCCTGGGTGGCGCAGTCGGTTAAGCGTCCGACTTCGGCCAGGTCACGATCTCGCGGTCCGTGAGTTCGAGCCCCGCGTCAGGCTCTGGGCTGATGGCTCGGAGCCTGGAGCCTGTTTCCGATTCTGTGTCTCCCTCTCTCTCTGCCCCTCCCCGGTTCATGCTCTGTCTCTCTCTGTCCCAAAAATAAATAAAAACGTTGAAAAAAAAAATTAAAAAAAAAAAAGAAAAAAATATTAATGCATTAAATTCACCTATAAGAGACAGACTTAGATTATATTTAAAAAATCTACCCATTTGTTAGTTTCAAGAAACAGACAAAACACAATTTCCTCTGAAAACAAAGCAGTGGAGGGCACTTGGGTGGCTCAGTCAGTTGAGTGTCCGACTCTTGATCTCAGGTCATGATCTCACAGTTCCTGAGTTTGAGCCCCCATCAGGCCCTGACAGTGCAGAGCCTGCCTAGGATTCTGTCTCTCCCCCTCTCTGCCCCTCACCCGCTCTCTCTCTCTCAAAATAAATAAACTTAAAAAAAAAAAGCAGTGGAAAATGCTTATTTAGAAATGGCTAACAAACTGAAAGCAGATATAATTGTGTAAAATAAAATTCCAGGAGAAAAGCACTGAAGGAAAGATGTATATACACTTCATAGTGATAAATGCAGCCAAGAAAAAGTAACTATTGTGTACCCAAAATATAGCTACAAAATAGTTGAAGCAAAAATCGACAGAATTACAAGAGCGAACTTAAAGGTAAAAAAAAAATCACTGTTGAGGGGTGCCTGGGTGGCTCAGTCGGTTGGGCGGCCGACTTCGGCCCAGGTCATGATCTCACAACTCATGAGTTCGAGCCCCGCATCAGGCTCTGTGCTGACAGCTCAGAGCCTGGATCCTGCTTCAGATTCTGTGTTTCCCTGTCTCTCTGCCCCTCCCGTGCGCACACCCTGTCTCTCTCTGTCTCTCAAAAATAAACAAACATTAAAAAAAAAATCACTGTGGAAGACTTGAACAAACCTCTCCAGAAAACAAAATCGAGCAGACAGAAACCAAATAAGGATATAAAGAATCTTAGTAGTAATATATCAGTAGGCTTGATACAATATTTAGAGAATTTTATACCCAATAAACAGAGATTCTACATCATTTTGTAACACATGTGCAATAGTAAAATTTGTCTTGGACAATGCCACCAATGAAAAGCAACAAATTCCAAAGAGTTAACTTTATAAGCAAAGTTCACTAACCATTATGCAATAAAATTAGAAGTTAACTAGGAGATAGATGTTCAAAAATAAAGAAATAAAAACAAAAGACATCAAAATATAAACACACACACATTTATTTTTGTGTCATTTTTTTGACTAAAGAAAAATCAAAATGGAAACTTTTTGTTTAGTGAAGTACAAAAGGAACAATAAGACAAACTCAAAGAAAAAAATATTTTTAACGTATTATTAAAATAGTTGACATACAATGGTAACTAGTTTTGATATGTTAACATATAGATTTGACGATTCTGTACATTACTCAGTGCCCACCATAGTAAGTATAGTCACCATCTGTCACAATACAAAGTTATTACAATATTATCGACTATATTCTCTCTTCTGTACCTTACATATCTGTGATTTACTTATCTTGTAACTGAAGCTTAGTACCTCTTAATCCCCATCAACTATTTCAACCATCCCTTTCTACCTCCCCTCTGGCAACCACCAGTTCTCTGTATTTAAGAGTTTGTTCATTTGTTTTGGTTTTTATTTTTATCTTTATTTTAATGTTTATTTTTATTTTTGAGAAAGAGGCAGAGCATGAGCAGGGAAGGGGCAGAGAGAGAGGGAGATACAGAATTCGAAGCAGGTTCCAGGCTCTGAGCTGTCAGCACAGAGCCTGATGCAGGGCTTGAACCCACAAACCGTGAGATCATGACCTGAGCCGAAGTCGGATGCTAACTGACTGAGCCACCCAGGTGCCCCTATTTGTTTTGTTTTTTATATTCTACATATAAGTGAAACAAAATGGTATTTCTCTTTGTCTGACTTATTTCACTTAGCATAATACCCTCTAGGTCCATCCCTGTTGTGGCAAATGGCAAGATTTCATTCATTCTTTTTATGGATGAATATTATTCCATACACACACACACACACACACACACACACACACATACATACATACCACATTTTCCTTATCCATTCATTTATCATTGGACTTTTGGGTTGCCTTCACATCTTGGCTATTGTAAATAGTGCTGCAATATAAACATAGAGGTGCACATATCTTTTCAAATTAGTGTTTTCATTTTCTTTAGGTAAATACCCAGTAATAGAATTACTGAATCATATGGTGTTCCTATTTTTAATTTTTGGTGGGAAACTCCATACTGTTTTCCACAGTGGTTGCCCCAATTTACATTCCCTGCAAAAGTGCGCAAGGGTTCCTTTTTTCCCACATCCTCATCAACACTTGTTATTTCTTGTCTTTTTGATACTAGCCATTCTTACTAGTGTGAGGCCACATCTCATTGTGGTTTTGATTTGCATTTCCCTGTTGATTAGTGATATCTTTTCATGTGTCTGTTTGTCATCTGCATGTCTTCTTTGGAAAAATGTCCTCTGCTCATTTTTAAACCAGATTTTTTTCTTGGTAGAGGGTTGTATAAGTTCTTTATATATTTTGGATATTAACCTTTTACTGGAATTACCATTTGCAAGTATCTTCTCACATTCAGTAAGTTGTTTTGTTTATGGTTTCCTTTTTTGTGCAAAAGCTTTTATTTTGGTGTAATCCCAATATTTTATTTTTGCTTTTGTTTCCCTTGCCTGAAGAGACATATTCATAAATATGTTATTAAGGCCAGTGTCCAAGAGATTAATGCTTATGTTTTATTTTAGGACTTTTTTGGTTTCAGGTTTCACATTTAAGTCTTTAATCTATTTTGAGTTTTATTTTTATGTATGGTATAGGAAAGTGATCCAGTTTCATTGTTTTTGCTTGTAGCTCTCCAGTTTTCTCAACACTATTTACTGAAAGACTGCCTTTATCCCCATTGTATATTCTTGCCTCTTTTGTCGTAGTTTGTATGACCATATAGGCATGAGTTTATTTCTGTGCTATGTATTCTGTTCCTTGATCTATTTGTTTTGTGTCAGTACCATGCTGTTTTGATTACTTTAGCTTTGTAGTGTATCTTGAAATCTGGGCTTGTGATACCTCCAGCTTTGTTCTTCGTTTTCAAGAGTGTTTTGACTATTTAAGGTCTTTTGTGATTCCATATAAATTTTAGGGTTATTTGTTTTAGTTCTGTAGAAAATGTTACTGATATTTTGATAGGGATGGTGTTTCATCTGTAGATTGCTTTGGGTAGTATGGAATTTAAAAAATGTTAATTCTTCCAATCCATGAGCATGGTATAGCTTTCCATTTGTTTGTGTCATTTCAATTTCTTTCATCAATATGTTATAGCTTTCAGGGTATAGGTCTTTCACTTATTTGGTTGAATTTATCCCTAGGTATTTTATTATTTTTGGTACAATTATAAATGGGATTGTTTTCATAATTTCTCTTAGTGCTACTTCATTATTAGTATATAGAAATGCAGAAGATCTCTGTTTATTAATTTTGTATCCTGCAACTTTACTGAATTCATTTATTAGTCCTAATGGTTATTTTGGTGGAATCTTTAGGATTTTCTATATATAGTATGTCATCTGCAAATAGTGACAGTTTTTCTTATTCCTTACCAATCTGAGTGCTTTTTATTTCTTTTTAATGTCTGACTTTTTAAAATGTGTACTGAAAGAATTTTTTTTTAAATAAAAGCAGAAATTAAGGAAACACAAAACCTGTTCCGTACCACTGGTGGTTGCTCTGGCTGGTTTTCCCCAGATGGAGTCTGGGACTTTTTGATGTTTTTGTGATTTGGTATTGGGAAAATGGCACAGTTTAAATGAACACTGTCCTTGATCAGCTAAACTAGAGACCCTGGATTTCTAAGGATATCTCAAGCAGGTCAGACTTTTACCATAATTCCTGAAGTATAGGAGTATAGTGTCTCATTTTAGGCAATTCTGTAGATTGTCTACTGACCTTGAGTTGACCTTCTCCTTAAAATAGACATCAGAATATCTCTCATTCTGAATGTACTATCTGGCTTTTCTTTCTTTTAAATTGCCTTTGTGGAATAAGATATTTCATGACCTTTTCCACCACTAGTGGTAGATTAAAATGATTTGAAAGTATTAGAAGTGGAATATGTGTGAAGGAGTGCCCTCCTTTCTGCAAAATGGTTTTCAGAGTAAAGAGTTCTATGCAATATATTAGAATATGTAGATTGTTTAATCACACTTTGCTCATGTTTATTATTATAAGAAAATAAGCTAGTTCTTCCTACTGGGGCTTGTTATGATTGCTGAGAGTATGTGAAATTGTATGACAAATATTAACTGAGTGCCACTACATGCCTGACACTGTGCTAGGTATATAACACATATACAGCTTCTGATCTTCTGGAGCTGCTAGTCCTGTTTCCTGGAGCATGCCTACCATTAAAAAAAGCATTATTTCCTTGTGGGCTGGGGAGCTGAGAGATTCCACTAAGACTCAAAATGTGGCCTCTTGAAGTCTGAATACAGTGAAAGGGCATAATACATGATGAAGCAGAAGCAGTGGTCCTGAGGCAAGACAGACAATGAACCCCCAGAGGAGCGTCATTTTCACAAATTCACCATGGTCTAGAGGCTTGGATCCACAGTCTTGGAAGTCCAGAAAATGATCTTATCAATACACCTAGAAACAAGAGATTCTCAGTGACATGCTGATAGTAATTTCACATAAGATTGATTTTTAAATGCCAATTTACCAC
Source organism: Puma concolor (assembly GCF_028749965.1). Taxonomy (NCBI): domain Eukaryota; kingdom Metazoa; phylum Chordata; class Mammalia; order Carnivora; family Felidae; genus Puma; species Puma concolor. The sequence continues at coordinate 68,433,123 of NC_141679.1, forward strand.
TTTCCTGTGGCCAGAGTCATCCTGTTCTCTATCTGCCACACTGTTTTCCCAGTACTAAGGTACCTGGAAACTTGAGTGAGTCCTCAGAAGATTGCTTGGAGGGCATAGAAACATCATGAAGAGAGATGACTAATTGTGACATTTTCATCTGTGGAGAAATTACCACACGACAGTGAATGCTCTTGACAGAATAAAACTTAGTTTGTGTCTACTGTGAACCTTTTCGGTTTTTTTTCTGTTTTATCAGTGTACAAATAGGTCTTTTTTAATCACTACTTCTGTATCTTCTTTTCCTGGTACTCATACTATAGCTAGCAGATACAAGAGGTAATACTATTTGGGCACTGTACTGATATACTGTATATATCAGCATTGTATATATGAGCTCATGTTATCCTCAAAACCTCCTTATGGGTATATACTTTTATGACTTCCCTCAGTTTTCAGTTGAGGAAAATGAGGCAGGAAAAGTTAACATAAACTGCTCCAAGTCACCCGCTGTTAAGTGGCAGAACCAGAATTCAAATCCAGGTTTTCTGGCTCCAGATTTTGATTGCTCTGTCTTCTCTCATAGTCTCTCTCACAGTCATCTTTCAGTAAAAATTCAATCAATAACTGTTTATGTGAGTTGTTAGACTTAGTAGATCAGAGACAACTAAGAACAGCAGGATGAAAAAAGCCAGCTATCTTTTTTTTTAATATATGAAATTTATTGTCAAATTGGCTTCCATACAACACCCAGTGCTCATCCCAAAAGGTGCCCTCCTCAATACCCATCTCCCACCCCCCATCAACCCTCAGTTTGTTCTGTTTTTAAGAGTCTCTTATGCTTTGAAGGCCAGCTTTCTTTAAACAGCTGTCCTTTCCTCATTAATCCCTAGAACCTCAAATGGGGGAGGGGGAAAGTAAAAAAAAAAACAAAACAAAAAACTATTGAACCAAATGCAAAGAGGAACTGAAATACTTTCTGCAGGTCAAAGTCTAATACAAAAGGTGATTCACGGTATTCATAAGTCTTATTCCAAAGGGAATAAGAGGCCCATTAAACATATGAAGAACTTTCCAGAAGCTAGGCCACTTGTAAATAACAGAAGTCAGGAACCTAAACACCTTCTAGCACCATGGAAAGGCACTGAAGATACAAAGCCCTTGAAGAACTCATGGCAGCAGGACTTGGGGTTGGGGGAGGTGGGAAAACCACAGTTAAACCAATGAATGCAATAAAATATTAGGACAGAGTACCTGGTACACAACTGACACTTAATAAATGCTCATTAAAAAATAAATAAATGCTTATTGAAAGAATGGTACTAAGTCATTCTAACAGATGACTCTTTTGTTCAAGGACCTTCTCTAGGTGATAGTTGAAAAACTTACACAGGGTCTGCTTCAGATCATCAAACCTATTTTCTATATTTGCTGACTTAGGAAACAAGAAATATTTCAGTGTATTTCAACTCTGTAACAAGTCAGGTTATGATTTATCATCATGCATTTACCATCTTCAAAATTAATTATTGAACCTCAAATGCCTTTGAATTCCAAAGTTCTAAACTGGAATATAAAGAGGGTCCTAATATCTGAGAGAGGAGCTGAGAATGAAGTACAGAGTCACCTTTGAAAGGCAAAGCCCCTGGGAGACTTGTGTAGGGTGCCCTTTGATGGAGTCAGGGCATGAAGTAATGGTAAAAAGGTAGCTCCATTCAAATAAACAGACATTCGTTAAGTTCCTGCTATGTGGCAGGTCAATGGAGGTGTGGAGGATACAAATGTATCCTTTATTTCACTGACCTCTAGTCGCCAATGATTCTGCCACCATTCGTTCTGGACAACCCAGGTAACATCTCACAGAGGCTCATTAATGCGTCTTATTCCAGCCCAGATCAGTGAAATGTATTGACAATGTCTCCTCTACCTGATACCTTGTGAGAAGTATCTTTTCTTCCAGTGCCCACCACTGAGTGACCCCACAAGACTTGGGCATGACCACTCATCTCCTTTGTGGTATGTGATGTCCCTTGAACTATATAAGGGGCCAATGTTTTCTGCAGCCTTCAGCATACCAAAGCCATTGCTTTCCACATAAAAGTGAAGACAAGGTCCCACTCCAAAGTCATCTTTTGCCACATCTTATAACCTAGGACCCAAAGAAGTCTCATAAAGTCATAATTGAAACAGCTTCTTCACCTCCTGCTTGTGGTGGGTTCTAGAAATTGTCCATGGAGGAGTGTTGGAGAACCAATCTCTGGGACAAGCCTTATGCTCTCCTAATTGCCCTTTTCACTCACACATGTTCTTCTCTGTCTTTCCTTTAAACTGCTTGTGCAAATTGTCACTAACCCATTACAAATGCCTTGACTTTTCTAAATTCTTCTGTAAGAGACCTCTTTGGTCCCACTAGAATTCCTCAATACAAAGATAAATAAGACTTGGTCCCATCTCTCAAAGCACTGGTGCACCCTAGATGAATTTCTGTTGTGTCACTACTCGTCTGAGGGTCAGGGCTGCAGACCAAAAAGAGGCAGCAGTTCAGTAAAATGGAGACACCGTTACACCAGATATCCAAAGAGCCCTTCTGCACTCCTTGGATGTTTGTTACCAGCCACATGGCCTTCAGAAAATCACTTCACTTTTCACGTTCAGTTACTGATTTAAGAGAAGAAACAAACAAAACCTGTTCTCTGCCTCATGGGAGGGCTGTGACAATCAAGAGGTGATGCATGTGAAGGAGTTTGGTAAACAGCAGACTCCATATGCTGCTCACCTGGGCAGTTAGTGCCTTCTCCTCCCCTCCCAAAGCACTTAGATCTGTTCTCTAACACAACGTTTATCACACTGCAGGGTATCTGTTTATACGACTGATCCCCACAGTATACTGTCAGCCACAAGAAGGCAAGGGTGTCCTCCTATTCAGTTTTGGATTACCTGCCCCTGGTGTGGTGTCAGTCATGACACATTCACAAAGTACATGTTGCCTGCCTGCCTGAATTAATGTATTGAATGCAAAAATGTTAATTATACTCTGGTGTTCTGAATAATTTTGGACAAATCACATCACCTTCAGAACTTGAGTTTTCCTAATTGCTAGTAGGAAGAATATGTTAATGAGGGTTAGGAAGATATATGACTTTCACATCATATGAATTTAACCCAGAGATATCCTGTAGTGTTCAGCTAAAAATTCTTCCATTGTACAGACGAGGACATCAAATCTAAGAAAATGTGTATGATGTGTTGAAGGACACGTGGTGACCATTGGAGCCAGAATCCAGATCTCTTGACCACCAGGTCAGTGCTCTTTATAGCACTTTTTGAGATCCTCAAACAACAGTGACACGGTTACCACAGGATGATTTTATCATCCAGAGCATCATGTTGTGTTCCAGATAATAGATCTGTTCCTGGCAGAAAATAGATACTGTGGTCAATAAGGAGATACTCCTTGGTGAGAAGGAGCCTTGAACTGAGAACAAAACTGCATAGTATTGGTCAAGGTGGGTATTAGTTACTCTGAATGAATCAAACTTGAAGAGTGGCAGATGGATTCCCGTGCACCACAACCCCACAATGAAATTAAATGACTTTATTCAGCAAATACTTAAGAAACTTAACAAGGCTGGGTGTCCTGTAAAGCACTGCATTGCAAAGAGAAGAGGCTGGGTAAGTTAAAGCAATGCCCCGAAGTAGGTGTCAATTCCAGAATCAGTCATCCACTCAATGTTCATTCTTCAAGCTCTTACTGTAAACCCTGATGCTTGGTGATGGACTGTCAAGGGGTTGAGGTGTGGTCTCTGTTCCCCACCCTCCTCAGCCCTGTGTGGACCATTTAGTTGAAAAGAGATGAGATAGTTGAACAGATGAGCACAAGGAAAGGTTGGATTAGCTGGCAGACTGTGTGCATAATGCCCTGAAGGGCATGAAGGGAGGAGTGGCCTATCATACCTGTGGGGTGGGCAGGAAAACGTAAGAAGTTGGTCAGGGAAGGAGTGGACTTTTAAAATGAGTCTGCAGGGGTGCCTGGGTGGCTCAGCTGGTTAAGCATCTGACTCCTACTTTGGCTCAGGTCATGATCTCACTGCTCAGTTCATGAGTTTGAGCCCCGCAATGGGCTCTGTGCTGAAGCATGGAGACTGCTTGAGATTCCCTCTTTCTGCCCCTCCCCTACTTAAAAAAATGAAACTAGAAAAATAAAATGAGTCTGCAAAAATGAATAGCTGTTTGCCTGTCAGGCAATGAGAGTGGAAGGGGAGAATTATACCAGCAGATGAAGAACATGGAGGCTTAAATTGGCTTGGCATATTTGGGCAACTGAAAGGAGTTTGGTGTGGCAAAGGGCATGAGGGGAATTAAGAAGGAAGAGGTAGGCATGAGGAAGAGGTAGGCAAAATCCTTCTCATTTCAGATAAAGGATTTGTATTTTATCTTTGTGATCAAAGTGTCATGCTTGAATCCATGGCTGAGCTTCAAGGGATCCACAAACCTCTGGAAATTACACTTAAGTTCTTGTGTGTCTATATGTATATAAATGTTACTGGGAGGAGTAGCTTCATATTTATTATTCGGTGCATCCCTACCACCACATCCTCTCTAAACACAGACATCATTAAAAACCAGCCATCTAAGGGTGCCTGGGTGGCTCAGTTGAGCGTCTGACTCTTGGTTTCAGCTCAGGTCATGATCTCACAGTTCGTGGGTTCGAGCCCCTTGGCTCTGCGCTGACAATGTGGAGCCTGCTTGGGCATCTCCCTCTTTCCTTCTCTCTCTACCCACCTCTCTGTCTCTCTCAAAAATAAGTAAACTTTTAAAATATATAGTGGTCTAGGAGATGACGAATTAGCGAAGGATTTTCAGAAGGTTGTTGTGAGATCAGAAACATGTTTAAGACTGAGATTTCTGGTACCAGTGTGGAGAGTATACAGGTGAGTGAGGCTGGAGACAGGGAGATGGTAGGGAAAATGCTGTAATGGTCCAGGTAGGAAACAGTGAAGCCTAAACTATGATGGTGCCAGTGGGTTGCAGAGCAGGTCCCTTAAATAGTTGACTTTTAAAATAGCTTCTTTTCTTTCAGCTACCCTCTAGACCCTACAACGTAATGAACAAAATAAAATCCTATATTTAGAATTAAAATAGCTTATTTAGTATTATTTTCAGACTCGAAGATGGTGCATGAGTTTTCTATTGCCACTGTAACAAATTACCACAAGCTTAGTGGTTTAAGACAACACAAATTTATTCAGAAGTCCAACATGAGTGTCAGTGGGCTAAGATAAACATGTCAGCAGGGCTGCCTTCCTTTTTAAAGGCTCTAGAGGAGAATTATTTATGTGCCTTTTCCCACTTCTAGGGGTTACTTACATTCCTTGGCTTGTGGCCCCTTTCCTCTGTCTTCAAAGCCAGCAAGGCTACATCTGTCTGACCACTCTTCCACAGTTACATCTCTCTCTGACAACAACCAAGAAAGGTTCTGTTTAAGGGCCCATGTGATTATGTTGGCTCCAGCTGTGCAATCTTCCCATCTCTTAATCACATATGCAAAAATCTCTTTTGTTGTGTAAAATAACTATTCACAGATTGTGGACATCTTGGTAGGGGGATGCACTATTCTGCCTACCTCAGATGGACACTCAGAACCAGAAAGGCGGGGGTGGGGAGGTGGTGTTGTCTGAGGCCTGAAAACATGTAAGCAGTAGAGTTGGGATGAGGACCCAGATCTCGTGAGCCTCAGTCCTGGGCAGATTCCAATTCCTGGTGCAATTAGACCATGTGTGAATTACTTGTCACTGCACTCAGTAGAGGATGACTGAGTAGATGGCACTTGCCTAGGTCCTCTCCAGTGTATGATGTCTAAGGGATGTGCTGGTTCCTATTTGTTGGCCAGGGTGGCTGTGATATGGCCTATAGAGGGCAAAAGGTCACCACTTCTGTGTTGCCTGGTTTTAGTTAGCACTGACCACATCTGCGAGTCTACATCCTGGGACAGCTTCTCATCTGTATGCCACATTTCAGTGATCAGAGCTCATCCACCATGAGGCTGTTTTAGGCACATGGCATGGTGCAAGGGAAGATTTACAGAGGTGGAGTTGAGAGCCCAGGGTGCTCCTTCTGTTGACCTGAACTATGTGATTTCATTTGAGACTCATTATTCTCCTTTGTGAAATGAGATTACATAGTCCCTATGTGTAGAATGTGGAGATGATTTCTACAGGACTGGCAAGTAAAGTAGAATGGATATATGACAATCATAGTAAGAGATCCTTCTCTTCTTTGATTCTCAGTCCTTGATGCAGCCTTGGAACTTGGCATTCAACAGTTCACCTGCACTGGAATGTAGCAGCCAGAGATACCAGATTTTTGTAGGGAAGAGGGTCTGTCCAGGCTCTGAAGAAGCATTGCGACCACAGGTTGTGATGGATTCTACACACCATCTATGTCAGCTCACCAAGACTTTCTGGTTAAGCTAAGGGATTTCTAGAGTCTCTATACTACTAAAACAGATTTATGTGTATTTCTGTGTTTCTGGGTGGCAAACATGAACACAGTTTCAAAAATCTAGAAGTAGCTGTTGCAGCTTCTCTAACGTAGCCCATCAATCTCAAGAACTAACCAAAAGGGAAGTAGAAGGAACAGGAAGGGACTGGAATAAACTCTTTGGGCTCTGGCTTTGTAGTAGCAGATAGGACATTCAAGAATTTGAAAAAGTAGAGATTAGCAAGAAGTGGGACAGGATTAAAGAGAAGGAAGGCTTTAAGATTTTCAAAACCCTATAGGTTTTGAGTGAACCTATAGGTTGACTGAGTGAACTCCAAACAGGCTAAAATGAAAGAAATTCATCCCCAAACTCACTGTCATCATCAAACTTCTAAAAACTAAAGACAAAAAAGTTTTCAAGCAACTAGAGAAAATAGCACCTTACTTTTAAGGAAAAAGAAAAATTTACATGAAAGCATATTTATGATCAGAAACCATAGTGACAGGAAGGAAATAGCACATTTTCTTTGCAGAGAGAAAAGAACTTTCAATACAGAATCCAATATCCCAAGAAAATGTCCTCCAGGAATGGAGGATAAGTCAAGACATTATCAGATAAAGAAAAACTAAGAGAATTTGAACATTATTATCTCTTTTAAGAAGAAAGGGGCTCCTGGGTGACTTAGTCGGTTAAGCGTCTGACTCTTGATTGCAGGTCAGGTAATGATCTCATGGTTTTTGAGTTTGAGCCCTGCATCATCAGACTCTGTGCTGACAGCACAGAGCCTGCTTGAGGTTCTCTCTGTCTCCCTCTGCCCCTCCCCTGCTCACATTCTCCCTCTCTCTCTCAATAAAATAAGTAAACTTTAAAAAAAGAAGAAACTAAAGATCAGAGAGTTACTTTGTACCAAAAACACACAGCCAGAAAGCAGTGAAAGTGAAATTTGAACCCAAATTTGTTTGACTCCCGAATTCACCTTCTTTTCAAGATACTTTCTCATAACTTGCATGTGTGAAAATAGTCATTATTGATTTTGAAGGTTATCCTTTCAACACTGACCATGTGTGAGTTTTATTTTCATTATTTGTTTCATTCCAAAATGTAGGAGATTCATTCATTCATTCTTTTCTTCATTTAGTATGGATTAAGGACTATCTCTATACCTATCATTTCTAGAGGTGAATCAGACGAAGCATACATAGAGCCAGGATGTATACGACATGTGTCTGTCACCTTCCCAATACTAGTGACAGACAACACAAGTCAATGTAGCACTCATCCTTCTCAACCTAGACACCTAAGCAGGAAATTACAGTCTGACAGAGCTGCTGTGTCAGGTGATATTATTTGCCATTCCCGACCTAATCCTGCCCTCCAGGAACCTACAGTCCAGTGAAAGAAACAATTTTCCTACCTTCCAATTCCAAGATTTTTCTATAATAGAGTACAGGCAAATGCATGCAACTAAATGTTGAATGATAGAGAAATAATACAAGTTTATTGCACATTCACTCTTTATCAATACTGTGTTAGGTACTTTACATTTATTACTTTAACCATCATGACTGCTTTATGATATAAACTACTTTTCAACAGCTAATGGTGCTGAGAAGCTCAGAAGTATGGTAAAGATAGCCCATGACAGAAAAGTAATTTGGATCGAGGTCTGCTTGAATTAAAAAATCCATGTTTTTTCTTTTATACTTACTATGCTACTTCTCTTTGAAAGGATCAAATTCATAAACTAGTTATATTTAAACTATTTTCATGCTATTAAGAATGTATCTAATTATAAAGCTAGAAACCTCAAGAATGTCTCCTGAAATACTCAAAGTAAAAAATAGAATTTAGAACCTAGATAAATACTCAAAATCAACAGCTCTTTTCCTGACAGCCAGTGAAAGGATATAGTGAATAAAGAGATGATATGCATAAGGATAGCATAAAATATGAAATGCTTAGAAGTTACCTTAATGACAAATTTGTAAGGTCTCTGTAAGTAAAATGACAAAATATTACCAGGAGGTAATATCTATATCAATATTTGTCTGTCTGTCTATCTATCTATCTATCTATCCATCCATCTAACTACGTATCTATCTAGTTCCCAATTACTGTTCCCAGTTACTGTTAAGATTATATTTTTTCCATGTTAAGTTATAAAATCAATACTCTACTTCTCAAATTCTTAAAGATGATGATGACAATGATGATATGTATGTATGTTATATATAAAGACTTAACAAAAAAAAAATCTAAAATTAGGTCAATATTTAACAGACAGAAAGTTACAAAGGGGCTTTCTGATCATTAAACAACCAGCAAAACCATAAAGAAAAAGAGATCATACCACAGAACTTAAAGGATTTTCCATATAAAAACTCACAGTGTGGAAAAATAAATCCCATCTATTTAGCAACTAATAGCCTTAATGTATAAAGAGTGTTTACAATTTGCTGAAAGTGTAAAAATGATAACAGCAAGCTTTGATAAGTTATGTATGTAAATTGTAGTACCTAGATCAGAAAACTTTACAAAATGATAATATTCAAAATCATATGGATAAATCAAAATGGAATCCTAAAAAGCTGTTCATTGAATCCATAGGAACAAAAGAAAAGAGAAACAAGGGAACCAGAAAGAGAGAAAACAAACATATAACAGACAGTAAAATGGCATACTTAAGTCCTAATGTAACAATAATAATCTTAAATATAAATAGTCTAAATACACAAACTAAAATGCAGAGGTTGGCAGAATGAATAATAATTACAAAAAAAAAAAACATATGATCCAACTATGTGGTTTTTAAAAGAAACTCATTTCAAATACAGTGACTTAAAGAGGCTGAAAATAAAAGGATAGAAAAAGTAATATGTAAACAATTTTATTTTATTATTTTATTTTATTTTTTCACTATTTTACCATTTTATTTAAAATTTATTATACAAAAATGCTCTGTTAAAATTATCTGACTAGCCTGTTTTTGTTTGTTTTTACCTTTTGTGTAAATTTTTAAAAATTCTATTTAACTTTTAGTTCCCATAAGTATTTAGTGAATACACTCTTAAGTCTGATCCAATGAACCCTGAGACCCATCTCCAAATTATTTAATTTTTTTCCTGCTGAATTTTAATTAATAATTTTTTTTTAATTTACATCTAAGATAGTTAACATGTAGTGCAATAATGTTTTCAGGAGTAGAATCCAGTGATTCATCACCTACATATAACACCCAGTGCTCATCCCCAAAAGTGTCCTCCTTAATGCTCCTTGCCCAATCAGCCCATCCCCTCACCCAAAACCCCTCCAGCAACCCTAAGTTTTTTCTCTATATTTAAGAGTCCCTTACGGTTCGTCCCTCTCCCTGTTGTTATATTATTTTTGCTTCCCTTCCCTTATGTTCATGTGCTTTGTATCTTAAATTCCACATATGAATGAAGTCATATGATATTTGTCTTTCTCTAATTTCACTTGGCATAATACACTCTGGTTCCATCCACGTTTCAAATGGCAAGATTTCATTCTTTTTGGTGGCAAAGTAATATTCCATTATACATGCACATGTACGCGCGCGCACACACACACACACACACACACACACACACACACCCCACATCTTCTTTATTCATTCATCAGTCAGTGGATGGACATTTGGTCTCTCCATACTTTGTCTATTGTCGATAGCTTATCATGCAACCAATATTAAAAGACACGTATGTTGCCATATTAATATCAAATAGAATATACTTCAGACAAAACCTTTGCTAGAAACAAATAGGGACATTATTTAATGATAAAAGAATCAAATCAATCCTTTAGAAAGAAAACAATCCACAATTCTAAATGTTGATATACCAAGGAACTGAATCTGAAATACACGAAACAAAAATTGAGCCAAAAGGACAACTCCACAATTAAAGTTGGAGATTTCAACTCCCACTGTCAACAACTGATAGAACTAATAGTAAATCAGCAAGAATATACAATTTAACAACACAATCAACTAATAGGATCTGACATATGTAGAACATTCAACTGACAATAACAGAATACATATTTTCATCAAGCACACATGGAATAGTCACCAAGATAGAACACATCTTGGAGCATAAAACAAACCTCAAGAAATTTAAAAGAATTGAAATCATACAGATGGTATTTTCTGAACACATTGGAATCAAATAAGAAATCAACAGAAAGTTAACAGGAAAACCTCCAAGCACTTGAAAACTAAACAACACGCTTCTAAATAATTCATGAATCAAGGAGGGAGTCCAATAGAGAATAAAAGAAATATATTAAACTGCATGAAAATTAAATTGTGATATATTAAAATTCATGAAACACAGCTAAAGCAGTTCTGAGAGGAAAATTTATAGCATAAACATTTACATTAGAAAAGAAGAAATGTCTTGAATCAATTATTTAGGCTCTCACCTCAGAACCTAGGGAAAGAAGAGCAATGTAAACCTGGAGCCAGCACAAGGAAGGAAATGGTAAAGGTAAGGGCAGAAACGAATGAAAATGATAACAGAAAAACAATAGAGAAAATAGTGAAACAAACAGCTGGTTCTTTGAAAGGAGAAATAAAATCAACAACTCCCTAGGAGAATCGACAAAGAGAGAAGACAAGACTCAACAATAGAATAAATGAAACTGTATATCTATAAACCCTTCCCACATCCAAAGAAAGATAAGGGAATGCCAAGAACAATTCTACATGCATACATTTGACAACTTGGATGAAATGGACTACATCATAAAATACACAAACTACCACAACTCACTCAGTATAAAATACATAATTTGAATGGCTTTGTGACTCAAAAAATTGAATTTGGAATTTAAAAACCATCCCCTCAAAATCTCTAAATCTGGTTGGTTTCACTGGGGAATTTTACTGAATGTTTAAAGAAGAATTAATATGAATTCTGCACACTCTCTTCCAGATAGTAAAAGAAGGAATACTATCCAATCCATTTGATGGAAATTGTATTACCCTGACACCAAAACCAGCTAATGATGATACCAATAAAAAAAAAAAAAAATCCAAAACCACAGACCAGTATACCTCATGAGTATACATATAAAAATCCTTGGGGCGCCTGGGTGGCTCAGTGGTTAAGTGTCTGACTTTGTCTCAGGTCATGATCTCGCGGCCCGTGGGTTCGAGCCCCGCGTCAGGTTCTGTGCTGACAGCTCAGAACCTGGAGCCTGTTTCAGATTCTGTGTCTCCCTCATTCTCTGACCCTCCCCTGTTCATGCTCTCTCTCTCTGTCTCAAAAATAAATAAACGTTAAAAAAAATCCTTAGCAAAATATTGGTAAATAGAAGTCAGCCATATAAATTTATTCCCAGATACCTTATTGCCATTTTATGTTTTTATATTATATTTCATATTTTATTGTTTCTGGTAGATCAGAATGAGATTTTTTTCATATTGTTCTTTTATCCAGATACATTTGCTAAATTTTTAATTCTAAAATTTTGTGGATTCCTTATATTTTCAAAAGATGAGAATGCCATTTTCAGGTAACCTCTTCCTCTTTCTCTCTCTCTCCTTGTTGAATGTTAATCGTAGGTCCACCCAATCCTGAGATAGTAACATTCAATCCATACATCCAAAGGAAAGGCAGATTTGTATTGTATATCCTGTTCTGAACAGCATTAGGGACCATTATAGATAGAATAAGACAGAGAGCACCTAGACTTTGATTCAGGGTCCTAGGTTTGAATACCATTCTTTTTTTTTTTTTTTTTAATGTTTTTATTTATTTTTGAGAGAGAGACAGACAGAGCTAGCAGGGGAGAAGCAGAGAAAAAGAGGGAGACACAGAGTCCGCAGCAGGCTCCAGGCTCTGAGCTGTCAGCACAGAGCCCGATGCGGGGCTCGAACTCACAGACCTTGAGATCATGACCTGAGCTGCAGTTGGACGCTCAACCGACTGAGCCACCCAGGCGCCCCGAATACCATTCTTGCTGCTTACTGGCTGGCTATATTAGTTTGCTCTGGCTGCCATAATGAAATACTACAAAGTGGCTTAAACAAAAATTTATATTCTCATTGTTCTGGAGGCTACACCCCAAATCCAGGTGTCAGAAGGTTTTGTTTCTCCTGAGGCCTTCCTCCTTGACTTGCAGGTGGCCACCTTCTTACTGTGTCCTCACATGGTCTTTCTTCTGTGTGTCCGTGTCCAAATGTCTTCCTATAGGGACACCAGTCAGATTGGATGGGGGCCCATGCTAAAGACCTCATATTAACTTAATTACTTCTTTAAAGACCTTGTCTAAATACAGTCACATTCTGAGATATGGGTTAGGACATCAACACATGAATTGTCAGAGGACACAATTCAGCCCCAAACAACTGGGTAATCATTCGCATTCTGCTTAGCTTTCTGTGTCTCTCTGTGCTCTTATTTAAAGTGAGTGGGTAGATTATATGACCTCTGTGTTTCCTTCCAGTTCCCAGTTTTCCAAGCTTTCATCATTTTCAGCTTGCTGGTAAGCACCCTGTCTTCACAAATCTCTTCATTTCTCCATGGATTAGCATGGCTTATACTGTGTAGTATTGTTAAGTGAATAGCTACATTTTCCTGATTCAAAGGCAGAAGTCAGTTCATAGACATGAAACTAGTTTTCTGGAGGTTCTGGGACTAGGAGTTGTTAATTTGACTGAAACTCCTCACTGAGAGAGAAGAAACTAATTGAAGTTGCAGAGAAAGTAAAACAGAACACATAAGGGGAATTCATTGAAAGGGGGCTTGAAGGCAGGAGGGAGACATGTATAGAAGAACCTCGAAGGCAAAAACGAAGGAAAATCTGCTCCACTGTGCCCACAACCACTGTCAAGTGAGTGATGTAAGTCAGTTCTCCTCTTTCATACTTTTTTTTTTTTAATGTAAAAGATGTGTGCTTGGTGTTCAGGGACCATCCTGATTTCGTGTAACCTGATTCTTTTCAATAAAGAAGGTGATTCATTAAATGTGTAACTAAATGTGATTCCATTTTTATAACCTTGCTAGGCTTATATAAAAATAGTCACAGCTCAGGGAAGAAAAATCTTTTGTCAGATCGAGTATATAAATTCTTGGTTCATAAACCACAATCAGCTGTAGAAAGGCTGTGGAGAGACATCTGAGGGCAGCAGAAAGAATGGAGAATTTGCTCCCTGGAGACTAGGTTTTTGTCTCTGTTCTGATATTTCCTCCCAAGCAGGTCCACTTCTGTAAGCATCATCTGAAATGAGTTTAAAAGGACCCCAACCTGACCAGTGGGGCATCCCTCCTGGTGGAACTAGAAGGGAATTTCAGAACCAAAATGCAGCTCATTCCTCTGGAAGCAAAATCAGAGTGGCTGGTGAAGGTGAACACTATCCGGAGCATAGAGCAATAGAGACCCATGTGTGGTGTTTGCATTACCACTCCCTCTCCCTCACAGCCTATCTGACGTCACTCACCAAGCGTGGCAGGCTCTGCCTCTGACTATGAATGTGCCTTACCATCCTTCTAGCCATTGTGCTCTGGGCAGGCACTATCAATTGATTAGAGGGAGCATGGGAGGTGAAAACAGTTTGCTCTCCCTGGCCTAGAGCTTAGTCAGAATGATGGAACCAGACGCACTGAATTTTATTGAAATAAATGTCAGAAAAATTAACAGGGTGGACTCAGCAAAGACAGCTGGCTGCTGAAAAGCAAGGAAAAGGTCAGGTCAGATGTAAAGGATGACTGGCACCCTGGCCCCCGTGGTAGGAGAAAACAGTAGACGAAGTGGGTCACAGACAGCATGAAATCTCAGAGAGTGGACAAAGTGGGAGTGGGTAGGGAAGTATCTTGGAATTATGACCCAGTTGCAGGGACTTATGTTTGGCCATCGCTGCCTAGAAGAGGCAGTGCTTGGACCTGCTGGTTGGCTAAATGCAGTGTCTGTGAGCCCCGGGTCCCTGGGGGCACTGTTGGTCAAGTTGTCACTGCTGCCCTGCCTGCAGTATACGCAAGGGCAGTTGGAAACTGGCAAGAAAGAAGATGCTGGTGCTCTGCAGCCACAAATGAGTCCAATCTGATTTCTATCATGTACCACTTTCGTGGCCTTGGGCAAGATATTTCGCTCTCAGAGACTCCGTTTTCTTGATAGATCTTTGGGATTATCATGCTGTGTCTTTCGTGGTGTGATAGTAAGCATCCGATACATAGTAAATGCTTACTAAATAGCAGGTATCACTGTTATTTTTCTCACCTTACCTCTGCCTCTGGAGCAGGCTCAGCTGTCGGATCCAAGGAAAGGAATAGGAAGAGTCTAAACTAATATTAGTTAGACTACTGGGAATGCACTTTATTACAATCAGACATTAAGCTGATTTTGTGCTGGTTTCAGTCATTGAGAGGGCTGATTTATTTCTGGTTTACTCATACCTCCAGCCCTTCTGCAGTCCCAGTGGAAAATCCACCGTGTTTACGAGGCCTCAAACTCTGACTTTCTGTCTCATCAGCCTGGGAGACTGCTGGAGGTTCTGATCGACGCCTGCCACCTGTGAATTGGTAAGTCCCTCAAGGGGAAAATTGTCACAGACTGTCTCTGTGTTCCTTTTTTCTTTAGGATCCTGGACCCATATGTCCTGATTTTGAAATATTTTTATCTGGGCTGCTAGTTACTCTCAATAACAGAATTAGTCCATAAAACCTAGTTTGTTATAATTTAAATAGAGAAAATTCCTTACTTATTTAATGTGTATATGAAAAAAATAGTGCATAAAAATTATGATAATTTTTTATTTAAAAAGGAAGCAATTGAAAGAAAAAAGTGCTGAGTAAAAATGTTACACATGATATGCTATGCTGTTTTCAGTTCATTTCTTTAGTACATAGTAGGTTTTCAACATTTATGGTCAAGTCTCTATTACTCTTGCTTTGAATACTGCAAGTTACCTTCCTGGTCTTTCTGTCTTTTGTCTATCACTCCTCATTCAAAATATATGTCATACCCCAATCTAAAATATTTGAAACACGAAACTGGTCATATTCACCTTTTGGTTGAAACCCTTCAATGGATCTTAATCGGTAAAACTTCTTTCAGAGTAAAAGTGGCTTGAATACGAATACACTTAACTTGCTCACAAACAACAGATGTAAAGTTAACCAGTTTGAAAGGCGGTAAGTTAGTTTAGTAATGTCAGAGACCTGGGTTGGTTTCTCTGAAATTCTTTTGGTTTTCTATTCACGGACTCAAGGAGGCTGCCATGGCTCCTGAAATCACATTTGCATGGAATGACAAAAAGGAGAGGTGGCATAGCCCTCCTTTTATCAACGGAGCAAAATCTTTCCCAGGAGTCCTCTAAAAACTTTCCCTTTTTTTCCCTTTTCAATGTTCAAACCTGAGTCATGAGACCTTTCCCTTGCTGACTTATCTCTGGTGTACTCTGGGTCACTGAGACTGGGACAGCGAGTGTCTGGGAGGTAGACTGTGGCTGCAAAGCTGCAGCAAAGAAGAATGGGTATTTTTAGCTGAATATTAGTATCCGCACCAGCGAGGCATTTTTTTTTTATTTTTTTTTTCAACATTTATTTATTTTTGGGACAGAGAGAGACAGAGCATGAACGGGGGAGGGGCAGAGAGAGAGGGAGACACAGAATCGGAAACAGGCTCCAGGCTCTGAGCCATCAGCCCAGAGCCTGACGCGGGGCTCGAACTCACGGACCGCGAGATCGTGACGTGAGCTGAAGTCGGACGCTTAACCGACTGTGCCACCCAGGCGCCCCAGCGAGGCATTTTTTATATGATAAGTCAAAACCTTTTATCGGGGCGTTAGTAATTCTTTCATGTTGCAAGATACCACATTGCCTCCAAACGTGGTATTTATTGAAGAGCTGTACTGGGGAGTAGGGAAGCCCAAGAAACCAATTCAACAAGTCTTCAGGATAACTAGATGCCGTCAGCCTATCCCACGGCAGCTCTGGGATTATCCAGCATAGACGAGCGGGAGTGAGAGTCTTATGACCCTGCTCAGGTGCATCGGCCATTGTGTTGAATCAGTCCATCTCTGACACCCCTCAATGTCTCAACCACTTCTTCACCCTCCTACCATTCCTGACCATTGACTGTGTGGATCTTACATTGGTACTTACAGTGATACAATTGAGCAAGTCCGTCTCTTTCCTGAAGAGGTCATGTCCTATGCAACCTTCAGGATTTGGGCTCCAGCATCATGAGAAGTGTCTGTTGACCCTTTAGCAGTTCTTGCTGATGCTTCCTGGCCCCTCGGCTTGCCATACCACAGAACCGACATCTCTCTATTGAAATTGCCTTGCCCTGGGAGACTTATCAAGAGATAGATTTTTGGGCCCTGCCCACCCCCCCAAGATTCTGACTCCATAAGTCAGGAATGGGCCTAGAGATGTGCATTTTAATTTACATGATTCTATAGGAGGAAACATGGACCATAGTTTTAAAATATCAACCCTATGTATTAGACCCTTTACACGGCAACTCTTATGAATCTCCTCGAAGAGTTCTTTGTGGTTATTATTAAAATCCTGATTTCATAATTGGGGAACTGGAGGCTCAAAGAGCACAAAAGCACACAGTGAAGAATAATGAAGCCAAGCTTATTCCAGAGCACTGCTCTTGAGTCATACCCAGCCCCCTCGTTATAGTTCAGCACCCTGGCACCCCCAAGGCTTCCTCCTTTCTCGTTAGCAAAGCTGGGCCAGGTCTGGTTCTCAAAATGGCTGCTCAGGAGAGAAGCACATGGCTCCTCCACAAGAAGGCATTGATGGAGCCCCAGTGGCCCTTCTCTAATGAGGGCAGGCTGTACTAGGAAAGCGGTGGGACCCAGTCCACTGAGGTTTCCAGAGTGCTTATTCTGAGGAAAGGAAAGTATAAAGAATGGTGCCGATTTCCCTCTAGCAACTTCCCTTTCTACAGCCACAGGGACTCCTTTGAAGACCTGTGAGTACTGTACGTGGGATCTGGGCTTTTTTCTGACTCACTCAAATTGATGGCACGGTAGAAAAGCAGGGCCTAGGCAGCTTCAGGTTAGAGCAGAAAGGAAGGACTACAAGCATGGAGGAAGAGAGATGAGGAAAAGCCCGGGGTTGGGGCTGGTAGTTTCATGTAAATTGTAGGATTCGGAAGATCTGAGTTCAAATCCAGACCCTGCCACTCAGCAGAGTGAGGTTGGGGAAGTTGTCTCATTTATCTGGGCTGCAGCTTGCTTTTCTACAAAGCGGGCATATGATCCAAGCCTCAGCTTCTGTTGTTGGGATTAATGGAGACTCTTGAGACACCTCTTCCTTGAAGGTGGAGAGGGCACTGGAACAGCCACATGCTCACATGCATTCCCCAAACCCCACAGCCCCAAGCCGCTCCTGGCCAAGAATCCAGGACTTTTTAAAGGTTGGATTCTGAGGGAGAAAAAAGTTTTTTAGCCTTCTCCCTGCTCAGTTTCCACACCTTACACACACTTGTTGTAACAGAAGCAAGCCGGGATACAGCTAGGTCCCAGGGGACCGCAGAAGTGACAGAGTCAGAGCAATTAGCTGAGACTTCTACAAAGGTCCTCAAAAAGTCATTCTTGCATCTAATCTTTAGGCCTTCCTCCTGAACCCCTGCCATCTGTGCCTCCTCATTGTTCACTTGGAAAACCCACAAAACAGAAAAAGGGGGACCTGTCCTGTTCCGTAGCCAGTGTTGATGGAGCAGAATTTCAAGGTTCAGATAGTGTGGTGGGAACATAAGCGAGAAAATGTAGCAAATACTACCAGCTGATGTGTGTGTGCCTTCATTGCTTTTGTCTGGGGGAAGAATCTGCAATTATTATTTGTTTTTAAAATGTGTATATCCAGGTATAACCACATCCAAAGAAGTGTGCCCTCATTAGCGTAGAGCTCGGTGATTTCAGAGTGAACACCAGTCAAAAGAGCAGGAAGCAGGCGGTAGAAGCCTCCAGAAGTCCCTCTCAAACTCTCTCCAGTCACTAACTACTACCCCAGCTCCTGCAGCATGGATCCATTTCTCCTACCTTTTCACGTCTGGAATCATCCATGCATTATTCTATATCCAGCTGCTGCTGCTTGACCTGATGTCCCATAAGATGTGTCCATGTTGTTTCTTGTAATTACAGATTCCTCTTTATTCCATTATGTTCATATCCCACCAGGTATTGATACAATGCAGGGTTGGCAGTCGATTCCTATCCTGCATAGTGCTGTCGTGCACATTCTTGAAAGTGCATACCTTTCGGTGGACATCTGCACTCTTCTTGTTTGAGTGTGTGCTCACGAGTTGAAATGCGGGGTCAAAGTATGTGTATGTTGGTTTTCCAGGCCGGTTATACAGCTCACATTCCCACCAGACACCTATGAGGATTTCAGCTACACTTCTTTGACAACATTTGGCATTTTTCTTTCTTTTTTCCTCTCCATTATAGCCCTTCTGGTGGGCATACAGTGAGCCTGGCAACTTTTAACAAATAGAGCTTGATGTCTTCAGAAGCCCTCTCCAGGTTTCACAGTCCTTGTCACTCCCTGCAGTCTTACGTGAGGCCAGTGCACACATTTATGCCTCCTGCCATGTTCCAAAAGGCATCTGAGTTTGAAAGCCCTGACATGTACTCTCTCATCCAGTTCCAAAATTAGGTATATTATTATTCCCATTTT
Source organism: Puma concolor (assembly GCF_028749965.1). Lineage (NCBI taxonomy): Eukaryota > Metazoa > Chordata > Mammalia > Carnivora > Felidae > Puma > Puma concolor. The sequence continues at coordinate 68,452,248 of NC_141679.1, forward strand.
ACTGAAGCAGAAACTGAATCACTGGCCCAAGGTCACACAGCAAGAAAGTGACAAAAGCACAGGCCATCAAAGGCTGGACCTGTGCTCGTGTGCCTTTTGCAAGCAGTATAATTAGCATGAGACAAGAAAAAGTGGTAGGAAGACTGTATGCTCTTATAAAAACTGGATTCATTTCTAACTGGCTATACAAACTTAAAGCAGTACACTCTTCTGAACCTCAGTTTACTTGCCTGTAAAATGGGGATGATGATAAAATATCTTAAAGGGATATTTGGTGGATTAAATGAGACCACTAAGAGAAAGTGGCTGACACCAATGCCTAAAAAACAATAAATATAAATTAAAGGGTTAAGTGGAAGATGGTGACTTGAATACAGGTCTCTCCTTTCCCTACTGGTGTGGCCAAACGAATATAAAAGGACCAATAATTCTGCACTGGCATGGAGAACTCAGGAAAGTTGTTGTCCACATTCCTCAGACTTTATGGGCTTTCTCATGAGAAGAGTAGAGTTGGGCAAGAGCAAGGGGAGTTGTCGAGCCCGGTGGGAAACCCTGGTGGAAGCTTTCTTGAGGAGACACAGGAGGACTGAGGATACAGGTAGGCACTGGTGCAGAGAGGAAATGCTTCACTGGCTACCCCGTCCACAGTGGCAGACTGATGGCCTTCCAAAGTGGGTCTGCAGAGGTGCTTCCAAGGAGAAGAGTCCCCACGGTGAGGCTCCTCTGTCGTGCATAGACAGTAACACAAGGCCGGAGGCAAGATGGGCACATGTGCTCCTGTAGTAGCCAAGAGAGGGAAAGCAGGAGCAAACAGAGTTCTGGGTATGTCAGCATCCAATATAGAGTAAGTTCCCTAAGCAATGGCCCATGCTAATGTCCCCACCTTCCCCACTCAGGGAGCCACCACACAGAGCTAGAAAGTAGCTAGCTCTCTAGTCTAGGATTTGAGATGGGGCTTCTAAAGGAGAAAACAGAGGAGAGGAAATCAACAAGGATCCACCCATCCTGTTTATAAGGAAAAAAGTCAGTCTTGTGTACAATGTGTCCTCTTTCTACTTGACTGAACACAGATCGTACCAAGATGGAAGCAGTGAAAAGATGCTGCAAAATAAAAAAAGGGAGGAAAACCTATCACTCAAGTTTCAGGAAAAAAACTTATTTTTGGAAAAACTTTCTGAAAACATGCAGAGAAAAATTAGGAGGAACCTGCCTGGAATTTAAAATGTTGACTAACAGCTTTTTCCAACATACTCGTAAAGACAATTAAAAAAAAAACAAAAAACAAAAATTCTCCAAACAGCCTTAAAAGCTGAAACTGAGAAATAGTATATCAAAATAGGAAAGATATTGAAACTGTAAGACACAAAGAGATGGATTGAGGAAAATGTATCTAGGTTTAAGTGCACAGACCCTGCATTGCACAGACCAGAATTGCTTCTTGTAAAAAAAAAAAAAAAAAAGGGAGGTCTAAAAATAATCAGGGAGATACTTTGTGTCTTTTCCATAGTCTTATTTAGAATAAGCCACTCAAGATCAAAAGCAAACAGGAAATAGCAGGGGTGTCTCTCTGTTCTATCCTGTACTAAGAATCACACAACGTTATATTCCTTCTTCTGTGTTGGTTCATCCACCCATCTTGGCCATGTCTGTCCATTCAGGGAAGACAGACATGGTCAAGAACAAGGCAGGAATAGCAACACTGTGTGCTGGAAATGCAATATCTATAAGTAAAGCACTGAAGTCAGGTGTAGGAGCAGGAAGAACAACACAGGTGGGAATACAGGTGTGAGGCAGGCAGAGGGGGGGCTCGTGTGGTGCTTAGAAGAATGCACAAGCAACCAGACTGTCCTGAATCTGCCACTAACTACTTGAGGATTCTTGAAGGTCTCTCTGGGCCTTAGTTTTTCCACCTATAAAATGGGGATAATAATAGTTCCTACCTACTTAGTAGAGTTATTGGGAGGATTAAAGGAGGTTATATGTGTCATGTGCTTAGGAGGACCTGAAATATAATTTTAATAATAATAATGATGTCTATCTGTCTATCTACCTACCTACCTACCTGTCTATCTACCTATCTATTTATCTATCTTTGCAAGGAGAAAGGTGGTTGGGAAAGTGAAAAATAACATTGCTAGAACAGAGTGTATTATGTCTGGACTTCTGGATTTCATATATAAATAACATTTCAAAGAAAATTTTGGAAATCAACATTGGGTTGCCATTTATTTTATCTTACAACATTTAAAAAATAAGAGCAGGGGTGCCTGGATGGCTCGGTTGGTTAAGCGTATGACTCTTGGTTTCAGCTCAGGTCATGAGCTCACAGTTTCATCAGTTCAAGCCGCATGTCAGGTTCTGTGCTGGCAGCACAGAGCCAGCTTGGGATGTTCTCTCTGTCCCTCTCTCTCTGCCCCTCGCCACCTGTGCTGTCTTTGTCTCTCTCAAAATAAATAAATAAACTTCAAAAATTTGAAAAAAAGCAAAGGAGGTTAGTTAGCATAAACATCGAAAAATTGATCTCGAATAAAGAAGTGTCTCTTAATTATTCTCAATACATTGCCTGCTTTTTTTTCTCCGTTTACAGGAGATAAGTGAACACTTCATCTGAAACGTGCATTGGTCTAAAGGCTGTAGTTTGGAAAATATCCCAATAAGTGAAAAAATGCTAATAACTGAGAAGTAGACTAGGAATTGTGTCCATCATCTTGCCCACCAGTTATAGATACGAGATACCCACCACACAAAGGCAGAAAGGGATCCAAAGGCAAGTCGTTATCCTGATGTCCATAAGGCTTATCTATGCCAAAGAGTCCTACGTAAATGAACACCCTAGGGAAGAAAGGGGCATAAACTAAAGTGAGCTGATTAGTCTGAATACATACGTAAAGTAAAACAAATGAAAAGCACTACAGAGTAAAAACCTGAGAGAGGGGCGCCTGGGTTGCTCAGTTGGTTGAGCGTCCGATTTCAGCTCAGGTCATGATCTCGCAGTCCGTGAGTTCAGGCCCCACTCGGGCTCTGTGCTGACAGCTCAGAGCCTGGAGCCTGCTTCGAATTCTGGGTCTTCTTCTCTCTCTGCCCCCTCCCCCACTCACGCTCTCTCTCTCTCTCTGTGTCAAAAATAAATAAACATTAAAAAAAATTTTTTTTAAAAACTGAGAGGAGTCAGAGAAGGAGAATATTTCTGAAAATAAACTCTCCAAAATAGCCAAGAACTACGTTAATGCAATGAGTGGCGACCAGCCTATCAAGACTTTATATACATATTTACTATTATATATATATATAGACACAGAGTCAACCCTCATTATTTGCAGATCTTGTATTTGCAAATTTTCACACTCACTAACGTTCATTTGTAACCCAAATCAGTGTTCACAGCCATTCACAGCGTCACAAAATCTTTGAGTTGCCCAGTTTGCATGTTCCCAAGTAAGTTCAAATGAGGCACCACTCTGCCTTTTGTTGCATTTCTCATGCTGTAAACTAAGTATGCTTTTCTCATGCTGTAAACTAAGTGTATTTAGTGTTGCTTTTCACATTTTTTGTACTTTTTGTTGTTGGTTTCACTTTTTAAAATGGACCTAAGTGCATGGGCTGGTGTTCCTAAGCACAAGATGAGTCCGATATTAATGAATCATGTGTATGTATATATGTGCACATACATATTAGTGTTTAAACAGAAATACACATAAAACAAGGTTATCCACTGATCAGTTGATAAAAGCATTGTCACCAGAGTCTTACAGGAACCTTATCCTATATTTCTTTTAGGAACAGTAATTCAATACTTGCTAATTCAGTGTTTGCAGTGCCTTTATAGAACATAACTGCTGTGAATAACAAGAATCTAATTATGTGCCTATACATATATAAGCACATGTACACAGGAATATATATATATATATATATATATATATATATATATATATGTATGTATATATATATCACAATGATACTGAAACAGTAATTGAGTACAAATCAACGAAATGAAACAGGAGATCCTGAAATAGACCTTACATAGCTTAGTATAGTGTAGTTTTATTTAGTGTGCTGTTATTTTGTTTACTGTTATTAGGTTTACTATGATCTCATTTTATTTCTATTTAATTTTTTTTCCTTTTTTTAAATTTATTTTAACTTTTATTTTTTACTTTTTAAAATTTACATCCAAATTAGCGTATAGTGCAACAATGATTTCAGGAGTAGATTCCTTAGTGCCCCTTAGGAACCCCCCCCCCACAACCCCTCCAGTAACCCTCAGTTTGTTCTCCATATTTATGAGTCTCTTCTGTTTTGTCCCCCTCCCTGTTTTTATATTATTTTTATTTCCCTTCCCTTATGTTCTTCTGTTCTGTGTCTTAAGGTCCACATATGAGTAAAGTCATATGATATTTGTCTTTCTCTAATTTCGCTTAGCATAATATCCTCTAGTTCCATCCACGTAGTTGCAAATGGAGAGATTTCATTCTTTTTGATTGCTGAGTAATACTCCATTGTATATACATACCACATCTTCTTTATCCATTCATCCATCGATGGACATTTGGGCTCTTTCCATACTTTGGCTATTGTTGATAGTGCTGCTATAAACATGGAGTGCAGGTGTCCCTTCGAAACAGCACACCTGTATCCCCTGGATAAATGCCTAGTAGTGCAATTGCTGGGTTGTAGGGTAGTTCTATTTTTAGTTTTTTGAGGAACCTCCATACTGTTTTCCAGAGTGGCTGCACCAGCTTGTATTCCCATCTATTTAGTTTACCTTAATGTGACATAATACGATATAATATTTAGACACAGGAAAGCACAGATGAAAATAATATATATGGTAAAGATGGTGAATCTAATTGATGTTATGTAAACTACTAAAGAATTGGAGGGGTGCCTGGGTGGCTCCTTCAGTTAAGCATCCAACTCTTAATTTCAACTCAGGTCATGATTTCTTGGTTCATGTGTTTGAGCCCCAAGTCAGGCTCCACACTGACACCGTGGAACCTGATTGGGATTGTCTCTCTCCCCGCTCTCTGCCGTTCTTTCTCTCAAAATAAGTAATTAAACATTTAAAAAAAAAAGAATTGGAAAAATACCTAAGTTCTTTCCTATCTCACACTGACAAAATTATTACCCCTTCTTTATGTTTTTATTTATTATTATTTTGTTAATGTCTATGTATTTTTGAGAGAGAGAGAGAGAGAGAGAGAGGGAGAGACAGACTCTGAAGCAGGCTCCAGGCTCTGCTCCCCATCGTGGGGCTCAAACTCACGAACCACGAGATCATGACCTGAGCTGAAGTCAGACACTTAACCGACTGAACCACCCAGGTGCCCCTTACCCTTTCTTTATATTTTTAAGTAATAGAAGGTTGAGTATATTTATCTGTATTTTCTAACTTTTACCATAAATATAAAGTGTTTGTGTAATAAATAAGAAATAATAACTTTGATTATTAAAACTCACGGTCAAATTGGAATAATAATAATCTGGGTCCAAAATTCTATGCAATATCAACTAAATTGAAAAAAAGTGATGGGGAAGAAGGGAGAAGAAATTAAAGAGTACTCATTTCCTTGCTTGATAGAGTGGAAATTCAAGAAATACTATTTCATTTTTTTACTTTGAAAATTAGAACATATAGGTTTAGGCTTCAAAAGTAATTTTAAAAAATGGACACAGATGTTCTCAAGTGTTTCCACATAAGTCCCCCTAACATCAGAGAAAGTGAACACATGCCCCAGGGGTCTGTCAACATAACCCAGAGTGGCCCAATCCCAGATAGAGATTTCAGAAGTGTCATGTGAATTTTTCGTTTTATCACATTACATATTAGTATTGATTTTAATAATAAAACTTTTTTATTTCTTTACCATTTAATGCAAGTGATACTTCAAGAGCATGTATTTATCCTGTGTCATGACACATCCCAAGTGCATTGCTGTATATCCCCAGGGGTGCATGAACTAATGGCATAAAGACTATGCTCTAAAACTTCTAAGTTATTAGAGAAAAATCAAATATGTATACATATATGCATAATATTATTAAAAATGTAAGACATAAATCCAGATAACAGACATAAGACAAAACAGAGCAACTATGATTATAACTGTAAATAGGATGATTCTCTTATCAAGAAATAATACTCTTGAACATGGATAAAAAAAAATTCCAACTACAACCACTGGATGTGCATAAAGAAAAGTGGTTTTGATAGATTAATATTTAAAGGATAGTCCAAAAGCAGACCAATCCAAATGAAAAAAAAAAATCCTAGGGATAGGATATTAAAGTAGAAATCAAAGGCAAAATCATTTAAAAGATAGAAAAAAAATTTAGGTTGATAAAGTACATAAGTGAAGATAAAGTAATGAAGCCATGAGTCTTTGAATAATAAAGTATTAAGATCTATAAAGCAATAATAGTTAGAAACTTAAGAATTAATTAATAGAATTGTTAATCGGATACAGGATATCTAGTCTATGGGATTAAAGTTTCCTATATAGGCACATATTGAAATCTAAGTCTCCAAATAGAAAATGCAACTCTTTTCATAGGTTTATGAAACATTTTAAGATGTTAATTATAATCCTCCAAGAATAGGTTAATAAACTATAGAGGCTTTACGGGTCAATTCTATCTCAAAAGTACAATAAAACTGGAAGTCAGTAGCAAGGGAATATCATTAAAACCCAATCACCTGGAAAAGCAGAAGATAGTCTTGTAAATAATTATTAATACAAAGAGCAAAAAACTTAAACATTATTTGAAGTATTTTTAAAAATATCCAAATAAAAGCATTAAATATAAAAGTGAAGTTCATAGGATCCTGCCATAGTTGTACAGAAGATAAGTTATGACTTTTTATGTTTTTATCATTGCACGAGAAAGAATGTAAATAAATTGATTAGTTAATTAACGCAAGAAACTAGAAAAAGAACCCATAGGTCAATAGACAAATCTCAAGAAAAATCAGAAAATATTTTTTAAGTACATGATAATAAAAATACTACATAGAAAAAATTACAGAATGCAGCCTAAGCTGTTCTTGGAAGGATATTTATTGCCTTAAATGCATAAAATAGAAAAGAAGAAAGGCTAAAAACAATGATTTAAGTGACCACCTCAAGAAGTTAGGGAAAGAAAACTCAAAAGACAATAATATGAAGTAAATTATTTTGAAGAACACAAATTAATAAAATAGAAAACAAGCAAGCAGTTGATAATCAACAAAAAGAAATGCTGATTATTTGAAAACAATTAATAATATTTACAAAGCTTTGACAAGATTAATGAAGTAAAAAAGAGCAAAAGAAAATATTGCCAAAAGTGGAAATTTAAAAAGGGAATAATTAGAGGCACCTGGGTGGCTCAGTTGGTTGAGCGCCCAACTTCGGCTCAGGTCATGATCTCACAGTCTGTGAGTTCGAGCCCCATATCAGGCTCTGTGCGGAGGGCTCAGAGCCTGGAGCCTGCTTCGGATTCTGTGTCTCCCTCTCTCTGACCCTCCCCCGTTCATTCTCTCTCTCTCTCTCTCTCTCTCTCTCTCTCTCTCTGTCTCTCTCTCTGAAAAATAAATAAACTTAAAAAAAATTTTTTTAAATAAAAAATAAATAAATAAAAAGGGAATAATTATAGACTCTACAAACATTAAAAAAGAAAATAAGAGATTACTTTGAAAGAGTTGGTCAATAAATTTGAAAGTCAGATGAAATTGACAAATATTTAGAACAACACAACTTACCAAAGCTGACTCAAGGAGAATTTTTAACTACTGAATAACCTATACGCCTATTAGAGAATTGAATATGTAAATGAGACCTTCCTATAGAGTGTTCTCCAGACCCAAGTGCCTTCACAGTGCAGAATTCACACCTGCAGGTTTTTGTAAATATTTAAGGAATAACAACCTTCTTTTTAAAAAATTCAGAGACTAGAAAAAGAGGAAATACTTCCAAGTAATGTATCTCTTTGAATTAGTATTTTTGTATCCTTTTGGTAAATACCTAGTACATCCCAATGTTTATAGTAGTGCTATCAACAATAGCCAAGTTATGGAAAGAGTCCAAATGCCCATCAACTGATGAATGGATAAAGAAGTGGTACATATGTGTACATATATACATGTATGTATGTATGTAGTACATGTATGTATATTATACGTGTGTATATATGTAATATTTCAGTGTGTGTGTGTGTGTGTGTACACACAATGAAACATTACTCAGCTGTAAAAAAGAATGAAACCTTGCCACTTAGAACAACATGGATGGACCTAGAGAGTATAATGCTAAGTGGAATAAGTCAGAGAAAGACAAATGCCATTATGATTTCACTCATATGTGGAATTTCAGTAACAAAACAAATGAACATCGTTGGGGGGGGGAGAGGAAAAGCAAGAAACAGACTGTTAACAAACTGGAGAACAAACTGATAGTTACTAGAAGGGAGTACTAGAGGAGGAGGACACTTGTGATGAGCACTGGGTGTGGTATGGAAGTGTTGAATCATTAAACTGTACACCTGAAACTAGTATTACACTGTATGTTAACTGGAATTTAAATAAAAACTTGGAGAAGAAAAATACTTCCAAGTCATTATGAGTGCAGCATAATTCTGACACAAAATCTGATAAGAACATCATAAGACAGTAAAATCACAGGCCAATTTCTTTTATGAGTATATATGCAAAAATACTAAACAAAATATTTGCAAATGTGTATAAAAAGAATAGCTCATCATGATCAAACTGGGTTTGTTGCGGGAATTTCCGTTCAAACACCAATAACTTTCAAACCCCAGTCTATGCAATTCACCACCAGGAGAATAACCATATCATTATTTCGGTATAATACAGAAAAAGCATTTGCTAAAATTCAAAACCTGCTCAAAACAAAAACAAACTAGTTTTTACCAAAATCCCCACAAACCTTGAAGAAATTGACAAAATCTATCTAAAATTTCTTTGGAAATGCAAGTAGCTTAGAATAGCAAAAATAATCATGGAGCAGACAAACTTTAAAGGATTTATTCTGCTAAATATGAAGGTGTCTTTAAAAAGCTAGAATAAGGGGCGCCTGGGTAGCGCAGTCGGTTAAGCGTCCAACTTCAGCCAGGTCACGATCTCACGGTCCGTGAGTTCGAGCCCCGCATCGGGCTCTGGGCTGATGGCTCAGAGCCTGGAGCCTGTTTCCGATTCTGTGTCTCCCTCTCTCTCTGCCCCTCCCCCGTTCATGCTCTGTCTCTCTCTGTCCCAAAACTAAATAAACGTTGAAAAAAAAAAATTTAAAAAATAAATAAATAAATAAAAAGCTAGAATAAGACAATATGTTATTGGTATTAAGGGTGGAAAATTAGATGAAAAGAATAGAATAAAAAGTCTAGAAGCAATGCCACACATACAATCCCCTGATTTATGACAAGGTGCCATAGCCAAAGAAAAAGATGGTCTTCTCAATAAATGGTGTTGGTCAGTTGGATATTCATAAGGATAAAAACAAAAAACAAAAAACTTGACCTCCACCTTGTACCATACATAAAAATTCTAGATAGATCATAGGCCTAATAGGAAAGTGAAAGCATTCTGTTTTTTAAATCTTGCCATTTGAAACAACGTGGATGGAACTAGAATGTATTATGCTAAGGGAAATAAGTCCATTAGAAAAAGACAAATATCATATAATTTCACTTATATGTGGAATTTAAGAAACAAAACAGATGAACATAGGGGAAGGGAAGGAAAAATAAGATAAAAACAGAGAGGGAGGCAAACCATAAGAGGCTCTTAAATACAGAGAACATACTGAGGCCTGCTGGAGGGGAGGTGCCTAGGGGGATGGGCTAAATGGGTGATGGGCATTAAGGAGGGCACTTGTTGGGATGAGCACTAGGTATTATATGTAAGTGATGAATCACTAAATTCTACTCCTGAAACCATTATTATAGTATATATTAACTAACTTGGAATTAAATAAAATTTTAAAAAGAGAAAGAAAATAAAAGCATTAAACTTTTAGACAATAATGTAGAATATTCTCATGAGATGGGTAAAGATTTTTTAAACTGGACACAAATAACATTAACCATAAAAGAAAAGATTGATAAATTGGACTGTAGTAAGATTTATAACCCTTCTGCTCATGAAAAGACAAGTTTCAGAATGGGAAAAGATAATTGCAATACATCTTTATGAGATACAAAATATATATGCAATACATATGATATATAAATCATATTATATTGTATGCCTATGATAAAGGACTCATATCCAGAATACACAAAGAACTTTTACCAAACCATAAGAAAAAGAAGGATAAAACCTAAGCAAAAGATGATGAGGAACTTCCCAAAGGAAAACATTCAAACGGTGAATAAACATGAAAAGCTCACCATAGGAAATCATAAGGGCAATGGAAGCTAAAAGCCCAATTATATGCCATCAAACAACACCCACGAGTATGATGAAGTTAACTGACACTACCAAGTATTGGCAAGAATGTGTATGTGAGGATGCGAACCCCCACTTAACTATCAGTGAGCGTGCTAACTGGTGCAAGCACTGAAGGAAACTCTCTGGCACTGATCTTCTAACCCTGGACGTATGTACTCCACGACCAGAAATTCCACTCCCAGGCATATAGTCGACAAAAGACGTAAAACTTTGGTGGACTTACCCTACCAGATACACATGTGTCAGTATATGGTGTCCACACAAGCACAAAATACAAGAACAAGACTGCTCATAGCAGCATTGCTGTAGTATCACAAATGCCCATCGATAATAAGATCAATTCATTATTTTTCGTGTATTGTTACAATGGAACAGTAGGCAAATGAAAGAGTAAATATTTTACATAACTACATGGATCCGTTTCCCAGAATGTGAGGAAAACGTGTAATGTGATTCTCTTTACATAAAGCTCAAAAATAGGCTGGAACTAGTAATTATTACATCTGGTGGAAGAGGCATGAGAGAGCCTTGTAGGGTATTGGTAACATTCCATGTCATGGTCTGGGTGCTGGGTACACGGGTGTGTAACTTTCTAAAATTACATCACTGAGCATTTTTCTTATATGTATAGTTCTTTGATGAACACACAGATGTGGCAAAATGTTTACAGTATGTATAACAGAGTTGTATTGTAAGTGATACTTAATGTTCTTTACATTATTCCTTCATATACTTTTCAAATAGGTAATATTTACATTTTGGGGGGTGATTTGCATTTTCTAATCGCTTTAATGAAACCTTCTCCTCTTCATCCCCATTGCCCTTTCCCTAGTACATGCCTTAAAACTATCTTCCCTCAACCATTTCATTGGTCTCTTAACCAGTCTTCTTGCCTCCAGTTTTGGAAATAGGAGGCAAGATTATCTGCCAATATCATTATCTGATATTGGTCAGTTTTGTGGACCACAGGAGAATCCCTTAACTTAGAAGCAGTTGTTCTTGGTAGCTTTTTTGACCACTGGTTCTCTCTCCTTTTTTTAGGCCACAATACACATGAGTAATGATATTCCTGTGAGCCACCCACTCCCCTAAAAATGAAAATGTTATGCTAAGTAAAAGAAGCCAGACACAAAAGGTCACATATTGTGTGATTGCATTTATATGAAATATCCAGAGTAGATAAATTCTTAGAGACAGAATGCAGATTGTTGGTTGCCAGGGCCTGTTGGGGGGAGAGACTGCTCAATGGGTAAGAGTGGTTGCAGGCAGAATTGTGACTCCCCCGCCCCAATTCAAATACTGAAGTTCTAACCTCCAGTACTTTAGAACATAACCGTATTTGGAGATGGGGTCTTAAAAGATGTAGTTAAGATTGTTACGATCTGACAATAAATTTCATATATTGAAAAAAAAATAAAATGATCATATAAAAAAAAAGATAAGGTTGTTAGGATGGGTCCTAATCCAATATGACTGATGTCCTTCTAAGAGATTTGAACACAGATGCATAAAGAGGGAGAACCACGTAAAGACACGGGAAAAAGACAGCCATCTGTAAGCTAAGGAGAGAAACCCAGAACAGAGCCTTTCCTCATGGTCCTTAGAAGAAACCAATCCTGCTGTCACCTCGATCTCAGACTTGTAGCCTCTAGAACTCTGAGAAAGTGCATTTCTGTAGTTTAAGCCACCCTGACTCTGATACTTTGTGATGGCAGCTCTAAGAAACAGACACAGGGGTTTTAGTTGGGAGTGACAGAAATATTTTAGAATGAGATAGAGGAGGTGGTTGTACAACATTATGAATGTAGTAAATGCCGTTGAATTGTTCACTTTAAAATGGCTAATTTTATGTTTATGTGAATTTCACCTTCATAATCTAAAACAATCAGATCCCTAGTTCCCCTACCATATACCAATCAGCCAGGCAATTTTCCTTCTCAAAAGACAAGAAGTTTAGTATCCAGAGAAGGTAAAACAGAAGCTTTGAGAAAGAAAGAAAGAAAGAAAGAAAGAAAGAAAGAAAGAAAGAAAGAAAGAAAGAAAGAAAGAAAGAAAGAAAGAAAGAAAGAAAGAAATTTTTGTGAGTCAGTTGTTAAACTGAGCCACTATTAGAGATTAAATAAAATAAATTAAGAACAAAGAGAAGTGCTCAAAATTCTTGCTTATTATTTTTTGATTTTTTACTATTATCTATGCTCTTGAGGTTATTTGTATCTCATATATCAAGGGTGGAAATACTATATAATGATGTGTTACTGCCCATCTCTTTCAACTTCAGGTTCAGTGAGACCTGGGTACCTTGAAATTTTCTGCAGTGGAGTTTTTATACCATAGAAGTTGGCAAAAACAACAAATAAGGGCTTTCCTTTTTGTTCTCCCTTTCTCTTGCCTCCCTCTCCTTCCTTCCTTCCTTCCTCCCTCCCTTCCTCCCTCCCTGCCTTCCTCCCTCTCTTCTTTCCTCCCTCCCTTCCTTCCTCCCTTCTTTCCTCCCTTCTTTCCTTCCTCCCTCCCTCCCTCCCTCCCTCCCCACCTCCCTCCCCACCTCCCTCCCACCTCCCTCCTTCCTTCCCAGAACTGGTTGTCAAAGCCCTACTAATGCATGCCTCTCACAAATGCTCGTGATCAGAGAAACAAGTCTCAATCCTGGACAGGCAAGAACCCCCAGCAGAATCCGCCTTTAGAAATGTTCAGCCCTGTTTCTCAGTGTATCTTGGCTTCCTCCTTGTTCACCATGGCACTGTCACCCCTGGAAGGCACCTGACATCAGCCGGGAAGAACCAGGACCTGTGACACAGTCCTGCCCCTTCAGGTGAGCTCCTGGGAGAAGCTGCATCCACAGCTGCGAGGCTGAGGAGGAGACCCCCCGCGGCTAGAAGCCAGCCTGCCGCCTGCTCAGGGCCCCCAAAGCTTCTGCCTGCCACGCTGTCAGCGTCCTCTTGGCTGCCACTCCCTGGCCAGACTCTCGGCTTCCTGTGTGTCGGGGCAGGAGCAGCGGGCGCCGAGCCACTGTAAATGTTTGTTGGAGATGGAGCAACCTGGCCTGGTTGCAGCTGCAGTCGCGCTCACTGCCAGAGCCTCTCGGAGGCTCCGAGTCAGCGGGTTCAGTGGTGGCATGGGAAGAGCAGGCCACGAAAAGGCCTCCCAAGGCGACCCTGGCTCTGCCAGCCAAGCAAGGACTATCCGTGCTCCTTACCTGGGAAACAGAAGGTAGAGGCCGAAGGGCAGGTTTAATTATTGCCACAGTCACTATTCCCTGCCGGGAGCCCTCAAACCTGCCTCTGTTCCTGGGATAAAACATCCACCTCTTTCTGGGTAGGGAGTGACAAGCCAAAGCCCGGTGGTCTCTTTATCACAGGTGCGATCACCGCCAACCACTTGATGGCAGCCAGTAGCAACTGTTTAATGCATCACCTTTAATCTTCTCATTCACCCTCACAGGTAAATTGTTAGTATCCTTGTTTTACAGATGAGGAGAAGAAGGGCGAGGAAATTACTTGGAGAAGTTCCGAATCAGACTTTGCAATAGAGGCTGGATCCAATTTCCTTGGGCTCCAAAGACAGTGCTCTTCGTGCTATACTGCACAGTCCTCCTGTTCAGGCCCTCCCATCTGGACCAGTACAGGGTCTCCCAACGTAAATGTCTGATCGTACCCCCATCTCATGTCTTCTGATCCAAGCATCCTCCATACCACCGCCAGGCTAATCTCTCCATAGCTATAGATCCCAATGTAGACATAGATAAAGGTGGGTGGAGATGTGGATGTAGGTATAGACTTAGGTGTAGGCTTAAATGTAGGTACGGGTACAGGCTTAGGCACAGACGTAGATATAATTTAATGGAAGATTCAAGAGGTCAGGAAACATGCCTGATTCATTTTATGTCTCTAGATCCTATCAAAGTATCTGGTTGAGAGCAAGGGCCCAGAAAATACTGGTAGAATTAAAATGAATGGACTTTCATTTGCCCCAATCAAAATTTCAATGACTCCTACCAAGTAACAGAAGTGCTAAGGCCTCACGTCAACCTCTTCACCATCTGACTCCACCTGCCCTTTCTACTCTTAACTATGCCCAGCCTCTCTGCATCCCTGACCCCTCCATCGTCCTAAACCCCCTTGACTTTCCTACCTCCATGCCACTGTTCGTGCTCTTCCCTCTATCTGAAATGTCCCCGCCAGCCCTTCTGTGCCTTCTGAAATGCCATGGCCCATTTTAAATACCACTTCCTCCTTGAAGTGTCTCTTTTACCCCTTTTATGAAATGTGATGTTTCCTTCCTCTGGACCTCTTAGAACTTTATACCATTCTGTGGCCTAACCTTTTTATGCTTTGTATTTTAATCACTGAAGTAATAACTCCCCCCGCCTGGAATGCCCTTTATCTCTTTCCTTTCTCATGCTCATGATCCAGTTTAATATCATCTGTGTGAGACCTTCACAGCTCTCCCAGGCAGTTACTCATTCCCTCCCCAGCACTTCTAGAGCATATGAATATCCTCCATTAAAAACACTAGCAGTTGTTGTTACTAACTGCCCTCCTTTCAACTGTCAAGTCTGTTGCAGGTACAGACGACATCTCTTTGAGCTTTCTTTTTGGCTCTTACACAGTGTCAGCTACCAAGCAGGAACTTTGTACTTGTTGAATGAGTAAGTGCAAGACAATTGTTGAATGAATAAATGCAAGATGAGAAAGATGCTGTCCTCTCTTTCTGTGTTTCCTACCTTCTTTCTCTGCCATTCCACTTGTTTTGATTCCTGTTATCAGTGTGCCATTTCTAGGGTCACAAACGTAGTCGTGGGAAACCAGGAAAGAAAAGCTAACCCGCACTCAAAACTGTAGGAAAACATGACAATAGACTATCTGATCTAAGATCCCAGATCTCATCAGTTAGGACGAGAATAAATTGTTTCCACCAACTGAGTCAATGAGAATAAGACTGCTGATTTATTTGAAGGGATACTTTAAGTTTTTATTTCAATTCCAGTTAGTTAACATACAGTGTGATATTAGTTTCAGGTGTACAATACAGTGATTCACCTCTTGTGTACATCACCCGGTGTTCATCACAACAAGTGCACTCCTTAATCCTCATCACCTATTTAACCCATCTCCCCCACCTCCTTGAAGGGATTTTTTTTAATTTATTTTTTTAATTTACATCCAAGTTAGTTAGCATATAGTGCGGCACTGATTTCAGGAGTAGGTTCCTTAATGCCTCTTACCCATTTAGCCCATCCCTCCTCCCACGACCCCTCCAGTAACCCTCTGTTCTCCATTTTTAAGAGTCTCTTACGCTTTGTCCCCCTCCCTGTTTTTATATTATTTTGCTTCCCTTCCCTTATGTTCATCTGTTTTGTCTCTTAAGGCCCTCATATGAGTGAATTCATATGATATTTGTCTTTCTCTGACTAATTTTGCTTAGCATAATACCCTCTAGTTCCATCCACATAGTTGCAAATGTCAAGATTTCTTTCATTCTTTTTGATTGCCAAGTAATAATCCATTGTGTGTGTGTGTGTGTGTGTGTGTGTGTGTGTGTGTGTGTGTGTATACCACATCTTCTTTGCCCATTCATCCATCAATGGACATTTTGGCTCTTTCTGTACTTTGGCTATTGTTGATAATGCTGCTATAAACATTGGGGTGCATGTGCCCCTTCAAAACAGCATACCTTTTTCCCTTGGAAAAATACCTAGTGGTGCAGTTGCTGGGTCTTAGGTAGTTCTATTTTTAATTTTTTTAGGAACTTACATACTGTTTTCCAGAGTGGCTGCATCAGTTTGCATTGCCACCAGCAGTGCAAAAGAGATCCTCTTTCTCCGCATTCTTGCCAACATCTATTGTTGCCTGAGTTATTAATGTTAGCCATTCTGGAGGAGAGGGAAGATGGCGGCGTAGGAGGACGCTGGGCTCACTGCGCGTCCTGCTGATCACTTAGATTCCACCTACACCTGCCTAAATAACCCAGAAAACCACCAGAGGATTAGCAGAACGGAGTCGCCGGAGCCAAGCGCAGACGAGAGGCCCACGGAAGAGGGTAGGAAGGGCGGCGAGGCGGTGCGCGCTCCACGGACTGGCGGGAGGGAGCCGGGGCGGAGAGGCGGCTCGCCGGCCAAGCAGAGCCCCCAAGTCTGGCTTGCAAAAAGCGGAGGGGCCTGACGGACTGTGTTCCGACAGCAAGCGCGACTTAGCATCTGGGAGGTCATAAGTTAACAGCTCTGCTCAGAAAGCGGGAAGGCTGGAGGACAAAGGGAAGGAGAGCTGCTGAGCCCCCGGACGACAGAGCTCAGTTTGGTGGGGAACAAAGGCGCTCACCAGCGCCATCTCCCCCGCCCATCCCCCAGCCAAAATCCCAAAGAGAACCAGTTCCTGCCAGGGAACTTGCTCGCTCCGCGCAAACACCCAACTCTGCGCTTCTGCGGAGCCAAACCTCCGGCAGCGGATCTGACTCCCTCCTGCTGCCACAGGGCCCCTCCTGAAGTGGATCACCTAAGGAGAAGCAAGCTAAGCCTGCCCCTCCTGCCCCTGTGCACCTTGCCTACCCACCCCAGCTAAGACGCCAGATCCCCAGCATCACAAGCCTAGCAGTGTACAAGTAGCCCAGACAGGCCACCCCACCCCACAGTGAATCCCGCCCCTAGGAGAGGGGAAGAGAAGGCACACACCAGTCTGACTGTGGACACAGCGGTGGGCTGGGGGCAGACATCAGGTCTGACTGCGGCTCCACCCACCAACTCCAGTTATACACCACAGCACAGGGGAAGTGCCCTGCAGGTCCTCACCACTCCAGGGACTATCCAAAATGACCAAGCGGAAGAATTCCCCTCAGAAGAATCTCCAGGAAATAACAACAGCTAATGAGCTGATCAAAAAGGATTTAAATAATATAACAGAAAGTGAATTTAGAATAATAGTCATAAAATTAATTGCTGGGCTTGAAAACAGTATAGCTGACAGCAGAGAATCTCTTGCTACAGAGATCAAGGGACTAAGGAACAGTCACGAGGAGCTGAAAAACGCTTTAAACGAAATGCATAACAAAATGGAAACCACCACGGCTCAGATTGAAGAGGCAGAGGAGAGAATAGGTGAACTAGAAGATAAAGTTATGGAAAAAGAGGAAGCTGAGAAAAAGAGAGATAAAAAAATCCATGAGTATGAGAGGAAAATTAGAGAACTAAGTGATACACTAAAAAGAAATAATATACGCATAATTGGTATCCCAGAGGAGGAAGAGAGAGGGAAAGGTGCTGAAGGGGTACTTGAAGAAATAATAGCTGAGAACTTCCCTGAAGTGGGGAAGGAAAAAGGCATTGAAATCCAAGAGGCACAGAGAACTCCCTTTAGACGTAACTTGAATCGATCTTCGGCACGACATATCATAGTGAAACTGGCAAAATACAAGGATAAAGAGAAAATTCTGAAAGCAGCAAGGGGTAAACGTGCCCTCACATATAAAGGGAGACCTATAAGACTCGTGACTGATCTCTCTTTTGAAACTTGGCAGGCCAGAAAGAATTGGCACGAGATTTTCAGTGTGCTAGACAGAAAAAATATGCAGCGGAGAATCCTTTATCCAGCAAGTCTGTCATTTAGAATAGAAGGAGAGATAAAGGTCTTCCCAAACAAACAAAAACTGAAGGAATTTGTCACCACTAAACCAGCCCTCCAAGAGATCCTAAGGGGGACCCTGTGAGACAAAGTACCAGAGACATCACTACAAGCATAAAACATACAGACATCACAATGACTCTAAACCCATATCTTTCTATAATAACACTGAATGTAAATGGATTAAATGCGCCAACCAAAAGACATAGGGTATCAGAATGGATAAAAAAACAAGACCCATCTATTTGCTGTCTACAAGAGACTCATTTTAGACCTGAGGACACCTTTAGATTGAGAGTGAGGGGATGGAGAACTATTTATCATGCTACTGGAAGCCAAAAGAAAGCTGGAGTAGCCATACTTATATCAGACAAACTAGACTTTAAATTAAAGGCTGTAACAAGAGATGAAGAAGGACATTATATAATAGTGACAGGGTCTATCCATCAGGAAGAGCTAACAATTATAAATGTCTATGCGCCGAATACCGGAGTGCCCAAATATATAAAACAATTACTCATAAACATAAGCAACCTTATTGATAAGAATGTGGTAATTGCAGGGGACTTTAACACCCCACTTACAGAAATGGATAGATCATCTAGACACACGGTCAATAAAGAAACAAGGGCCCTGAATGAGACATTGGATCAGATGGACTTGACAGATATATTTAGAACTCTGCATCCCAAAGCAACAGAATATACTTTCTTCTCGAGTGCACATGGAACATTCTCCAAGATAGATCATATACTGGGTCACAAAACAGCCCTTCATAAGTTTACAAGAATTGAAATCATACCATGCATACTTTCAGACCACAATGCTATGAAGCTTGAAATCAACCACAGAAAAAAGTCTGGAAAACCTCCAAAAGCATGGAGGTTAAAGAACACCCTACTAACGAATGAGTGGGTCAACCAGGCAATTAGAGAAGAAATTAAAAAATATATGGAAACAAACGAAAATGAAAATACAACAATCCAAACGCTTTGGGACGCAGCGAAGGCAGTCCTGAGAGGAAAATACATTGCAATCCAGGCCTATCTCAAGAAACAAGAAAAATCCCAAATACAAAATCTAACAGCACACCTAAAGGAACTAGAAGCAGAACAGCAAAGGCAGCCTAAACCCAGCAGAAGAAGAGAAATAATAAAGATCAGAGCAGAAATAAACAATATAGAATCTAAAAAAACTGTAGAGCAGATCAACGAAACCAAGAGTTGGTTTTTTGAAAAAATAAACAAAATTGACAAACCTCTAGCCAGACTTCTCAAAAAGAAAAGGCAGATGGCCCAAATAGATAAAATCATGAATGAAAATGGAATTATTACAACCAATCCTTCAGAGATACAAACAATTATCAGTGAATACTATGAAAAATTATATGCCAACAAATTGGACAACCTGGAAGAAATGGACAAATTCCTGAACACCCACACTCTTCCAAAACTCAATCAGGAGGAAATAGAAAGCTTGAACAGACCCATAACCAGCGAAGAAATTGAATCGGTTATCAAAAATCTCCCAACAAATAAGAGTCCAGGACCAGATGGCTTCCCAGGGGAGTTCTACCAGACGTTTAAAGCAGAGATAATACCTATCCTTCTCAAGCTATTCCAAGAAATAGAAAGGGAAGGAAAACTTCCAGACTCATTCTATGAAGCCAGTATTACTTTGATTCCTAAACCAGACAGAGACCCAGTAAAAAAAGAGAACTACAAGCCAATATCCCTGATGAATATGGATGCAAAAATTCTCAATAAGATACTAGCAAATCAAATTCAACGGCATATAAAAAGAATTATTCACCATGATCAAGTGGGATTCATTCCTGGGATGCAGGGCTGGTTCAACATTCGCAAATCAATCAACGTGATACATCACATTAACAAAAAAAAGAGAAGAACCATATGATCCTGTCAATCGATGCAGAAAAGGCCTTTGACAAAATCCAGCACCCTTTCTTAATAAAAACCCTTGAGAAAGTCGGGATAGAAGGAACATACTTAAAGATCATAAAAGCCATTTATGAAAAGCCCACAGCTAACATCATCCTCAACGGGGAAAAACTGAGAGCTTTTTCCCTGAGATCAGGAACACGACAGGGATGCCCACTCTCACCGCTGTTGTTTAACATAGTGCTGCAAGTTCTAGCATCAGCAATCAGACGACAAAAGGAAATCAAAGGCGTCAAAATTGGCAAAGATGAAGTCAAGCTTTCGCTCTTTGCAGATGACATGATATTATACATGGAAAATCCGATAGACTCCACCAAAAGTCTGCTAGAACTGATACATGAATTCAGCAAAGTTGCAGGATACAAAATCAATGTACAGAAATCAGTTGCATTCTTATACACTAACAATGAAGCAACAGAAAGACAAATAAAGAAACTGATCCCATTCACAATTGCACCAGGAAGCATAAAATACCTAGGAATAAATCTAACCAAAGATGTAAAGGATCTGTATGCTGAAAACTATAGAAAGCTTATGAAGGTAATTGAAGAAGATATAAAGAAATGGAAAGACATTCCCTGCTCATGGATTGGAAGAATAAATATTGTCAAAATGTCAATACTACCCAAAGCTATCTACACATTCAATGCAATCCCAATCAAAATTGCACCAGCATTCTTCTCGAAACTAGAACAAGCAATCCTAAAATTCATATGGAACCACAAAAGGCCCCGAATAGCCAAAGTACTTTTGAAGAAGAAGACCAAAGCAGGAGGCATCACAATCCCAGACTTTAGCCTCTACTACAAAGCTGTCATCATCAAGACAGCATGGTATTGGCACAAAAACAGACACATAGAGCAATGGAATAGAATAGAAACCCCAGAACTAGACCCACAAACGTATGGCCAACTCATCTTTGACAAAGCAGGAAAGAACATCCGATGGAAAAAAGACAGTCTCTTTAACAAATGGTGCTGGGAGAACTGGACAGCAACATGCAGAAGGTTGAAACTAGACCACTTTCTCATACCATTCACAAAAATAAACTCAAAATGGATAAAGGACCTGAATGTGAGACAGGAAACCATCAAAACCCTAGAGGAGAAAGCAGGAAAAGACCTCTCTGACCTCAGCCGTAGCAATCTCTTACTCGACACATCCCCAAAGGCAAGGGAATTAAAAGCAAAAGTGAATTACTGGGACCTTATGAAGATAAAAAGCTTCTGCACAGCAAAGGAAACAACCAACAAAACTAAAAGGCAACCAACGGAATGGGAAAAGATATTTGCAAATGACATATCGGACAAAGGGCTAGTATCCAAAATCTATAAAGAGCTCACCAAACTCCACACCCGAAAAGCAAATAACCCAGTGAAGAAATGGGCAGAAAACATGAATAGACACTTCTCTAAAGAAGACATCCGGATGGCCAACAGGCACATGAAAAGATGTTCAGCGTCGCTCCTTATCAGGGAAATACAAATCAAAACCACACTCAGGTATCACCTCACGCCAGTCAGAGTGGCCAAAATGAACAAATCAGGAGACTATAGATGCTGGAGAGGATGTGGAGAAACGGGAACCCTCTTGCACTGTTGGTGGGAATGCAAATTGGTGCAGCCGCTCTGGAAAGCAGTGTGGAGGTTCCTCAGAAAATTAAAAATAGACCTACCCTATGACCCAGCAATAGCACTGCTAGGAATTTATCCAAGGGACACAGGAGTACTGATGCATAGGGGCACTTGTACCCCAATGTTCATAGCAGCACTCTCAACAATAGCCAAATTATGGAAAGAGCCTAAATGTCCATCAACTGATGAATGGATAAAGAAATTGTGGTTTATATACACTATGGAATACTACGTGGCAATGAGAAAAAATGAAATATGGCCTTTTGTAGCAACGTGGATGGAACTGGAGAGTGTGATGCTAAGTGAAATAAGCCATACAGAGAAAGACAGATACCATATGGTTTCACTCTTATGTGGATCCTGAGAAACTTAACAGGAACCCATGGGGGAGGGGAAGGAAAAAAAAAAAAAAAAAGAGGTTAGAGTGGGAGAGAGCCAAAGCATAAGAGACTGTTGAGAACTGAGAACAGACTAAGGGTTGATGGGGGGTGGGAGGGAGGAGAGGGTGGGTGATGGGTATTGAGGAGGGCACCTTTTGGGATGAGCACTGGGTGTTGTATGGAAACCAATTTGACAATAAATTTCATATATAAATAAAAAAAAATGTTAGCCATTCTGTCAGGTGTGAGGTGATATCTCATTGCGGTTTTGATTTGTATTTCCCTAATGGTTAGTGATGTTGAGCATTTTTTCATGTGTCAGTTGGCCATCTGGATGTCTTCTTTGGAGAAGTGTCTATGCATGTCTTTTGCCCATTTTTTCACTGGATTATTTGTTTTCTGGTTATTGAGTTTGATAAGTTCTTTATAGATTTTGGATACTAATCCTTTATCTGACATGTCATTTGAAAATATCTTCTCCCATTCCGTCGGTTGCCTTTTAGTTTTCTTGATTGTTTCCTTTGCTGTGCAGAAGCTTTTTATTTTGATGCGGTCCCAGTAGTTCGTTTTTGCTTTCATTTCCCTTGCCTCCGGAGACGTGTTGAGTAAGAAGTTGCTGTGGCCAAGGTCAAAGAGGTTTTTGCCTGCTATCTCCTCAAAGATTTTGATGGCTTCCTGTCTTACATTTAGGTCTTTCATCCATTTTGAGTTTATTTTTGTGTATGGTGCAAGAAAGTGGTCCAGGTTCATTTTTTCACATCGCTGTCCAGTTTTCCCAGCACCACTTGCTGAAGAGACTGTCTTTATTCCATTCAATATTCTTTCCTGCTTTGTCAAAGATTAGTTAGTCATACGTTTGTGGGTTCATTTCTGGGTTCTCTGTTCTGTTCCATTGATCTGAGCGTCTGTTTTTGTGCCAGTACCATACTGTCTTGATGATTACAGCTTTGTAATACAGCTGCAAGTCTATGAAGGGATGATTCTAATGTTGCTCTCAAAAAAAAAAAAAAAAATAGAGTGCTATACTGGCTTATAATGTGACAATAAGAGCAATGAGGATATTCCAAACCTATGTTCTAGATCAGAAGTATGCTCATTATGAGGCACATCTTAGCTGACCTCAGTCATGTGGCCAAAGAAGTGTGTATTTTTACTAGGAAGTCATCCCTGGGGAAAAAAAATGGATAAGAAATAATCAAATGAATCAATGAGAAAGAAACACAAAGGCCTTACTTGCAGACATTTCTGCATCTTACCTCCCACCCCTTCGGACAGTTTGTTTTCTTGACCCGTTTTAGAGCTAGGCATTTCTATATCCAAATAGTTCAGTAACAAATTCAAATACCCAACAGTTCAAGTAACAAAGTCAAGTTTGTGGTTATTGCCTCTGGTTTTCTATAGAAGAATCATAAGTTTCAGTTAAAACTGGCCTTATCACCAGTGTTCAAATATGTTTTTCTTCCTCAGGCATCTATGCCTTTCCCCTGAGCCATGTCTTTTGCTAGGATTCCCTGATCAATGTAACTTAATGGGCACTTTGGCAAATATAAGCTAAGTCCTCCCACAAATCTTTGAGGTTGGTGTCACCATCCCCATCTTACCAATGAGGCTCATCATTAAGACCTCACAGTCATGGAGCTGTTGAGCCAAGATCAAAAGCCTTGGAGCACTCCCTCTCCCAAAACTGTCTCCACCACCTTCTTTGTGAAACCCATTCCCAAGACACAATTCAAGGACCTCCTGAAAGCCTCTTGATCACCCCGGGAAGAAGGAGATCCCTCATTCCTCAAAATTGCAACACTCTAATCACAAGCATTATTAACTGGCTTATTGCTTCTTGTCCCACATGTCCATGAGGTGGCAGCTTCTTATAGGCAGGGCTGTGTGCCTTTCTGTCCTTTATCTGCTAATTCAATGGTATTTTCCCTGCAAACTTCATATCAAGTATTCAAGCAAGTTCAGGAAACCTAGGGTCATCTTCAGCATTTAAAGCCCTGGTCATAATTTGATTACTTAAAACTACACGAAGGCAGAAGACACTAAACGTGCTTTACCTGGGTAATGCACGAATTATTGCCAAAAAAGAAAATCTAGCTTTCATGCAAAGTTACAATTGATATTAAACTCATGGAGGAAATTTAAAGACCCCAATATCACTAAACTAAACTAAACTAAACTAAACTATGATAAATAAACATCAATCTGTGGCCCACATTGGGCAGGAGGCACAAGCTGGAAGATTTCCTATCCGTATAATTTAACTTAGCTCAGTCCTTGGCATACAGTGATGCTTAAAAAATCTGCATTTGTTGGGTGGATGGGTTGATAAATGGAGATATAAACACATGAAGGATATATAAATGAGTATATGAACAAATAAGACAATAATGCTTCCTTTCAGTAATGATTTTTGAGGAATATTAATAATAAATTTTTAAGCCAAACAAAATACTGTGAACAATGTCACCCCTGTTCAAGTTATCTACAAACAAAGCATAGTTCTCATGATCACTGTAATTCTGTTTTGACAGTATGGCTGCTATGTCTGAAATATCTATAATCCCTTTGTTTATAATAGCACCTTAACTGGATGATTTAAATGAGTGGAGATTGCTTTTAAATTTTTCTACAATTATTTAAATGCACATTTCAATTTTCCTGAATTGTGCAAAAGTAATTTGGAAGATTAATTTCTGAAAATACCTGGTGGAATTTGCATACACCAAGCATAATTATTACTGATATTTGCATACTTCTCCCTGCCCACATGCATGCACTATTACCAACTGCTACACAACCCATGAAATTATTGAAGAAATTGCTGTCAATACAATATGGATTCATCAATAAATGTTCAGCTTCACAGAAGAAAAACAAACTGTAGTGCTCAGCTATAGAAGTGTGGCATTCCATTTTATTTATTTGGGGCAAAATTCAGAAAGATAAATCCATACTAAAAGAATTTGGCAGTCTTTTGCAATAAAAATTAATGTTATTACAAAGAATCTCTGAGGTTCAAGAGAGATTGAAAACGCCACTAAAAAAAAAGCTAGAAGAGGGGGCAGCTGGTTGGCTCAGTCAGTTAAGTGACCAACTTTTGATTTCAGCTCAGGTCATGATCTCATAATCATGAGATCGAGCCTTATGTTGGGACACACTCAATGCAGAGCCTACTTGGGATTATTCCTTTCTGTCTGTCTGTCTGTCTCTCTCTCTCTCTCTCTCTCTCTCTCTCTTTTCCTAAAATAAAATAATAATAATTTCTAAAAGGCTAGAAGAGTGGAAGGGATTGGGGAATGATGGTGGGAAAAGAAAGTATACCCATGTTACAGAGGGGTGGGGCATCAGAATGTACTCCTAGAACTCCACCACACATAATTACTAAGAAAATTTGCAGAAATTTGGACTGTGGGGATCTCAAATGCTTGATAAATGTTTAAGTAAGTTGACTGAGTGCTTTATATTAGGTTTTATGAAAAATGTAGAAAACTTAAGAGACGTGTTTCTTTACTTTAATCTGCTTGGATGACAAAACCAACTGGAAGGAAGTATTGAAAGAAATTATGCAGAAAAATAATAATAGAAAGTAGTTATGTAACACCTATTATGCATTGGGCACTCTTCAAGGGCCTTATATATATTAACTTATGTAATTCTGATAATGAGTAATCCCTCATTCATTCCATTAGCTCACCAACAACCTTTGAACCGTTTCTTATATCTGGCACATGATTAAGGACTGTGAGGAACTACAGAGATACACAAATCAAGTCTTACCCTCAAGGAGTTCACAGTCTATGGCATGAAACAGACACATCAAACGTATTTTTTATTACGGCATTAAACAGATATATATTCGGTATATTGTGGACATAGGGAAATAACTATTAACTCTGCTGGGTGTTGGAAGCAAGTTCTTAGGGGAGACAAGAGAAAGATTTGGAAGGATAAAGGTATTCTCCAGATCAATAAGAAAGAAAGAGAATTTTTGGTGTAGTGGGCCTGAAAAGCAGGTTACTGTGAAATGGCAAGACTTTTTTATGTCACCATAAATATCTCATTGTAGCCAGCAGTGGCGAAGAGGAAAAGACACAGATGGCCAAGGCTTTCAGTGCCATTTGGGCAATATGGAGACATTGAAAGATTTTAAACAATGAATTGACATGGATAGATTCCATTTTTAAAAGATCTCTCCAGAAACTCTATCTAAACAATGAACTTTCAGGGTTAATTCTAGAAAATGTTAAGTTGTTGAAATTGGTAAAATGTGACCAGGGATTTGAAATAACATACTAGGAGTGAGAACTAAAAGATTCACCAGTGTTGAATACATATATACATATATGAAAAAGATGAGAAAAGTTCACTGGTGTTGGATATATATAACTAATGGATCTACTGACAAATACTAGAACACAAACTGTGTATAAGTGGAGCAAGTAGTCAAGAAGACCATATATCACAAATATTGTCTGCATATTTTTAATCTTGATTTCTCTGAATCTGTTATAAAATTAGTAGTTTCCAAGCCTTGTTTTATCATTCATTTATATCAGTAAAAATATTTGAGGATGTACCTCCATAACTGTGTACTTACTGATTTATTTATATATTACATATATGTACAGCCATTAGTGGCTGGCATCTCAAGGAAAGGTTCATCATTAATGGTAATGGATGTGAATTCATATTCCAAAAGATTTCTTTGATCAATGTTTTCTAGGCTTTACAGCTTGTCCAAAACAGAGTCTCCCATCTTTTCTTCCTAGGTTCCTCCTCCTCTCAGGAGAAGGCATGACCAATCACAGTCCTCCAAACTTGACATCTAAGAGTCTTCATTGACACCTCATCCCCTCTATCTAGTCAATCATCATTTCCATCTTCTAAATAACTTGCTTATCAGTCAGCTGTTTTCCTTCCTACTACAATTGCCTTAATATCAGCTGCCATTTCTTCTTTGTGCTATGAACTATGACAGCCTTCGTTAAAATGCTGGCTGCACCCTTGGTATAATGTGGCTTCATACAAGTTATTTGACCTTAGTTTCCCTATCTGTGAAATGGATAATAATTCATTTTTCAGGGTTGTCATGGGAATTGAATGAGTAATGCATATAATATTTTTGTACTGTGCTGTCACATAGCAAGCAACTAATTTATGTCAGCTATTATTATACTTTAGTCTCCCTACTGTTAGACCTCACCTCCACCTCACCACAGTGTTAATCTATCCACCATAGATTATGTAAAGATGATTTTCCAAAACACAAATCTGACCAACTCATTGTCATGTTCAACCCAGAGATTTTCCATCAACCCTCCATCAACCACAAGATCAATTGAGACATTCTGTGAGACGAAAAGGCTCTTAATGAGGTAGCCTGTGTTTGCATTCCCAATTCTATTTCTGTCACTCCTTAACATGCCCTTTATGCTACAGATGTACTAAAACGTTTGCACCACTTCACGTCGACCACGTTCTCTCCCTCCTCTGAGTCTTTGTATTTGCTGTTCCCATGTACAAAATACCTTCCCCCTTCTGTTATCACCATTCCTCCAAATATCATGTGGTATCTCATTCTTCAACAGTCAATTTAAATGACTCTGATATGAAGCCTTTTCTGGACCCCATGTCTAAGGATGGAGAGGATTATTCTTGTCATCTGTGCTTCCAAGGCCCTTTCTCTATTCCTCAGTCACAACACTCTGCACACTGTACTGTAGTCACCTCCTCTGTCACAGTCCACAGCACCCTGTATTATCATTACCTAGGAAGATGTTTGCCTGACTAGATGGTGTGGTCCCTGAAGGAAGGGTCTGTGACTCACTCACCTCTATAGCCTCAGGAAGTAGAACAGCACATCTAGGAAGGGTTCAAAGAAGGCTTAGACTTTTTCGTGGATAACTCTATTTTCAGTGCTTGTATGTATGTGTGTGTGTATGTGTGTGTGTGTGTGTGTGTGTGTGTGTGTGTGTGTGTGTGTGTGTGGTGTGCATGCACAGAGGGTGGGGGTGTTCCTGGGAAACCTGCCAACATCCCAATGCCCCTCCTTTATGGAAAGCCTTTGACTTTGCATTTTAAAGCCTTTTGGAATTAAACATTCACTGGCAGGAGGGTGGAAATCCCCCTCCCATCTAAGAACAGCTATGTGGTTAGAAGACAAGTTGTATAGTAGAAAGAACATGGATGTGGGACTCTGATGACCCTGCCCATGACTTCCAGTTCTGCTCCTTTCCAGTTGTTTGATTTTGAGCAAGTTACATACTCTTCTGAGTTTTAGTTTTCTCTCCTATAAAACAGAGATAACAACAAACCACATAGGGTTGTCTTGAAGATTCAATGAGATCATTTGTCCTAAATATTTAATACATGGTATGAACTTAACAAATGATCACTCTTGCAGGGCTCATTTTTATCACCCTCAAAATTAAATAAACACACCTCACACTAATTGGATGGCTATTAGAAACAAAACAGAACAAAACAGAAAGTAATGCTACAGCTGCTGTGGAGAACAGCATGGTGGCTTCTTAAAACATTAAAAATGAAATTACCATATGATCCAACAATTCCACTTGTAGATATACCCAAACGAATTGGAAGCAGTTGACCCAAATAGATATTTGTGCATAACTGTATGTGGCAATATTGTTTACAATAGCTGAAAGGTCAAAACAACATAAATGTCCACTGACAAGTGAATGGATAAACAATATGTAGCATATCCATACAATGGAATATTATTCCACAAATACTGTATGATTCCCCTTATTTGAAGTATCTAGAACAGTCAAATTCATAAGACAGGAAGTAGAATGGTGATTTCCTAGGGCTAGCAGAAGGAAAGAACGAGGGGTTAGTGTTTAATGGGTATAGAGTTTCAGTGTAGGAAGATGAGAAAGTTCTGGAGATGGATGTTGGTGATGGTTGGGCAACACTGTGAAGGTACTGAATGGTACTGAAATGTCCATACAAAAATGACTAAAATGGTTTATGTTATGTATATTTTGCCACAAAAAAAAAAAAAAACCCACTCAACAAGATCTAATCAGATTTGCAAGAATAATTAAACAGCTATTAAAAGCTATAAAAATGAAGCCATGGAAGATTCCATGTTCCTTCATCTCTCATCTGCTTCCTTTATCCCCAAACGATCCTGAGACCTGAAAGTCTTTATTTTCCATGGTCAAGTGAGTGCGCACGCGCACGCGCTCGCGCGCGCGCGCGCACACACACACACACACACACACACACACACACACACACACACACACACACACAGACTCTGGGGGCCATGGAGACACAACCTGGAAACAGGACTTGCCAGGATTAGAGAGCCAGGGCCAGCTCATGTATCACTCACCCAGAAGACAGCCCTCCACGGAGAAAAAGAACCTCATAGTCCCCTAACAAAGAGGATAATAAATTCCGATTAGCCAAGGAAGCTCTGAGTCTAAATACCAGCAAAGCTCAGCCCCTGCAAGTGGGGACGAATTATCTGAAAGGTCATCCTGGAGACACTGAACAAAGGGCCTCAAGCAGCTGGGTCCCTTAATTTGAGGAAACACTGAAGCCTTTAAAGAAGCCAGAGGCAGAGCTGGAGAGATGGGAAAGTGGAACGGCCTTCTGAGCACAGAGAGGATTTAATAGGAAGGGAAACACAAACCCCACAGGAGGCACTGGGGCCCGGCAGCCATCACTTCTCTAAGCCAGGCTGAGGGTCTCCGGAAGGAGTTGCCATCATCCATGCTAGGCTGGGGTGACCCTTTTTGGCACTGTAATAAAACAGGATGACTCTGATCTCAGCGATTAAAGCTTTAAAACCACAAGCCCCAGGGAGGGAGCAGGCTCAGAGTAACAGCCTGCCATACACCCTGTTCACTCTTTTCCAGGCTGTGAGCTGCTGACAGAGCCCTGTCTGTCTCCAGAAAATTCCAGAGGCCTCTCAGGAATTTAAGGCCAGGCCTTGGCCAGTGGCTTCTTGCCTGGGTCCTGTTGTCACAGTCCCAGAGGTTTTAAGAGGGAAGGTTCTGTGGGAGGGCCAGGTGGTAGGCAGGAAGTGGTCTGCTGGCTTGGAGCCATTCCCGGCTTCCAGTAACCCCTCTGTCTGAAAACTTGAGGGAAGGAGAAGGAGAGTAAGTAAGAGGTCATCTTACTTAGGTGAAAAACTGAGCAATTTGCCTCCTCTGGCACAGAGGGCACCTGAAGGGTAGAGCTGAGTCCAATCACTGAGTCCCTCAAGGAGCAAGGGACTAGAGCACACCAAGGTCTGTGCCAACAACCAAAAGAAAAAAAAAAAAAAAAAAGACCAAGTGCTTAACAGAGATTTTCTCATGGACTTCAATCCTCAACTTAGTGCCAAAGATATTGTTGCTCCCACTTTAGACAAAAGGAAATAGCAGAGCCAAAATTTGAACCTACATCTGGATGACTCGAAAACCACCTCCATTGTACCATGCTGCCCCTAAATTAGGCCTTTCACAAATAGCAGCTTCCTACACCTTACATATTGATTCTAATTCATACATCTGAGGCTTGGAGAAGTTAGTAGCTTGCCAAATATCACACTGTTAGTGAGTTACAGAACTGGGACTGGAACTCATTTCTGGCTGATTCCAGAGTTGATGTTCTTTCCTCCATGCCTCATATATCCCTAGTTAAAATAAAATAATCCTGTGGCTTCTTGCCAATCAGCAAACATTGTGCTCCTTCCATTCTCGAAGCCTCAGCCCTTTAAAGAGTAGCTCAGTAATTGTGCTGCCCCTGTGCCCCAGAAGTCACAATTTACTGCAGAATGAGGTGATATGAAACAAAACAGACACATCTTCCAGGACAAAGAGAGGCTGTCTGGATTGTACAGACTTGATGACTTTTATTGAGACGATCTGAAGCTCATTTTTGCACAAAAAGTGGTAGAGGAAGGTAGCAGTGTGTACTTGCTACATGTTTAGTTCCCACTCTGGCAAACGCTTCTAGTTTTTTGTTTTGGGTGAGGTAACACCTAGTGGGCTTGCGCAATGGAAATGACCAACAATTTCTTGAGAGGAAATTAGCTGTCATTACCCAAAACAATAAAAGTGAGTCTCCCTTTTATTCCACAATTCATGTGGCCCAGCAAATGTAGGCTATCTTTCTTCTCTTCAGACTTCAGTTCTGTAAGGTCATTCATATACATAGGAAATGCATGCATATATCATCAGATGCTTCTCTTATTCTCTTGGGGGAAATGACACAAGAGCAGGAACATACAAATTGAGAGAAATGGCAATCATATAGGATACTGCTTAACACCTTATAGTTTCGGTCAGAATAACAAAGCCCGCTTTAAGGGCAATGAGGAGGAAATAGTTAAACAACAAAGGCTTGAAAAAGACCCCTTAAGCCGCTAGAGAACAATCCTACGGCCAGTCAGCTCCCATGAACACCATCCTTGTAGCAGAGATGTTCATGGCAAGGGAAGCATTAACGATGGGATGTCTGGGGCACCTGGGTGGCTCAGTTGGTTAGGCCTCTGACTTCGACTCAGGTCATGATCTCGCGGTCTGTGAGTTCGAGCCCCGTGTGGGGCTCTGTGCTGACAGCTCAGAGCCTGGAGCCTGCTTCAGATTCTGTGTCTCCCTCTCTCTCTGCCCCTCCCCTACTCATGCTCGCTCTCTCTCTCAAAAATAAATAAATAAACATTAATTTTTTTTTAAATAGATGGGACATCTGTAGCAATGGAAGACAGTCTTCCATGGCAAGACTTGTGGTTCTGACATTATGCACAGTAAATATTTTGAAAAAATTCCTTCCACAAATGTCTATAAATGCTAGATAAAATACAACAAATATCCTTTTAGATGTATGGCTGAAATCACAAGAAAGAGAAATCCTTGGAGGTTAGAGGTCAGAAATGAAGAAGAAACTCAAAAGCAAGGTTGTGAGCATGTGTGCTGATGCGATAGCTGCCCTAAGTTGACTGAGGGCAGGCCTGCTCACTCAATAATCTAGAAGCTTGGACTTTAACGTGCATGTTTGGATAAGAGATGATGTCTTGTGGGTGGGAAGCAAGGTGGGGAGGGTCAGAACTCAGTCATTTGCAGAACAGGATCAATGAAGAATAGCACATTCAGTAAAAGGATAAACAAAAAACAATCTGCCTCTCCCCAAAAGGAGTTGACAAGAAAGCTTGTCTCCCTCAAGTAGCTTACAATTAGGGAAAATATCTCCCTGAAATTTGTAACCACTATCTTGCACCACAGTGTTTTTGTGGCCCTCATTTATACTAACTCATATGATCCTGAAACCCTCAAACTGAACAATTACACAAAATAGGTTCTAGATTTCAAATATTCCTGGAGCATCTCAAAGAAGCAAACATTACCACTTTTATGGGAAAATACCCTCAATTAAAAAAAATGAGCATTATTTCCACAGAGAATGACCCCGCTCAAGATGAATTCTGGATCCAAAACAAAAACATATCTCAAAATGGATCTATCATGAGTGATTGTCAGCAGAAACAAAAATGGAATTACATCCTAAAGAATTCAGATAATCCATTTCAAAGATACTATAAAACAGGTGTACTAAATAGCTTAGGGGCATAAAAAAGAGCTTCCCCAAACAATGAGATTCTCTGAAAAAAAAAAAAGAATAACTCCTTTAAAAAGAACAAACTACAACTTCTGGAAATGAAAAATATAGTCATTGAAATAAAAGATCCAATAGATAGTCTATAGATGTAGAGAGACCTCATGAGCCACCTGATAGATTTGAAGTCACAAATTGGGAAATTAAAACCACCTGACATAGTGGAAAGAGTGTGGACCTTGGGGTCAGACAGGCTAGGCTAAATTTTGCAGAATGGGTGCCACATCAAATTAAATAGTAGAAGCTAGTACTTATGAAGTACTTGTTATGCATAAGGCACTCACTGTAGTAAACACATCATAAATTATTTCGTGGAGTCCTTACAATAATCCTATGGGATAGGAATTATTCTCTCCATTTTACAGGTGATAAAACTGAGACTTAGGAAGGAAATATCTTGCCCCACACATGACACCAAAATGAAAAGAGCTGGGATTCAAATGCAAGTCTGTCTCACTCTGAAGTCCTAACCAACCTAACCACTAGGTTTTAAGTTTTATTGCCTGCCCCATTAGCCCAAATCCAATTTTAATCAGCTGTGCAGGTGTCCATCGACTGAACGTGGGAAAAGTATATTTTATTATGAACTTTCCTCATTTTGAAGACCTAATAGAGCCTTTCAAGAATCCAGTTTATAGCTCTCTCCGCACTGGTAACAGCAGAGTTTGATCTGCAGCTCAAACTGTAGGCCAGGGGATTGTGAAAGACTTGAGGGTTAGGAAGGCATCTGATGTCAGCAAGGCGGTTGGGCAAGGCCAGAAGCCCTCTAAGTCTATGAGGCTCAGGCAGGTATAAGTGATCAGAGCCTGTCATGGAAGAATCTGAGAAGTCAGCACAATGCCATAGGATTGGGATGACTTTGAAAGTCCAGGCTGGCAAAAGGTTCCAGAATTTAGTAGTTCAGATGGTTAGAGAGATCAGTATTATAAAGGTGCGATTCTGATCTGTATCAGGAATAAAAGTTACCTTTTTCCTGTTCTCTTATTCTCTCATATTCCCAATGGAGGGCTGGCAGCTGGGCCCCCAGAGGACGCTGAAAATTAGAAATGACCCTTGCCTCTGACTAAGCCAGAGATGGAGGCCATAAAAGCATTGGGCTCTTTGCTTGATCTAGTCTCCAGCCCAGACTAGATCTCCAGCAGGTGATAATCCCCTATTAACACTTTGTGCAGGTAACTGTATTACTGATGTTGTTATACAAATATTAAAGCTCACTAGAAGCATTTCTAGGAATAGGCATTTCATATTCTATTGCTAGTTTCTCAGTAAATAATTGCTAAGCATTTCTAAGAACTAAATGCTAATTGCTGTAAACCTTGCAAAAATGGTTACATGAGTAACATAAATGTAATGCATAGGAACAAAAGCTAAGAAAATGTACATCGTCATTTGTTTTCATAACTTTTGAATAGGCTCTTGGATTGCTAGCAAGACTTGGATTGTTAACAAGACTTGATAGAAATACAATTTTTAAAGTTCTTCTGTCAGTGAATTTCCCAATTTTCTGGAGTAGATACTATTAGCCCTAATTTACAGATGGGAAAACTGATGGCAAGTGTAGCTAATGGAAATTACCCAAGGTCAAATAACTCTTAAGTGACAAGGTAAACTCCGAATTCAAGATTCTTTGATTCCATGTTCTACGCACTAATATCTCTTCATGCCAAATTGGTAGCTGACCTGAAGAAAGCACTTACAGAAATGGTGTAAGTGAAATTTAGCAAAGATAAATTTAAGGGCTTGTATGAACTTGTGCCCAGAATACCCATGAAGCAAGTGTGGGAGAATGTCCCAGCAGCCCATTGATAAAAGTCTCAGGAGGTACAGTCAGCAAGAAGAATAGCATAAGTAGCATACATTAATATATTTGACACGGCCACAAAAACTGAACCACTTATGAATTATGCTACATCAGATGACTCCTGGCATACCTTGCTTTGTTTCGGGGTTCATGCTATAAGAGGAAGATGGATGAAGTGGAGAATAATTCCCAAAGAGTAAACAAGATCGTAAACTACCAAAATGATGGAGAGTGTCAAATGATAAAAAAAAAAAATCAGTATGGTTAACTTAGAGAATCCATGATGAGAATTCAAAATATTCCCACTCCAAGGCAAAAGTGGAAACCCCAGAACTTTCAGGAAGAAGAGAATGACCTCCTGGGATACTACAGTGGTTGTCATACTAGACCCTGGAATGATACCTGTCTGGGTTTGAATCCCAGTTCCAAGACTTGCCAGCCGTATGACCTTGAGTAGTTGTCTAGCCTCTCTATGCCTCTGTGTTCTCATCAATAAAATAGGACTAGAAATAGAAATTTCTACATAGAACTGTTTTGAAGATTGAGTTAATAAAGTTAATAGATTTAGTGCAAGTTATTGCTATAGCAGAGCATGTTTGTTGTCACTACTGTCCCTTTACCAATTATGAAAGTCATGAGCTTCCCAAGAATGAAATCCATCTTTCCATCCCTGATGGCAGCTTGGATGTTACCCCCCTTGGATGTTCCTGAGCCTTTGTGGGTATCTCAGGTGAGTCTTCATTTGGATGAAGTTCTCTCAATGCCTGGAATATTTGGACCATAATCCAAATCACCCTAAAGAACAGAATAGCCTTGAAAACAACCCCTAACTGTGCTATCCTCTACTTACTGGCTGTGTGGTCTAGAGCAAGTTATTTAGTGTCTTCCAGCCTCAACTGCCTCATCTGCAAACCACCTTTGGGAGTAAAGATGACTGAGAAAATGTACATGGCTGTTCCCACCTGTTACTTGCTCAGGACATGTTATTTTGTTTTCATAACTCAAGAAGAGAAGCTGTGACAATGCGATAGTTCTGAAAGAAGTTCATTTAGTCAAACAAGTCCCATGTATCATGATGCTATTAACACAAAGATGAGTAAATAAACAAATAAGGCCTTAATAACATGGCAGTTGCTGGTGACCTCAGCCGGGCTGGGATTCTGGGTAGAGGTGGAGCCAACACTCATAATGCAGCAAATTGAGAAGTAGCAGGAGTTGAAGTTGGAGACATGGCAAGAATAGAGCACATTTAAGAAATTTAGTTGGAGAGGAGAGGGAAAGGAAGAGAGGGAGATCCAGAGTTATCCAGGTGTGTGTTGTGTGTGTGTGTGTATGTGTGTGTGTGTGTGTGTTTGATGCCATATTTATAACTTCAAGAAACCAGTTTTTAAATATCCATATGAAAAGGACAACTTTACATAAAGCTGGTTGAACCTCTTGGGGAGTGTTGCCAGAGTTGATGGATAGGAGTAGAGATAGCTGGACCTGACTCTGCATCTGGGTGGAACGTCACAAGGGGTACAGAGACAAGAGGACAGTTCCAGAACTTCCTATTCCAGAAATGCAGCCCGACCCTTAGCACCCCACAGAGATGAATCTTTTACTGAGCTCTCAGAGCCCTGTAAGTCATCCATGAAGATAGCAGGCGTTTCCCAAATTCTGGCTCTTTGGGATGGAGGGTCTGGGTAGAACACTTACAAACCACCACCACATTTGTTCCTCGCTTTGTTTTTTGTTTTTCCTCGGGAAGTGGCACATTTTGCATTGAGGTTTTCATAAGCAAAACTGCTCCAGTGTCAAATGGAAATCCAGTGGGCTCTTCCCAAGATGTGTGTTCCCTTTGTATGGGCTGCTGACTTGGGAGAGGGGGCCCCGTACATAATGCCTGTGCCTCTTGGGAAGCACATTCAGACAATGGTCTGTGTGTGAAAGGGGGAACAGATTAACCAGGACCAGCATATCTCCCAATTGCTTTTCTTAAAGAAAGACTCTATTGCCAGGAAGCAAAGCACACACAAAAACAATACCTAAGCTAACAGAGTACTGGCTTTAATATACTCAGAAATAACAGAACATGGTCAGGCTACAACTTTCCAAATCCCCTCGAAAATCCTTGGCGAGAGCAGAGATGGTTTGTCAAATCTATACTCTTTGTTTAATACATTTGTTCTTTTGTTTGATCGGGGGGAGAAGCTGTCTACCTTATTATGTTGGGGGAGCTGCATTCATTCCCTTGTGCTTCTTTTTCTTCTTCTAATCTTTATTAAAATCAAAAGAAGAGCCACTCTAATCCTTCAAGTGATAATTTATTTCTCAACCTACAAAAATCAGAGTCTTCACTATTATTTTAAAAACAAATCAATGCAACGATTTTAATTAAAAGTGAAACGGGGCAAACCTAAAAAATAAATAGGCATTTGCTAGACCAACTCACATGCTTGTTTACAATTAATGGGCAACAGAGCTTTTGATGGTAAAGAATGTTTCACTGTAGTTGGTAAATTCTCTGGACTTTCATTGGAGTCTTTAGAGAGAAAAACACATCTAGAAGTCTCCTAATGAAATGCCCTGATCCTGGGAAATTTTATGCTTCAAAATGTGCTCACCTCCCCCATCTCTGCCAGCCTCCTCCTTGGCTGGAAGATTCAGTGGGTTCTATTTTAGCAGGAGTTATTCATCTCAGATAGCAGGGTAGGTTTGGTTTTCTCGCAAGGAGATAAAAGGGCTCTGTGTTAAGGAGACAAGCCTTGGCCTGCCTGTTGGTGGGTGGGGCTGGTGAAGTCCACGGATGATCTTCAGGAAGGCTCGGGTTTCTCAGGCCATAGAGGAAAAACTACATGTGACAGGAGGTGGACTTCCTTGCAAAAGCCACAGGAGAAAAAAATAGTCACTTCCTAAAGGGAAACCTAGTTGAAATTGAACTTGAATATTTAAATGTATTCAGTATGTATTTATTTATTGAGAAGCTACTGAGTTCCAGCAATGGTGCTTTGGGATTGAATTTCAAGAGATGATCTTTCAATGAATTTATCGTGGCTCAGCAGTCAGCCAGCACCCCCTGAGTCAGGCCCTGAGCTCGGCAAAGGCAATGCGGAGAGGAGTCACACAGAGTCCAAGTTCACGGTTCAGTGGAGGAGGCAAAAAAATGCGATGAAAGCTGCGGCTGTCACATATGCGAAGTGCCGTGGGAGCTCACACGGAGGGAGAGGAATCCTCCTTTGTTGTCACCTCCACCTTCAGACTGGGACGGGGAAGTTAGAAGAAGTGAATCTCACATGGGCTTTGAAGAATACATAAGACTTGAGTAAGTGTATAAGAATGAAGAGGAGGCTTGGACACAGGGAACAGTGTGAGCAAACGTTGGGCGTGAAAGTGTGAGTGTCTCAGTGCGACTCAAGTACTGTTAGGATCTGGAGACAGAGAGTGAGACTAGGGGAAATGGCCATAATGGCAGAGGGGGTGCCATTTTCCTTTGTCCTGGCCTGATAAGCTCTAATTCCTCCTTCCAATTTCAGCCTAAGTGATACCTTGAAGTGTTCCCTGGACTCCCCATCTGGGTCGCGGGGATGCCTCTGCCCCATACTGTGTGCTCTTTGTTGGTCTCCCCTACTAAACTCCGTACCCCTACGCTGCATACTCTTTCTCCCTTAAGTGCCCAACACAGTGCTTGCAAAGTGGGCTGAGAGCAGAGCTCATTTCCAGGGCCGAGGTAGAATGAGAAATGTGGCTCCTCGGGGCAGCTAAGGCTGACCCCCCCCCCCCCCCCCCACAGTCACACTTAGGATACCCGATCCAGGTTCCACTCTTGTAAAAACAGACCATCTGAGAGGAAATGCAAACAGTTAATAAGCCTCAGGAGCATGGCTGTGTTCACAAGTCGTCAGGCAAAGAATTAGCAAATTATAAATGAGTAAGGAAGGGAGTAACATTCAAGTCCAGCAATTCTGTAAGTGTAATATTGCGGGGGCAATAATATTGGCCCAGGTCTTGTGGAAAGCCGTTTGGTAATATGTATTAAGAATTACAGATCATTCTGAACTAGGAATTTATCCCCCCGAAATCACTTAAAAAAAATAAAACGTATCTGTAGAGGATAATGCTCTTCACAGCATTAGTCTGAATGAGGAAAAAAAAAAAAATGTAAAACAACCGAAGTGTCTGACATTAGGGAAGATGATGGCCATGAGGGCTGCGAGAAGGTACAAAAGACTTATGACATAATTTTAGATAAAAGAAGCAAATATTTCAAAAGTCTATAATGATCATGATTACCTAAAATCTGAGCAGACTCTTATAAAAGAAAAAAAGAAGAAAGAAAACTCAAAGTGGTTTCGGTTGAGTGGTTTTTCCCAATTTTACTTAGCATCATATTTTTTCCCTTTAAAGAATGTAGGTAACAGGTGATTTGTACAATTTGACTTCAGGTCCCCTTGCATGAGCAAAAGAGCGAATTAATATAAAGGAACTGAAAAGCAGACCTCGCTAACATTGGCCTAGAACATGACGTGACCTTCCCCTCACTACTGCAGAGGCGGATCAGGGTCTTCAAGTGGATGGATATCATTTGATAGCCACTTTTTGAGCTTTACTTCAAGCAAAAAATGAAGTTATAATGCTCAAGGGGCATCGTGGTTTATGAAAAGAAGTGCTTGTTCTCAGTCTCTTAGGGCTAAAGCAAATCACCCTCGTCCTACACCATCTCCTGAGTGCAACACTCAGTCACTCCCCTTTATAGTCAAAGAGGCAGAAGCAAGCCTTTGTGAGAGGGTCCCTCCAGGAATCCTTCCATGCTGAGCCTCTTGGCTCCCGACTCCAATGTGTTTCATGGTGCCCAGCTTGTATGAGTGTGTGTTTCTTAGGCTTTCCCTTAGCTGTGACACCCCAGGTAACAATATGCAATGTCATCACATTTTCCAGTTACTGGATATTTCTCTGCATCAGGCACCTTTTCTACATTTTCTCATTTTGGCCCTATAACAACCCTGGGGCCAAGAATTACTATTCCCACTTGAAATATGAGGAGACTGAGGCTCGGAGTTTTAAAAAAATCATCTCAAAGTCAGAAGACAAGGAAAATGCAAGACCAAGCCTCAAGCCAGGTTTGTGACCATAAAAACCAGGAGCCCACCACTCCTTGAGACTGCCAATTTAGAGAAGAGTTGACATTCTCTTTTTTCTAGTGAAGAAGAGTGTTTTGGGAAATTCGCTTCTCTCATTTGCCTGAAAAACACCACAATTCTTGGGAGACATGACTACGGCTTTGCAAAGCATTCATATTAAATATGCATTATACTGTTTGGCTTATCCTGGAGACGAGCGATTCACCTTTCTTTCCCTTCTCCACTCTGCATCTCTTTATACAAGGAAATTGGTGACCCTGGCATGTGCATGATAGAGGGCAGGGGAGAGGACAAGCTGAAAAAGGAAAGAAATATGTGGGGATGAACTTAGCTCATGTCCAGAGACCCAAAGGGGAATGCCCTGTGGAAATGAGCTGTGAAAGCTGAGCCAACAGGGCTGTCTGTCTGGTCCCTTCTGCCCACCGTGTAGCTTCAGAAGATAATTATCATAGGTTAATCAGGTCAACAAACTTGCTGGGCACTCTGACAAGCCGGGCAGCCTCAGGTTTGCTCCCAGCGGGCGAGACCAAAAGGGCTCTCTGGCTGCTCAGAAAAGGAAATCAACTGGGAACAATTGCTCTGCTGAGAAATCTAGAGGCCACCCCGTGTGGGATTCAAGTCACTAGGATCATTGGGGGAAGACTGTCCTAGTAGTCTAACCCATGGTTATCAGGCTGTTTTCATCCCCAAATCTCAAGACTGTTATCATAAATCCAGAACTGGTTTCTATTCTAAAGCACTGGCAGAAATAAAATGTTCAACTGGCTTTGTTACAACAGGAGACAGAGTCCAAGATAGTCAGCAAGGTTAGTGGTATAATTATGAAAAAAGTCCAGTGTCCTTTGGAATGGCTATGTGGGGGTCTTACCCAAGAAAGGGGTGCGTGGGGGTGTCGGTGTGTGGGTGCATGCATGTGGCATTTTCATCTACTGCATGTCGTGTAGAGGGAAAGGCCAGAGTTTGAAATGAGGAATAGAATGTAAGCCCCTGGTGGGCACTTAGCAGCTGTATGACCAGAGGCAAGTCACTTAACCCCTGCGAGGAATATCTGTACAATGGGAGTATTCTGTCCACCTCTCCGGGGGTGGCGGGGGGGGCAGGAGGTGGGGCGTGAGAGTAAAGTAAAATAAAGTACATAAAAGCCCCCAGCACTGGTGTACTCAGAAAATATGAGTTTCTCTTGCCTTTCATTATGATCATGACCAACATCCTCAACTTCTTTTCATCATTGTCAGCAACAGTAGCATCAACCAGCGCCCTGACTTTCAAGGCAATCGTGAAAACACCCCAACTGCTGCTAAGTTACTGGCAACAAGGAACTGGTGAGTAAGTTATTTTGGGAAGTCAGGTCTTATCAGCATGCATCGAGTTCCTTGCAGACCTCTCTGTCAGTCATTCTTAAGCCCCTCAGATACCCAGAACCTGTCTACTGAAAAGAACTGAACTATTAATGTCCCTCCTAGAAGAAGAAGAAAGGGAACCAGTGCCTGTGAATGTGGGTCAGGAATCACCAGGGTGGTAATGACTCAGTCCGCTCTGTGTTCTCCGGCCCTCCTTGGTCCTTCCATAAAAGCTCTCTGTCAGAAGCCCTGCTTGGCCATGGTGTGATCGCCCTTTTGTTCTACAAATTCCTGGATATGACTCACAGAACTGTTTAAGCACATCTCTCTTCATGTTCCTAGGAATTTTCCTGACAAGGGCAATCCCTATCCTGAGGCAATCATATTTCCCCTCGACTTCTCTCCAGTATCAGCTTGTTGCCTGACACTCTTGCATAGCCGATTTCATAATATCGGTGAGTCTGGCTGCATTTTCCTCAGATGCAAGCCTCGTTGCCCAGTGCTGAGGCAGCATCATGGCCACAGTGAATCATTTATCCTCTCCGCCTTTGTCTTCAGCCCTCTGTGAGGCAGAGTCCTTGAAAATGTCACCTCCATCCAGTGAAAATCAGTGCAATGATTTGGGGGAAGTTATACATAGAAAGAAGAGAATAAGAGGTACTCTTATCCTGTGTTCTCAGTATTCCCACCTCTGGGAATCTATTCTGAGGGAATAATCTGAAATAATTTGGTCACAGTGGCTGGTCGTTATTGAGCACTCACTATGAGCCAACACTGTTCTAGTTGTTGTATGTATATGGACTTATTTAAGCACCATAACAACTCCACAAAGAAGTAATAATATTACCCCATTTCGCAGAAGAGGTGACCAAAGACCTCTTCTGCCAAGGAAGAGAATTGGGAGAACCAGGAGAGAGAACTGTGTTTATGTTCTTGCTCTCTGAGTACATAAGGGCTGAGCTGTGAGCCCAGGCAACCTGACGCCAAAGGCTTTACTCTTGACTTTTTTTACTAATGCTACTTCAGTGTGCAAAGCTTGATATTGGAAGGAAGAGGAAGAAAAAAAAAGAAGGACGTAGAAGAGGAGGAGGAACACATGAAAGAGTAAGAAAAGGAGAAGGAGAAAGCTTTAGGGAAAAAATTAAGGGCTTTCAAAAACTGTGTTACATATTTAAAAAAAATTTTTTTTAAATAAAATGATGTTGTTTTATACTCTTGTCACTGAGGATCAACCTTCTAGAAAATTTGGAACCTCTAACCTGTACCAAAAAGTCTTCATAATAGTTGACCAAGGAATTCTCTTCCTACAAATTTAGTACAGTGAATTAATTAAGGAGAGCAAACAATTTTACCTGGGAAGATTAATCCAGTGTTACTTATAACCACAAATATTAGAAACAACTCAAATATCCAATAGAGAAATAGTTAAGTATCGTAGATTATATCTCCTCCATGGAGTAGTATGCACCAGTAAAAGTGATAATTTCTA
Organism: Puma concolor; assembly: GCF_028749965.1. NCBI lineage: Eukaryota > Metazoa > Chordata > Mammalia > Carnivora > Felidae > Puma > Puma concolor. The sequence continues at coordinate 68,494,662 of NC_141679.1, forward strand.
AGATAATATAGCAAATTGGAGAAATACTCATTATTTAATGAAGTACTTAAAGTAAAACAAAGATTGTGTAGAGATTATTATTACCATCAAGTGAAATGCATTTTTGTACAGGGACAGACACTAGAAGGGTGTATAAAAATTAAATCAGATTTTATGGTGATGGGATAAGGGATAGTTTTAGTTTCACATGCTCTCCTCCACATTATATATTAAATGTTCAGTGATATGGGGCGCCTGGGTGGCTCAGTCAGGAAAGAGTCCAACTCTTGATTTCAGCTCAGGTCATGGTCTCCCGGTTTGTGTGGGTTTGAGCCCTGTGTGGAGCTCTGTGTTGGCAGCACAGAGTCTGCTTGGGATTCTCTCTCCCTCTCTCTCTCTCCACCTCCCCTGCTTGCTTTCTCTCTCAAAATAAATGAGTAAACTTAAAAAAGATAAAAAACAAATGTTCAGTGATAGAAAGGCAAGGCATTTTATCAATTGCAGCACAGAGGAAGTCTGAGGACAAGCAAGGAGATAAAAGGTATTGCCCTAATCAGATGTGAGATCTTAGTAGTGCACTTGGGCAGTAGTTAACTTGGACATCACTACAGTAGTGAACTTGGACAGCACTTGGGGGGATTCTAGAGATAAGATATAGTGAGTGAAGGGGGCGGAATCACTGATGATTCGAAAGTTCAGGGCTTGAACATAAAATAGGGAACAGTAGAAGAACAGGACTAGGGAAGATTTCAGAGTTGTTATGTGGGAGGTGCCAGTGGAACATCCTTTTGGCGATATCCACTAGGAAACTGGAAAGAAGTTTGGGGCTCAGGATAAGGTATGACCCTGGTCCCCAAGAATCTGCATATGCAGAGGATATTATTGTGGACATATCAAGATCTGAGCCCATGGTAATTCTTACTATATAGAGTAGGGAACTTGGTCCTACATGTTACTTTTCAAGACTCACCTTAGTGATTGCCAAATTTAGAGTTCTCTGTTAGTCATCTATTGCCACATAACATAATGCCCCCAAAATTAGCAGTTTAAAACATTCATTATCCGATGGTTTCTGTAGGTCAGGAATCTAGGTTCAGCTTAGCTAGATATCTTTGCCTCAAGATCTCCCAAAATGCTACAGTCAAGGTGCTGCTGAAGCTGCAATCATCGTAAGGATCATGTTAGGGGGATCCATTTCCAAGCTCATTCATACAGCTTTTGTCAGGCTCAGGTCCTCCTTGGCTATTGGCTAGAGGCATCAATTCCTTGTCACATGGACCTCTCCTTCAGGTGGCTCACAACATGGCATCCAATAGAGAGAGAGAGAATGAACCCAAGAGAAAAGCCATATAGTCTTTACTATTGTTTGAAACAGTAAGCCTGGCCCACACTCACATGTTCTCCCACATGTAGATACACATATATGCAAAGTTACAGGTATATGTGTATATATTTTATTTTTTCCATTCCCACCTGGTCTGGTCACCCCACATCAGCGGGGACATTAACAAATTGTTGGCAGCATCCAGTAGAGGAATGTGCAGAGTGCTCAGGGGGCGGGTATCTAGAATATAAAGGACAGGGACCAAGGCAGAAACTACTCATCATCTGTCTACTCCTTACACAGCATAGGGCCTGGCCCATGATGTGCCATAACCATTTGATGAATGAATACATGAGTGAATGCTTACATGAATGGCATCAGTATTTCCCAATTATTAATCATTCAGGTACTACCTCACTGTTTTTGCCATACATATGTGTTATGTAAATTTAATATTTCTCTTTAAATTGGTTCACTTTTTAAACCTAAATAAGCTCTTTTTAATGTTTATTTATTTTGAGAGAAAGAGAGAGGCATGCGCATGCACAGGGGAAGGGGCAGAGAGGGAGAGAGAGAATCCCAAGCAGGCTCCACACTGTCAGCGCAGAGCCCGAGTCGGAGCTAAAGCTCATAAATTGTGAGATCATGACCTGAGCTGATATCAAGACTCAGATTCTTAACCCACTGAGCCACCCAGGTGCTCCACTAAATAAGTTATTTTTTGAACAACATAATACGTTATCATAAATGGAAAAGGGAATCTTCCTAGATCATATGTAAATAAATTCATATCTATTTTAAAAATGCACAGTCCACCTAGAAATCCTCTTGCGTTCCACTAGGAATGAGTGTGCTGCAATAAATAAACGAACGTAAAATCCCATAGCACATTCACGCTCTCTTCCGTTTGGGACCACAGAGATGGCTCAAGAGGCCCTTTAGAGCCAGGGGCAGTGCCTGCCAGCAGGAGCCTTGCAAGAGTAATTGGTCTCTTTAGCCCTGGGGGAAGATTATTGTAAAGTCTGTGACTTGTAAGTGGGATTGAAAGAGGCGTGGTCAAGGTGACGGTAGATGAGAATCCATTAAAATATTCTTTGGGGAGGCTGTTCTCACTCCCTGCCAGACTGCTGGTCACATTCACCCACTCACTCATTCATCCAGCACATTCTCAGTTATTATCTTGCCTGGTCCTGAACTAGGCTCCATGGAGACCAAAAAGAATAAGAGCTCAAGAGCTCACAAGGTACTGAGAACTGCAGAAACCAACAAAACCCCTTCATTGTCTGACAAACGCTCTAATGGGGACACACTCAAGATGTTCAAGATCCTAGGGAAGCAAATGACATTGCCTAAGAAAGGCCTCCCAGGATGCACAGAAGAGGTAACACCTGCTTCTTGTTATACAGGACAGATATATAAGGGCACAGAGCAGGAATGGCATGGGCTGTGGCCCCAGAGGAGAAAAACAATGAGCCTGACACCTGTGTGGCTGAAGCACTGTGAGCGGGGACAGTAGGTTAGCGGCCATAGGAAAGGAGGTGGGAAGGGATGAATATAACGACGAACCAAAGGCTGTAAGGGGCTGGGAGTCTGTTGACAGAGACTGGAAATTTATCTTGAGGGCAAAGGAGGCCACAGAAAAATTTTAAGCAGAGGAATGAAGCAGCCAATTGTATAGTTTAGAAAATCGCACACTCAGTTTTCTCCTCTGTGCATTGGTCTCCATAAATTGCTTCAGAAGGATAGCAAGAGAACTGAATTAACACCAAGGCGGGGCACTTTGATCTCACAGGGAAAAAAAAAGCCAAATACTTCTATGGAATTAAAATATCTCTACCCTTGAACCCCCATCCTTTTTTCTCTCCCCTACCTACCCCCCTGGAGCCCACTGCCTCAGGAAAAAAACATGTCCAAAGGATACAGAAGCAAGTAATTCTGACGGACAGATTGTGTTGTAGTTTAAAACCAATCGTAGTTAAGTAAGAATACCATACACATGAGTTAAGTAATTAGCTCATCTAACAGAATTTAAAAGAGAGAATTGGGGCTCCTGGGTGGCTCAGCCGGTTAAGTGTCTGACTTCAGCTCAGGTCATGATCTCATGGTTTGTGGGTTCGAGCCCCATGCCAGGCTCTGTGCTGACAACTCAGAACCTGGAGCCTGCTTTGGATTCTGTGTCTCCCTCTCTCTCTGCCCCTCCTCTGCTCACACTCTGTGTCTCTCTGTCTCTCAATAATAAATAAATGTTAAAAAAATTTTTTTAACAAAAGAGAGAGAATTGGTCAAGAGAGATGGAGGTCTCAGCTTGGTCACTAACTGTGGATTCGAGCAAGTCTCAACCTGTCTGGCCTTTTATAAAAAAGCTGTAAAATGCAAGGATGGGTTTTGAAGATCCCTAAGACTTCAAATTCTGATGTTCTATGCTTTTTAAGATGCTCTGTACTTTTTGATGACAGGAGTTCTGTAAACATCTGGGCTGAGAGCATTCTGGATAGATGGATTAAGTAGTGCAAAGGCTTTGTGGCAGGGATGAGTTTGCTGTATTAAAGGAAAGCCATGTTGATCAGTGGAAAAGTGGTAGAAAATAAGGTGAGAACGGTAAACTGTGGCTAGATCAGGTAACACCTGGTAGGCCATTAAGCAGTCTGAATTTTTATTCTCAGTAAAATGGGAAGTAATTGAAGTAGTTTTAGGAGGACAGAACATAATTCTTCGTAAAAAGAACACTGGCTGCCGCATAGAGAACAGGACTGGGTAGAAGGAAGAGTAGAAGCAATGAGATCAATTTGTAGGCTTTTATAGTCCAGGCAAGAGAAAATAGTAACCTAGACTAGAAGTGTTGGTAGCCATGGAGGGAAGTGATGAGATTAAGGGAAAGCAGGCAAAATTTGCTCATGAGTTGGGTGTAGGAAATGAAGGGAAAAGAGAAATCAAGAACAATTTCTAGGTTTTGAAAAAGACTGAAAAGAATCAGAGTATTTTAAGGGGGAGAGAGAGAACCAAGAGTTCTATTTTGGCCATGGTAAGTATAATATATGTAACAGACACTCTAAATATTCAATAGGTAGCTTGGTATTTCATAACTCGTGGAAGAGGTTAGGAGAAGAGATCAACATTTGGGAGTTATCAGATTGTGTGAGGTCACCTGAAAGTACACACATCTGGAGAAGAGGAAACAACAGAGAACCACCTGAATCTTTGAATTATGGCAGGGATGGAGAAGCCAAAAAAAAAAAAAAAAAAAAAAAAAAAAAAAAAAAAAAAAAAAAACTAATAATGGGTGACCAGTGAGGAATAAAATCCAGAACACACTATTCCAGAAGCCAAGAGAACAAAGTGTTTGAAGAAGGAAGAAGTAAACAACTTTGTCAGAGCTCCTAAGAGTTTAAAAGCAGTACTGAGAATTCATCATTGGATTTGACAACCTGTCGTTTTTGGTGACATTGACGAGTATGGTTTTAAAAATTGTTTTTGAAGGATTGGGAGCCTAAGCCTGATTAGCACAGGTTAAAAAGAGAATTCAGGGTAAGAAAGTGGAAAGAGTAATTAGAGATGGACAATTCTTTTTAGGAGTTTGCTTTAAAAGAAAGGAAAAACATAAGATAAGAGCTAGAAGGGAATGTGGATCGAGGGCAAGTTTTGTTTTCTTAAGATGGGAGATAGTAAAGTATGCTTCTCTGCTGATGGCAATGATCACCAGAGAGGGGGATAATGATCATGAGGACAGAGAGAAGACAACTGCAGGAACAAAGTCCTACAAAAGGGGATAAACTCCAACACATAAGTGGAGATGTTGGTCTCAGTAAATGCGTGAACGATTCTTAGGAATAAATATGTAAATAGGAAGAAGGCTGAGTCTGTAAGTTAAGATGCAGACAGGTTGGTAAATTTGGTCATGAGAATGGGTGTGTTTACCAGTTTACCATCAGATCGTGACTATTTCTTCAGTCAAACAAGAGGCAAAGTCTTCATTGGAAAGTAAGGAGAAGGGAACAGGGTAGGACATTTGAAAAATGAGAAGCCATTTGACCATGGGTGTCTTGAATTACAAAAGAGGCAATCAACTAGACAAAGTGGCCAGATTCCCAGGCAGGGGAGAGGGCCCACTTGAGGTCTGTGGTCACAAACTTGAGGCAAGACAAGTGAGCATGGTTGAGTGTTTTTTGTCTAGCCCCCCATCAGTGACTGTGGGATAGGTATGAAGTGGACAGGGCTGGCTTCAAGGATTGAGCTTTGCTGGCTGAGAAAGATGGAAGAACTGAGAGGCTAGGAAAGTGAGGGTTTGCAAGAGGATAATGATAACTGTGCGTTTGGAGTCTAAGCTGAGGGCAGAGTGAAAGGAAGGCATAAAGAGGATGGAGCACTGAAAAAGAAGGGCATCAACTGATGAGAGGTCCAGAGGTGGTCAGATAATGTAGGGAACGGGATTAGAAGAGTTCTGCCACTTCCTACTTGAACAAACACAGGCAGGTTTTTGTTTGTTTCTCACTCCCATTTTCCTCATCTGTGAACCAAAGATAATAATATCTACCTCATAGGCTTGATACCATAAAAAAAAATGCTGTTAAATAGTTAATATTCCCCAAGAGTTAGAATACTGGCACACACTCTTTGCTCAAAATCTTCTTTATGAGGTTTTGCCCTTTCTATAGCCAAGGCATTTATAGGACTTTAACTATATCTGCATAGTGCCAAACAGCTTTACAAAAAGGAAAAATTCAGGCAACAGCTCGGTTGCTCCCATACCCACTTTGGAAGAGGTCTGGATTATGCCACTTCTTAATAATTTGTCTAAACATCTGGCATTGTATCAACATACCCTAAGTCATCTTGAATTACCACTTTTCTCTCTGAGACTATGGAGGGGTAGGAGGACTGGAAATGGGAGGTGGAGTCATGCCTCTCAATTTTAGGTATATATACAAGCTTTACTGAAAACAATCTTTCTTGTGTTTGAAGTACACATTTCAAATCACCGTGTTTTCCCTTATTTGCTCAGTATGTCAGTGAGTGAAATTATCCTTCCTGGGATATGTTTTAAGCCTCATAGAGAAATACCAATGCCATAATTACAATCCAAGGAGTAATGAGTACCAATAACAATACTAAATTTAACAGCCTACCCCCCTACCAAACTTAGAGGCTCTCCTGTATTTCCTCTCTTGGAGAATTAACCCATTCCCTAGGCTAGAAAGCCAAGAGGCGCTGAAGCTTCATCTTTCGTCTCTCTCACCTTCCATATCTGGTTGATTGTCACTTCCAGTTATCAATCCTGGCTCCTAAGTAGCTTTTGCACCTGCCAGCATCATCACCATGGTCACTACTTCAGCTCATCCTCAACTCTTGACTGTATTCTTCGCCAGCCTTCACGTATTTTCCTCTACATTTTCTTCCTTCTGAGACACCTGTAATGGCATTTGATTTTAATCAGTTTGTGTCACTAACCCTTTGAGAATAAAGCTGGATGGCTGGATGCTACCTTCAGAAAACAAACTCAGGGGCACCTGGGTGGCTTAGTCGGTTGAGCGTCCGACTTCGGCTCAGGTCATGATCTCACGGTTTGTGAGTTTGAAACCCGCATCGGCTCTGTGCTGACAGCTCAGAGCCTGGAGCCTACTTGGGATTCTGTGTCTCCCACTCTCTCTGCCCCTCCCCCACTCACATTCTTTCTCTCTCTCTCTCTTTCTCTCTCAAAAACAAACATTAAAAAAAAAGAAAAACTCATATTCACATAAGACACAACTTTCACCTGCAAGCTTAAAGTAGTCATCTCATCATATCTATGAACCTCTTGATGTCACCGAGTGACAAACGTTAGCATCATCTCTGGTCCAAGGTAGGTTTTAGAAATCACAGCATTTAACAGCATTCTCTTCCTAAACAACTTCATATGTAAGGATGTCACCGAAGTCAAGGCTCCTCAGTGTAGACTCAGCACTCATTCAGATCTTGTCCCATTTTTTCCCTCCAGACTCAACCTGTTGTATCTGTAAATCAAACATATCAAGTGTATTATCTTGCCCCATGTTCCACATCTGTCTACTCTTGGTGCCTAGCATGCTGCTCAGTGCTAAAAAGATTGAATAAATAGGGGCACCTAGGTGGCTCAGTCAGTTGAGCTTCCAACTTCAGCTCAGGTCATGATCTCACAGTTCGTGCGTTCGAGCCCTGCGTCAGGCTCTCTGCTGATAGCCTGGAGCCTGGAGCCTGCTTTGGATTCTGTGTCTCCCTCTCACTCTACCCCTCCCCCATTCACAGTCTGTCTCTCTCTCTCTTTTTCAAAAATAAATAAATAAATAAATAAATAAATAAATAAATAAAAGATTGCATAAATATTTTGAGGGGAAGGAAGAAAGAAGGATGCTTTTTATGACCTTGTTTTTCAGAGAGATATTCAAAAGGCAACATTCCCAAGAAGAACATGGGAGATGGCAAACATCTTTGGCAAATACTAATAACAACCTTACAAATCCTACTAATCTCGTTCTCCTCAGCCCTGCTCACTAGATCAATACTGGAATCTATTATTTTAGTGCATTTCCACCTCCATTCTCCAGCCCCTATTTCCCCAGGGACTCTCCAGTTCACTCTTGTTTTTTTGTGTTGTTTTTTTTTTTTTTTTACTTATTAAAGTCATACCACTGATTTCTCATTCTAAAATGTCCTTACAACATAGTGGTTGAGAGAATGGGCTCTGGAGTAAGAAAAATGAGAATCTTGGCTTTATCAGTGATTAGCTGTATAATGTAAGGAAAGTTATTTAATCCCTCTGACCCTCACTTCCCTTATCTGAAAAGTGAATATAATATCTATATTATATCTGGCTAAATATCTAGATAAATATGAATATAGTATTATACCCAGATAAATAAAACATTACTTTCCAATTGCTTAGCACATTGCCTGGCATATAGTTAATGGTTAGCAAATGTTCGCTGTTTTATCCTAGACTCAAACTACATTCCAATGACTAGACGTTGTGTGGACCCTCAGGGAAAAAAACAACAACAACACAGTTTTATTGAATACTTACTATGTGCTAGGCTATTTATAATCCACTGTCTCCTTTAATCTTCAGAGTAACCCTAAATTAGTTTATTAGTAATCCCTTTTAAATATGAGGCAACTGTTGGGGCGCCTGGGTGGCACAGTCGGTTAAGCGTCCGACTTCAGCCAGGTCACGATCTCGCGGTCCGTGAGTTCGAGCCCCGCGTCGGGCTCTGGGCTGATGGCTCAGAGCCTGGAGCCTGTTTCCGATTCTGTGTCTCCCTCTCTCTCTGCCCCTCGCCCGTTCATGCTCTGTCTCTCTCTGTCCCAAAAATAAATAAACGTTGAAAAAAAAAATTAAAAAAAAAAATATGAGGCAACTGTGGCCACAAAATTTATGTCTTGTGCCTAAATTCCAGGGAGAGTGACTGTCAGACCTGGGCCAAACAAAGTCCTGTGCTTGAATCTGATCTCCACAGAAGCGTTGGGCTGTCCTTACTCAATCTCCACATTGCTTATGAGTAAACTCTAGTGTTATATCTTTTGTTGGAGACATCACTCCTATGTTGCTTCTCCTGCTACAAAGATGGTGCTTCATATGGCTGCTTACACCAGGATTAGAGACTAAGTGTCCATACAGTGACTCAAAAATCTTGAATAAAAAGTACAGTTTAAAGGCCCATCTCTCCTTGGTGCCGTATAATTTTTCAGCTTCTACTAAGCAATACAGAAACATTTCTAGAAAAATGGAAATATTCCACAGAGTCCTGAACTGATGACTTGGCTCTCATTATAGATGTGTGGAATTAGAAGAGACCTTAGCATCCTATCCAGAATCTCCTGAAATGATTAAAGACCCAACATTTGTAAAGGCTTGATTTTGTAGGTTTCATTTCTTAGAAGGTATCAGACTAATATGGGGAGCTGACATTCCGGAACAATTGCTCACAAGAAAACAAGAATTGATTGCTAATGTTGAAATAACCAGAACCCTCATAGGAAGATTTCATCTCTTAAAATCCTCAGGGAAGACAAAGGCAGCCTAGACTTATGGGAGGCAGACCCCAAACATTCAGAGCACAGGTCTGGAAGGAAAGAGGGTACAGGAAGGCTAGTTGTGCTGTGTTTTTTCAATGGTCAATGATTCCAAAGAGGATCACAAAGGCCAGAAAGCTGAGAACAGTGAAAATGCGTAGAGAGCTCTCTCACACACTCAGCTTTAAAGATCACCAATGTGAGATGGAAAGAAGGACATATAACCATAGAATCAAATGGCAGAATGCTATAGTGCTGCCTAGAGAATCAAAAGAGCAAAGACCTGAGGGGATCACCCTTGCCTGGTTTATTACTTCATCCGCTTGTTTAGCAACATTGATTGAACATCTGGCCTTGGCAGTAACTGAACAAAGACTCTCCCTCCAGTTTGAGCTTGAGCATTAGGTGCTTCAGTCCTTTCTGATTCCTTCTGATCCAGCCCATGCTTATTGTCTTTATTTTTGAGTCATGCATCTATGGTCTCCTTTCCTCTCTGATAGCAAGGCCACTTGAGTTGTGCTTTCCTGAATGAAGTAAATGTCTATGCCAGTCAATGCACAATTGTTGTTTGTGACCTTCCTGAGGTTTCCTGTTTCCTCCTAATGCATTAGAAGAACAAATCAATAAAGTCTGTGTCCCAGTACCTTGGGTAACTGCCATCTTCATGGTTACATCACTTTCCAGGGCAACTGTGGAACACGGTGGGGCTCTTAACCCCAGGAGGGGTGGGAGGGCTGGATTGGACTCAACACAGCCTAACATAGAGACAGTGAAATTACTCCGGCCTCCCATGGAGGCACAAAGGCTCCCCCACCACGTGGTGATTTGTATTCAGCAGCAGTCCCCATCCCTTGGCACTGGGTGGATGGGGCCCCAGAAGAGAACTAAGGAAGAAGGAAGGGGCTGTTGTCCTTGACAAGGAAACGATTGATGTCTCTGCTTTCTCACCCTCTTGAAATCTAGATGGGGACAAGATTAAAAGTTCAGGCAGGAAGCCAACTGGTAACTTACAACACTGATCAACCAGACCTAGTGCATGAAGAAACCTGTGGCCCATCTCTCAAGAAATGAGCTGCCTGAATATTTGAAATTTTCTCTATTCTTGCCAGAATTTAGGTATTAGGGCCTAATTATTATGGTAATAATAATAATATATTCATAATTATAATATTAACAAATAATAAGTCCTACTTATTCTACTATGTCTTTTCATCCTCACAATGACAATATACAGTAAGAATATTTAGCCCCATTTTATAGATGAAGATACTGAGGCTCAGAGAAGTTAAGAAGCTTAATTAAGAGGACACAGCTAACAAGGAGTAGAATCAGGATTCAAACCTAAGTCTGCCTAACTCCAAAGTACTTGATATTCGATTGCATCACATTGGGTGATGCACAGTGACATAGTTGGGTTTTCTCAAGACAAAGATACAGTTGGGGTACAGTCTGAAATGGGTGCAGCTCCTTCTTTAGTTAAGAGTTCTCTGGGATGTATTCACTAACCCTCTGTGGCTTAGGTGCCAAGGATGGTGGGGCACATTCCCTCAGGCTTGCAACCCTTCAGACTTTATTCGTGGGTCCTGCCTCTGGCTTTGTGTCATGGAGTGAGACCTCTTGGAGTTATTGATGTTTTCACAGTAAGAACAAAGCCAAAAAGGGGGCAGGGGATGGAATCAAGAACAGGCCCTGACAAATGGGTCAGACACCAACACCCACCTCTAGAACAAGCAGGGAAAGTGGAGTCAGGTTAAGTCAAGGTCAGGTATCAAGTCAACAAGACTAGATATGACCAGGATGAGGGCATAAATATAATAAAAATAAATCAAAGGTAGACCTGAGATCAGAGTTGTCAAGGAGATGAGACAGGTGGTAATGAGACAAGGAAGGAAACCAGAAAGTAGGTAGTTCTAGAAACTTGATAACCTGCATGAATAGTTTATGACCATACAGGTCTTTTCTTTAGAAGGTCCCACACCCAGCATTGAAGGTAAACCTTGACTTGTCTTAAAGGTACAGTGCTTGAAACCTGATATTTGAGCATCCCATATTCCCTTTTATGGAATGACTGGGACTTACTTGTAGGGGAGGCACACCCAGTTATCTCAAATGCTTAGAACCACTGTAGTGGAAGGTCAGGCATGCGATCAATCCCCATGAGAGCCAGTTAGGTTAGCTCTGTCTCAATGTCGTATCTCTTCCTTCAGCCTCAGGCAGCTCTCTGGGGGAATAAATGCCATTAATCAGAAGGGGCACCAGGCAAGTTCATCTGGACTGAGCAACAAAAACCCATTCTTTCTCTTGGAAAAGATCTCAAAGCTCATGGTGACTCAGCAGCATGCTCCTTTTTGTGAGGACAGCACAGACGTATAACCATTTCATTTCTCTCCAAAGAAATAACAGACTTAAAATACAATATTTTTTAATTCATAATATGATTATTTAATGATGTTTTGTGGATCTTGGCACCCTCCCCCCAATTTAATAACTTAGAGTTGCTCTTCTTTCACTCAAGTGCAAATAACCAGACATAAACACTTACCAGATAGGCAGCTTATTCTGCATCGCTCAATCTCATTCTGTTTTATTAAATTAAAAAAAGAAGACAAAAAGCTCTGACTCTCTTCTGTGCTACCTTGAAGCATGCTTCCTAGATCTTTTCGTCAAAAGCATGACCGCTAGGATCCCAAGTGGACTCATCTTGATTTAATCTGGAGAGATTATATCTCGAGTATTTTCAGTGTTGTCCTGTTTCTCTTCTTTGCATGTTGCTCCCCTCTGCTTGGTGAAGTGAGCTTCAGCTGGTATTTTATGATTTGAGTGGTTAACTCTTCTGATTCTGAACAAAGGACCATACTTCATTCTGACAATTTGTACCCTCCAGGCTTTCCTCATGAGTGGTTCCTTCCCAACCTCTTTGGAGAGAAAGAGCGAAAGTCTATTTATTCAGTACTCCTCGTGGGTAAAGGCTCTTCTAACCTATAAATAAAACAAATTTAACTTTTACGGGGTTACTAAATACCATGGATAGTGGGCTGGCTGGTCCAAGAATTTTCACACAATAGCCCAGGGCTGTGTATGAAGAGTCTTTTATTGTGATAAGATCTTAACCAAATACTACTACTGCTACTACTACCAATAATAATAATAATAATAATAATAATAATAATAATAATGATAATGATTTCCTCTTTGTTGCAGACTTCCTTACTAAAAAGGAATAAAGCTGAAATTGACCATACCCTGAAAATATGATGGTTAAAGGATTTATCGTCACTTATTGCATTTGAAATTGGGATAAAATCTCCCAAGAATAAGGACTGTAGTGAAAGTTCTATTTGTGCATTGAATGTCATTTAATTGGACATTTGCCACATGCCTTCTGATAGGTTTACATTTTTGCACCAGGACATTTAAAGTGGTATAAGAAAGGGGCACCGGGGTGGCTCATTCGGTTAAGCATCCAACTTTGGCTCAGGTCGTGACCTCACAGTTCATGGGTTCAAGCCCCACGTCGGGCTCTGTGCTGACAGCTCAGAGCCTGGAGCCTGCTTTGGATTCTGTATCTCCCCCTCTCTCTCTGCCCCTCCCCCGCTTGCACTCTCTCTCTATCTCAAAATGAATAGATGTTAAAAAAAATTAAAGTGATATAAGAATAATTATACTATCCTTATCCTTTAATAGAATTCATTAATGGAGCCATTCATGGTTTTTCATTTTTGTAATACTTCATAAATTTCAGAATGTAATTATTACTATTTTAGTGTAGAGGATGGAAGCCAAGGTAGTGTGAAATAGAAAGGAAATCAGGTGGACCTGGGTTCAACTTTTTGCCCTGGTCCTTACTAGCCAAGCAATGTTGGCAATGTTCTGCTGAACAGTGGAGAGTAATAATTACTTCATGAGGTTCTGGTGAAGAGTATATGACACAGTTATCAACACTCAACAGACTTTGCTCAAAAATGCAGTTCCCCTTAGGCTTTCCTGCAATAAAATCATAATAATGCACAGAGAGTAAAAGTTTAAGTTGAGGGGATTCCACAGGGGTTACGGAAAGAAATAGCATTTTACCTGGGGAATGGGTAGATCCAAGAAATCAGACAAATTCCTTACAAAGAAAACTAAGAATATGGCTAATTCAGGGAGAAGAGTTTCCATGATCAAAGACCCAGAGTTAGAGAGTGAATTCCTAATGGTAAATTAGAAATTGTGATGGATACAATTTTAGAGAGAAGAATGGCTTCAGCAAAGACCAGGATGATGTAATGATTGCATGTATTTATGAAGAAGATATTAAAGTAGATAGGGCAAGAGAAACAAGGAAGATGAAGATAAAATAACATTTATTGAGTATCTCTTATGTGCCAGACGTCGAACTACCTGCCTTATACACCTTATTTCAATTAATGCTCACAACAATGCTGAGATATGGATTATTAGTTTCTCAGCAGACTTAGAGAGTTTCAATTATGTGCTTAACATAATTACATAACGTAACATAAGGTTGTACAGATAGTTAAGGACAGAGACACAATTCAAATCAAAGCCTATATTACTCTAATTCCTATTCATTCAGTAGGCCTTTCAGGAAAATCAACTTACTGGATCTTGTAATCATTTAAGCATGAGATGATAAAAGACTGAACTGGGGTAGTAGCCAAAAAAAAAAAAAAAAAAAAAAAAAAAAGAAGAAAAGAAAGAAAAAAAGTAAGAGAGGGATGGACAGATGGACAAATAAATGCAAAAGATGAATGGAAGGTTGGACATATGGGTGGAGGATGGACTAATGGGTGTTTGCAAGAGGTAGTGTGGAGGTATTATCAATACAATGAAGGAACTGGAAAGAATAAGGCATTACATATAACTTTTGGTGCCAGAACATTTAGTAAATTCTGACAGCATTAATCAAGACAAAACACGGGAAGAAAGAACAAGTTACTAAAAAAAGGGGAAACGTCCAGTGCTGTGACTCAGAATACAATTTTATGGGAGTTATCTGCTAAAATATTCCTAAATGGGACTATGCTCATTGGACGTCCAGGGCTGGCTGCATGGACAGATCAGCCATGTTGTCCCATAGGCAAGTATGCCTGCTGGGGCTGGACAGGCAGAGTGACTCTCAGCCTGCATGGGGAGATTTGAGCCGCGTCTGTCACAGCACTCACCACCCTGCTCACATTAGGATGCAAATGGAAATAGTTAATTAGTGACAAATTAGGAAAATAAAATTCTTCAAATGTTTGGCAGGCAAAAGAACGAGCTGTTTCTTTTTCCTTTTGAGCTGTTTTGGAAGCACTTGAAAACAGATCACTCATAAAGCATGCCGTCTGAGGATCCTAAGGAGGCCCTCCACCTGGAAAATCGTCACCCATGCTTTAAGTCCAGTTCCAGTGTAACCTCCCCTCTGAAACACTCTCGTCTGTGTGGACTTGAATCACTTAGCAAAATGGGAATGACAGGTTTCAGAATTTCCTTCCCTACATTGTTCCAAGTTTGTGTGGGTCATAAGAGGCCTTTCGCATGAGTTTTGGATGGTTGAACCGACACAGAATCCATATCCACTTTATACCCCAAAGGTCATCACAGGAGCACCAGGAAACAATTGCAGATCATGCCTGTTGTCACTTTATCTGTTGACCTAGCCATGGGGCAGCAGCCAAACCAGCAGCAACTCCAGGCCCCGCTGGGTCCTGTTTCAATTTGTCCGATTCCTGGGTCACATACAGGGTTAGCTCCATGAGGAAAGGCATCCATTCTCCTTCTGGACTCACACATCATTGAAGGTGGAGCCTTGAAGGCGGTAAAAGATGGACACAGGTTCCAGGTCGTCTCTTGGACTCCGGTGCGTTTCTGCTGTCCTCCGCTTCACATCCATCTTCCTTACCCGATGTCCATTCCAGCTCTGCAACCAGTTCCAAAATACCAGGGACCCGCTAACTAAGGCCTACAGGACAAATCTGGCCTGTCTCCTGTTTTTTTTGTAAATAAAGTTTATTGGAATATAGCTAAGCTCATTTGTTTATGAACCGGTAAGGGCTGCTTCTAGTGCTAAATCAGCAGAGTTGAGTAGTTGCTACAGAGACCATTGATCTTCCAAGACCTGAAATATTTGCTGTCTGGCCCTTTATGGAAAAAGTTTGCCAAACCCTGGCAAAGACAGTAGTCATACATAAAAACTGTGAAACCAACCGCCACAGTTGTGGAAGGTCAAATCCCTAAATATATATACATTTATATGATACATATGTGTGCGTGTCTACGCATATATAGGAATATGCAGACATTTATTTATCAGTTGTCTTATTTCTCTGATCAAACCCTGATTATTACACAATCTCTACTGCACCTGATACTTGAGAAGCAGGAAAGTTGAATACCTCCCTCTCTTGTGTTGCTACAGGAGCTTGCTGTTCTAGCACTTGCCATATTGTATTGTGATTGGTTTGTATCTCTATCCTTGTAGTCTCTTTTACTAAATAATGAACTCTCAGAAGCCTTGTTTCTCCAAACACAGCGTTCAATAAAGAATAATTACATGAATAGATAAGTAAATGAATAAGCAGGTGAGTGAATGAATAAATGTAGAAAAGAACAAATGGATGTTTCTCTTGCCCTACTTTGGTCTCTCTAGCTTCGGGAAATGTCACAGACCGGCCCACAGAGCCAGAATCTGGCAGACTGAGGTTTGATTCTCAGTCTTGGTGCTGGCCCAGCCTGCTCAGTATGGCGGGCCATGGAGCTCCTTCCTGGGGGCCGTGTTGTCCTCTGTGTCCCATAACTTGACAGGGACCAAGTTTGGTTCTGGGCAAGCAGTGCTCTGCTTGATAGTGGTGTCATTAAATAGAATTGGTGGCAGACAGCCCCGCAGTCACTGCAGTGTTGATGGCCCTCTGCCACGGCTGCTGTAGGAGAGCTGGCAGGTGCCAGCAAAGGGGGCGCTGGCATGTGGACAGCACCTGGTCTTTGCTAAGCATCTTCATGCTCACAGCCTCGGTTGAATCGTACGATGGCTAAGGACGTGGAGGAGGACTCAGGGAGGACTAGGGTTCCTCCATAACCTCGGGCAAGTCGTCTTACCTCTTTGTGTTTCAGTTTCTCACCTACCAAGTTCTGAAGTGCTATGATTTTGTGATTTAGAACTCAGCATCAAATCAATGACTCCCACTAACATAGGTTCTGTATGCCCCTTTCTGCCTCATAAATAGAATTCTCTTCAGAGAGAATGAAAAAGGAGTGCATGATAACTTGGGAATTCACCATGCTGATATTGTTGGAAATAAAAATAAAGGTAACTAACTAAGCATTCATGTGCTAAAATCTCTGTTAAGCATTTCAAATGACTATTAGTTGCTACTGCCTTTAGAAATTGAATCTTGTGTGTGTGTGTGTGTGTGTGTGTGTGTGTGTGTGTGTGTGTGTGTCTTAGAAGATTTTCCACATGGCACAAGAAAAGTTGATTCATAGTGTTAATTTTTTTTGACTACCCTAAGTCACATGTGCCATTTCTACATATATACAGGCAGAAATATACAGAAATATATATCAATATAATGTAGATATCTATATGTTTCAATATATATCAACATCAATATATATCACCATTATCAATTTTTAATAACAATGGTAAAAATCACACGAATATTTGCTGAGTACCTACCATGTATCGAGCACATATATGTCATATATTTTATTTAATCCTATAACAACCTTTATTAAAGGTTACTATCCCAATTTTACTGTGGAAGAAACTGAGGATCAGAGAGTCTAAGTGACTTGCCTGAGGTCACACAGCCAGGAAGTGACAGAGCCTGAGTTCAAACTCAACTCTGTCTGCCTTCTAAGCTAATACTGTTTCTCCTGTGCTGAGCTGCCCCACTGAGGTGTATCTGAAAGGAATCAGGCTGACCCACTGCTACATGAACATGCCCATTGCCTTGATGTTAATCCTACGATCCAGGTCTTAAGTAACATCCAGGTTACAACCCACAGCCAGACGACATTTCCAGACGACATCAATTTCCTGAGAAAGGCTATTTATGGAATCAGTGGCAAAGCTGTGAGGGAATCAGGGATCAGCACCCACACTTCTCCAGGTGAGAACACTGAGCCCACAGAAGAGAGTTGCTTCTCCCATCCACACAAAAGTGGGGTTGAAACTAGGTCTTTTTATCAGGTCACCTTTCTACTCTACTGTCACTGCTTCCCTGCACTTCTGCCCTCCTTGGAAATTTTAATTGAGTGTGTGTGTGTGTGTGTGTGTGTGTGTGTGTGTGTGTGTGAGAGAGAGAGAGAGAGAGAGAGAGAGAGAGAGAGAGAGAGAGAGAGAAACAGTGGTAGGAGAGTGCTGGTGGAGAGGAGATCAAGTTGAAGAAGAAAAGCAGAAAGACTAGTATCATTTTTTAAACCAGATAAAGCCTTTTAAATGCAGGGAAGAAAGGCAACATCCTCATGATGGCTTCCCATCCCGGATTGGAGCAGACGTGGACCTTTGAGCACTTTTCTGATGCTTTTCTGCCACTGCTTTGCAAACCCTAGAATTGAGAAAAACAGTTAATGAATGCCCTAGTGCTTTGGAGGTAGCAAAGACAAAGCAATTGTGTCACTATGAGCTGGAGCTGGGGCCGCCACGTCGTGTCCTTTCCCATGGGAAATGGGAGCGTCACCAGCTTTGAGGAGTTTCTGTGATCCTGTGTGTCTGTCTCTCTGCCCCTCTCCTCTAAATGCATTCAGAATCTAATGATTCTTCTCCTGGCATGAATTGAAGAGATCCCTCTACACACCCCCACTCCAATCAGCAAGGATTTGTCAGTGTGAACCTTGCAAAAGGTAGGCAGTAAGAGCATATGGAAAAGAAAGCATCCAGGATGCTCCAGATTCTAACCCTCCAATATAATAAATAACGTGTGAGATGGGGCTGGGGGTGGGCAGGGGAAAGATGCATCATTCACTTTCATTGAGGTCACACTGCCCTTCTCTGCTCTTTTCAGAGAAAAGCTTTTTTTTTTTTTTTTTTTTTTTTTTTTTTTTTTTTTTTTTTAATGCATGCACGCCACACTCACACGTGCATGCTCCCTGCAAGAAGCCAGCAAAACCTTTTGGTCATCTCTAGGCCACTCGGCTTCTTCAAAGTTGAGTAAGATTAAAAAATCCCGACATCTCCAATATCCCTCAGCAATGGTTTATGTACCTGCATAGGCAGATGAACAAGAGACTGGAGGATGTATTTAAAAACATGTATGTATATGATGGATAGGAGAGAGAGAGAGAGAGAGAGAGAGAGAGAGGGGACAGAGCAAGAATATGATACAGATTAATGTCTCTCCGTATTTTGAGAGTCTTTTTGTTTTAGGCCATAGTGGTGGTACATTGGAAGGGTTCTGGAATTTCAGAACACAAAGTAGCAGTTTTAAATAATGAGAGAAGATTCCACATGGAACGCTCATCTGGCTGTGGCAGCCTGTGACTGAATGAGAGAAAAGTGCCCTAGAAGCTATTCATTACGAATTCACTGGAAGCTCTCAAACGAGGCTGGCAGAAGCTGAAATTGAAGTGGTCTCTGACCTAATTTTCTTCTGCATGAAACATCTGCATCAAGGCTCTCTTTGATGTATTCCACTTGGCTCTGTCTACGGGATTGTATCACATGGCCTCCGTGTTGCCTCCTTATTGAAAGACATTTCCAGCCTGTGCAAGGTAATGCGATGTTACTGTTACCCAAGCTAATCACTCAATGTGCTCCTAAAATAGAAACAATAGCAGTTCAGAGACAATGTTGTCTGCTGGCTGTTCTGCAGCCTGGGCTCCTGGTTTTCCAACTTAAGATCTGTGGTATTCGCCTCATGTAATTCCAAAACAAAGGAGAGGGAGAAGACTAGCAAAGTCATACAAGATAATGTTGAAGGACCAGCAGCTTTATGTGTGAGAAGCTCCATCTTATTTGGTCCTTCAAACCATGGACTAGGATTTGGGTGCCATTTAAAACCACACAAAGCAGTACTTAAAGACATCTGCCTTGAGAAAGGAAGGATCTCTTGATGTGGGTGTTGCATTTATTCTAAATTCAGATTGACACCCTCAACTCAGGGAGAGAGACAAAGAGAGAGAGATGGATGGATGTGTACTGAATGTTGAGTGTTTTGTGATTCTTTAGTGATCCATGAACTATCTTTAAAAATTGCTTCCCCTCTGAAGTTCTCCCAACCTAGGTAGAATGCAGGAGTGAATTTTAAAAAGCAATAATGATAATAATCTTTTTTTTCCCCACAACTGTAATGAGCATCTTCTTTATCCTGGCAGAATAGCTCTTGCCTTTCTCCATAAAGGTTTGCTGCACAGACTTCGTTAATGGTGTGCCGCTGTTCCCCACCATCCCGGCATTATGTGAATAACGGTGATGTCTTTGTGTCCCACCCCCTGAAGAAGAAACCTTTGAAATTCTAAATGACTGTGCTGCAGGTTTTAATGTCTGCTTCTAAGAAAGAGTTGAGAAATGCTCACTCACCGAGCAAGATGCAGCATGCCTTTGAAAAGCCTTTCTGCCTGACTCCTCTGTCCCACGAATTTAGATGAATATACATTCTTGTAGATGTCCCCTAGTTCTCTTTATGCCGGAAAGAATTACAGATGTGATCAACAGCCTCCTTTTGCCGGAATGTTATTACCCCCTTCTTCCAGTGCTTCTGAATCAAACAAAGCAATACAATTAGAAGAATTTGGGAGCCAGTAGAATCTGAGGCCAGATAGTGATGTGGTTCTCTGCTGGGGAGGGCACAGTGGGAAAGAGTCAGACATGTGGGTGCCCGGTGTCCTGCGATTAAGGAAATCTCTGCGGAGACCCCATTTGGGTTGGGGCCACAAGGCAGGCATCTTTAGTGATCTTTCAGAATCAAAGCAGATCTCCTTCTCTGCCAGGAAGCCTTCCCTCATTGCCCTTGCTGAACTGAGGCCTTACAAGTGTGCAAGTTGCCAGAGCAACTGACTTCTCCCCTGTCAAAGCACTCAGCACTCTATATTGTCTGTCTTCTCTCCCAGGCTGTGACGTCTTGAGGGTAGGCACCGTGTCTTGTCTTTGTAGGCACAATGTCCTCCGCAAGTAGATTCACTGCAATGGGCCTGAGGTTTTTCTGGTTTTAGCAGAAAGTCTGGTGTCCTGGGAATCCCCTCATTCCTGGGAAGACTTCTAGGTGCACAGTATGTGCTCACTAAGTGTGTTAAACGCATTAATAAGAACAATATTATATCACCTTTGTTTTGCAAACAGTAAACTCTAGGGTTAGTACTGATCACCTACAGTAATGGTTAGTATTCATTACCCATAGTATCTCTCTGCCAGAAGGTGAAAATGTCAACACAGCCTAACACTCCCAGTTGTCATACTTATGCCCACCTAACAATCAGCAGGACTTCCAAATCCTACAGTCACAGAGTCAGAGTTCTGTGCTGTGAAGAGAACCTGATGCCGTCTGGTGCAAAATGTTATCCTGTGCATTGTTTCCTCGAGGGCATTAACAAACAGAGGCCATCTCTTATAGAGGCACAAGTTGTCATGAGGTGTGGAGAGAGAAAGAAGTGTGGAGAGATATGGAGAGAGAAAAAGTTTGAGAGGAAAAGAGGAAAGAGGAGGGAGAGATAAAGCTCCAAATCCCTGGTGCTCTGCTTTCATGGAGATTCAAGGACTATCCTGACCTGCATATCCCTGTGTGATCTGATCCAGCCTCCCTTTCTAATTTCATCCCCAATCACTGCTTCCTCATTTACCCAATTCCAGCCAAAGAAGCCTCCCTGCTCCTCCTCAAACACATGCATGCTACCTTTGGGACCTTGTACTAAGTACTTCCCTGTTTGGAATGTTCTTTCTCCAGATCTCCATGGGGCCTGCTTCATCTCCATTCAGGCCCTTGTTCGGGGGCCTTACCTTACCACCCAGTGTAAATGAACACCTCTCTGTCCATCTCTGCTCATCCTCTGACCCTGCTTTAATGGTCTTCACGGCCCTTACCACCTCCAGACACATGATATATTTGTTTATCGTCTATCTAGAGCAGTAGTGTCTGAAAGAACTCTGTGTAATAATGGCAACATTCTACATCTGTACCTTCCAATGTGTTAGCCACTCGTCACAGGTAGCAACTGAAGGGCTTGAAATTCAAGGGGAGGGGAAAGTGGGTGATGGGCATCGAGGAGGGCACCTGTTGGGATGAGCACTGGGTGTTGTATGGAAACCAATTTGACAATAAATTTCATATTTTAAAAAAAAGAGATTCGGGTATATGAGTACTTGAAATTTGCTAGTGAAATTGATGAACTAAATTTATAATTTTTTAAACTCGTATTTAATTTAAATTCAAATAGCCACTTGTGGTTAGTGGCTACCAGTGGGATTCCAGAAAAGTCCTTGTGAACATGGATTATTTTCTTTCTTGTTTCTTGTCATATTTGCCAGTTCCCAGAGCAATAGGAGATACATAGGACGCCCTCAATAATTTTTTTTCAAAATAAATTAAAAATCTGGGCATGAAACAGGCATCTCTGGTCAGGGAACAACCTAAAAAGCCAGGCCAGTTCTAAATTTGAATTATCCCAGGTCATGGTTCAAAGTGATAACATGCCTGAGAAGACCCTTCAGATGCAGAAGTTATCAAAGAGACTTTCTCTGGCCAAAATATGTCACCCCCCACCCAAACCTCAGTTTCCTTATCTGTTAAGTTGTGAGTATTTGCTTCTTGGTATTTAAGAGCTCTTCCACTGAATAGGTGCTCAATACACTGTGTTCTCCAGTGATATGAAAAGCCTATGTGTAAGCATATGGCTGTATGTAGAAAAGCACTTTGAAGAATGCTAATATGTGATGCTCTTGCCAGTGATTACTATTTTGGAGGAGGGGGATGATTTATTTTCATTACAAAATGAGTCTTTGCCTAACAAAAGAATCTACAACAGAATTTTTTAACTCCTTGATGCTTTGTAAGTAAGAACACATACTTGAAAAACCCAGAGGCCGTGCAATTTATTGTATGAAGCAAGGTTCACCTGTATGTTCAAGAATGCTTTAGGATGTGCCTTTAGTTACTTTCTCATAGAAAAGTAACTTCTTTTTCTAGAACTTTGCTTTAATTTCGTGGCAATCTCGAAAGGGTCTGGCACTCATTCCTTCTCTTGGTTCAACGAGTATTTATTAAATTCCAAATGTGCCAACCACTCTTCTTGACACTGGGAATATACTTTCACAAAATGAAAAATTGAATAAGATAATACATACGAAGCTCTGAAATAGTACCTGACACACACTAAACAATCAGTAGTGGTGGTGGTTGTTGGTAGCAGCAGTAGGAATAGTTGCTGTTGGATGGAATTTGGAGTCCAGTGGGGGAAGGAGACAAGAAACGACAGAACATGTATATGGCCAGAACTGTGTCCAATGCAAAGTGCTATGTCAAACATAAAACAGGGTATAGAGCCTGTAACCTCAAGGACAGTACCTGAGGCTTCACCCCAGAGTGGCCCAGTTGTCTAGCCATTAGGTAGTAGGATTCCTGATCTCAGTTACGGCGGTAATATGATCCTGTTTCTGGAATACCGTTGAGTCGGCCTCACGTGGTTTATGAAAAGTGTGGTCAGACCACTTAAAAAGACAGAGAGCTATGATTTCATCGTCTTGATTGAACTTTTTTTTTTCCTGTTGGCCAATTAGTGTTGTTTAGTAAATGTTTGTAGACGTGGCCAAAAAACACTCCAACGGAGGAAATGATAAAGAGTTTCTGGAGTTGGGGCTACTTCCCATTAGGCAGTCAGTGAAGGCTGCTGCTAGGAGGGGACTGTCTATGAATGACAAGGAGGAACCAGATCCAAAGATCTAGGGACACAGAGTGAATTCTAGTCAGTAGACATTGATTGAAAACTGCTTGGAGCAGATATAATCCCGGGGCAATGGAAAGACAAGAAGGAGGGCAAAACAAGTGTCTCCCTTCAAGGACTTTACAGTTTGTAGGGGAGTTGAAATGTAGCCATGAAAGCTAAGAATGGTAAAGGCCGTTGGAGGAAATCTAAAAGAACTGAGTTGGAATGAAGAAAACATCTCACTTCATCTCACTCGGCTGCCTCCTCTTTTTCATCTTGCTCCCCCTGCTCCCTTCCCCCTCCAACACCACCAGCATTCATCCGAGCTTCCCAGAGGACAATAGAGAAGCAGCCCTTGATGGAGCTGGGGGGATTCTCCTGTCTGCCTCCCAGCCCGCATTTGCCTCGCTTTGACTTTGCTCGATGGAAAATAAATCACAGCCACTCCATTCCCAGTCACTGTCCCCAGGGAGCTGAGCCCTTACCTCCTCCCTGGAGCCTGCTTGCAACATGGGGTTGTCAGGTACAAAGAGAAAACCTTCAGAGACCCACACCCCATTTGGAGAGTGAGGAGGGTCAATGGGAATAATTGCTCGCCGTTGAATGTGAGCGGCTGTAGAGGGATTGGAAGGAAAAGGTTTCAGGAAGGAAAGAAAGAAAAGGAGGGAAAAAAGCCCTGGGCCCCTCCACTCCCCCCACCAACCTTCATAGTCTGTGCACAGAGAACTGCATGGTGGTCTGGGTCCTTGTAGAACATTTGTGTGCCGGACAATAGCACAGCCTGGCTTCAGATCATCAGCTGCTGTTTTCTGGTTAGCTCTCCCTTTATGTGACTGCACAATGCAAGCCTTCAGTCACAGTGACTCTTGAGGAATACATCTGGTTTTTTCTTTCAGGCGCTCTGAAAAGGTCAGCCTGTTCGTTTCTTAGACGCGAGACACCACATATTTTTTTTCTCCCCCTGAACTGGAAAGACAGACCTACACCTTTTCTTGCCTCCTGGTACATAATTAGACATGGTGCGGCTCTAGAAGCCAGCCAGCCAGCCCATCCTCTGCACTCTTTCAGAGACACACGCCCCGGCTTCTGTGCTGCCAAACTCCTGTTCTGCTCATAGTTCTGAATGGTCCTCCTTCCCGAGCCCCACACCCTGGGGTTCTGTGCTTGCTGTTTTGTTAATTATGACAATGATCCTCCCCCCACCTGCATTTCACTCCCCCGATATCGTCTATGACCGATGCTGTCTCCGGCAGAGGGAAGGTTTGAGGATTTGGGGGAGAAAAAAAAAACAACAACATTTTAATCATTTTCACTCCAGTGATGGTAAAGATTCTTCCTGCGCATTGTAACATAATAATAAATGTGCCCATGAGGAAAGAATGATCAGCAGCTGGTGTCTGACAAATTATCTCATTCCAGACAGGCAAACAGTCCACAGTGGGGAGAGACTGGAGCCTGAAGAGGCAATTTGGCACACGATTGGGGTTTCACCTCTCAGATGATGGAGGTCCAAATGGCCCGCTGCGCCTGGGCTTGGGTGGAGGTTACTCTGGTGCTCCTCTTCTCCCATCACCTTTGAGAGCTCCTGACAGCCATGGAAAAGGGATTACTTTCTCAGCTCAGCCAGCCCATCGCTTGCTCCTCTAGGGCATTCATCTCCCAACCACAAGAAGCAATTACAGTCCACCCCCGCCAATGAGCCACATTCTTCCGTGCAGCGTAGATGCTATTTCCTGCTGTCATGATGCCCTGGCCCCACCACACACTCCTACCCTGTGTTCAAAACCCACCTAAGCTCCTTCTCTTACTCTGCTGAAGAGTATTAGTCACTCTTCCTTCTGGAAGCACCTTCTCCTAGTAACTTTATCACACCATGGTGTGGTTGTCTTCTCCACATTTTTCACAGCAGCCACCATGTGTTTTTAATGAACTCTGAGTGTAGGGTACTGTTCTGAGTGCTTTTCTTCTATAGCTTATTTAATCCTCATGACCCTGAGAGGAAGGAATTCTCCCCTTTTTACAAAACTGAAGATTTATTTACCTTGCATCCTTGGCCCCAGCATGATCCCTGCAGCGGGTGGTGGAGCTGGAAAAGCCCAGCCTCACCTCTGCTCCTGTCTCCAAGGGGCCATGTGGGCTTGTTGGCCTCTCAGGGCCCATTTTCACATAACATGTTATGACCTCTACTGCCTTGGTGGGTTGTTATGAGATTCCAAAGGAATATGCTTTGCCTATGTTGTTCTTATTATAGATCCTGAATGTGAGTTTATTTCTGGCCATTTTTTTTCAATACCAGTTTCCTTCCAGAGTGGACAATCCCTGAGGGCCAGGACACTGCCTGACTTGTTCACGCCCATATTCTCAGTAACTAGAACAGTACTTGTCACCTGTTAAGAGCACCTTTTTAAATAAATGCATGAGGAATGAATTGAGCAGTACCATGATATAACTTGATCTGTGTCTAACCTGGGTCACGATGGCAGCCAACATCCTGTGCAATGAGGCTCCGGGACAAGACAGAGCCCCCTGAGAACTGGGAAATTTTAGGCAATTATTCCTTGGATTGCTAACTTGGATTGAACAGCCCAAAGTCCTCTTGAGCATTGTTTCCCATGCTGAAAGGGTTACGTCTCTTCCTGGTGGTCTTACAGGACAGTCCTGTTGATTTCCTCTCAGCACCATGGGAGAAAATTGAAGTTGCTCCCAGCTCTCTCTAAAATAGCCTTTTAGAACAAAGTTTAAGAAGCAGCTATTCAGCAGCTATGATTTGCACCCCTACTATGCGCTGGGAAGTTACAGACATGGAGAAAATTATGCCACAGTTGAGGTCTCACTCAGTCTCCATGTAAGGATGGTATCATTATCCCTCCCCTTATATATGAGGAAAACTAAGTCTCAGACTGATTATATAACCTACCAAAGAGCTTACCTCTTTTAAGGAATATAACGGAAACGTGATTGACCATGATACAGTTAGACACCCTGAACGTTAAGGTCAGAACGTGATATGAATTCTGTGGCAAACTGTCCAATGGAAAAGTTTGGAAAGCTTGGCAATCTTGGTTGATGAGAGTAATTAAGAAACTGTATATTGGTATCTGTACCCTTGGAAAACAGAACAGAGAAGAGAAACGATAAGTTGCAGATGTGCTTAATGGTCAACACGGAACATGGGGCTGCTTGTAACCCTGAAACATGCAGCTATGATACAAGTGGTTGCAGCAAGCTTTTGGAGATGGGACTAGACTCTACCTTGAGTATTCCTTCTCTGAAACCTAGAAGTAAAAGAGACCTCTTTCTTGACTGGGGTAGCTCTAAAGAGAATCCAAAAGACTTCAGTCTCTTAGGTTGTATCTTCTACTTTGGGATTAAAATCTGGCTTTTGATTTTCATTCTGTAGCAGCCTCCTTTCAGTTTGTGTTTACACGAGACATACAAAAGACTCTTGGTCATCCATTATCTCTCAGGTTTGGAAAGAGCCACATCTCCCATTCTTATGCAATTTAGAACCAAAGAAGACCGAAGACAAAGAAAAAAAAGGTTTCTGATGTTAGATTTCTTGGTTGGTTTAAAAACCAATGTTGTATTTTTAACAGGAAACCCAAAGGGTCCCAGCTTGCTCCACATGCAGCCAGTCACTGAATAGTAGTAGCTCCAGGACACGGAAGGAACAGTTGAAATCTTCATTAAATCCCCTCTGTGGGAAGAACCCACACTTACTTGGTTATACTGATGGTTTGATATGTGCATTTCCTTTTGGAACACTGGGTTTGCAAAGATCTTATTTAAGTTGGGACTCTTTTTTTTTTCCCATGGGATTTTGAAAAACTGGGATTTAAGTGAACAGGAATGCTAATAGGACTCGAAGCATCTCCTGGTAAGACAGACCTGGTTGAAGTCACATTCCAGAAGAGAGGCAGCTTGCTTTTTTCCAGACACTCTTGGTCACTGGAACCTTGTCCAGGGTCATTCTGAGATGAGATGGAGAGCTACTGAAGTACCTGAAGGGGTTCCTTAAAATGGACCTTACCAAAGCCTGCCGGAAGATTCACTGGGTGTTACAAAATACACATTCTATGCGGGACTAACTGCAGTTTGTTATTGAGGGTAACCTGTGGTATGCAAACATATACAATGCTTATATAATAATATACAGGTAACAATAGGTTCCTCCTAAGAACTTCCATTTTTCCTCACTAAAATAAAAAAACAACTTTAGGGAAATATGGCAAAAATAAAAACTCTTTGGCTGATCTGGTCTGGATTCCTCCCTGTGAGTTGTCCCAATTCCATTGGGCTCCATGCACAACCCTCTCCAAGTAGTTGTCTCTGTTACCGTAGGTTAATGTTGGCTTATTTGCTGTAGTTCTATTCACAGTTGTTCGAAGTTCACCTGGAGTACCTAGATTTTTATCAACAACAATCTGATGATAGTTTTCTACCTCAAATACTCCCCAGTGTTGCCTAGACTGGGCATACTGATTATTATTCTGGAGAGGAATTCTCTTTCTATTTGCTTTTAATTGCAGCTCTGGAATTCTAATCCAGGGCTGTCCAATAGCCATTTGGTGAGAACTACAATGTGAACCACATATGTGATGTCGAATTTTCCAGTAGCCACATTAAAAGGAGCAAAATAAAAAGAAACAAGTGAAATTAATTTTAATTAATATATATACATACATATAAAAATATCTAGCATAGCATCTAGTCAATTTTTAAAAATCATTAGAGATCTTTCACATTATTTTTTCTTATGTCATACTGTTTCCAAAATCTGGTATGTATTTTACCTGAATCTAGGCTAGTCATAATACATGTGCCCAAAAGCCACATGTGGCTAGTGGCTACCATATTGGACAGCACAGCACAAATCATCTACTGTAGGGACTAGGTGTTCTGATTGAGTAGGTATCGTAACAGAGATTGTCATCCTGTTCCCGCTTTGGTGGCAAATATAACTTCCTGATTCAGAACAACTTGAAAATAACTCCCTACTCCCCCACCAAGGATTTGCACCATGACAATTCCAGTGTGCTCAATTCCACAGCCTTGTCCATGCCAACCCCCTTGTGCCATCGTTGTTCAATTATCGCATTTGTAATTACCATGCTGAACACAGTAAGGCAAAAAGCATTTCCGTTCCGTAGCTTCCCCTTCATAATGTGTTATTGTTGTTGCTGTTGCCGTTGTTTTTACCTAGGTAGGATGAGGATGTGAAGATAAAAAGATTCTTTTACTTTACTCTTCCACTTGCTTGTTTTCTTTTCCTCCTCATTTCCTGTCCGTTGAAGATGTTGTCAACGTCCTGCTTCTGTGCTTTACGGAGTTTCATGCTGCCTACTCTTCCTGGAGATCTTCATGTGCGGAATGTTCAGTAGGTCACCTCAGAGCCCCATTCCAACCCCAGTCGAGCTACTTCATGCCTACAAGGACAAAGGAGAAGAGGACAGACAGGGGGCTTAGCCTGAAGTCAGTGGGCATGAGGATTGAGAGGAGGTAGAAAAGGGGGAAGAACAGGGTAGAAGAGGAGGAGGAGACAAAGAACTCAGAGCGAAAAAGCTGCTGAGTGTGTGGAGAGCATAGAAAATGGCTGGCAATTACAGGGGGGATGGTATTCTAAGCTGGTGGGACAATCAAAATATACGAATTGTAAAGGTTAAGTGAAATGTTTATTTTATTCCTTTCTCCTCAGTCAGCCTGACTGAATACGATTAACAGGAACATCGCACTAGCTGCATACTAAAATTAGATGTTAGTTCGGCTTCTCACTCACCGCATTAATGCACAGACACCTCTTACACATAAATGCCTTTCTCACCAAGCTCAGGCACCTTACACATCCTGCCCAAAAGTTGTATGTTAGAAAGGAAACATGGAGCTTTTGTTCAGTAGCTTGCCTGTGCAAATTAGCACCTCGTGGTACTATGGAACACATACCTGTTTAGAGCCGTCGGACCTGAGGTCAGGTCCTGGCTGCACACCATCTTGGCGATGTACCTTTGGCAAATCCATCTACCTCACTTAGACACTTTCCCTGTCTACCAAAGGGACATGCACATCTTTCTTACCTACCTTACAGGGATTTTGGAGAAAATAAATAAGGTAATGAATGGGGAAGCACTGACAACATCTAAAATCTTACACACAAGGATTAATGTAATTATATCTATGTTGGTCATATATCTAAATATTTGACAAGGTACTCCCAGTTTACAGACAGGGAGAATGAGGCCCAGACAGGTAACGTAACTCCTCTACATCTCCCAGAGACCAATGATATGAGAAAACCTAGCCCCGGCCTGTGTCTAAACCACGTTTTTTTTTCAGGAAAAAACATTTCTCACCCAACCTCCACTCCAACAGAATGCCCATTCAGCCAAGAGAGGGAAAAAAAAAAAAAGGTGTTTTTCGGGATTTTTTAAAAATCTGACTTCAAACAATAACTCTTTGAAAGGTGGACATCAAAAGGATTTTTCCCCGAATTTATTTTTCTTCCCCATTACTTATGTATATTACTTTGTAACTACTTGTAAAGGCTGAGATACTGGAAATTTTTAGCTTGAGTGACTGAAACATGTGTCCTTGGGGTTTTTTTCCTTTAAAAAAATTTTTTTAATGTTTTTATTTATTTTTGAGACAAAGACAGAGCATGAATGGGTGAGGGGCAGAGAAAGCGGGAGACACAGAATCCGAAGCAGGCTCCAGGCTCTGAGCTGTCAGCACAGAGCCCGACGTGGGGCTCGAACTCATGGAGTGTGAGATCATGACCTGAGCTGAAGTCGGATGCTTAACCAACTGAGCCACCCAGGCATTTTTGTTTGTTTGTTTGTTTGTTTAATGTTTTTATTTATTTTTGAGACAGAGAGAGACAGGGCATGAGCAGGGGAGGGGCAGAGGTTTTTTTTTTTTCCTTTTTTTTTTTTTTTTTTTTTAAATTTTTTTTTTTCAACGTTTATTTATTTTTGGGACAGAGAGAGACAGAGCATGAACGGGGGAGGGTCAGAGAGAGAGGGAGACACAGAATCGGAAACAGGCTCCAGGCTCCGAGCCATCAGCCCAGAGCCCGACGCGGGGCTCGAACTCACGGACCGCGAGATCGTGACCTGGCTGAAGTCGGACGCTTAACCGACTGCGCCACCCAGGCGCCCCGGTTTTTTTTTTTTTCTATATTAAGTACACTCATAGCAAGAATATACAGATTTAAAAAATTTTTTTTTTTAATTCCAGTATAGTCAACATACAGTGTTATAATAGTTTCAGGTGTACAATATTGTGATCCAACAATTGTATACATTACTCAGTGCTCATCATAAGTGGGCTCTTAATCCCCATCACCTGTTTCACTCATCCCTTATTTCACCCATCCCCTCAACCCCCAGATTTTTCACTTGCTAAATTCTCATACAAATAAATACTTTCTTAATGAATTGGTTTTTCAGTGAAATAATTCATGGAATGAAATCATTCATTTTCAGTTCTCAGTTACTACTTGAATGTATAAGGCCAGTGATCAAGTTTATGTACACACTCACTGTGTACTAATACTGTTTAAATATGTGTTCTTTGACTCCACTTGGTGACATGCAATAATAACAACACTGCTAAGCTACTGAGCTGGTTCCAACCCCAGAAATACTTCCAGCCCCGACACCTTGGGCATATTACATTCCCCCTTGAACCTTAGTTTCATCATCCATAGAGTGGAAATAATTCTGTCTGTGACACTCTTGGAATAAATAAAATAAACAACTTTTATGTAAGAGCTTTAAAAAATTTACAGTCTTATGGAAAATAAATTTTTTCCATTACAGTTCTTACAAGCTATAGTTCTATTAGGCAAGGATATTCAATCTTGCACTGCTGTACCCCAAAGGTCAGTTTTCCATTGTGTTGATCACTGATAAGGAAGGAAAAGGCCTGTGACATTAAAGAGGGTGGGAATCTGAAAGGACGGAATAGTCACACTAAGAAATAATGGCCTATAAATCGCAGAATTAAAGGCCCTAGGGATCATCTAGTCTATCTCGTCACTTCTCAGCTAAGGAATCAGGGCAGGTGATGTGGGCAAGGAGGGCAAGGACGAAGACCAAACCAAAGCCAGAGAATATGCTGCATGTTCTCTCTCTAGATGTTTCAGTCCACTGTGCTGCCTCACTTAAGAGGATCAAATATCACATTCCCTGGGTGATGAAAGGCGACCTGTGGATGCTCCAGCCTCAGGGAGGTGACTCGGGGACTCTCAGAGATGGAAGGTTTAGAGTGGACTCTGTAATCAGACCTGCCATGTTGATTCTCCTCTCCCAAATTCCCTCCCAACTGTCAACTGTCCTCTTCACGTACCCCTGGTGATGGTATTAGGGTATACGCAGTGCCCATCTGTGCCATGCGGAGCTAATTTTCAGGCATATGTTGTTTTCCTGGGTAAGCCTCTGTCTACTCTACTTTGTGGCTGCGACCCACACTGCCAGGGTAGGGCTATCCAGTCAGTGTTTTTACAAATACAAGTAAGTCATTACCAAACAAGTTACTTCACCGGAGTTGTATTAAGAGGTTTTTTTTTTTTTTTTTAGTAGTTATTATAAATTGTTAATCCTATTAAGTATACATGCAATAATAAAAGGATCTAAACTTGTAAAAATTTGATCAACCTTCATTGAAAGCTTATCTTACACACTTTTATACACAACCGTTTCGACTTATTTCCTAATTTTATAGATCACGAACACAGATCTTGGAAAACTGAACCTTACAAAACATTTTAAATTTTTTTTTTCAACGTTTATTTATTTTTGGGACAGAGAGAGTCAGAGCATGAATGGGGGAGGAGCAGAGAAAGAGGGAGACACAGAATCAGAAACAGGCTCCAGGCTCTGAGCCATCAGCCCAGAGCCCGACGCGGGGCTCGAACTCCCGGACCGCGAGATCGTGACCTGGCTGAAGTCGGACGCTTAACCGACTGCGCCACCCAGGCGCCCCAAAACATTTTAAACATTAACTATTATTTGAATTTTTTATTTAAAACTTTTTAAAATTGTATTTATTTTTTATTGTTTTAAGTTTATTTATTTATTTTGAGAAAGATAGAGACAGCGTGAGTAGGGGAGGGCAGAGAGAGAGAGAGACAGAATCCCAAGCAGGTTCTGCACTGTCAGCGCAGAGCCGGATGTGGAGCTCAAACTCACATAACCATGAGATCATGACCTGAGCCGAAACCAAGAGTCAGACGCTTAACTGACTGACCCACCCAGGCACCCCATTTACAACATTTTTTAATGTTTATTTACTTTTGAAAGAGGGAGGGAGGGAGAGAGAGAGAGAGCATGAGCACACACATAAGTGGGGAGTGGGGCAAGAGAGAGTGGGACAGAGGATCCAAAGTGGTCTCTGTGCTGACAGCAGAGAACCCAATGTGGGGTTTGAACTCACAAACCATGACATCATGACCTGAACCAAGATCAAGAGTCGGATGCTTAACTGACTGAACCACCCAGGCACCCTGAATTTTTTCTTATTTAAATTCAAGGTAATTAACATACAGTGTAATCTTGGCTAAATTTAGGAGTACAACCCAATGATGTATCTCTTACATCTGACACATAGTGCTCATCCCAAAAAGTGCCCTTCCTAATACCCCTCACTCATTTAACCCTCCCCCAACCCATCTCCCCTCCAGCAGCCCTCAGTTTGTTCTCTATATTTAAGAGTCTCTATGGTTTCCCTATCTCTCTGTTTTTATCTTATTTTCCCTTTCCTTCCCCTTTGTTCATCTGTTGTGTTTCTCAGATTCCACATATGAGTGAAATCATATGATATCTGTCTTTCTCTGACTGACTTATTTCACTTAGCATATATCCTCTAGATCCATCCACATCGTTGCAAATGGCAAGAATTCATCCTTTTTCATCACCAAGTAGTATTCCATTGTATATACATTCTACATTTTCTTTTAGAAGAAGAGTATCAGATGCCATGAGTGAGTGTAACATGAGACTGAACCCAGGACGACGGTCAGGACAGAGTTCCCCAAGGCCATGGTGACAGACTGAGAAGTTAGATGGATGTGAGGAGAAGGATCCTGCACCAAGGAAATTGCTTTTGTGAAGGTTCTGAAGAAAAGGGCCAAGGGAGTTCTGGGAAAGAAAGGAAGGCCATTGTGGGGGAGCAAAGTGGGGAAGAGTAAGATGAGAGAGAGGTCAGGAAGCTACCCTGTGCGTGATGCAATACCTTACAAAGCCTGTTCCTTTGTCTTTCCTGTTTATCTATAACCACCTTGAAGTGGGCTGCCCAACTGGAGCTTAAGGGTTATAGACTTGAATTCTATACCAGACTGCATGGGTACAAACTCTGGCTCTACACATTACTAGCTGTGTGATCTTAGAGTAGTTATGTATTTTTCTGTGAATACTCATCTATAATTGGAAATAATAGTAATGTTCACTCAGAGTGAGGAATAAATGAATTAATATACATAAAGCAGCTAGAACAGTATCTGGCACATAGAAGTGCTATATGAAAACTTGTCGTTATTATGATGGTCCAAGCCAGTGGCCTGACTCCTACTTTCCTTCTGTGCACTTCTTCTGTGTCAGGTCTTCTGGAAAGCAGATTGGGTAGGGAGAGTTTCAGACTACAGTGGCCATCTGGCAAAGTCTTAGAGAATCCACTGAGGAGCTCCAGGGCAAAGATTGCCTGTTCAAGGAACCCTACCTGTACCAGTGGTCAGGCCATAGTCCAGCTAATCATGCTTGGCAACTAGCCGGGGAAGAGTGCTCAGGAGGAGAGCAGAGTCAGCTCCAACCCTCTACACTCCCAGCTGACTGGCAGGTTCTTTTCTTTTTTCTTTTTTCTTTTTTTCCCCTGGCTTTATTGAGATACTATTGGCCTATAACATACGTAAGTTTAAGGTTTACTGTGTGATGGTTAGATACATGTACTATTGCAAAATGATGACCACAGTAAGATTTATTAACACTACAGCCACTCACATAATTACCCTTTGTGTGTGTGTGTGTGTGTGTGTGTGTGTGTGTGTGTGTATGTGTGTGTGTACTGATAACATTTAAGATCTACTGTCTTAACAAATTTCAAGTATAGAATACATTACTGTTAATTATAATCGCTATTCTGTGCATTAGATTTCCAGATAATATTTATCTTTAAGAGCGTCCGAGGAGTGCACATATGGCTACCACAGCTTCTGGCTCATTGAATAGGTCCCCCTGCTCACTGGCTCTCCTTTGCATCTTCCAGACACTCAATTGCATTCCTCTGCTGACCCCTGGTCCTCCTGGTCTGTTTGCCTGATCTGACCTTTCCCTGGGCTCCTAACTTCATTGTTTCCATGAATGCCACTTCAACTTAACCCTTTCTACCCTCAGGTGCATATGTTGCCTTTAGTTCTCTTGCTATGGGAACCTAAGAGCCTTGTCTTTCTGACATTTGGCAGCCCTTTGGAGATCTGAAAATAATGATCTTGTGAAAAGGGGAGAGTAAAGGGGCACTAACATCAAATAGAATGAGGTTTGAAAGCTGGTTGTACTATTTATTAATTGTGCAAATCACTAAACCTCACTCAGCCTTAATTTCTCTATCTGGAAGATGGAAATAATGCTTACCTTTCAGGGTTGTGGTAAGGTTGGGTGAGATAATGTATGTGACAGTTTCCAGCACAGTGACTACCATACAGCAGAATACTCAATAAATATTATTTTCTTTTCTGCCTTTTTTTTTTTTTTTGGCATTTTGTCATCTCAAAATTAATGACTGCCAGCTTCCTCCTGCTTCCTTCCTTCCTTTTCAGATGCTCTTATGCTACAATACTCATTTTTTAAAGCTCATTTGCAAAATAGGATGAAATGCCTAGTCCACACTATGGTGGTATGACCACCATGAAATAGATGATGTCTATCCACTACGACCCATCATCAGTGATTGCCCATTAAACCTAAGATAATAGTCAAGCTCCTTAACATGGCCTTTGTCATGTGATTCCTTCTGCCCAGAATTCTGTTCGTCTTATGCTTCTCCTTGCTCTTCCCTTCAGCTCTCAGTAACTCCCCCAAGAGGCCACACCCACCTCCCAATCTGAATTAGCTCTTCATTATAGTTTTTCCCTGAACTCTGTTCTGTTCTCTTATAGAATTTACCAGTTTCTAATTTTATACCTATTTCTATGGCTACAATTGTTTAATGTCTATTTTCCCTATGGACATTAAACTTCAAAAAGGCAGGAACTGTATCATATCTGGAGCATCCAGCATAGACAGTTGATAATACTGTAGAATAAACGCATGATTTACCTCCCTCCCTTCAAACCAAAATGGCACTACTCTTTTTTGGCCAGTCATCTCGCTGTTGGTTCATATTCAGCTTCTTGCTCACCAGAACTCCTAAGGGTCTTAGACTTCTGTTGTGGTTAAGTCATCAAGATCTATGTAGCTATATATGTACATGCATGTGCTCATGTTTACATGTTTAACATGAGCAAAGGCACATATTTGGGTAAGTAATGGGTTTTCAGGTCAATTGAAAGGAATATGGTGTGTGTGTGTGTGTGTGTGTGTGTGTGTGTGTGTGCGTGTGTGTGTAAGGATAAATAGGGTATTGACAGGGTTGTGTGGATCAAATCATGGAATACTTATAGCAGTGCGAGGCATTGCATAATAGTCCATATGCAAGGTGGAGTGAAGGAGCAATGCTTTTATTCATAATCCAGGAACTGGGATTATGAGCAGGCAACCAGGACTAGAGCATGGAGATCATGAGGAAAATCCCAAAGCTACAGTCCACAATGGGGCCTGATCCCTGTGAACCAACGTTTAAAGACCCAGAAACAGAAATGAGGCCTTAGAGGCAGGCTTGATCTTGTGAATAATGGGGAGTCATTGAAGATATTAGAGAATGATGGTCATAGCTGTGATGGAGAAAGATGTTACTGAGAATGTACCTAGAATAAATAGGGAAAGGAGAATCTGAGTCCAAGAGACAACTTGGCATTTACAGCAGCAAACTATGCTGGAGGAGGATGATAATTTTAGGGAAGAAATGATGAGCTCATTATGGGACAAACTATATGAAACTCAGATGTGAATGAACTGTAGAGCATGCTGAAACTCTGAATTCAAAGGATTGCTAGATGGAGACAGAGAAAGAAAAATCGGGGAGGGAACAGGAGAGCAAAGGGCCAAGAGAGGAAAGAATGTCAAAAGGCAAGACTTGATTGACTTCTTCAGTATGATAGAGAAGATGATGCACACCATAAGACAAAGGTTAAATGGTCCCTGGTGATCTTGGGTGGAGCAATTTTAGAGAAGGTAGATGGGCCAGAACCGTGTGGAGGGTAGATGACACATAAATAAGAGACAAAGATATAAAAGCAGATACATGATATGAAATATGATGTAAACCATGGCTGGGTTTTCTCTGACCACATTTGGTTAAACTTCTCTGGTATGCTTCACACTTTCCAACAGTTTCAATACATCCTGGGTTTTCTCTACAGTGCTTTCTCCTATCATCCTTTCTTACATGTCCTATTTTCTGTCTTTCTTTGTTACAGCCCTCTTTATTCCCGGACTCTCTCCCACTTGGGCTATTCAATAGATTTGCCGTCAGAACTACCTGTTTGAGTGTCATGTCCCCTTCTGTTGCCACTTTCCTGACTCAAAGAGGCATGTTGTGGAATCATGACTAGTCTTCCTTAAAGTCAGCCACACACGCAACCTTCCCCCTTCCAGAAGTCTTTCCAGCACTCATGGGAATGTCTATTATATGAAATAGGTGAGGTCTTGCCAGTGCCCCCTTGATAGTTAATCTTCAGACAAGAGTAAAGAAAGATAATTAATTGACACAGTATAATATGTTGAAATAAACAAGTAAAATAGCATTATATTTGTGAACTACATGAATGTAGTATGAGACTGTATGGATGCTAGACCATCTGAGTCTGGGAATGGCCATCTTGTTCAACTGTGGATGCTGAGGGGGAGAGAAGTCTCCTCCCTTGCTTCATCCTTAGTGTCTATGAAATGTGTACTGCTTCAAGGTTTGCACATACACATGCCAAAAAATTCCCAAGAATTCTTTCTCATCAGAAACATCAGTTTATACTCTGCTACCAGATCTCTCTAAGATTTTTGCAGTTGCCAGCCATTAGCCTGTAGCCCACACTTAATATTAGAGAAGGATGGAAAAAACAATCGGACCCACTCACATAAGGTTGCCTCATATTTTCTTTTGCTTATTACTTGTGGCTTAGTTAGTCTTCCCCCAGTCTCACTGCAATGCACAGCTATCTGGGTGCCTAGGCTCCTCTAATCCCCTGGTCGAGGATGATTTGGTAGCTTTCTCTCAAGTCTCTGCTGGTAGGTTTCTTATGTTGATCAAAAAGCAAAGTGAATTTTTGACAGGGGAGCAAAAACCACTTAACGGGGAGTGGTCTTTTTAACAAATGATGTTGGGACAATTGGCTATCCACACGCAAAAATATGAAATTGGGCCTCTACCTCATGCCATTTATAAAAATTAACTTAAAACACACCAAAGACCTAAATATAGAAGCCAAAAACTATAAAACTCTTAGAAGAAAACAGGGATAAACTGTGGTGACCTCGAGTTAGGCAAAGCCTATTTAGATATGCCACCAAAAGCACAGTAACTAAAGAAAAATTAGAAAAAGTGTACTTCATTGCAAGTAAAAACGTATGTGCTTGAAAAGACATCAAGAAAGTAAAAAAACACACAGAGTGCAAGAAAATGTTTACAAATGATATATCTGATAAGGGACTTATATCTGGAATATATTAAGAACTCTTAACAACTCAATAATAAAGTGACAACCCAATTAAAAATGGGCAAAGGATATTTCTCTAAAGAAATACAAAATCTCTCCAAAGAAGATGTGCAAATGACCAATAAACTCGTTAAAGATTTCCCAATATCATTAGCCATGAGGGATTTGCAATTCAAAACCACAATGAGATACCATTTCATACCCACTAGGGTGGCTGTAATCTAAGTGACAGACAAGAACAAGTGTTAACCAGGATAAAGAGAAATTAGAGCCCACATATATTGTTGCTGGCAATGAAAACTGGTGTGGCTCCTTTGGAAAACAATCTGACAGGGGTGCCTGGGTGGCTCAGTTGGTTAGGTG
The DNA here is from genome assembly GCF_028749965.1 of Puma concolor. NCBI lineage: Eukaryota > Metazoa > Chordata > Mammalia > Carnivora > Felidae > Puma > Puma concolor. Next base: position 68,532,980 of record NC_141679.1, read on the forward strand.
TCTGACTCTTGATTTTGGCTCAAATCATGATCTCCCGGTTCGTGGGATCAAGCCCAGTGTCAGGCTGTGTGCTGATAGCACAGAGCCTGCTTGAGATTCTTTCTCTACCTCTCTCTCTGCCCCTCCCCTCCTCATGTGCACGCACTCTCTCTCTCTCAAAATAAATCAATAAAGATTAAAAAAAGAAAATAATCTGACAGTTTCTCAAAATGTTAGACATAGAATTACTTTATGACCCAATAATCCCACTTTTATGTATATAATAGAGATAAAAATATGTGTCCACACAAAAACTTGCACACAAATAATTATAGAGGCATTATCCTTAATACTCCCAAAGTGGAAGCAACCTAAATATCCATCAAATAATGAATGAATAACCAAAATGTGCTATATTTATACAATGGAATACTATTCAGCCATACAAAGGATACATGCTACAACATGAATGTACCTTTAAATCATTATGCGAGGGGAGCCTGGGTGGCTCAGTTGGTTAAGTGTTCAACTCTTGATTTCGGATCAGGTCATGATCTCAGGGTTGTGAGACTGAGCCCTGTGTCTGGTTTCATGCTGGGTGTGGAGCCTACTTAAGATTCTCTCTCTCTCTCCCTCTCTGTCTCTCTCCCTCTCTCCCTCTCCCTCTCCCTGTCCCTCTCCCCCACTCATGCATTCTCTCTTTCTCTCTCTCTCTCTTTAAAAGAAAAATAAGGGGCGCCTGGGTGGCGCAGTCGGTTAAGCGTCAGACTTCAGCCAGGTCACGATCTCGCGGTCCGCGAGTTCGAGCCCCGTGTCGGGCTCTGGGCTGATGGCTCAGAGCCTGGAGCCTGTTTCCGATTCTGTGTCTCCCTCTCTCTCTCTGCCCCTCCCCCGTTCATGCTCTGTCTCTCTCTGTCCCAAAAATAAATAAATGTTGAAAAAAAATTGTTTAAAAAAAATAAATAAATAAATAAATAAAAGAAAAATAAAATAAATAAAAAAAAATTTTTTTTCAATGTTTATTTACTTTTGGGACAGAGAGAGAGTATGAACGGGGGAGGGGCAGAGAGAGAGGGAGACACAGAATCAGAAACAGGCTCCAGGCTCTGAGCCATCAGCCCAGAGCCTGACGCGGGGCTCGAACTCACGGACCGCGAGATCGTGACCTGGCTGAAGTCGGACGCTCAACCGACTGCGCCACCCAGGCGCCCCCCAAAAAATTTTTTTAATGTTTATTTATTTTTGAGAGAGACAGAGACAGAATGAGAGTGGGTTAGGGGCAGAGAGAGAGGGAGACACAGAATCCGAAGCAGGCTCCAGGCTCTGAGCTGTCAGCACAGAACCTGACATGGGGCTCGAACTCACGAGCTGTGAGATCGTGACCTGAGCCGAAGTCGGTCACTCAACCAACTGAGCCACCCAGGCGCCCCATAAATAAAATAAATTTTTAAAAAACATTATGCTAAGTGGAAGAAGGCAGATACAAAAGGCCATATTGTATGATTCCATTTATACAAAATATGTGGACTAGGCAAATCCATAGAGATAAAATTTCTAATGGTTGCCTAGGACTGGGGGAGGAGGGAGACAGAGGAGTTTGTGGGTAACCAGGGTGTCATGACTGAGAGGTATAGGGTTTCTTTTGGAGGTTATAGATTTTAATGGTGGTGATGGTTGTACAACTTTATGAATATACTAAAAGCCACTGAATGGTATACTTTAAATGATGAATTTCATGATATTTGAATATCTCAATTTAAAAATATAAAGGAAGAAGAAGAGAGAGAAGGAAAAGTAAAGAGGTAGATGTTAAATATAGACAATGATTTCCAAGAATGCAGAAAAGTGACCAGAAAGCAAGCTGGCCACCTTTGCAACAAAGATCAGGTTCATTAAAACTCCAGATTTCATGCAACCCATCACCTAATGGCCATCTTAAACTGTACTCACCAGCTACAACATGATTACATGGGGCTTTTGTACATCATGTTATGTATGGATGCTGTGAATTTTCATAGATATTTGATGTGCCCTAGACCAAGTGATGTATAATTTTTATTTTTATTTTATTTTAAAGTTTATTTATTTATTTTGAGAAAAATAGAAGCAGCGCCAGTAGGAGAGGAGCAGAGAGAGAGGGAGAGAGAGAGAGAGAGAGAGAGAGAGAGAGAGAGAGAGAATCCCAAGCAGACTCTGCACTGCCAGTGCAGAGCCCAGTGTGAGGCTTGAACCCACAAATCCGTGAGATCATGACCTGAGCCCAAACCAAGAGTCGAACGTTCAACTGACTGAGCCACCCAAATGCCCCCGAGTGATGTAAAATTTTTTTTAAGTTATAATTTTAATCTGGAAAGAGTTTTTAGAGACTATAATAATAATAATAGAATAATGATAACTAATTTTGACATCATACAAAATAAATCTCTATTTGGCTGGGATGACCTCGCTCCCTTCTGAACTTCTCTAACCTTGAACGTAACCCCTCTTTGTGGCCGTTATTTTGCCCTATCTTCCATTATGTCATTTTCCGGTCTGGATCATCTCACTATAGATTATACGTTCTTCAGTAAAGAATCAGCACTGCTTCCCAAGGCCTAGCACAGGGCCTACCAACAATATCCTCGGCTCAGCAGATGTTTGTTGGTGAACAAACCAATGAGCCTCCAATTCCATTTGGTACTGGACAGAGTATATATTCAAGGAATTAAAAAAAAAAAAAAGAAAGAAAGCAATGTAAGAATGTTACTGATCTCAGAGGAAAAGGGAATTTGTAGCCTATGCCCACTTTGGCCTTCCCCAAATTAGCCTCACTTTCCCCAGGGACACAGCTCCCACTCAATACTGTGCTGCAACAGCTTCTATTTATGTTTTTGAAGACCCATAGCATGATGTACAACCAGAACACTGTTCCCCTTACAATACTAGGTCGGTTTTGGTAAATGCAGAAAACCCTAACTGAGCTTAATATTTATCTGGAAGCAGTTTCCGCCCTATAGATGTTTTTTAAAATATTGATGAGCACTGGGTGTTGTATAGAAACCAATTTGGCAATAAAGTATGTTTTTTAAAAAAAGGTACTAAATTAAAAAAAGAAAAGAAATATTGATGAATCCAGAATTTAGAATGTAGATCAGTAATTTTCTTTCGGGATCTCCTGTGGCATCCCCAAGAGGACTTCTCATGAGGCCACCACAATCCACAGTGCCACAGCTCTTCAAGGCTCCTGCAAAAAAGGCACATTCAAAGGAGTCCTGTGGGTGGTGAGTTGCTCGAGGGGAAAGCAAAGCTTTGTACAGGATTTTAAAAGCCCCAGAGATCTGTGAAGACATTCTGCTACTGTTGCCTATGTCCATAGACTTGGGTGTCATTTGCTTTCTCATCCTACAGCAGGTGGAAAATATTTGCAGAAATTTTGTCTCAATACAAATATTTTATTTCAGAGTTGGTTTTGGAGACAGGAATTGAGAATTCTGTACAAGAATTAAAACATATCCAATATGTTTTTCGATGTCTTTAGAAATCCAATGTCTATTAGGTTACAGAAAGGAGTGTGGCTTTTCCAGGGTTGTGTTGGCTCATAACGCATCCCATTTGATATTTTTAAATTATAATAATATACACATCAACTTTTGGGTTTATAAAGTGCTTTTGCAGCCTGCCCTCTTCTTTTGCTCAAGGTTGACTGAGCTTCTTTTGACAGATGAAAAAATTGAGGCTGAGGGAGGTTTTAGTGACCTCCTGAGAGCAAACATTTTACAGAAGAACTGGGACCTCAAAGTCACTAGGCAGGCTCAAAATTCTATCCCATTATATTTAAACACATGAAGACCAGACCCCAGAGGGAGACAAACTGAATGATTTAAGGGCATATTTTCCAAAATTAATATTGATAAGAAAAAATTAGCCCCAAGATATGGAGAGAATGTATACTGTGGGTTCATAATTGCATCCCCCTTCTAATCACAATGCAGATGCTACCTTTGCCCCAAACTGAATTTACAGATAATAGAAACCCCAGCGTTTAGGTCTGGGATTCAGGCAAACACTCTACCAAGACAAAGGTTGACTGCTGTACACGCTGGCATAAAATGGAAATGCTATAGCATTCCCGTATGCAAACAACTTGCCAAAACAGTGTAGTGTTTCCAAAGCCATGTACTGAATGGAGACAAGATCTCAGTACAAGCTGTGGGAGCAGGGTGAATTTATGAAGCAGAAAGTATGGGCTGAGGAAGAGATCAGACCAGTAACAGTTTACTGGCCTTGCTGTTCTCTTAAGAGGCACTAATGGTAGTGGACTGGTGCAGTGGAAGTAAACCCAGCTTCATTTAAAGCAGTAGCATGAAATTGGTTGCAATAAAATTATGCATTAAGTGTGCATTATGTTTAATAAGACTGGATTGCACTTCCCATGTTTACTCTGTGACTATTGAGGCTGATCCAATTTTCTAAAGTTCTCCAATTGGTTCACGATCGAGTTTCCGGCCAGAAGGTCAAATTTCCCTTGCTGTTATTATATGTCTCTATTACTTTACTATGGCATTTACACTTTATATTCATTACTTTTTTTCTATCTCTTGAACCTTCCCCATTCCAAAATGTTCCCTGTAGATGGCCCGTATGACACAAATTAGAACAACCTTGATAGCTGTCAACTGGAGACTATCTGAGAACAAAAGGACATTATTGCAAACCAGCACTGGAGGTAATCTCTTGTGCTTTCTCTGAAGGCTTCTTAATGGCCTTTGAGAAATAATACAATTCAGATCTGCAACCAGGAGACAAAAGAGTGGAGGTTGGACAGCATAGGAAACATGTGACTTGGTCTTTGGATCCTACTGTCCTGGGGTTAGGAGTAATTATCATTAGAAAACAGAGATATCTATTTTCATTTCACCATGTATATATTTATTTTTTTTTTAATTTTTTTTTCAACGTTTATTTATTTTTTGGGACAGAGAGAGACAGAGCATGAACGGGGGAGGGGCAGAGAGAGAGGGAGACACAGAATCAGAAACAGGCTCCAGGCTCTGAGCCATCAGCCCAGAGCCCGACGCGGGGCTCGAACTCACGGACCGCGAGATCGTGACCTGGCTGAAGTCGGACGCTTAACCGACTGCGCCACCCAGGCGCCCCGATATTTATTAATTCATCTATTAGCAAACACTCATTGGGGGCCTACTATGTGCCACTTACAGTGAATGTGATGGGAATACACCAATTAATAAGACATGATCCTGCTATGATTTTATAATCTAATGGGGATGGGATGTAGGGAGATTGATCATAAAAATGTAATTTCAATGCACTGAGATAAGTGAAATATTAGAAGAAAGAAGACAATACTTTAATAGAAATAGAGTATTTAGCTTTCCTGGTGAGGAAGATGGCCTTTGGAGAAAAGATGAAACAATTTTCCTTAAAAAAAAAATGAAAATGAAGAAGGAAAAGAAATAAAGGGCATTCCAAGCAGAGAGAATGACATACGCAAGGCATGGAGGTGTGGAAGAGTGTGACATATTCGGGAAGTCACAAGTAGATTTCTAGGGGCCCTAAAGGGTACCGGGGCTGGAGGGGGATATGAAATGACAGGAAATGAGGCCAGAGTGTGAGGAGGGCTCAGATTCAATGCCACTGGGGTTTAGATGTTATCCCATAGTCAGCGAGGCATCGCTGACAAATTCTCCCATCCTGAGAGGTTTGTTCTTTTATTTCTCCAAACTGGTTTAAACCAGGTGAAGAATAAATAGGGCCCTTTTAAAACATCTCTCTGAAAGAATACATTGAGGGAAATGTAAAATAACACACAGTATATGCACATATATACATATTTTTGTATATATCACATGTTTTGTATACATCACTATATGCAGTGATATAGTGATATGCATATAATATGTATATATGTACTTTATATCTCTTGTCTGTCCATCTATCTATCATCTACCTATCTTCTCTTTACCTTATAAATGGGCTTGAAAATACTCTCCTGTAACCTTTTAAATAGTCATGAAGTTCAACCATGATAAATTAATGGGTATTATTTTTACTGTCCCACCGTAAGCAACTCTAGAATAGGATGAACTATGTGAAGCAACTGTTTTCGGGCACTGGACAACTAAGAGTTCAGAACTTTATCTTGAGAGCAGAGAAGTACATAAGGTAAACTCCACATTCATCCTATGTTTCTGTAAGGGAATAAATACTCTTTAAAGTTCTGCCCACAGAAGTGGAGCCCAATCAGAAAGCATTGGTCTCTGTGGGCAAAGGAAACATAGATAAGAAATCAGAGCTGCTATGGTAGCTAGAATTTGCAAGGCAATATACTAGAAATAAGGGAACTATGCAGAGAAGGACTTCCAGAAATTTTCATTGAGTCTTATGTTTCCTGTAAAATACTGCAACAGAAAAATATTTAAAATAAATACATATATGGGGTGCCTGAGTGGCTCAGTCGGTTAAGCATCCAACTCTTGGTTTCAGCTCAGGTCATGATCTCACAGTTCGTGAGTTCGAGCCCTGCCTGCATCAGGCTCCATGCTGATAGCATGGAGCCTGCCTGGGACTCTCTCTCCCCTCTCTTTCTGCCCCTCCTCTGCTCTCTCTGTCTCTCAAAATAAATAAGCTTAAAACAATTAAAAATAAAATAAAATTAAATAGATATAAAACATTGGTAGATAAATTTAAACGGAGTTCTAAAACAAAAACATTTGATTTCCCCTTGATTTCTCACATTAATTGACTTTAAATTTAACTTTCTTAAACTCCCTAGCCAGAGCTCACTTCTTCTTCAATACCCAAAGCATTTTTTATAGCCTTTCCTAATAGCCCCTAGTATACTGCATTGTGGCTACCCATCCCCATGTTGGTTTTCCACGATCTCTTGTGGGCTCCTCCACCTCCATGTCCCCAGCACTGGGGCTGGAGTGAATGAATGATGGGTAAATGGATGGGTGGGTGGATGAAAAAAGTTTCTGCCCACTCTTGCTGCAATGGTCAAAAAAAAAAAAGGAGGGGAGAAAATAAAAGGGAGACAGATTCTACATTCCTCTCCAAAAGAGGGAGCAATAGAGTTATCATCACCTGAATAGTTCTCAGTATTAGCCAATTGAGGAAATTCAAGTTATTGCCAGATAGATCCTTGGCTTGCTGAATGTATTTTCACTAAATCAATTATGAAATTGCCTATGCTATGTAACATTCTTTTTATTTTATATATGTTTTATTTTTTAGCATTCCATATTTGTATAAAAATATACAAAAACTTTCTTTCTGTGCTATGGATACTTTGCTGAGATTCTGTTGCTAAATTTGTTACCTTTTCATTAAATCAGTTTGGCTGTTACTATCTTACTAAGTGATTTATTTTCCATTTTTCTCTCAAACATTTATTATTAAGTTTTCAAGCATACAGAAAATTGAAAGAATTGTACAATGAGTACTAATATAACCACCATCTAGACTCAATAATTATTAACATCTTCCCATATTTACTTTATATCTCTATTTATATACAAAGAATATGTTTACATTGTTGCTGAAAGTAAATTATAGACATTATGAAATCTCACTCCTAAATATTTCAACCTGTATCTCTCAAAAGTAAAAGCATTAGTCTACATAACCTCAATGCCATGAATTCATCCAAAAAATTAATAACCATCATCTAATGACTGGTTATTCAAAAATTTCCCATCTGATCCCAAGATATATTTTATAGTTTTTTTTTTTTCTCAAGCTGGAATCCGTAAAGGTTCATACATTTTGTTACATGTCTTTTGTCTCCTTTACTCTACAACAGTCCCCTTCACACAAACATTTTTTTTTTCATGACACACTTTTTTGAAGAGACCAGGTCAGTTGCCTTCTAAATACCCACATTCTGGATTTTTCTCATGGTTTCTTTGTGATGTCATGAACTGTTTCCTCAGCTACCTGTTTCCTTTAGTCTAGAAGTTAAGACTAAAAGCTTGATTAGATTCAACTTAAATCTTGCAAGAATACTTCAATGGTGTTGCTTAGCATTCCATATGCCTTCAGAAATGTTAGGAGTATAATGTCATAATGTCAGGCTGCTGTGTGATTAATGAGGCTAAATCTGATCACTCCATTATAAAGCTAAAATTTTTCCTTCTACAATGAATGACTAACTAATCTCAACATGAGCATTTAATAGAGCTACCATCTATGGGATGTCTATGTGCTGGGCACTGTGCTAATTTTCTAATTAATTCTCCTAACAATCCTATGAGGTAAAGATAGTTCTCTCCATTTAAGGATGAAGAAACCAAGGCTCTGATAGGTTGACCCTTTGTCTAAGGAGAGAATCTGCGTTCTAAGCTACATTCCATACCACATTAATGGATGTATAGGGGTGGGGTCAGGGGAAGGCAATTGTTTCTGGTTTCTAATCTGTTTCTTTGGCTTAGTCAAGAATAATCATGGTCAAAAAGAAACAAATAATAATCTGTTTTCCAAAACCAGTAGTTTGAAGCTTCATGACTAAATAAATCTTTGAAAGTACTTTAAATTTTTAACTAATTTCAGATTCTAGTTTTCAACTTCTAAACAAATGTAAATGTGATTGTTGATATAAGTAGAGCTTTAACTTTTTATTTAACATACTTATTAAAATTAATATAATTTTGGAAACGTATTTTCCCACTTGAATTTGGTGGACAGAGAAGCAGGAACATAGATGATGATGGCTTTCCCTCACCCCTGTGAGAATTGTAGGAATGACAGGTAAATATGTACCTCATGTTTTAATAACAGAAGTATTCGTTGATACTATTATATAAGCTGCTGCATTCTCTTCCATCTTGGAAAGAAAAGAGTACACTCAGTCTTTTAGAGACAACCTTTCTTACACGTTGCCTCACATGGACTCTTCCTTAAAAGAGCAGTCCCAGGAGCTATAGCCGCTGAGCCAGGAATGTCTGGAGTTTTGGCAAAACATACAGGATAAAGGACCCAGAAGTGGCAAGGGGCAACTGTTGGCTGAAAAAGGAATAATTACTATCATGTGGGGATTTACATGCTTATTTTAAATATAACAAAGGTCCTTATGCACACAGGTTGGAAAATTCCAGAACAGTCTACACTCCCTGTCTACACCTAGTCTGGCTTGTATCTCCATTAACTTCACATAAAATTGTTTAGTCCTTACATTACTTGCCTTCTCTGCAACACTTAATCTCATTGCACACTCCTTCCTTGGCTCTCTCTCTCTTCCCTTGGCATTCTGTGACCCTCCACTCCCCTGGCCTTTCTCTCATTTCTCTGATCACTCCCTTGTATCTCTTTTGCCAGAATTCTCTTTCTCTGCCCATACCACACACACTGGTATTCCCTGGAGTCGTGTCTGTGTCCACCTTCTCAATTTGCATGCTCTTTCTGAACGATCTCACCACTTCTGTGGCTTCAACCATGGCTTGATGAGTCCCAACTCTACCTTGGGGATACAAATCCCACACCTCTGTCATGGGCAACACTCATGTGCATGACTTCCCATGGTGTATCTGTGTATTTCCATGGGTACTTCCTGTAGGTACTGGATATCCCCAAGGAAGCTTAGCACTTCCTCCATCCCCATCCTGCTCCTCCCCTTTGTTCCTCATTTGCTTAAATGTGCCACCTCTCTCATACTTCCCCAAGCCATAAAGGTAGGATTCATCCTTGACTTCTCTCATCCCTTCCCACCCCACACCCTGCAAATTATTAAGTCCTGTGGAACTATTATTTAAACAATCTTTTGTCTTTCTCTGAGTCTCCATAACCCCTTGGCTTATTCCATTTTGGTGCTGGATTTATGTACGTTTCTTAACTGATCTCTCTGTCCCAATCTGTGTCCCCTTCCTCAGTCCTAGAAATCTGTCTTCTGTGACCAGGGTGTCTACCTAAACTAAAAATCTGACTATGTTATTCCTCTATTCAAAACACTGCACTGACCTCTTCTTAACCTTGGACAATGTTTGAATTCTTTAACATAAAAGGTCCTTCATAATCCGGCTCGTGCCTCCTTTTTCTAGCATCGTATCTCAGCACAACCTCCTTTCATCACACTGAAATACATTGGACTCGGAAGTGTCTTCTCTTTGTTTCTTTGCTTTAGCACATACCCCTCACTTTTACTGGAGTGTCTTTTCCAACTTTTCATGACTAACTCACGAGATTTTCAAGATTAAGCTCAGGCATCACCATTTCCAAGTAGCCTAGCAGGTCATTTGTTTTGGTCATTGTCCCATTGACAGCTTTGCAATTCCAAGTAATTAAACATTCTGCCTATCTTTAGCAATGATTGATCTACTTTAAATGTTGAGTCCTTATATTGTGTGTGTTTGCTTGGTGTGTATGAAGAAACGTTGGCTCTCTTTCCTAAATAGCAGTGTACTTCTTGTTGGTAATGGAGTTCAGCTCTCAAACCAACCGGCTTGGCTGGGCCCTGAAACCATGCCAACCCTTGCCCACAGTCATCCATGGAAAGCTAAGTTCTATCTACATTTCTCAACCATTTGTCCAGGCAAACCTACCACTTACAGTTGTGCAGGTTGTGTACTGCATGCATAGGTGCACAATAGAACCTATGGGGAACTCCTCTTCCACGACCCGGCTCTGTGACATGCCTGAATCGTGAATGCCACCATATACTACTTATGTTCCACCCATATACAGTGGATTGGGCCACTTTGCATGATGAAATTGCCCAGTTTTAGCCCTTGTTGTTGGCATTTCTTTAGGGCATTGCATTTTGGTTAGTTAGCTAAGCTTCTCAGGAACGAGCCCTACAATCAATAAGAGGCAGAAATACATGTAAAGAAAGAGAGAGAGAAAAGAAGGAAGAAAGGAAAGGAGGAAGGAAAGAAGGAAAAGGGAGACAGGGAGGGAGGATGGAAGGAAGGAAAAAGCTTGCATTTGGGAGTCAGCCAAATTCAAATCTAGGTTTGAATTATTTTTAATTTATTTTTTATGAAAATATAGTTGATGCACCATGTTACGTTAGTTTCAGGTATACAACATAGCGATTTGACAACTCTATACATTATACTATGCTCACCACAAGTGTAGCTACCGTCTGTTACCATGCAACTCTATTGTAACACCCTTGACTATATTCTCTATGCTGTACCTTTTATCCCTGTGGCATATTAACTTTATACCTGTAAGCCTGGATATCTGATTCCCCCATACTCATTTTGTCCATTGCCCCATCCCTCTATGCTCTGCCAACCATTAGTTCTCATTATCTGTGGCTCTGTTTCTTTTTGTTCTTTTTTTTTTTTTTTAGATTCCACATATAAGTAGATAATACGGTATTTGTCTTTCTCTGTCTGACTTTTTTCATTTAACATAATACACTCTAGGTCTATCCATTTTGTCACAATGCAGGATTTCATTTTTCTTATCACTGAATAATATCCCATTGTATATCTATACCACATCTTCTTTATCCATTCATCTATCAATGAACACTTGGGCTGCTTCCATAATTTGGCAATTGTAAATAATGCTGCAATAAATATAGGGAGTTTATATATATATATATATATATATATATATATATATATATATATATATATATCTTTGCAAATTAGTGTTTTCATTTTCTTTGGGTAAATACCCAGTAGTGGAATTATTGTACATATGGTAATTCTGTTTTTTTATTTTTGGTGGGGAACCTCCATCCTGTTTTCCACAGTGACTGCTACATTTGAACTCGTGCTCTGCTAAATGTGTAGCTCTAAGCAGTCTCCTAAGTCTCTTTGATCCTCATTTCCTTTCTTCATTGTATAGTAACACTTGATGTCCAGGGATGGCATAGTAGTAAATAAGTTAATATATGTAGACCACCAAGCACAGATCCAGATCCTGACCGGTTTCTGTGTGCTCTTTCTTTCCATCAACCTAACAGGCTTTGTGGCACAATGGGACCATAGATCAAAGTGTAACAAGGACACATATTATCCACTGACTTGACAATTTTGTCTAGGTGCCCATCTCATCTAGTCAGTCTCTCCCCATCCCCTGTAATTTTATGTACTTGGAAATTTATATATCTATGTGGTTTTACAAGTGTGTGTATGCATTGAGAATGCTGGTGGTAGAGCTGGAGGCATGTTTCAATGGTAGATGAGATGTGTTTCCTCTATGGAGAGAATAGCTATCATTCCTTTAGACTTGTGTTCCAGGTAAATCTTTGGACGATTCACTTTGGAAAACATAACAAGGCTCATCATAAACTTTCTCGGGGGAGCTTTGACCAGTGTCTCCCAGCCAGACCATACTGTCACATGGAAAGGGGAAACGGACTTATGTTAACATGCAAAAGGCTGTGGCCTGGGAAAAGAAAAGATACCAAGAAACAAAGTTGAGAAGCAAGAAAGTAATATAGGATTTTTCCAGCTAGTTGAATTGCTTATGTCAACCTCAGCTTTGATTCTACACTTAGCATGAAGAGGCGGTGAGCCCAGTGGAAAGGACATGATTTGCTAGGACAGAGAGAATGTGTTAGGAGCAGAAGCTCACTGCTAGCACTTTGGCAGTTACTAGGACTGTTTACAAATAGTCCACTTCTCTGTCCTGGGCACATGGTAGGATTGAATTTTCCACCCACTTAAAGTTAGCTGTGATCTAAGTTTGGCCGTTGAAATATGAGCAGGTCAGGTGAGTCACTTCCAAGCGACGATTTAAGAGTTGAATTCTCTTTTCCCCTTGCCATGGCAATGGCCAGTAGCTGCCTTGGTGGCGGGGGTCCCAAAGAAAGACCAAGATGATGCAGAGCAGGTCTCCTGGTGGGCCCTCAATTCCACACTTAGCATGAAAGGGAATTAAATTTTTATCATTTGATGTCCTAAAGATTTAGAAGTTGTTTGTTACTACCATATGATCCAGCCTATCCTGACTGATGCAAGTCCTTTCTGTAGATTATTGAACAAAGTTGTTGCTTCTTTGAGAATCAGATTCTCATCTCTAAAATGGAGATAACTGTAATAATGCTACTTCAATCAACCCTTCCAAAGATCTAAAATTAGCATATAAATAGTAAATCCTTTTAACAGTGCCAAGTGTTGCCAGATATCCATTCCTGAGGATGGAGGAATTTGCCTTCCCAAAATGACTTTAGAACACATTTCTTTCAAGGTTTGGCCTTGGGTTAAGAAGAGCAGTCTCAGCGATAATGAAAATCTCCAGTGAACTTTATCACCAGACTTTCATTAGGGAGCAAAATCCACTGCTTAAACATTACCCAATAGAATCAGAAGCTTAACACTAAAAAAAAACATTTATAGTTGAAACGTTCCAGATCCAAGAGATTTACATCCCATGGACCACCTGGCCAGGAACTGACAGAGCAGCATAATGTCCCTTCAGACTATTGTTTCTATTCCCAAACCTGAGAGGATATCCTTTCACCTACCAGAGCTCTGAGATGGTGTGTTGAATAATACATGCTCCCAGTGATTCAGGGTATGACCAGGAAACATGAACCTTCCATGTTGCAACTAATGATCCCTCTTCACCCCCCACCCCTTGAGTTTACTTTGCATTGTGCACATATCTGTATCCCTTAGTGGAGTGAAAATTCTCAGCTCATCTTCTGTCCCTGTGGGCAGTTGCTACTAGAGTACATACAGTGGATGGTCACCAGTCCAAACCTTAAGCATTCCCTATCAACAGGGACCTTGTTATATCCCAAAACTCTTCTACCATGAAAACAGTCTTCTTTGGGGCACCTGGATGGCTCAGTGGTTGAGTGTCCAACTCTTGATTTCGGCTTAGATCACATTGGGCTCCGTACTAACACCACAAAGCCTGCTTGGGATTCTCTCTCTCCCTCTCTCTCTGTGTGCCTCCTCCACTTGCACACGCTCTCTCTCTTTCTCTCTAGATAAATAAATAAATAAACAAACAAATAAATAAATAAATAAATCAGTCTTCTTTATTATTATTATTTTTTATCAGAGCAGACCACTTCATTTATTTTTTTATTTTTTTTATTTTTTAATTTAACTTTATTTTTTATTTTTTAAAATTTACATCCAAATTAGTTAGTATATAGTGATGCAATAATTTCAGGAGTAGATTCCTTAGTGCCCCTTACCCATTTAGTGCATCCCCCCTCCCAAAACCCCTCCAATAACCCTCAGTTTGTTGTCCATATTTATGAGTCTCTTCTGTTTGTCCCCCTCCCTGTTTTTATATTATTTTTGTTTCCCTTCCCTTATGTTCATCTGTTTTGTCTCTTAAAAGCCTCATATGAGTGAAGTCATATGATTTTTGTCTTTCTCTGGCTAATTTCACTTAGCACAATACCCTCCAATTCCATCCACGTAGTTGCCAATGGCAAGACCACTTCAAAACTCGTATCCCCTGCTTCAACCCCCACCTCCTGAAATAATACAGAATATCCCTGCACTGTCTTCTATGGAGAATAAAAAGACAATCACCTTGTTGACCTTTAATCTTCAAATCTCTTCATAGGCTCTCATGTCTAGATTCTTTATAATTTTTGTCAGGCCTAGACTCTAGTTTTCGTGGTTCCTCTTAAAATATGATGCATAGACCTATTCTGTCCAGCAGAATGTCATTCCCTTGGTGGCAAAAACAGATCTATCATGGTAATCACTGATTCTTCACTGCCTAACAAGGTTTCTGGCTCATTATAGGACTCAATAAATATGACTGAATAAATTCATGAATATAAACAGTACCTCCAGTCATGGTCTGCACCAGTTTATCTGGGACCACATCCATTAATCATGACCACAGACCTCCTCTGTCCCACCACTTCTCACTGCCACTTCCTTTCCTGTGTGTCACCACACAGGAAGGCATCTGACTGTTCTATGTGTCTTATCAGAGCAGTAGAGTCTGTATGTAAGGCTACACTCAGGCTCATCTTCCCGAGCATTCTGTGCAGCACCTTCCCTTGAATCTGCCACACTGTAGTACCCCAGGGACTCTCTGACGCATACCATCTCCCTGGACAACTAAGTGGGAAGTGGAGCCTCACTCCGGTCTGGAATCTTCTGGGAGGTCTGTTCCCTGGTTACTCCAGACCCATATCATGTCACCCACTATCCACCTCCACCATGTCCCTGTACTCCAATCCCCTGGTTTCTTGAATATGCCATGTTTCTTCCTGCTTCAAGGCCTTTGCACATGCTGTCCTCCCTGCCTTAAACATTACCACTCTACCCTTCCACTCTCCTTCATGTAGTTAACTCTTCACTCTTCATTTCCTTGGAGGAGTCGATCCTGACCCCCAGACTAGAACTGAGTGTTACTTAGTTTTCTTAGCATCACATACCTTTCCCTCAGAGAACAAATCATAGTGTGTAATTACACATTTATGTGCATTTATAAGTTTCATAAGGGCAGAGACTTTATTTTGATCACTACTCTGTCCCAGTATGTAAAATAATGCCAAACACACAGTATTATATACAAGAACTATGTGTTGAAAGAATTATAAGAACTGTGTGTTGAAAGAATGAGTCATCATCTTTATCCATTCCTAAACTCAAAAGCTCCAAGAGGATACAGTGTTATTTTTGCAGAGCATTGTGTGTCTAAGGACTTACACAGCTGGCACACAGTAGGTAGTCAACAATATTGTAAATAAATAAGGAATAAAAGAAAGATGCAGAGGAGGAAGAACAAGAAGAAGAGACATAACTAACAATATTACCCCTTTATTCTCAAAAGTGTCCTAGTTTAGACAATAAATTACACGATCACCATAGTTATGCCTCATTATTGATTCAAAGATATTTTTTAGGTCAAAGAGCAAGGGATATGAGAGAAATTAGGACTTGGAAATTTGCCCCATCTCTAGAGAAGTCACAAGGCAGTCAGAAAGCCAGATGGGACAACTCAATTTCTGATGGTTCCAGAGAAGTCTCAAGGAGTATCAAGGGTGCCCTGAATCTTCAAAGGGCTGTATCTATCCAGCTGCTCAGGAAAGGCTCAGCTATTGACTTGGTTTCTTTGTTGCAGTAGTAGAAAAATAAAAATACCTTTCAAACATTTTCCTACCATACCACACACAGGCATGTGTGCATGTGCACAGACTCTCTCTCTCTCTCTCTCTCTCTCTCTCTCTCTCTCTCACACACACACACACACACACACACAGTGATGTGGAAAACAGAGAAGAGAGGTATGAGACGTTTTATATTTTCTTAAATTTCCAAAAGTCAAGGCTTCTGACTTGAAACTTTCCATCTAGTTCATATTCCCCAGGTTGAAGCTGATAGAAATCTTAAAAGAGACAGACATGTTTGAGCCCAGATCTAAAGTACTAAAAGCAATTCTGCCTCTTCCCTCTACCTCACCTTAAAGCAATGTTTTCAAAGTTGAAATTCTGTGTTGGTTTGTTATCAAGTTTAATAGAAGACAGAGTTAACTCCTGACCTTTAGGTTCTGGAAATCAACATAGTTCTTGGAGTTCAAAATCTATCTCCCAGTGTCCAATCAGTTTCTTTTCTCTTCCAAAACTTCTTGTCACTCTGAACCTGTCTTGCTATGGGCTCTCATAATAGGTTCCTGTAGCTGGGGTGCATAGAATCACCAATCTAGCTCCTTCCATATCCTAATGTGGGACAGAGGAGGTCTGTGGTCATGATTAATGGATGTGGTCCCAGATAAACTGGTGTGGACTCTTTACATTCATGAATTTATTCAGTTATATTTATTGAATCCTGTAATGAGCCAGAAACTTTGTTAGGCAGTGAACAATCAGTAATTGCCATGAGTTACTGAGCACACTCAACAGGAGCACATACTTTCAGCACACACACGTACCTTTACTAGTGTGTCTTTTTCTTTGAATATATATATATATATATATATATATATATATATATATATATATGGCATGTTTATAGGAATGGATGTTGCTACTGTTGGTATATGAATATGGCCCAACAAAGGTGTGTGTGTGTGTGTGTGTGTGTGTGTGTGTGTGTGTGTGTGTGATTGTGTGTGTGATTGTGTGTGTGTGTGTGTAGAGAAAGAGAGAGATTTAGGGATATGTCCTAAATATATCCTATAGTCCTGCCCCCTCTAGAGAGTATATTCCATTGGAAAGGTGAGGATGCAATGATAAAAAAGTAAGTATAATAAATAAGTAAATTATATGATATCTTAAAGATGGTAAGTGCTGTAATGGACACATAACAGAAATATGGCTACAGTGGATGGGTTGCAGTTTTAAACAGGGTAGTTATGTAGATTTCATTGAATAGCTGATTTGAGCAAAGACCTACAGGAAGTGAGGGAACAGTCTATATAATATCTGCTGGGAAGGGCTTTCCAGTTACAGGGAACAACCGGTCAATGACCCTGAGATGAGGAATGTACCTGACATTTATGGAAAAACAAGGAATAACTTGAATATAATGATGGAAGGACAGAATATTAGAAGGAGTATGTTCAAGAGATGAGGGGAACCAGATCATATAATGAATATGAACGTGTGTATCTTTTTAGTTCTAAATGAATTTTTAGTCTTACATGGATTTTTACTGTCTAAATACCTATTATATACATATAGAGAAATAAAACTAGTATATATACATTTGTGTGACACAGTTACTTGATTATATCTATTTGTGCTGTATGTACGAGAACAGATGTTCATGCGTGTATCTGTTGTGCAATTGAATGCACGTGTTATTTTATGGAACGTGTGGTAAACCATACGCATGTGTGCATGTGTACTTATTATATATTACATTAATGCCTGTGTCTACCGATAGCCATGTGTCACTTCACATGACAGGAAAATCTCACAAGTATGTCATGTGAACTGTCCACAAATTCATGGGCTTTTTCTGCAGGCATCTGGCAGAAGCCAGGTACCCACATCATTCCTCTTATTCCTCCCTATAAGAGAACCCTGCCCCCAAGGCAGAAAGCATTGGTGCTGAAGAGACAAGCTGGTGCAGACAGGTTTCAAAGACTGTGCGTCTTAAGTCATGAGACTGAAGAAGACACCAAAGCCATGACCATCTGAGAAAAATAGAAGGGTTCTCTGACACTGATAAATTATTGACCTGATTCTGGTACTTGGTCGTTTACCACAGGAATTAGAAGTGCCAGCCTATTCTGTCAGATCCTACAAGGGAATTTCTTTTCATTCCTTTCTTATTCTTTTTCTTCAACTTTCTGCAGGGAAAAAAATTGCTCATAACATATGGATTTTAATTTGAGATTTTATTCTTAAAAAGTTTGGTGTACAAGGTAAAATGTAAGGTTTTTTTTTTCATTTTCCATACTTTCCCAAGTTGTAAACCTAAGGCCAAGTTAATTAAAGTCAATGGAGAATGTATTTTTTTTTATTAAACTTTCTCTTTCTATTGATTTTTCCCTCTCATACAAATAGTACCGACTTAGTCCTCAAAATCAAAACACTGTAGAGCAAAGAAAAGGAATAATCAGGCTCCCAAGATAATTTACAAACTCTGACACAGGATTTCAGAGGTGGCTAGGATTTCAGAGGTGGCTAAACTGGCAAGATGTTGAGAATCTAGGTCAGCTAAGGACACACAGGCCCAGATGTGCGCCAGCTAGTCTGTGAAGCCAAACTCCCAGGTACATTTGGCTCATAAAAGCAATATTGGTTTCTTCACAGTACAAACATCTGGACCGTTGCAACAGCCTCCTAATTTTTATTCCCACTTTCAGACATTCTCTCTAATCTGTTCTCCATCTGAGAGCTAGATGTATCTTTCCAAGGCATAATTCTGATGATACCATTTATAGGCTCAAAGCCTTCAAGAGCTTCTTCTAACCAAGGATCTGCAAACTACAGCCCACAGGCCAGATCCAAACCATTGCCTATTTTTATAAACAAAATTTTATCACAATACAGCCATGCTCTTTTGTTGATGTATTATTTAAGGCTGTTTTCACACTACAACAGTAGAGTAGTTGTGATAGAGATCATATGACCCACATAGCCTAAAACATTTACTAGATAGTCTTGAATAAAGAGTTTGCTGATGCCTGTTCTAACCCATCAAATAAGAATCATGACCTCAGGCCAGCATTTAAGACCTTTGAAAGTTTCCCCAAGTTGGCTTCCCATTCTAATTCCTAGTCTTGTCCTTAACGCTGCCCATATTAAGGTTGTTTTGGACCACTTGGGGTTCCCCAAACACTCATTGGCAGAATTAGATTGCCCTGTGTTCATTTCTTCTTTTCTTGGTTACAGCACTCAAGTTTTCCTTTGGAAAACTTCCCCTCTTCCACTCTCAGTTTTTGTGGTTCTTGGGGGGCTAATCTCACTCCCAGTCCTAGTAAAGAATCAGTGGCAAACCTGACAATTGGAGCATTCCATTCTCTCTATCATAATTGATTCCGAAATAGGCATATGACTAAAGCCACACCAATGAGCTCTAATTCTGGACTTGTGTTGGAACTGTTGGAAAAGAGAAGCTATTTTTTCCACCAGGATTCTTGAGCCTGTCAACTGTAACTAGCAATGGGAAGAAGTAAATTGAGAATGAAGTCAATACAGGCTGAAGCAGAGCCAAGAGACAGAGACTTCAGTCCTAAGGGCATATTTTAGGCACCTGGTTCTAACTACACCTGAAGCTAGACTACTTATGTACCATCCATGTACAGGGACAAATAAGGTCTCCTTTTCTTGTTGAGAGTTTTGATGGGTTTCTGCTGCTTATAATCTAAATAGTCATTGCTCTGTCCCCTCCCTCTATCTTGAATACCTTCTTCCCACTTCTCCCTGGCCACGTTTTATCCTGTTTTCAAGATTCAACCCAAACCTCAGGTTCTCTATGAAATCTCTCCTGAGTTCAAAATACAGTCTCTCAGTTTTGAGATCCACAGTTTAATTCTGCTCTTCTTATCATCTGGTTACCATGCTTTCGACCTTGTACTGAGTTGATGAAAATGTCTATTGGATAAATAAAAGAACAAATTCATGGTGTGGAGCGAATGATCCTTTTAATCATTGTATTTAAGGTTAGGATGTTAGGGGATGGGAAATGCTTCAGATTGGAGCATACTTTATCTGACCTCATAAAATAAGCTCTAATCTTTTAAATAATATTAAGCTCTCATAAATGTTGCAAGGGCAGTACAAAGAGCTCCTGTATCTTCTTCACCCATATTTCTCAGTTGTCAACTTTGGCTGTATTTGTGTCTCCTCCCCACCCCACCCCCACCCCTTACCTACAGACATGTTATTCTTATTCTTTTTTAGTCTTTTGAAAACAATATGTATATCACCAAACAGACACAAACCCTTTCCAACATATATCCAGTGTACCCTTCCAACTTAGGTAATCAATATCAATACAGTACTACTGGATACAGGCCCCATTCAATTCTTGCTCTCTCAACAATGTCTCTTGTTTACTTGTGATCCAGGATCCAATTAATATCATGCATTGCACTTAGTTGTTATGTCTCTTGAGTTCCTCCATCCTTTCTAATCTTTCTTTAACTTGACAGTTGTGGATGATTAGCCTTCCATTCCATAGGATGTCCCTCAACCTGGATCCACTGTCTCCTCATGACCAGCCCCAGGGCATGTATTCTTGGAAGAATATCATAAATTTTATGCTCTGCTCCTTTTAGCACATTCCATGTGGAGACATCTAATGTCACTTTACCAACCTCTAGTGACACCAAACCTTGACCACCTGGTCAAATTGCTTTCTGCCAGGTTTCTCTAGAGTCACAGTTTTTAACTTTGTGATAGATAATAATTTTATAGCAAGATACTCTAAACTAACCAATACCCTGTACTTCAACAGACCTCTACTTACATGCTTTAGCATGCCTTCATGATTCCTGTCTAAAATAGCCGTCACCATGATGGTTGTCAAATGCTGAGCTTCTATCTTCATCATCCCCACTGCATTTATTTAGTTGGCATTTTACTGAAAGGAAGAGCCCCCTCCTTTCTCTCTCTTCATTATAGACCCCAAAACGCCTATTTTGTGCAACAGGTGGTAATCTGTTACAAATATTTATTGTAATGCTTAAAGTGTCCTAGATTTGGTCAGCAGGAGCCCCTGACTCCAGTTTCCTTTTGACTTGTCCCCATAGTCTTAGAGCACTTTCCTACTTTCTGTTGACAAAACTTGGGGGTCTCAACTTATGCTTTTCCTGCCTCAGCCCTGGAGTCAATCCTTTCCCCAAGGGACCTCAGTTCCTTTTAGTGGAAATTTCTATTTGGGAAGCAAGATATGGAAGCTTGGTATGCTCATTGCTACTGGAATGGCATTGCTTCTAGGCCCTGTCAGCAGACAGAGGTAAGAAATATGTGCATGTATGTACGTACATTAACACATATGCATATAGATTAATATACACATCTGTGTCTGTTTCTATAGCTACATAGATAGATAAATATTTTAAAACTAAGCTGTGAGTATACTCACATCTCCAATTCCAATCTAACACCTCAGGTTTCTTTCTAGGCTTCCCTTTTCCATATTTATGAAACTTTTCTCTGATTGTGCTCACTATTGACTCTGATATTTTTTAAAACTTGAGAGCCTTGAGAGCAAAGGCTTTTTCTTGCCTTTGCATTTCACCTGAGAGCTGCCAACGTGTTCAAGATACAGGGACTCACTAAATCAGCACTGTCCCTTGGTGGTTGGGCCATGTAAAACCTCAGGTTTAGCAGTAAAACCTCTGACTGGGGAACTCAGGAGACCCGGAGGCTACTTGTGTGCCTCTCACTGTCTAGCTCTTCACCTGGCAGTAGACCTTATGTAATTGGCTTCGCAGTCTTCTTAAAATGAGAAATGCAAAAAATATTCTCAAATGCTCTCTGAGGCTCTCCAGAAGTGGGTGCTATATAAATACAAACTATAATCATTGTTGCTATGTGGGAAATGTTTCTCCATCCATCTAGTTCTGCAATAGACTGAGAACATTTTCTAGCATCACTGCTTTTCTCAAGCTTCTAAACAGGTGATGCAGCTAGAGCTTGCATTTGGTGCAGTGGTACCAGTTGGAATAGATTACAAACAACCTCAACTCCCAGATGTTTTTTCTTTTATTTATTTTCCCTGGGAAAAATTACAGCACAACACAGGGAATACACATGAACCTATCTTGTGACTTAAAGGGGGTAAATCTCTCAACTCTGCAACCAGGTGGGTATACTGTATGTAGTGGGACAATAGGCAACAAACCAGAAGTGTCCCAGTGGCCTCAACCCAACCATCTGCTCAGTCTTTTCTTCAGCTTTTGACATCACAGAGAAATGATGCTGTCCCTTGCTACATTCCTTCTTTTTGGAAGGAAGAAGTTGATTAGGTCCTGGAGGTTTCTGTAAATGGATCAAATGACTTTCTCAGCATCACATGAGGCAATAAGTGAAGCATCAGGCCTCCACCAAAGAACACTACTCTCTCGATTCATCTAACAGCTGCCTTTGGCCCCCAGATATAGGTTTCTTAGACCATGATTATTCATTGCTGGCTATATTTCAGTCCATCAAGCCTAGATGTATACATTTGTATAATCTCTGTTTCTAGCCCTTCCTAGGATCATACAGAATAGCCAAAATGGAAGGATTTTTAAAGTTCTTCGTGTCTAATTACTTCATTTTATAAATGAGGACACAAAGGTGAAGAGATTTGTCCAAAATGAGAACTACTCTACTATGCTTTACTTCCTCTCCCTTATATTTTTTTCTCCTGCCTTTAAAAGCGATAGCTTGGTTAAGCATCAGTTCTAAGTTGCATTTCCTCCATATTTTTATAACTACAAGGAGATGACATACCAACACTTTTCTCTCAGTCTCGCATGGTGTATGCACATAGCATAGAGGAGAATGCACTAAAATGTTCTACTCCGGGCACTGCCACCAACCAGCCTGGTGGCCTTAGGAAATCTCTTGACCTCTCTGTGACCCTGTTTTCTCATCTATGAATAAAGGTGTTGGGTTAACATATCTGCTCATTCCACAAACAAGTGTTGAGCAAAATAGAAGCAGCTGGTTTATTTGGTGCATGACCTTAGGAAGGTTACCAAACCCGTCTCTAACTCCGTTTTCTCATCCGTATAATAGGAATAATAGAAGTAACTACTTCATTGCTTTGTTGTAAGTATTAAATGAGATGCTCATGTAAAGCGCTTATAAAATTAATTGACATATTTGGCAAGCACTCAAAAATTGCTATAATAACTATTATTATTACTACTTTCATTATTATTGCCATCATTTCTGTGTCGCCAGGCTTGGCCTGTGCTGGTTCCTCTGCCTGAAGAGCTTCCTCCTGGCTGCGAATCTGAATCCTACAATGCTTTCAGACCCAGTTCAAATACTCTTCCACCATGCCGTCCCTAATTCTCTCTAGTTTCTTCCCTGGAACACCTACCCACGGTATTCTGACATCACAACTTCATTTGAACTTCATGCATACACATGTATTTTCTTCATTAGGCTGTTTGAGAGCAGCGTTTTTCTCTGACTCATCTTCAAATCCAAGTGCCAAGCACAGCGCCCAGCAACTAGTATGGAATTAGTAAATACCGGTTGAATGAATGAGATATAGAACATTGCGTAAATAGCAAGTCTAGATTGTTGTATAAGTGATTCTGTTGATTTTACATAAATACAACCAAAAGAAATTTTTTCCTAAGCATTACTACTAAAACAACTGATGATTTGGCCCCCAACAATCTGCATTAGTGATGCCAAATGCTGGTCTGTAGATCAGTTCATTTCAAATTATCTTTGGAGTTCTTTAAATATATAAAAGCCTGGTGCCTACCTCCCAAATATTCTGACTCAATGGATTTTGGTGGGAGTGGAGAACATCCCCCCCTCATTTTTTTTCCTTTTTAAAGGCTCTACAAGTGATTGTGATATGTAGCCAAAATGGGGATGCTCTAATGTATAGTATGTCTTAACTTTCTGAAGGTTTCTCCCCCAAATGACTATTGAAATACACAACCACATAGCCTGAAAGTTTTTTTGCTCTTTTTATGTTCATCGCAATCAATAATTTCTCTCCACATTGAGGATCTTCAATGAATGAATACTAGCCATTAAGAGGGAGCATATTGGAAAGAGCAGTGTTTTAGATGACAAGAGACATAGATAAGTTCTAGAATGAACTCAGCCAAATATGTATGAACTGAATAACCTACTTGGCCTTTCTGGGTTTTAATTTCCCCATTTTTTAAAATGGAAGCAGTTACAACAGCAGTATGAAGTTAGCTTGGAGACCTCAAGGTCACCTTGGCTCTTCAGCTTGATTCTGCTAGATACAACGATGTCCTAAGTGCAAACATCTTGAGGGTATCTTGGAAGCAGGTTGCGAAACACTAGTTTTGGCAGTAGAGAGGCAGGAGTTTTTCTGTACTGTTTGGAAGCAGAATCAACAGCTTTGTGTAAACTGTGCTCTGAGCCACAGAATTTCACGGAACCCATTGGTATCCCTTTATGGTGTAGGGGTCGGGGAAAATGCTAATGGTAATTGAGCTCAAACCATCTCTATTAGCTACAACCCGTTTGTTTGTTTGTTTGTTTGTTTGTTTGTTTGTTTGTAGGTGATAGAAACACAACTCAAACCATTTTAGGCTAAAAGGATTAAGCAGACATGCAGCTGAGCTTTGAGAATAGCTGAAATTAGAAACTCAGACATTGCAAGAGTGTTCTCATCTCTGGTCTCTGCTGCTCTTCACATATTACCTTTATGTGCTTAGCCCAGCTTCCTCCACACAGCAGGCAATATGGCTGATACTTCTGTTTTCATCTTTGCCATAAGAGAGGGACTGCCTCCTTCCTTGTTCCAGTGTGGAAATTCTTGGGGAAGGATTCTGCGCGGCTTAGGTCATGTGTCCATACCCTGGACCAATCATCCATGACCAGGAGAACAAATACTCCAATTGGCAGCTCCTATTTATATTACAAAGTATAAGGAAGAGAGAGAGAGAGGAGTTTCCTCCAGAAAAAGGATGCTACTCCTAGAAAAAGGATGAGTGCTTAGAAGGCCAATCAGTTACCCCTGTGCTGTCCCATAGGCATTTAGGTAGATATGTGTAAGAAAAAGGTTATCAGCTAGCCAACTATATGGAATACAATGCAAAGAAACACATCTTGGTTCTGCCACCAACTAGCCATGTGACCTTGGGCCACATTCGTCATCCATCTTTCTACGCTGTGATTACTTGTATAAATGACTATCTCTTCTACTTGAGTAGGTTTTTTTTGAGATTGGACAGCAGGTATTATTCATATTAACACCTGCAGTACCTAGTACAAAATCTGGCCCTTAATTCTTACCTAGTGTTGTGCTGTGGGTTTTTTTTTTTTTTAAGTCATACCCAAGCAAAGTTTTTGATGTGGTTTACTGAAATATTTATAAAAATTGGATTTTCTTTAAAGAGAGAGAGAGAGAGAGAGAAAGAGAGAGAGAAAGGAGCATTGGAGTTGGCAAACACATGGAGGTCCTGAGGGAGGCTTATACCTGAAGAGGGCATGGAAGCAATGTGTGTGTCCTTTGCTCATACTTTGACCTATGCGTCCAGCTGTTCCTAACTGATGTCCTTTTATAATAAACCAATGATCTAGTAAAAAAGAAAAGAAGGGAATATAAACGAATGGTAAGGACAGATAAAGCTAAGTGCATACCATAAAGTCCTATTAGAAAGCAAAGCTGATACATTTGCCTTTAAGCTTCCTAGCAGTCGGAGTGAGGATGGAAGATGGAAAGACACTCTATAATTAAGGTTGCTAGGTAGAGCAAAAATAATAACAAGAAACAGTTAAATTTGAATTTCTGTTTTAAAAAATGAATAACTTTAGTATAAGCTGTGCCATGCAATATTTGGGACATACTTTTACTTTGGTAAAAAATTATATATTGTTCATCAAAAATTCAGCTTCATTTGGGTTTCCTGTATCATATCTGGCAACACTATCTATAATTAGGTTCTTCACGACCAAAAGATAAGGACCAAATCAGTTGCTCAAGTGAAATAGGGTTTCTTCCAACACCAGATTATTTCCCCTAATAAAGGCCCTAATAAAGGGAATTAAGTGAGGTGCTTAATAATGCTTGATTAACTGTGCTCTTCTAGAGTCTCTGGGTCTCAGTTTTTCCCTCTGTACAATGAAAGGAGTTTGACTCAATGACCTGCAAGGCTCTTCCTTGCACCAATGCCCTGTGACTGTGCCAGTCTGGAATTTCCCAGGCCTGAGCTGTGCTTTTAACTAGAACAGCCCTATGACCAGCAGTTTGATTTAGCTAAAGTTTTCACTTCACCAGGGAAGCTGACTGTAGCCATCCTGTGTGTACGACTCCGGCTGGTGGCTCTGGCACCTGCCCTAAAGGGGACTGGAGAGAGTCAATGTCTCTGTCCCTCTCATGGTACCTGTGCATGTTATCGTGGAGCCCCAGCACCAGCTGGAGCAGCAGTGGCTGCAGCTTTCCTTAGGGATGTTAGACTGAGAGCAGGAATGTGAGTACTTCTCAGGAAGCCAAAGAAGGCTTAGGGAAACAAAGCAACTTATCCCGGCTGGCATGACCAGTGAGTCACTGAGCTATAACTCATATCCAATTCCATCATCATAATGCCATCTTATAGAAAAGCTAACACCCAGAGCCTTGAAGAAGTTTGCTCAGTTTTCCACAGTGAGACCCAAAAATTTATAGAACATGTTGCCCTAGTGAAGATCTCTGAGTTTAGATTCATTTCTTTATCCACAATCTTACTGGGATTTTTTTTTTTTTTTTCTGAAAGCTGAACGATTGAGAAAAGAGAGTCTGAAGAATCTTCTCTCCTCTCTGGAATCAAACATTTTCTGGTGTCATTGGACCAAACTGATGATTTCAGTGGCAAGATGTCAGACTTATGAGTCAGACCCCTAGGTCATCTCCCCAACCTCTTCACTAGGCTTCTGTCTGTCCTGAGATGGCCTAACTCGGCAGTCACACGACAGTTTGCATTTCCCCAAAGATAGCACACTCTCCCACACTCCAGGACTTTGATCCCTTCTCTCTCCCCTCCAAGATCTAACTCCAGTCACAGCTTCTGGGAAGTATTTTCTAATTTCTTCCATCAGAGCAGATATTGCCAAACAGCTCAGAGTGCCTACAGCTCTTATAACACTGGATGGTGATTCTTGGTTTATACATCTTTCCTCCAGTAAGTCTTGACATCCTCATACAAAGTTTTGTTTGCTTGCTTGCTTTCTCTGTGTGCCAGCATTTAGTGTAGCACCTGGAATGAAGTTGGAGCCCAATAATTATTTGTTGAAGGGTGTAAAGAGGGAAAGAGAAAAAGGATAAATTAAAGGAAGGTGGGAAGAACAAAGAATGTTCTTTGCTGTCTCAAGAAGGAAGTCCACTGGAGTTTTCCTTTTTTTTTTTTTTTTTTTTTTTAATTATTATTCTCTTGGTAGCTTCTGGTAACATTTTATTTGTTTGTAGGCTTTAAACATAATCAATTTTAATAAGTTCCAACTGTTCTTTAATACTGAAGCACTTAATACTGAGTATAACTTCTAATTGTCTGGACTGTGCCACGATTTTTGAATCAGGGCTGGTGACACTTTGGGAGTAAATGTATTATTATCTGTATGAACTTCTTTGGTTTGTCTCTTCCCTCATTGTGCTTTCAGGCATAGGCTCAGTAAGTCTCACATAATTTAAAGATAAATGCAATCAAATCAATATGGCAGTGCCCCTCACTCACACAGCCAGTGCAATGGACCATGCTCTTGACCCCTCCCATCTGAACTATCACCACAGCTTGTTTGTAGTCCATCATTCTCATGCTTTTCCACCTCTGACCCACCCTCTGCCCACACCAGAATGGGCTTTCTAGACTCAGTTCTAAACTATTTGTCTTCATTCCTCCCCATCACCTATAAAGTAAGTTTCAAACTTTAGTTGGAAGAGGAAAACCTCAGTGTATCATGTAACACTTCCCATAACTTGTTCTCAACTCTGTCCACTCTTGCCATCTTCCAGCCCAAACAAATTACCATCTGTATTAGTTTACAAGAGCCTCTGTAACAAAGTACCCTACACTTGGTGCTTAAACAACAGAAATGTATTGTGTCACAAAGTACAGAGACTAGAAGTTTGAGATCAAGATGCCAGCAGAGTCAATTCCTTCTGAAGGCTATGAGGGACGAATCTGCTCCAGGCTTCTCTTCTTGGCTCATAGATTGTTGTCTTCTCCATGTTTATTTATACAGTTTTCCCTCTCTGTGTCAGGTTCCAAACTTCCTCTTCTTAGAAATACAACAGGCTTACTGGATTAGGGCCCACCCTAAGGACTTCAATCTAACTTGATTATCTCTACAAAAACCCCATTTCCAAACAAGATCACATTCTGATATACAGAAGATTTGGATCTCACCATATGAACTTAGGCAGGGGGATATAGTTCAGCCCATAACATCACACTGCCCCCAGTTGCTTTCATTCTCCCATGTTTCTGTACATATTGGTACATTTGCTAGGAATTCTTTATCAACAACCCTCTAAGTTCTACAGATAGAGTTGATAAACTAACACCTTGTTTTTCTTCTCCTTCCTGGTCACCATTTTCTTGCATTCCTCATAGCCTTTCTTTCAATGAATGAGTGATATTTGTTTGTTTCCATATCTATCTTCCTATCTATCCTTGAGAGCAGAGATGGTCTAACTTGCCATTTTGTTCCCTGTGCCTAGCACAGTTCTTGGCACATGGTAGGATAATTAACTGTTTGAGGAAGAATGGATGAGAAATGATGAGCTGGAGGAAATGACACATAAGCTGAGTCCTGAAGGAAGTCTAAAAATTATCCAAATGAAGAAAATGAGGAAGAGCTTTCCAGACCTGTCCAGAGAAGTGAAGCAATATGATAGATTTGTGGAACTAGTAGTATATAAAGTAGTGAGTTAGAAATTATAGGAAGTATGGCTAGAAATGTAGGCAGAGGCAGTTCATGAAGGGTCCCATGAGTTAAGGGGTTCTGTCAGTATCTTATTCATTCATTTTACACACACACACATATATTATTTACTGACTTTCTAGCACATGATACTAAATCATTGAAAAGTTTCAATCAAGGAAGTGACATGATCACATTTATTTATTAGAATATTAATTTTGGCAGCAAAGTAAAGATAAATTGAAGAGGGTCAAGACTGGAAGCAGAGAGGCCACTGAAGAAGCTATTGTCCTGCGTCAGGCCAGGGAAGATAAGGAAATGAACCAGGACAGACATTACAGAGATTGAGAGGAGGGGGTGAATAACACTAATAATTAGAAGGTAAAAGTAGGTCAATTTGATGATTGTTTAAGCAGGGCTATAAGAGGGCAGAAAGAGAGGAAGAGAAATCCCTCAACTGGCTGGATGACTGCATGGATGATAGAGCAATTCATAGAAGCTTCAAAGACAGAGAAGAAGCATGTTGGCACACAGTTAGGGGTACAGGTACAGTGGGGTTGGGGATAAGATATGGAGGAGAACAAAAGTTTACTTGAGTTACAGGTGCTTGAGGGATATCCAGTTGGAGATAGCAGTCAGACGGCCATCTCTACCAGTTTGGAAAATGAGAGAGGTCTTAGCTGATAGAGTATAATTGAAATCATGGGAATATATTCCATAATCCAGGAAAAGTATACAGAGCAAAGGGAGGTAGGGACTAAGGATGGAACCCTGGACCTGCTACAGGCAATCCAGGAGCTTTGGCTCTTTCCTATTTCGTGGTAACTGTATGTTTAGAAGTCTACAGATTTCAGGTTTCCAGATTCATATTTAATACTGCCATCCAGGAGCACTTTAGTCTATGAAAACAAATGAAATCTATGGCTTTGAAGGGTGATGGCAAAAATAAAAACAAAACAAAACAACCTAACCTTTAGTGACCTTAAGAACACCCACAAAAAAAGGTTTTTTTTTAAAATCCTCTTCATTTATTCTGATTGTTTCATTCTGTTTATTACTTGCCATACTGATATATTAAAAATACAGTCATTTTTCATAAACCAAATATCCCCTAAGAGCTCATTGAAAATTATAATTGTAACAATTATGTTAGATAAAATCCAGCAGTAGGCTGGATTCCTGGGTTTCACATAGTTGCAAATGGCTCCATCAATAGCATCTATGGTATGTGAAAGTCATCAGTCTATTTCTTACCTGTTACATATATGTCTATTCTTAAATATCCTGTCTAAATTTTCAGTTTTTTCATCTATAAAATGGAAACTGTACTGATTTTTCTACTTTATATCTCTTGGATTAAAAGCTAATTTTGGCTTTGACTATTCTTCCTCTAATAAGATCACTGGTATGGTTTCCCTGCTAGGGTAAGCCTTTCTACTTCCAGTGCCTGTGTTATTACAACACTTTTGACCCCCAAACCCCCCTTCACACTGTACTGAGAAAATAATCCAAATAATCCAAAAGGAAAAATAATTTGTGTGCCAGAGACATGCATGGAAATATTATCTATCATAGATGATATCTCACAATAGGAGATGAATTAAGTAAATATCCATTCAATAGAAGTGTACATAGCCCTTATAATGGTGTATTGTGAATAAAGAACTGGGGGTAGGGAGATATCAAATGATTTTTCTGTAATAATTATAGCTATGTAAAAATGATATGGTCATATGGATAAGAACTTTAAGAGAACTCCCATAAGTAAATTTTTTAAAGTCAAATTCTGTAGTTATTTATTGTGTTCCATATATATATATATATATATATATATATATATATATATATATATATGGCTGCTATATATTTTTATTTTTTTTACATTTTTTAAAAATTTTTTATTTATTTTGAGAGAGAGAATGAGCAGGGAAGGGCAGAGAGGGAGAGAAGGAGAATCCCAAGCAGGTTCTACACTGTCAGCACAGAGCCTGACATGGGGCTCAAACCCACAAACCATGAGATCATGACCTGAGCCGAAATCAATAGAGGCATAACCGACTGAGCCACCCAGGCACCCTTATTTTTATATATTTTTTATTTTTATTTTATTTTTTCGTGAAACCCTGTGTGGTAGACATTGTCATCATTGCAATCTCCATTTAACAGAAGAGGAAACTTGACTCAGGAATTGTCCAAGACCAGTTTTAATATGTGGGAGTACCAAGATTATGAATGGATTTTCTTTTTTTCTTGTGTTCTTCATGAATGATCTTAAGCAATTTTTGTTTTAACATTTGCTAGAGAGAAGGGTAGAATAATGAGCTTCATCTTGCAATAAATAAAAGATCCGGCTTATTTTAAATTCAGTGGTTAGACACGTAAACTTTAGAATTGGGCAGGCTCTTTCTTCCATTGCCGTGTGGAAAATGTGTTCCAGTTCATTTTGGCAGGGAGTATCTCTATTCTGTCTCCTGGGTTCTCACATGGAATAATCTATTCACCTCATCCTTGTGACTTTTCCCAAATTCACTGATGACAGTGGCCGAGAATCTGTTGATCATTAATTGAACAGAAGAAATCAGGTTGAGGCATCGAGTTGACTGAAACTGTTAGGTTGTAAAATGCAAGAAGGAAAGAGCCCCGTGGCTCTCTCTGCCTTGGTTGGCTCCAGCCCCTTTAAGACTGTTAATGCAAGCTAGCTCAGTGCATCACAGAGAGAAGACTTGAAGACTCACTTAAATGATTGACCTATTTCTGGGCTCTCTGTTGTTGCAAATTACAAGAATATACTGTGTGCATTTTCAGGTAATTTGATACTATTACCTTAAAATTCACTGGTTCCGCCTCCCCCTTCCCTCCCCTGTTCAAATGGAATATCTGACCTTTTCCCTTGGCAGCCTGCTTCTCTTTTCCAGGTAACCGATGATGATTTTATACCCTGGATGATAATCAATATGTAGAAGCTGTCTTTATTGATTTGGATAAAACCACCAATTATGGCTATTTTGAGCAGAGCTCAATGGGATTAGATGTGATTACATGGCAATGGGGTGTGAGCCCGTCAGCAACCAGGGGCTGCTATAAGGCTATTTAATTGTTACGAATGAAATGCAACTGGGTGCCCACAACCAGTGCCCACTCAGTGGGCATTATCTCCATCTTTCATAGGGCAGAAGCTCCAGGCTGTACCACCTGGTCATGCACATTTCAGACAAGCACTAAGAGCCCTATGGGCCTGTCTCAGAGACAGCAAAGATAGAATGTCTCAAGAAGAAGCAACGGTGTGCATGAAAACTGTTTACTCTTGTCTCTACTGTGTCCTTTACCCAGAAATCAGAAGCAGCAGAATTTCCGAGAATACATGGATTTCAGGCAGCTCAGTAAAAATGTCAGGAGACAGGAAGAGAACACAGCAGGCTTTAGCTCAGGCAGATATCCTTGGCTTAGAAGACCATCCCCACAATCCCCACACATCTTGATGGTCCTAGATTCACTGTTGTCTCTTTGGAAGACTCTCCATTTTGTCTGGAACATGCCATCATATTCCAGTGATTAGAGGCATGGACTTTGGAGCTAGCCTGCTACTTTTAGCTAAGTGGCTTTATGCACATTACCAAATCTTTCTGTGCCCAGTGTGTGAAATTGGAAGGACAATAACAGAAATACTTAGAACTGTACTTGGCCCTCTCTCCCTAGTCTTCCATTTGCATGGAAAAAGCACTGGAGTCAGAGACCTGAGCGTAAGCCTCTGCTCTTTTCACTTACTAGCTACCTAGCCAATGCATACACTTTTTCACCTGCTGCTGGGAATACATATTTCCTTCAGCCATTGAGGTCTTGGTAGCACAAAAAAGTCATAATATTCACAACACAGCCATATTCCATTCATTGATTCATTCATCCATTCATTCATTTAAAAGTGTTGATGGAGCCATTTGCAACTATGTGGATGGAATTAGAGGGTATTATGCTAAGTGAAATTAGTCAGAGAAAGACTAATATCCTATGGCTTCACTCATATGAGGACTTTAAGATACAAAACAGATGAACATAAGGGAAGGGAAGCAAAAATAATATAAAAACAGGGAAGGGGACAGACAAAACATAAGAGACTCCTAAATATGGAAAACAAACAGAGTGTTACTGGAGAGGTTGTTGGAGGGGAGATGGGCTAAATGGGTTAGAGGCATGGAGGAATCTATTCCTGAAATCATTGTTGCACTATATAACTAACTTGAATGTAAATTAAAAAAAAAATAAATTAAAAAACACTGAATTATAAATAAATAAACAAATAAATAAATGAAGTGTTGATGGAGCATGTACCAAATGAGGCACTATTCTGCATGCTGGAGTACAACACTGAGCAAAACAAATGAGGTCTCTGAAAGAGGAGAGCCTACATTCCAACAAAGAGGGAGAGATACTAAACATATGTAAATAAACAAATGGAACAAGATAATTGAAGTACTGTGGGAATAGAAAGCTGGATTGTGTGGCTGAGAGTGATTAGTGCATGGACACTGGGGAAAGGCTGCTAATTTGATTAGACCATGCTTCCCCAAAGAGATGGCATCAAAAGTAAGATCTGAAGGCTAAGAACAATCTCTCCAGGTGAAGTTATGGGCAGAGTTGCAATAGGCCGTGAGGTGGGAAGAGGCTGATATGCTTGAAGAGGACCAGAGCCAATCTGGAAAGTCTGTGCTAAGCAAGAAGGAGTTTCCTGGAGCAAAGTGCCCCAGCCCCCACGGAAGTCATTAAGTCTAATTCTGGGGTTCCTGCAATGACTCAGGAACTGTCATGACTCGACTTCTGTCTCACTTATGGTGACTTTTTCAGAGTCACACTGAAAGTGGGGCCCAGCCTTATTCTTGCAACTCCTGCTGCATCATGCATTATCACCTGTGTTGACAGAGTGCTAGCTGCTGTCCTGTTCTTCATAATCACCACGCTAAAAAGGAAGAACAAGGGCACATGTCTGGGTGGCTGAAATGTCCCCTTTACTTTGTCTTGTTCACAACTCAGCCTACAGTGTAGTCTCGGTGCTGGTTGTCCCACCAGCTCTCATGGAGCAGAGCCTATTTCTGCTATGATATCTTTAGTTCACTCAGGCTACCTTAGGAGTGGCACCTAGAACTCTCTCGCCAAGTATGGAGTCCAGGCCATTTTAAAAGGATAGAATTGTGCTCTGATCCGCATCACCCCTCTCTTTTCAAATTTAATATGAAAGTAAGAACACAGGCCTTAGAGCCAGATGCACCTGGGTTTAGGTCTCTCCTTTTCCACTCTTTAGGTGTTTGAATGTGAACAGGGGACATACTTTCCCCGTGCATTATCTTCATCACGTGTAAAATAGGCAGAATCATACTAACTGTATCATAAGTTATAAATTACTAGCACATGGTCAGTATTTTTATATAGAGACGTTTTTAATAATTTTTGTCATTGCTGTTAATTCTGGACCAAGATGTGCAGCTTGACTTTCTTCTTTTAATGACGGTTCCTTCCCCACTTCCTTTATTGCTAAAATATGATTTTTATTCCCCCCTGGTTTAGACAAGACTCAGCCTGGGAATCGGTCATCAGCTCAAGTTCTGAGTTACTGATTCCTCCAATGAGGATCCCCAGACTCATTGAGTAGAGCTCTGAGCACCTGCCCAGCAGTCTTTGAATTTTCAGAAGATACTCAGCCTAGTTTCTGTGAGCTCCTTACTACTGCAGAAAAATTAGAGCTCAGA
This sequence comes from Puma concolor, assembly GCF_028749965.1. Taxonomy (NCBI): domain Eukaryota; kingdom Metazoa; phylum Chordata; class Mammalia; order Carnivora; family Felidae; genus Puma; species Puma concolor. Next base: position 68,567,582 of record NC_141679.1, read on the forward strand.
CTATAGTAGCCACTCTGATTTGTATACACACATGGATATGCATTCAATTCATAGTGTCAGAAAACAAGGAAAACCCACTGAAGGCCCCTTAGGTTTTTTTCCTCTTGCTTTTCATGTGCCTTTGAGTTGCCAAAAGAACATTCTTATTAAGTCAAAAAATAATAATAATAGCATATTTTGCTTTTGGAGAGAACTTCCTATAAACACTGCAAGATTTTTAAGGGCTGAAAGACAGAACAATTGGAAACTCCAAGTGTGACTTCTGGCCCCATCATTTAAGGCTGAATTTTCCTCTCTGAGACACGCTGATGGTCTCTATTGCATAATTTAGACTACCGGCAAGCACTTAAGTCCTATTCATGTGAAGAGTGGCTCAGCCCGCAGCAAAGGTAGAATATGTAATAGGCTGTGTGGTAGTGTTGGAATAGGGTTAAGGAAAGAGAATTTTCCTGCTAATCCTGTATCCATTCTGACACCAGCCTGCCATTTGGAAGGTGGGAGGAAAATAGAGATTAGGACTACATAGGTAAATAGAGATGTGTAGCAGTATTTATGCAAGTCTGGCTTCTTAGATAAAAGACTGAGAAATGGATCACATTTCACACTGAAATTTTGTGTCCCTTCTTAACATCTTTCCAAGAACTGTTCAAAAACCAGTGAATACATTAGGAGGAAGGGTCTCCGAGACTTGAAAAGAGCAGGCCCAGCCATGGAGTAGGTCAGTACTTCTGAGAAAGTGGGTTTTATTTTTTTGCAGGTATCATTGCCAAGGCAGAAAGACCAGCCTTTTTTCCTTTTAACTAGTTTTGGTTGTTTGACCATCAGATTATACGATCAGAGACTCAACATGCTACAACTTAACTCAGCTGCAAAGATAGCAAACTACAGCATCTTAAAAAATCTATAGATCTCAATTGCATAATGTCTGGGGCTTCCCAAAGCACGTTTCCATCTTCAGCCTGATACACTGAGACCAATTAGTCCTCACTAAGTGATATACATGGTTACTGAGAAAGGAAGCAAGGCCCATCCCATGCCTGGTTCTCTCTCCCTCCTGCTTGCTCCCTGGGTGACTTCCTTCCTTTATTTATTCATTCAGTTGTTTCAAACTTTATTTCAATGCGCATTACTATCTGCTGAATGTGCATCTCTACTTACTTGTCATGCAGACACTCCATGTCTAAAGCTTAACTCATCCTCTTCCCTCTTCCCTTTCCCTAATTTCGAACTGATGGAATGCTATCAGCACATTCTGCCCACACCAGAAAACTGAGGCTTATTATTCTTCCAGCTCTCTCTCCAACCTTATACAATTGGTTCATAGAACTTACCCATTCTGCCTGTTCATCTCTCTCAATTCTATGCTCTTTTTCTGCTGTCACCTTAGCTCAAGCCAGTATCGTGTCTTAACCTGGATCACTGTATCAGCTTCCCATCAGTTCTCCTGCTTCGATTCTTGTCCAAGTCCAGTTGACCCTGTGCAAGTAAGAGCAACCTTTCTGAAATGCTATCTGATTGTGTCACTCACTGCTGAAATCCTTCAGTGGTTCTCCATGGCCCTCAGTCCAAGCTCCTTCATCTGGCTAAAAAGCCTTCCACACCAAGCCCTGTCCTGCCTATGTAACACCATGTTTCACTACCACCTGCACACTTGGAGCCTCTGACTAACTCTCTCCCCCACCCTCTCCTTCCTTCTCCTCCATGCATATGTGCACAGCACTCTGGCTTGGAAATTGCCCTCCTTTTCTGCACCAATTTTTCGCCCTTTATCCAGGACTAAGCTGGTGGAATATTCTCAAGGGAGACTCCTATGTTCACTCTCCTTCCTGACTAGACTGCAGCCTCCTTAAAGGCAGGGCTCGTGTTCTTCCTCACGATAGATAAAAGACTGAGAAATGGATCATATTTCACACTGAAACTTTGTGCCCCTTCTTAACATTGTGGATTGTAGAATCCACAGTTCTAGCACAAAACCTCCCACATGGTGCTCCATAAAACTTCAACTGTTGAATCCCAGTTTCAAGGTACTACAGTTAGAAGGGCAGCTCACCATCCTGCCCAGAAGGCCTCAGAGGTTTCCTGAAAAAACAACCCCCTGTGTCCTCCTGGGTTCTCCCAGGGTCCTGAAGTGGGTGTGCAATTAGATCTCCATTGATTGTAGGCCATGAGCCAAAGCATATCTTCCTCATCCTCTGGTAACTCTCAATAGCTCTATTTTCACTGTGCAGGGGGGATAATCAAAGGCAAGAGCATTAGTGGTAAAAAAAAATACCATCAGAGTCTTGAGCAAGTCCATCTTCATATGTTATGAACTGGAACTTAATAGGAATATAGGAAGCAGGCAACTTGATTTATTTTGGAAGAGAAAATATCAGTATATTTTATCAGAACTTAGAGAGGAAAGACACAAAATGCAGAGTGCTAATGCCAATCCTAAACAAGAATAAAACAGAAAGAATCATTAAAATTACTATTAATAACAATATGTCAGTTTATCTCATTTATTCTTCACAACAACCCAATCAGGTAGGTGCTGCTTCTACCCACATTTGTCATAGGAAGAATTTGAAGCTCAGGAAAGTTCAGTTCCTTGTCCCAGAGCAACTCATACACTCCAGTGAGCGCCAGTGCTGACATCTGAACACAGGTCTTCCTGATTTCAAAGTCTATATTCTCCTTTATCAAGCTCTGTTGCCTCTCTAAAGAGAAAAAATGGAAAATTTGGGATGATTGTTCCTTTAAATATAGTCACTGAAGTACACAGTAGGCACTGGTTAACGATCTACTGAGTGAAAATGAGCAAGTGAAAAACCCATCTGTATTTCTCTGCTGGTTCATCTGCAGATTTCTTTTGTTCACGAACAAACTTCCCAGGGGTCCTCAGGCCAAACTGGACAGCATCTCTTGAGATGTTTTTCAAAGAAAAATCTAAGCATTGCCCATATTGGACATGAACAAGAAGCAAGTACATTGTATTTATTGGTTCTGTAAACATCTGAGGACACATTATTCATTACAAGCTTTCTGTGATTATGAAAACGTTCTGTAACTGCACTGTCCCGATACAGGAACAGCCACATGTGGCTATCCAGTACATGAAATGTCCCTAGTGTGACTGAGGAAATGAATTTCTAATTTTAGTTAATTTATTTAAGTTTAAAAAGTCACCTGTGGCCATTAGATAGCAAAGGAGTTTTCTTTCATTCAAGAATTATTTGCTGAGCACCTACTACCTGTCACCTACTAACTGCTGGGGAAAAAGCAAAGTGGAAAATAAAGCAATACCTCATTCTCATGGAGCTTCTAGTCTAACAAAGATAGATATCAATCAAATAATTATACCAATAAAGGTAAAATTACAAGGTGGTGAGTGTTGTGAAGCAAAGTTATAGGATTTATTGAGAACTGGACTGCTCTGAGTGGCTCATGGAAGTTTCCTGAAGGAGGAGTGTTCAGGTTGAGATCTGAGAGATGGGCAAATCTTAATGAGATTTGAGACCCTCCAAGAAGAGGGAATTTTAGGGTAGAAGTTCTGAGGCAGGTGACAGCATGAGCTGTCAAGGAAACTGAAAGGGAGCAGAAGGCTGGAGTGCTGAGATCATGGAGCCAGTGGTACGGGGGGTAGTGGAGGGGTGGTCTGGGTGCCACCATACAGGTCTTATGAGGCTGCACTAAAGCTTTTGGCCCTTGTACCAATCGCAATGTGAATATATTCAACTATTTCTAGCTGGGAGGGGGAGGGATCGAAGGAGGTGACATAATAGTGACTAATGTGTTAACTTGTTGGAAAGAGATAAGTGAGTTCAGGGAGACCAGTGATGAATCTACACATCAGTGATGCATTCAGTGAATATGGGAGATCAACACCCAATACCAAAGAGTTATATGTCCTTGCATCCATTCATTCCTGCCTTCTGTATATTGTAGCTGATGGGGTGATGGCTGAGAGCCAGCAGAGTGGGCTCCAGGGTCCAGTCCTGCCCCCATTTACTAGCTATGTGCTCTTTCTAAGCTACTAATTCCCCTCTGAGATTGTAGTTCACTCATGTATAAAATATATCCTGGTAGAATTGCTGAGAAATAAGAGGCATAGGGCATGTGGAAAGTAAAATGCTATACAAATTCTCAAAATCACACCTGTCAGTGTGATTTTTATGTGATTCACCTAAGGAGAGGTTCATGGGACATTATGAATGATGAATTATCCTTTTCTAGAAAGCCAAGAAATATCTGAAATGCAGAATAAGCTCTCTCCTATCCAAATTATCATAAGAACTTTAATTAGCTGAAGATACAATAGAATATAAATCAAACAGGGAACCTGTGCTATGCAGCATCACTGAGAACTTGTGGGTTATCTTGGCCTTCAGATGACATTCACCTTGGCTACAACCACTGACTCTCTGTTCCTTCCACCCTCCTGCCCACTGCCATTGAATCTGCATGTGTGTGTGTGTGTGTGTGTGTGTGTGTGTGTGTGTTGCATCTTCTGCATCTTCTTTGTTCATTCATCTATCAATGGACATTTGGGTTAATAATGGCACAGTAAACATAGTGATGCATATATCTTTTTTAATTTATGTTTTTGTTTTCTTTGGGTAAATACCCAGCAGTGGAATTACTGGGCCATAAAAGTATCTACTTTTAATTTTTTGAGGAACCTCTATACTGTTTTCCACAGTGGCTGCATCAATATACATTCTCACCAACCATGCATGAGGGTTCCTTTTAACTCCACATCCTTGCCAACACTTGTTATTTCTTGTCTTTTTGATTCTAGCCATTCTGACAGATGTGAGGTGATATCCCATTGTGGTTTTTACTTGAATTTGCCTCATGATTGATGACATTGAGCATCTTTTCATGTGCCTATTGGCTGTCTATATGTGTTCTTTGAAAAAAGTCTATTCAGATCCTTTGCCCATTTTTTAATTATATTATTTGTATTGTCAGTGTTGAGTTGTATAAGTTCTTTATATATTTTGGATATTCAAATTTTTATAGATATTTATTTATATATATATTTATCTATATTATATTCAAAATATATATATATTTATATATTTATCTATATTATATTCAAAATATATATATTTATATATTTATTTATATATTTTGGATAACTTCTTATTGGATATATCATTTGTAACTATCTTCTATCCATTAGGTTGCCTTTATATTTTGTCGATCGTTTCCTTTGCTGTGCAAAAGCTTATAATTTTGGTGTAGTTCTAATATTTTTTAATGCTTTATATCTTCATTATTAAAATAATGACTTTTGAAAAAAATCAACGCAGCATATAAATTTCCAATGTTTTATACCTGTGTTCATAAGGAATATGATCTTACCTTAAGTGAAACTAAAACTATGCACTAATTAAATGAGATGATTTGCGATGGGGCAAAGGAAACCTCTGAAAGGGGCTGCCTCCAGTCGAGGGTGAACATATAACTTACCATCCTCACCATGACACCTTTGAGAGCAAAGGGGATGCTATTAATATACAACATATTATACCAATTATGCCAATATACAAGAGGCATAAACTCAAATCTCCCAGGAAGATCTTCGGAGGGTACTTGAGATATTGTCCCTCCTCATTCTTTTTACCCAGAGCCAGACTTCCTACAGATGTGTGCATGTTAAATCAACGGGCCGGGTAGGAAGCCTCCTCACACTTGATTATGCAAAATCATTTTTACCCTCTGCCACAGCTGGTACACCTTGCCAGCTCCCAATATGAATTCCCCTCTGCAATGGACTGAATGTCTGTGTCGCCTCCAAAATTCATATGTTGAAATCTTAACCCCTAATGTGATGGTATCAGGTCATGAGGATGGAGTTCTCATGAATGGGATTAGTGCCCTTAATAAAGGGACCCCAGGGACTTTTCTAGCCCTCTTTCTCCCATATGAGGACCTATGAGAAGTCTGCAACTTGGAAGGGGGCCTTTACCAGAACCTGACCATGCCGTACCCACCTTGGACTTCCAGCCTGCAGAACTGTGAGAAATAGTTTCCTGTTTTCTATAAGCTACCCAGTCTATGATACTTTTTTATAGCAGCCCAAACTGACTTAGACACTTTTCTTTGCCATCTGCTAGGAATCCATCCACCATGCAAGGGGTGCTACTTGGCTAACCTGTTTCTGGCCCACAGCTCATTAGGGTGAACTACTCAGAAGGTTATGAGAGAAGAAAATGTAACAGGCTTACTGAGAGTTACTGGTGTTCGGGTTTTGTGGGGAAGTGGAGGTTGTTCTGGTTTTGCTCTGTTTTGTTTTGTTGTTTTTTAAGTGAAAACCAACATATTTTATTCAAACAACATAGCTAGCTACCTATACCTTGTGATAAGAAAACCCACCACACTAAATCGTCACTATAATAAAATGCATTAAAGTAGCAAATTATTTTTATTTTGCGTAAGTATATAAATTAGAAAAATTTTCTGGTTTATCTAGTGAGTGGCATGCCAAGGAGCCCTATCTTAAATATCAGGTAGAATTTATGGCAGAAAATCTAAAATAAAAACGTGAGGTCAAATAGTGTTGTGCTGAAAGCAAACACTGGGCCCAAATGGCCACAACCTCAGGGTTGTTCAGTTATCCAGGGATTTTCTTGATGTCTGCATTTTTGAGTTGGAGAAAATAATTTTGTGGATTTTTATTTGAATTTTGAAGTAACAATAACAAAGAGGAAAATCTCAAAGGCCCAATCTTGGATCCATAGCTTTTAACATATTTCCTTCAATCCATCACTTGGACAAAATAATAACAAACACTCCTTTAAAACCTCACTAAGAGGGGCACCTGGGTGGCTCAGTCGGTTAAGCACCCAACTTTGGCTCTGGTCACGATCTCATAGTCTGTGGGCCTGAGCCACGCGTCGGGCTCTATGCTGACAGCTTGGAGCCTGGAGCCTGCTTCAGATTCTGTGTCTCCCTCTCTCTCTGCCCCACCCCTGCTCACACTCTGTCTCTCTTTCTCTCAAAAATAAACACTAAAAATTTTTTTTTTTACTCTCACTAAGGGATGATCCCATCAAGTTGACCCCACAAATAGATATGGGCAGGGTAAACACAAGTTTTGTAGTAATGCTGTCTCATTAACAAAGAACAACAAACCCTCTCCTGATGGATCTCAAATCCTCCTCTTCTGACTCCAAATGGAGGCATCACACTTGGACCAACCAATCCCCATCTCACTCCTTATAACCAGAGCAGCCTACAGAGACTATTGTGGCACTCTTGCTGAAGTGTGGGCAGATGTGCCAGGATGCAGAGATTCTGGGTTGTTTTCAGAAGCTCCTGGGCTTAGTAAAGGTCCTAGAATACAAGCCGTGGACTCACAATTCAAGGGCTGTGCAACGTAAAGAATGGTGCAGTCCCTGCTACTCCCTTTTGACTTATGCAAGTTGCAAATCACTATAATAAAAGGGACACACAGGTAGGTGCAACAAAAGAGAGGTGTGTTAGGGGTGGACCCTGGGTATTAAGGAAAGAACATTCACTACTGAGAGGCCAGGGAGAACTGCCTGGTGGAGGTGGCATTTCAGTCACACCTTGAAGAACCTTTAGTCTTTGACCATAGGGCAATAAGGGGAGGAAACACAGATTCTAGGCAGAGGAAACAGTGTGAAATTAGGTGTGGTGGCAAGAAAACATGGCGTGGTAATGGGGAATGGTGACCACCATCTGAATTAGGAGAAAGGTTTGCAAAGGATATTCATTTTTATCAAATATTTATTAAGAATCTCTGTGTCACGTTTTGGGAATACAGAAATGAATAGGATTCTCTGTGTCACGTTTTGGGAAGAAATGAATAAGACAGACATGTGGACCTGCCTTCTCCGAGCTTATAGTCTAGTGGGGGAGACAGACAAGTAGGGGAAACAGCATTGGGCCAATTCCCACAGCAGTCAGGAAGGTTTTTGATACCAGCCAAGAAAGCCACAGAATCCTTTAATCTCTACTGAATAGACTTGGTATTAAGAAGGAATTAGGGTCAGAAGTTATAGATACGAGTCCAGTTTTGCCACTCACATCACCTGTGTGTCCATCAACAGTTGACCTTGCTCATCCACACTTCTCTTTCCTGTCCCTTATAAATAGAGAAAGGATCAACATTAGCTACTTCCCAGCATCTTTGGGATGATGATAGTAGAAAATAAAAGTGTTTTGAAATGTAAAATATGTTATGCAAATGCATGTTGTTAGGGTTACTATTTCTCTGGTCTTTAGGGATCATATTATAGGCAGTGCCAATAACCTTATAACAGGGAAAAAGCAGAAATGATTGCTCACAACTATTTGTGGATAATGGGAGATGGTAGTATGTGAGCATAGGCCTTGTAGCCACACAGACCTGAATTCAAATCCTGTCTTCACCATCTGCTGCCTGCATAACTTTGGGCAGGACATAACCTATTTAGGCCTGTCTTCTCACCTATAAATTATATCTAATAATATCTATTTCCTAAGGCTATCAGCAGAATAATATTAAAGAGTTTACCACAGTGCCTAGTACACAGTAATCATTCAATAAATGGCAATAAGGATTATTTTACTTAGGGCTCACCTAACTTTTCTAAGATGATAGGAGGGGTGTTATAGAATCAGGGAATCATAGAAGTGACCTCAAAAAATTTTTTCTCTACCCAAGCGTGTGGTCTTGTGCATGAGGTTCCAGCATTTCTCACTCCAAATCCAAAAGTTGTGATCCTATTTTTGTGTTACCGAATTTCCTCTTGAACTTAAGTCCATTTTATCTAACTTAATTTCTCTATAGAATAACATGATTAGAGAAAGAATCAGCTGGACAAGACCAAGACTGAGAGTGATTAATTGTCCTAGTTTGAACTGTGACTGGGGGGTTTCCCAGAACACTGGACTTTCATTACTAAAACGTGGACAGTCCTGGGCAATTAGGTGCAGTGGTCACTCTACCTCCCTTAGTAAAGAATTTTGATCTCTGATTAATCCAGAAAGCCAAGAACTCTATAACTCACTACATTTTATTTCCATTGTATACAAATACAGACAACTAGGAGTAATAAGCAACCAGAGGCGAAGGCTTTGTATAGACCGGTGTATGCACTACCACCTTACCCTTGAATTAAGCATCGTCTTTGGTCAATTGGCTAAGAGCCTGGGGGATGAGTGCACATTATTTTGGTAGTGGTTGTGAATTTGGAAGAAAGGAGATCTTTTAACCTTCTATCCCTAATGCTGTTTCAGGTGGTGAATCTGACAGCTCAGTGACAGGTAGTTTTTGAATGAACAGTCCATTCTCAATGTCTGTGAGGAAGGGCTTGTTTTTGTGTCCTATCTTATCAATTTGGATCAGAATGAAAACATGGTACCCCTCTTACCTTGGTGACTACATATGACCTTCGTCTCTACTTGTTCAGGCTAAAGTCAAGTTCTTCTGTCAATGTCTCTTCCTGATTAATGGAAGTCCTCTCTTTGGCTGGGATGCTTTAAGCACTTCACCATGTGGCTTATAAACCAAATATGATGGCTGAAGGTATTGAGTTTTCCAATAAGTCTGGATCATTTTTCTAAATTCCTATTTCAGTTGATAACCATTATATTTTATGAACTCAAAATAACTTGGGAAAACTTTTTTGCTTTGGAATTTTCCTTATTTTTTTCTCACAGACACAAAGCCTTGAAGTCAATCAGGACAATGACTGGTTACAGAGGGAAAAATTGAATGCCCTTAATTCCTTGGAGAATTATGGGAAATGTGCCAGTAATGTCCACTGGTCAGTCAGCTTTTCCAGTAACTTGAATGACTCACAGTGGCATAAACCAGGTCCTGTTCAAGAAATATTACACCATCCCCTTATGATGACAAGCAGAAGCTTCTTGGTGAAGTTGTACAAACCCAACTTTCAGAAGCATCAGCCACATAATCAGAATACTCTTGAAGAACCATCTTGATTTTTAAAGCATTGAAAAACAGACCTTTAAGAAGATGTATCTGGAAGATATTATGACAAATAACAAACTGCAAACAAAATTGTTGCACGTATGACATAAGTAGTCTGGTTTCATTAATATATAAAGATCTCTTATAATTCAATAAGAAAGAAAATTAACAACCCAATAGAAAAATGGATAAAGATCATGAGCAGGCTTCTTCACAGGATATACATATGTCTTGTCAGGATTTTATGTTAAACTTTATTAAAAGCAAGTAAGTGCAGATAAAAACAGTACAGATAAAAACCTCTCAGTGGACAAAAATCAACGTTTAAAATACAGGATAAAAATGTGTAGGTACTTTCTTGAAATGTTCCTTAAAGTATTAAGGATGCAGCCTCTTCAAAGGGCAATATCAGTATTCAAAACATGTAATGAAACAACGGTGGAAATTTATATTGAACTTTTTTATTCAGAGATATATACAAGGATGTATATTAAAACATTTTGAAATAGCAAACTAATGGACATATACTAAATGTATATTTAGTAAATAAATGTTATAGACTGAATGTTTGTGTCCTCCCAAATTCCTCCTACACTGGAGGTTAGGTTGAAATACTAACTGATGAGTGAGATCAGTGCCCTTATAAGAATAAACATGGGAGACCTTGCTTCCTCTCCCTCTCTGCTTTCTGCCGTGTGAGGATACAACGAGGAGACAGCCCTCGATAAATGAGAAAGAATACCTTCACTAAGAACCCAACTTTGCTGGCATCCTGATGTGGAACTTTCCGGCTTCTGTAAGAAATAAATGCTGTTTAAGCCACCAAATCTATGGTAATTTTTTGTAGTAGGTGGAACTGACCAGAAAAGATACATAAAGATGCAATGGTGGAATACTACACAGCTACTATAAAGAATGAGATAGATCTGTATGTACCGATATGGACATTTTTAAGCTAAATTTTTAACTAAGAAAAGAAATTAAAGAAGGATGTATAGAGTGTGCTCCTATTTGTGAAAAGTGGGGAATATATAAACAGATACAGACAAAAATAGACATATATAGATCACATTCATATATACTTCTGTATATCTACAAAATGCTGAGAAGGCATATAACACACAATCTGTTATAAGTTACCTTTTGGAAGGTAGAATTTGGGGTCAGGCTGAGAGGGAGACTCCTTTCTATTGTTAGGTCCTTTTATAGTTACAATTTTTAATCCTTTCTGAAAGGTAGGATGTGGAGAAACGGGAACCCTCTTGCTCTGTTGGTGGGAATGCAAACTGGTGCAGCCGCTCTGGAAAACAGTGTGGAGGTTCCTCAAAAAATTAAAAGTAGAACTACCCTATGACCCAGCAATAGCACTACAAGGAATTTACCCAAAGGATACAGGAGTGCTGATTCACAGGGCACATGTACCCCCAATGTTTATAGCAACGCTTTCAACAGTAGCCAAATTATGGAAAGAGCCCAAATGTCCATCAACTGATGAATGGATAAAGAAGATGTGGTTTATATACACTCTGGAATACTACTTGTCAATGAGAAAGAATGAAATCCTGCCATTTCCAACAACGTGGTTAGAATTGGAGGGTATTATGTGAAGTGAAATAAGTCAGTCAGAGAAAGACAGTTATCATATGTTTTCACTCATATGTGGAACTTAAGAAACTTAACAGAAGACCATGGGGGAAGGGAAGGGGAAAAATAGTTTCAAACAGAGAGGAAGTCAAACCATAAGAGACCTTTAAATACAGAGAACAAACTAAGGGTTGATGGAGGGTGGGGGAGAGGGGAAAGTGGGTGATGGGCACTGAGGAGGGCACTTGTTGGGATGAGCACTGGGTGTTGTATATAAGCAATGAATCATGGGAATCTACCCTTGAAACCAAGAGCACACCATATACACTGTATGTCAGCTAACCTGACAATAAATTCTATTAAAAAGAAAAAAGAGAAAGAAGAAAACTTACATCCACACAAATTTTTCACAAATATTTGTAACAACAGCTTTATTCATGATTACCAAAACCTGAAAACAACCAAGATGTCCTTTAGTAGGCAAATGGATAATAAACTGTGGTCCACCCAGACGGTGGAATATTATTCAGCACTAAAATGAAATGAGCTATGTAGCACCTGGGTGGTTCAGTCAGTTAAAAAAAAAAAAAAGATAATAACAAAAATTGAGGCACCTGGGTGGCTGATTTGGTTGAGAATCCAACTCGTGGTTTTGGCTTGGATCATGATCCGAGGGTCGTTGGGATCAAACCCCATGTCAGGCTCTGTGCTAAGCATGGATAATAACAGAAATGAAGTCAGCTTCTATGTAAAATTTACTCATCACCACTAATAGGAGCTATTTATAAGTACTAAGTATCCAGAATGTCTTGCTCTGTATCGCCTTTATGTATCACTCTCCATGCATCTCTGATTAGTAGCACATACTAATTGCTATAGTTATTGCATGTTAGAGGTCTGCTTCTCCTAGTTTCCTGTGATCTCTAAAGGTTATGTTGGTGATGTTTCATGGAATGGAATGGGGTACTAAAGCTGGCTTCCATATCATGGTTCCTATTTTACAGATAAGGAACTGAGAGTTCATGGAGAGGACATAGGAATTTTTGTCTAAAGTCACACAGCCAGTTAGCAGTTGAATCATAACCAGAATATAAGGCTTCTTTTTCCACTCCTATTTCTACTTTGGAGTGATGGAGGAATCACTTTAGAAGAAGCTTTAGAAGAAACATTGACCCAATATTCAACCTGGTACCAGAATGGAGATTCAGATGTTCTTTCTTAAAGAGTAATCATCTCACAACACTTCCTCATTCCAAGGACAGCGTTGGAATATCAACGCTTAGAATATCAACGTTTCCACATATCAACGTTTAGAATAATATTTCCTTTGTTTGACCTCCAGAGATGCTAAGTGGGGTTACTAACATCTTGTATTATAAGACAAAGCTGTATGTTTGCAGAAGTGCCGGGAGTCCAATACCAAAATGAATCTACGTTCTACCACTTTCTTGCTCTGACAATGGACAAGTCACTTAACATTCCTGAATTTAAGATTCCTCTTCTGTAAAACAGGATAACAGCAGCACACAGGATTTTCGTGAGACTGATAAAATCATTAAAATTGCCTGCAAACTACGAAGAACTATAAAAAGTGAAGTTAGGTCTCCTAGCAACATGCCCAGGTGGATAGCATCTGGGCGGGGAGATGCTGGCTGATAAGCTGGGGTCCCGAGGTTCCCAGGATTGGCTGGCAAGGCCATCTTCAGGGAAGATTGGAGAGGACAGGGTCTGGGGCCTTGTGTCTACCAGGTGTCTGGGCACCTGGGACCAGCCATGAAAATAAGTTGGCCCTGAACTTGCATGAGACTTGCAGGGTGGCGACCATGAAGGCAGGCACACTGGAGAAGCTGGTGGAGTACCTGGAGCCTGCCCTCCAGAGCACAGACTCCTGTGTCCTTGCCCCCCTGTGTAGACACACGCGCGCACACACACACACACACACACACACACACACACACAATTTCTAAGTGAATTTAAAGAATTATTTCACAGACAGTAAGCACATTTATTTGTATTCCTTGAATTGTTACTACTGCAAGCCTTTAGAGATCTCATGGTCACCCCCACAGATCTCTCTGCCCCTCCCCCCGAAATGAACTTCTTTAAAAAAACGCTCAAATTTCAGATTTGTAAAAAGTCTCGAATATCTGGCAACTATAGATGCACATTCTAGTGTGGTGATAGCGGATTAAAAGTGAGTAGCAGTACCACTTTCAAAGTACATATACCCTGTACTTTGCCACAGTCTCCACTATTCCCTTTTGTCTTATGCTTCACCCATTTACATCCCTGTCTGTGGGCCTTTTGAGTTGCAATCCTAATACTAGTTTAACAACCATATTTTGCAGAGGAAATAATTTCAGTTCATGATAGTACAGTGTCTTGACCACCCTCACACAGCAAGAACTCAAACCCACCAATTTCTGCTTTAGAGTCCTTTAGTCTGCAATTTATGTATGCCTCACCCACAGCAGAAACTGTGGAGCTCTGTGCCCATGATCAAGCCTATTTATTTTCTTCAAAACAAGAGAGAAGAGGCTCACTTTGCTCCAGAGCTGATTAGGGCTTCCTTGTACTGAGAAGAAACTACGTTTCAAAAGAAAATCTTCAAATGAAAACCAGCCTAAAATTTCCTCTTTTAGCTCAGCCACTTTTGCCCTCCACCATTGTCATTATGCAGTTTCTCTGCTATCCTTCTCATTACTGCATGCTCACAGGCCCAATCAGTTTACCAGAAGCTTTACTACAGTAGGGTTGTAATATCACATGACAATAAATCCTGCAGGAGCTTCCTGCTGTCAGTAGAAACCTGGTTAAGGCTCTGAAGGACCTTCTAGAAGATGCCCTTGGACTCGACTCCTCTATCCCACAGGAGCCAGCAGACCCGTGTGTGTGTGTGTGTGTGTGTGTGTGTGTGTGTGTGTGTGAGTGATATGTATGACTAAGTGTACTAGAATTACACAATAAGCAAGAAAATTGGATAAAAATATCTCTCCACATGCCTGTCTGAAGAATATAATGTTAAGAGGTAAATGACACAGCACTAACAATGGAAGTTGGTGGTTTATGGATGCATTTATTTGTTCGTTCATCCAACAAATATTTGTTGGGTACCTATTATATTCCTGACATTTGCTAAGACTCCTGGAAAAACAAAATAAACCCAGTTCCTCGCCCCAACAAGCACACATGACTCTTCTGTTAACTACCTGTAGAACTGAACAACTGGACTTAAACTCTCTTCCCTTTCCAATGTCTTCACCGTTAAGACACTTGGTTCTGTGGATTTTGTTAGCCTCTGTAAGTTTTACGTAGGTGAAAGTCTAAACTATGTCGTTGAGCAGCATAGATTTAATCAACACTGGTCCAAGGTGAGCCCATCACTTCCTAGATAAGGCCCTGAGGCCCAGAGCAGTCAGGCGACTTGCTCAGGTATGCAAGCTGTTGGCTGAGCCAGTTCCCAGCAGTACCGCTGTTTCTACCATTCATTCCCCCAGAGCCCGGCAGGTCTTCTGGGCCCCTCGGCCACACCAGAATGCCTTCTTTGGTTTCAGCCCAATCATTTTATAATCCTCCTCCTGCTACCTTTGAGTTCTGCATTTGTGGAATACAGGCTCAGGTTATGCCTATAAAATTGATGCTTTCTTGGATTTAAAGACGGTCTCTGCACTTATGGTTTGCTCATAATTGCCCAGCTGCCAGAGCTTCCCTTCACTTCAGGCCCTCTGTTTGGGATTTGGGCTATTAATTAGATATCATAAAAATACTTGAGCTTATGCAGCTTCTTTCCTTCATGCCTCGGAAAAGGGAGTTCTGTATTCAATACCCATGAATTTAGGGGCCCTGTGAACATGGATGAGAAAAAGTTACATCTTAGTTTCTCTCAATCTTGAGCTGAAATTTAACATTATCTTTAAATATAAATGTAGGGAACAAACCATAGTAGTCTTAGAATTTTGTCATAATTAAAATCAAAGATGACTTGGAGTGCCTGGGTGGCTCAGTCGGTTAAGCATCTGACTCTTGGTTTTGGCTCAGGTCATGATCTCATGGTTTTGTGGGTTCAGGCCCCGTGTTGGGCTCTGCACTGATGCTGCAGAGCCTGCTTGGGATTCTCTCTCTCCCTCTCTGTCTGCACCCCCCCTCACACACACACACACTGTGTCTCTCAAAATAAATAAACTTCCAAAAAATTTTAAAAAATAAAATTTATAAAATCACAGACGTCTTCATGTCACATAACAGTTGTTACAGGCTTCCCAAAATATCGTACGAGTTCACCATTACTTCAAAAGTAAGGTAGTTATTTGGGTCCACTTTTAGATATTTTTATTTAGTATGTTAATAAAGAAATACGTAAATTACCGTATCACAAATTTGCTTTTTTAGTATTTGATATAACTTTAATATAAATGTTTTCCATTCTTATTCTATGCATTTTATTTCATACTTTTAAGAACATTAATCTAACAAAAAGTGTATCATGTTCTCCAGATTGCCAGCCAGGTCCATTGCCACAAAAATTTTAAGAGTTCTTGCTTTTAGAGCAGAGGTTCTTAATGGGGGATAATTTTTACCCTATCCCATGGGGATATTTGACAATGTTCAGAAACAGTTTGCTACTGGCATCTAGGGGGTAGAAGACAGGGATACTGCTAAACATTCTGTGGTCCACAGGACAGCACCCACACAAAGAACTATGACCAGATGTCAGTCATGCTGAATTTGAGAAACCCTATTTTGAAGGAACATACAATAAAAGGCTAAAAGGCTGCTAGTTCTTCTGTTCACACCTAATTCCTAGATATGTCCACCCTTTTAATCGTCCTGTTCTCTGAGTAATCACATGGATGAAATAGGTTTCAGTTTTGGTTTTGGTTTTGGTTTTAAGTCTTGCATCCATCCCAGTTGCTAGTATTACGAGTTGCCATAGATCTATGAGCCAGAATCTCTGGGCAAGGCACTGTTATGAGTGTTGATGAACTTACTGGACCAGCTTCTTAGATATGTGAGTGAGGAATCAGTGTCCCATAGGCAAAAGCAAGATGACCCATATGCCCTCCGTCTAACTCCCCAGGTCTTACATTGATCGTATGGTTAATTCAGTGCTTTCCACAAGGGTGGCCTCGCTTAACATGCAGGGTTCCTTTTCAAGGCCAGGAGGGAGGTAGGAAAGAAAGAGGAGGTGAGAGAATCAAACATCTTCTCCATCCCGGAACCAGTAGTAACAGTATTAGGTCACAAGTGAACCAACCATCTTCTCCCTTCTTCTTCCCCTTTTCCCTTTAGCAATGTATTCATCTCCAAAGGAAAATCTTCTTGTGTTGAGTAAAAATAAATTTCTCAAATGAAAGGACAAAGATCGAAAACTCCATGATTTAAATTTAAAAAACAAACAATGAGGGGTGCCTAGGTGGCTCAGTCAGATAAGCGGCCATCTTTGGCTCAGGTCATGATCTCACTGCTCATGGGTTCAAGCCCCACGATGGGCTCTGACAGCTCAGAGCCTGGAGCCTGCTTCAGATTCTGTGTCTCCCTCTCTCTGCCCCTCCCCCACTCATGCTCTGTCTCTCTCAAAAATAAATAAATGTTAAAAGTTTTTTTTAAAAAAACAAACAATGAAACTTCACCATTTGCAACAACGTGGATGGAACTATAGGGCATTATCATTATACTAAGTGAAATCAGAGAAAGACAGATACATGATTTCACTCACATGTGGAATTTGAGAAACTCAACAGATGAACATAGGGGAAAGGAAGGAAAAATAAGATAAAAACAGAGAGGGAGGCAAACCCTAAGAGACTCTTAAATATGGAGAACAAATTGAGGGTTGTGGGGGGAGGGTTAAATGGGTGATGGGTTAAGGAAGGCACTTTTTGGGCTGAGCACTGGGTGTCCTATGTAAAAGATGAATCACTGGGTTCTACTCTGAAGCCAGACTACACTGTATGTTAATTTACTTGAATTTAAATTAAAAAAAGGAAAGATAAATAAAGAACAAACAATACAAAGGGTAGAAGTCAGAGAATGTTTTTAAACCTCTTGTAGGAGAAACCTTGACAAATAGCTTGCCTTCACTTTGGCACATTCTGTTACTCATCTTTGGGTAACATTCCTTTGAGGGACATTCCTTTCTGCTTGAAGGTTCTGAAAAACATCTGGCTTGGTCTGGGACAGACCACCCTTGCTGGTGAATCTTTCTTGCTATATGATACCAAAAAATAGGACAAGTCACTGATGCTCCAAATAGTATAAGTACAAAATATTGGTTAGGGGACTTCTCATGAGTAAATAACTAAATTCCAAGTAAGCTGGTGTCATGGTTAATTTTATATGTTAAACTTGACTGGATAATGAAGTGCCCAGATATCTGGCTAAATATTATTTTTTGATGTGTCTGTGAAGGTGTTTCTAGATGAAACTAGCATGTGAATCAGTGGACTCATTAAAGCAATTTGCCCTCCCTAATGTGCATGGGCATCATCCAATCCATGGAATGCCTAAATACAACAAGATAGAGGAAGGAAGAATTTGGCCCTTCCAGCCTGACTGCCTGATCTGAGACACTGAGACACTGATCTTTTCCTGCCCTGAGTGCTCCTGCTTCCCAAGTCGTTGAACTTAGACTGGATTACACCTCTGGGTTTCCTGCATCTCTAGCTTGCAGATGACAGGTCATGGGACTTCTCAGCTTCCATAACTGAATGAGACAATTCCTTATAATAAATCTTATTTGTTCGTATGTTTGTTTTTATGTTTATAAATCATATCTATGTATATTTATGTAGATATATTTCCTACTGGTTCTGTTTCTCTAGAGAACCCTGACAAATACAGGTGGCTAATTCCTGAATCCTTGGTCCATAGCACAATACTTGGCACAGGGGAGATATTCATAAGTATTTGTTAAATGAATGAATTCACTGAGTAGACAAATCACAACCATATTTTAAGGAAATATTCATTTTCCCATTTGGTGGATGAAGGGAGACATTTAAGTATGCTAGCCCAAAATTATGGAATTTCTAGTAGACTATAGAAATTCTAATAGAATTTCTCAAGCCAGTACTTGAGTCCCAGGTCATCTCACTAGAAACACCTTACTCCAGACACTATTTTTTCTCTTAGGGCTTTATTTAAGGAGGATTTAGTCTCAACATACCTTGAATGGGCTAAGGGATTATCTGAATGCATCATTAATCACATAACTGATCATAAGCACTGATGGCAATAGATAGCTTTGAAAAATCTATGTTCAGCAAAATGTTTTTTTGTTCTAAATTAGAGTTAACATTTATACCATGGAATGTCACTTCTTGTTTTCTTCAAAGTCCTAGGGCTGAGAAGGAAGGCAGGCATATAAACATTCTATTGGCTTCATTTTCCTATCTCTTAAAAGATGATCTATGTACATAACAAAGATGAAAGAATTACTCATATACCTGATGAGGTCCTGTAGGTGATCATCTTGGTAGCATCTTGAATGTACTTTACAGTAGGACTTATCAGAGCTCTTGATATGCCAGTGCTTAGCAGGAATAGATGCAACATTTTCCAGACCTAACTGAGGAGTACGTTTTGGGTAAAATATAAACCAATGTTGTGTAGTGCTCCTTTTGAGAAATTTTGCCTCTCTTATCCTTGCTACCTGATTGGCTGGTAGCCAGAATGGATAAATTATCTCACTTCGTCTTCAGAATCAACCTGGTGAGACAGCTATTCCCCATCATCTGGGTACAAGATACCAATTTAGAGCATTTCAGGATTAGAACCTGGCAGCCCCATGGTTACTCAATGAAACAACAGCAAGACAGAATTGCCTGTGGTTGTTTCAACCCTACTCAGGAACGGAGCCACTTTCTGGAAGGCAGTGGTCTGCCAGAATGCATGCCCATCCTCTATCTCTCTCTCACTGGCAATTGGAAAGCTTGATTGAATACATATGAACAAATAAAGTTGAAATAGTCTCTCTCCTATCTTTCCTGCAATAAAGAAAGGTGATGTGAAGTATGTTTAAGATTCTGCCAAGTTGATAACCTATGGGACCTCATTGGGGTATACGGGCAGATTGTTTGTGGCCTAATTCTTTCCTCTTTGTTATGTGCATAGATCATCTTTTAAGAGATATGAAAATGAAGCAGATAGAATGCTTATATGCCTGCCTTCCTACTCAGCTTTAGGACTTCTGAGAAAATAAGAAGTCATGGGGCTCCTGGGTGGCTCAGTTGGTTAAGCGTCTGAACTTAGATCAGGTCATGATCTCAAGGGTCATGGGTTCCAGCCCCAAGTCAGGCTCTGTGCTGACAGCTCAGAGCCTGGAGCTTGCTTCAGATTCTGTGTCTTCCTCTCTCTCTGCCTCTTCCCTGCTCATTCTCTCTCTCCCTCTCTCTCTCTCTCTCTCTCTCTCTCTCTCTCTCAAAAATAAATAATAAACATTAAAAAAAATTTTTAAAGGAAATAAGTCACATTCACGGTGTATGTATTAACTCTCAGAACAGAAAAATATTTTCCAATAAATAGCTAAATATTGACCAAATTATTTTATAGGTTCTTTTTTTAATTTTGGTTGAAAGTTATGTCACTACAAGGTATAGCCTCTTTTCAGATGCCACATCATGATGCTATATAGACTTTGGAGGAAAATATTTGAGGGATCGACATCTAGCTATGCCCTTAAACTAAAGCAATGCTGAAACTGACCCCGATACATACATCCTTTGGAGGGAAAGAGTACTCATCAGAAGTAGCATTGAGGAGGCATTTTAGAATAGTCAAGAGGTCATTAGATTCAGAGTCCCAATTCAATCATGCTTAGTATAGCACAGTGGTTAAGAACACAAATAGGGAGCTGGATTTGAAGCCCAGCTTTGTAACTTACAGTAATAAGTATGCAGCTGTACAACCTCAAACAGATTATTCAAACTTTCTGTGCCTCAGTTTTCCTTCTGAAAAATGGTCTAAGAGTAATATCTACTTTATATGATCATGAAGACTCAGCATATATAGAGTGTATGGAGTATTGGGGCGCCTGGGTGGCTCCGTTGGTTAAGCTTCCGACTTCAGCTCAGGTCATGATCTCACGGTTTGTGGGTTCGAGCCCCACATCAGGCTCTGTGCTGACAGGTCAGAGCCCAGACCCTGCTTCGGATTCTGTGCTCTCTCTCTCTCTCTCTGCCCTTCCCCTGCTTGCACTCTGTCTCTCTCTCTCTTTCTCAAAATAAATAAACATTAAAAAAAAATACTTTAAAGTGTATGGAACAGTACAAAGTAAACTTTCACTTAATATGAACAGTAACTAGTATGATAGCTGTGTGACCATGAAAACTCAGTTCCCTCCTATAGATCTCATTCTCTCCATCTCTAAGATTGAGACAATCATAATTATATCTCAATATTACGGTGCAGATCAAATAAGACAAGAGACAGAAGCTAAAGTATAAAACAACACCTTGCAAATATAAAAAATATATATATTTTCTTGTGACATGGTGGTTCTTTTTCCCCTCCATGGAAGGTTTTTCCTCTTCATCCCAGCCCTCAGATTTCCTCTCTGGACACTGACCTGTCTAGTGTACAGAGGGGCACCCCCTTGCTCTAGGTCATCAGTCCTTTCCATCTCAGTGAATGCCGCTATTCGCCGCCATCCAGTGATTGAACCAGAAACCAGGGTGCCGGCCATGGCTACTTTGCCTCACCACTTTATTGGCTCAGGTTGATTGGCATTTCTTGTGTCCACCTCTGACACGGACACCTAACCCTTCCACTGCTCCATGTTCACAGTTACCATCCTAATTCATGTCACCATCATTTCTGGCCAGTAATAGCCTCCTGTAATGCTGTTTCCACCCTGGTCTGAGTCATCTCCCCAGCAGATGGGGAGATCTTTCAAAAGTGGAATTCCAAGGTGTGTCTTCCCAGATCTAAATCCAACGATGGCTTTCCATGCTCGTATCCCTTACCAGGACATAGTCCTCACAAGGTTCCCTGCCTACTTCTCCAATTTTATCCCACATCATTCTCCCCAGTCCTGCCCCCTTTTGTTTCTACACCCTATCCCACAGGTCTTTCCTAGCAACTTGAATACACTTAAGCGCTTCCCTACCTCAGGATCTTTGTACTTATTGTTCCTTCCCCCTGACTTTAAATAACTGACTCCTTTACATCCTTCATATTTCAACCCAAATCTCACCTCCTTAGAGAGGCCTTTCCTGACCATCCCCAAATGTTCATTTTCGTAGCATTTACCTCACAGAATTATTCTGAAGATTAGATGAGCAGTGCCTTTGGAACAGTGCTTGGCACAGACATACTCATTAAAAGTTATAAATAATCATCGTCATCGTCATCATTCTCTACCACAGTAGCCTATTAAGATGCATAGAAAACACCGACGAAGGTGTATGATTGGGAGGTGTTTGCTTACTCCCGTCTCATCTGATCGTTGTTTCCATGAGGTATAGACCTCGTCTGCTTTGCTTCCTGGTGTCCTCACCTCCCAGTAAGCCACCAGTCACAGAACAAGCTCTCAAATATTTGTTGAAGGAATGAATGGAAGTGCGTGTCTGTTGGTGTCAAAGGGGTCAAACTGCTGAAACCCCATCAAGACCTAGGGCCGTCTCACCTCTGGGGCAGCCCCACATCTGGCTCCACGGAGCCACGGGGCCACGCTGTGTATGCTCCAAGGGAGCGTTCTTTCTCTCCCTTTCCCACCTACCCCTTCCCCTCCCCCACACATCCCTCCCTGTTTGTATTCAACACACCCTTGCTTGTGTGAGAAAAGCACAAGACCCACTAAACTCTTTTCTTTATCCTCTTTCCAAAAAAATGGGCCAATTCACAGCTGCAATCGTTGGGAGAATTTCCTGCCTGGGAGTCTGGAAACTGCCAAGAGTGAAAAGCCGCAGCCAGCCAGCGAGGCCTCTGTTGTCATTGGCCCAAACAACAACAAAAACAGCCACAACCACCACCACCACCACAACAAAACATGCCACGTGTGCACAAGCACACACAAACACGCCCACAGAACCAACCAAACGGACAAGGCTTCAAGGAGAAGCTTCTGGGCTGCGCGTTCCGGCAGCGAGGCCTGTCCCTTGGCACGGGGCCATGGCAGCCCAGTTCCCAGCCCCCCACCATCTGTCATCAGCACTCTGCCTACTGTAAGTGTGCCGACACAGTACACGGAGGCTAACAAGTAGCAAATGGAGGGGAAGAACAAACAAAGCCACCACAGTCAGCGGGGGTAGGTGGCTATGGTTTTGACACAAACTGACAGAAAGCCGGGAAATTTAAACTGAAAGTTTGCCCTGAGGACCTTCAGCTGTGAGGGCTGGGCTGGAGGGGGGAGGGTGTGCGGTCAGGGAGGCTGGCAGTCTGAGAGGCTGATGCTCCCGACCTAACCAGAGCGGCTCTTCCCAGACCCCGTGAACAGGAGACGCTGTGTAGACTCCATTCCCACTGTTCGTGGATTGCCCAATAAGGCTCTCTCTTACAAGAAAAAGGAAATTTTTTGTTTTCAAAAAAAAAAAAAAAAAAAAAAAACC
Organism: Puma concolor; assembly: GCF_028749965.1. Classification (NCBI taxonomy): domain Eukaryota; kingdom Metazoa; phylum Chordata; class Mammalia; order Carnivora; family Felidae; genus Puma; species Puma concolor. Next base: position 68,590,643 of record NC_141679.1, read on the forward strand.
AAACTTTTTTCTAATAAAATTTCTGAAGGAAACATTTAATCAGGGCATCATGTATAATGTAATGCAGGTTGCTAAATTCTTTATCAGATAATCATTGGAATTAATAATTAGCACATGATTGAACTTAATAAGAAATTGTAATCTATTACAATTAGTAAGAATCTATCAGGTTAGGATAAATTGTCCTCACTTTGCTGTCGAGAAGTTGTGATGTTAGTCTTATGGTCTCGTTTGAGAAACCTCTGGGGAAAAACATCAGGGCATTTGTCATTTTTCACTGTTGATCACAACAATATTTTTTTAAAAACCAATTTGTCTACCGGAAACTCAAGCCAGCTAAGATTCTTACTAAAATGTGTCTCAATGTTTGCTTGAGCAGTGTGAATTCTTTGTGCACTTGGATGGATGACTGTCTTAGACTTTTCATTCTTTGTCATTAAATACAGGGGCTCTTTCTCTTAAAATCTTAAAAATATGGACCCAGGTTACCAGGCATGTTACGACTATTCTACAAGCTTGGCGTTATTCTGCCTACACTAGAGATAAAGAAACTCAGGCCAAGAGGGTTTTACATCACCCTAAATTGAAATGGTACCTTGAAGATCTTCAGACCTGAGGCCCTACCATTCTTGCGTCTTAGACAATGAGATTCTGCTAACCTGTGATTTATTTCATTTTGCCCTTGTAGTTCCCACCACGAAGCCACAAATGCTATAAATTATAATTCCCACTTTTCAAAAACAATTCATTAAACAGGCAAAAGTGCAGCGAGTTTTAACCAAGGTGGCCAGAAACAAACCAGTTTTCACTCTGTTCGCTCATCAGTTAGATGTTATTATTTGATCGGTCTTTAAAGTGTTGATTACTGAAAAATAAACTCGGGAAAAGAAGTTTTAACCCCTAAACAATTCTGATTGACAGCATAATCACTTGGCTCGTTATCCCTAATCGACAGAGTATACATATATTTACAAATAAAAACACACACCAGATGCATTTTCATCCACAAGGTGATGCCGTCAACGAAAAGAGGGGATGTGCACCAATGTCGAGCATCCATCATTTTTAAGACAGAGTCACCACGAAATCTCCCACTTCGCAAAATCCACAGATAAAAGCCTGAATGCGCACAGGTGGCTGTGATACTGCTATATTTACAAAGAAGGGTGACATGCTTAAAACAGCAGCAGCTCCGAAGTCAGGAGAATTAGCTTTGGGTGCGGGCCTGCCATTTCCTGGAGTATGCTTTCATGCCTCAGTGTCTTCATCTATAAAATGGGAATCATAATAGCATCTTCAGAATTGTTTGAAGTATTAAATGAGAGAGAGGGTATGAAAATGTTGTATAAATAGGAACATGTTAACATAGTATGTCCTTTTTTCTGTGTTTTTCCATTCCTTCGAATGTTGTTCTGTTTCTCCCACATTGACCAGTGTTGTAAAAGGAGACATGACTACTCTTGCCTTCTACCTTCTCTTCGGAAGGTCAAAGTCAGTTTGAAGGTGGTCCTGTATCTTGGAGACCAGCCTGACACTCTAGATCAAAAGCCCATTTTGAATTTCACCTGTGGAGAGAGTACACAGAAATGGCTTTCATTTCCCTTTCCTGTAAAATTTAACAGAATTTTCAAAGTCCTACACAAAGCTCTTCGAAGAACATAGTGAGTGAAATATATTTCCAAGCCATGTTTCACACATGTCTGAGTGACCAAAGTAATACTTCATATCACTGTCCATAACATTCATTCATTCATTCATTCATTCATTCATTTTGTTCATTAAACAGCTATATTAAATACCTACTTTGTATAGGGCAGTTTGCCAAGTACTAGCATGATAGCAGGAAACAAATAGACTCAATGGGGACAAGTGATATACTCTTGTTGGTAGATTTTCTTATTGTGTAAAGAGATGACTTAAGTTTTTAGAAGTGTTTTGGAATTTTGTGAATGTTTTTGAATTTTAGAAGATTCCATTCTGGTAAAAGAGCCATAAAATGAGAACCTAGGAATCTGGTTCTCTTCCTGACTTTACCAACATTCAGGGCCTTGAACAAGTCACTTTTCTTCTCTGGGTAGTTTATATACTTTCCTGACATTTAAAGGCTTTCAAGCTCCTCTCACTTTGTATTTGGAGTTAGTAGTACTGCTTCACCAAGAAATATTTCACTAGGGGTTAAATTTCAGTGAAGCATGTGTTCTCTTCGGAAGTGTGTTCTCATCAACTAGAGTATCCTGGCAGGGAGCTGGACAGCGATATAATCCAACGGGGGACTTTGGATAGGTACGGTAAAGTGGACTTAAATTAAAAAAAAAAATTTAAAAACCAGTTTTCCGGGGCGCCTGGGTGGCGCAGTCAGTTAAGTGTCCGACTTCAGCCAGGTCACGATCTCGCGGTCCGTGAGTTCAAGCCCCGTGTCGGGCTCTGGGCTGATGGCTCAGAGCCTGGAGCCTGCTTCCGATTCTGTGTCTCCCTCTCTCTCTGCCCCTCCCCCGTTCATGCTCTGTCTCTCTCTGTCCCAAAAATAAATAAACGCTGGAAAAAAAAAAAAAACAAACACCAGTTTTCCAAACCCCTTGCCCCCTTACTAGGCTGAAAGTTCCAGAGTGAGAAGGATTGAGAAAGACTTACTCACCGCTGCCATGCTCCTACCAGTCCCTAAAATGGTGCTGGCCCATGATAGACATCCAGAAGTATTTGTGGAATGAACATGGGAATAAACCAGCTTATCATGACAAATAATATCACAACATAACATAGTTGCTATCAAATAGAATATCAGCTTAGGTAACACTTCCCAGCTACTTTGTCAAACCTTTTGAAACTCCACATACGAGCAGATCGTGATTCTACATGGCTGCAGCTGTCCCTGACGCAAAGCCGTGGTCTGTGCAGGAGGAGCAAGGCTGATTGCTCCCTGATGCTGAAGTGTATCTCAGAACCCCTCAGTGCTATCCATTCATGAATTAAAAGACTGGAATAGAATTAAAACAGTACTTTCAGGAAGTCTGAGATCTTGGATTCTGATCCTGGCTTTTCCCTGGATAGCCATGTGGCTTTGAGCAAATCCTCTACTTCTCATGACCTGAGTTTTCTCAACTGTAAACAAGAGATTTAGATTTCTACGGCTCCTTCCAGGCATAGGAATTTAGGAAGAAAGTGGAAAATTATACACATGTGGGCATTTTTAAAGTAAAGCTTCACCATCCAAAATGCCTCTGTTACTTTATTGACTCCATTCCTGTTTTGAGCTTGGAAAATTGGCAAAGTGAGTGCAACTGTTTCAGAAGTTAATGTTGTATTAGATCAACATAGCAAATAGACACTTGCCTAGAGAGTAATACTTTTTGCCAGAAATGGGTTGGCTCTGAAAAACACTGCCCTGAAAAGCCCTATCCAGCTCCATTTCCTCATACCTCTTCCTTCCCACAACTCAACCTTCCCCCAAAGACCAACAAACAAGGGTTAGAGGTACAAAGCTGGAAGTGTCTCTCATTAGAGGACACAACACTGAGTCACTTCTACTAATAGTTCAACCATGACTTGGTATGTCAGTTTGGATAGTTGATCTTTAGCCTTGATCCTTCATCCTGAGTCTGGGAAAAATTGGAATGACTTATTCATGCATTTATTCCCCAGTGCTTACTGAGTCCCCAGGGAGTGCCATCTCCCCTAACTCAGTTTTGACTCATGTACTGGACTTCTCCCCCCCTCACCCCATGCCACCACACTGTCCTCACTCACCAACCTATTGCTCAACTCACTTCCTTCAGTGAGAACCCTCGTGCTGGCTTTTTCACAAAAGCAAACTTTGATCGCATGTAATTGACTTGGCCCAGAATGTCTGAAAACATCAAAATTTCCAAGACCCAGATAAATATTATTCATTTGGACCAGGTGAGGTACACCTGCCACCTGCAGAGAAAAGCAAGAAGGCAAGGTAGAAGCAGCAGAGCCCCAGTAGGTCCCTAGCACAGACGAAGGGTCATGATTGCCTTTCTTCTGAAATTGTAGACTGCCTGCCTGCTCACAATGGCTAGGATTCATTACCTGGAGTGTAACTGTTATGGTCCTATAGGCAAAGATGCTGACATGTGAAGTAATTAGTACTGCTATTATAAGCCTGTAGGCTCACCATCACCGCCATCAAGAATTAGAGCCCAAATCCTGAACTCTAGTCCAGTGGCTGAGACCCTACTCTCCACCCTTGTTTCCCATCATACACCTGGATTTTGGAGTCTCACTAGCTCTGTGCTCATCCATCAAAAACCGTGTCAGAATTTCTTAGATCCTTGATTCTGTTTGCTCCTGTTTCACCCTACTAACTGTTACCACGCTCAGGGGCTGCCATTGGAAGTTAGCTAAAACTGGTGAGTGTTGTGCCCATGTCAGCAGAGCTCACGTGGGTAGTGAGCAACATCAGGTTCAGCCAAGGAGGTCTAAAGCAGCCTGGCTTGGTGAAGTGAAGTCTCATGGAAGGAAGTTCATCTGGGACCATAACGCCCACCATAAAGTCAATTGCAAAAAACAGAAGAATGAGCACGGAGGTTAGCAGAAGGGTAGATCAAGGCAAAAGAGAGGAAGCATCAATAAGCAATTCAGAGTCAGTAGTTGAGGGCTAAAACCGTGGACATGGGTAAAAGAGATCCTCTTAATGAACTATCAGGTACATGGGGTAAGCAGAGAAGCTTGCAAGAGGCCATGGGAGCTAGACATGCATATGCTTTGGGTCTCACTTTTATGCTGGACCGAGCTTCCTTATAGCATCTGTGGATGTGGCCCAGGCTCAGAGAGGGACCCATCCAGGCTGCCCGAGCTCACTGCAGTGTATTACATTGAGCCAGACTATAAAGCTTGATTTGTTTCATGTGGATAATTCATTTGTTCTGAATTTGTTTCACTTTCTATGAAATGAAATTTAAAATAATGGTTAGAAACCTTAAGTTTGATAAGACTCTACGTATACTTTCTTGCTTTTCGGGAGGTGGGGAAAATATTTTCATCCACTAATAATGCACGGTAGAGAAATGGACTTAATTTTATAGGCTCGCTCTAAGTGAGCAATAGAGAACTCAGAGATCGTTTGCCTCCTACCATCCTTTTACAGATGAGGGACTGGGGGAGGGGGTGCAGAAAAGCTCACAGCTTGCCCCGGATCGCACAGGTAGCAAGTGTCAGTGTCAACAGTGTTTATTTCTTGTGGCTCCAACTAGGGCAGCAAATGGCCTAACAAGTAGTCTTATTTCTCTGATTCACCCGGGGAAAGCAGCTGGTGGTCTTTGTTTTCAGGGCCGTGTGCAAGAAAGTCTATCCTCCAGGCCCAAACACAGAATCCAGAAGATCAAAGTGGTGCTAAAGGAGGGTATACCCCACAGAAAACAAAATCAGCCCAGAAGATTTTACCTCCAGAGAGCTCCGTCACAGCCCCAGCTGCCTCCTCCTCAACGAGAAACCCTGGGCCTCGCTGACTGCCAAGAGTCCGCAGCCCAAAGAGACAGCAACTCCGCTACATGTGTGCAACCCCGTGACTTAAAGCAGGTGAAATGGCGCAGCTTGGTTGAGTGGCTTTGCCAGTTTGTGCCTTAACTTTGTCTATGCCTTGCTTTCTTCTTCCAGTCCCTCAGCTGCATAGAACCATAATGCGATTTTGTAGAACTAAGCAAAAAGGAATACATTAGTCTCGTTGCTTGGAAATGCTGCCAAAGGAACAGGATCTTCGACTGATTGCCAGCCAAGTCCCTTATGAGATTGTGGAGACTCTTACAATATTGCTCAGGGAGCGAAACAAAGAGGAAGGGAAGAAGGAGGGTCGTGCTTATTATAATTTATAGTACGTGGTTATGGGAAGCTTCTTATGTTACCAGAAAGCTGGTGTCTGGGGTTTTCCTCTTCCCAAGAGGAGCTGAAAATGGGAAGGGGGGAGGGAAGGTTATCTTACCAACTTTTTGCAGCCAAAATCATAAGGGCCAAAATTCCTTCCTAGAAATGTCAGTGGCAAGATTCAGACAATTACCACCAGTTCAACAACTCCCGGCCCTGGATCATTAACATCATCTCTGCCATTCAACAATAATGTCACTCCACCCATCCCTGAGGAACAGGAAGTCTCAGAACCTCTTGCCTTAAGAGCCATTCTGAGGGAGGCATCATGGAAGGAAACCCACGTGTTAAATATTTGCCTTGAGGTTTAGAGCACCTTGGCTGCTGGCTTTCTGACTAGTTTTATTCTCCTTGTTCTTCATCTTAGAGAATGATGGGGTTTCAAGTGCTCCAGTTAAAGCTCTACCTGTGGGGAAGGAAAACAAATGATACGGTGTGTTAACCAACCCTCTTCAAGGGTTATGGCTTCTACTAACCTCCATGGATTACATTCTCTCATTGAATCAGAGTCTTAGCCAAACAAAATGTAATGCCACGTGTCATGATGCTCGTCAATAATGGCCTCACTCCTGCTCCCCTGTCTGTATGGGTTCCGTGACACAGAAGCCTGATGTAAGCTAATGGCTATTCCTGAAGAGATTGGCTTAATGACAGGAAACCTGTCTTGTTCATCTTTGACTCCCTGTCCCACAGCCTAGTTCATGGTACACAATGGTGTATGAATGCCACTTTGAAACAGAAAGGGAAGGAAAGCTAACCACTTCTCTTGTTAGCTCAAAAACTCACAAACTGGAAAGCTACATGTTGACTAACCCACACCCCAGCATATAAACACACAGGTTGTTTCCACCAAAATGATCAATAGTAATGAGCAATCTTGTGCGACATGGTTGCTCTAGAGAAAGAAAAGTCAAGGAAGAAAGATGCTGACTCTTCACAGGCAAACACTGTCGCAGTGAAGATGCACTGATGAGCATTTCTTCATACCAAGCTATGGACCTCCAAGTGGCCTGACCAACTCACCTGTCTACCCCCCAGTGATGACCTTGCTGCCAAACGATCCATCTGTAGGATCTTCACTGAATGTCACTCTGTGCCTCTCAAACACATGGTCCTCATTTACCTACATGAAGCATCTTCAAGAGAAAATACAAGTTTATCCCAATTTCCTACCCACTAGCTTTCACCCAAGAAAACAGAAAGGCCAAAGATTGATATAATTATCTTATTATTATTAAGATACCCTCGAAGCCATTCTTAGGTTCATTTATAAATTTCTAGATGTTCAGTTTTGTGAATAACAATTATTTGATGCATTTCACGCATTCACTCTTTTCTCAACTCCTTTAACACACCTGTGGTGAGATGGTGAGTCTCAAGCATCCCGTAAGTAAAAGTCTGCTCTTAACATTCTCCCTTTCCATCTTCCTTCGGCCCAGTTTGGGAGCCTTGGCTCTGCTTTCCAGTTCTGGCATGGTTCCTACTCATTGGAATATTTGATAGATTATTGTCATTTCCCTCACTCAAATTTCAGCACTTCCTAAAAATTTTGGCTCAGGCTCGCTTTCCAATCCTTTTCCCCCTGTTGTTTTCAATGTGACTCTTTTCTCCCCAATACCCCCTCCCGCCCCCCATTGCACACCATCAGATCTATTCACACAGGGCCCAAACCTAATCACCAGTGGAGGCAGGTACCCAAAGGACCTCAGGTGACCTCAACGCAACAGGGCTTGGAGACTGCAGATGTCACAGGACAACTGATCTTTCTCCTGCCATTCTCCTGCCAGATTTCATATTCAAATCTCAGGAGTGAAAGGGACTTGAAAGCTCTTCCATGCCTCCACCTCTGATTACACCAAAATATTAGCCATTAAGGAAAGATTAGCATTCCGTGGCGTCCTCAGGGATCTCTGAAGTGGATTCCTTCGCCTCTCTTAGTAATGCATTCCAGAGGCTCATCGCACTCAGAGAGATTTTCCTCATGCCGAACCTAAATCCTGCTGGAAGCAATTTAAACCATTCCCCTTTGGCCTGTCTTTGTGTGGAAAAAGAGGAAAGCTCTTTGCCACTGCCCTCGCAGGGTCCCTTCACGGATTCCTTGGCTCCCACAGGCGCTGCATTTACCGATTGAAATGAGAGCAGAGCAGGGGCTGGGCAGCAGGAGAAGGAGAGAGAGGTCACCGAGAGACGCTGGCCTTCCGGTCTCTGGTCAACCTTTCAGAAGAAGCACCGAGGGCTCTAGGCCCCGGGTTTAACCCAGCTCTCGCTTCTCATTTTCCTCGGTTAAGTCTCAGTCCCCTTTCACCGCCTTGTGACCTACTTTCATCTCAAGTGCAGTTCTCCCCTTGAAGCGTGTAGATAACACACAGCCCGACTCGGGGTGAGGCAGCCGGGGCTACTCAGCCGCTCTGACCTTTTCCTTCATCTCCTGAGTAACATGAAGGAAGGAATAAAGATGATCAGGTTTTCTGCTGGCCAAACCTGCTTTTCTTTCCTGGCACAAGGACGCTCGGAGACAAAGTATATTCTTCCACCCAAGACAGTAAATAAAAGAAAGAATGCTGTGGGTGTATAGGACGTTTGGAACATTTCATTTTTGTAATTGTGCATTCTGAGCTAAGAGCCACCACAAAAGACCAGTCTTTGGAAATTGAGGGGGTTTTGTGGTTGTATCTTAGGGCTTGCTGGCCAGCCAGGATTCTGTTTCCATTTTTCCCATTAGTCCTCAAGTTCTAACCGAGGCCCCCTAGATCCTGGGGCATCTGACCAGAGGTGGCTGCCAACATTTTCCCATGAGCACTGGAATGTGTATTGGCTGGGCACATTTATTTGCAAGGTGTTTCTAAAGTTTCTTGATCCTTTTTTTCCACCTGGTTTGCTTCCTGGACCCAAAGGTTTATGGACTACAATGTGCTACTGGGGAACCAAAGAAAGGGAATAGGCACCCTACTCTCTTCCCTGAGCTGCTTTTGTATAACTTTTTATTTTTTGAATTCTCTTGCTCTCTTCATTTTTGTTTCCTTTTGCTCTTTCTTCCCTTCTCTGGTGTCTCTGTTTACACAGTTTAGAGATGGGGAAGATTTTGGTAGTTTTCCAGCTGCTTATGCACAAGCGTAATTGAGTCATTTATTTTTAGTGATGTCAAGACTTTGAGAACAGATATAAAAGGAACATTGCACACTGACTAACTAAAATGTAAGAGAGTCCTCATTTGGAGGATGAAGATACAGTGGATGTGATTATTTTCAAATTGGAGGCTCTTCACTCCTCATTTCAAAACCAGATTTGGAACATAATTCTGTCTTATTTTCAGCCGGTAGGGTCTCTGGCCTCAAGTGAAATTCTATGCCCTCCCAGGGCTGATGACTAACTGGCAGCTCCTTCATGGAGAAGCCCCACACGGTGCCTGTCATTCTCCTCGCCTCTCCTACCTGGGTTATTTTCTGGATGGAAAAGAAGAGGCTTAAGTTAAACACCTGTGAGACATCCCGAGATCCTCATAGGGAAAGGTCACTGGAATATCATCTGTCATTTAAAACAAAACAATTAAATAGATGCAGTAACTACGTGTTTGATAACCAGCACATTCCAAATGTACTGAGCTGTGTTTTTCTATGCACCTATATTTATTTTGGGTGTAAATCAAACTTGAAACTGGAGAAGTATCATTTGTTCTTTGCAAAGCTGTTACAAAGTGTTAATGGCATTGACCTGGGCATTTAACATCCTTTTATTCTCCCACCCTCTTCCTCTTAAAAACATATTAAAAACATATTAAACATATTAAAAACAATATAAAGCAAGGTGTTTGAAAATAAACTTCCAATTAATAAAACTAGTTAGTGGGGCACCTGGGTGGCTCAGTTGGTTAAGTGTCCGACTCTTGATTTTGGCTCAGGTCATGATCTCACGATTCATAAGATCAAGCCCCATGTCAGGCTCTGCACCATCAGTGCTTGGGATTGTCTCTCTCTCTCTCTCTCTCTCTCTCTCTCTCTCTCTCTGCCTTTTCCCAGCTCATGAACTCTCTCTCTCTTTCTCTCTCTCTCTCAATAAATAAATAAACTTAAAAAAAATGAAACAAAACCAGTTAGTATTGAGTGCACATCATACTATAGGCACTATTCCGAATATTGTATATATCAGAAAGAGCACCATTATCCCAATTTATAGACGACGAAGGAGGTGAACAAAGATGCTGAATAATTTTCTGAGTTGTGCTATGAACCCAGAGAATCCAGGTCAGGTGTCTCTTTATACTCGCTGTACTATATGCCTCTCACAGCAATGGGCATGCAAATGGGAGAAACACATGCAAGATAGATGGCAAAGAGGTATTATTTTTAATATATAAAGAACTTCTGCAACGCAGTAAGGAAAAGAGCCAGATACCTCGATAGAAAAATGGGCAAAGAACAACAATGGACAGCTCACACATATAAAAACCTCCAAATGGTTGATAAATTTTTAAAATATTAAATCATATTAAGAGTCAAAGAAACGTAAGTTCGAGCAATGATATACCCTTTTTTTCTATTAGAGAAATTAAGACTATAAGAAAAAAATGCTACTCAATATTGATGATGGTATGAGGAAACAGCCACCCTCAAACACAGCTGGGATGAAGTATAATTGCTGCAACATTTATGGAAAGTAAATCTTCAGTATTAATGAAAATCTTTAAGTTTAATGATTCTGCTCCTGGGTATTTATTCTATGTAAATAAAAAGGAGCACAAGCCTTCATGTCTAAAGATGGATACATGTATAAAGCATAAGACGATAGCACATCTGTATATAGAATACCAAACCATTGTCAAAAATCATGCTCTTAAAGAAAAGTAACAGAAATTGAAAATCTTATATTATTAATTAAAAGGGGAGTTTATATAACAGCATGTACAATTGGATGCAACATTATGAAAGTGTATCTATGCATGAAAGGAACAGTGGAAGGCCAGAACGTTAACAAGTGTTATTTCTAAGGATGAAACTACTCATGATTCTTCCTAGTTCTACATTCTTCTTCAATGAGAATATATTATTTTATAATCAAAAAAATTTTATAAATTGTAGCTTTGGAGTAAGTATGGGAAAATATAGATATGTGCAAGTATTTATAATGAATAACTTCTTGCAAACTACACTTGGGCATCGACTTTAGCTCTGAGAGTCCTGGCAGATAAAGCAAAAAGAGAAATAGATGTCATGTGTCATTTTTTTAATATAAAGAATACAAATTGATATTTCAAAAACTTTTTTCCCTTGATTTTAAATTCAAAGAGGGTCTTATTGGCTATATTTATAAAAGGGACATTGGGTATTTTTGGGCAATGCCTCCCCTTTGCTTCTGTGAAAGACATAGGAACTTTGTCCAAGTAAACAGCCTTATAGTGGCCATCTAAAAAAATAAGACTGAGGAAATAAGAGTAAATAACTCAGAAAAGACATTTTTTTAAGGAAGTAAAGTAAGATAGTGAACATATTTTTATCCTGGAATACCTAACCTCTTAATGCAGAGATAGCTCTTTGAGAACTCTGAAGAACACTTCCATTGAAGAACAATGTTTCCTCCCCAAAGTCAATTAGAGTAGACAGTGTTAATAATGCAATAAATAACATTGGCACATAAACAACTTCAAGTTTAATGGAACAAAAATTATATGACTTTGGGTCTCGTAGAATTCTCCGAGGGAAAAAAAAAACATTCCTCCATAATATAGAATTAGCCTCAGATTCAAGTGAAGAAGTTGTGATTTAAAGGGATTTGTGAAAATCCTTCTCCCTGTAAAAATATTTACTCTATAAGTCTTACTATAAAGATAGAACACCAAGAATGATAACATTTTCAAACATTAAAAAGCCTTTAGACTTTCTGTCATCCAGAGATGATTAACTGGGGGAGGCAGGGGGAGGGGGGAGGCATGAACTTCTTTGGAAATCTAATGAAAGTGATAGAGTCTCTTTCCAGTACTATATACACATGTACCATGCTTTGCATAAAATGGAAGAGGTTCTGGACTGCCCTCACATTCACCCATAATTCCCTAGGATAAGAACAACTGAGTAGCTCAGCCTTGTTTTTCTGAGAAGACTTTAGAGCAAGATGCAGCATTCTGCCTAATTTAATAGTATTTCTTATTTTTGCAGAATCAGTCCCTCCAAGAGAGTGAGGTAGCTTGCCAAACCCCCAGGAAAGCAGGTCTTTTTTCTCCCACATCCCTTGTTCACTTAGATTTTAACACCTCCGTAGTTTCCCACAGCCCTGGTTAAAAGAGAAATCTCCAGCACACATATCTGTAGAAACCCTGTGGAAAATTGAGGTATTACCTGGGAATACACTAAGAAAATACTTGGTGTGAAGTTAGGCTCAAGGGGAAATGCCAAGTTACCAACACCATGGCTTTTTGATGGACCAGCATTCAACAGCATCATACGCATTTTCTTTTTTTTTTTTTTTATGTTTATTTATTTATTTTTGAGAGAGAGAGAGAGAGAGCAAGCATAAGCAGGGGAGGGCAGAGAGAAAAGGAGACACAGAATGTGAAGCAGGCTCCAGGCTCTGAGCTGTCAGCACAGAGCCCGAAGCAAGGCTCGAACTCATAAACTGTGAGATCATGACCTGAGCTGAATTCGGATGCTCAACCGACTGAGCCACCCAGGTGCCCCACATCATATCCATTTTCAACATTTCTTATTTAATAAACCTTGGGCTATCTTCTGATTATGGTCAAATCATCTGAAAGTCAAACATAATGTCTTGCTCTGGTTTTGGAGCAGCAGAAACCAAAGTTCTCCAGCAACCCTGATAGTAAGAGTGATGACGTGCCTGAAAACAGGAGGGCCAGCCCATAAACACCAACACCACCAAAGCCCTGCAACTTAACTTTCATAATAGTAAGTAATCATTATTTTCTTCATTCACCGGGAGGAATCTGTGACTCATGAGCAAAGGAGAATTGTAGGATGCTTCAGTGTCTGAGAATACAGACAGAAAATTTAGACCTTTCCCACTACTTAACCAAACAACTGGATTGAATATTCCTATCAATCGACTGCATGGTTAGGTCTGCACACTGGTTTTGGCTGGAAAGTCCCTCTGAAGTACTCTGTTTATTGAAGTGCTACCCATCCTTCTAGGTCCATTTCACATCTCACCCTCCAGAGAGATCCTCCTGATTCACCCAGCCCACACTCATATTATCCTTCTTAGCAGTCCTTACAGCACTTTTATTAGGACATAATTCAGCAACACTTGCTTACATACTGCTTTATAGATCTTACTAACTGCTTCATGAATCTTGTTTCTCTAACCAGATTATAAGTTATTCAAAGGCAAGAATCATGTTTCCCCTGCTGGTTCATACTGAGCACACTACAGGTATTCAAACATTGTTTGTTGATTGACCGATTAAAATGAGAAAACAGCCACCCTCCCACTTGAATCCTGTCCAGCGGCATTCTGCTCAGAACAGAGCAAGATTTCCTGCCCCAGGAACCTCTGCTGATGCTTCATGATCCAGCTCCAAATGCCAGCTCTCCTGCAGCAGCCCCAGTGATGAAAAGTTTTGAGAACTCCTTTTCAAACCAATGAGCATCATAGTTCTATGCCGATAAGCAACTTGCAAAGACCTAGAAGGATAGGTCCCCCTGCCGCTAGGAGGAGTGTTTGAACCCAAAGGTACATTTTGAATGGTTCTCAATACTATCCTACTACCTTCCTTACTGCAGATCTAAGAAAGTCAGTGGAAATTCCCAGAGTAATAAATGAAGAAAAACCTTAAACACTATTTGAGTCAAATCGTGGTCCACCTATATGATGGAATACCATACGGCCATTCAAAATAATAAGATGCAAATATATGGACTGATATGGAATGATGCCTAAAATATAACTGTATGTGGAAAATAAAACAAGTTATACATAAACATTGGTTTCATTTGTGTAAAAATGTGCATATGAATGCACATGTACATGCATGCATATATGTTATGTATATATATATATACATATATATATGTGTATATATATATACATATATATATGTATATATATATATATATACATACATAGAAAATATATGGAAATATTCGTGAAAAAAACCTGTCAATCGTGATTCCCTCTGGAAGTGGGATTTGGAAACTGGAAGAGGGGGAAAACTAGAACTTTAACATTTCACTTCAGGCAATTGGGTAATTTTTTTTTTTTAATTTTTTTTTTCAACGTTTATTTATTTTTGCGACAGAGAGAGACAGAGCATGAACGGGGGAGGGGCAGAGAGAGAGGGAGACACAGAATCGGAAACAGGCTCCAGGCTCTGAGCCATCAGCCCAGAGCCTGACGCGGGGCTCGAACTCGCGGACGGCAAGATCGTGACCTGGCTGAAGTCAGACGCTTAACCGACTGCGCCACCCAGGCGCCCCGAATAATTTTTTTTAGATTTTGCAATAAGCATTACTTGGATTATTTAGGTCATTTTTTTAGAGTTAGCATTTTTTAATTTTTCAAAAAGCCACCAGTTCCAGTCTTCAGCAATGTGACCTCACCCACCTCTCACCACTCCCCTTTGTGCTCTGGGCTCTCATCTCATCTCACTTGCACTTCTGTGCCCTCATAGCGCTTACACACATCTCTGCTAGAACATGTACAAAATTCTATTTTTAAGTATTATGTTGGTCTACGCAAGTAGAGTGACCTCTTTCAAGCCAGGACATTTCTGTATTTTCTTCATTTTTGGGGTCCCTAGCACCTTGAGCATGCCTGGAACACAGTAAGCACTTACAGAAATGCTGGATGAACGCAAAACCTGCAAATCTAAACTCTGAATACACCACTGAGTACTCCAAATATCTGAACAATTCTGAGTAACAATCCAGTTGCTGGTGTTCTCAATAAAACATCATTGCCTCCTGAGCCAAAAGACAAAATCCCCATTTGTATCCTGTATATTGCCTCCAGATAATGATTTGATGTCACAATCTACTATAGGTCAGCCCAAGGCAACCCCTTTGATTGAATTAAAGAAATATAATCAAAACATAATCTCTTACATCACACATCACACAGATGATTCCAGGCAGACTTTCAGGAGAGTCTTCTTGGATCAGCTTAACATAAATTAGGGCACAGCTTCCATTAAGGCCATATGTAACAAATTTTCTTTCCATGTCAATATTCAATAACTGACCTGATTCAAATGCCTTCCCTGTTTTCAGTTACATGTCACCTCTGAGAGCTTCATGACCACCATCTTCCACAAGTGTTTAACAGACAGAAAAATGGATTCAAGGAATCTCACCACGGAGCCTGCAACCCAACATAAAATAGTCTGAAATAAAAATAACAACTACAATACACTATAGAGAGTATTCTGACATACTCTCTATATTAAATTATCTGGTTGGCAATCCTGCTTCAGCTAAAGTGTCCTCCTCTGTTCTATAGAATTCTATACAGAGTTCCCTAAGTTCTACAGGAGGTGACTTTTGCCCTTGTCCTGAGGAATAAGCTAATGGTGTTTTAACATATATTTGAAATAAAAACTTGTCATGCAAAACCAAAAACAAAATGACAATGACAATGACAAAATAACAGCTCCAAGACTTAGGAATAATTAACTTTATCTTACTAAGGACAATGCTGAGGACCTCAAAAGTTAGTCTGTCTGAAGTCACACGGTTACTAAGTGGCAGAGCACAGATGAGAGCCAAACACTAGACCCCATCCCCTTGGCTTTTCCCATTAAGCCCTATGGCCTCTTCCTAAAAGATGTGTACACATCGAATTCCAAACCAGAGAACTTTCATCGTCATTAAGACACCAAAAGTGCAGGATTTATTTTTATTATAGCAGCCGCAGCTAATCCATGTGTTTATCTATTCATTAAAATTTAGTAAGCACCTACTGTTTACTCAACATTGTGGCAAACGCTTGGAAAGTGCTCCAAGAGATAAATGTGTGTTTCTGTGTCACCAAGGTTAGCTCATTGATTATTTATTAGAATTCATTGACAAGTATGGTTATGTTTATCTCAACAGAGCAATTTTTCCATAAAAAGAATAATTGCTATGGATATCTGAAATTAACAAAAACCAGCACTTTTTTTTTGAGAATTTACTATTGTCTAGGCATTGTTCTGAGCGCTTTACATGTATTAACACATTTAATAACTCCATAAATTTGGTGACTTTTATTAATCCCACTTTACAAATAAGGAAACCGAGGTTCAGATCAGTATGTTATCCAAATTCAGACAACTAAGAAATGGCAAAGACAAGATTGAAGCCCAGACAGAGTGAATATAGAGTTGAACTAGTATTTATACAATCTCTCAATTTAATGTATTGAACACTTACTCTCAGGTCACTAAGATGAACAGTGACTCCTGTCCTCCAGAATTAGTGGAAAAAAGCAAACAAGTAAGAAGGTAGCACAATACAGAGTGATAGGTGGGATGATAGGACTATGTGCAGGGAGCTGTAGGAGCACAGGGAAGGGGTTCCCAATAATATTTGTAATAGCCCACCTGCTGTCCTCATATGGACATAGCCCAGGCTTCTCCTGCTAGGTGCTAGGACTCATTCAGTGCCCAGAGACCGTGGCCTTCCTATCTCTCAGAGATGCACCAAAGCTTACAAGACCTCATGTAAATCTCGTCCTGATTGTTCCCCTATTCTCTAAGACAGAACAAGGAAAAGTTTCCCTCTCTTTGTACCTTCAGTACCCTGATCAGTGATCATATGACAATTTGGGATCCTAGTAAAGCAAAAGGACAGAGCCCCATTACTACACTATGTGAGTGTGCTCTCAGCCTTTTATAGTAGACATACAGGTTGTTTTCAGTCTTATGCAATTATAAATAATGTTGGCATGAACATTTTTATAGTTGCATTGTTGTACACTCTATTTCCCAGAACAAGGATTCATTCAAAGAGTGTATCCCCTTTTTGAACTCTTAATCCACATGGCAAAAAAAAACAAAAAGTGGTGACTTCCAAAAAGTGGTAACGAATTATCTCATTGATAATATTTGCGAATGCTTATTCAGTCACACTTTCCTTAATGTTATTATACTTTTTTAAACTTCATTATTTTGTTAGAAAAAAAAGGTAAGGTATTTTCATTTTCATTTTTGGAATACCAGTGAGGTTGAATATGTTTGATAAGTGTATTAATCATCTGTATTAATTGAGCTCGTGCATGTAAACCTAGTAGGTCCTCAATAAAGAGAGATTTGGGGGTTTTAGTAATGAGTTTGAACAAAATTTTATGGTTTCTGGCTATGTATATTTCTTCTTATAATTTTAAACTCATTGATTTTTCCCATTTCTCCATTGAAGTTTCAGTGGTTTCTTTTTAGTGAGTTGTATAAGTTTATTTATATATGAACCCTTTTTAAAAAAGAAATATTCATGTTTTAAATTTTTTTTTTCAACGTTTATTTATTTTTGGGACAGAGAGAGACAGAGCATGAACGGGGGAGGGGCAGAGAGAGAGGGAGACACAGAATCGGAAACAGGCTCCAGGCTCTGAGCCATCAGCCCAGAGCCTGACGCGGGGCTCGAACTCACGGACCGCGAGATCGTGACCTGGCTGAAGTCGGATGCTTAACCGACTGCGCCACCCAGGCGCCCCTAAATATTCATGTTTTAAAGGATTGTTGTGACCATGGAGTAATGGCATATAAAGTCATTATGCTTTAGAGCTATAACTCCATGTTTTACTTTCACTAATGAGGAAATCGAAACTTAAAATTCAGTATGTCTTTTTTCTTTTTTTAGATAAAATTTATATACAGTGAAATGCACAAATCTTAACTGTATCATTTGATGAATTTTGACTAATGCATATATCTATGTAACATAAACCCTTATTAAAATACAAAATATTGTCATCACTCTAGAAAGTTATCTTATGCCCTTTCCCAGTCTGCCTTTACCCCAACTCACCCTCTGCCTCAGAGAAGACCTCTCTTCTGGTTTTTTCCATCTTAGATTAATTTTATTGGTTCCAGGGCTTGACATAAACAGGATCATACAATATATGCTTTTTAAAGGTCTGGTTTCTTTCACTTAGTATAATGCTTTTGAGATTCATCCATGTTGTTACTTGTATCAATAGTTTGTTCTTCTTCAACAAAGGATGTTGGGAAAACTGGACAGCTACATGCAAAAGAATAAAACTGGACCACTTTCTAACACCATACACAAAAATAAACTAAAAAATGGACTAAGGACCTAAATGTGAGACCTGAAACCATAAAAATCCTAGAAAAGAAGTGAAGCAGTAATTTCAGCTGTAGGAATATTTTTCTAGATATGTCTCCTGAGGCAAGGGAAACAAAAGAAAAAATAAACTATTGGAATTATATCAAAATAAAAATCTTCTACACAGTGAAGGAAATAACCAGAAAAACTAAAAGACAATCTACTAAATGAGAGAAGATATTTACAAATTATATATCCAATAAAGGGTTAGTATCCAAAATACATAAAGAACTTATACAACTCAACATAAACAAACAAACAAACAAACCAATTAAAAATGGGCAAAAGACATGAATAGGTATTTCTTCAAAGAAGACATATAGATAGCCAACAGACACTTGAAAAGATGCTCAACATCACTAAGCATCAGGGAAATGCAAATCAAGACCACAGTGAGATGCCACCTCACACCTGTCAGAATAGCTAAAATTGAAAACACAAGAAAGGACAAGTGTTGGTGAGAATGTGGAGAAAAAGGAGCCCTGTGCACTGTTAATGGGAATGCAAACTGGTGCAGCCACTGTGGAAACCGTATGGAGGTTCCTCAAAAAATTAAAAATAGAATTACCATATGATCCAGTAATTCTGCTACTATTTACCCAAAGAATATGAAAACATGAATTCAAAAAGATATATGCACCTCTGTGTTATTGCAGCACTGTTTACAATAGCCAAAGTACAGAAGCAACCCAAGTGTCCATCGACAGATAAATGGATAAAAATGTGGCATATATATATCCTGGAATATTACTCAGCCATTAAAAAAAAATGAAATCTTGCCATTTGCAGCAACATGGATGGATCGAGAGAATGTAATGCTAAGTGAAATCAGTCAGAGAAAGACAAATATCATGTGATTTCACTCATGTGGAATTTAAGAAACAAAACAGAGAGACAAACCAAAAAACAGACTCTTATAAGTATAAAGAACAAATTGTTGGTTACCAGAGAGGATGTGGGTGAGGGGATGGGTGAAATAGGAGATGGGGATTAAGACCACACTTACCATGATGAGGACTGAGTAAAGTATAGAATTGTTGAATCACTATATAGTACACCTGAAATTAATATAACACTGTATGTGGACTATACTGGAATTAAAGTTTTTCATTTCATTTCATTTCATTTCATTTCATTTCATTTCATTTCATTTCAGGAGTGCCTGGGTGGCTCAGTCAGTTAACCATCCAACTTCAGCTCAGGTCATGATCTTGTGGTTTGTGGGTATAAGCCCCACGTCGGCTCTGTGCTGACAGCTCAGAGCCTAGAGCCTGCCTCAGATTCTGTCTCTGTCTCCCCAGCTCATGCTCACGCTCTCTCTCCCTCTCAAAAATAAAATAAACATTAAAAAAAATATTTAAAAAATAGTTTGTTCCTGGGGCACCTGGGTAGCTCAATTGGTTAGGTGTCCAACTCTTGATTTTGGCTTGGGTTGTGATCTCATGTTTGGTGGGATCGAGCCCCGTGTCAGGCTCTGCTCTGGAGGTATGGAGCTTGCTTGGGATTCTCTCTCTCTCTCTCTCTCTCTCTCTCTCTCTCTGCCCCTCCCCTGCTTGTATGTGTATGTGCACGCTCTCTCTCTTTCTCTCTCTCAAAATAAATAAATAAACATTAAAAAAATAGTTTGTTCGTTTTTATTTCTGACTATCCACTCAACTGTTGATGGATATGTGAGCTTCTTCCAGTTTTTTACTATTATGAATGAAGATGTGATGCATATTCCTGTACAAGTAATTTTGTGAACAAATGCTTTATTTCCTCTTGGGTACCATACCTAGGATGGAATTGCTGAATCATAGGGTTAGGTGTATGTGTATTTTAAAAAGTAACTGCCAGATCTTTTTCCATAGTGGTTATATCCCTCTCCCTTTTTTAACAACACAGGAAAATGTTCACAACATATTATTAAGTTATTAAAAATGGTAATATAACTCTCTCATTATCATATATGTTTATAAGAAAAATGGAGATCAATCTTACAAATGTTAATAGAGACAACATTTGCATGATGGTTTTCAAGGGATTTTCACTTCTTTTATTTTTCTGCTTTTTTTTCTAATTTGCAGCACATGTATGTATTACGTTAAGACAATATTAATTTGTTTTTTTAAAAAAAGGAAAAAAGAAATATCCATAAACCACCTAATCAAAATATTCTCCCCTATTCATAAAGGTCAAGAGATACAGAGAATTAATCATGCACCCAGTTGCCTAGAGGAGAAAATAATCTATCTGTGGCAGTCTGAAAAAGCAAGAAGTTCTACGGTAAGGTCCACCCATAAATCCCAAAACTATTGTGCACGTTTTTTCTTGAATCCTTGAGTTTGTGGTTAAGCAGAAGGACTTCCCTTCTCCTGCCCTTATTTATTTTCCGTGTTTGCAGAGCACTTTGTAACATAACCTTGTTACATCAGCATTGTGTTCCAGAGCTTTTTGCCTAGACCATAGGCACTAGGCCCTGTGTCCTATTACTCTGAGGCAAGAATATAACAGGTGTTCAATGTGTTTGTGGAAAGACTAGCACCACATGGAACGTGTATTTGACATGGTGGCCATGTCTAAAACACAGTCGTGCCATTAATACCAATGATGGGGAAATTTAAGATATCCCGAGATATTTTGCAAAGCATGAAAAAAATCCTCAATTACACATTGCATTGGAATACAACTCCCACCACAGGCACACAGGAGCTATTTAAACTTGAGCAACTACTTGAAAGCCATTTTCATTGTGATTCTCCTTTATCTTCAATCAGAAACTCAGATTACAAGAGGTAACTTTTCCCTCAATCAGCAGAATCAAAAAACTTCAAGTAGAATATGTAGCATTTATCAAATAAAAAGAACTCCCACTTCTAGAATGTTTACTTTATATGTGAGGTCTTTAGAGGGGAGTTTATGCATAACATCTTATTTATTTTATTTAATTCCCATATAGTTAACATACAGCGTTATATTAATTTCAGGTGTACATTATAATGATTCAACAATTCTATACTGTATTCAGTGCTCATAAGTATACTCTTAATCCCCTTCACCTAATATCTCATTTATTCTTTTTTTTTTTTTTTTTTTTTTAAATGAGCTACTTCTTTTATGGGCAGCTCTCTTATTTATTTATTTATTTTTTTTTTTTTTTTAATTTTTTTTTCAACTTTTTTTTTTTTTTTTTTTTTTTTTTTTGGGACAGAGAGAGACAGAGCATGAACGGGGGAGGGGCAGAGAGAGAGGGAGACACAGAATCGGAAACAGGCTCCAGGCTCTGGGCCATCAGCCCAGAGCCCGACGCGGGGCTCGAACTCACGGACCGCGAGATCGTGACCTGGCTGAAGTCGGACGCTTAACCGACTGCGCCACCCAGGCGCCCCTATATCTCATTTATTCTTAACAAAAACTGCGGAGTAGAGGACAAAGCCATCACATGGTATAGTCATTTGCCCCAGTCCACATACCCAGTAAGAGGCAGAATTAGGATCTGAATTCAGGTCTATAAAGGCAAATTTCACAAGATAGATGCAGCTGAGACAAGTTCCAATCTGTATGATGTTGGAACCAAAGCTCCTAAAAAAGCTTCGGTTGCAAACTGCGGAAGAAACATCCTTTGGGGATGACCTGGAATGAAACATCAACTAATCTAGCTCACAAAGATGTTCAACCTGCCAATCTGTCTCAGTGGAAGTGTGAGCTGAGGCAAGGAAGCCATTTGTCCCTCAGAGCAGGCTAGACACTTTTTCTGAGGCATCCCTTGGGTGGAATGTCTGTGGCCCACGTGCAGGGATTCCAAGGTTTACTTCTACTTCTAAGTGGAATGCTGTAAAATCAGAAAATCATTAAATAGAATGTGGCAATAAGAATGCTGACTCTAAAAAAGCAAAATAAAAAAGAATATTGACTCTGGAGCCAGAATTCTAGATTTGCTTCTCACTAACAAGATGTCCCAGGACAAATTGTGTAACCTCTCCGTGGCTTAGTTTCTTCATTAATAAAGATGGGAATAATAACTTCAGCTACTTCATACAGTTGCCTAGTGAAGTTTAAGGGAGTAAATTCATGTGAGTGAGTGAAACCATGCTTAAAACCCTGCCTAACACATAGAAGCACTGTCAACTGAGGTCAGCTGCAGTTGTTATCACTGTATTTCTGTAGTACATGTGTCATTCACATGTTCAGAACAGAGTGATTCATTCAGGATAATTAAGGAAGAATCTGCTTGAATTGGTTAAAAACATAGATTAAAAATATTTATGATCCTGTATGTTACTTTCAAAAAGATATAGGTATTTAATTTCTTTTTTCTTTTTTTTTTTTTTTTTTAATGATTTGAAAGAGAGAGAGAGCATGAGCAGGGGAGGAGCAGAGAGAGAGGGAGACATAGAATTTGAAGCAGGCTCAAGGCTCTAAGCTGTCAGCACAGAGCCCGATGTGGGGCTCGAACTCATGAACTGTGAGATCATGACCTGAGCCGAAGTCAGACGCTTAACCAACTGAGCCACCCAGGCACCCCAATATAGGTATTTAATTTCTTAAGTTTACTTTTCATTTTTGAGAGAGAGAAAGAGAGAGACTGCTGTGAGGTGGGGGAGGGACAGAGAGAGAGGGAGAGAGAGAATCCTAAGCAGGCTCTGTACTGTCAGCACAGAGCTGGGCTCGAACTAACAAACTATGAGATCATGACCTGAGCAGAAATCAAGAGTCAGACACTTAACCGACTGAGCCACCCAGGCACCCCAAAAAGATATAGGTATGTATGTATGTATGTATGTATGTATGTATGTATGTATGTATTTTTGAGAGAGAGAGACAGAGTGGGAGTGGGAGAGGGGCAGAAAGAGAAGGAGACACAATCTGAAGCAGGCTCCAGGCTCTGAGCTGTCAGTATAGAGCCCGATGTGGGGCTCCAGCCCACAAACTCTGAGATCATAACCTGAACTGAAATCAGACACCTAACCAACTGAGCCATCCAGGCACCCCAAAAAGATATAGGTATTTAAATTAAAGTAACTACAGTAACTAAAATGTGTTAATGCAGAAAGCTTCATAGAGACCTACTTCAAAAAATAGATAATAGTTTGCTTATAAATGAATATGTCCTTTGAAGTCTTCTATTCAATAGCATAAGTATTCCATTACATCACTGTATTTGCTTGGCTACCAATCACTTTCCCTATGAAAAGCAATTTTATAGATTAAAAAAGCATTGAAGCATCTCTCAGGTAATTGATGCCAATCTCACTCTTACCAGGAAACTCAAAACACTCAGCACTTGAGGCCACATGGATTCCATGAGAAAACTTACATTCTAATTTCAGTCCGGTCCATCTTTGGAAAGTGCTTCCTTGGGTTGGGCTGAACTCTTCCTCCTTAGAATGTTCACTCTATGTCACTTCTTCTTGGAGGTACACTGAATGAATCTCATTTCTCTTTTGATGTAGCATTTTGAGAATTTGAAGACAGCTGCTGTATCTTTCTCTGAATTCTTCTGCCTGAAAGAATATCCTCAGTTCTTTGTACTGTTTTTCATTGACATGATGTCAAATGCATTATCCACCTTGGTTGATTCCTTCTGGACTTCCTCTTTTTTGACCTTTTTCCTTTCATGTTGGGATTACCAAAACTGAGCATGACCCTCTAGGTATAATATGATCAGAGTAGAGTAATAAGTAAGATACTGCCTTGCTTGTTCTGGACCCAAGATTAATCTTGATGTTATAGTGCACATTGACTCTCTTGACTTATACCAAGATTAGCATTCCCTCCCCCCTTTTTAGGAAGAAGGGGAGGGAGATGAGAAGGGAGCTGCATTAGTCAGGGTTCTCTAGGGGAAAATATAAGATAGATAGATAGATAGATAGATAGATAGATAGATAGATAGATAGATTTATTATAAAGAATTAGCTCATGCTATTATAGAGACTGAGAAAACCAGATTCAAGAGAGCTAATGGTAAAGTCCAGTGCAAGTCCAAAAGCCTAGGAACCAGGAGAGGCATTGGTGTAGGTTACTGTCTGAGTCTGAGTCCAAAGGCAGGAGACTGATATCCCAGCTCAAAGACAGTCAAGTGGAGAAAGAAAGTTCTTTCTTATTCCGCATTTTATTCTCTTCAGGCCTTCAACAGATTAAATGAGGCCCACATTGAGGAGGGCAACCAGCTATACTTAGTCTCTGATTCAAATGTTAATCTCAACCAGAAGCACCCTCACAGACACACCTAGAAATAATGTTTAACCAAATATCTGGCTGTCCTGTGGCCTAGTCAAGTTGACATAAAATTAATCATCACAGAGAGTGCTAGGTGCTACCTCAGCCATATCTTTCCCACCTTCTACCTTCAGTATTTTTCCCCCAGCACTTTACATCTATCCCTATTATATTTCTTTTGATATTTTCTCCATAATCTCAGATTTGGGGAATCTCAGATGCTGATTCCCTTATCATTTTATTGGATACCACTTCCAAATTGCTATGTATAATAGTACACAGCAAGTCTTCTTCTAATATAAAATACTAAACTGGAAACTACCAAGAAAAGCATCATATGGAGTTCTAAGTTTCTGTCCATCCACTAATCACTGAGTGTTGTCATTGATGAGTTACTATCTAGTTTAATGGTAACATCTGTTGCCGTCATCTTCATAAATTATGAAGTTGAAGATGAAATTATGCCTATCCCTCCTTCTACCTGTAGGAGTCTATAGGCTTCAGGGAAGTATAGATACCTCCCTTGTTAACCAGTTTTGGAAAAAAAGTTCAGCACATCCAGGTCTCAGTGAACCCATTCTGGGCCCTAAGGTTCATAGTCTCTTTCATGAACTGTATGAGACTTTTCCCTAGGAGCAAACTTTTAAGATTATAATTAATAACATTTGCCCTCTTTTCCATAAATATGTGCCCACTTCTTAATTGTATGTGGATTAGTTAATTCATAATTTGTCCCCCTACAACTAAATCACACAATATAGTAGAACCTTGATCATTGATCAAAGGATAACATAGCTTCATGTCTTTGGACTTCTCTATCCACAGTTTCAGACTTGAAACTTCTTAGGTACTGAATCGATCATCTAATATATTTGATATCACTCCCAAATGAAAAAAAAAAGTGAGGAGGAAGAAAAAAATGTTTCATATGCCTGAAGGCAAATAAATAAATAATCTAGATTTTCTTCTTGGGCAAGGTCTGTATAGTTCAGGAAGCTTCATCTAAGATGGAGTTCAAAACACTTGTCTGGGGGTATTTTAAGTTTGCCCCTCCTGCTCTGTGATCCCATCATAATAGACTTAAGCCTCACTAATATTCGTATGTTTTAATCGGATTTTTCAAGATAGTAAGTTTTGAAAGATATACTGCATCGATAAATTAGGAAACCAAGTTTCACAAACACATAAAATTTCTTCCATCAGGAGGTTTCTGAAACTGTTACAAATAAAAAATGCAGAGCAAGAAGGAGCTCCAAAATATGGCTGTAACCACAGATTTATGTGCAAAAGCAACTCGTCTTTGGGGACCTGCTGGCCAGCTCACTTGTTTGTAATTCTCTTCTTGTTTTGGGACTGATCCCAAGACTCCCTAACTTTCCTGTCTTTGCTTGGTTAAAGGTTCTTGGCACACTAGCCCATTTCCTTCATTTCCTACTTGGTTGATTCTCTAGCCGGTGACATACACTTCCCTAAATTTAAATTTAATTTAAACTGGCTTTTCTCCTCTAACCTTTGGTAGCCATCTTCCACCTTGAGGGAAGCATTTCCTCTCCTGGTTCAGAACTCCCAATAATGTTCCCTCCCAGCAAATGAATGTCAACAATGACTATCCTACTGCCCCCTGCTGATAGCTCCCATACTTATTAATCCACCCCACCTTTTAAGCCCTCATTCTACAAACAAATGAACAGAAGTCAAGTCAGTTTAAATAAAAATGAGAATTATGGTAAAATTCAGCCTCAGTCTGATCCCAGCCTATTGAATCTATCAGGATGTGCTACAACAGAACTGACTGGGTGATGATTTAGAATAACCATGTTGACTAAATGTCAGGACTCTGGAATGAATCCCAGTTCTGCTCTCTGAGTCCTTGGCAAGCCATTTCTCCTCTCCAAGCCTCAGTTTTATAATCTGTATAAAAAGATGGTTTGAACAGAAGGTCCCCAAGGTCCCCTTTAGCTCTCAAGTTCTGTGGATCTATGGATCTATTGTGAAGTTACCCATTATTAACTCATAACATTTGTGTGTTATAGCCTGACCCAGCTATTAGCAGTATAATCACAACTTTGGAGGCAATGAAACAATGACAGTTCTTAAAGAAATCAAACCAACTTTCCTTTTTCCTACTCTCTACCTTTCCTGTTTGTTATTCCAGCTCCCCAAATCATTATGTATTATGGTGAAGGAGGTGCTCCTTTCTAGCCTGAATGGCAGTGAGGAGTACTGAAAATGTCATGACAACGCCTGTCCTCAATTGATCCAGCCCAAATTTGCAGATGCAAGAGCTTTAGATAGTCATCCCAACTTCTGGGTGCTTGTCCAAACCAAACCTCTGAGTCCTTGGACTTGGGCCTTTCTTTTAAGCAGAATTAAATAGAAGCTTGCACTTTCATTCTGTCTCAAAAGATCTTGGAAACTTTGGGGTAAAGCTAACCCATAAATGCAAATAGACATACTCTCATACACAATACACACTTGTACAGATGTCCATATATGTCTCAGTGACTCTAGGAACTGCGTTGTGGGATCCTGTACTCTTCTAAAACATCAGGAGGAGGCCATTTTTCTAGAATATGAGAATGTTAATTTAAAAGCAGCTAAAAGGATGAGGTCTCCAGGAGGCTGCTATTTCCAGTGATGGCTTTGGCTAGAGTGACCCACTGCATGGTTTTGCCCATTATCTGATCATAAAGAGTTGTCTTTATTTACATGCTGTGTCTGAATAGTGGAGACAGTTTGGCAGAGTTTTGGAGAAGGAATCTGACTGCCACATACCTTTAAATGCTAACCACTTTAAACAAGTTTTCTCTGTATAACATGATATATTTATGAGACAGTAAAGGGGTAGAGGTCCAAGGAAATGGAAATAAGGAGAGGATTAAACAAGAGAATAGTAAGTAGCTCTGGCCTTGATGAGACTAAAAATGTTTCAAATTCTCAATTCTATTGTGCTCTGAATCCACCAGTTCATTTTCTAAAAGTTTCCATTCAGTATATTTCAGGGTATGATATAATCCAAAGTCTAAACAATATGTTGATTCTATCTCTATTTACACATTCATTCATTCAATAAATATGCTTATTGACAGTGAATTCTGTACAAGGCATTAGATTAAAGCATTATGAAAAGGTTATATGAAGCATAGCTGTCCTTTACGATCTAATTGTCTTATGGGGAGACAAAATAGATACGCATATGACTATAATTCATCACTCTGCGTTGATTATTAAAGAATTAATTACAGAAGCATTTAAAAGTACACATTAGGACATAAAGGAATGGAATCCCAGGAAGAGAGAGCAGTTTGAGCATAGATATGGAGGCAAAAAGTACAAAGCTATTTTAGGGCATGACTGAGTCAGTGTGGTTGGACGTTAGAGGAAGGGAGGGGGGAGTCTTGGAAAGATGTGAGTAGGCTGGGGCAGGTTATGAATGACTTTAAATCTCACACTGACAAGTCTGGCTTTCATTTACTAGAAATGGGAAGTCAGTGATGATTGGGAGCAGAGAATGATATGAGCAGAGTGTTGCTTTCAGAACGCTGTTCTAAAAGTTGGGTGCAGGACTGATTGGAGTCAAGAGAGCTTGGGACCATGATGCTCAGTTACAAGGCTCTTTCAGTCAACTCAATGCAAGATTAAATAATGACTTCATCTCAGGTAGAGATTAGAAGGTAAAAAAAATTAATAACTACAAGAACAAATGTGGAAGAACTAAACTCCATATATGTGGAATAAGAAAAAAAGGAGTTATAGAAGACTCTGGAATTTTAAAATGGAATGACAGAAACAATGGCTCCACTGAGGGACAACCAGTATGTGAGGAATGATATCAACTCAATTTTAAATACTTAAAGAGTTAGAAAATATTTCACACTCTGCCTGTGAGAAATCTGCCTTTTCAAACTTAGACTTGAGTTATGATACCTTCTCATTATTTATAAATTCATTTTAAATTACAAACAAGAAAGAAAACATGTCATGTTTTCTTTGTCTAATCACCAATAAAACTGATTATTCAACATCAAATTTACTTCTGTTGCCTTCTCCACATTGCTGACAGTAATCAAAACAGAGCACAGAATGGGTCGATGAAGCATATTTTGTGCTTCACAAGACTGCAGGTAATAGCTTGAGAATAACAAACAATTGGAGGAAATGCACCCAGTCTGGATTGAGAAGTTATTAGCATCAAGCCCAGAAGAAGGACTGTTATCAATGACCATGGGCATACAGGACTCCCCAAGGAAATGGTGTGTTCCCTTAATAGCTCACACGTTATCCAGGTTAGTTTGATCAAGTAGAGCAGAGCTACCAGAGATACAAATTATTGAGACGGTGGCAAAACACAGCTTCTTG
This sequence comes from Puma concolor, assembly GCF_028749965.1. Classification (NCBI taxonomy): domain Eukaryota; kingdom Metazoa; phylum Chordata; class Mammalia; order Carnivora; family Felidae; genus Puma; species Puma concolor. The sequence goes on from NC_141679.1 coordinate 68,619,346, forward strand.
GGAAAAGAAAATGTGAGGTGCAAAAGAGATTAAAGGTTAACTTTTTCAACAGAAATAAGGAGGGGGGCTTGCCTCTTGAAATACGTTTGCTTACATTCTTATTCCATGCCAATGCCCAGTTTCCTAAAGATGAGAAATGGAGGGGGGGTGGGTAGGTAAAACCCTGTCTCCGCTCTCTCACTTTGCCCTGTGGTAGTCTTTGGGGCAGAGTTTGTAACCCAAATGTCTGCTGGGACGGAAGGGTGTTAGAACAAACCCAGGGAAGATGAGAGCTCCTCCTCACTTTCTGACTACCCTTTAGCATATAGGGCTGCCAGGGTCAGAAGCAAACATTTCATCTCCTCTTTGGAGCCAGCTATAGAAAAGAGTCTTCACACGGGCAAACTGCAGCTCAAGCACACAGCTCTGGTTTGGCTTCAATGAAGTCACTTGTCCCATATCCTCTGATCGCAACCCATTGTGGGGAAAACATCAGAGCTCTTCACTCAAATGCTGTCAGCCAGTGACAATTCCAAAATAACCAGGAGGGTAACCCAGAGGATAAGAGGAACCCACACTTTTCATGGCTTTCCAACAACATACAGGAAGGTGTTCCTGCAGCTTCGGTGGGTGATGCATTTAAGCAAAGACTTGAGCCGCCACAAATTAATTAATATTCATGATTATTACCATTAACATCATAATTGGAGAACTGGACACTCATTCCACTCATTCAATGCTGATAAGAACACTGGTAACTACATATATATATATATATATATATATATATATATATATATATATATACATAATTTAATGCTTATTTATTTTTGAGAGAGAGACAGAGCATGAGTGGCGTGGGGCAGAGAGAGAGGGAGACACAGAATCTGAAGCAGGCTCCAGGCTCCGAGCTATCAGCACAGAGCCCAGTGTGGGGCGTGAGATCATGACCTCAGCTGAAGTCAGATGCTCCACCAACTGAGCCACCCAGGTACCCCTGGTAACTAATTACATGAATCACAACTCATACTTGCATCCCGTTGATGCAACTTCCATAGTGTACTTCCACAGTCATTGCCAGCATGTACTAACCAACCAACGTCTGAGTTCTCTATTGATGTCTGCATTTACAGAGGAGGCTCACAGAGGTTAGATGATTGGCTCAAGGTCTCAAAGCTCATAAGAGGCAGAACTAGGACTTTAACCTGAATCTTCTGATTCTGAATCCCTTGGATTTTTCTCACTGTCCCACACAGTAATTAGAGGTCATGTGCATAAATTGGTACATGCACCAAATCTAAAATCCCACATAATCTCTAATTGTCCCAAATACATACTCAGCACTGGGCCAGTTCCACTGGGGGAAAAAAATCAGTGAGGCTGTTTCTCTGACATGGTGTAGTCAAAATACCCAGTTGACCTGCTAAGTTTTTCCATCTTGAGTGGATTTCTTGGCAGTGAGTCATCTATTTATTCATTTCATACAAAACCAATATTTACTGAGTGTGTACTATGTTCTAGACATAATGGTGAAACTTTCACATATTGTTTTCCTCTCTGTAACTTAGAGTAAATAACTCATCCAAGTCGTAGGTGTAATGCGCTTCTTTTTGCATTTATTTCCTACTGTGCTGCATCCATTTTTGGACTAGTGAAACTCTCCTCATTTCTGCTCAGAAGAAAAAAAAATGACAAGCTATTTCTGTCTGAGCACCATCTCCCCACTTTTCAGATATTTTCAACCTCCATGCCCCATTTATTCATGTTCTTTGGGGGGGGAAAAGAATTCACTCTCTGCAGTTTCCCCTATTAATTGCTCCTACAAGGAACTGATTTGTGGGTACAAAGCCCTCTGTTGGTGTTTGCGAATGGTGCTCCACAGTGGGAAATGGAAATGGAAACAGGCTAATCAATAACCGTCCTGGAGCCCTTGCTTTAAGGCTGCCCTCAAAGGTGGGCTATGGATTTCCTGCACACCTAATGAGCAGTGCTTCTGCTGGCATGGAACCCTGTGGAAAGAGGAATAAATATTTGTCTTTTGACATGGCACAAGAACCAAAAGACACTGCCACCAGATCAATAATGAAATAGCACTGGGGATGTGTTGAGTGAAGGAGGCAGGTTGGACACAGGTGGGAACATCAACTTCCTTGAAGCCAGAAGATCTGGGTTCCAGCCCTGGCTCTGTCCCTTAGCGGTCAAGTAACCATGGAAGAGTTACTTAACCTGTCTGAGCCTTAGTTTTCTCCTCTATAAAATGGGGATAGTGGTAGTGCCCATGCGATGTAGACATTACATGAAATAGTCAAAATTCTTTGTATTCTAGGAAGTGCTAAGGAGAAGCCTTTAAGATAGGCTGAAGTTAGACCCCAGTTTTCACTCCCACTGTCCCCCTTGCCTGTGGACTAGGAGTTTGGCAAGGGCAGGACCATGTCCTATGTGACGCGTTCCCTGCCCCTCAGCACAGCGACTGGCACACCGCAAGTGAAGAACAGGCTTCTGCTGAATAGTAGTGTGCACCTTCCCTTTCTCTTTCCTCTACTTGCTTGCCACTTCACCTCCTCTTAATTATCCTCGGCACTCACGGTCGCTTTATTGGGAAGCAGCAGGGAGGGCTGCTTTATTATACCCCCTCCTCTGCTTTGCATTTTCTCTAGGCTGACCAGAGTGCCATCTTGAGCTAGTTGGTTAAGGCCACTGAGTACGGTACGTTGACTACCAACCAGGCTGCTAAATTCCAGTCCTCTGGCTTAAAGGTGGCTATTGCAATTCTTTAAAAAAGCGAATAATCCTGACCAAAAGAGAGCAAAAAGGTTTAGCCTGGCTGAATTTCGAGCCAACTGTAAGCTAGGAAAAGAAGGAACAAGAAGACTCACCACAAGACTATATCAATAGCCCCAGTGTGAGAAGGCTCACAGAGGCTGGCCTAAAGCTCGGAGCTGCCACAGCGGTGAAACTGTTTCTAATTTTAGAAATATTAAATAACGGATAATGACACGACCTTGTTAAAGAACCACGTTGGGGGAAAAAAAAAAGGGACACTGTTAAAAATAGCATGCGATCTCCGAGCTGAAGTTTCCAGGCAAAATACGGGTTCACATCCGTGATGTAGACTCCAAATGCCGAGCACCCCACATTGCTGCCAGAAGTGTCAAGTCCAAGGCTCATGTGTGTTCTGGAAGACAGCCACTTTACATACCCAGCAGGGCGCCTCTTAGCACCCTTAAGGTGTGAGAGAAGATTCAAGCACTGAGAAAACGGAGGGAAATAGGACAGAGTCCTTGTTCTTCCAGTCTAGTCGCCAGCCTAGTGGCAACTCTAAAACATCATAATTGTACTGTGTGAAGCTGTACTGCAGCACACAAAACCTCATCCGGGCAAAGCAGCCCCGCGTATTGCCTGGGAATGTCTGAAATGTCGCTGCTGGCATCATATCAAACAGGAATCTGAAATGCAAAACCTAAATAAAGCCAGCAAGCCCCACTCTGGGAGGACAGAGAAATGGAAGATGTGGACAGAACCCCAGACAGCGTCCCCGTCCCGCTCAACCCTGCAGATAGGCACCTCTAAGGCTTGGCTACCTCGAGGATCATTAAATGCTTTTAGCAAAGCTGTCTCCTAGGAGTAACCAGCTTTGAAAGCCAAATTGAAAAAGGTCCATCTGATCATGTAATTGGAGAGAAAGTAGGATCCGTGCCATGATAACACATTAGAGGCATTTGGAGATGAAAGAAAGTAAGAGGTGGTCTAATAATTAGCAGAGGCTTGAGAGTGGGGAGATGTGGTGCTTCTGGAGGCAACGCCGGAATTCATTTAGCGTCAGATGCCACCGGTCCCTCCTGATGTGACTCTAAACCTAGGAAGAATTTGCCGTGCATTGGCTGAATCTCATCTGAATTCCTTCTTATCTACAACACTTCCATCCATACAATTTAGAAAAAATGTTTCTCAGCAGGGGCAATTTGGCCCTCTAGGGGACATTTGGCAATGTCTAGAGACATTTTTGATTGTCACGACTGATGGATTTTTCTCTGGCATCCAATTGGTAAAGGCCAGGGATGCTGCTAATGTCCTATAATGCAAGACACAACAAAGAATTATTCAGCCCAAATGTCAATAGTACTGAGAGTGAGAAACCCTGGTTTAGAATAATGGATATTTTTTTTGTCTTTGAAATGTATGTATATTATTTAATTTTTTCTTTTCTTTTCTTTTATTTATCATTCAATAGAATAGTGGATATTTTCGAACCTTTCCTGCTCTACAGACTTTTTAATTTCATTTAATCTTATTTAATTTTTTATATATACCTTGAAAGGCAACACCCATTTAAAACAAAAAGAAATGGCTTACCTTATCATAATTACAGTCATGAAAAAGTCCCAGCAATTAAGACACTCCAAAGGTGTTCATTCATTTCCATTAGGGAGTCTTAGAGAACAGAGAGCCTGAGGAGGGGGAGGAAAGGATACTACAACTCTGTCAGAGTCAAATAGTCTGAGATTTTATTTTGTTCCTGCATCTGAGGCCACCAAAGAACTCACCAGACACTTCTGGGACCTCACAGCCTGAAACAGTGTCTTAGGAAAGCCAAATGTGAGGGTGCATGATTTCCTATTTGATGGTGGCGGGCAGGACCACACCACTGCCCGAAAAGATCTTCCTAAATGGTAGACTGGATTACGTGATTGTCCTCTTGGAGCCTTCAATGGCTCCCCACTGTACACAGGGCAAAATACTGTGTGGTCCTCCGCAATCTGGCTCCTTCCCACCTCTCCAACTATATCATCTCCTGGATCTTCCCAATTCATCACATCTTTTACCCGTTATACTGAATTGCATGGCTTCTCCAGGATGTAACAGTCCTATCACGCTTCTTTCCTTGTTTTTAACGTTTATTTATTTTTGGGACAGAGAGAGACAGAGCATGAACGGGGGAGGGGCAGAGAGAGAGGAAGACACAGAATCGGAAACAGGCTCCAGGCTCCGAGCCATCAGCCCAGAGCCTGACGCGGGGCTCGAACTCACGGACCGCGAGATCGTGACCTGGCTGAAGTCGGACGCTTAACCGACTGCGCCACCCAGGCGCCCCTCTTTCCTTGTTTTTAAACGTGGGAGCTTTCCTCTGCATCCAAGGTCCTCCACTCTGCCTTTCCCATACTTCCTAGCACTCTCGAAGACTTATCTCAGGCAACAACCGCTTAAGAACCATTTTCTCATCTGATACCTGCCCCAGCCCAACACTCCAGCCTGAGTCTGATGCCCCTCTTGTGAACACCCAGAAGCACCTGTTCCTACCTCCAGTATAATACCTGTCATTCTGCATTTCAACTAATTGCACATTGTCTCTGGACACTTTGAACAGAGACAGTTTCCTGCTCATTTCTCTGTGTACATCAACCCTCTGGCACCTCCCAGACTTAGTGCAGGGCCTGGGCCCCCAATAGGCTTTTCACAACCGTTTGGGAAAGGAATAGAAGAAAACTAAAGAGATAAGAATGGTGACAGAAAGTGAGGAGAAAAGAAAAGGACGGAAGAAAGGTGACAGGGAGGGAGGCAAGTGGAAGGGGTAAGGAAGGAAAAGAAAAGAAGAGGATGGAGGGACGGTGGCAGGGAGAGAGGGAGGAGGGAGGACAAGAAAGAGGACAGAGGAAAGAACACAGACTGGAGGAAGGAAGGGGAAAGAAGGAAGGGGGAGGGGGAGGGGAGAGAGAGGAAGGGGGAAAGGGGAAGGAGAAGAAAGGGAGAGAAGAGCTGTGCCCTTGTCCCTTGCTCAGAAAAGACTTCTCTGATCTCTCAGATCCAAGTTGAATCCCTGCATGAGCTCTTTTTAAGAGCTACATAACTGTCTTTCATAGCGCTTACCACATTTGTAATTTTAGATTTATTTGCATGATTCTTTACTACTAGTTTGTAAGTTCCATGAAGTCAGCATCTGCGTTCTCACACACTGTTGTAGCTTCAGAGCACAGTGTGTCTATGAAAATTATTTGCGAAGTCAGTGAAAAGGAGGGGAGACTGGTTGAGCAGTGCCAGCAGCTAGTTTTATTAATAAAAAAAGAAAAAAGAAAAAAAAAAGTCGGCCAGTCAGCCTCTCTGTTTTTTAGAAATAGGTCTGAGAATTTAGATTTGGGTTTGTTTGGGGTTTTTTTTGTTTTGTTTTTACCTCTACCTAAAACTTCTTCTGCTTCTAGGTAGAACTGTTCTAAAGCATTCAAGACAGTGGCATATATATTCTCACTTTAAAAATCAATCCCAGGAGCAATTTATTACAGGGAAATTTCCTGGACTCCAAGAAGCACCTTGAAGTCAGGAGATGATTAATTTGATATAACTGAAGAGCTGCAAACATCTGCTCCCCGTTGACATCTGCCTCTCATTAAGTTACAGCCCTCCGTCTCCCTCTGCACTGGGGGGCAGGCTTGTGTGTTGATCTGGTAACTCTAATTATATGGTAAGCCTGGTGCTCAAGGCCCTTGTGCCAGCCACCTGGTGAGGGCTCAATAAAAACTTGCTCTATTGCATTGCACTCCAGATCCACCCTCAGCACTTTGTAAGTCCTCCGTCACTCCTAAATAATAGAAATAAAAAACAGTAATGAGGTTGGCGAGCACATTTTCATCTTGTAACCCTGGTTAAGGCTGCGTCTAGATAAACTCAAACCCTTGGTTGATTCAAATAAATTAATTCCATAAAGAAATCTACCCAACCTATTCTTTTGGCATCAGATTTTGTGATCGCTCTTTAACTGATATCTCTTACTTCATTTTCCTTTTCCACTGAGTCAGTAATGAGTGTAATTGTCCTAAAACACATCTCTGATCCTGAGCCACTGTATTCTGAAGCCTCACAGGCTCTGCCTGCCCATGAGCACCTACCGTAACCTTCCTAAACTTGTCCTCTGAGTCCCTCCACTGCCTGCAATGGTCCTAACCTCTGTCCCAGCACTCTCCTTAACAACCTCTTTCATCATCCAGTGTGACTTCTCGCTCTCCCAGTTCTTCTCTTCCACCTTCGCACCTTCGCTTAGTTCACTCCCGTGAAGCCCAGTGCCACATGGCAGCATCCTGATGTGGTGCTGTGTCAAAGGAACATCAACCCAGACCCAAAAATGTAAAATCAATTAAATATTTACAGCGGTCTTTCATGAAAACACCAAAAGGGAGAACATGCTTGTAACACAGAGAAAAAGGCCCTAAAACTTGCCTTTTCCCATTCCTTTCCTTCATTTTTTCCCCACGTGTCAAGGCTGACCTGAAGTCTCTCTCCTCCCAGCTCTAAGCTCCTACTCCAAGGTTTCCTTCAAGCCCATGTTCAGGTTCTTTTGTCTCCCTATCTCACTAAGCTTTTCATACTTGTATCATTTCAGCCTCCAGGCTTCTTTGAATTTTCCCATCAGAGCCCCAGAGCTGACCCAACAAGCAAAAATTTCTTCCTCATTAGACGACAGGGTAAGGGGGAAAGACTGGGGAGGGGGAGATTGGTTTTTGTTTTGTTTTGTTTTGTTTTGTTTTAAGTTTATTTTTACTTATTTTGAGAGATGGAGAGCAAGTGGAGGAGGGGCAGAGAGAGAGATGGGGGGAGACAGAATCCCAAGCAGGCTCCATGCTATCAGCACAGAGCCCAATGCAGGGCTCAGACTCATGAAGTGTGAGATCATGACCTGTGTGAGATCATGACCTGAGCTGAAATCAGAGTCAGATGCTTAACCAACTGAGCCCCCAGGCTCCCCGAGAAAAAGGGTTTTGAATATAGTTTGTCGTATTCCTCTCACACTGACAGTGCACAGAATGCCCTCTGCACATTTCCGTCAATAAACCCCATTCCATCGCCAAAGCACGGAACCAAAGGTCCTTCCTCCTTGAAGTATTCCATGATGCCCCCTTCTAGAACTTTGCACATTCTGTCCTGGCTTTTAGCTTTTAGTGTAAATACATATTTCTGCTTTTGAAAATTGGGACTTCAGGATCATCTGGTGTTTACCCTTTGATACTCCCCTAAATATCACTTCCAGGGAAATGACTTTCCTCACTTTCTTTTCGTCCTTGGTTTGGCCATCTCTTTGAGGCTACAGCAACCAGTACTAACTTGATACGTCGCAATGAAATTCAGTGGATATCTGTGTCCATTCAGGCTGCTATAACAAAATACCATGAACTAGACAGCTCAAAAACAACAAAATTGCTGTTTACCATTCTGAAGGGTGGGAATTCAGAGATCAAGATTCTGGAAGCTTCCCTGTCTGGTGAGAGCTCTCTTCCTCCGTCATAGACAGCTGTCTCTTCATTGTGTCCTCACGCAGCAGCAGAAGGGGCAAACAAGCTCTCCTAGGGTTTCTTACAAGGGCGCTGATCCCATTTGTGAGGGCTCCACATTCGTGAACTAATCACCCTCAAAGTCCCCACATCCAAATTAGCAATGCACTGGGGATTAGGTTTCAACATACAAATTTGCAGAGGACTCAAATATTCAGTCTATAGCAATGGGTTCTTTTAATTTTCTATTATTGTCTCCTCTATTCCAAACACATGTACACCTTGAAAACCGAGAAATCTCTTATTTATCTTATATCTCCAAATCTCCAAATATATCTAATGACATGTTTGCTAGTTTGCACATTCCCCACCGTATCTGGGGGTATGCTTTACTCATCGTAGGTGCTCAAAAAGTATATTTGGGATTGAATTAAGCATCTATGAAACATTCAGCTTGACTGCATTTCCTTTTTTTTTTTTTTTTTTTTTTGGACATAACTTTGTCTGCATTTGTCCAAAAATGTTTTGAGAGTTAAAAAATGGTGGAGGAAAAACAAAGGATTAAAAATAAACTGGCTCGACCAGTTTCTTTCCCTCTGGATACAAAGCCAGCTTGAAGCTTTGTCTGAGAAAATCACACTCTCAGGCAAAAGCTAATAGGCTGAGTGTTGGTCCTTCTTCCACAACCTGCAAGGCTGCAAGACCTTTCATTTCTGTATTAGAATATTCTGTTATACTAGGCTCCTGTGGCTCCTTTGGTTAATGGTGACAGAAAATGTGACTCCAGGGCCACATAACTGTGAATACGACTGGCCTAGGGGCTGGAACAGATTGATACGATTGGCAAACCCCACCCAGGCTGCTCTTTGTAAGAGGGGGAGAAAACACAGTGATTAAACTTAACCACTCTCGTACATTGTGCAATTAATCTCCAGCACCCCTGGACCGCTCTCCAGGCTCCATAACTTACACCCAGCCCACAGAGAGAGACCGGCCCATTGACTATGCTTCCAATGTATATAATGGAGTCTACACACAAAAATTCACTAATTCTTTTGAAATTCAGTCCTTCTCCTCCTCTGGAGTGGGGGCTTGAAGGAATGAGGATATGTTTTCTTTGGCAAAGCTTTTGAGTCAGAAGTTCAAGGTAGAGGTAGCCTGAAGGACACAGAAACTGTTGGTTGCCTATGCGTGCCCTTAGTCCCAGTCCCGGGGATGGGTCATGAACCTATTCCCCTTGACAGTAACTGGTTTAGATGGTGGCATAGATGTAATTCGAGCCAATGAGGTGTGGGAAAAAATCTGCTGGAGGATTTTAGGAAACTTCTCCTTTAAAAAAAAAAAAAAAGACACATAGGAAAAGCCGTTCTCTTTTTTTCCTCTGGACATTGTCATGCCTAGTTGTGATATCTACAACCACAGCAGCCATCTTGCAACCAAGAGAGAATTCAGCCTGAGGACGAGGACAAGGATGGCAGAGGTGAAAGATAAAAAGACCCTGAATTCTTGATACTAGCATTGTGCCGCTGAATAACCAACACTGGAACCCCCTTATCTCCGGATTGCTTGTAATATGAAGTAATACATTTCTTTATTGTGTAAGCCACTTAGAATTCATTTTCTGCTGTTACTTGAGGCCAAAGTAACCTTAATACATTTGGTTTATTGAGTTGGCTGAAACCTTTGAAGCTTCCTTTTTTATGTATAACTCTTACACATGCTGCATGATAACAAACAAGTGGGACCCAGTACCCACTTGTTTTGTCCACCTCTCCCTCATATCCCTCCCGGGCTTATATCCCTGCTGTGGACAGTGTCACTGGCCTTCATCCTCAGTGGGGTGACCTATTGATTTAGTGGGTTAGGTCTACACTGAGCTATTGAATCTATACAGCTTCTTAATTTCATGCCCAAATCATAAACCACTTCTTCCCTCCTCTCGTAGACTTATAAAGAACACTCACTTGCTAAGCCAGCCCCTTGACATCTCTTGCAGGAGAAGCAATCTAGACCATGTGCAGGCAGAGGCAGACTATGTGATCTTTTGCATCTATTCCATGTATTAAGTTCCTGAACACAGCCAGCACTTGATTAGTCTCTTCTTGAATTAAAGGGACAAGTTACTTGACCTCCAAGTGACCTCAAGCTCTAAAGGATCATCCTTCAAACAACTACCTAGGTATTCCTATAGAATGCATCAATTTATTTATTTAATTTGTTCAGCATTTAGTGAGCAGTTTCACTTATTTTGCAATCCGTTGCACTCGTTCTGCTAAGCATGAGAATAGAAAAATGAATAAGCCTTTTATTCATTCAACAAACAAAATGAACATCTACTTAGTGTGGCCAAGCACTAGGGAAAACATTATGATGGAGAAAATCCTGGAACTTGCCCACAGGACTGTCTATGGCAGAGAGAGACATTTAGCATATATTCACCCAAACATTAGGTAAAGGGGAAGAATAGGGCAAGACAACATTCTAGACAAAGGGAACTGCAGGTACAAAGGCACCAAGGCAGAAGAGAGAATGGTGGAATTCAGAAAATCAAAGGCCAGTGTGACTGGAGCACAATGAGCAAGGGGAAACTATTTCAAGATGTGGCTGGAGAGGCAGGATGCAAGGGCTGGGTCACTAAATGCCCTTTATACCATATTAAAGAGTTTGGACCTTTTCTTGAAGGTCCTGATGTGACACTGGAAAATTTTAAGCAGGATAATAAACTGACCATACTTTTGCTGAGGGGGGTCAAGCCTGGGGCCAGAAAGCTGACTAGAAAAATAAACGTGAAATGCAGAATGACTTAACAATTGGTCATGCCAATGGGAATGGCACCCACCATCAAGTGGGTGGCTCAGCAGAAGATAAGGGCCAACATGCTATTAGATGGGGAGGCGAGGAAGAAGGGTGAGAAGGTAGAGGTGATTTCCAGGTTTCAGGTGGCATCAGTTTGAGTAAGAGTGGAATTAGACTGCATTTTGTTAGCAGGACATACTGTGTTTAGGATGGAGTATCCAAATTAGACATTAAGATGTACAAATCTGCGGCTTAAGAGAAAAATCTGGGTGGGAGAAATTAATTTGGGTTCCAGAGCAAATAGGCAGTACAAAGACATGGAATGATGTCACCCAAAGAAAGGACATAAAGTGAATAGAGAGTTCTGGTGGAGATCCCTGAGGACAGTCTATATTTGTGGGGCTTTGGGCAAGAGTACCAATGGAAGTCCCCATGCATATGATTAAATATTTGAAAGCAAAACATCAAATTAATCGGCCATTAAAATGTTTAATCCTCCTACTTTTAATATGTATCTTCATAACAATGCAATTTAAAATATGTAAAGTAATGGTTTTAAATGACTGAAGTTTGGCAAAAACTTAATAAGATGACTGAATTCAATTATTATTTTGATATGTCTGCGTGTTCTGCTGGTGGACCAGCAACATGCAAATGAGGGATTAAAAAAAAGTCATGCACACTTTGTGGGTTATTATGAATTTATCTCAAGGGGGTGCCTGGGTGGCTCCGTTGGTTAAGCATCTGACTCTTGGTTTGGCTCAGGTCATATCTCACAGTTTGTGAGTTCAAGCCCTGCATTGGGCTCTGTGCTGACAGCATGGAGCCTGCTTAGGATTCTCTTTCTCCCTCTCTCTCTGCCCCTCCCTTGCTCATTCTATCTCTCTCAAAATAATAAATAAATAACTTAAAAATGTTTTAATAGAATAAATTTATCCCATGAAATTTATTTTCTTCATTTCAACAAAAGCACTAATTATGTTGTTATAATCAAGGTTCTCATATAATTCATGTTCTTCTCACAGTAGTACCAAAATATAAAACTGAGGCAGTACCATTTGAAAATGTCAAAAAACAGTGTAAGACACTTCAATTCAGAAATGAACAATTCATTTTATATATCATGTCCAAACATTGTAATATACAGAATATATAGAAAATACTACAAAATATTTTAACTTCATTATCTCTTAAAGTGGTATCTAGATCTATAGAGCAATATAAAAAATTCAATATCATATTTCACACTCATTACATCTAAATCAGCATGTATACAAATTTAAGAGCAATACAAGTTGTTTAATATTACAAAATGTTTCCCTGCCTCTTTGTGACACTACTGTAAATTCCACATTAATTCATGAATATTTCTAGAATTCTGAATCAGAAAGGGAAGAGAAGCAAGAAAATGGACATTTCGTACTTTAGACAAATGGTACTTCATTATATAAGAGTGTATTGCACTCATGTTATCTCAGAGAGAAGATTTGACGCACTAATTAAATTGTCTTTTCTCTTATTGAAGCACTTTTGCTACTTAAATCCTTCCTATACTCCAAAGTAATACCCATCTTTGCCTTCCACGGCAGCAGAACACACATATCTTTGTGGAACTTAGACTTCTGTTTAGAATCCACGTGCAAAAGAGGCAGAGGGGACTGAACAAGGTTAGTCATGAGAGTAACTGGTAAAGGTTACGAGACGCAGTGTGCCCACGCTGAGCACTGGATCCCAAATGATGGAAGTGCCCTTACATTCTTCAATAAATTGATCGAGAGGGTTGTTATGTGGGCCCTTCTAAAGGATGTTGATCATGGGGCGCCTGGGTGGCGCAGTCGGTTAAGCGTCCGACTTCAGCCAGGTCACGATCTCGCGGTCCGTCAGTTCGAGCCCCGCGTCGGGCTCTGGGCTGATGGCTCAGAGCCTGGAGCCTGTTTCCGATTCTGTGTCTCCCTCTCTCTCTGCCCCTCCCCCGTTCATGCTCTGTCTCTCTCTGTCCCAAAAATAAAAATAAACGTTGAAAAAGGATGTTGATCAGGGCAGGGCTCCCTATTGCTGAATCTAAAGGGTGGTATTAGCTGAGGATCGTCTACAGCTGCAGAGTGATTGGAAGGAAAGAATCTCATGAAACCAGGGGAAAATCAAAAGTGGTATAGCAGAAATCAAGGGATCAAGGCTTTCCAAGGAATCACCAACAGCGTCAAGTGGCAGGACACTGGGTAAACAAAATGTAGCATATTTGTATAATTAAATATTATTCAACAACAAATAGCCAAAGCAACCCTGAAAAAGAAAAGCAAAGCTGAAGACATCATGATTCCGGACTTCAAGCTATATTACAAAGCTGTAGCCATAAAGATAGTATGGTACTGGTGCAAAAACAGACATATAGATCAAGGGAACAGAATAGAAAACCCAGAAATGGACCCACAACTATATGGTCAACTCATCTTCAATAAAGCAGGAAAGAATATGCAATGGAAAAAAGACCATCTCTTCAACAAATGGTGCTGGGAAAAGTGGATGACAACATGCAGAAGAAAGAATCTGGACCATTTTCTTACACCATACACAAAAATAGATTCAAAATGGATGAAAGACCTAAATGTAAGACAGGAAACCATCAAAATCCTAGAGGAGAACACAGGCAGCAACCTTTTTGACCTCCGCTATAGCAACTTCTTACCAGACCCATCTCCAGAGGCAAGGGAAACAAAAGTAAAAATGAACTATTGGAACTCCATCTAAATAAAAAGCTTCTGCACAGCAAAGGAAACAATCAACAAAACTAAAATGCAGCCTATGGAATGGGAAAAGATATTTGCAAATGACATATCTGATAAAGGGTTAGTATCCAAAATCTATAAAGAACTTAACAAACTCAACACCCAAAAAACAAACAATCCAGTTAAGAAATGGGCAGAAGGCATGAATAGACATTTTTACAAAGGAGACATCTAGATGGCCAGTGGAAACATGAAAAGATGCTCAACATCACTCATCATCAGGGAAATACAAATCAAAACCACAATGAGATACCACCTCACACCTGTCATAGTGACTAACATTAGTAACACAAGAAACAACAGGTGTTGGAGAGGATGAGGAGAAAGGGAACCCTCTTGTACTGCTGATGGGAATGCAAACTGGCGCAGCCACTCTGGAAAATAGTATGGAGGTTCCTTAAGAGGTTAAAAATAGAACTACCCTATGATCCAGCAATGGCACTAGTAGGTATTTACCCAAAGTATACAAAAATACAGATCAAGGGGTACATGGACCCCATTGTTTATAGAAGCACTATCAACAATAGCCAAACTATGGAAAGAGCCCAAATGTCCATCCATCGACTGATGAATGGATAAAGAAGATGTAGAATATATATATACATACACACACATATACACACATGCATATACATACACAATGGAATATTTCTCAGCCATCAAAAAGAATGAAATCTTGCCATTTGCAACTATGTAGATGGAGCTAGAGTGTATTATGCTAAATGAAATAAGTCAGAGAAAGACAAATACCATATGATTTCACTCATGTGGAGTTTAAGAAACAAAACAGATGAACGTATGGGAGGGAAAAAAAGAGACAAGGGGAAACAAACCATAGGAGACTCTTAACAATAGAGAACAAACTGAGTGTTGATGGAGGGAGGTTGGTGGGAGATGGCCTGGATGGGTAATGGGTACTAAGGAGGGCACTTGTTATGATGAGCACTGGGTGTTATAGGTAAGGGATGAACCACTGAATTCTACTCCTGAAACCAATATTGCACTGAAATGAAATGAATCACAAGACTGTATATATCATATGATACAATTTATATGTATTGTTCAATATAGACAAGCCAAGAGAGATAGGAATTAGTTCAGTGGTTGAAAGGGCAGGCAGAGCTGGGGGAAATGAGAGTGACTGCTACTGGGTAGCAGATTATGGTAAAGGCTGTGCAACTCGGCAAATACACTAAAAGCCATTGAATTGTACCCTTTCAACAGTTGAACTCTGTGGTATGTAAATTATATCTCTATAAAGTTGTTTTTCAAAAAGGAAAAAAAGTAGGAAGAGATAACCACTACATTTAAGGTCCCATCATCCTTTGTCCAATCCACCAAACACTGGTCACCTAACTGTAGAATGCTCTTGGAAGCTGTCAGATGTTTAGGACGAAACAATCTTACACAGTGATTTGTCTGTTGCCCCTGACATACATACATACATACATACATACATACATACATACATAAATTGATCTTCTATTCTTTGAAAAGCAGATGAGATAGAGGGACTGCTTCATAATAAAGGTCTTTCCACGAAGGTAAACTTGAAAACAGAGAGCATTTATGCAAAGAATCCATTTACTGTGTCAGTAATTTTCGGCATTTCTCCTGCTGTTATTGTAGATAATTGAGTAAAAGCTTTTCCTTCTCTACATCAAGCATCAGTATCCAACTGATCCTCTTAGAAATTCAGTTTTGAGATTTCACTTCAAGATCATGACTGCAGAGTTTATGGGAAATGCATGTGTATTTGGGTAAATGGAACTATTTCCTTTTCTTGAGGCAAACACTCAGAACAACTAGAAGAAAACAGAAGCGGGGACGGGGGGGGGGCAGTAAAATCTTCCACCAGATTTATCAATACAGAGTCACAGCGATCTTTCATCCAGATGACTATTTGTCTAAGTTATGAATCCACATCTTTCCCACCCATCCAATTATTCAGCATTTATGTGAATTCAAGGTACTAAATGCTAATATATTTCTGTTGCTTATGTTTTTAATGAACACATTAGTTCTGAAGTCAATAAGCTAGCTAATGTCCACATTCTGGCTAATGTGTAGCACTGAATTTAGACCTTCTAAGAATTTATTTCTTAGAACTATGAGTTGGGAGGGGAACGATGAATTGGGGGCATGATACCTACAGTCAAGTAATATGTAATAGGGATATTAATAACTCACAGGGCAGGGCACCTGGGTGGCTCAGTCAGTTCAGCATCTGACTCTCGGTTTCAGCTCAGGTCATAATCTCACAGTTTGTGAGTTTGAGCCCCGTACCAGCACAGAGCGTGCTTGGGATTCTCTCTGTCTCCCTCTCTCTCTGCCCTTCTCCCACTTTTACTCATACTCTCTATCTCTCAATATAAATAGATAAAATTCTTTTAAAAATAACTCACAGGGGATCTTATCAATCTCACAATAACAATTCCAGCTAATAGGATAATTAACATTTATATTTTTATAGTTTATATGATACAGTCATGTATAACACTATTTGATTTTTATGAAATGTGGAAAGCAGATATTACTATCATCTCCATTCTTTAGCTAGTTAAACTAAGCTTGGTCAAACGATTAAGTGACTAGGGTAGATCTCCTTGCTGGATATTTCCAGAGTACCCTATCCTTAACACCCACTCATGTCTACTTACTTGACACCTGTCTCTCCCTCTAAGCTTTATGGAAGCAGGAACCCAGCACAACAGCTGGAACACTGTATGTGCTCAATAACCATTAGTTGAATTGAACTTATCAAGTTTCTACAACTAGTAAGGCACAGAGAGGAGATGTCAGACTCCACATCACATGTCCTTTTAAAGTGCTAATAATGTTTATTTATCTATTGTTGCTGTTGGCTCGTTAAAAAAAAAAGGATGCTAAGTGAGATAGCTAGACCAGGAATGTGTCTATTTTTATACCTAAAGCCACCTGTGTGGAGCAGCATTTTGGCATATAGCTCAGTGATCATATAGTTCTATGGTCATATACTCAGTGGTCATATAGTTCTATGGTCATATACTCAGTGGTCATATAGTTCTATGGTCATATGCTCAGTGGTCATATAATTCTATGATCATATATAGCTCAGTGGTCATATAATTCTATGGTCATATAGTTCAGTGGTCATATAGTTCTATGATCATATAGCTCAGTGGTCATATAGTTGTATGGTCATATAGTTCAGTGGTCATATAATTCTACTGTCATATGCTCGGTGGTCATATAGTTCTATGGTCACATAGCTCAGTGGTCATATAATTCTATGGTCATATGCTCGGTGGTCATATAGTTCTATGGTCACATAGCTCAGTGGTCATATAGTTCTATGGTCATGTAGCTCAGTGGTCATATAGTTCCATGGTCATGTAGCTCAGTGGTCATATAGTTCTATGGTCATATGCTCAGTGGTCATAGTTCTATGGTCATATAGCTCAGTGATCACATAGCTAAGTGCTTATCTAGCTCAGTGGTTTCGAGTCAGAGGGCTGTGGTATCAGGTCTTCACCCAAAACTTTGCTGTACTGTCCCTAGCTGCGTGTCCTCCAGTATACCACTGAACCTTCCCAAGCCTCAGTTTCCTCATTTGCAAAATGGAGATAAAGACAAAAATCTCTCAGGATTATAATGATGATTAAATGGAATCAAACCTATAAACCATGCAGCACAATGCCAGGTACTTAGCAAGCAAGCATTCAATATCCATCATTATTATCATCATCATCATCATTACTATTACCATTATTATGTGTCCCTAGCAAGAAAAGAAAAAGCCTCTTGGGTTGAATACAAAATTATCAACATCAGAAAAGGCAATTTGCTGATAACCGATACTTGATTTGGAGATGGAAAAGCTTTTACTCAATTTTCTACAACAACGGACGGGCAAATGTTAGCTCTGTCATGTCTTTCAGAAACCACTGAAGCCACCAGAGGCAAGAATGGCATCTCCAGACTCCTGGGGGAAAGTTCATTGAGTTGCTAGTTGAAGAATCTGGGGACACCTGAATAGTCTCCTCCACATCTCTATTTTACCAGCCTTGGGTCGTTTAATCTCCTCCGCCTACCTCTGCTGCTATGTGCAATATTTTTCCTCAGCAACTGCAACCCTACTTGATCATTTTAAGAAAGGGAATTCTTAAGTCCCTTTGTAGCTCAGAAAAGTGTGTTCTCTCATATACATCTTTCCTTTTACTGCTAGGCTATTAGTTCTGACTTCAACTGCTTCTTCTGAATAGATTCCCAACTGTTGTGTCCTGAAGGACTGTGTTGCCTTTCTCACTTACTCCTTCATTAGAACTTTTCCTCTGTGTGCTCCTCTTCACACCTCTCTCAGCCTCTGAGATAGTCAGCAGTTCAGAATATGGTTAGATTATATTTGCCCAGACACTGATACCTCATGCTTGTCTTTGTGGATATTAGAAAGATAAGGCATTAGGAGTCAGAGACTTGGGTGTCAATCCTGATGTAATCATAAATAAAGTGAATGAGTTTCAGGCAAGCTATTTCATATCCCCATACCTTGGTTCACACATTTATAAAACAGGAATAATAATAACACCTAACTCATTGACACATGATAAGATCACATAAATAAAAAAATGCTTTGCAAAATGTGGCATTGTTCAAAAAATAATTTAGTTGCCAGGAATGATAGTAGAGGAAAAGAAAAAGGATGACAAATTAATAGGAATTTAGAAACCATTGGGTGATGGGTAATTTATAACTTTTAAAGTGCTACTTTGTTCATTTCTGGGCTAATGCAATATGCCAGGCCACTCCTCCATTTCTTTTTCTTCAGGAATTCTTCCTCTCTTTCACTAGTGTAGATGTGATGGGTAATGCTCTGTCTATGTTTCTCTTCTCTCTATACCCTGTCTCTCGTCAAGGTTGGCATTGCCATTATTTAACTCTTAACTGTAGACAGATTCCTCACAACCCTACCTGCAGGCTAGGGAGTCATGAGACCTTTAAAATCCCTTCACCTTGACCATATAGTATAACCTAATCATGGAAGTGACATCTATCATATTTACAGATATGTGATATCCAACATATTAACAGTTTCTGCCCTCACTCAAAGCGGGTAGATTATAGAGGGCATGGACGCCAGGGGGCGAGATTCTGGGGGACCATCTCAGAAGTCTGCCTACCACAAGGATGTGTCCTCTATCAAGCAAGAAGGATACAAAAAAGAATTTGACATGATGTTTACCTTCAAAGAGTTATAAATTGGTTGCTAAATCCATACCTGATAGGGCTAGATAGATAAGATTATATGCAAAAAATATACATGTAAAGTATTTATCATAGTGCCTGACATGTGAAAATTAGTGTTCAGGAAAGGTAACTATTGTTACCAAATAACTGAACACAGTCTGTTAAGATATGTATGGAAGTTCTAGACAAGGCATAGGCTGAGAGGAGGAATGCTCAGTTGTTGGGGAGGTCAACAGAACTTCAAAGAATAGAAGCCACCTAACCTCAGTCGTCTCAAAAATCTCATCCAATTGGCTGTATTAAACCCGTTTTTAAAATTATTTGAAAAATAAGATTCAGTTCAGAAGCTTTCTTTTTTAAGATTACTTGTAAGTAATCTCTATACCTAATGTGGGGCTCGAACTTAAAACCCCAAGATCGAGAGCCGCATACTTTTCCCACTGAGTCATCCAGGTGCCCCCAGAAGCTCATTTATACAAGGCCATTCAGCTAGTAAGAGCTGAAGGCAAATTTCACACTCAGGTCTTCTGATTGGACGCCTGAGCTTCACTGTGTGTGTATGTGTCACAGTAACAGGGAGTCCATTTTAGCCATAGTAAGGAATGTGGGGGAACTAGTGAAAAATAAGCTTGTGAGGAGAGCATGGATTACATCACAGGGAAAGTGGTTTAAAATTAAGCAAAACAACAAGGCAGGTGTCTTTGACAGGAGAATTACCTAATACCTAATCAGAATGTTATTTTAGGAAGATTGTCCTGGTCGTGATGGGCAAGGAAGTGCACAACAGGGATGAGCCAAGGAAGCTACACCTGCACCTCAGTTGGGAGGCAATTGAAACTAGAAACTGGGGCAGTGAGAAGAGAAATGCTAGAAATGAAAGTAAGCAATAAGTAGGGGTCGGAAGAAAGGCCTGGTGAGGTTGAATCCCTCCTTAGACCTCACCAACCCTTTACCTATAGGCTTTATTCCTTCCATCTTCTGCCCCCTATTCACATGCCATGCATCAGCCAACCTGGACCACCTGAGCTGTTAGCAGTGCACTCCAGACTTCCCACGCCAATGTGTCTTCTTCCTTGGGAATAGTCTTCCTGATACCCCCTCTGGCAAAATCCTAACCTTCCTCCAATGCCCATTCTAAGTATCTCCAATTTCAAAGAGCCATTGTGATCCTTTCCCCTTCCCAAACTGATGGGATCTCTAGTTCCTCCAAACACTTAAAAATAGTCAGCGCTTTGATATGTGCCTTATGGTGATCTCTAATTGATTTCCATTCAACTGAGAAAAACTGCTCCAACAATTTGAGCTCTCTGTCTCTGAAGAGATGAGCTGCTTATGAAGTCAGGGAGCTGGTTCTTACCAGTTTGCATGCAGTTGCAGTAAATTTGGGGGAGCTGAAATGAATCCCCAAACGTGTTGTAAAGACTTTGACATCTAATGGGAGTGTGGGACTGGGAAATCCTTGAGATGCTGTATCACTCAAAGATTGTGGATTACATATGGCAGCATAGCATTCATTCAGTAAACATCTTTGAGTACCTACTCTGGAGTTCAATAGAAAGCACAAACCCCAATGCCTACCGGTGACATGTGAGGTAGGTGACATGTGAAGACATGGGCTGAGTATTGCAGATCACTGGGCGGGGAAAGGGGCATGATGGAACAGACATGCCATGTTTAATGCTGGTACTCCTTCCTCAGCCCCCATGCATTACTTACTGCTGAGTAAGAATGAGGCTTCAGCATTATCATTTTGATTGTTCAAAGAAAATTTGAAAAACACATTTTGTTTAAGTGTCTCAATTTTCTTAAGTTGACAAATAATTCCTTTTTCAAACAACGAAGCAAAACAAATGAAAAACACTGTGGGAGCGCCTGGGTGGCTCAGTCAGTTGAGCGTCCAACTTCGGCTCAGGTCATGGTCTTGCGGTCTGTGAGTTCAAGCCCTGCGTCAGGCTCTGTGCTGACAGCTCAGAGTCTGGAGCCTGCTTGGGATTCTGTGTCTCCCCTTCTCTCTGCCCCTCCCCCGCTCATGCTCTGTCTCTCTGTCTCTGTCAAAAATAAATAAACATTAAAAAAATTAAAAAAAAAACAACATTGTGCAGTCCCAATCAAATGCATCCAAAGGGTTGAGTCTGCCCTTGGGCATCATTTTGAGACTCAACAATAAATACTATACTAGATGCTTGGTGTGACAAAGAAAAACCCCACACTCTTGTGGGAAAGATAAGCATTTAAACAGATAATTACAGGGGCGTCTGGGCGTCTGGGTGGCGCAGTCGGTTAAGCGTCCGACTTCAGCCAGGTCACGATCTCGCGGTCCGTCAGTTCGAGCCCCGCGTCGGGCTCTGGGCTGATGGCTCAGAGCCTGGAGCCTGTTTCCGATTCTGTGTCTCCCTCTCTCTCTGCCCCTCGCCCGTTCATGCTCTGTCTCTCTCTGTCCCAAAAATAAATAAACGTTGGGAAAAAAAAATTAAAAAAAAAAACAAAACAGATAATTACAATAGAATGCACACTTGGCATATTTCAGGTTTTTCTTCAAAAATAAATGAAAATGAAGGAATTAGTATAAAAGCACACTCATTGTGCATGGAATACAAAAGAAGAGATGGAAAACCTAGCAAAGATTTGGGAAAGTAAAAAAGCAAAAAAAAAAAGTAAAGTGACTTTCCAGTAAGGGTGAATACAGACCTGAGTCCTTCCCTTTGGGCAGCTGGAGAGAAGACTAGTGTTTATTTAAAGAGGAAAATAATACATTCAGTTTCATATAAGTTGTACTTGATGTGGCCACAAAACATCTAGAAAGCCATGTTTAAGTACTCAATTTCATATAGAGTTGGGAGGCTGAGAGAAGAATTAAGATGAGAGATGAAGGTTTAGGGGTCAAGTCACAGATATGAATGACATCAATGAATGGAAGAGGTTGAAGTGAGAAAAGTTGAGAATGGGGCTCATATCTTAGGAGAGAAGCATTTTAAGACAAGCAGAGAGTAAGAAAACCCAGCAAAGTGAATTGAAAAGAATATTGGGAAAGCAAAGACCCAATTTCCTAACACCAAGGCAGGGGCATTTGCTGAGAAGTCATAAGTCATTCTTCTCTTAAACTAGGTCAACCCCAAGGTACAGCTGCTGTGGGGGGCAGGGGGTGGGGGAGGGGAACAGGGGGGAGAAGGGGGAAAACTGTAAACTTTTTCTCTAAAACTAATAGGCCAGGATGATTTCCATCCTGGGCAGGAACTGTTACCCAGTAAAGAACTGATAGTGAGTCTTGAAGAGACTGCTGTTGGGTGGCTGGCTGAGCTTTTCATTTTGGATTGTCACCAGGAGAATATTCTTCCCATGGCTGAGAGAAAGAAGGTTTCTTTTCATTGGAGAAGAAACAGATTTTTGCCCCGTCTCTGCAAGGGCAATGCAAGTCATGAGGAAAGGATTCATTATTTTCACACATTCCCAACACAAACGTTATTCCACACGCAGACACATTCAGACCAACTTCAGAGCCGTCAAGCACACACATGTTCTTAGGTTGCAACTATTCATCACGGTCAACTTTATTTTTCTTAAGAAAAATAAATTAAGGTCTTGGGAAAAGAAGGAAAATGAAGCAGGCCAAATGAGGAGTTTAGTGGACTTGAGATGTGAATTTTCAGAAACTCCCTTTTCCCCCATTAATCCTTCTTTTTTGTCCTTTATCCATTATGTGGGATTAGTTCTTTGTAAATTTGGATTTGTACTGATGAATTAAATTCTTGGCAACCGCTGTTCCTGCTGACTGGGTGCTTCTTTGTGCTCTTTGTAAGATCTATAACTCATTGCACCTGTTGCATCTGAATAGTCCTCTGCAGTCAGGAGTGTGTGTGTGTGTGTGTGTGTGTGTGTGTGTGTGTGTGTGTGTGTTCTTTAAAGCATTCTACAACATTCAATGTAAAAGGAAGAACCCTGGTAAATGGGAGGGGTTGCTAAACAGTGGACTGAGTTACGAAAGCAAGTTGTAGAATCTCTTTCCTTCACCATCTTTTAAGAAAAGTGCCAGAAAAAGCTCTAAGTAGCACAGTGGGCATTCGGTGCTCATTTGGGGCAATAGGTTATAAAATATGAATTCTGAAGACCTCTCCAGCCCTCAGGGGCTGCTATATATTTTCACCAGGGATCAAGAAAGGAAATCTATGATCCTCCAGTCAAAATAGCACAGTTTTCCGTGGGGTGAGTCTAGGTCAAAAAGGGTTAGTAGTAACTTACCCAAGGTAACACAACCAATTAGTGAAAGAGAACTAGAATCCACACCTCCTGATTCCACCCTACTCCAAATACACACAGTTTCACCTTACATCCTCTTTTGTTCTTTCAGATAAATATTAACCAGCTGGTTGCAAGCCTTTGTGGTGAGGCTGTCTATTTTCATGAAGTTTCACATTTCCGAAAAATCACATTAGAATTTATGTCAAAAGGATGTTGCATTTTTTTTCAATGAAATATATTTTTTAACAGAAAAAAAGAGAAAGTGGACCAGGATATATATCTTAGCAGCTGAATAAACAGGTCTATAGAACAAGCATTTTTGGCTTGGTATGTTATATATTATTTATGATGCAATCATTCAATTTATTAAAGGTCGAACCATTAGTTTCATAATATAATACATTCTCTTCCTTTCTTTTCTCATCCAGAGTTCTTTCTGAGATGGAAGTCAGCCAAATGGAATATAAGCATCTTTCTTTGAGATTCTGCTAGGTTCTCTTCTTCCTTATTATTCCCCATTCTCCATTGCTACCCACCACCACCAGATCATGTGTCTTACTAGAGGTGGTAGAAACAGGATGGAAATCCCCAGGCTATGAGCCATCCAACAGTATTACAATGGAAGTCACAAAATCTAGGATTATATCTCGTCTGTGCCACTTTATTTCTCTTTACTGTGCCACTCACTTCTCTTTACTTCTCTTTACTGTGCTGCTTAACCTCTCTGCACTTCAGACTGCCTCTCTGTAAAATGGGTCTATTAAGTCCTCGGTCCCAGTTGTTAGTTAGATACAGGAAGACGGCAAATGTGGAAGCATCCTGTGCTCTGATACTCTCAGGAATTTCGATACAACCTGCTTCCACCCATCCGTGCAAATGAAAAACAGGACTAAATGGACAGATAAAGATAATGATTAATCAACATCTTTCTAGTAAGGGATGTCAGCCCCTAAAAACACATCGTAATTTTTAAGAATTTAATGGAGTCGTTCCTCATCTGTATCTCCTAAACCCATTCCTGTATCTCTTATGGTAAATATAAATATTAGCAGTTGACAAGGATAAGGACTTGAAAGACTGTTATCAATTAAATCACTTGAGGGTCACATTTAAGCTGTAAGAAAATGCAGGTTGAAACTTTCTAGCTTTCATTTCTTCTAAGTCTGACTTGGGGTGCCTGGGTGGCTCAGTTGGTTAAGGGTCCGTCTTCAGCTCAGGTCATGATCTCCTGGTTTGTGGGTTTGAGCCCCGCATCCGGCTCTGTGTTGACAACCCAGAGCCTGGAGCTTGCTTAGGATGCTGTGTCTCCCTCTCTCTCTGCCTCTCCCCCACTCATGCTGTGTCTCTCTTTCTCTATCCCAAAATAAATAAACATAATTTTTTTTAATTGTCTGACTCAAGAACTGCAAGTCTCCCTAAGAGTTACTGTCCTAAAATGTAAATGTTCAAAACACAGGAGGTGTGTTCCAACACATGTAAGTTAGAAGACTACATCTATAGCATGAGGGATTAAATAATTGGTCCAGGTTTGGTGGTGATGGTGAAAGGGAGTCTGTCTCAAGGTGCGTCTCCTTCAAGAAGCTGTCTTTGATAAAAGACAGGCTCTCCCATACTGACTGCCTAGAGCACATCATGTTACAACCAACACTTTGGCATTCGTCGGCCTCACTTAAACATTTCATTACATTCTAGTTGGCTTCCCTGGTACCACATTCGGAAATCATCACATCTTCAGTATTTAGATAAACATGTGCCACTCGTTACCCTGAGTATGCAATGCAGAGAGCCCACATGAAAAGAAGCTCCATTTCTATCCCACACCTGAATTGCAAAGCATCTTCTCTTTTGATTTTTATTTGGAACCTATATTTAAAATAACTGATGTTTTCTCTATCCATGCAAATTTCTCTGTCCTACATAGGCTATAATTATATCAGACCATCCCAAATGTACCCTCCAGGTTTGGTGAACATCTATCTAGATATTTTGCTTAACAGGACAACTGACAAGCAATAAATAATTTTATTTATGTTAATTCAATAATTTATTCATTAAATCAGAAAACACTATTGAACACTTATTTTGTGTTAGGCCTTCTGCTAGAACTTGGGAGTGCATGAGACAGACACAGTCTGTGCTGTGAAAATGCTCATTCACAGCCTCCCCTGAGAGTCAGGCAAATAACTGACTCGCCTCAATACGAACTGAGAGCTGTGATCAAGTATGGGTAGGGCACTGGAAAACAGAGCAGTGAGGGTGATAGGTTTTACCTGAAGAGATGTGAAGGAGGAGTTCATAAAGAAGGTGGCATTTGAGTTGTGCTTAAAGGATGAGCAAAAGTTTTCTGGGCTGGAGCACAAAAGATGGGACTTCTGGACAGAGGGGACGTTGTGGGGAAAAGGCATGAAGCACAAAGCAGCTACTGTGAATTGTCCTGTGTGACCAGAGTGTATCATATGTGGGTGGGCAGAAGTGTTAGTAGACAGGAGTCTGGCAAGGGAAGTTGGGCTCAGATTATAAAAGGCCTTGAATGTGTGTTCCAAAGAAGTTTGAGTTTGTCCAGTAAGCAATGGAATCATGGAAAGATTTCTGAAAACTTATTCTGGTGGCAGGCTTGATAAAAGGTCCAGGGAAAGAAGTGATTACAGAAGATAGGACAACTCATTAGGTATTTACAAAGATCCAAAATGGGGATCTGAACTAGGGATATGGAAACGGATTCAAGAGACATTTCTGGATTAGAATTACCAGCACTTGCCGACAGGACGGATGTATACTTCTTTGTGTTCACCATACACATTTTGAGTGCACAGAAGTCTGTAAGCTCCTTAAATGCTTAAGTAAAGACACAGAATTTAATAAATAGATCCTCCAAGATTACACATAAACAACATTAAGGTGCAAACTCTTCTGGACTCTAGGTCAGCATCCATTGGGATGGTATTCTGGCACTCTCTCTCAGTAGCTGGCTGGATAGTAGATAATCCCTTGTCCATTTTAAGCCTCTCTTGTGTCCCAAATGGAGGAGGTGGCTGGGGTAATTTATCTCCAAGTCTTCCTCCGGCTCTCACACTCTGTGAGTCAAACCCTTATGATAAGGGCTACCAGCCCCGGCCTTTCCCAAGCTGAGTCACCTCTAACCTTGAGATTATCCGGGGCTGACCAGGAAATGGGAGTCCAGTCACTGCAGTAGCATCCCAAGATCCATTCTCAGGAGTTAGGGACCAGTGAGTCTGGTCTGAGGCCAAGACAGCTGTCAGAGGCTATTCCCTGATTACACAACCCTGTCCAAACTTCTCCCCCGCAAATGCATGGCCACCCTGGGTCCAATAGACCAGTCAGGGCTTCCACAGAAGAAAGAGTCCTCTCTTTCAAGTCTCTGGATTTCCTGGAGTCTGTTTTTCCTGCTTGGGCAAATCCCCACAGCCCATTATCCTATTTACATTGTTCTAAAGCTTCTCACAGGACTTTGCCACAAGAATGCAAGGTTCTCAGGTGGCTTTCTCTTACTTCCTCATCCCAGAGCACAGCCGGGAATCCACTTCCCTCAGAGGACTTCAGGCCTTGCTCCTCTGTCCCCTAACCAGTAGGGGGCTCCACCGCTGACTATTTCCAGTCCCCTAACTCTGTGAGCACTTACTATATGCAGCCAATAGCTTCTGCAGGTCAAGGATTCCACACAGCAACCGCATGAGGTGGGTGTGACTTCCCAAATTTAATGTGAGGTTTGGTCAAGGAAAGGTGGCTCATCAAAGGCCGAACTTCTAGGATGTGCCAAACTAGGATTCAAACCGAGTCTGTCTGATTTCCAGGCTGCTGTGGTTCTCCTTCCTATGACCAGAGTTAAGCTCTAAGTGCTATTATGCCCAAGCATAAACTATCTGCAAAACCTCTAAGCACATCTACATCTGATGTCTTTGTTACCCAAGGAAGGTACAGTCAAGGTTACTTAAGGTCAAGACACCAAAAGAGGGAAACAGGTCATAATTCACCTAACCGAGGGCACAAATGTTAGACATCTAGGTTCTTTACAATTTTTCCCATTAAAGTTGTGACTTGCTGCTATCAGTCAGTATCATATAGTCATCAAAATGAAGAAACTCTGTGAATCAGTCTGCGCTGCTTTGAATCCTCTTTATCACATAGCAGCCAAGTAACCTTGGCCAAATTACTGAAGCTCTTCTAAGCTCCACTTCCCATGTGTAAATAGAGATGAGAATAATACTCACCTCACAGCGTTGTTATGAGGAGTAAATAAGATGATACATGTAAAGCACTTAACACAAAGTCTGGCATATGGTATGAGCTCGATAAATCCCAGCCATTATTATTAGCATAATATCTTTGCACGTAAATCTATCTGCAACTCTGATTGTTTTCTTAGGACAGATTCCAATGAGTAAAATCACTGTATTAAAGGCTGGCTCTTCATACATAGTGCTTAATTATCTTCCACAAATTTTAGGACGATTTATACACCCAATAGAAGTACCTACGCAGCATCCTTCATAGCAGTGGACCCAAAAAGTATATGAAATGTAGATGAGTGTAGTACAATCTAAGATGTTCTAATATCTTACACCTCTCACATACAAAGACATAAACTTTCTTTTCTTTTTCATGGCTCTTCGGTCATAGAATAACCTAAGGCCCAGGCTAATCAATCCAAAGGCCTTTGAGTTCAATTCTAAGCTCTGCCATTTAGCAGCTATGAGAGTTTGAGCTAGTTTAAATAGGAATTAGATCTGGGCAGTATCTTCCTCCCATTTTTTTTATAGCTACAAATGAAGAATACATATTATCACCAGGCCTAGTCACATTTATGTGACTCAATATTCTTTGTACATTTTTCTATAAATGAATTGCCTTTATAAACGATTTTTCACTGTTTATTATATAGACATTTCATGTTTCAGTATCAAATAGAGTATAGATCCAGCTCTACCAAAATCTTGCTGTGCAATCAAGGGTAAGTAACTTTATCATTCTGGGCCTCCTTTTTCTGGCTATAACAGCAAAGCCCTTGCTCCAAATTATCTCCATTAGCTGTGTTTCTATTATTTTGCCGTCGTATACATTGAGGTTTCTCAGCCTTACCACTACTGACATTTTAAGCCAGAAAGTTTTTTGTTGTGCTCAGGAGGGGTGGTCGTCATGAGCATTGTAGGATGTTCAGCAACCTTCTTAGCCTCTATACCTTACTGGCACTCCCATCCAAGCTGTGACAATTAAGAGGGGTGCTTGGGTGGCTCAGTCAGTTAAGCATCAGACTCTTGATTTTGGCTCAGGTCATGATCTCATGGTTCATGAGATGGAGCCCCGAGTCAGGTTCTGCACTGACATTGCAGAACCTGCTTGGGATCTTCTCTCTCTCTCTTTCTCTCTCTGCCCCTCCCCACCCGGCAAAATAAAATAAACAGTTCTTTTAAAATGTCTCAAGATATTACCAAACATCTGCTGAAGGTCAAAATCATCCCCAGTTAAGAATTGCTTGCCATATTCTTAAGGGTTTCAGGCCTTGAGGCACCTGGATGGCTCAGTCAGTTAAATAAACAACTCTTGATTTCGGCTCAGGTCATAATCTCATGGTTCATGGAATTGAACCCCACATCGGGCTGCATGCTGACAGCACAGATCCTGCTTGGGATTCTCTCTCCCTCTCTCTCTTCCCCTTCCCCACTTGTGTTTTCTCTCTCTCTCTCTTAATAAATAAATGAACATTAAAAAGAAAGAAAGAAAGGTTTTCAGGCCTTGGGTGTTACTTAAAGAGCCAAATTAGATGGCTTTTAATATCCCTTCCAAGCATAAAATTCCACAGGCCAGTGATGCTGTCACTGATCTGAACTCAAATCCACCCACACCCCACAGATTTGAAAGAGGCTCTTCTCACCTCTAATATCTCTTCTGCCTGTTGAGTTACGTGGACGTGATTGACTCCGTCATCTAGGTCTTTGCTAGAGATGACAGGTGAACTATCCCAACCACAGATTTGAAGTTCATCTCGGCCACAAGTCAAGTGTCTTCTTGGCAAATTCCTTAGCTTCTCTGAGTTTTTTCACATGTCAAATGTGGATGACACCTCAGATTAATTCAAGAAGTACTAAATACAACTAGTTGAATGTGCCTGGTATGAAGGAGGAAGAAAACTCTAAATGGGAAGCTCTTGTTTTCATGTTTCCCTATAAGAATGATTACCATTCAAATATTTCTCAGCCATAGCCTTTGGGTTTGGATCTAGTTTTCTCTTGATTTAGGTGTTTCCAGCCACAATCAAGGAGCAGCTCCTAAGGAATGGGGTAGACAGATGATCCAGTTAGCAGTCAGAGGAATGCAATGGACCAAGAGAGTGACTTTGGTTCCAGCTGAAAATGTCAGCAGAGTGCTGGGAGAAAGGAATCTGTTTAGCAGGTGTGCTTGGAATCTGGCAGAGAGCACTGGGCCAGGGCCAGGGCCACTGAGCTGGTCTGAATGCCTTCTATGTTGACTCCTTGAGACTGAGACCCAGGATTTAAAGGGGAGAACATCTAGAGTAAACACACAACAAGCAGACAGTGGCTAGAATTTTCCCCCAGGCCTTCCGTGTCTCTCTTGCAGAACACCAAGAGGCCAGCAACAGAAGTGGGGCCTGAGTCTGCGGCCTTCACCCACCCTCTTGCACATCACCTGACCTGAGAGGAGCTCTGAAAATAGCTCAGAATTTGGGCCTGCCTGGGAGAGACATAAAGATCCATTTACATGGGAAGGTGACTGCTCTGAATACCCACAGCAGACCAATCTATGCTAATGGCTCGGTCTCTCTCAAATCTGGGATTTATATAACTGGCTCCTACACTCTGTCGTTGCCAGCAGAAATGCCCGAATTATCTTAATTCCAGAATGTAAATTATTCCAATTTTGAGGCCATCATTTTAAAGCTGTCAAAGTCAATATTTTTAACAGCCTAGAAAAAAATTACAACTGGAAAATGTCTAAACAAGTTGTACTTGAGGTCTTGAGACAACTTCTGGCAAAAATCTGTGCTGAGATGGAGAAATCCCCCACACTGACTTCACAACTAGGGAAAAACATCAATCCATCCCGTCACCAATTTGTCTGCATGGGAGCCAATGAGTCAGTCTACCTGCATTGATCACTTTCAATCTGTTACTTTCCATTTATAGATTACTCATTTGTCTTTTGGTCCTAAGATTTTTTTTTTTTTAAAGGAATTAATTTCTGAAAGGATAACATTCATTACTTGGTCATGAAGCGAAGGGGGGAAAAATCCTGCCCTAACCTCCACCCCTTCCAAGTTTTCATTCCAGTTCTATTTTAATTCATTTCACCCACTATTCTCTGAAAACAATGTGTGCTGAGCATGGCCCTGGCAGTGCTGACATGGGTCAACGTTTCCTGGAGGTGAGGGAAGAAGCTTTCAGGTGAACTACCTCACATTTGGCCAGGAAAGAAAAGGCAGCTCTTCTTTTTATGGGCACATCAGTTTCTGTTCAGGCGAATCATCATCTCTTCCTTATTAACTCTCCCAGAAAGAAACCTGGGAATGAAGGAGGTGAGGGTGTGAAGTAGGGAATGTACAAAGCAAAGTGTAATCATGGTTCTGATCTGCCTTTGGGACATAGGCGATCCTTTAGCACCTGGGCAGCCAACCAGGTTGCAAGAATATGGCACCACCCAAGTGGGCACATCTGCTCACCACTGCCCCAGACACCAGCTCAGGGTGGTCCTCAGGATAGCGCTGGATAATCTCTGTTATGGGCCCATTTCCGGTTCAGAGGCTGGAAAACACCCCATTCCTGTAGCTCTGAAGCAGGATTAATTGATTGGTCTCATATGAACCTAAAAGACGTTAAGAGCAAGGAGGATGAAAAGCAATTCAAATTGCTTTATTACCATTTTCTAGTAAAGTACCAGTTTAGTCCTCAGCCCTACTGTGAAGCAGCGGGTTTCCAGATATTGACTGTGCTGGCATGTGCTCCTAGAAGAGAGGAAATGCCTGGGTCTGAAAAGCAGAAACATCTGCTCAGATCTCCGGCGGGTCTGTTGCTGGAGCCATGGTGTTGGGGGGGGGGGTCCCTCCAGGTGGTGTCACTGCAAGTAGAAGATGAGGGAAGCACCCCCAGTAGGGGAATTTCAGGCCATGCGTGGGGGCTCTTTCTCTCTTTTCTTAAGGCCTCATTCACTTAACAGAGAGGGTGGGGTTGAAGAAAAGATTATAAATGGCTTTATAAGGTAGTCTATAGACTTTCTGACAGAGGGCAGCCAAGGTGATTATGGTAGTTATAACGCTGATGAAGTAGCCATCATATAGTGCTTGTATATGCCAGGCACTGAGCACTTTACAAATCTTAAGCCATTTAAACTTCAAACAACCTATAAGTACTATAGTAGTACCTGCTATAATCTCCTTTTTACAGATAAGGAAACTGAGGCACACGGGTTAGGTAACTTGCCCAAGTTCATCATCTAGTAAGTGCAGGAATCAAGCTATACAGCAAGTATAGCTGCGGAGTCCCTGCTCTTACTTGATACCTGGGGTAATGATTAGAGCACTATGGGAGACACCACCGTGACACTTTTTTCTTTGACCCTTCCAGAAATACTGTGAGTCAGATATTACTGCCCCCAGTTTTCAGATAAGCAAACTACAGCTGAGACTTATGAAGTGATTTATTCATAAGGCCATAAGGATAAGAAATGTCACATAACCCCATGACAAGCTGTTTTTACAACAGCCTGGGCCTTCTCAATGATCTGAAAGTTTGGATTTGGGCTATACTTTCCCTGTAGAGATCGAACCCAGAATGTCAATAACAAATCAATTAGTAATAATAATAATAATATTGATAATAATTAACGCTTATTGAACACCTGCAATTTGATAAACCCTTCTCTAGACATAAGTTTAATCCTCACAAATTCCTGAAAGTCAGATTTTTCTTTATTATCCCCAGAAATCAAAAAGGGAAACTGAAGCTCAGAGATATGAAGTGACTTGACCAAGATCACAGAGCTGGTAAATGATTGCACTAAAATATGAGCCCAAGTTGGTCTCCTTCCTAAGTACAAGTGCTTACTAATTAACATTTTCTTAAAACAAAAGAAAAGAAAAAGAAATAAAGAAGGGGAAAAAGAAAGAAAAGTAAAAGAAACTGAAGAGTTAATATTTGAAGTCTATTCAGTGCCTTAGGGAAACTCACATGTAACAAAAATCTTTGCCATATGTCTGTAGAACATAAAGTCCATGTGAACAGGGATTTGGGCTTTTTCTTCCTCTCCTATATCCCCAGCACCTATAATAATACTGGTAGATAATTGTTGAATGAATGACTGAATTTACTTTGGGTTGTAATAGAAACATCTTAGGAAGCTCGAGTGATTTGCAGAAGGGGAGTTTTATAACACTTCTAAGAACAAATCCAACTGGGTTACAACTAATCTAAAGTGATAAGAGATACATTTTTCAGTAATGATGACCACAAGTGTGTCCATCTGACTTAAATATTTATTTATAAGAAGAGAACTCAATGAGCCACCATCCCTCCAGTTGCTCAAACCAGAAACCAGAAATCCTATTCTCAAGCTACTTGGGGAAGAAATACTTGGACCACACCACTGCTGTCTCTCCCAAGATCCTCTCATCTTGACTCCCTTCTTCTACTCTTCACCTCTCTAAACTATCCTCCATCCAAGATCCAAAGTGTGCCTCCTGAAATATGAATCGAACTATGTCACACACCTACTTGGAAAACATCCCCAATTTCCTCTTGAACTTACAGTGAAATACATACTTCCTTGCCTGGCCTCTACCTTACACCACCACCATTTTGAACCACCTCCCCATAACTTAGAATGTTCTGTCCACATTGGTGTTCTCTCAGTGCCTCTAACAAACTGTGTCCTCTCCCATCATGGACCTTGAAAATACTACCTTTTCTGGTTGGGCACTCCTTGCACAATTCAAAAATATATGTTTACTTGTTTATTTATTTTCTATCTCCCCCAGTAGGTTATAAGCTCATGAAGATGAGACCATGTCTGTTTTGTGTGTGTTTATTAGAGGGTAGAGAGTGTCATCGTTGGCTATTCAGCACCTGGCTTTGTGCCTAGCTCTATTGTCTGGTCTATAGTAGACATTCCAGAGTATTTGCTGAGTAAATTAATGAATGAAAAAAGATTATTAGATCTGGAAAAGATCACAGAGACCCATAAACAGTAAGCATCTTGAGAACAAGTACTATGTCTTGGTTAGCTCTGTATTCCCAGCAACGTTCCCAGAGACCAACAGAGGTAGATGTTAAATGAATCCTTCTGAGTTTCAGAATGGAATGGACAAGTAGCTAACATTTAATAAGCCACTACTGTGTGTTCTGGGCAATCAACATACATCATTTCTTTTATTCTATTCAATTAACCATGGAGGAGATACTTTTATCTCTATTTAAAAAAAAAATAGACTTAAAGAGTTTAAGTCATGTATCAAAAGTCATCTAACAATACACTTGCATGTTCACCATGTTGAATGAGTCACCTCATTCAACCTCCTATTTTTACAGATTAAAAAAATTGAGGGGTGTTTGGATGGCTCAGTCAGTTGAGCATTCAACTTTGGCTCAGGTCATGATTTCACAGTTTGTGAGTTTAAGCCCTACGTTGGGCTCACTGCTGTCAGCAACAAAACTGTCAGAGCAAAGACCACTTCAGATCCTCTGTCCCCCTCTCTCTCTGCCCCTCCCTGACTTGCTCGCACTCAAGTGAATAAACTCTCTCTCTCAAAAATAAAACAAACATTTATAAAAAATGGAGACTGATAAAGATACTAAGAAACTAGGCAGATAAAGGCAACTACCTCAACATCGTAAAGGCCATATATGAAAAACCCACAGCTAACATTATGCTCAATAGTGAAAGACTGAAAGTGTTTCCTCTAAGATCAGGAACTAGGCACCAATGGCTGCTTTTACCACTTCTATTCAAAATAGTATTGGAAGTTGCAACCAGAGTAATCAGGCAAGAAAAAGAAATAAAAGTCATCCAAGTAAGAAAGGAAGAAGTAAAATTATGTTTCTAGACAACATGATTCTATTGTAGGAAACCCTAAAGATTACACACACACACAAACTGTTGGAACTAATAAGTTTAGCACAGTTGTGGGATACAGAATTAACATACAAAAATCAGTTTCATTTCTACACACTAAAATGAACAATGCAAAAATGAAATTATGAAAACAATTCCATTTACAATAGCACAGAAAGAATAAAATACTTAAGAAAAATGTGACCAAGGAGGTGAAAAATTGTAAGCTGAAAATTGCAAAACATTGCTAAAGAAATTAAAAGACACAGGGGCTCCTGGGTGGCACCGTAGGTTAAGCATCCAACTTCGGCTCAGGTCACGATCTTGTGGTTCACCAGTTCAAGCCCCGTGTCAGGCTCTGGGCTGACAGCCCAGAGCCTGGACCCAGCTTTGGATTCTGTGTCTCCCTCTCTCTCCGCCTCTCCCCCGCTCACACTCTGTCTCTCTCACTTAAAAATAAACATTAAAACACACACACACACAAAGAAATGGAAGCACATCTGTGTTTATGGACTGAAACTTAATACTGTTAAAATGTCAATACTATTCAAAGCAATCTACAGATTCAATGCTATCCCTATCAAAATCCCAGTGATGTCTTTGCAGAAATGGAGAAACCCTTTCTAAAATTGATAGAGAATATCAAGGGACCTCGAATAGTCAAAACAAAATTGGAAAAGGACGAAATTAGAGGACTAATGCTTTCTGGTTTCAAAACTTACTACAAAGCTACAGTAATAAAAACAGTGTGGCATTGGCATAAAACAGGCATATCAACTAATGGAATGAAATAAAAAGCCCATTAGTAAAATCTCGAATATATGGTTAAATGATTTCTGACAAGAATGCAAAGACCATTCAATGGGGAAAAGACAGCTTTTTTACAAATAGTACTGGAAAAACTGGACATCCACAAAATAATGAATTTGGTGCCTTATATTATACCATAAACAAAAGTTAACCCAAAATGGATCAAAGACCAAAATGTAAAAACTAAATCCATAAAACTCTTAGAAGGAAACATAGGGAAAAAATCTTCAAAACATTGAACTTACCGATGAGTTTTTGGCTATGACACAGAAAGCATAGGCAACAAAAGAAACAGAAATAAAATGGACTTCCTCAAAATTTAAAACTTTTGTGCATCAAAGGACACAGTCAAAAGAGTGAAAAGACAACTCACAGAATGGAAGAACATGTTTGCAAATCATATTCCTAACGAAGGATTGCTATCCAGTATATATGAAACAAAAACTCCTACAACTCAACAACAACAAAACAACCTGATTAAAAAATAAGCAAAAGATTTGAATAGACATTTCTTCAAAAAAGGTATATATATGTGGCCAATAAGCACATGAAAAGATGTTCAACATCACCATCATTCGGGAAATGCAAATGAAAACCACAATGAGTTACCACTTCACTCTCGTTAGGATGGCAATTATCAAAACAACAACAACAAAAGAAAATGAGAAGTGTTGGTGAGAGTATGAAGAAATTGGAACTCTCATTCATTGCTGGTGAGAATGCAGAATGGTGCAGCCACTGTGGAAAACAATATGGCAGTTGCTCAAAAATTCAACAGAGAATTACCATATGATCCAGCAATTCCACTTCTGGATATATGCCTAAAAGAATTGAAGGCAGAGACTCAAACAAATATTTGCACACTCATGTTCATAGAGGTACTATTTACAATAGTCAAAAGGTAGAAATAACCCAAATGTCCATCAACAGATGAATAGATAAACGAAATGTGGTATACGTACAATGCAAGATTATTCAGTCTTAAAAAATGGAATGAGGGGCGCCTGGGTGGCGCAGTCGGTTAAGTGTCCGACTTCAACCAGGTCACGATCTCGCGGTCCGTGAGTTCGAGCCCCGCGTCAGGCTCTGGGCTGATGGCTCAGAGCCTGGAGCCTGTTTCCGATTCTGTGTCTCCCTCTCTCTGCCCCTCCCCCGTTCATGCTCTGTCTCTCTCTGTCCCAAAAATAAATAAACGTTGAAAAAAAATTAAAAAAAAAAAAAATGGAATGAAATTCTGATACATACTACAACATGGATGAAACTTGAAGACATTATGCTAAGTGAAATGAGCCAGACACAAAATGAACAATACTGTATGATTCTACTTAATCGAGGTATGTAGAGTAGTTAAATTCATAGAGACAGAAAATAGAACAGTGATTGCCATGGGCTGGGGGTGGTGGGGAATGAAGAGCTATTGTTTAGTAGAATGGAGTTTTAGTTTGAGAAGATGAAAAAGTTGTGGAGACAGATCATGGTGATGATCGCACAACAACATGAATGTTGCCACTAAACTGTACACTTAAAAAGGAATAAAATGCTGTTTCATGTTATGCATATTTTGCCACAAAAAAGAAGCCTGAAACCAAGATGAGAAGACTTCCCCAAGATCACATGGTGAGCTTGCTGTTGACCCAGCCTACACTCCAATTTCCAGCCCCTGAAGCCTAGTCTAGTGTTATTCTTATCTTCACTTCAAACGAAAATAAGACTTGGAGCTACAGAGCATTTGCAAACACAGTTAACCGTCTAGTAGCTTGAACTGAATGAACCAAACTCCTCCCTTATTATTTCCCCCCTGGCTCCCCGAGTAAAAGAAGAAACTCACAACCAAAACATATCATTGGTGGTGATGGTGATAGTGATGGTAATGGTCATGATAACAAACCTTCCATACCCCGAGGCCTGGACCAATGTGCATTTAACTCAGCTCCCCTCTTCCCCCTCCCACATCCCAAACCCCTTACTCAACAATTGTTGGCTCTGTTTCTGTTTTTACCTTGGTAAGATGGGACTAAATAAAAACTCAGTTAATCAGAAACCCACTGTCTTCCAATTGATTGTGGGTTTGCCCTTCGGGTCCCTTTATAGCAATGTCTTTCTAAAAATGGAAATCAGAAAACTACCTGAAAACTTAAAATTTCAGGGCTGAAGCTGGGTTGGCCTCCTTTTGCTTCTTCTCTCCTTTTTTCTTTCCCTGGTCAGATTCAGCCTATTAGGCAACTGAAGAAACAGCTTATGTCATGCTAAACCTGTCTTTCAAAGGCAAGTAAGACTATTATGTATGTCATTTGTCATAGGTCTCTGACCACTCAACCAGTGTTTATTTCTCTTGGTCAAGGGTTAAAAAAAAAAAAAATAAGAAAAACACTAAGATTTGTAGAATAGGATTACAGTAAATACTGGATCAGTAACTCCAATGAGATAATCTAAATGAACACACATATTCCTCTGCCCCATGCCCTAAAGTAGGGCTTACATCAACACCCTTGCTCCTACAACTGATTTGCCTCCTTTTTAATGTCAGAGTTATAAGAATTCCCAGTTACGACATACTTTCAATAAACTGAAATATTAAATATCCAGTTGCATTTTTCTTTCAACCTAACAACAACAACAACAACAAAAAAGCCTCAGGGTGAAGCCTCATGAGTAAAGTGAATTTTAATTGTTCCATTTTCCCTCAACAACCTGAATATGGTTATCGATTCTTCCTAAACTAGATTTAGCGTTCAGAGTGGTAGCGTTGTTTCTTGCCATTTAGTCTCTTCGTACGTACTTTTTGTCCATTAAGAATGCATGTTAACTGTGAAGAACACGTTTGCTGTCAAAGCTGAAATTTGAAAAAAAGAAACCTTGATTTCATTTTTTTTTTTTTAAGTTCAAGGTGATATTATCGGAACTTAAAAGAAAAAGAAACTTTTATATGTCATATAATTGCAACTACCCATTAATTACCTTCATCCTAAAGGTATATACTTTTCTGCCCTTTTAAAACATTGAGGTTCAAGGACTTGAAAATCCCTCCTGGGGCGCCTGGGTGGCGCAGTCGGTTAAGCGTCTGACTTCAGCCAGGTCACGATCTCGCGGTCCGTGAGTTCGAGCCCCGCGTCGGGCTCTGGGCTGATGGCTCAGAGCCTGGAGCCTGTTTCCGATTCTGTGTCTCCCTCTCTCTCTGCCCCTCCCCCGTTCATGCTCTGTCTCTCTCTGTCCCAAAAATAATAATAAAAACGTTGAAAAAAAAAATTAAAAAAAAAAAAAAAAAAGAAAATCCCTCCTGACCTAGGGACATGTCAACCTCCTAGTCTTGTTCATATCCATAAGACTGACTCTTAATTTAAGCTTTCCTTATTCAGATCTATACGTTGATGCGTATGCCTATTGCTGTTGGACGATTAGATTACCTGGATTTGTGTTGTTAACAGATGGGAGGAATACCATCTGAACAAGTTACCGTGCTCATTCTCATATATTCCTTGAGATGACACTCCTTCTTTTCTGTTCCAAATATGAAAGGGTTCATGGACACTAAATGGGCTGCCCTCCTCACGCAGTTCTGTAATACTTTTTCTCCAATTACTCCTTTCTCCAAAGGGAAAAACAGGGTAAATTTTGACTTGAGAATCTCGCTGATGCTATTATTGCTCTCAGCCCCTTCTTTCTGGTCTGGCCTCTGACCACCCCCTCCTAGCAAAATCCCTCGCCTCCAATTTCCAGTAATCTGTGAGCTGGTCAAAAAAGAAAAATTTTAAGTAATATTTGGAAAGCACTGTACAGTTTACAGAGTAAACCCATAATATTTGATTTGCATTTTATGTTTTTGTAAATGTATTCTTATTTTAGTACAAAAACAAAATTAAAAAAAATTCTTCATGATCCCACAACTCACATAAGTCCTCTTATGATTTCTTAAACAAAAATAATACATTTATCATCTATAGTGACAGAAAGTAGACCAGAGACTATCTGGGGCCGGGGTGAGGGGGTGGGGGGATTGACTGTAAGGGGCAAGAAAGAATTTTCTAGGTAACAAGAATATAACTCCCCCCCCCCAGATTTATTTTTTTTAAGTTTATTTATTTATTTTGAGAGGGGAAGAGGCAGAGAGAGGGAGAGAGAAAACCCAAGCAGGCTCCACACTGTCAGCACAGAGTCCATATGGGTCTTGATCCCACAAACTACGAGATCATGACTTGAGCCGAAATCAAGACCCAGATGCCTAACCAAGTAAGCCACCCAGTGCCCCTTCCCCACCTTTACTGAGGTATAATT
Organism: Puma concolor; assembly: GCF_028749965.1. NCBI lineage: Eukaryota > Metazoa > Chordata > Mammalia > Carnivora > Felidae > Puma > Puma concolor. The sequence goes on from NC_141679.1 coordinate 68,658,782, forward strand.
GACATATAATATTGTATAAGTTTAATGTGTACAATGTGATGATTTGTTATACATATATACAGCAAATTGATGACCACAATTGGGTTAGTTAACACATCCATCACTCACATAATCGCCATTGTTTTGTGTGGTGAGAACTTTTAACATCTACTTGCTTACTGACTTTCAGATATAAAATAGTTAATGGTAAGTCATGCTGTACTTTAGATCCCAGAGCTTATTATCTTATAACTGGAAGTTTGTACCCTTTGACCACCTTCACTCATTTCCCCCATGCCCTGGAAAACACCATGTACTCTCTGTTTCTATGAATTTGGGTTTTTTAAGATTTAGATTCCACATGTAAGTGATATACAGTATTTGTCTTTCTCTGTCTGACTGATTTCACTTAGCATAATGCCCTGAAGTTTTGTCCATGTTGTTGCAAATGGCAGGATTTCCTTCAGCAAAAGTGTATCTTGATCATGGTAGTTACATAGCTCTATTCATTTGTCTAAAGTCATCACGCTGTACACTGAAAATGAGTACATTGTATTGTATGTAAATTATACCTCAATAAAGTTTATTATAAATTTTTAAATAATGATATATTCATGAGGAAATTCAAGAAGGACTTGTAGTTATATATGCTGGATTTATTTTATTCTTACTCTCACTAAAATGGTAGTAAAGGAATGGAAATGGATTAAAGACCTCCAAGGGCAAGGAGAACAGGAAAAAAAAAAGTCTTCAGAAGGTAAGAATTCAACAGCTTTCAGAATTTAGCAGAGCAAAGTAAGTTACAAACTCAGTGCCTACAGTTAGATGAAAAAATCATGAGAACCCTGGAGGGAAGGAGGGGGAAGCTTAGAACTTAAGGGAGGGAGTTGAAATACAAAAATAAAAGAGGGATTAGTTGGAAGTCTGTATGAAGAGGAATGGGACCCTATCTCTTCACTCTGGGCAGCCAGATAATTACCCCTTCTTCACCCGTCACAGTGATAGAACAGAGGTTTGTTTCAGAGAGACCCGAGATTTTCCCCCAGTGGAAAGTAGGGGCCAGTGCAAGACTGAAACAGGCCATTTACAAATAAGTTGACCTACTGAACTATAGTCCCCACAGGTCAGTAATCTAAAAGGTTCAAAACAGACATTTTGAAGATGTCTTTCTGGAATAACCAGGCAGTTTTCTGGAGAAAAGGCCATGCACACATATTCCAAGGTTTCACCAATGGTAGGGCTGTCTTCGTTCTTGATCTCCCTAGACTGAAACCCACCAGTTCGTAAAAACTCTCTCAACACACACTTCTACACACGCACGCACACACAGCTTCCAGACAATGGCTCAATTTTAAATTTTTTTTTTTCAACGTTTATTTATTTTTGGGACAGAGAGAGACAGAGCATGAACGGGGGAGGGGCAGAGAGAGAGGGAGACACAGAATCGGAAACAGGCTCCAGGCTCCAAGCCACCAGCCCAGAGCCTGACGCGGGGCTCGAACTCACGGACCGCGAGATCGTGACCTGGCTGAAGTCGGACGCTTAACCGACTGCGCCACCCAGGCGCCCCAACAATGGCTCAATTTTAAATAAGAACAGAGAGTAGAAGATCACTAGGCATTTAAGAAATACCCTTGTCTTTGCTGCACCTACTACGAGAGGTCATTCTTGGAAGTCCGAAAGGGTTGGGGCAAGGAATTGTCGTATCTTATGTAAGCCTTCAGTACCACTTTATGTTCAAACTATGTGTATCATGCACATAATTTTTCATAGAAAAGAGGATCCGTCTCCAGTTTTTACTATTACAAATAATATTACAAAGCACTTTTGCTTTCATTGTCTCATTTGGGCTCACAAGAGACTGCAGGGATAGAAGTTACTGTGAGCCCTGTTTTATAGATGAAGAAATTGAGAATTAGAGAAATGAGGTGACTAGTGTCTACTAATTCTGAATCCTTACCTTTTCCTCCATCCAGAGATTAAAGTACAAAATTGTAATATGGTTTATTCTCAATTCTACCTGATTCTCAAAAGATACTTAAGGTAACTCATAATGATGAATACAGCATTGCCAGATAAACTGAATTTTAAAAAATCACTTGAGAAGCACACAGAAGAAGAAATAAGAATAGTAGATTCAAGGGCTAATATTAGTTTATTGAGTATAAGCCAATAAATCCTATATGTCACAATAGAAATGAAACTAAAATTTGGCTCTGAGCTTCTTAGCAACCAGTGATAAAAAGGAAATAACATTGACAACTTAGAAGATTCACAGTATCCACAGAGTAGACCAAATCAAATATTTCCCCCAAAAAGAACATCATCTATCCTTCTCGCTGAAACCAGGGAAAACTTTTACCCACTAATCTTCATAAAGAAAAAACTATATGATATAATGAGCCATATCCTCAGCAATATTACTAAAATGTGGAAGTGGCAAGTAAAATCTGTGACCTCCAATGTATGCCAACTTCGTCACATCAAAAACAATTTGATTAAAAATAAATTTGCAAGGGCAAGAGGAGGAGCATCAAAATAATGAGACCAAGGGATAAGGAAAAATTCAAAGCAAGTGTAACATTCCCATTACCCATATGTACATACACAAACATACATACATACATATACACATATATACAAATACATGTGATATCAATAAAGACTTTCAAACAACTCAACTTCCTGGTGCACTCACCAATAGAAACTAACTACAAAATGTATACTGTTTATGCCACTTTTTATATAGGATTATTCACTAAGAATGAGTTTAAAATTGATTTATCTATCCAAAATGGTGACATTAGTTTTAGGATTGATCAGCAGCTCTTCTTTTTTGTTAGGCAAGTATCTGTTAAATCCACTCCTAATCCATGATAATAAAACCATCTCATCTGTTAAATGTTGACTCTAGAGGAGGGAGGTTGAAATTATCTCCCCGTCTATCTACCTCAACTCTTTCTCAAGGAGGAGTGTTGGCCAAATTCCATGACATTTCATTGGGTCATGTTTCCCGGGAGTGCTGATTTGACCAAAGCCAAGCTAAGGAACGTGTGAGAAATCTGAAAATTCTGGAGCTGGTCATATGTCATGTTCATTGAGCATCGGGTCATTCCATTACTCTTCTGCTGTTCTCTGAGTGAATAATTGGGATTCCATGGTGCTGACAGCCTAGGATGACACCCAAAGCTATTGTCTTCAGAGGTGCCAAAAGTTCTCCTTCAGTCTTTAATGCTTTAAGACCTGCTGAGTTCTATGCACAAATGAGAAAAACAGGCCTCTCCCATACAGTCCAGAGATGGTCCAAATGGACCTCTGGTGTCAAGACCCGATGTTGTCTCCCTTCTTTCAAATCTTCCACTCAAGACTTCTTCTGATACATACCTTTTCCTTTCATGCCATTCCCTCCTGCAAATAAATTCAGGCTCAAGGAGATTTGTCTAGCTCCTATTGTCAAGGTAGCCTGTGTGTCCCGAGGACAAACCAGCCTAGAGCATAGAAATTTGGATTCTCATTAAAATATTACAGTAGGGCAGCTCTTTCTGCCCACAGGTTCTGTCCCTATGCTTTAATAAAAATCATCTTTTTGCATATATATTTTTTTCAGTAGGTCTGACTCTACTAGTTAGTTCTCCTAATACTATATGAACTCTGGCATGACCCTCATCATTTTGCCTGTTGATTCCCAGGAGTCTCCTGAGGGCTATCTCACATGTGCTTACTTCCTTACTTTGTCTGCTCTCACCTTAGACCTCATCTTCCCTTCCTGGTCCAAAATGCTTTCCTATGTCCATCACCTTCAGAGCTGTGTAAAGGCACCCCGACACTGTTTTAGGGCATACCATTGAAACACCTCCCATGGACCCACCAAAAATGCAACTAACGTGCTATAGTTCTGTAGTTGACAAAGCAGCACTTTGTTTCCATTAAGACTTTAATGTGCCTAAGTCAACCTATCTTTGTGCAGAAGTGGAGGGAAAGTCCTGCAATTCCATTATAATTAGAAGCATTATGACAACTGTAGTGAAGTTGTATTTGTGCTTATTTGCAGCTCTTTCTCTGAGTTGAAATACGAATCTACAGAGGGCTTGTCCAGGGGAGAATTCTGAATAGCAGGCACCATTCCCCCTATAAATTTCAAGGCTTTGGTATGGTATTTGGTAGTTCCTAACTTCTGGTAGCTGTCACTAAGCTTTGCCATTCCTTGTAGCTGTACCACTTCAACATCTTCCTCTGTCGTCACCTGGCCTTCTTTCCTGCGTATTTTCACATCATCTTCTTTTCTATGTTTTCATATGGCTTTCTTATAAGGACACCAGTTATGGGATTTAGGACCCATCCTAATCCAGTATGACCTTAACTAATGACATTTGCAACCCTATTTCCAAATAAAGTCATATTTGAAGGATCCAAGTAGACATGAATTTTGAGAGGACATTATTCAATCCAGTACATTCACACTTGATAAAACTCAGCAAATGCCAGATAAGAAAGTACAGGGGTCTGTGGGAGAAATGACTGGAACCTAATTCAGACTCAAGAGAGTCAAGAAAAGATCTGAATCCAGGAAGACAGTGAGTTGGTGAATGCCCAAACCAAAACTTCACTTGTATGGGGGGACAACTTACCCACTTTTCAGCGCTTTCCCTCTTGCCCCTTAGACATAGGGACTTGAATGGCTGCCCTCCCTCTCAGAAAAATGGAAGCTAGCATACACTGAGTGTCTTCTATGAACCAGGAATGTGCTAATCACTTTCACATACCTAGCAATTTCTCTAAAGTTGAATCCTGATTTTAGAAGTGGAAAAACTGACACTCAAAGTTAAGTGACTTCTCCAAGAACACACAACTCCTTGCCAGTCTGGCCCTAAAGGTCATGCGGTTTCAAGGCACACACTATCCTGCAAATAGGACCTTAGCACAGTCCTAGGCTTCCTCTGCTTTCCCAGGTCTCATAGAGCTAGCTCAGAATGAAGATTGTATTTTACTCCTGTGGCAAGGAGGAAATGCTGCTAGGACACAGCTGAATGTCCCGTCACACTGAATGCCCACAGAGGTTAAGAAAGGTCCATGAGCCCACTCATCACTCTCTGCATCCTCAGTGCACCTCTATCCAATCCTTCTTTCCTCCCGGGAGAAAACCCGATCAGCTGGGAGTGTTTGCACCAAGAAAAATCCATGTCATAGCAAACATTCTTCCAGTCCCCAAGGATTCTTCATAAGAGCTTTCCACTGCACCCGCTCACAGGGCAGACACTGTGCTAAACCAGCTGTTTAACACGAGAGGCTCCCAGTCCCCAGAGACATGAGACAAGCTCCTGAGACGTGCAATATGTCTCCATTAGCCAACCAACTGGCTTTGGGTGTGTTTTCTAATTCCATATTCTTGTGTTCATTAGCTGCAAGCCTGCCAGAAACTTGGGGCTCACCAACTTTCCCAAACAGAGAAGAGGGAAATATTTCACATGGTCTGCCTCATAGATCAGTTTTTCTGAGGACTTTATGCTGTAGAGACTTGTTACCACCATAACCTGCCAGACTTAGCTGCAGAGCATGCTGGGGTGTCTGTGCTGAGTCAGCAGAGAAAGATGAGTAAACAGGAACATGAGGAACAGGCGAGACTAGAAGAGGAGCTGACCAGCCTGCAGGACAGCTTCTGAGAGAGAAGGCAGCCATCCAAGTCCCCATGTCCAAGGGACAAGAGAGAAGGGGGTTTAGCACAGCAGGTAAGAGATCAAACTCCAAAGAGAGACAGAGCTGGTTTTGAATGCTGGCACTTAGCATTCAAATACTTAGCAACTCTCTGACCTTAGGCAACTGACATAACTTCTTATGCCCCAGAGGTAATAAAAGAGCTTCCAGATTATTCTGAGGATAGAATGAGATAATGCTTATAAAATTCTTAGCACACGGGCTGGCCCAGGAGAAACTATAATTAATACTCTTTGCAGGCTGATTCAGTCTCTAAGGGAAGACAGGGGCTGGTGGACAGTGACCTCTCATCAGAAGTGTCCTCACAGAGAATGGCAGCTCCTCAAGCCTGGGTTCGTCTTCCTGGCTGTAACAATGTCCAAATTAACCAGTGTTGGGTCAGAGTCCACATCACCCACTGTGGTAGATACCAGCCATGTGTGGTTATTGAACATGTAAACTGTGGCATACCACAAGTATAAAATTCATCCCGGATTTGAAAGGGTTAATGTGAAAAAACAATTATACAATGGTTCGTTAATACTCTATCTAATATTGTCTATGTGTTGGCATGACAACACTTTGGTTATATTGGCTTAAATAAAATATATCATTAAAATTAATCTCACCTTTTTTTGTTTTTTTACCTTTTTTCAATGTGGCTCTAAGAAAATTTGAAATTACATGTGTGGCCTGCATGAATGGCTCATATTATCTTTCTATTGGACCGTGCTAATTGAGGCAGGCAAGTGTTCCAGCCAATGGGTTGGATTCAAGGGGCCCGAATCCCATGTATTAGGATGAGTGGAGCACACTCACGAAGCCAAGGCAGGTAGGGTTCGGAGCTAACACACGGACCTGCAGGTACTTGGGCCGGGCTCCCTGGAAATAAAGATGATGATGATAGCAGGAAGACTCCTATTAGACTTAACCTCCTGGCTGGGGAGGAACCCCTGGCAAAGGGCCAAGCCTGTTTAGGGCTTGCTCTGTGAATGGGTAGGACTGAGCCCATGAGCTTCAGCACCCGCACTGGACAAGGCAGAGGCCTCTGGGGACACAGAGTTGCCAAGTTTGGGATTGCTTATAAACCTGGTACCAGGGAAGCACTTCATAACACCAATGCGTCCCTGCCTCCCCTGTCATTAACAGGTCCCTCCCTCCCCTGTCATTAGCAGAGATAAGGAATCAGGACACCTCCCTCAAATGCATTCACCTCCAGCTCAAAATCCTAGGTTGGAAGAGAAAGCCAGAAAGAACAGGGAGGAGAAGCAGAGAGATTTCGGAGGCACACTTTCAAAGTATCGAGTATGTCCTCCAGCCAAGCTATAGCCACAGCCAATTTCTAACACGGACATAAGAAGCATTCTTGGAGAACTCTATCTCCTGGGCCCTTGAAAACATGATTATAGTTGGAACCATATGTAGGGCCTAACATGTTTAAGGAAACTTCTGGCTATTCCCTTCGATCTCTCAGTCCCAGATAGCCTCTGAAATGTGATTAGGTACAATCTAAACCCAAGTCTCCTCAGAGGCATGATGTCAAAACCTGTTCAGTGACTCCCAAGTTAAAGTTTTCCAAGAACGTGTGTTATCCTTAAATGAAGGAGGGTGAGCAGTTTTGTTGAGGAATTTCTCCAGTTTAGAAACCGAATTTTAGCAGTTCATCTTGCCTCCGTGAAGTATAAACCAGTGAGATTAAGCAAAGGAGGCATGTGAAAAGCACTGGAGATGGAAAGAAAGTAAGATGGTTTCACAGCTGAAAAGACCTCAGTGATAGGCTGTGCTTGGATTGGATATGGGCTTGGATTACTTTTAGGCTTTGGCACTAAAGTCAGGAGAAGTATTTCACTCCCTGGCCTCTGAAGACACTCCTATGACTTTGTCTTTCTGGACATTGCATGTGTTCTGGTACAGTTTGCATGAAGACCACTACCAGATTCAGCAAGGCAGCCCCAGCCCTGAATACAATGTACAAAAGGCAGGTCTGATCCCTGTGGATAATGTGGATCTTAAAGGGCCACATGGCCATGACAATGAAAAGAAAAAAGAAAAGAGAGAAGAAAAAAGAAAAGGAAAGGAAAGGAAAGGAAAGGAAAGGAAAGGAAAGGAAAGGAAAAAGGAAAGAAAAGGAAGAGAAGAGAAAAGAAGAGAAAAGAAGAGAAAAGAAAAGAAAAGAAAAGAAAAGAAAAGAAAAGAAAAGAAAAGAAAAGAAAAGAAAAGAAAAGAAAAAAGGAAGAAGGGATGGGAAGGGAAGGGAAGGGAAGGAATACTGCTGCTTTGGTCTCTTCTATATGAAGAAACCTTGAATAACCTCTGGAAACCACTGGAAGCCACCCCAGTAGTATTCCTCCAACGTGTCTTATGAGAAATCCATTACATTTGACTGTCTTCAGTCTTTTGGTATCGCCTATTTCTGCAGCATGGTTGAGTTACCTTTGTAACCAGGCATTGCATGCTTAGCCCGGTTCTAACAAACAGGCTAGGACACATGCACGTGGGGATGTCTCCTCCATACTCTTTGAGACCCCTGAGCTCACCCCTGTTGTTTCACACCCTGTGTTGAGACTGTCCACTAACTCGACTGGCTGCTTCACCGGGGCCACTCTTGTTTGCGTCTACCCCATTTGATCCTGGCACACACTGAACACTTCACAAATGTGTGTTAAATAAAAAGGAATGAATTACTACCTAAAACTCCGAGTCTCATCTTTCTCGGCATCCCCCTGTACCCTGTTTGCAACAGGGAATACTAAGTCCTCTGGCAATCCACCGGGTTGTAAAGCTGACTCCTAGCAAGAACTAGAGAAAGCTGGGTGGGAGGCCATGGAGAAATAGGACCAGGTCAAGGCTTTCTTGGTTAGATGTTGGTTAGGTAAACAGAGATGACCAAGTCTGGGGTGGTTTGAAAGAGGCAGAAATAATCCAATCTTCCCAGGAAGCACTTTCATTATCATCATAATAATGATGCTGAAAACAATGACAAGAATATTCTCTTACTTTTTTAATACTTGAGACTTAAGTTCCTACAATATTCCTGACCCTTTTCTAAGTGTCAGGCACACAGCGGTCATATAAGTAGAGTCGCGGCCCTTATGGATGCAAGGTGACAATGTAAGGAAGTAAATGTCTACTCTAGCACGTAAGAGAAGGGGGTGTCAGGAGAGGAGAAGCTGCGACTTTATACGAGGTGGCCCGAGGGTGGGAGCTGTCAAAGGCAGGGGTCATGGAGGCAAGTCAGAGGGTGCATCATGTAGCTTTTTTACTACAAGGAGTCCTAGTTCATCATGTCCCACATGGAAATGGATCATAGAGAGTCCTGTGGCTGTGTTATAAAATTAAACAACATCAACAACAAAAACAAAACTTCTCACCAAAACCAAGGCCTTTAGCTGTACCCCCTACCAAGCACAAGACAAGGTGACAAGTGACCATCTCAGTACAGTTTATTTTTGACTCCTGGTAATAATGGGACGACTGCTGTCAATGGCTTTCTTAAACACAAGTTCGTACCTTCTGCTGTGCAGTCCACATAAAGCTGCAACGCAACTTTACAAGGGGGCCCAGGATTGTTGGGCCCTGCCTCTGAGTCAGGCTTTCAATTGTATTTGTAGTAATTTAAGCCTCATAATGACCCTATCAGGTCGACGTTATCAACTCCCACTGTGTCAGCAATAAAATAAGCCTCCGAAAGATGATTTTTCCCCCAAATTACCAGCTGACAAATAGCGCTATCATAATTTCCACCCAAATGTTCCCACCCGCTCTATGCCATTAGTCCTTTGTGCCATTTTGTCCATCTCTCTGCGAAGAGAAGGAGAACAGCAGTCGGTCCCCTGAATGAGTGCTGGGGGAAACAGGAATAGGATCACCCTGTGACCCAGAGATCCAGAAGACGTCCAAGATGCTCTTAGTCCTCAAGAGGGTAAACAGTAGGGAAATATGATTCCTTACTTCTTTGGATGACCAAAAGCATTGGCTGGGAAAAGGAACCTTGATGAAGTACCCTTGAAAATAAGAATGAAATCAAATCTGCCACAATGACCGAGTATCAAAGAGCTGAACATAGAAACCTGTGGACCAAGTATTGAGCGCTGCAGGGTTTTTCATTCATTTATGCCATTCATGCATTAACTTAATTTACTCACTTAACATTTATGGACTTCCAACTATGCCATGCATTCACCTCCTACAGCAGTTATCCCTGTTTGTAGCATGGCCCTGATAAACTCTCACTTTTCCAGGAAAGACAGGATTGCATGGGACCTGCTATAGTCAGAAGGTTTAGGTTTGACTCAGAAAGTTGTTGTTACTTGGGCGGTGCACAAATGACCTAATCTCTCTATTTCCTCAATTGTTAAAAGAAGATGACAAATAATAATATTAGTCCAATAATGTTAATAATATTATTAAACTCATGGGTTTGTTGCAAAGATTTCCTAAGCAAAGGTGTATGTCGGGGCGCCTGGGTGGCGCAGTCGTTTAAGCGTCCGACTTCAGCCAGGTCACGATCTCACTGTCCGTGAGTTTGAGCCCCGCGTCAGGCTCTGGGCTGATGGCTCGGAGCCTGGAGCCTGTTTCCGATTCTGTGTCTCCCTCTCTCTCTGCCCCTCCCCCGTTCATGCTCTGTCTCTGTCTGTCCCATAAATAAATAAAAACGTTGAAAAAAAAAAAAAGAAAAGGTGTATGAGAGAGCACGTGGCACACAGTCAGAATACAGGAAATGTTAGCTGAATCTGAATTTGTGGCTTATTTTATTGGCATTAAGTCTAGTGCCGATTTTTTGAACAAAATTCAGAATGTGAGATAAAAGGAAATAACGCCTGCAGAATCTCAGGTAGCTTCCTTGTGTACATGCTTGTGGGAAGCCTCATCTTTTTTTTTAAATATTTTAAATGTTTTATTTATTTTTGAGACAGAGAGAAAGAGTGTGAGCAGGGGAGGGACAGAGAGAGAGGGAGACACAGAATCCAAAGCAGACTCCAGGCTCCAAGCTGTCAGCACAGAGCCCGACACAGGGCTCGAACTCAAGGACCACAGGATCATGACCTGAGCTGAAGTTTGATACTTAAGCAACTAAGCCACCCGGGTGCCCCGAAAGCCTCCTCTTGATGGTCCTACCAGGATGAAGGGAAGTACCAGGAACCTTGAACGTGGTCCCAATTGAGACCAGGCACTAAGGCTGTGAAGCCTTGGTGAGAACAGATGTTAGAAGAAACGGACATTTCCACTTGTTAAGCAGTTGCCTATCTTGTGAGAGGTGAATGTTTGAATACCCCTTCAGTATTTTCCCCTTCTTCTAGAAGAACAGCCCACAAAAACTGACTTGGTTATGCAAATATAATGCGGGCGTGGGCACTGTTCTTGGAAACCCACTTTGGAATGGTGGTTTTCATTAGCCAGTACCTAAAATGGAGATGCTTGAAAGTTATATGTTTGAAAAGTAAAACTGTTGTGTATGACCTAAAAAATGTCCTATCCTGTTTTTGTGCAGTAATGTAAATTTGGGGTATCTTTAGGCTGGGCTGTGTTTCTGCTTTCTGCTATTTCTTTACAAGTGTTTCGTCTCTGGAACTGGTTACTAAAACAAGAGCTGGGATGGTCCCAGATGCAGAAACAAGGAGGGGCTATTAAGTGGGGCTTAAGACAGAAGATTCAACACACAGTAGAATTCATGGAATGAACTGAGACCAACTAGCTTTCTCAGGAGCCCTGAATTTCTGGCAGTGTCTACCATGGTAAGTAAGGAAGGGTAATTCCTCTGAGTAAAGTATTTTATATAGCCCAAGCAGCAGTTGACCAACAGTTACTTGTCCTCATGGCGATGTGTTCTTGTTGGGGATCACAGCAGGAACCGGAGCCAGTATCAGAGAATATAAGAGAAGCCACCATGAGGTCTCCCCTTTAGACTAGAGAAAGAACTATCCAGATGCATTGGCCTTGGGTTGGTGAAATACCCGTGGCTTATGTATTGATATCATACACATGGTGCTGTGTAAGAAGAGAACTCAGACTCTGATAAACATTAAAAATGAGAGAGCTTGGTGATGGCTGCACATATCTGTGAATATACAAAAACCTTTGGACAGGAGGATTATATAGTATGTTGACTACCTCTCAGTAAAGCTGGGGTTTTTTTTTTTTTTATGTTTATTCATTTTTGAGAGAGAGAGCATGGGCAGGGGAAGGGCAGAGAGAGAGGGGGACAGAGGATCTGAAGCAGACTCTGCAATGACAGCAGCAAGCCCGATGCTGGGGCTCAAATCCATGAAGCGTGGGATCATGACCTGAGCTGAAGTCGGACGCTCAACCGACTGAGCCACCCAGGTGCCCCTCAATAAAGCTGTTTTTAAAAAATGAAAGAGGTGTCTTTTCTTTGTGTAGCTTAAAAAGGAAGAAGATAACAAAAGACATCCCTGCCCCACCTGCTATATATGTATTTCTTCTATGACTCTTGGGCTTATTTTGATGTCTTTGTCTGGTAAGAGCCATAGGATAAGGTCTTAAAAGTTAGTGGAAGAGCCTGCCATCTAGCAGGTGATACCCCACCCCCACACCGCCACCAGTCAGTCATCCCTGGAAAAAGCAAGCAGAAACAAAATTGGAACTTACGGAGCTGACCTTGAGAAGAGGACTCTCTCAGTTCTGAATACCCTGGAGTTGAGACCTGCTTATGGGCATGCCTGAACAGTATGGACGACGGGACTTCAGAACATGGGAAAATCCCCTCAGAAGCCCAAAGCTAGAGATGAGTCAACAATGTCTTGTAGACTAGGTACCTATTTGTATATGACTGGTTCCTTTGGTTACCCCTGAACCTCTAGCAGTCACATCTGTGAACCATCATCTTCCCAACTGATTGAATACTGCTACAACAAATGCGTTACATGTATTGAGTCCTCACCTATTCCCCCCAAAAGCTTTATTAGACATTATTTGTATTAGTCTACTCCAGCTGCCATAAAAAAATACCACGGGTGGATTAAACAATAGACATTTACCTTCTCACAGTTCTGGAGGCTAAAAGTCCATGATCAAGGTGCAGCCAAATTTGGTTTCTGGTGAAGGTTGTCCTTTCTGGCTTATAGATGGCTGCTTTCTCCTTATGTCCTCACTCCTATCGCCTTTCCCCTCTGCTTGTGTGGAGAAAGAAAGATCTCTGGTGTGTCTTCCTCTTTCTGTTGTCGTTCCTCAAAGGTATGTATGTATGTATGTATATATGTATTTTCTGAGTACAGTTGACACAAATCTTACATCAGTTTCAGGTGCAACACAGTGATTTGACATCTCCGTATGTTAGGCTATGCTCACCACAAATGTAGCTACCATTTGTCACCATACAATGCTATTATAATACCATTGACTATATTCCCTATGCTGTACCTTTTATTCACATGATTTATTCATTCCGTAACTGGAAACCTGTATCTCCCATTCTCCTTGGCCCACTTTGACCATTCCCCCATCACCTTCCCTCTGGCAACAATCAGTTTGTTCTTAGTATTTATATATCTGATTTTGCTTCATGTTTGTTTATTCTTTTGTCTTATTTTTTAGATTCTACATATCAGTGAAATCATACAGTATTTGTCTTTCTCTGACTTATTTCATTTAATATAATACCCTCTAGGTCCATCCATGTTGTTGCAAATGGCAAGATCTCATTCTCTTGTTTGGCTGAATAATATTCCATATATATATATATGGAATATATATATATATATATATGGAATATATATATGGAATACTATATATGGTGTATATATTATATACACCACTTCTTTATCCATTCATCTATTGATGGGCATTTGGGTTGCTTCCAAATCTTGTTTATTATAAATTGTGCTGTAATAAACAGGGATGCATATATCTTTTCAAATTTATGCTTTCACTTTTGGATAATAAATAGTAACAGAACCATTGGATCATATGGTATTTCTATTTTTAATTTTTTGAGAAAACTCCCTACTGTTTTCCACAGTGGTTATACTAATTTACGTTCCCACCCACAAGGGTTCCTTTTTCTCCATATCCTCACCAACACTTGTTTCTTGTCTTTTTGATTCTAGTCATTCTGACAAGTGTAAGGTGGTATCTCATTATGGTTTTGATTTGCAGTTCTCTGGTGATTAGTGATATCGAGCGTCTTTTTGTTCATCTATTGGCCATCTGTATGTCTTCTTTGGAAAAATACCTATTCAGGTGCTCTGCCCATTTTTTTATTGGGATTATGTGGGGTCTTTGGTGTTGAATTGTGTGAATTCTTTCTAGATCTTGGGTGTTACCTCCTTACTGGGTATATCATTTGCAAATATCTTCTCCCGTTCAGTAGGTCGTCTTTTCATTTTGTTGACGGTTTCTTTCACTGTGTATTGGTCTTGTCACAACAGTTTATTTTGCTTCTGTTTCTCTTGCCTTAGGAGACACATCTAGAAAAATGTTGCCACAGCCAATGTCAAAGAAATTACTGTCTATGTTCCTTTCTAGGTGGGTTTTTTTTAATGTTTATTTATTTTTGAGAGAGAGAGAGAGGAGGAGAGAGAGAGTGCGAGTGGGGGAGGGGCAGAGAGAGAGGGAGCCACAGAATCCAAGGCAGGCTCCAGGCTTTGTGCTGTCAGCACGCAGCCCGATGCGGGGCACAAACCCAGGAACCATGAGATCATGACCTGAGCCGAAGTTTGGACACTCAACCAACTAAGCTACCCAGAGGCCCCTCTTCTGGGAGTTTTATGGTTTCAGGTCTCTTCCTCTTTTTATAAGGACACCAATCCTACCAGATTAAGGTCCCATACTTAATAACCTCATTTAACCTTAATTTCATCCCTAGAGGCCCTGTCTCCAAATATTGTCAGAGTTACATCTTCAACGTATGAATTTTGGTAGGACACAATTCAGTCCATAACACTATTATTTTCTCCATTTTATATCTGAAAAAATACTGAGGCTTAGAGAAGTAATTTTATCATAATTTTGTTACAGTCAAAAGGCCAGGACATGAGCCCAAGATGTCTGAAGGATGAAACGCATCTTTATCTACTTCATTTATACCACTGTAGTAAATTAATGTGTATATACACTTTGGCCAACATATCATTAGGGGAGCATGTTAGGTGGTGGTGGCAGAGAAATCTACAAGGGAATGGAGATCCTAGAAAGACTAGAATCATGGCAAGCACATTCTACCAACCCTCTCCACCCTGGACTTCACCCTCCATTGCCAAATGTCAAACTTCTGGGTTTGAGTTTATTAAGAGAGATGACAGTTTCACTTACATGATCCTGATAAAAAATAAACATTATAATTCAGACACTAGAATCCCCCAAGAGTTTGGATTATAGCTACATGAATGGGGGCAAAGCAGGTAGCCTGTGGTTCAAAGTCACCCTGTTCTTTTTTGACACCGAGTATCATTTAAGCCATGGGGATCATAGAAATCTCCATTACTGCCACGAACAGACTTGCCCATCATGGATGACCACATGCTCCAAACCTTTCCTCTTTTTCCCTAACATTTTAATGTATTTGCCTAGTATCCTATTCCCTCTGCCTGGCATGCAGGAGGAAAATAATAATTTTAAAAATGCCCAGTGGTAATAATGGCTAAAATGCCTTCTAATGGTATTTCGCTTATTTATTCAACAAATTTTTTTTTGCCTCCCTGTTACAGATCAGATACTATTCTAGGCATCAGCAATATAGTCATGAGTAAGTCAGTGAAGATCCTTGTTCTCAAAGCACACATGTTCTAGTCAGGAACTTATATTTCATGAGAATATTAATCTGTATCTTAAGCAGAACATCTCTACTGCTAAACCAGTCATAAGCAGTGTGAAAAATGGAGCTTGATCTGCAGTCATTATTGGAAGATCCAGTTTTGAACCCTGGCTTCATGTCTTTCATTTATTCATGTAACATCCACTATGCACCGAGAATTATGCTTGGTGCTACTGATATAGAAATGACTAGGGGAAAAAGACAGACCATTACAATGCAATGTGCTAAGTGCTATAAAAGAATCATCTTCAAAATGCTTTGGAATTACAGAGGGAGCAGTTTGGTCTCTTTGAGAAAATATAGGCAGCTTCACAGAAAACATGAAATTTGAGCTAAGTAATTAAGGAGGAAATATCTTTTAGGTAGAGAAAATGAGGTTGGTCTGTGATTCTATATGCATAGAGGTTCATAGCATTTGGGAGGAAGGGGGAAAAATCATCATGGCTAATGAGAATTTCAGGCAGATAGGAAAAAGTGTAAAGAATACAGATTGGCTAGAGATCTGTCTCTGTATTTCTATGATCATTTCAGAAACCCAACTCTATCAATTGCCACATGTCATATTTCAAGGACACAATCAGAGAACCATAAATAAAATTTACCTCTATAAGTGCTTCTCTTCTCAACTGTAAGTGCTTCTCTTCTTGGGGTGTACATACATACATATATGTATGCAGATACATATTTTTTATCCTGTAAAAATAGCATAATGAGATATAATAGTACTGGGATACTTTATATTCAATATTTTGATGATTTGATTTTACAATATTTATTCAAATTTGACTTGAAATATAAAGTATCTTTACCTCCCATGAAGATAGAAGAATTAGGCTCAAATGCCATTAAATTGAACACATCAGAGCTTGCATCAGGAAATCCCACACTTACACTTTCAAAATCTTTGACTCTATTAAATGATATTAAAAATCTGTTGCTTCAAAATCATTATGATAGATTGAAAACAATCCTCTGCCTTGAACCAGAGGGTAGGTAATTGATCATGAGAGGGTGCAGTACTCTAAAGAAACTTGGTAGCCCTCACTCTGTTCAACAGCCTTATGTACCAGCCTGTATGAAGAGATTGTAGAAGCAATAAAAAATAACATTGTTTTGTTAGCCTTGGTGTTATTTGCCACAGAATTCTTGCTCTCTGCCTTCCAAACACATGGGAATGTTAAAGCATTTCCTTCAAGTATTCATTCTATACTTTCCAAAGCTTTTTTTTTTTTCTTTCTCTCATGGTAACCAGTGATAATATCTGCTTCATCAGCCTGATTCTAGAATGGAGACACAACAAAGCAGATATCCAGCCACTTTGTGATGCACATACTGAGGAAGAAACAAACCTTGTTGTTATAGACCACTAAAACTTAGGGATTGTTTGTTATTAGGAAACTACCCTTGCTGACTGATGACTAACAGACTCAAGAGCTGAATCAACTCTATTTTCAAGTATGACCGGGGCACCTGGGTGGCTCAGTCAGTTAAGTGTCCAACTTCGGCTGAGGTCATGATCTCACAGTTCGTGGGTTCAAACCGTGCGTTGGGCTTTGTGCTGACAGCTCAGAGCCTGGAGCCTGTTTCAGGTTCTGAGTCTCCCTCTCTCTCTCTCTGCGCCTCCCCTATTCATGCTCTGTCTCTGTCTCAAAAATAAGTAAACATTAAAAAAATTTTTTTAAATAAAGTATGACCAACTATTCATAGATCAAATGCATATCATATGTTAGTATATGCTACATATTTTATCCTCATTTGCATACCTACTTGGTAGGTAGGTATATTTTATAAATGATGAAAGTGAGGCTCCAAATAGTAAGTTGCAGAGTCAAAAAACCAACCAAGTCCTCTTATTCTAGGTTTGACCTCTTCCATTATTCTTAGGACAAGATGTGGTCTTGGCAAAGTAACCCAGATCTACCTAAGACTTGAACCTCAAAAGCTAGACACTTGACTTGAATCCCATTTCAATGTTTGGTGAAAAGTCAATTGTTTCTCTAAGAGTTTTGAAAATTTTCAGAGTGCTTTTGAGCCCAAGCCTTTGTTTACTTTCTGGATTAAAAAAAAAACAATTAAAAGAAAAACTCATTACATACACACATACAAACATACGGTATTGAGTAAAGGGGGTCTGACAGCGTATCTCAGATCAAACAACTAAAAATCTCATATTAGACATTTCTAGTCTTTGAAAGTCCTTTCAAGCCACCCCACCTCTAAAAGAGTTCCTTTAGTGATCTCTGCCCCCCAGGACACATGAATTCCCACTGCTCCTGGCCCGGTGTTTTCCTCTGGCTCCTCCTACTCTCCTCCTGGATTTCCCCTGGAACTCCAAATTCCACTCTCTCTACCATTCAGAACAAGTCAGTTCTCCCTAGTTCTTACTGCCCAATTTGCATAGTCAAACCCAGCAAGTCTCTCAGCCCTCCATTTAACAGAAGTACCCTCTTTAACAGTTGATTGTAGTTATTTTTAAAAGGACTTTTTCTGTTATACAAACCTTAAAAACGTTTCTTTTTCATCTTCCTTGATGTCAAGTATGGCCCTTTCAGATACAA
Source organism: Puma concolor (assembly GCF_028749965.1). Classification (NCBI taxonomy): domain Eukaryota; kingdom Metazoa; phylum Chordata; class Mammalia; order Carnivora; family Felidae; genus Puma; species Puma concolor. The sequence continues at coordinate 68,676,782 of NC_141679.1, forward strand.
ATGTAGAATCTGTTTTAAGGCAATGCCTATTCAATTCTCTCACTCAGTACCATCCACCTCCATTAGACAAGTCTTGAGACCTGTGTCATGCAAAGTAAGAGATAAAAAAGAATCCAGCCCTGACCTCAAGATGTTTACCTTCAAGTTGTAGATCCATGATCATTATACATGAAACATCTTGAAAACCTCTCAATTTTTAGCTGTGTAGTAGCACTTGTGAAGTTACCATGATTCAGGAAGGAGCTGATGTACTCTGATGGAGAAGGTGGGAGCAAGAAAGGGCTAAAGAGATGTCAAGATACACGGGATGGAAAGATCCAGGTATCTTAGATCCAGGTAGGGACTAGAGTGTAGGTGACAGAGTGTAAGTCAAGGTAAGCTGGTGGGAGACATCTTGGTATATGGTAGTGACATTTCCTCCCAGTCCCAACCTCCTTCTATGCCTAGAGTCATATAGCGATAAAGTAAAAGATGTGTCAAACCCAAGTGTTTTTACCTCAAGCCCAAGACTCTTTTTCATGCCCCAGTAGTTCAAATTGTTATCCCACAAAATAATAGTTTACCATCAATTGGACTGATGGGTTCTGCATGTAAAAATCTGATCTTTTTTCTAATTGTTGAGGGAAAATATTAATGCATAATGTTTTGTTCAATTTTGAGTTTTTATTCTCTAAATCTTTTTAAATCCCTTTACTCAAATCTCCACTCACTGACAGCAGAACAAGAAGTGGTAAATAAATATTAATGGGGAAAACGAGAAACAGTCTGCACTCTTAGTTGTTTCTTTATTTGTTCTTTCATGAGCAAGTACTCCTGAAGGTAGGAACTCAGGCTTTGGAGCCATTCTTCCTGAGTTTACATTTCTGCCTTGCTGCCTATGAGCTGTATGTCTTCCTTGGGCAAGTCATTTAACTTTTTAGTATCTCAGCTTCCTCACCTATAAAATCGGCATACTTATAACACCATCTCACAGGAACAAGTCTACATCAGGAACATAGATGACGATAAAATAGTAGCAACAATAACAATAATAGCTAACATTTATTGAGAATATAGTATATGTCAGAATATATATATTGAGAATAAAGTATATATAGTATATTAGTGCACTATCGGGCACTAATTAATTTTTCAATAAATGTAAGTTGTTGTTGTTATTGTTATTATTATTTTGTCATCAGTGTCCCTGATGGTAGAGTCGTTCCTAATGTGTATAATGGAAAGAAGTAAAACATTATTTCATAGTGTTCAGAAATAAGCTTCACAACTGTCGTGGTCTCTGTGCCACCCGAAAGACATGGGAGGAGCCCTGCATTGCTCATCATGGAGGTTGATGTCATTCTTCCTTCACATGCACTTTCATACCAATAACTTTCCATCCAAATTTCAAAATAGAACATTTGCTTCTGGCTGGGCAAAAAGACCTGTTCTGAAGTCAACGAGACATGCAGAATTCATTGACTGTTCTGGTGTATGTTAGATAGTGGGGGAGAAGCCCTAGAAGAAATGTTTAAGGTTTTCTACTTTTGTTGCTAGTTGGAGGTTCCTTTATGCATATATCATAGAGAGGAGTGAAATTATATATAGTTCTATAGCTCTCAAATGTGATGTGTCACCATGTTGGAATTACGGTCAGAGCTTCTTCCTATGGCTTCAATCCTGCCACTTCTAATAACAAGATGATTTTTAATTAAAATGGAGAAAACTGAGTAAGATGCACTGCAAATCCACTTTAAGATTCTCCCAGTAGCAAATTAATCCTGACATCATCCTGAAACTGAGTACATTCTGTGATTAAATGATTACTCTGGACTACACTGAGGAGTCCTTGTCAATCATCCTTCTTCACAGAATGTATGTGTTAGGATGTTTTCATTCAATCTCAACCAACCAGATAGAGAACTTCCAGATGGTAAGAATTCTCATAGATTCTGTTTTCACCTAAGGCAAGGATATGAAACTAAATGTCCAAATTATTAAAGTAGCACTTTTCTTCTAATTATTAGTCATTGTTTCCAGATTGACATTTTACAAATAAAATTAACATCCTGCTGAGGACATAGCTCTTTGCATCACAGAGGTATCCCTTCTGCCTTGAAATTGCATATTTTGGAATTTATTAATGTATATATTTCAAGATTATCCTGTTTGAAAAGATCACAGTGAACCAACATCAGTAAGGTCTCACTAAATTGGAAACAGTATGGTCATTTCTAGTGGCCCAGGAAAAATCTCTAAACCATCAAGGGCTGGGACATAGACTGCACAAGAAGCACTTTCTACAATGCACAGACAAAAATCTTTAAATATCTAACTTACCTGATCAAGAAATGTACCTATACCTGAATCTCTATAGTTAATTTCAGATATGGCAAACCAACCAAGCTTCTGAGACTCACGTTAAAACTCTACTCACGGGGCACCTGGGTGGCGCAGTCGGTTGAGCGTCCGACTTCAGACAGGTCACGATCTCGCGGTCTGTGAGTTCGAGCCCCGCATCGGGCTCTGGGCTGATGGCTCAGAGCCTGGAGCCTGTTTCCGATTCTGTGTCTCCCTCTCTCTCTGCCCCTCCCCCATTCATGCTCTGTCTCTCTCTGTCCCAAAAATAAATAAACGTTGAAAAAAAAATTAAAAAAAAAAAAAAAACTCTACTCACAAGTTTAGCAATAAGAAGTGCAAGTTCTCCAAAAGGAAGTATAATGTTAGCCAAGCATGCTCCTCAGAATCCATTAGACTGGAATCCAGGAACATAGTTAGCAGTGCCCATAACCTGTCATCAAGAGTTCTTGATTATTCAAATATAGTGAATGCCAAGGGTTGGAGCATATTCACGGAATATATAGGTCAAGTTGCTTTTGATAAATACTTAAAAGTAGTGATTACTAATTCTGAAAATTTCATATCAGGCATTTCATAAAAAGTTTTATTTGTCATAATAACTTTGCAAGGTAAGTGCCATTATCCCCATTTTACAAATGAAGTAAGTAAGGATCAGGAGTGCTGGATCATCTTCTGAAGGCTTAGGACATAGTAACTGGCTGAGCCAGGAAAAGTCATTCACTCAACACCAAGCCAGATGCATTTCCCTACATACTGAGCTATTTCCTCAGTGTTTGCATGGTGCTTTTCTATGTATTAATTGCTACATTGGCTCTTGTCATCATCTCTCTGATGTAGGCATTACTATCCTTGTTTTAAAGAGAGGACAACTGAGGTTCAAGAAAATAAGTGACATCTAAAGACCATAGAGGAAATAAGTGGCAATTGTCTTCCAATTGTGCCTAATTGCACCTGCCTGAGAATTAGCAACAGAACTCCATCATCAACCAGGAGAGTAAGATTCAAATTGAACTGAGTTGTGGTAGATCCTTAATCAGACACATTCCATTTAACTTTTTTCAAAGTCTGTTGCCATGGTTGTTAAGACCAGCATGCATTCCTTGAGATTACAACAATCTCACAGCTGACGATGCTGGAAATTGCGTTGTGAGGTGTCATTACAAGGGAGTGAAACCAAAAAATAATAAAGAAGAAAATTTAGTTTATAACAATAGGCTTCAGTGCCCAAGATCACCATTCCGTTTGGAATTGTATATAAATATTTTACCAACTTTTACTATTATTATTAATTATTATTGTTATCATTGTTAAAGAAATGCATGATTTTCATAGAAAAAATATTAAATATAAAAAAAGTAGAAAGAAGATAGGTAAAAATCTATAATTCTAGCATCCCAAGTCAACTACAACTAACAGTTTGTTTTGTTTTTATATAGTTTTATATATCCTTATGTATCTTTTACAAAGTTATACTGGATATATAACTTTTGTTGGGTTTTTATTAAGGTATAATTGACATACATTATATTAGTTCAGGCGTACAACATAGTGATTCATTATTTGTACATATTGCCAAGGATATATAACTTTAGATCTTGCTTTTCAATGTACATTTTATAATAAATGTACAAATAAATAACTTGGGCATAACCAGTAGCAGGTTAATGGCTGCTAAATTATCTACTGAGCATGGTTATCATGATTTATATAATATTTTGCTCAAAAGAATAGTCTTTCAGCTTTCACCAAGTGATCTCTATTATGAAAAACTTGACAATTGGCATCATTATGCATAAAGGTTTTTTTTAAATATTAAGTTTGTTTCATTGGACAGATAAGTAAAATTAATGATCATTTTAAGATTCTTAGTAGCTATTAGTAGTCAAATTATTAGCAGTCAAATTATTTTTCTATGTATTTTCCACTTGTACTATAATTAGTATCATTTGAATATCCTAATTTCAACAAATTGACAGAAATCTCCCAAAATATTCCCAAGTATTCTTTGAGCTTGTGTCATCCATTCCGAATTTAGCCATTGCAGCAGTTCATTCTCATTCTATAAATCATCCTTGGCCCCAAAGAAAATAATTGAAGACTTTTCAACAGATAACCAATGACCTCAAGTGAGCACTGCCGTTAAGCCATGCCCTTCACTTCACCATCACCTAATAATTGAGCACTCTAGAGAATGCAGCTATAACCAAAAACGTTTAGCACCCATATGCAGTATTGTTGTACAATCTGTTTCTGGATGTTTTTGCAGTGAAGGGACTTTGCAAAGTCTAGCCTTGTCCAAGTTGGTCAACAGCTGATCTTTGATGAAGCAACCATCACTTGTGAAAGGCCATTTCAGGTTACGTGCCGTCCCTTTGGATAGTCTTTTCTCCATAAAATTGTCCAGTGTTGGGATAACTTGGGAGAAATATTCCTTATAAGAGATGAAGCTAGGGCTCCACTGAGTCTTCAAAAAGAAATGCAGATGCAGATACAGATTATCTGTAGGGAAATGGAGAACTTTATTCACTAGAATCCTTCTCTGGACTGAGGAGTAAAAGGAATATTCCCAGAAAAGGAAAAGAGGAACAATATCTTGACTGAAAGAGGAAGAAGGACAGGCAAGAGACATAGAGGGTCAGAGATGGAGAGAGAACCAGGTAATCTTTTTGTTTCCATAAACTGGGAACAAAAAGGGTTTTTTTTCATGTCTTTGAACAGATGTATGAGTAAAGAAAAATATTAACATATTTCATATATTTTGCTGAATGCCATAGTGTGTAAACACCTGGAATAGCCCTTAAAGAAAAGATAGTAAAGACTCACATTATTTTCCAGTCTTCTGGAGTTAAATTTATAGTGTTTGGGAATGGGGGTGGTGGCAGTGAGTTGTTCTTATCAGGCTGTTTTATGTGTCACCTGGCAGGTCTCAAGGTGACTCTATATTGAAGTTACATAACGATGTTCCAAGGAAACCACTCTGAACCAACAGGGTCTTCACCAAAGCTCACATTCTGTATGCTGATATGCCTCCCATCAACTTCGACCTCTCTCATCCTATCACTAACACTCAGATTATGACTTTCATTATAGACCTAAGCCCTAGCCACTGCTCCTACTTACAACCCCCATATTTAAAATTTTCCTCTTAGTATGGGCTTTGCTATCCTGTCTGCACTACCCACACTCCTGTAGCATTGCCAGCCCTGCCTGGTTACTAGTCTTCAGCTCGGTAGTTTTAGCTTGGCCTAGGCAGCTAACATCAGTCTATGCAACAGAGATAGCACACCAATTACACAGGCAAGGGAAGATAAACTCATTAAACAACTTTGATTGCCATATGTCATTTTGACAAATTATAAATCAGAAGGGAAAATCAAAAGTCAAGTTGGAACTTCAGTATCATCTTCTGAAGCTATTATATCAATACACTATCTACCACTCAACAGGAGTAAAGTCACATCTTGTTTGAAGATTAGTTCCCAGTGTTAGTTTTAGGTGAAAATTCAATACAGTAAGAAAAAAATTGCTCTCAAAATCCCTTAAATCATCCATAAAGTTGTATATAATATAATCCTCAACAATTCTAGAAGCCAAAAACAAGACAAAACAAACCACAAAAAAACAAAACAAAACAAAAATAGTTTTTCCTCTAGGATTAGAATGGATCACTAATGCTTCAGTTGAGCACCAAAGAAAATCATTAGGATGTGTTTAGAGGCCATGTTGTATAAAAAAATATAAACTGTGTGTTCAATTCTTGACAGAGAATCAGCATAGGAAGATGTTCCCACTAGAAGAGACACCAGGCAACTTGGAGAGGTGTAGGAACGCCAGAATTATAGCTTCCAATTCACATTCACTCATTGAATGGACATATGAGCAAAAACACCTATGCATCATAGTAGTTATGGCATATCTACTCTTTAAAGTAAGGATGTCAAGCCTTCTTGGAGTATTCATTCATCCATTTATTCATTTGTTCCAGAAACACACACCATTTGCCCTACTCTGTACCAAATATCATGTTGGGTATTGCAACAGTTAATAGTAGAGCAGGACACATTCTTGATTCTCTAGGAGCTCATTGTCTCATGATGGAGACACAAACACTTGAGCCAATATTGATAATTCAATGCATGAACAGAAGTGCAAGCATGAATTTTTGGGAACATGGTAAGAAGTCTTATCAACTTGCCTCAGATGGGTTGTGGTGGTAATCACAGAAGTTTCAGAGAAGAGGTTCATTGATAATGAATTTATAATTATCAGTGCAAAAAAAAAAAAAAAAAGAAGCTGGTAACTTCCACTCTAAAGGTAAAGAATATATCATTCATGCCAGAGTTTCTCCAAAAGAAAAGTTCACAATCTTCCTAGTACTATTTGTTCATTCTTTCATACACTCATTCACTTAAGTTTCTAAGCACTATTCTGTAGAGATTTGAGTACGAACTTTGGAGTCCCTTAGCCTGGATATCCTATGTAAATTAGACAATTACCAAAGTTCTCTAAATCTCAATTACCTCTTTTTTAATGTATGAATAGTATATGTGATTTTTTTAATTAATTGAGGTGATACATGCAAAGTGCTTAGCATAGTGTCTGAAACAGACTAAATGGTCAATAAACATCAGTCACTGTGCTCTTTTTGAAGAGGACTAGGAGCTGCCTGGGAAAAACTAGACACAGGATTCTAAGCCAAGGGAAAAGCTTATGCAAACAAACAGAATTAAGAAAACACACCATGTGTTAAGGGAACAAGACAGTTCAGTTTGGTGATTGTGTAGAGTGTGTGGCTGAGGGGAGTGGCAAGTGATGAGATTGGAAAGATAAGTTAGGTTCAGGTTGTGAAAGACTTTGTAAACTGTATGAACGAGTCTGAACTTTATCCTCCTGGCAAGGAGGAGACAATGGACATCTTTAATCAGGGAAGCAATATTATGGCTTTTTTTTTTTTCAGGAAAAAATCTGGCAGCAGAGTATATGAGAGATTGGAGATAGGAGCATAGGAGGCAGGGATAGTAGTGGGAACTGTTTGTAATAATCCTGGCAAGAAGAATTCAGGGAGGTGGTAATGAGTGGGAAATGAAGTAGAAGAATCAGATTTGAGGGATATTTCTAAGGTAAGATTAACATAGCACAATAATTGATCAAACGTAAGGAATAAGGGAGAAGGAAATCTAGGATAACTCTAGCTAGAATTAAGAAAGACAAGAAAACAGAGGCACCGTAGAGTTTGTTGGTCAGATAAGTAGTATGTGTGTGCCAGACATGCTAGTGGAACTGTTGAGCAGACAGTTGAAAATTGGGTCTAGAGTTCATTGCAAAGCTCTGAGCTAAAGGAATAAATTTGGGAGTCATCAGAGAATAGTGAACAGTGAAAGCTCTGGGAATGGTTCCAGGAAGAGGAGTTCAACATGCTATCTTCTTAGTCTATTGCATTACTTTCCCTGGTATTCACTCTTCTGAAATGAAGTGAAGCATAATCCATGTCACATGGTCTCCAAAAATAAGGTCTTCCAGTCATCCTAGAGCTATTCAACTTTCACCACATTTTATTCCACAAATTGCACCCATAGTTAAGTCACCCCACTTTCTAATGCAGAGGAAGTGTCCTATGGCATTGAATTAATCAAAAAATACATGCTTCTTGGACTTTGTTACTTCTTGATGGTGGACAGAAACCATGCCCTCTTACTATGAATAATCAGCCTCAACTTGTCCCAGCCACAAAATGTTGGAGAACTAAACTGCTCATTTTTTCACAAGGCAAGAATAAACTCATCTTCAGAAAGTAACTGCATACACGTTGACCAAGAAGCCCCTCTTTTTATGACAGAAATCCAAGTTCAACATTCTACCCCTTTACCATTTGTCTTCTCAAATCTTTGGGAGAGTCATTCTTCTCTGTAGATAGATCTAAAGTCTTAATTGTGTCTCAGATCCATAATGACTTTACACAACACTTCCAGGACAAGAATTTTTTATTATAGATTTTTCTAAAGGGCTTGTGATGATCTTGGTTCCACCTTAAATATCAGCCCCAGGCCAGTTATGTGAAGCAAATGAATGCCTACAACACTATCATTTTTAAAAATAGTTCACCATTTACTTTGGTTGAGCATAGAGAATTTATGGGCAGGAACGTTATTAGGAACCATCATGCCTCATCACCTTCAAGCTAATGTTGGGAAAAAGAGAGAAAAAAAAGGTGCAGACTACCAAGGATGCCCACAAGCTGACTGATGGACAAGATTAACCAGAATGGCCTGGCAGTTTCCTCATTGCTCAATATAACATGTCTTGTTAACAGCAGGAGTCAGTTATACCAAGTCACCAGGGAAAGAACAAAGAATTGAAATTTAGAAACCCTGGGCTCACATCCCAGCTCCCATCTCAAGCAAATCAATTAAATTTTCTAGGGGGGCAGTGTCTCTATTTGTCAGTGTCTCTATTTGCAAAGAAAAGCAAAACAAAAAAACTTGTAGTTTTTTTAAAAAGTAGTAATAAGATAATATGAGTGAAAATACTCAGCACCTTGTCAAGTAAATAAAGATCCAATACTGAATTTGAATAAGAGCTTGGGATCTAAATAAGTTCATGGTCTGCTTATACCAGGTGTTGAGTCTTTGCTGTACGAGTTAGAGGGATGGAACTACTGAGGTCACAGATATTGGGTCACATTTGTTGGAGAGTGTAGATGATCCATGTTCATATTAACCATCAATGGATACATTTCTACATGGGTGACTAAAAATGTCAAGACTTTTAGGAAGTAGTTGCTCTTCTAACTATGATTTTTCAGGTACTCCACAACTGAACATACTTTTACCATACCATAAAAAAAGCTGTAATCAGCTTCACTGCTGAAGTAAAAAAAAAAAAAAAAAAAAAAAGTTTTTCTATACTTACAGAACTTGAGACAAAAAAGTCTCAAGTCTCAGTCTATATACCTGATATAAAAAAGTTTTGTGCTGAGAACTAGGTGCCTCTAAACCCTAAACTAGAGTTGCCTTAATATCATAACATAGGATGCATGACCAATATTGTGCATAACTTGCAAACCTATTTCTATTCCCTAGGAAATATGGCTATGTATTTCCTGCCCTAGTACAAAACTGGGGGGAGAGAGGGGATTCCAAAGGAGTTAAAGTGAATACAAAGAACTGAAGAGAGCAAACTTAGGAAAGAAACCAGTTTTTCAAAGGTCAAAGATATTAAAGGATGCTTGCCAAGATAAATAGCATAGGTTCAAAGAAAAAAAAACACCTATAGTGAATTAATATTTTAGAGCTCCATCTCATGGCCCAGTATACGTCATTCTCCTTATATATAATAATGAAATAAGCACATATTTAGCAGATACTCACCAAGGAGAAATTGATTTCTGGAGCCCACCTGACATTCAACCCACAGCTTGCTACTGATACAAAGAAAGATTAATGTACCTGCTCACACAGAGTCAGTGGAGGAGGCTTAAGGTTGCATCTTATTCATGACCAAATCCTCTCCAGCCAACCATGCGACTTCCTGGAACCATCTGTGAGAAGCTGTGGACTTTGTCATCCTGGGCCATTTATCCAGGCATGATGTTTAATTAGTGCACACAAAGTTGATGTGAAAGGCTTGGCAGCTCATCCCCTCACCCCTGTTGGGTTCATTGCCTCATTAGAAAAGCCCTGGATGGCTGACCAGCCAGACAAAATTAACAAGCACATTTTTCTAACCATCCACAATAGCAGTAACTAACATTTTCATAAAGATTTCAGGTTTACAAATGCTGTTATGTATGTAATACTCTTCGTTGCAGTGTAGTAGACAGAGCACACCAGACCTTGGATTTGAAATCCCAAGACTAAATCTCAATTCTGCTATTATGGGACATTAGAAAAAGTATTCTGTCCTCTTTATGTCTCAGTTTTCTGCTCTGTGAAATGCCTGCATGTGAGTTGTTTCCATTAACTGAGATAGTACATGCGAAAATAACTACACCTTTGCTGGTATTCAGTGATTATTGCTGTGACCCAATCTACTGCCTTCCAACTCCTCCATCCATCTAGTTTAAAGAGCAAAATGCTCTGCTGTACCCCTGAAGAGATGGTGGCTCCAGACAGACCCTCTGAATAGATTGGACAACCACTGACTATAGAGGTTAACTGAGAAGACTATATATAACAGGAGATTCAGCAGGGCAAGTGGAGTGGAAGATAGTGTCAGATAGGTTTACATATCTTCAGATAAGATCTCATTGGCAATCCAGACTTTAGAAATTATTTTCTGGGTTAAAGCAAGATTCTTGCTGGTTGCTGACCCAACATGGTTATGCTGTGTCCATGTGACCAAAGGAAACACTTTGAAGAAAACACAGAAGACTGTTAAAGTTTGATTCCAGAATAGAGATCTTGCATCTTGAATCTTTTTCTCCCCCACATGTTCTGTTTCAAAATTCCGCAACTAAGTCCTGAGCTCCTTCAAGGGAAGGGGGCTGGAGCTCCTACAGGAACTGTATTTGAAGGAAAGCAGTGATTACCTCTCCTATCTTTCACAGTCAAATAAATATTTACTAAGTAAGGACACACAGCATACATTAAAATTAATGCTTCGCACAGCTTTGGAAATGTCTGTCATTTCTGTCAATGTTTCAATAGCTCCACGACTGTGAATGGCTCTGCTGTCTCTCAGTGAGAGCTGCCATTTTCCTGACGGTGCTCAGCAGGAGATCGGGGCTGATTATATACTCAGAGCCAAAGGACGAGCAGCTAAGCAGAGGAAAGCTCAAGGGAGAGAGGACAAGTTTATGTTCAGTGAGGTCTGCAGCCATTCTAACAGTATTTTTGGAGAGTAATTTAATGGCCATTTCAAATAAAGAAAAGGAGCTGCGCCTAATAAGGACATCCGTGTTTATAGACTATTAGCAAAAGAACACTGGAGAAAACTGACAATCATCTTTCCTTGGTTAAATAGCCTGTGCAGAGCTACGTCTTCTGTATGTCAAGTTGTCACCAGCCCAAGGGTTTAAGAAGGGACAGTTTGCACTTAAAAGATATTGATGCATGTGTTTACCCAAGTGTCATTCATCCAGTGCCTGTACAGTGTGGAGATATTTGGACTTGAGTAATTTTATTTTAGTGCTTTCCCCTCCTCTAGGAATAGTGTCAACTCCTGTCACTAATCTGGATGCTAAAGTGATGGCTAACAGTTTCATTAATGGTGTATTTGTGATCTTTTTAAAATGCCAGTGATCTACTCGTCTCAGAAAATACACACAACCATTAAGAAAGCCACTTTATTTTAGCCATTGCTCTTTCCATTGGCAACTTAGGTCCTTCTGCAGCTACAGTCACCAGAAAATGGAAGAAAATTTGACCGGCTATTTTGGGACAGTGAAAGAAACAGATCTGGAGAGCTGTAGAAATGGAGAAAGTAAGAGGTGAGATGGGAAATTGCAAACAGAGAGGTATGTGTTATACAGTTGACTACATTTTCCAAGTATTCAGAAATAAATTAGTGACATTCCTGAATGTGCTGGAATGTCTTGCTTCATTCCAGCTGTGTTTTCTCTGTGACTCACACATTAGGGTCCCATCTCTTCAGTTCTAATATGTGAACGGTCCGATTTAACATCAGTGCTGGCTTCCTGCACTTTTTTTTTGTTGTTAGGAAAAAAGCCAGTCCTCTCTCCCAATATCTTTATCAATGAAAATGCTTCCTCATAAGAGGTATTTTACATCTTAAAAATGGGCTGGAAACTCACTACAGGAGCTCCATCTCTAAAAATTCTTGAAGTTACCAGGCTGTTTGAAACATTTTTATTATTTTAGCATAAGTCGCAAAGAAAGCTGAATGTATAATTCCAATATGCAGGGTCAACATAGGTTTTAGTTTGGGTTTTCTTTTTTTTTTTTTTTAATTTTTTTTTTCAACCTTTATTTATTTTTGGGACAGAGAGAGTCAGAGCATGAACGGCGGAGGGGCAGAGAGAGAGGGAGACACAGAATCGGAAACAGGCTCCAGGCTCTGAGCCATCAGCCCAGAGCCTGACGCGGGGCTCGAACTCCCGGACCGCGAGATCGTGACCTGGCTGAAGTCGGACGCTTAACCGACTGCGCCACCCAGGCGCCCCAAGTTTGGGTTTTCTAAACGCATCAAAACCTGAGATGAGGATTCTTGCAGGGGAGATTTACTGAAGAAGTGTTCTCAGAGTGGAGAAATCAGAACAGCAAAGAGAAAGTAGCCAAGCACAGTCTAAGTTCAGGTGAAGTTCCGGCCTCAGTATGAATCTGTGGGGAGCTCTGGAGGATAAATAATGCTGTCGAGTTTCTTCCACGTTGAGGCAAGGGAGCTAGAATCTCAGACATCTGAACCAGTATATCACTAGCTCCAGGATGCCCCAGAGGAATATAAACTACCAAGCAATTTTGGCTCTTTGAAGATCTGGGCAAAGAGTATCCAATGGCCAAGGATAGTCCTCTCAAGAAGGTATGTCCTGTTAGGAACAAAACATGCAGAAGCTAGGAGATGGCATTGGAGGGGATCTGTCTGGAGGACCAACAGCATACCAGTGCCATCGTATGGTCATTTATCCACTACGCAGTCATTTAGTGCCTACTATGTGCCAGGTACTGCACCAACTGCTAGACATATAAAAATGAACAAGAAATGATTTCCTGGAAGACTTCAGCAGCTAGAGGAAAGCCCAGACATATAAAGAGACCACAAAATATAATGTGCTTGGTATTTTCAGAAATAAAAGCGGTACAAAATCACAATGAATAAGTGCCTACCAGCCAGGGGTGGAAGTCATGCAAAGCTTCAGAGAGAACATTGTCTTACTTTTGAACAAGTAGAAGAACTTGAATCTTTGTGAAAAGGATGAAGTCCTGCACACTCAGCCTTGCTGAGCTCTGCTCATACCGTGCATTATTGTTGTTTTTCTGAGACGTTCATTAAATATTCACCCAGAAAACATTTAGTGAGAACCTGATATGTTCTACGAACAACAATGGGCACTGGGGAGACCAAGAAAAAGAACAATCCTAACTCCTAGAGGAGCTTACATCCTGAGGTCATCATTTCCCACGTGGAAATTCATACCTTCTGTCTGAAAAATAGGGTTTACAGACTCTTGATACCTATCTATACCCAAGAATAGTTCATGAAATATATGAGGTCAGTGGAAGTGCTGTCAATAATTAGGATCTCAGAGCCCCCCGGGGGGGGGGAGGGGAAGGGAAAGAACATGGAATTTTTCCTTTTTTCATCATTGTGGAAGATGTGGATACAGTTAGCCACAAACTTAAATTCAAGTGACTATTAAATTCAAGTGACTATTATCCCTAGTGAAATATCTAAAATGTCTTAATATATGGTCAAAAAATAAAAAGTAAATAAATTTTAAGCTCCCTGTGGTAGTTACTACCATAGGCAGTCAAACAAAACCATATATGAAAAAGCAACAGAATGGTGATATCCAGGGCCCAGATCTGGATGTGACTGTCAGTAGAAAATGAAGGAAAGCAAATAATGTGGAGAAACAGCAAGTCGTAAGTGATTTTTGTCCCATGTCATCTGTTCCAGTCCACTGGCTGCGATGCCCTCCTCTGGCTAGTCCAAAACCTTCCCAAACTTTTCCAGATAGCCAGTTTCTACCTCTTTAATGAAATAATACAGACCTTTCTCTTAATTCTAACAGTTCTTGTGTCTACACCACTCATTGAGCTCTTTGAAAATCATCTGATTTACCACATAACTGTCTCTTATATCCCCAACAGGTTTGTAAACTCCTGGAAGGTAAAAAAAACTTCTGAGTACAAGGCAAGCTGAGTACACGGCAAATGTCTTAGAAGGCAAATCTCATGCTTGCTAATGGAGGAAGAGACAGTGTCCCCCAAACTCCAAGTGTGTCTTCAAATTCTGGTGGACAAAGCAAAATGTGGGTGCAGGGGGAGATTGTATATTGGCAACAATGCAGATGAGTCATCAAACGTAGCAAGATTAGCCTGGAAATGAAACAGAGAATGGGATGAGATTAGGATTTGACTCTAGTGAAAAAGATGACAACCCTAATCAAAGGGTTGACAAAAAGCCAAGGGCAAGAATCAATTTCAGGAATAAGTCAGGATCAGAGCTGGCAGGGGCTAAAAGGCAAGAAATTAGAGAAAGACAATTTGAAAGTTAGGTCTGGGCTATACTATACAGATAACTCCGCTGAGATCAACCTCCTTTTTTATTTAAAAATTTTTTACATACAAAAAGCTGTACATAATTAATGTATATAGCCTGATGATTTTGGACATACGTATACACCTGCCAATCGATTCATCACCACAATCTAATCCATAAACCTACTCGTCATCTCCATGTTTTCTCCTCCTTTTTCTTCTCCTCCTCCTCCTCTACCTCTTCCTCTCCTCCTTCTCATTATTACTTTTTATAAGAACAGTTAACATAATATTTATCCTTCTGGCAAAATTTTAGCGTACAATCCAGTATTCCTTATGTTACAGTGTATGGTAATAGATCTCAAAGCTTACTCATCTTGTATAACCAACACTTTATACCCTTTAACTCATAACTCCTCATTTTTTCCCTCCCTTCAGCCCTGGACAACCATATGCCACTCTCTGCTTCTATGATTTGATGATTTGACATTATCATGTAATTGGTATCCTGTAGTATTTGTCCTCCTGTGTCTGGCTTATTTCACTTAGCATAATATCCTACAAGTTCATTGTGTTATTGGAAATGGCAGGATTTCTGTCTTCTTTAAGGCTGAAAATATTCCACTGTTTTAACATATATGTGTGTGTGTGTGTGTGTGTGTGTGTGTGTGTGTGTGTATGCAACATTTTTAAAAATTCATTCATCCATCATTGGGCCTCTAGGGTGCTTTCATGTCTTGGCTACTGTGAATAGTGCCACACATGGAAGTGAACATGGAAGTGCAGATATGTCTGAGATCCTGATTTCAAGTCCTTTGATATATAATCAGACATGAGATTGCTAGAGCATATGACTGTTCTACTTGTAGTTTTTTAAGGAACCCACATACTGTTTTCTGTAGTGGCTGCACCAATTTACTTTCTCACTAACAGTATACAAGGGTCCCCTGTTCTTCGCATTCTCACCAACATTTGTTACACTTTGGTTTTTTTGGTAAAAGCCATCCTAACAGGTATGAAGAAAGTGGCCGTCCCCTTTTAGTGACTAAGTCTCCACTTAACGATTACTGTCAAATTGTGTTGATGGCTGCCTCAAAGGATGCGAAGTTACATGTTTTCACAGCTTGTATGAAATTCCATTTTTGAGACTGAAGGTCTTAAAGACTAGAACAATTCTCTATTCTTCAATTTGATCTGCCGAAAAGATTATAGAAACTATGAAATGGCTATGCCCAAAGGAAAGAATGTGTGCACCAGATAAACAATTTATTAAGACAGTTCTGTTGTTTCAAACAACTATCTTTGACTTTTTATAGGAATAAAGATAAAAGTAGGTACAAATTAGCTGAAAGTAGTTGGGGAAGCCCTTAAGGAAGCAGAAAATTGAATACCTAGATCAGCACTGTCTGTAGGACTTTTAGTGATGATGGAATTCCTCTGTCTCTGGACTGTCCAATCAATATGGTGACCACTGGGTATTAAGCACTTGAAGTGTGGCTAGTACAACTGAAGAGGAACTGAATTTTTTATTTTAATTAATTTTAATTAATGTAAATTAAGATTAAGCACGTGGCTAATGGCTCCCACACTGCAATGCTAACCTAGAGCTTCACCTTAGGTGGATGAAGAGAAAACAATACAATAAGGTGGTTGAAGAAAGAGAATTAAAAAAAAATAATGACTAAAATTGAGAAAGTGATGAGGATGGGTAACAAAGTTGGTCAATAGAAGGAAAGAGCAAACCAGACCATCTGGGAGATCTGTTTTTATTTAGGAGAAGATGTGTTGCTAGGAGATATATCAGCCTAAGACCAAAGTTAAAATAGCTTAGCTAGGAGAGGTTAGATTGGCAAGAGGCCTTGTCAGGAAATATCAACCAGTTTCTACAATCTGGATGAATGTTGAACTAAGAACTCCTTCCATGTTCAACTTCCAGGATCATAAATAAAGCCATGTGCAGTGTCTGTTTTGGTTTTAGATTAGGCCAAAGAATATTCCTAAAAGACACTTTGTTTGATGCTACTTTCCAAGCTATGATAGTTCTCATTATATGAAAGACAGCTCTGACTGGTTCAGTGGTGAACCCCAGAAAAGAACACTATAGAAAATAACACTCATCTTTACATACATTTCATTGATTTACCAAATGTGTAGATGTTTGTAGCACTTTGTCCATCAATCCACAGAAAAGCAGATGACTTTGCTTCTCGTTGGTGAAATGGAGAACTCCCTCCATAGACCATGTGACCAAACATAGACCAAACAAACCAATCCTCCTTGTTCGTGTTCAATCATTTTCTGAACACTGGGAGACTCTACTAAGGTCATTAAAAACATCAGGGGTGGAGAAGTTCCTGCAGAAGAACAAGAAGAAACATGGTTTCTTTTTTCTTTAAACATAGGAAGCTGCTCCCAGATCAAGTCATTTGCATTGTTTGTGTTATACCTTCCCCTTGAGTAGGCTATGCCCATCTGACTATTATGTTTACATGTTACATAAAAAAGCTATCCAGTGGAGGAAAAATAACTAGTATCTTCATAGAGCTAAACTGTTTAGGAAGCCTTTCTAAACCATTATCTCCTTGATCATATCATCTTTATTTTGCAAAAGACACAACAGAAACCACAAGAGAGGATAGTCCACACAAGGTTACTGAGCTGGTGAGTGGAAGAGAAAGGGTAGTAGCCCTTTCCTTCAGCCAAATCTTAAATAAAAGCACCTACCTCAGGATCTGACTCTTGGTCCTGGGAGTTGCTTCCTTTTTTTTCTCAAGAACACACACACACACACACACACACAGTCCATACTTCTCGGGTTGAAGAATTGTTTCCAGACTACAATACCTGAAAATCACTGACAGGCAAGCAAAGAGACATCAATGCATTAAGATATTAAGATACTGTTAGGGCCACTGTGTGTGAGTCACAGACCTACAAATCTTGACCAGGAGTGAGAAGACAGATTTAGGCAAAAAGTGATTTTCAAGAAAAGAAAGAGAAAGGTGCAACAAATATTGTTACAAATTTGAAATAGGAGGTGGACATTTTAGGTCTGAATTAGTAGCTGGTTGATAAGAAGAGCTACTCTGTTACCATGTTCCAAACAATAAACTAAGATTTTTGCAAATACTTTCCTTTTAAAAACAAACAAACACACAAACAAAACCAACAACTTGATTCTGTAGTCAAATTCTGTTGACTATCCATGATAGCATGCCATTTCTGGCTGTAGTCACAGAAGAAAGAGTGGACCAGAGAAGCTGTGTATGGTTTGTACTAAAGGGGGTCTCAGTCAGTCCATGTCCAACAATGAGGAGAAGAGAGCTTTGTAAGGATATCTATGGACTTTATGACAGAAATAATAACTATTATTTCTAAACCTACAAAACACCCCACACTTTAAAAAACATTTTATATATATTAGCTAAGTTGCCATTTATAATGACTCTTTATTATTTTCACTATATTGATGAAGAAACCAAATTTCAGAAAGGTTGGATATGTCTTGTTGATAATCATGCAGCAAATATTCACCTTAGACTTTAAGTAAAATGTTCTTTCATTCAGAGCAACAGCATCCCCCCCCCCCTTGAGCATCTCATAAACTAAAGGTCATGTGAAATTAATATGCATATTTACATTGATGTCAATGAACATAGGACAATTACTCAGTAAATCAAAGAATTCGGAAACAGTACATTTTAAAATTCTTTCTGGTTTATATTCTCCAAAATTGTGCTTTCTAATTTAAAAACAAAAACTAGGAACATTGTGAGTACATTTAAGATACAATCAGTGATATTTTTCTAAATTTCAAAATTGTTCCTTATTTTATATACCAATATTATATTATCAATTTCTTGATTATAAAGTAACATATTCATTTTATAAAATTTGAGCGATAAGAGCCCACTTTAATTCAATCAACTATTAGTATTTTGATTCATTTTTTTTTTGTTTCTATGTATGTATGCATGCATGCACATATATGCCTCGTGAGCCACCAATTTTTTTCTCAGATTGCTCATCCACAGAGGTGGAAGAGTAGACAAGCAGACAATGTGAATTATGCAAAACACTTCATGCTGAACAAGCCACAAAATAGGATTGCTAGGATTTCTCTAAGCCTCACTATTGGAGCAAATAGAGTATAGCAAGGAGACCTTGACCTAGTTCAACTGAAGATATCTGAATATTGAGAGCACATTTAAGTTGCTGGTCTTTCTCAAACCCAGGAATCTCAGATATACCAAAGTATATGGATGTCACTTTGAGACATGTCCTGGTAAGATGTCACAGCTTTATCCTAGGAAGGATGGACTCATTTCATGAATTTTAAGACCCAAAGGGCATAACTAGTACTTGCTATTCCCTATGACCTCATCTTAATGTTTTGTCTATTTTGCCAAAACATACACAGTCAGAATGTGTTAAGATACGACTGTGACCAATGAAATTGAGGACCATGAAGTTGGTTATCAGGACTAAGATAGTAGTTAGTAGGGAAGTCAGCAACCAGGAGGATATTCTTAGGATCAGAAAAGAGAGAAGGCTAACTTGCTCTCTCATTCACCTTCTCTATAAAGGATAAAATCTTAGAAGAAGACCATCCAAGATGATGTTCTGAAAAGCACATGAGCACAACTTGAAATCAACAAGTTAATCCATGAATCATCTTGTCTATCCCATCTGTAAATACCATACCTCCTATCACACTTGAATGGAAATAACTGCTACATATGTCCCATCTCTGTGCTTGTGCCACCACTAAGCATCACCTGCAGTTAATAAAGCATCCAGCCTCAGAATCTGGCTCCCATTCATAATGAGTAAAGGGTCCAATCTATATACTTCACAGCTAAAATCCCCCTCTCAACAGTGATTATAAAATCAAACTGTTTTCAGGGACTTGTCTGTGTTGCGAATGTTCATCTTTTGTAAATGTCAGCTTTGGAAACCTCTGAGGTTCTTCATTCATCTCTACATACGTTTTCAATCATTTAAGAAATACGTAGAAATATATTGATCACTTATATATATTAAGCTTTGTGTGACATGCTAGGAAAAACTACAAATTAAAAGAGAGTTTGCTTTTTCTGCTGTCAACAAGCTTGTAGAGTGTTAAGATAAACATGAATAGCAAAAGAGCCAAGTATGTAAGTCAGGTGAATACATAATTAAATACTGCCCGGTGAGGAGTCCACTCCGATACACTAGAAGAGGATAGGACCCTGTGGGCTACAGACAGAGTTGTCTAGCGAAAAACATACTGAAGTCAGAACCTAAGTTCAAGTCCTGGCAGCACTATTTTCCAGTTGAGTGACCTTGGGCAACCTCTTTGAGCCTTTGAACTAGATGGCTTTGTCTTCTTCCTGTCATAAAATGCTATAACTTTCCATGACTCATCTTGAGTTACAATGAAGGTGGAATAAGCTTTGTATAAGTAGAAGGGAACAAAAGGGCATTTAAGATAGGAACAATGTGAATCCATAGAGCAATGGATTGTGTCTGGAAGGGAAGACCTTAAGGCGATGACAGCAATGCTTTCTGGATTGAGAGTTAACAAAAATAGACTATTGTCAACACCAGGGTTCCCATTTGCTCTCTTCTCCCAACCCAGGGCCCTCCCTTAATATTACCAGATCCAGATATCAGAAACCTTATCTAGACAGCCATCTACACAGGCAAAAAGAAGAGTTCAGAAGGGCTCTGATCTGAGAAATTTAGCTTTGTCAGGAATCATTTTGTTTTTTATAAGAGAAACCCATTCAGACTAGTTTAATAAAGAAGGATGTGTTGAAATAATACAGGAGGATCCTATAAGATCAAACTGTGTAATAGAACAACCAGGCCTCACATGATCTAGAAGGTCATCATGCTCCTACTCGCTCCATTTCACCCTGAGCCACACGGTTTCTTTCTCTGCTTTGCATCCACTCTATTCTCCTCTTTTTGCATACCAGCCTGATCATTCTTGCCCCATCTAAAACATGACCACAGCATAACTCCATGACCGTAGCATCTCCATGTCCAATGTAGCCTACAGCTTTTGTGACTCATTTCAAATTCTAAGGAGAGCATGGCACTGACCAATGGACAGCTGTTCAGTTTATAATTTCTCTAAAATTTCTCTACTGGTCAGTGGGTAGATTTATAAATTCTCTAAACTTCCTCTAATTATCAGAGGCCAATAGAACTTGTAGTACCCATTTCTCGCTCCTCCAGGGCTTTGAGTGGGATAGGGTAAGCTAGGAGGAGAATTTACTTAGGACGAGCAGATCAACTACTGTTTTTGGTAGCAGCTACTGTTATGGCTTAGATGTCTTCTGGGTTAAAAAAAAAAATTGTTTGAACTAACCTAATGACCTAACTATCACTTATAATATATAACACAACTTTTATGAGAAAACATGCTTCAAGTTCCAAATTGCAACAAACTTTTGGGACAAAATATATTTTTCAATTGGGGGCTCTCTCCAAACTAAACATGCCATGAACTACCAACTAAACATGCCATGAAATGAAGGCATTGGTTAGATTATGTCTCAGTTTGATTCCACAAGGACATTCCTTCCTACCACAAAATCTCTAACACCCATGAGCTCAGATCTATGCCTTTATGTGGAGAACAAAGACCACTCACTTAGAGAAGAATTTAATTTTAGAATGGTCAATGAGTGACTGAGAAGAAGATTAAGATGGCCAGCCTTCCTTCGGGACATTAAGGAATGAAGGAAACAAACCTTTGTTTCATGGCAGTCATATGCCAGAAACCGTACCAAGGGCTGGACATGCATTTTCTTACTTAATCCTCGTAAAATTTTAAAAGAAGATTATTGTTAATCCCAATCTCCAGATAAAGGAACTGAGACTCAGTGAGGACTGCTAACTTGTACAAAATCACAAAAGTTGTGATAGAGTCAATATTCAACACAAAGTGCATCTGAGCCCAAAGTACATGCTCATCCATTATCTTCACTCACTGTAGTCAGCGTAGATGTTATGGACGTGGACTCCGAAACCAAACTCCTGGAGTCCTATCTAGCTCCACTCCCAGCCAGTCCGATGACAGAGGGCAAGAGAACCTGCACTTCAGTTTCCTCAGTTAAATGAGCTATTTAGAACCTATTCCAAAAGCTGTGAGGATTGAGTGAGTTTAAATATATGAAGTGTTTAGAAAAATTCCCGACGCAGCTTAAGCTTCTCGCCATTCCCTTTGGTGCATCCAGTTGGGATTCCTGGGCTTGAGGAGGACCAGCTACTTAGCTATGCTCTCAAGGTTCAGATATCTTCAGTAGAACTGAGTCAAGGTCTCTTTGCATACCCATTTGCTCCAATAATCAGGTTTGGAGCAATCCTATTTTGTGGCTCATTCAGCATGCAGAGTTTTAGATAACTCAGATGACCTGCTTGTCTTTTCTTCAGCTTCAGTTGATGAGCGATCTGAGAAAGAAATTGGTACATACGAGGAACATACATGCATACATACATGTATATATGCATAGAAGCAAACACTCCATCAAAGCCCCTGTTGTTATTGCCCCCACTTTGCTTTGGAGGCTGTAATCCATGAGCAGATGACTAATACCATGGAAATCATTTGCCTAGATCTGATCACAAGCACACGTCCTTATTTGCAAACTAGAAAATGTATCTAAATGTTGAAAAAATGTAAGGAAATCCAGGGGAATGTACTTACCCAAGGAAACAAGGGAAAAGCCTGTCAGCACAGACATTTTGGAATGAGGGTGGAACGAATACTGAAGAAGTAGAAGAAGGAATAAAATATGCTATCAGAGTAATCTTCCATGCTGGCCCTAGGGGGATAAACTAAGTAACCTAATAGGTGTTTTCCATCTTTGAATTCTCTGACTAGAATAGCAATGAAGGTTTTAGCTCAGAATTGGGATGCTACAGCCAACTTAGGAGGTCTGCAGAAAGCAGCTTTTATATTACCTACCCACACCATGTCTGGCTTAAACTAGTGCTGACTGATTTCTGTTTTCATAAGTGCTCACCCACCATAACAACATTTCTACACACTATGTGCAATCATCGTGCACACATGCATACAATTATGGCTCAAGATACATGAGCGTTTGTGTATAGATAGATTTTGAAAGGTAATGTTCATCCCTGATGCATTGGTTCTCTGATTTACATTCAATACATAGAGAACGAAAGCATATTTCTTTTAGAAGGGAAAGAAAAAAAACAGTAGCTGATGTAGTTTGGAATTTATGGGTCAAATATTAATTCCCTGAATATTTCAGTAAATGAGTATTATACTTGTAACTTGCAATGTTTATCAAAAATAATAGTGTGTGTTGGGGGAAAGAGGCTGGCGGGAGAGAAAGCTATAACTTCCTTCAGACTTCATTATCTACATTATTTGGCCTACCTATTAAAATTATTATGATTATGTCTTTAAAGGTAAAAATATGCTCATACTGATCACATTAATTTCCTTATGGTGGTAATGAGTTTGAATTACAATGTAAAAATATCAGAACCAAATAACCACTAGTGCTCTTGCAAAGGTTATTAAGAACAGAAGATTTCTCCAGATGGTCTAGAAATTATGCCAGTTAAATCACTGTTAAATAACGTATGGGTCAAATTCCATGATCTCAAATTCAATAAAAATATTTTTTTTGTTATACTACTTTTTATGATATTGCATGAGGTAGATAAATACAATATTAAATGAACATGGAAAGTGAACAGGTTATTACCCGGGGCTTTTTTTTTTTATCTTTTGCAAACAGGTATTTGTTGAAATGGAATCTGACCCACATAAACAAATTTATCTTTATGGATGTGAATCTGATATGGCAGAAAACCTTTCAAAATTCTATGCCACATGTTCTTTCCATTACTAAACACTTACAAGGATATGTTCTAAGTGCATGTAAAAGTTATTTCCATTGAATAAGGCATTTAATTCTATATGAATCTCAAAATGTAGTAAATTATTACAAAATGCTAACTCAAACTGTTACATTTAAAGACACTCAGTGTAAAATAAATGGGTGCCTGGAAAAATATCCGAATAACTATTTCAGCATTTAACTCCCTTGGATTAGAATCTTTAATTTGCAGGAGATGATTATTGCATACTCAGCCTTTTTTTTTTTTACTTTTTTTTCTTCCAGTGTAGTCCAGTGACATTAAAAATAACTTTCTTGCATTGAGTCTCCCACCTTGGATTTTCCCCCAAGGTTCTTGAGTTTACAAAAAAAAAAAGTCTTGGGGCACTTATTACCAGGAGATTATCACTGTACAATTTATAACCAGTTAGCATCCTCTTCTGTAGGCACCAGGCAGATGCTGTGTTTAGAGTTCGTGCAACCCTCATTCATTTGTACATTCTTTTTTCAACTAATAGTTATCCGTTGTGCCAGCCACTGTTCTGAATGTTTCATGTGGCTAGAGACAGAGTAACAGTCAAGTAAGAAGCAGAGGAGAAATCCTACATTCTTGAAGCAAGGTTCTGATTATACAGTACTTCCTTTGTTAACAATAATTGCTTGTTACCTTACAACACTATCCTTTAATTAGAAATGCCAATACAGGAAAACGTTACCTGGGTCTCACGCCTATTATCAAATGTAAGATATGTCAAAATTACATGAAGTTGTAGGAATGCACACTCATGATAATAACAGTCATAATAATATTATAATACTGGTAACATCTACCACTTATTAGTACTTAGCATGTGCTTGACACTGTGACAAACATTTTACATTTAACCACCAGACTGTCAAAGCTCTTAGGGCAGGAACCATGTATGTGTCTTGTTCGCGACTACATCTCCAGTGTCATGCAAATTGTAAATATTCAAAAAGTACTTTTGTCAAAGGAATGAATAGCTGAATGAATGAATCTATTATCTCATTAAGTGCCTAAGAGATAGGTATTATTACTATCTTTACAGATGAGTAAACTTAGGTACTCATGAGAGAGATGAAGTGTGCTTGGCAAAACCAGGGTTTAAATCCAGTTCCGATTAACTGCAAGGTCTGTGATTAGAACTACTCTGCAGAATGCCTTCTGGTGTTGTGGGTCCTCTGTCTCAATTCTTCATTAAACTACACATATTCTTCGTTAAAATAAGCATATAGTTCTCCTTCATTTGAGAAACAGTTTAAATTACCTATTTTTAAAATTTTTTTTCATATCACCCCTCTGTAAACACTAATTCAGACTTTATGCAGAATACCTACAATTAACGGTCAAAATAAATGCATCTAAAAACAAGTCTTCCCCCTCCCATCCCCACAATTTAATGTTTGCTTTATCAAAAGGAAGACAGCCTCTCAGGGATGCCCATCTGGTTTCAGTAATCCAGATCTTCTGGATCTGGATTCTGAATCAGAATCGCTTTTCTTTGAATGGAAACCTGGGGCAGTGAAAGTAACATGAGCCTGAGTGAGGCAAACCTGGGCTCAAGGGCTTGTTCAAGTCACTTCGCCAGCTACACGACCTTAATACTTGAACTGCCATGAGCCTCAATTCCTCAAATGTAAAATGGGAACAACTAGAAGAAATAATGGTACAATATGTGCTACGTGCAAAGCTCTGAGTACCGTGTGGCATATAAGAGGCAAATTACATATTGGATTCCTTCAGGGGACATGTTGAAAGGAAGCAACGTGGAACAGCCAGAAGCAGATAGAAAACACTGGTGTGTAGAGGTTATGCCACTCCTGGAGAACACCACAGAGGAGGCAGGCGGGGGAGCTAAACCGGGGAACTCTCGAGAGGCCCCTGCTGCTGACGCCGGCTAACTGATGGGTCAAGTGGGTGCTCTTCTCCAGGAGAGGTGCCCAGAGGACGGTCCTTCAAAATGTAGCGTGGAAAGGGAGAATTGTCCCCTGACGCTGGGGCTGAGTTTTATTCTTTTTGAGAGGTCAGTGTCATCTCACGTAGGAAATGTCTCTGGGGTAGAAGCTGGTAGAGGGTCTAAGGTGTGAGAGTAGATGATCTCTGAGGTTCGATCCAGCAGTTGCATATTTTAATTCTAACTTCTGACCAATTTGCAAAAGTAATTTAATATATATATTTTTTATATTATGAGAGAAGGAGAGAGACAGAGCATGAGCAGGGGAAGGGCAGGGAGACAGGGAGTCACAGAATCTGAAGCAGGCTCTAGGCACTGAACTGTCAGCACAGAGTCCAACATGGGGCTCGAGCTCATGAACCATGAGATCATGACCTGAGCTGAAGTCAGACGCTTAACCGACTGAGCCACCCAGGTGCCCCTACAAAAGTAATTTAAATGATCTCAGTTGGCCTGTAAGTGCATCAAAGCAGAACACCAACCACAGTGTTGAGGAAAAGAAGGGAAAAAAGAGAAACTTCACATCACCCCAAGTGCAAAAACACATGCTAGTGAAATTATTTTAATGGAACTAGGAAGCACAGCCAAGCAGACTTCAGAAAGGGCAGTGCTTTCTCCCTCTTCTCAGCACCCCAAGAAAAATGCATTCTGTACTCACTGAATCTTCCTAAATATATGTGAGTGCAGCCTCAGAATATTCTAAAAGCATACAGGAAGAATAACCTATCAAATTGCACATTGAGAAGGGAAGGTTCTGCTCTCTAGCTTGGCAAACAACACCAACAATACACTGAATATCTGATCTGTGCCTTTTACTGGGGAGAGATTTAAAAATAATAATAAATGTTTTTACCCCCTAAATCTTGTCATTAAGTGGGAAAAGATAGCAACCGACATGGCAGAGTAAACTGATCACTAAACGGACATACCAATCATGTGCCACAGGAAAACAAAGATTCAAACTAGGAAACTAGAAGAAAGTTTCACGGAGAAATTGTGCTTTAGATTGAGCTTTGAAGAATAAGCAGGATTTGTAATAAGAAAAAAAAAGACAGAAAAAAAAAACCTCCCTAATTAAAAAATGGACAACAGCCATCGGCAAGCAATTTCCTCCAAAATGCAATATAATGACCAATAAATATGAAAAAAAAGAGATTAATCTTAACTAATACCAAAAAATGCACATGAAAGTAATGCAAAATTATTTTCATCTATCAGACTGGCAAACATTTTGTAAATGATAATATCCATATTGGCACAAGTAGGGATCTTGTGTTATGGTTTTTATGAGCAATTGAACAATATATATCAAGGCCTTTAAAAACGTTAATATAATTTTACCCAGTAAATACAAATCTAATATTCTGTTCAAAGGGAGAAAAAAATCAGAGACAAATAAAGATATATATCAAGGCATTATTTATAAAAATAAGATATTTGAAATTTTTAAATGTTCAAAACATCTAAGTAGTAAAATATAATGTCTCCATTACATGTATTTTAGAAGAATACTTAATGACATTGGAAATCTTTCCTTATATATTAAGTGAAAAAAAGTGTAAATATATGTGTATGTATACATAAGTATAGGTGCTTTGAGATAAATACTATTACAAAGATATATATTATAAAACTATTATAAAGATATAATAATATTTCTAGATTATGGGATTTTCTTTTATATTCAGTAACCTCTCCAGTATTGCAAAGTTTTAAGAAGAAAAATAATCTTGTTTAAAAACAATTTTTTGATGAGTTGAATTTAGACATGTAGAAGAGTGCAATGACATTCTGGGTTTAAAGAACAATACAAGTGAAGACAAAAAGACAAATATGAAAGGCACATTTGAAAAAGATAGAGTAGGCCAATAAGAAGGAATGTAGTGGTAAATGAGACTGGAAAAGTAGTTGGAAGCAGATTACTGAAGACCTTGACTGTCATGCTAATGAATTAGTCCTGGGAGTAACAGAGATCCTTAAACAGGGTAATTGTGTGATCACATTGGTTTGTAGGAAGGCTATTTAAATGGCAGTTTGGGTTATGGAGGATGAATCCAAGGGGGAAAATCAGAAGCAGAGAGAGACTGTTGTCTATACACTCTAACCTAACAGTGGCTTCCAAATTTTTAAGACCATGATCTACACAGTTAGAAATACGATTTATACTGTGTCCCAATATAGTTGTATGCACACACACACACACACACACACACAATTATCCCACATAAGACTGAAACAAAAGTTTCATGAAAAAGTGGACACCCTTACCTTATGAAATCTACTCGAATACTTTCTGTGCTGTTGTGTTCTATTCCTTTCCACTGTTTTACCATTACATTTTTTTTAATGCTGGTCACAACCCACCAAAATAATTTTATGCGTCATATGTGACGACACTACTCTGAGATAAATCCAAGCCTCCCTCACCTCTCCCCAGCTCCATTCCTGAGGAGTGGACCAAGCTCCAATGATGCGTTAAGATGAAGAACCCAGAGCTGGACCATAGTACTAGGAGATGGAGCCTTCTGGGGAAAGAGCTAGGGGGAAGCAGCTTTTGATCTCGTGTTGAGAAATAATTTGGATGTCTTGCTCCCTTGGCCTCCCTTTCCTTCTAGGAATGCTCCTCCTTCCTGTAAATCATTTCCATGTAGCCAGTGAGATAAGAAGTCTTAGGCCTTGTCATCACCTTCTGCCAACCTACTCCACCCACAGCCAAAAGAAAACAAAGGTTAGCCCAGAAAAAAAAGGAGCCCGAAGCAGATGAGGAGCTGGCCCAGACATAAGCAACCCTTTCAGCTGGCATGTCATGAAACCTAATTCCTAAGATAGGAATTCGGAACGAAAGCCCAAGCCAACAGGAAAATATGGTAAATTGGTGGGCTGCTGTTGGTACAACTTTCCTTTGGACACAAATTCGTAGTGACTGTGGATGGAAGTTGTGCTTGCGCCTATGCTGACAGAAAAGAATTCGACAGTCCTAGTAAGAAATAACCCAAGCCTTACCCAGAACAGCGGTTGTGGGGGTGCAAGTGGAAGATAAATCCAGTAAACATATCTGTGATAGAATCCACTGGATTTGAAGACCAGTTGGGTTGGGGAAGGGAAGAATGACAGAAAGAGAAGGAGTGGACTTTGGGAGGGGTGGTGGTTGGGCAGGGAATAACTCTGAGATTTCCAATTCAAGAGAATGGGATTGAAGCTGAGTGTATTCTGACATCATTAACAAGGCTAGAAATATGGGAAAAGGAGAAGATTTTATAAAGAAAATAATGAGTTGTGTTTTGGCGGGAGTCCCTATGAGAGAAAATTCAAAGTAAAGGGACAAAGGTATTGTATTCTCCTCCCTTGAAGGGTTTCTGTTTCCTGTGGAAGAAGACAGACTGTGAAGGGCAGTTGAACCAAATAATAAGTCAATTCATTATTACAAACATCTGGATTTGGAGTGAGCTAAGGTAGATCCCGCTCTGCATGTCAAATGCAAACAGCAACACATACATGTAACCAAATTTTCTTGTTTATCTTTTCCCTTATCTTCTCACAACAAACCTCACAACCGGGAGATACAGGGTCATTACTTCCAGTGTGTAGATGAAAGTTGAGGAGGCTTACTGAAGTCCCATTTAGTTCTGGCACTTTTTTTTTACCACTGCCCATTCTACCCTGCAGCCCCCTCTCACGACACAGTGAGCCTGTAAACTTGATCATGAGAAGAGAGGGAGAAGGTGCCAGCTGAAGAGGCCCAAGTAGAAGAGTCATCTCTAAAAGAAATTTAGAATATTCCAGAAGCCAGGAGGAAAAGACATGCCTTACTCAGGTTGTAAAATAGAATAAAATTGTTGAACATAAAATCCAGGCCATTAGAAAACATTTCCATAATTTGATGCTAGTTACGTTATGAAATACAGCCCCAATGAAATCAATCTTGGAGCTTTACAATGACTCAGAAAAATCATTTCAGATAGAGAAGGAGAGTAAGGGAATTGAAATGTTTCCTGCTTGGAGCACTCTGTTGTATTTTCTTAGGCAGAAAAAGGCTTCCAACCATCTTTAAAGTGTGTTGACATAAATCATATATGCTTTAGCAATCGCAGCAAGTTGATACGTATGAATTATATTTTTATTAACAATTAGTTTAATCCTTTTGATTTAAAATGACTGAGTCACATTTTCCCTGGTAGACCAATGTAGCGGAGAAAGAACTTCAATATTTAGAGAGGTCAGGATTTTCA
Organism: Puma concolor; assembly: GCF_028749965.1. NCBI lineage: Eukaryota > Metazoa > Chordata > Mammalia > Carnivora > Felidae > Puma > Puma concolor. The sequence continues at coordinate 68,706,355 of NC_141679.1, forward strand.
TTCTGGTCCCATGGCCTACCAGTTTGGTGACTACAACTGGACAAGTTGTAACAGAATTTACCTGAGCCTCAGTTTCATCACCTGGTAAATTAAAATCACAATACCCATCTTACATAATGGGTGTAAGCATGAAAAGAGATAAAAATGTATACGAAACCCTGATTCCAACACCTGATGTAACAGAAGCTCAATGAATAGTAGCTATGATGATGAAAAGGAATGAAAAAAAAAAAAAAAAACTCACACACTACATGCCTGCTTTGAAAAGATGTTATTTTTCAGGTCGCTAGGGCAAAATTCTTTCTGGAGGTTTCAAACTTTTAATAAAACACAATATATACTTGCAAAATATATGTTTGGTTCTAACACTCATATTTTGGGTGACCCTGGAAAAGACACTTCGTCTTCTTTGGCTCAGACTTTGCAAAACACCAGGATAAAAACACTTACTTCTGACCTTTCCAGAAATATGGTGAATATTTGCTTTTCGATGATCAGTCATGGGTTTCCTATATCCGAGGTTAGTCCAGCTCTTTTTCTCAGTTCAACACATACCTACTCATGATCATGTATACAAAACCAAACTGTTTCAGGCAGATAAGAGGTAAGCCTTTTTGGTCTAGGTGTTCATAAAGGAAATATGGCCATCTTTCTAGGGAACCCTTCAAGGTATTTAGAAATTTACACTCTTGGGGAATTCTTCCTTAAAAATAAACAAAACGTCCTTGTTTCGAGTATATTTCTTCATGTTCTAGCCTTAGCAGAGTTGAAGTACAGTTGGTTTCACCCTCTGAACAGCACCTCTTTAAATACTGGAGGATTTACAACAGCTTCCTCTCACTGTTCTCTTCTCCAGGACAAATCATCCTAGTGTCTTTAACCTCTGCAGAGCATGCTAGAATGCCCTGATTCTATTAAAGTGCTTGGCACCCCATAGACCTTAATAAAATACTTTGGACAAACTGGTTAACGGGTTGACTTTTGCCATAGATCTTATTTCCCAAAGTTCTAAACGTGCTTGTAGCTTTCCTGTCCAAGTTCAAATATAGTATAACACATCACAAGTGGTGAGAAGCAGGAAGTCCATCACTGCATCTGGCACTGTAGTCCAGAGTGGAAAATACCGTTTGTTTCCTTGACAAGCTATCCTCGGTAACTGGACAAAGTGAGGAGCAGAAGGTTAGTGCTCCTATGGAAGAGCCTCTACCCCCTGCCTGTTCTCAGAGGACAGGGAAGGGTGATAGTGCCTGGAAGCAGGTGGAATTCCTGGTGCTGTTCAACAGGAAGCTGGAGAAAAGGTCTAAAGGTCTAATGGCCTCATAATTCAGGGCTTCTTCTACTCCACAACAAGTTTATAATCAGGAGTTGTCCTGCAGGAAGAAAAGGAAAGGACAACAACAAACGGGAAAGTCACTTTTGTGTCCAGAATTGGCGAACACAGAGGATGGAAGGCAGAAGACCTTTCCAACATGTTAAAAGCCAAAAGAGTACCTTTTAGTGTTTGTTTTGATTATATTTGCCTGTAACCCAGCAACTGGGCCCAGATGCCAGGAGCCCAAAGAGAACACTGCTGATGACTGGTGTATGGAAAGAAAAAGAATTCCTTTTGTTTTCTTACTTTTATGGTTCTTCCCAAGGTGAGTGAAAAGGCTAGTCAGGACCTTTTGAAACTGTTTAGAACCCTTACTCATTTTTCTAACAACAGTCAGGATGATTTATAACACCACATGTTCTCATTGGTGGTTTCCTCTTTTTTATTTTTGAAGACAAGACACAAGTGGGAAATGTGAATCTTGAGCCAGAGTTAAGCTGATCTTTTAAGCAACCAAATGAATTTTCCAGTCACTATCCCCCCATCCTGAGGCTTTCCTCCCTGAATCACTGAGCTCTCCCCCTCACAAGGGCAACCATTCCTATGCTCAGTGTCATTCTAAACTTTTGGATTTCAAGAACTCCATGTTGCTCAATATTTTAAGTTGCTTTTGCTTAATACATTCTCCTTCTGTGTACTGAAAATGTTCAATGTCTGAAATTCATTAGATCTATTATGAAATCACACCAATATGATCTCAGAATTATATTATTTCAACAGATATATAGAAAATGACAATACAAAATTAAGTCATTCTTAATAATCTTTGCAACCAGGTGAGTCTTCTTTCTTTAAGCTAAATCCCTCCCCTGTTACTATTTTCTCTTTTTCCTCACTTTATAGAAATAGGGAAGTGTGTGTGTGTGTGTGTGTGTGTGTGTGTGTGTGTGGTGGTGATGGTGGTGGTTTTATTCTAATTTAACCCTCACACTCAGGCATTGAAGATAATTATTAATACAGTCCTTGACCTCTTCTTTTCTAGATGAATTAATCCAAGTTTTATGATCCTTCCCCCGCCCCCACCATGGGTCTTATTTGTATGTTAGAAAATAACTTTGAATTAAAATACTTCATTATTTCCTAGTTAATTTAAAGACTCCTAGAACTTCCCAGGATGTGTTAATTTAAAAGAAAAAAATTACAGGTAAATTTCATTTGGCTGACTTATTTGGTGAATGTGGCTTTCTGATTAATCATATATTCTCTATATATTAAATGTACAAAATACATAATATAAAATCTATACCATCATATATATTAATATACAAAAATTTTGGAATATATCTAACAATAAAACTATGTGCTACAAAATTTAACCACTGATGATTCAGATGGCATCTTAGAATCCTATACTGCTTCAATACCAGTTCTCAAAAGTCTATTATGCAGCTTCACGTTGGCAGGTTGAAATCAGCCATGATGGGAGTATTTATAATAGAGAAAGCAGTAAATTCTACAAGGAGACTCAGTTGCTCAACATTCACCAGCACACCACTGGCTTCTAGGTCATTATTACAAAAATAATTATCAATTACTTATAAAATACTACTTCTAAAATCTATGCCCTCAGATATCCCACAGCATAGTAGAATAAATAGTGAAAAAAGTGAATAACCAAAGTCTATCTACAATTTTCTCTCGTGCTTAAAGTTTCAAAAATGCAACCCGATTTTATTTATCTTTAGTAATCATTTTCTAAGTTTTTATAACAAAAAAATTTCCTCAGTAACTTAAAAGTGAGCAAACAGTAATACATGCTGAAATGACAGAATGTTTTAAATCCTATTTACAAGGTTAAAAGGAGTATTACTACGTAAAGAATCCTTGACAATCAATAAGTAAAAGGTATGTACCCCAATAAAACTTTTGGCAAAGAACTACCACTGGCTACTAATGTTGAAAACAAACCTCTACGTATTGTAATAGAGAGATAAAAGTCAAAATAATAATAAGATTCTATTTTATCTGCAAGATTGGCAAAGCTTAATTTCTTAATAAAAATATCCAGTGTTGGTACAAGTATGGAGAAATAAGCATTCCTATACTGCTAGTGAGAATGTGAAATACCAAAACTTTCTAGAAAATTTAGCAATGTGCATCAAAAGCCTTAGAAATATATATACTCTATAACCCAGAAATTATCTCTCCAGGAATTTATCCCAAGAAAATAACCAGAGTTTGAAAACAATTAAATATTCAACAATATTAGATGCTAAAGTAAATTGGATTATTAATTTTCCATTAAAACAGCTATATTGCATCGAGTATCCCATACAGAATTTCACATTAATGCAAACAAGGTAAAGGATAGGGGGTAAGTCTGATGTCAACAATTTTAAGGAACCAAGTTCAGGGCACCTTTGAGATGAGCATAGAACCAATTTATGACTCCAGATTCTTTACATAAAAATTAGTATAATTCAGGGTGCCTTGGTGGCTCAGTCAGTTAAGCGCCCGACTTCGGCTCAGGGCATGATCTCAGTTTGTGAGTTCGAGTCCCATGTCAGGCTCTGTGCTGACAGCTCAGAGCCTGGATCCTGCTTCGGATTCTGTGTCTTCCTCATTCTCTGCCTCTCCCTTCCTCACACTCTGTCTCTCTCCCTCTCTCTCAAAAATAAATAAACATTAAAATTTTTTAAACTAATATAATTCATCTTAACTAAGAGCCTTCATTATCACAAACAAAACAACTATAATGTGTTGCTCTGTTTACTAAGGTAGGAGACAATGCCCTGGGTCTTAAAGGTTCTAAATTCTATTCACACTATATACAGTCTTTCCTTCTACAACATTTCTAATAAACAGTATGTTGGTCACCCAACATTAAAAAAATGTTTTTAATTAAAAAAAACTCTCTAGAAGTCTTCACACATGACTGTTGACACCAAAATTACACCAGGAGTGGATATACATTGAGGTCCTTAAAAAACAAAGGGAACCACAATTTTCACAAGAGCTCCAACACATGCATTATCATTATTCAGAGTTTCTTTTCTTCCGTGTATTTGGTTTTTGTCATTTTCTGCATTTTAATTGTGAAACTGATAGTGGGATATTTAGAAAATGATAAAGACCAGTAAGATCTCAGTTCAGCTTGGCAAATAATTATAAAACACTTCTGAACTACAAAAAAAGAGATGAAGAAAATTTACAAAAGAAATGACTAGGTCAGAATCACACTAAGAAAAGGAGGATCCTAAGAAATGAAGTTTAGCAGTTAGTCAGCAGATGTACTTAGGGCTCAGGGATTTGTGAAAGAATATAATCCAGTCTTCATCCTGGCAGATTTCCTGGCAGATTTTCATGTTGTGGTAAATATGAAAAAAACCTGGATTTCAGCTTTAAGCAAAGAATGAAAAGAAGAGAACAATGACATGTCTAAAGCTTTAGATACACGAGTTATAATTTTGTAAATAATTTCTCAGATTAGAAACGAAACAGTGATTAATTAAGATAGATGGAGAAAATATAAGGCAATGAGCACATCTCAGCTTATGTAGAGAAGAAGAAAGGATGAGAGTCCATGTCTTGGACTAAGTGGATAGATGCAAAATTGGTTTTACTGCCCTTTTCACTTTTTCTCTTGATTTCCTAAAAGTAGCATATGGGCAGATAGAAATGTTGAGGGGAAAAGGCCTACTCATGATTGGAAGGGGAATTCTCACTCCTTTTTGCTCCTAAATCCACATCCTACTGGGAGTACAGTACACCTGGGGAAAATTGGAATGCTTAAAGAAAACATACTCAAGATAGAAAGAAAACAAAGTGAAAAAAGAAAGAAACGAGAAAGAAAACCAAAACACTATGTTGTCCTGAATTTCATCTAGAGATGTATATAAGCTTATAAAAATCAATTTAACGTAAACATTTTAATAGACATTCCCCAGTGAATGGAGAAATGAGAGAAAGACAACTTTTGGTGATTAAAAAAGATAGTGAAAAGTCTTTCCTCTGATGAACAAGTCAGAGCATGTCATTTCTACTTTCATAGTCAGCTAAGCTCATGTGGTATTTGAATGAAAGGGAGGTAAAAGGTCTTGTAGGCCAACCTCCCCTGATTTACAGCTGGCTTCTTACATCATTCACCATACGTGTGTTGAGTTTAGACAGCCAAAAGAAGGAAGTCAGGGGACTGAGCTTACATCTCTCTAAGAGATTGAGGCGGGAAAATGAGGAGGGTCCAGCAAAGGAGACAGTGTGTGGCTCATGAGATTGGAGGAGAATCAAGAGAATCAGAGGTCAACTGAATAGCATGTTCAAGGAGAAAGCAGAAGAAATTGAGTTTGACGGGGACTGAGATGTGACCAGAGGTTAGATTTTCTGCTTCCAATTTCCATACTTTTTCCATAACACCATCTTCCCTCCACCCCATTGTTACCTTATTTATGAGTTAGAGAGAGGATTCCCCCTCTCACTCTGGGGAGCTGCTTACTTACAATCAAGTTCACTGAAATTTCAATAGAAATGGTAAAAGAGGATGTCTTAGTTTGTGTTTTTTGAGACAGGGATTGAGAGAGGCAGATAGAGGGTGTACTAATGAGCATGTTATTGCTATGGGCAACTAGCTCGGTTTCATAGGGACCGTCTGAGGAAGCATGAAGGATATTCTCCAGCATTGTCAGGTGGGTCACAGACTCATTGGTTGAGAGTTTCCCACTTGGGAGAGTAAGTATTTAGCATTTCCCAGGTTGCCCTGTGCACATTCTTCACTGCCAGCAAAAGTCCCTAGCCAGAGAAACAGAGAAGCTTGGGTATTTGAGGTGGGAAGCTGTTGGCATGCCCAAGAATTTTCATCACTACCGTAAATATGGGCATCTGCTATTGAAAATAATGCAAATCTGACTGTGGTAGCCCTGGTCCACACCACCTGGTAGGTTGTCTGGACCTTGTTCCTTTTTAAACTATGAACTAAGTAAGCTATTTGGGCAGATGATCAAGTGGTATTATTCTTAAGTACTTGCTAAATTGGGAGAAAAATATATACTAGGTGAGAGATTATTTTTTAAACAATATTTATCGTGTCTTGAGAGTAATAAAATATGGCTTGATTAATATTAGAAAGGATAGCACTCTACCCACTTTTTAAAAGAAAAAAATTTTTAGTTTTATTTTTACTTTGGAGACAGAGGGAGACAGAGCGCGAGTGGGGGAGGCGCAGAGAGAGAGGGAGACACAGAACCTGAAACAGGCTCCAGGCTCTGAGCCATCAGCACAGAGCCCGGATGCAGGGCTCAAACCCACGAATTGTGAGATTATGACCAGAACCAAAGTCGGACGCTTAACTGACTGAGCCATCCAGGTGCCCCTACCCACTTTTTTTCCCAGAAATCTCTGGAAAACCTTTCAGTTTCTGTTGTCTAGAAAAAACAGAAGAAAGAAAATTATTGAAATAGAAATATTATAAATAGCACTCTATTCTTCTTTTTATTTTAAAATTTATTATTTAGATCCATCTAGTGCCAAAAATGATTTCACCTGGCTAAAATAAATATTAATATTTTTATGTGTTTTAATGATGTGCAAATCTATGTAAATATCTCATTGAAATGAAATTATTCCTAAGTTCCTCTGGTGAACTACTGTCATTATCTCAAGAAGCTATACTTCTACCCTTGATAAGCAATGGGTTATATTAAATAAATAGATGATAGACTTTTTCTTAGCATAGTTGTTAAATTTTCTATAGGGAACTTATCCACACAGATACACCTTTAATTGGCAACACAGACCATCTGATCTAGGTTCTCACTAGAGAGCCCAGCTCTTCCAAACAAATAAAAATATGGTTGTGAGCAATGACATTAAAAGAAGATTGCCTGAAGTACACGCATATATTCTCTCCTGTGGTTCTCTGGGTTGTCCTGGATGAGGTCAGACCATGGGAAACATGCCCACACAGACAGCATTGCTTTGACCCTTCTAGAACTACTCTTATCCAATCAGGTTTTGATATTATCCCACTGGCCTATTGAAGGTCTGCAAACAAAGCCACAGATGTCATGGTTCTCTTAAATGTTGAAAAACAAATGCAAACAAACAAAACCTTGCCTCTACCTTCTGAGTGTCTTGTCACTAATATTGTGTCTCACCTGTTTTGGCTTGCCCCAAACACACATGTAGGAATCTATGCCATGCATTATTGTATGTTAATCCACCGCCATTGTGGTTATCTTTCTACTCATTTTTACCCTTGCTCCCATTTCTTTATCTATTTTTTCCCTTTTTATTGAATTTATTTTTATAATTTGACCTGAATCCTTTGTAGAACTTGAAGAGAAAATTTTTTAAAAAGATGGTATGTGGGTAGGTAGATGGGAGAAATGATTTGTGAGCATTTAGGAAAGAATACAGTGATTATTGGATCCATTGTGGGTTTGGTAAGAATAAATCAGGCCAAATTAACAAGTACATGGAAATACCATGCATGTAATATATCCTAATTTCAAGAACATGTTTTCTGTTTCTCATAATATAGTACATCAGATGCTCTTAGCTAGGTGAATTCATGCCCGATTGAACAGTGATAACAAAGGAAGATTGATTGAACAATAATAACAAAGAAGGATTGATTAATGAACCTATTCCAACTTGGAAGAGGTCATTAGTAACACATTTCAAAACTCCCTCCTTTGCCTTGATCCTTCAAAGAGATCACAAAAACATTGGGCTTTGAGGATTGAGGATTTCACAAAGCTTGGTGAGATATCTAATAAAACAGAAAACAATATCAAGACTGAAAAACAGTTGGCAGTCTGAAGCAGGAAACCAATTTTTGCTTTAAAGATTGTATTTAACAAGGATAGTAACAATGTCTTAAGAATTAAACATAAAAGATACAAATTGTATTTCACAAATTCAAAGTTCACAAGTTCCAAGGAGAAAATCAAGACCTGGTTGGGTGAATATTTATTAAAAAAAAATGTGGGGGAACTGAGTGGTGTCAAGTTGACTTAATATAAGTCCATAACATTATTGCTATTGAAAGCTAGAATCATTATTGCAGTATTAATTGATGTTGATATTCAAATGAAAGTCAGTTAAACTCTCTGTGTACTATCATTAGCATTACACTGTTTGGGTTCAAAACCCTGTCTTTTAAGGACAGAATCATATCTACTTTTGGAGAAAGAAAATTGAGAGGGAGAGGCTCTAAAAATCCAGCAACAATTGAAGGAACTGAGGATATTTAATGGGGAACAACAACAAATTCAGTCAGAGGTACAGTTTTCTATACAGAAGGGCTTGGGATGGATTTGTTTTCAGACGTTTGAAAGATGCTCTGGTAAAAGAGAACAGGCGTTTCATGCTTTTCCAAACAGAAAAGGCAAGATTATAAAAAAAAAAAAAAAAAGCAAGATTATAAGCTACTTGAAGGTAGAAACCAGGTCTAAAGGATTTTAACATTCCTAGCAAGTCCAATTATACTGCAGGTGTTATGTGATACTCAGTGAGGTAAGGCATTGATGTTATTAGAAGACAGATTCCAGCACTATAGAGAGAAGAACTGTACAAGAAGTGTAACAATAGACTTTTCATATATTAAGGTTTGTATCACTGGAAATGTCCCAGCTGTAAAAACAGTAGGATGTAGTAGTTCAGATTAAGAACATGGGTTCTGGGATAAGGCTGATTTGGGTTCAGATTTCAGCCCTGTGAATTAGCTGTGTAACCTCAGACAAATTACTTAACCTCTCTGGGTCTCAGTTTCTATCTGTAAATTATGTATGACATCAACTAGCTTTCAGCTTTGCTGTGACATTCAAGTGGAGACAATGTTTGTGAAGAGTTAGAATGGTGTCTGGGACAGTAGTAAATATTCAATAAATCATTATTATTCTGGCAGAAACTATATTACAGTCTTCCAAGAATATTGTGGAAGGAGTTCTTGGGTTGGATGGGAAGTTGAATAAATGATCTCTTGCTCTTGCTCACTTCAAACATTCTCTGATTCTGTGATTTCTCAGCACTATCCTTTTCTATAGCCTTAGTATTTATAACTGTCTCTAGAATTGCGTTTATGTCACTAAACTGGAAGAATTAAAGGAAGGCAAACTTTAGGCTCCTCAGTGGGAAGGACTGGCTCTTGTTCATCTTTATACCCGCATGTGCCTAGCACACTGTCTAACAGATAGTAAAGCATACCACACTCACTGCATAAATGAATGAATGATCAAACAACTGAATATTTAGTTCATCTCAAAATGCAGATCTGCAATCTTTCAATGAAAATTTCAAGGGCAAGTGCTTGACAATCTCTGCTTGAGCAAACCATGCTTCCTTGGAGCCCAAATAAGAAAAGCCAATGATAAGGATTACAATTTACTTACCTCTAACCTTAGCCTTTTAAGAACACAACATTTGTTGGGCATCCACTATAGGCCATTATGTTTTCCTACATCATCTCTTTTGATCTGTTAACTCATCTATGGAGTATTATTTTACCTAATTTGTAGGTAAAGAAACGGAGTCTCTGAGAACTTAAAAATACTCAAGTCATACAACTATTAGGTGGTGTATACTTAGACTTGAACCTCAGTCTGTTTCATCCAAATACTAAGCTGTCCCTTTTAAAATATTTTTAACTGCAAAAGCACACGATACGTGCATATTTTGAAAAATCTGAAGTTAGCAATACACAGACCAAAATACTACAGTTCCTTTATAGCTATTCCCCACCCCTGCCAATCTCTGCATTAAGATGCTCCAACCTGTAGGGGCGCCTGAGCGACCCACTTTGGCTCACATGATCTCACGGTTTGTGAGTTTGAGCCCCGCATCGGTCTCTGTGCTGACAGCTCAGAGCCTGGAGCCTGCTTCTGATTCTGTGTCTCCTTCTCTCTCTGCCCCTCCCCCACTCATGCTCTGTCTTTCTCTGTCTCAGAAATAAATAAACATAAAAATAAATAAAAATAAAATTTAAAAAAAAGATGCTCCAACCTCTAGAGGCAACTAGGTGGTTGAGTGGGTTAAGTGTCCAACTTCAACTCGGGTCATGATCTCATGGTTCTTGAGTTCAAGCCCTACATTGGGCTCTGTGCTGACAGCTCAGAGCCTGGATCCTGCTTTAGATTCTGTGTCTCCCTTGCTCTCTGCCTCTCCCCTGCTCGTGCTCTGTCTCCCTCTCTCTCCAAAAATGAATAAACATTAAAAAAAATTTTTTAATTAAAAAAAAATAAAAAGATGCCCCAACCTATAATAAATCACTTGTAAAAGCATCCTTTTAGATACTGTTCTGTGCACTTGCATACTTATATGATATAATATATAAACATAACATTTATAATATAATATATAATATAAAAATGTAGCATTAACAAAATAAATACAATTTTTAATGTAATAATATATTTTGAAGATCCTGCCAAGTCAATACAAATAGGTCTATCTTAATTGTAATGAAATCATAAAAATTTGGAATAGTTTAAATTTATATGCTATAATTTATAAAATAATTCCACTATTGTTGGGTATTTAAGTAGCTGAAGATTTTCTCTGGTTAGAAATAATACTATAACAAGCACATATGTACACATATGCAAATATTTCTATAAGATGAATTCTTAGAAATATAGTTTTGGGGGCCACCTGGGGGTGCTCAGCCAGTTGAGCATCCGACTCTTGATTTTGGCTCAGGTGGTGATCTCCCAGTTGTGGGATCAAGCCCCGCACTGGGCTCTGTGCTCCTACTTGGGATTCTCTCTCCCCCTTTCTATCTCTGCCCCATACCTGCTCATGATCTCTCTCTCTCTCTCTTTCAAAATAAATAAATAAATGTTAAAAAAAATAGGAAATATAGTTTTTGGGTCAGAAAGCTATGAATAGTTTAAATTTTGATAGCTATCACCCCATTGTCCACCAAACCCTACTGTACAGATTTACATTTCTACAAACTCAGTACTTGTATATCCATGTCAACAATGGATAGTATCAATTTTTAAAAGATATTTGACAATCTGATGAATGAAATTTATTTTTAACTTTTTAATGTTGTTTATTTTTCAGAGAGAGAGAGAAAGAGAGAGAGACAGAGCGTGAGCAGGGGAAGGGACAGAGAGAGAGAGGGAGACACTGAATCAAAAGCAGGCTCCAGGCGCTGGTTGTCAGCACAGAGCCCGACGCAGGGCTCGAACTCACCAACCGTGAGATCATGACCTGAGCTGAAGTCAGATGCTTAACCCAATGAGCCACCCAGGCGCCCTTGAAATTCTTATGATTAATGTTTCACTTCCATGATTATTAGAGATGTGATGTCTTTTTAATATGTTTTGCCCATTTTGTATGCCTTCTGCGAATTGCTTGATAGTCCATCCATTTTTAAAATGTAGATTGTCTTTTTCTTAATGAATCATTGAAACTCTTTGCAAATAATATTTATTTTTGTTATATATGTTGCAACTATCTTCTCCAAGTCTTTCATTTGTCTTTTAACTTTCCTCACCTATAAAATTTATTATGTAGATTCACCGGTCCATCTATGACATTTTAGAAAAACTTTTCACAGCCAAGATTATAAAAATATTTCCCCATGAGTCCCAGTATGTTACAGTTTTGTTTTTTCATGTTTGTAATTTTGATCCATCTGGAATTTATTTTTGTACATGGTGTGAGAAAGGAATATAACTACTTCTTCCCAAGTGGAGACATTTTTCCAAAGTTAAATCTAAAATAATTGATTATTTCCAACTGATCTGAAATACTGTATTTATTATATACTAATCCTCCCAGATGCATAGGCTGGCTTTGGATTTTGTATTCTTAATTGTGTTCCATTCTGTATTCTGTTATTTGTATTCTACTCTTGTCACTATATCTGTATTATAAATTTTATGATATATGATGAAGAGTTAGGCTTCATACTAGTCTCATCTTTGGTGATGATAATTTCCTCTTACAGAGGAACTAAAGAATCATTTATCAGGGTGAAAAAGTAAAGGCCATTTTGGTTGAGACTACTATGGATTTGTAGATTATTATATAGAGAACCAACAGTAGTGAGGCTTTTCATGTAAGAATGTGATATGTGTCTCCATTTTCATGTCATAAGTACTTTCAGTAAAATTTTTAAATACAATCCTGTAGGTTTTGCACATTTCATTATTTATTTTAGCTACATTATAGATGTTCTAAAAATTGTCATCTGTGCGATTGGGATCTTCTATCCCCATTGTATTTTCCGAATGGTACGATGACATACAGTGTGAGTCATCTACAAAGTAACCCTCCAGCCACTTCTTTCTTGCTAATTTTATTTGGGGTCTGCAACATGCCCATTCTCAGAGGATGAATCGTGATAAGGTCTAAGCCAGTCAGGGCAGTCTAAATGATTGTGCCTTTACTACATGCTCACTTTCTCTAGCACTCCTGCCACCGAGGCTGGCCATAATATCTATCTAGTATTACACAATGTGTGATAAGAGGAATTCTGATCATATTTACCCTTTGATACAAGTAAAATCCCTTTTGCTTCTGCCCCCATTCTTTCTTCCAATTTTCAGTGCTGATGAGCAGGCATAGCACCTGGTTGGGATAAGCCATATGTGGCCATGAGACAAAAAGGCAGCATGTTGAGATGATGTAGCAGAAAGATGAAGTGTCTAGATCCGTGAAAACGTTACCAAACCACTGGACATACCAATGAACTGTTTCCTCCTGATTCCTTTGTCAGTAAATACGATTTAAACCTTAATTCAGCATTCTCTAACTAAAGCTGAATGCATCCAGACCTATTTAGATGTTACTGGCATATGGGAAAATTAATAGATTTTTGTATGTTTCCCTTGTCCTCAGTTCCCTTCTTGAACTCTGAGTTTTATTCATTTTGAAGAGCATTGTTTGAGAGTTTCTAATTTGCATTTACAAATAATAACCATTTGGTCTCAATCTTTCTAATGTTTATTCTTACAATTTCTTGAAGTATCTCGAAGGCCAAGACCTCAGTGAAATGTTGAATTGTGTCAGTGAATAACAGGTATTTTCCTTGTTAATTCTGGACCTTGATGGGAATGCTTCCAATATTTCAGTAGTAAGTTTTGCTGTGATTTCCTGGTAGATAGCCTGATAATGAAAAAAGTATTCTTCTAGTATGAATTACTGAAAATTCAATTGTTTTATTTTGTTTTGTTTGTAATCAGAAATGGATATTAAATTTTATTAACAACTTGCTTTGGCATCTATCAAGATGATCACATGGTAATTCTACTGTGTTCAGTTAATGTAATGAGCTAACTCAATAGATTTCCTGGTTTTAAGCATCCTTGCTTTTCTGGGATAACCTTATTTAGTCATGGTGAGTTATTTATTTGATACACTGTTGAATTTTCACGTGAAATATGTTGTACAGAAGTTTTGCATTTATATTTATAAGTAATATTGATATAAAGTTTTGTTTCTGTATTTGGTTTGCTTTTGTTGGATTGTGGGATTATACAGTAACACTAGACACAAAGAGTGAGTATAAAATCTTTAAATAGCACAGGACTTAAACTGTGATGTCTAAAACTTTCTGTATTCTTTAAATTTTTCCATGATATACCTATTACTTTATAATAAAAAATTTAAAGATAAATTACTTTATAATAAAAAATTTAAAGATACATACATACATGCATACATACATAGATACACATATTTTACAAACAGGAATTATCATTTCTATAAGGTGTAATGGTTTACCTAGTGCCTCTGCTGTGGGAGTTGGGGATTTAACTATGCTTTCTGTTTTTCCGGTGGTAATTGGTTTATTTTTCTTTTCCTCTTTCTTTCTCTTGAGTCAATTTTCATTATTATATAGATTTTTGGAAAAATATCCTTTTCACCTAAGAAATTCAATTTTATTGATATAATACTCTCATAACTTTTTAATCTCCTCTGTAGTTATGTTTCTTTCCTTATCTTAATATTATATATTTGTGTGTTTTATTAGATTTGTCTGATTTTTCTGTTGATAGCATAATTGATAAAGTTTACTTCTTAATTTTCATAGACTTCTGATTTTAACACTCAACAGATTCTACTTAAAAACAATTGGGGGAAGATTTTTATATCCTTCGATTCAAAGTGTTTGTGTATTTTAAATATGTTCTGCTTCTAATTAATATATTTGAGGATATTAATTTTTATTTGATTAAAATTGGGTCACATCACGTAAGTTTTCATATGTAGTGTTCTCAGTGTTGTTTATATTTAATAGTCTGTGATTTCAGCTTGATTTTATTTTTAACCAAAGATTATTATGAACGGTATTTTAAAGTTTTTCAGTATAGTGTGTGTGTGTGTGTGTGTGTGTGTGTGTTTCTGTTCTTTGGCAGTTAATTTATAGTTTTCTTGCACTCCAATTTGTATTCTGCTTTCAGTACTTATTGAGATTATAGAGCTTTTCATAAGAGACTCTTAAAAACTGAGAACAAACTGAGGGTTGATGGGGGTGGGAGGGAGAGGTGGGTGGGTGATGGGTATTGAGGAGGGCACCTTTTGGGATGAGCACGGGGTGTTGTATGGAAACCAATTTGGCAATAAATTTCATATATTGAAAATAAATAAACAAACACTGAAAAAAAAGAAAATTTAAAGTTTTCAAGTATCCAACACACACACACACACAAAAGAGATTATAGAGCTTTTATTCTTGTGGCTGAATGACTGGTCAATCTTAGTGAATGTTCTGTGGGTATTGAAAAAGAATATCAGGCACACAGTTCTATACATATATCTGTAATCAAATATAATGAATGTGTTATTCAATTCCTCTACATCCTTTTGTATTTGAGGGCCACTTAATATGTCATTTTTTTGTGAGGCATGTCAAAAATCTACAATTATTATAGTTTGGAAACTTCTCCATGTAAATATAACACATTGTACCTCACATATTTAGGAGCTATATCAACAGGTACAAAATGGTGAATTATTCCTTTTACCAATTAAAGTGTTTTCTTTTTCATTTTAGTGTTTTTAATCTTGAATTTTATTTCATCTGATATTACTGTATTTTCTCCTCATTCATTTTTTCCTTTTTGATAGTACTTACCTGATTTCTAGTTGGATACTCCCTTTTATTTCCGAGAATTCCTAGTCATTTACTTTTATTGGCAACTTATTTATTTTTTTTTTCAACGTTTATTTATTTTTGAGACAGAGAGAGACAGAGCATGAATGGGCGAGGGGCAGAGAGAGAGGGAGACACAGAATCGGAAACAGGCTCCAGGCTCTGAGCCATCAGCCCAGAGCCCGACGCGGGGCTCGAACTCACAGACCGTGAGATCGTGACCTGGTTGAAGTCGGACGCTTAACGGACTGCGCCACCCAGGCGCCCCTATTGGCAACTTATTTAAATAGCTGTTTGCATTTTCTGTTTCTTAGACCATCATGTTGTTCAACACACCTCCTTTTATTTTTTTTTTTTTTTAAATTTTTTTTTCAACATTTATTTATTTTTGGGACAGAGAGAGACAGAGCATGAACGGGGGAGGGGCAGAGAGAGAGGGAGACACAGAATCGGAAACAGGCTCCAGGCTCTGAGCCATCAGCCCAGAGCCCGACGCGGGGCTCGAACTCACGGACCGCGAGATCGTGACCTGGCTGAAGTCGGCCGCCCAACCGACTGCGCCACCCAGGCGCCCCAACACACCTCCTTTTAGAAGCTGACAGATTCTGTGATCTTCAGATAAAAAACAGGATATAGAGGAATTGTACAACCCATTTAATCACCTTGAATAAAATTTATGGTCATTTATTTGGTTTAAAGGTATGAGAGTATACCTCAATAGAGACACTTCATCCATTAACATTTATTCTGAAAATTAACATAAATACATTAAATGATTTTATTTGACTTCTTATTTTTATTTCTGATGTTGTTTGTGTTTCCTATTATGAAATCGTCTTGTTTGTTTATCTTTTCTTCTTTTAGTTTCTTTCACTGCACTGATTTTCTCGTTTCTCATTCCTTCATGAATTTTGAAGTCACTGATCTAACACCTTAACTACTTTCTTAGTGAGATGAAAGAAAGTTGAACAGTGAACCGTCATATAAGATGTTAGAATCCTTAATCTAACTATATTAAGAAAAAGCTGATGTAAAGTTGTGAGGATTGGTAACCCAATAATGTGTCTATAATTTTGTAAAATGATAAAACCATCATTCGGGGTCAAAGGTTGAAAACAATAATAACCTATGTAAGGAATTTGGACTAAGTTAATATTACATATATGTGTGTAAATTACTACTTATATATGTATAAATTACATATAAATGTATACACATTTGTGTATAAATACAATATACATATTACATTAATGCCTCTGTATATGTATAAATGTATACATGTATAAATTATTACATATTATATAAATTTATACATATATAAATTATTACATGTTATATAAATTTATACATATATATAAATTACTACTTCTATATAGGGCGATAGAGAGAAATTCTTCTCAAATAGTTAGTAAAACTTAAACAGTATTGAGATCTTTTCCAGTTTAAAGGGATATACCTGATAATAAAAGAATAAATAAGAACCAAGAATAAAACTGACCCATGTTTGCTGAAGTAGACAGATAAATGGAAATAAATGGGGAGTACAGAAAGTTACATACAAAACTATAGTGTGTGATGAATGTAACCTTTCAATTACGTGGGCAAAGAAAAAGTGTTTAGCAATGCTGTGGCAATTAGTTAATAATTTGGGAAACAGTTGTTTGATTCCTACCTCATCATCTACTAAAATAAATACTACACAGATTGTGCAACTAAATGTGAAAATGAAAATCTTGAAATTTGTGGGAAAAAAACACCCATGTAGGTAAATAGTTGTCCTATTAGGAGTTTTGAAGGCTTTTCTAATATTATACCAATGATAGAAAGCCTAAAAAAAATGAGTGATAAATTTGAACACAAAATATTTTAACTTCAATATATTAAAAAGCAGTATTATCAAAGTTAAAATAAAAAAACTAAGAAAAATATTTTATTCCATATTAAAAGGGGTGAATATCCTCAATGTATAAAGTGACATCACAAGTCATTGTAAAGACATAGACACACAATCATAACAATAAAAAATAAGCAAAGGATATAAATTATTGAATCACAAAGGGAAAAATACAGAGGGAAGAGTTAATAGCAGTTCTTTCTGTATTTTCAGACTAGATATTATCTTATTTTTTCTTTCCTTTAACTTTACTGTATTTGCTAAGCTTGCTACAACACATACCACTTTTATAATCAGGAAATATAAATATAGATATATCAAGAAATATATAGATATATATTATGCAAAAAAACAAAAAACGTATAACTATGTTATATTGGGAGTTTAATACTTTACTATGAGGAATGATGGTGCTATCTGGAATCAGAATTCCTGAGTTCAAGTCCCAGGACTCATTGAATGATTTTCAGTGAGTCACTGAATTACTTTGAACCTTGGCTTCTCCAAATATAAAAACAAAAGAAATAAACTTCCTGTCATAAATTGTTGTGAGGAATAGATTTTTAAAATGTATGTGATAAATGCCTTGTGAGGATCATTTACAGATGTCAGACATTCCCATTACTAATCCAGTGTGTTAAGGCTTTTCCCAGCCTCCAGACAAGTACCTTCTCTGTGCATCTTCTCTTATAAGTACCATATCCCTGGAGCACCTAGCTGGCATGACTCTAGATCTCAGGGTCGTGAGTTCGAGTCCCATGCTGAGGGTAGAGATTACTTAAATAAATAAATAAATTACACACACACACACACACACACACACACACACACACACACACTATACATATATGTTTAAACACCATATCCCTTTGCCTGATGAGGGCTTAGGTTCCTGAGTTGCTGAGGTGACAGCTGGACATGTCTTGGATTTTGCAATCTCCTCAGTGAATGGGACAGGAGCATCTTCTAGGGCCTGGCTACAGATTCTAGGCAGATGAAACACTAATAACAATCACTGTTGCTTTTCTTTTTCCATGTCATATGCTTTACCATTCAGTTCTAGTATCCACAGAGCTAATTCAGTTACCAAATCGATACTATAATTTCATGTTTATGACCTTTAAAAAGTCTCTACTAGTTTCAAATTCAGTCCTCTGCCATAAGTCAGATGAGCACACTGGCCAATCTCCTTTTTCAGCAATAGGAATAAGTCCTTTATGAATGCTGCATGATACAGAGGGAATGAAAAAGGATCAGAAGAATCAACTTTTCTTTCATATGATCCCTGATATGCAGAACAGTGCTGATTCTCCATTTATATTTCTATGCAAAAAAAAAAAAAAAAAAAGCAAAATTACAATTTTCCAGGTGAAAAGTCTTATGCCTCCTTATCTATTTTTTTTCTTTCTGATTCTAAGCCTATAAAAACCCTTTTAGATTGAAAAATGAGAAGGAAAAATGAAGAAAAACCCTAAACATTCTCAAGGAACAGAAGATGTTGATATATGGATAACATAATTAACTTCTCTGCTAATCCTCTGAGATTACAAAGAAGATGAAATGGACTGAAAGTCATCAAAATAATTTAGAGAAAGTATAAAAATTATTTATTGGTTGACTAAGCTGTTAATTACTGTTGGTTATATAAAAGTATAAAATCTCATTTCTGGGAAAGCTTATGAAGGAAAGGAAGGAGAGAGAGAGGCAGAGAAGAAGGGACAGAGAAAAGAAGAAAACTGACTTTTAAGTTCAATACCAATTCCAGGAAATCTCTTTTGCTAGCATAGGCAAATCGGATGTAGTAGAAAGTACCATGAAGAGGAATTGAGTAGGTGTGGATCTTCAATAACTTTGGTATATAATCCTGGGCATTTTTTTGTGAGACTATTTTCTCATCTGGACTAGATCAGTGGTTTTCATACAGTGCTCCAGCAGAACATTGCTGATCCAGAAGGTAGACTGGTGAACAGTTGTAGTCTCTATACAATGTACAAAAAAAAAAAAAAAAAAATGAAGGGAAATAAAGTTCCCCCTTTGCTGCAGTTTATTTATTTATATTTACTATAACAGTTCCCATACTGTATGAATTTTTCTGAGCATATACAATTGTTTCTTGGATTGAAATATCAATAAAGAAAATTTTCTTGATTTTAAGATTTTCTCTTCCATTTTTAAAAATCCTTTGGCATTACTGCCACATGTCTGGTAGCTGAGTTCTAGCAAATAAAGTGAACTAACAAGCAGCAATAGTAATAGGAGAACTTAGGTACAATTAATCTACTTGGGTTTTTTGTTTTTAATTATTGGTTTTTTTATTAAAAAAATTTTTTTAATGTTTATTTATTTTTGAGACAGAGAGAGACAGAGCACGAACAGCGGAGAGTCTGAGAGAGAGGGAGACACAGAATCCAAAGCAGGCTCCAGGCTCTGAGCAGTCAGCACAGAGCCCGACACAGGGCTTGAACTCACGGACTGTGAGATCATGACCTGAGCTGATGTCAGACGCTTAACCCATTGAGCCACCCAGGTGCCCCAATTATTGTTGATTTTTAAATTTGTTTAAATAGTAATGGATTGGTTTTCGTCAGGGCTGCATATTTTGATATTGAATGTCTAGACTAGAGACCTGTCTTTTGACTCCAAATTTAGAGGTTTTCCTTCATTTTTGCCATGTAACAGTGAAGCTCTGAGGAATTGGAGCATATTAGCTTATACTTAACAACTCCCATGTTCTTTATATACATTTTAAAAAATCTTCATAGCAATCTTATACATATTTAATTGTTCTTCTTTTACAGATGTAGAAACTAATGTCTGGAGTCCAAGATCATCACTATTAAGAGCAGGAGCTGGAAACCAGTGAGTCTATGTGCATTGCTGGATTTGGTTTTTTTATTCTGAACATTAAATCAATAAATACTCAGGTAAAGCATGCTCCTTGGAATGAGCAGATTTTCAGGATAAACATTAGAAGGATACTAAAAAGTAAAGTTGTTCTGCATTTTAGACACTTAAAAAAAACATAGCTTTTGTGAAACATTGTTCTTAGCAACTTGCTGAGAAATCAAACCTCCACTTTGGTAAATAAGAGAGAGTGTGTGTAGATTTCACCTTATGGCATAAGGGCAACTAATATGAAATCTACAAGGGGTCAGTCAAGGGTTAGTGGTTAGTGGATGAAAAGTGAAGTCAATTTGGTGCTGGCAGTTACACCTAAAATCTGTACTAGATATATTGAACTCTTAATTAAAAGCTGTTTAGGAAATCAAATTAATATATGCAAGGATTTAAGTGTGTATGTTTTAAAATAATGATTAATAAAAACTTACGATTAAAATGTCTTTTAGACATTACACAAACATTTGGTTTGGTCAATCATTATGATATAAGAAATTCTGTGCTGGCAAAATTCACTTGCAAGTTCTCAATTTTTTTTTCTTTTTTTTAAATAGCATTTTTTTTTTAATTTTTTTTTTCAACGTTTATTTATTTTTGGGACAGAGAGAGACAGAGCATGAACGGGGGAGGGGCAGAGAGAGAGGGAGACACAGAATCGGAAACAGGCTCCAGGCTCTGAGCCATCAGCCCAGAGCCCAACGCGGGGCTCGAACTCACGGACCGTGAGATCTTGACCTGGCTGAAGTCGGACGCTTAACCGACTGCGCCACCCAGGCGCCCCTAAATAGCATTTTTTAAATGTTTTTCTTTATTTTTGAGACATAGAGAGAGAGTGTGAATGGGAAAGGGGCAGAGAGAGGGAGACAGAGGATCCGAAGCAGGCTCTATGCTGACAGCAGAAAGTCCCATGAGGGGCTAGAACTCACAAACCATGAGATCATGACCTGAGCCAAAGTTGGAGACTTAACTAACTGACTGAGTCACCCAGGTGCCCCTCAATTTTTTTCTAATGACAAAAAAGATACATTGATTGTAGAAATGTTTAAAAATCTGAGAAGCCACAGTGAAAAAAAATATATACCCATAATTATATCACCTAGAAAAGTTACATCACTTGGAAAAAACTATTAACACTTTCATTGTACTTTCCTAATTATTTTTCAATGCCTCACTACACACACACATGTACAAATGTGGAATAATGCTACATCTATTATTTTGAAATCTGGTTTTCCCTTATCAAAGATCATGTAAATATTTCAATGTTATTAATATTAATTATATTAATATTTCTTATAGAATTTGATAGCTATATATATGTTTTCTGTTACATAAGTGAACATATTTTCTTTAAACAATCACTTTTTGAGTATTAATGCCACAATAAGCCTCCTTGTATATAAATTTTTGATGATAGTCATGAATGGTTAGGTCAATTTCTAAAAGTTAAATTTCTGGGTTAAAGACTTTTAATATATCCAGAAAGATTGAAACTTGTCATAGTCCCACCGAGAACTAGAGGATCTATTTTTCCATATCCTCAACAACTGGGAATTCTATATACTCTTCACAATTAGTAAATGTAAATACACACACACACACACACACACACACACACACACACACAGTATATGTATTTCTGCCAACTTGTAGGTATAAAAGAATATCACTGCTTTCATTTTCATAACTGATGAAGTTGAACTTTATTCATATTAGCCACTAGTGACTTTATTTGATAATGTTTGGTAATATTTTGAGATTTAGTGGAATTCCAGATTTCAAAATACAAGAGTAGAAGTTAGACCTAAATTTCAGTTTTCTTTACACCATTAGCTTTGGAAGACCTTAGGTTAAATTATTCAATCTCTCTGGTCCTAAATTTCCTTTTGTATGTAAAATTTACTCAAAATACCCACTCAGATCTTCCAATTGTCCCTGTGAAAGCAAATTGTATTACTTTTATGAAAACACAGTTACTGTATCACTATTTTATTAACAATATTAATTACCTCTTTGCAACACATTTATAATTACCAGACGCATAAAAGGAGGTTCTATCGTTCAACTTTGAAATGTTTTTAGGGGCACCTGGGCGGCTCCATCAGTTAAGCGTCTGACTCTTGATCTGGGCTCAGGTCGTGATCTCACACAGGTCATGATCCCACGGGAGCCCCTACATTGGGCTCGGTGCTGACAGTGTGGAGCCCGCTTGGGATTCTGTCTGTCTGTTTGTCTCTCTCTCCCCCTTCCCTGCTTGCACTCTCTTTCTCTCAAAAATAAATACATTAAAAAAAAAATGTTTTTAAATACTGAAGCGCCTGGGTGGCTCAATTGTTTAAGTGGCCAACTTCAGCTCAGGTCAAAATCTCAGGGTTCGTGTGTTCAAGCCCTGCATCAGGCTCTCTGCTGTAATCACAGAGCCAGCTTTGGTTCCTTTGTCCTCTCTCTCTGCCCTCCCCCTGATTGCAAGAGTAAATAAAAACATTAAAAAAAGAATATCCTTAAAAAAATTTTTTTAAATAAACAGCTAATTGACAATTCAATTCAAGCAAACCAGTCAACTCCATAGCAGTATATATGTGTGTATATATGTATATACACATATGTATATGTGGTTTATATATAATTGTACAACATATAGCTTATATATAAGGTCTACATTTTCTAAATTTTGTATGAGAAGTCATTTTAATATTGGCACATTGGTATATTTCCTTTCAAGGTGATTTGCATGAGTGTGTGTGTTTTACCAAAAAATAATCAGTGATCATAATTTTGTATCTAGGCCTTTCACCTAGCAGGAGGTCATTTTTCTATTTAATTACAAAATCTTCCTAACAATTTTAAGCTGCCTAACACATCATAGTGGGGATATATTCTTATTTACTTTACCATTCCTCTTTTCTTAATGACAAATTATTTCAGTTACTTACTTTACCTGTACTTTTTTTTTTTTTTTTGGTATACATTTTTTCTACATTTCTGAATGATTCCCTAGGGTGGATTCTAAAAGGAGGACTAAAGAGGACAAAAAATGTGATCATTTTAGGACTTTATATATATATTGTTAATTGTGCTAAAACGACTTTTACTAATTTTTAATTCCTACCAGTAATATAAAATAGGAGGGCTTAACTTGGGGGTATACTGGCCACCACTAGACCACACGATCTTTTATTTTTCACTTTTTAAATTATAAAAGTGATTCATGTTTGTACACACAAAAATAGCTCAAACAACATTTTCTTTTCCATTTCTCTCACCCTTTGCCATTAACAGTTTGGCATGTATACTATCAGACATTTTAATCCAAAAATTTTTTTGTTACTTTAATTTTAATAATATATTTACTTTGAAATGTACTAAAAATGTATGTAAAAAATAGCCTATTAGACCTGTGGTATCGTGGGTATTATTGCTTTTGAGAACGCAAAATTATTTTTAAAGTTGATTTAAAAATAATATATACTAAGTAAATAACATGGCAACAAGTCAAAAAAAGTCTTGAAAGTGATATGAGAATGACAACTTTAGGGAACTGCCATAGAGGCATAGCTTCTAGAGCTGATGGCCTCTGACCAACTCTGTGGTCCGACCAAGTCATGTCCCCTCTCTGAGCTTTAGTTTCAGTGCAAGTAGCAGGAATCTGGAAATACTGGTCTTTCTGCTAGAAAGGGATGCCTCAACTGAAAGTGGGCAATCTTTCAGTTGAATCTTTCTTCTTAATTTTGGTTAATATAATCATAGTTGAGCTAAGGTTGCTCTTTCCTGAAACGATCTTCTCTATTTGGGCCCCTGGGTGGCTCAGTCAGTGCAGCGTCTGGTCATGATCTCTGCTCAGGTCATGATCTCATGGTTCCTGAGCTCCAGCCCTGTCAGTCTCTGCAATGACCGTGCCAAGCCTGCTTGGGATTCTTTCTTTCCCTCTCCCCTACTCAAGTGCTCTCTCTGTCTCTCTCTCTCTCAATAAACAATAAAAAAAATCTTCTCTATTAAGAAATTTGTGTAAAATTATGAGTTAGGCAGGACATTGGCTTTCTTTTTTTTTAATGTTTATTTATTTTGAGAGAGAGAGAGAGAGAGAGAGAGAGAGAGAGAGAGATAGAATTTTAAGCAGGCTCCATGCTCAGCACAGAGCCTGATCTGGGGCTCGATCCTGTGACTGTGGACATCATGACCTGAGCTGAAATCAAGAGTTGGACACTTAACCAACTGAGTCACCCAGATGCCCCAACATTGGCTGTATTTCTAAAAATTTTTTTCCTCTCTCTTTTTAAAAGTTTATTTATTTATTTTGAGAGAGAGAGAGAGAGAGAGGAAGAGAGCGCAAGCAGGTAAGGGGCAGAGAGAGAGAGAGAGGGAGAGAGAGTCCCAAGCAGGCTCTGCTAGAGCAGAGCCTGACACGTGGTTAGATCTCACAAACTGTGAGATCTCACAAAGCTGAGCCAAAATCAAGAGTCAGATGCTTAATCAACTGAGCCACCCAGGTGCCCCAGGGCATTGACTTTCAAATGAATGCCCAAATTTTATTTTAACAAAATATTACTTCTCAATAACTCCATAGTAGGAACAGAAATGCTTAAGTTAATCATAGTCTCTCCAAATTGGCTAAATTCCTGTATTGTTTTTGAGAAAGTAGAATAAAAAACCAAAACTGAGTTCGATAACCAAGTAGTGTAATGTTAAAGCCAGTGGTTCAACAAGTAGATCATGCATTGCAATTCTAACCTATCTTCTCTTGATCGTCTTTACATCCCTAACATTCAGCTCTGTGTATAGCATATTGTAGCTGGTAAACTGAATGATATTACACATGAATGTTTCATATTACAGTAACTAGTTTGATAGAACTGTAAATGTAACTTGTACCTATGGGAGAGAGACTTTTTTGGAGGGAATTTTAGAACATTGCTATTGAAACATCCTCTTTGGTATCCAAAGGTATACATAGACAGATTCATATGGATTAAGTTTAATATGTTATTGCCATTTCTCTCCCTTTGAGAGCTGTTCACAATCATGACTCACCTACTCTGTGTTCTTATAGTCACTTCTCCTTAGGCATGGGCACTAGTTAACTAGTTACATATATCTGAATATGGTTTTATGAGAATATATTGATTTTTCTGTAAGAGATCAGAAAGAAAGTGCTAGGGACTTAACTTTCTAGATGTTTGGAGGATCCATAATTACTGAATTTGAACTTTTCAAAAAAACTTTAAAGACTGAGCAATTTCCAACAAACGTAAATGACCTCAAGGATTCAGAATAACCCTTTGAAATCACAAACTCAAATAGTAAGTGAAAGACTATATACTGTGCTATGTGGAAAAGGAGTTTTACATAGTTTACATAGAAAATAAGTTCAAGAGGTGTGTCACAATATGGTGAAATGTTTAAAGATGGAATAATTAGGACTTCTGAAAAAGCCATATTCATTTGCCCTTTGTTTTGCGAAAATCATCGGCATGAACAGTTTTCCAGCTGGAATTTAGAAAGTGGGGTTATAAACTGGAATTTTTGTGTGTGTGTAGTTTTCAGTAGAGGGAACTGTTCCTTTCTTTTATGATAGAATGTAAATACTGAAACAATGACAGACAAGAGTGAATAACTCTTGTTTCAGTTGAAATTCTATTTTAATGTAGCCTCTGGACCAACTCTTCCTTCTTTCCATGATTCCTTCCTACAGGTGACAGAACGCCCTCCCCACCCCCCGCCCCCCATAAACACTTTTCTCTGAGAGATTTGGGTGCCTTCCTACCCTAAACCTTTAAAACCCAAAATGATTTATAGGCTACCCCTATCCTGCTAGAGATAGGCATGGAAGTGGATTATATTTGCATGGGTCACTTTGATTGCAGGACTCCACTGTTTCTTGAACTAAAATTGCAAGATTTATTATTCTGTTAATGCTCATAAAGTCACTCTTTCGATGAGCCATAATTTCCCTTTATGAGGAGCCTGTATGCCAGTCACCCATGATAAGGGAGAAGAAAATTCAGACTTCCAACATATTCATATTTCCTTGTGAACATTAATAAAGTCTTGAAATCCCATAGGACTCCGGGGCACAATGGCTTGGGATACAGCAACAAAAGGCAAATTTCACGCAGTCAACATGTCCCTCATATTGTTGGCTGTGTGCAAAACCTAAGCTTTTCCATTTTAATGAAAAAAATTTAGAAATTAACCTTCCTGGTGGAGAAGATACCCCACCAACTAGGCTTGTATTATCTTTGTGAAAATTCGTAAGGAATGACATAACAAGAGGTGCGAACTTTCTCCTGTTATCTTAATGGTCTGCTAATGGCAAAGCATAATTACAGTTACTTAAGTGCCAACTTTATCAAGGTTTTCACTAAAACCTTCAGCCCCAGCGCTTTCCTTGACTGACCTAGCTTTTATTTAATCCAGCTGTTTTACTATCATTCGAAAGAAAGCTGCCCCCAATAACAACAAAAAGCCTAATCCCCAACCATGTTAAATTTCTTTCTGTTATACTTCAGTTAGATAGTTAAGGCACTTGTGACTCCAAAAAAGTCGAAAGAAATTGTGTATGGCATCATTAATTGAAAATTTAGCCTTTCCACATTCAAACAGCAGGGCTTTGCAGGAGTTTTGCAACAGTCGCCTCACGGCTTTGGGAAGTCAATTTGCTTCTAAACCAGAAGATGGTCTTCCAAAGGCTGTCCTGTATTTGGAATGGGAACTTAGCCTTTGTACCTTTCCCCCAATGTACCCACAGGAGAAGCCCGAAAACCACCCATCGGTCTCTGGATCTCCTCGCTGCCTTTGTCCCTTCTAGACGTGGAGGCTTGGAGAGGAGGTTTAGTTTCCAAGGATTGGAGCGTTTGAAGGGCGGGGCCATCTCCAAGTCCATCTCCCCTTTTTGTCCTCTTCTCCTGGGACGGGAGGGAGGAGCCAGGTCCCCCCACGGCCGGTTCGGGAGCTCTCTGTCTCGGTCGCTGGAGGTGAGTCTGAAAGGGCGGCAGCCCGTTTAATTGTAGCGCAGGTTAATTTCTCGAGTTCACCGCAGTCGGTCAGCCAGCCGCTTCCCGGGTCTTTGCCAAGTGGGTTTATGAGGTCTGAGGCGTGTTGGGGCGCGCTCACATTCTCGCAAAAGGCTCCTCCCCAGGGCTCATTCCCCGACTGCGGGCAGCCCTTCGGTGCCCCAGGAGCCTTGGATTTCCTCTGACCTCGGCCGCTTCCTCCTCCCTCCCCACCGCCTGGTTTCGTGCGCCCCTGCCCCCGGGGAAGGGCGGCCCCCATCTTAGGACTTCCGACCCAAGCCAGCCCAGGAGGTACCTTCACGTCGAGGAAGGGTTTATCACAGCCTCCACAACCGTGCAGTAATAGGGGCTTTCAACCTGAAATACGATTGTTATTTTTCCGGTGCAGGGCTTGACAGAGAAAGTCAGCTTTTTATTAAAGACAAAGAGGTAAATTATCAGCTGGGGCACTGAAGGGACGGCGGAGACCTGGCGCGCTTCCTCTCGTCGCCACGAGGAATTTGTGGGGGAGCGGCTGCTGGCGCTCAGACACCCCTGGGGTCCCGGGGGAGGAGCTCGGGGCAGAAGGACTTCCCCAGGTCCCTCCGGGCACCTGGAAGGGGGGAGTCCTCCCAGTTCTGCACAAAGCCACGGGCATTTCAGTTCTGAGCAGCCTTACCTTCCTCCTCTCTCCTTTCTTCTTTCTCTTCTCTTTCTTTGACTCCAGTCTCCCTTTCGCCTCTGTGCTTTCTCCTCCTTGTTCTCCTCTCCCTACTTTTTCTCGTCCCTCTCCTCGCCCTCCCCCTCCTTTCTTCTCCACCGCACGCGTAGAGTGTCATTTATTTATTTATTTATCACCCCCGCCATCAACACCCTTTTAGGGCTCCCAAGCTTTTCAATGTGAGTGGGAGGAGAAAAGGGCAGGAAGTGTTGACGGCAAGGGGGTGAAATCGTGCCTCTGGGTGAGAGATTCTGCCCCGGAATAAACGATTGGGGAAAATCTTGGAAAATGCGGATTCGGATCTGTTTATGAAAGCCCGCTATCCGATGGGAACCAACTCCGCGCGCGTCTCCTCCTCCCCTTTATTGTATGGGTTTATGGGTATATCTTCCCGGACTGTTGTTTGGAAGGAGGGGGGGGGGGGGAGGGAGGTAGTATTAAAGAGGACAATCTGGCCCTGGATCTTCAACACCGCGCCTTCTCCACCGGATGCGCGCTCCCCAATGCAAAGGAATCCAGCAACATCCCCCAATTCAGACGCGGACAAAAGAAACTTTAATTAAGGTCTCTGCCCTGCGCGCTGTGTGTTTCTCTCTCCCGATGCTGGTGATGTCCAACTCGGGGATGCGAGAAATAGAAATGGTACAACCAGCCCGTGCCCTTGAACTTCAATTGCTCCTGACTTGCTGTATTGATTTTTTTTTTTTATAGTGTAGGCACCCCCCCCCCCAATCAAATTAAAGCCTTAGGAGACATTCAACCTGGTGAAGGGTGAGGGGGAACCCATTCCTTTGCAAAAGAGATAGTTCAGAACGATTTGGGGAAAATTACACTAAATAAAAATTCAAGGTGTGAAAGCTTCATCTTGGTTCTCTTGTCTTCAACACCATGACACCTTATCATTAGAAGCGCTGATTGTTACTTTCCGAGCCTTTAGATGATCAGCCAGAAAGTGCAAACAACGCGGGGCTGGAGGGTGTAAAGTTATTTAAGTAGGCTTTTTTTTTTTTTCCTTTTGGTGCGCCGTCAAAACATTTCACAAGTTAGGAAAATAAAGTGGTGGTTCCGAAGCTCGGAATGATGGGTTCTTTCCCTCCCCCATCCCCCCCCCCCTCCATATCAGAAAAGAAATAAAATGCACAATGAGCCTTTATTTCGGGGGAGAAGACTTCAAAATACGTGCCAGTAATGGACAATTTGAGCTTTTCACTGGAGATACTCACACCGCAAGCTGGAAAGGGATTAAAAAGCCCCACGTGGTTGATCTGGGTTTAGACTTGCAACCTCTAGTTCCCCATGTATGTTCTTTGCAAAGATTGGCCTCTAGATGGATGCGTGTGAGGGACTCTCTGGGGCCGGGGCTCGGCGCCTCCGGCTGGGCTGATGGTGGGAGAGCTATGAGCGGCGGGGCAGGGTCCTCACTGGGGGCTTCCTCTGCCGGCCAGGGCGGCCGGGCGCCTCCGGGACGCGAGCGCGCACGCCTCAGCCCGGCCGCCGCGCTCCTCGCACCGCCTTCTCCGCAGGTCTTTATTCATCTCATCTCCCTCTTCCCCTTCTCCTCCTCCTTTGCCTCCTTCTCCTCCTCTTCCTCCTCCTCCTCCACCACCACCACCACCTCCTCCTCCTCCGCCGCCGCCGCCGCCGCCGCCACCTCCTCTTGCATCTCACTGGCCTGGCTCTGTGTTGCTCTGAGTGACAAAGACAATGTCCCAGCCTTAACTTTGCAACCACCTTGCCTCCTTCTGGGGTTCGGCGGGGGGGAGGGGGGACAGCAGCCGCAGCCTCAGCATCTCCTCCAGCTTCTCCTTCTGCTCTTCTCCAGCTCTTGGATAATTCTTTCCTTACCTCCCCCCCCCGCCCCCCACCAGCTCTTTTCCTCATTTCTTTCTTGCTTTCTTTTTTCTTCCCGTCTCCTGCACGTTGTTGTTGTTATTAGAAAGGCTTCGCGCACCCCCTGGTGCTCCGGCGTTTTGTGTGGCAGGAGAAGATTGTCTTCCTTCTCTCTTTCTGTCTTGCTTTCTCTCTCCCTCTGGTTGCTCATTATTCAGAGAGAGACACAGAGGGAGGGAGAGAGAGAGCGCGCGAGGGAGAGGGAGGAGAGGAGAGAGAAGAGGAGAGAGGGGAGAGAGAGAGAGAGAGAGTGAGAGGGAGAGGGAGGGAGGGAGAGAGAGGGAGAGGGAGAGAGAGACGGATATCTCAGGTCATCTGCAGCTGCAGCGAGTCTGAGGAGCCGAGGAAGGCAGGGAAGATGGCGATCCTCCATTGCTGAGACCCGGCAGAAGCACATGAGACTCCCAAACAACTTCCACAACAATAACCCGAGCAGGAAGAGGAGAAAGAGAAAGAGGATAAGGAGGCGGTGGGGCTGGAGAACCCGAAACACCTCCCGGCGCCGGGACGCTTCTTCTGTAAGTTACTGCAATTAACAACCACCTCGGGGTGGTCCGAGTGCTCCGGGGAGGAGAGCGCGGGGCGGTGGAGGCACAAACGCGCTCATTCATTCGGCCAAGGAGGGTTGGTGGAGCGGGGAGGAGAGGAAGTCCCCTGCATGGACTGGCTGTTGGAAGAGAAGAAGCGAGCGAGAAGAGGAGGAGGAGGAGGAGGAGGAGGGGGAGGAGGGAGAGCAGGAGGGGGAGGAGGAAGAAGAGGAGGAGGAGAAGCGAGGGAGGAAGAGGAGGAGGAGAAGGTGGTGGTGGTGGTGGCAGTGGAGGTGGCTGTGCTTTTCCTGCTGGCTGCTCCTTCTGCTGGGGGGAGCGGAGCGCTGTGGCTTAATTAATTTCGTGTAGTTCTATGGAGAGAAGAGAAAATGAAAGATGAGTGAGAAGAGGGCTGGAGGCTTAGGACGGATGCTCCGAGTGTGGGGACAGGAGTAGGGACAGAGAGGGGGGCGGAGGGCGGGAGTCCAGGGGACCAGAGCCGAGAGCCGAGAGCCGAGAGCCGGAGGGAGTGAGCGAGGGGCAGAGGAGGGAGCGCTCTGAGCCGCCCCGACCTGAACGGGTTGACCTCTTTCTTTCTCTGTCCCTCTCCTTCCTTTCCCCCTCTCTGTCTGCCTGTCCCCAAGCCCGATGGCAAAGCCGTGCGGATTGGCACCCCCCTCTTCCTCAGGTATTTGGCTCTCTCCTCTCTCTCTCTCTCTCTCTCTCTCTCTCTCTCTCTCTCTCTCTCTCTCCCCGAAGTTGGGATGCGGGGTCGGGATGTGTCGGGGGGTGGCTGCTGCCGCTGCTGGTGCTGCTGGTGAGGAGAGAGGCGAGGCGCGGGGGGCACGGGCCGGGTGGGGGTCGCAGGTTCAGGAGCAGCTGAGGAGCTGTCTCCAGGCTGGGGGTTCAGAAGCGTCTGGTGCAGGAGGACAACGGTTTCTGGAGAGGAGAAGCCATTACACACGCTTGGCTCTCTGAGGAAGGGAGAAAAGAAGGCAGGGGCCTGGGGGTCGCCTCACTCCTGGTGCAGTTCCCAGGGGTCTGCCCTCCTTCCAGGCGCGAGGGGAAGCCGCAGCCGCCCCCCATTGGAGCAGCCCCTCTCTTTCCCTTTCTTTATCTCCCTGTCCTCCATTTGCAAGCTGTCTGCTTTGGTTCCAGTCCAGACTCCAAAACACAAAGCTCCTTCTCACGTTCATTCTCCAGGCTTTTCACCATTCCTGAAGGAACCCTCATTTTCTTTTCATTGTAGCTTCTAACCTACAGAGAGGGAGGGAGGCTGCCTGGAGTTCCTTTTATATTCCTCCTCTACCCAAAGGGGGAAAAAAAAAGTTTTATTTTTAAGCACGCGTCTGGGATGGGAAAAGACCAACCAGTTGGGGCTTTCTCCCAGGGCTCCGGGGGGTTGTGTCTGAGTGTCTGTGTTGGTTGTTTGGTTTGCTTTGGTTTTGTTTCTGGAGGTGGCTTGCAGGTTTTTGGAGGAAGCGACTAGTTTGGTTGAGAGCTGGGAACTGAGTCAGGTAAGCCGTGTCATGTTGTAACTCCACCAGAAAATGGAGGAGAGCGGGTTTCCAGGAGACAAAGCTGAGATGAGAAGTGTTTATAAAATTATGGATGTCTCCATTTTGAAGCTCTGTTGGTGATGGCTGGAGGAGGAGGCTTGCCTGCCTACTCCTTCTTTTCCAGGGTGGAATCTTGTGGTGGTTCCTCACCATCTATTCATTATGCGAGGAAATGAGGGACTTGTAAGGGCTGCTCAGATTTTTCTCCCACCAAAGGAGTGCTTTCACAAGTTATTGAGGCGTTTGTTTCCATTTTAAAGTAAACTTTGGAAATTTTTTTTCTTCTTTGGAGTGGACCTGAAGGGTTTTGACCTCCTTCAGGAAAGGCAAAGCAAAACCTTAGACATTTTCCACCGAGGTCTTCCCACAACTTTCAGCTGCTCCAGGTCTCCTGAAAGTCACCAGGAAATGTTATTTCCTCATTGTGAAGATGGTGGTGGCCCTCAGCTGAGATTTTGGAGTTCTGGGGCTTGGTTATCATCATGTTTTGATGCATTGCAAGACTTTATTGTCTGGTTTGGGCTGATTTCTGCAAAAAGGGAAAACAACAGCAACAACAACAACAACAACAAATCCTGCAAGATCTCAGAGGAACTAACTCTAGGACTGACTGACACCAGTTTCTCCAGAGTCCACATTTCTCTTCAGGTTGTTCCATTTGTGTCTAAGGCCTTCTTTTAGTTCCTTTGTTTTCCCCCTTCCCTTTCATTCTGCTCTTTTTTTCTGTGTTCTCAAGTACTGTAAGTCTTCAGAAATATCAGATGTCTTCTTAACAATGTCACTATGGAAACAAATTTTTAAGATATTTTGTCTGTTGAGAAAACCTTGTGTCCAGGTATCTTCACCTTTTTAACTGGGAAGAATTTAGTAGTCTTCTAGGAAGACATTTTGTGAGGATGATTTGAAGGAAGGACCCAGTCCTACCCCAGTCCACACACATTGACTGGAGCTCTTCACAGATTAGTTCTAGACAATGTATGTAATTGATCCAAGTAAAGAACAAAATCCTGAAATGCTTGAGGAATTTATAAAAGCCAACCATGGAGATGTTGCTTTACCATTAGGTAAGGTAGCCATCTTGAGGATGAGGGAAGATGTTGGGAGAATTTTAGGTGGACTGTTGATGAGATAGGTGAGGAAGCCTCCACGTTGGAATGAAACCTTGGAGGAGATTCAGAACCAATTAATATATTGTAAGGAGGCTTGATTGGACCTTGTTTTCAACTAAGGGGAAACATAGAAAGGTACCAGCTTCAACAGAAATAAGGAACACATTTGCGAGCGACTTACACCAGCTCTTTTCTTGCTTTGCTTTCTCATTGTGTGTCAGATTTGTGTGTGTGTGTGTGTATGTGTGTGTCGAGTTCCTATGTCTCCAGTATTTCTGTGCATATTGAAGTGGTTTTAGATTCCAGATGTAATTATATTCTGTTGAGTAGCTGGTAGCAGTGTCATTCAGTAAAGGCACAGTGCTGTATATGACAACATCACATTTTTCAAACCAAACTGTTGTGTCATTAATTGAGGGTTATTGTTCTTCTGAGGAGTATGAAAGGAAAAGGAGAAATACATGGTTCTTTAGCTGATAATTGTCCATGGTCAATGAAGTAAAACCCTGTTTTTTGCAGACGAAGACGTATGGTTTTCAAGATTTTCAGTTGATGTGTGTGCTCATTTAAAAATACTTCTCTTCAGATCTCTGCTTCTTTATTAAAAACCTGGGCTTCTCCCAGAGCACTTGACAAATCTTACTTTTTGGAATCATGCCTTTTATTAATCAGTTTTGAATGTTGTCTTTTGATACCATTGCTTCTGCTCCTGAGTGGGACGTCATCAACGTTACACTTAAATTTGCTAATGTGTGTGTGTGGATGCTATTCGTTCCAACTCGGAAGCTCCAAGGCAGTGGAATAAAAAGAGTTATTTGGGAAAGTAATTACCAGGTAATTCTGCATCTAATTAACCACGTCTGTGTGTGTAAACATAAATACATTGTAGGTTGATCTTGAAGCAAACTTCCATGATATCTTTGTTGTTGTTGTTGTTGCTACCGGGACAGCCGGTTAATTACTTATTTTGGTGTGAAAAAAAATTTGACAAACTGGTTGCTAGTCTAGCACGTAGACTCACCACATGTTTTACTTTGTGACCAAATATTTTGGTGTCTTTACAGATAGTCTTAGAGTTGAGATTTCCTGGAGGGAAAAAATGAGGTATCTAAGAGGCATTTTGGAGTTTGAGAATAATGTTCTAACTGGTCACCTAAGAGACATGTTCATCCCTGATGCGCTTCATCAACATGGGAAGCACCTAATGTTAAAGATTCTTGCATTTTTCTAGGGCTACACGTTCGAAATGGGACAAGTATTTTGGATAAGGCGCTATGAGAGAAATACAGAGTGTCAAATTGGACATTTTTATTTGATGTCAAGGCTCAGAGATTTGTTTTGTTTTGTTTTGTTTTTGAGGCATCAAGTTGATGAGGCTCGTTATGCAAATTTTTTCCATGACTCTAATATATCATAAAGAGAAATCATTTTGGAGAAATATGTGAGCTGTGCAGCATGTTGCTGTAGAAAAGATGCTCGTTGGATCTTTGTATTCCACAATTTTTCTCATGTTAGATTTATGTCCATCTAATTTATTGACCACATTCCCTGAGGACATGTTTTTTTCCACACCCCTTGGAGTTGGAAAGAACTTTGAGATAGAAAGAAAAAATATATATGCACATACACATATGTATCTGTGTGTGTGTGTGTGTGTGTGTGTGTGTGTGTGTGTATGTGTATCTTTCTAATGAGTCTTCTGGAAGACAGTAGGGGAAAAGAAAGCCAACCCTACTAATGGACTTTAGAGTCTTTGTGGTCAGTTTTCCTAAAAGAAAATAATGGCAAAATTGCCTTGGGAAGAATTCTGCTTTCTGTATGTTGGAGTTTAATAGAGTCTAGTCTGTCTTAAATTCTTTCCTGGTGTTGAGAGTTCTTGGTTAAGGTAACCTTACTCATCTTCTTTGTGCTGTATGCCTTTATCAGACTTAGCGCTCACTGCCTCCTGGGACAGAACATGGACAAAGCTGTATTGAACGTTTCACGTTGAAAACTGGAGAACAGAGGTGCTATTTCACACTGCCACACTCACAAATTAGGAAATAATATAAAGAATGCATTCAGATTGCAAAGGATCTGACATGGGTACACGATTGGATGATTGGTATGTGGAAATTAAGGAGATTCAAAAGAGGTGGAGGAAAATATTTCCAGGGTCTATCATTAGTGATAGTGAACTGGAAAAAAAAGTCAGCCTGTGTGTGTGTGTGTGTGTGTGTGTGTGTGTGTGTGTAAGTGTGAAGGCAAGTATCTTTTGAGGTTCACATACTTAAGAAGTTGGTGGCTTTGAGAGAAACATTAGCTGGCGTTGGTGACCTATTAATTGATTATGAGAAAATAGAGAGGAGAACAGATAATGCTAGGAGAAAATTCCTCTTGTGTGATATGCCAAGACATCTGGCAGATGTTATGTTGGGCCCTAAGGAATGGACAGTTTAATTTTAGCCCTAGCAAGGAAATGGGAAGTTCTGAGCTCTTTTAATAGCACAAGCCTTAGTTTGGGGAAGGTTGCTTAAAAAAATAGGAAAAGAAAAGAAAAGAGGCATTTATTGTAATATTGAAGAATTCCAGGGAGCACCCAGATTAAGCCGAAGTTTGGGAGCAATGGACAAAAGTACTTTTCCCTAAGTAGAGATTAATATAAAAATCATTTAAAAGTTGGCTAACAGGTACACCGTAAATGGTGAATATTAAGAACGTCTAATTGAGAAGCTGGTTGTTTTGTGCCTCAGAGAGATCATCTATTTCAGATCTCCCCTTCCCCCTGCATTTTATTGAAGAGGAAACTGGCACAGAGACGTGCAGTGACTTGCCCAAGGTCAGAAGGTTCAGTTGTAACAAAGCCAGGCCCAGAACTCAGGTCGGCTGACTCCCAACCCAGTGCCCTTTCCACCACCCCCCTGCATATGATTGTAGCGGTTTGTGAAACACCAGCTCTCCTCTCCAGAGTGAAAGCCTCTGTGAGAAACTCTGTAATCAAACCCTAGTGGGGCAGGAGTATTGGTTTTTTTGTCAGTTGAATTTAACATGTTGGGGCTGAGCATGGTTTCATTCATAGAAGTAATACACTCCAGAGACCAATTTTGTTCATGGGACTTGCAGTCGAGTCGTAGATACTGGGTTCAGACTGTGCTTTTTCTTTTAATTGTCCTGCTCCCCACTATATAGTTCAGTCATCCAGGGCTTGGGAGTCCTTTTCAAATGCCCTTCTTTGGAGGTTTGTCTGGGTCTATTGCAACTTACAAAAGTGCCCACAATTGGACTCAGAGGATCTCTTTTGCAACATGGTACAGATAAATTGGCTTCTTTCAGAGATGCCATTTTGTAATACTGATGAATGGCCAAGAGAGTGAAATCCAGTCTAAAACAATACTGGTGATTTTCCAGTGTTCTGGACTCCTCCAAAAATTTGCCCTCCATGTATCTTCTTGGAGCCTGGTTCTCTCTTGCAGACCAGTGGCTAGCTATTTGCCATTCCCCAATGAAGTCATGGGGTCATCCTTAAAGTGAGTTTTTAACAACATGGGGAACATTTAACCAGGGAGAGAGGGAGGGAGGGAGAGAGAGAGAGGGAGATAGGACAGTACTTTAGGAAGGGTGAAATGGGTTTCCACTTTTGATTCCTCTTGGACAAGTGAAAGTCATTTTGTGTAAAAAGAAGAGTGATGTTTGGAAGTTTCCACATTTTCTAAGCTTCTTCCAAACTAAAGCATAAATTTTTA
Organism: Puma concolor; assembly: GCF_028749965.1. Classification (NCBI taxonomy): domain Eukaryota; kingdom Metazoa; phylum Chordata; class Mammalia; order Carnivora; family Felidae; genus Puma; species Puma concolor. Next base: position 68,743,080 of record NC_141679.1, read on the forward strand.
ATCCAGGAGGCAGTCTGGAGAAGGTAGTGCTGGATGTGGACTTCTGGCAGAAACACAGAAACGCTATAAACAGTTGAACCTCAGTGTGGCACTCCTCCAAATGAGTTGACTGTCGAAAATAAAATGTTCCAGAAGAACTGGGAGAACAGGAAAGAAGTTAAAACAGCATGGTTTGCATGCCAGTACTGAAGGAAGAAAAAAAAAGTTGGGGTTGGGGTTGAGGGGGTGGGGGCATTGGAGAGAAGAAGATAATCCCAGATTGAACTGTCTCCTGAATTTATAAGACCCGGGAACAGAAGTTTCCAAGTGAAGGAAAATGGATTGTCATGAATGTAGACGGTATTTGCAGTTTACTAGGAAGCTCTTTTGAATCTCTCGTCCCCTTGAACTTTGTCTCTGGAGAACTGCACACACTGATAAATGCAAAGTCAGTTGGAAGTGCTTTGGATTTACATTTTCTGCTTAGAAATACTATCGTAAAATTTGTCTACTTTCTAAGGTCTCCTGTCCTTTTTGGTTGAAGCATACATACATCAGCTTTTTAGCCTTTGGATGTGTGACTTCAACTCAAAGTTGGTTTTTTTCAGGACTCGGAAAGACAAGAGGTAGGTAGAGTGATGCGGGGGAAGAGGATATAGGTATGGTCACCTGCAAATGCATTGCCTTTGGATTCTGGCGAGCAGCTTCCTTGGTGTCTTCAAAGCGTTCTTGCCTAATTCCTAGCTGGAGACATTTTTTCTTGAGTTATTCTTGGAGAGGAGGTTTCTTTTTGTGCCAGGTCATGGGTATTTTGATACTGATTTTTCCTTGCTTTCATGTGTTTGCTTGTTCAGTTCCCTGCATGCTGCTTCTGGATATTAATAAAATACTGCTGTGCCTGTCCACATCTTAGCCCCAACTTCATTCAAAGAACAGAGCCTACTCTTGGGGGTGTAGGGAAGGTTGGTGGGCACTGACTTATTTGTTCAAAAAATAAATACTTGAAGATGAAGACGGCTTAATTCAGAAAGTTATTTGCCAAGCTTTTGCGGAGACTTTTTGCAAAGACCATGCAAAGAAAATGGGGAAAATTCTACTAGGAACTGGTAGATCCTGATTAAAATGCGTTAGGATCACTTAGTAGGAAATTAAGCATTTGTCCAAGAGGAGTAAGCAAAGACTTACCTTTGGATTCATATTGGTTTGAGCACAAAAGGAGCTGGAGGCCCAGGCGAGACAACTGTGTCAGAAGTAATTAAGCCCGGGATTTGTGGAGAGGCTTATCTGCCACAGAGCCCAGCTGGGGAAGGCCAACCTCACTCCCTAAGCCCTCATCTGGCCAGTTGAACCAGAACAGGAGCTAAGGCCTTCACATTTTGGAATTTTTCTCTTCCCTGTTCAGATTTCAGAAGGTAAAGTTGCCATTTATTCATTTTTGCTCATGTCAGCTGAGGGCTTGCTTCTCTCTTGAGCTGGGAAATGCCAGAGGCAGGGGGGTGGGAGCCGATTCCCTCTGAGGGAACATTCTCCCTTTTAACACTACAAATGTGCCTATAACATTGTACTTATTACTCAGAAAATAATTGTGCAGTGGTACAATGTGGGATACTTGAAAGATGTTTGCTGCACAAAGGTTCCAATACTCACCTGCAGATTAAGAAATGGGTTTCTAAACCATCTCATTTCTATTGCTAATGAAAAGCTTTGGAAGGCACCTGTGAATTAGAGCTCCAGCTGCTATCATGGTAGGGGAAGTTAGGCCTTGAAAGGATACACGGATTAGCCCGTCAGAAAAGCAAACAGTAGCATCAGCACAAGTAGAAAATAGACAGGGTTGTTAAGCTAACAGAAAAGTAGGCTAAAGCATTGCCATAATTATGTGGTGGAAATTTGCTGGGAAGGAGAGCCTGCTTGGACGGGAGAAGGAAAAGAAGAAGAGAGGCAGGGGAATGATTGACAAGTCGAAGTAGAAGAGGTCTGTCCACTGGGAAGAGCCTGCAGGAAGAAGAAAGGTATTGCTTTTAAGAAAACAGTAAAGCAAGTGGAAAAAGACCTTGTAATTTGGTACCTATTGCACGTGAAAAATGAAGACCAGTGCTCAGACCCAGTCTTTGGTCAGTTCTTACTGTTAAAAAGGAGAAAAAAAAAAAAAAAAAGAATTGAACTTGGAAGACCATTTATGTGACTTCAGAAATCGGCCTTTCTGATAGAGGACAGATGGAAACTTGAAGGAACTGGTTAAGTGGGCCTAGGTGGAGATTTTCCTGGAAAAGGAACGAAGTAGAGAATAGAGCCCAGCAGAAAACAGCTGCATTATTAATGGTCAGACCATGTGATAGTCCTCTCTAAACTTATCCATAGAGCTTCTGTACCTACGCTGTGAGTGCTAGAAGGAATGAAGAACAAAGACACGCTTCTTTCTGAGGGGAAGGGAACGGAGTGTGACAGTTACCTGCAGTCCAGTTTGGGATTAAGCTGTTTGCTAGAACCAGTCAATCCCAGAATGGTTAGTCTTCCTGATCCCTAATGACACCATCCCTCTCTGTTGTGACCAATTAGTCAGAAATTGAGTCTGAATCACCCGACCCAGATTGGACCTGGTCTAGGGTCCCTCGTGTGGGGTAAAATTTGAACACTGGGCCAGAGACCGAAGATGGCCAGAAATAGATACCAGCCAGAGATTATGTAAGGATTTCAATAACAAGTACCTATCACCCAGAACCTTTTTCTCTTCAGTGGTTTCTGTCTCATTTTGTCTTCTGTGGAGACTGTTAATTGGTATTGGATAATGATAGCTGGGAAGGGGATCTGCATGGAAGAGACCATTTTGATCTGAATGTCAGAGTTCAGTTGCCAGAACTTCTCCCCCTTCTGCTGTCAATTGAATATTATCACTTCTGGTACTGGGTAAGAATACCGTCTATAAAAGGAATACATACAATAAGTTCATCAAAAAATTCTGCCAGCCCCTCTGGAGTAAGAGTATCACACGGACCTTCCACAAAAATACTACTTCTCTGGAGCTAACTAAACTAGTTAGCATTTGTTTAACATTTCATATGAACCAGGGACTGTTCTTCTGGTAGAGAAAACTGAGGTTTGGGAGGTAAAGAAATTTACCCACGGTCGTGGAGCTAGAAAATGGGGAGCCAGGATCACACACGGGGGGCACTACCTTCTGGCCCTCAGCTTGTGGGAACTGGCCGTGGTTATTACTTAGGATGCTAATAGCTTATAATCCTGATGGTTTATCTCTTCCAGTTGCTTATGCCAGTAGTATATCCTGGTGTTCTGGAAGGGAAATTTGAGTATAATGGAAAATTAATTGTAATCTATTGGTTGATATGAGAGATATAACTTACTGTAATAGCTTGACAAAGTGTGTTTAACTAAAGAGTACCCTGTTTTTGTTCTGAGTTACAGAGGAGATGGTGAAAAACAGCAAGAGACCATGTATGAGGAAATTTAGAGAATGAATATTTTTAAGCTGTACTGTGTGAAGTTCAGAATTATAAAGTAGTTATACATGTGGATATTTAAAAAGGAATACCTACCTGTTATGGAAAAAAGATATACTGTGTGACTTTTGTTTTTTCTTCTTCTTCTTTTTAACATTTATTTATTTATTTTGAGAGAGAGAGAGAGAGAGAGAGAGAGAAAGAGAGAACAAGCAGAGGAGGGGCAGAGACAGAGGGAAAGAGAGAACCCAAGCAGGCTCTGCAGTGTCAGCACAGAGCCCGATGCAGGGCTTGATCTCATGAACTTTGAGATCAGGACCTGAGCTGAAATCAGGAGTCAGATGCTTAGCCGACTGACCTACCCATGTGCCCCTTTCTTTTTTTTTCTTTTTTTCTTTTTTCTTTTCTTTTCTTTTCTTTTCTTTTCTTTTCTTTTCTTTCCTTTCCTTTTCTTTTCTTTACTTTTCTTCTCTTTCCTTCTCTTCCCTCTTCCTTTTTTTTCTTTCCTTTCCTTTTCTTTTCTTTTTTTTCTTTTCTTCTTTTCTTTCTTAAGTAAAGAAGGTATCTTATTTTTTTTTCCTTCTTAGGGCCCCTTTTGGAAGTCTCAGTGCCTCTGGTTTACTGTAAGCATGAGACATGTTTCCAAAAGCCACGCAGACATTTGAAAGTTAGTTCCCCTGTCTGATGGTCATTTTTGGAAAATAGCACAGATACTCTTCAAAGCACGGGTGCTAATATCCCCTACGCCCTTTCATGATCACCATGTGCTCTATTTAGATCATGGAGACATGATGAATGTTTTGGTTTTTATTTGCCTCTCCCTGAAACATCACAGTACAGTAAGGAAGCTGCTGTTCATGGATGACCACAAATGCCCTTAACAGAGTAACAAGTTGTACTAAGGGAGCTGGAGCAGGTCCAAATATCCCGAAGATATCCAGGACAGTAGCTTCCCTGTAAGACAGGCGGTTGGGCATTAATTGCTGAGTAGACTCTTTAACCTCAGAGCAACTAGTGGTGGTTTTACAAAGTTTTAACTTTGCTATGGATCTGTTTAGATGATCTCCTCTTCCCAACTGACTTCACCCAAAACCTTTGTAGAAGGGTAAGCATGTGTCCTGTTTGTAAAGTGTACTGAGGAGGCCAGAGAGTCACCCATTTTTTCACTTGTCACCCATATCATTTACCAAACTTAACAAAACCATTGTTTTCTTAGATAAAGGCCCTTAAGGGGGGGGGGGGGAAGCCTCAGGAAAAAAAAAAAAAAATGACATAGTTGAAGAGAGTAACACTGAGCTATATACCAAAGCATGTGGTTCTCCAGCTGGGGAATTTCTGATTTAAGAGCCTTAGGTAGCATCTGCTGTGACCTTAATCAGTAGTGGCCAGCCCTCTAAGATGCTCCCTCAGACCAGCTTGTCTCAAAGACCAGTTCTTAACATGCGTCTCCGATTTTCCTCTTGATTCTTTGAAGAGAAATCTACCCAGGTTATCCTCAGGAGCTTTGCAGAAAGTGAAGGTGAACTGAATCAACCAATCTTTGTGGGTGCAGTGGTATCCAGTTGGGAGTAGGACTCTATTGGGAGAATACACTCAACGTGAGAGTCAGGGTGGGAGAGGGCATGTTCAGGGAGGTAAGTGTTTAAAGTCTATGGATTTCGGCTTGGTGGAGGAATCTTCCATTCTATTGAAAACAAAAGGAAACCTCTTCAAAGGCAGATTCCACCGTAATGTGAAAAAGCACATTGCCGTCACCACATGAAATGGCACGCATTTAGGAAAGCAGAGTTGGATGCTTCCCATGCGTGGAAGTTCTCATCCTTGGTGCCACCTTCTCCTGGGGCTTTGCCCCTAATTAGTAGTTTTGGGAGGCTGAGAAGTGACTTGGTATTGAAGGACAAATGGCACCTGTCCCTGACATTCATCCCTACTCCTTGGTTGACTCAAGTGTCTGAGTAGCTCACCCATTCTTTTTCTGACCGGTGGCTGGAGCTTGTTAATAATGAAGGAACATCACCCATAGGTCCTGAAATTAGCAAGTGTTACATGTTATGTGATTATTAGGGGAAAAACAAGATAATCTAGTCAGTGGGCTTAATTAGGTTGTGATTGCCCAATTGCTGCTTCATGATAATTATATTCATAACCCCGTTTCTAGACGTCAACTACAATTATCAAAATTGACCCTAGCACAGGTAAGTGTTAGCGATCTTATTTGAAGCAGCTACTGAACGGTGAATTTCCAATGTTTCCCAGGTGTTCCTCTGTGTTCCTTCTCCCCCTTCTTGCCACCTTCCCATCATCTTTTCTCCATTTTAGTAGAAAGACTGGTGGTAACTTTATTTTGCCCGTGACCATGCACATCTTGTAGCTAGTGTTGATGCCTACAGAAAGATACTTAACGTTTTTAAGAGTCAAATAAGACAGTAAAACATTAATACCTCAGCAAATAGGAATCTTGAAGCATAAAAATCCAAAACTGGCTAGGTTATTTTTTCTTAGCACATGACACCTGTTCAGTAGATTTAATGTGATTCATTTGAACAGAGCCTTTACTTTATAAGGTGTAGTCCTAAAATGAAAAACAGTCATCCATGTTGAAGATACTGTCTTCTCAACGTGATCATTAAGGTCTGAGGAACAGAGTGAGAACTTCTAACTTTCTGTTATCCACACCCTCCTATCCCCCAAATTCATGACATTTGCTGCTAGAGTTATTCTAGTAGAGAAAGAACATGTCATTGTTGGGGACTTTATTTCCTGTTTATCTCTCTAATGAAGGCAATGATTTCTAGGAAATACAAACAACAACCTGTATCAGAAGTGGGTATGTCAGTGTGCACCATGAATCACTGGGACAGATTGTCACTTGGCAGCTTTCCCTTTCTGACATGCAGTTATATGAAAAAATAATGCACTGAACATTTGCACACCATGGCTAAACTTGAGTGCAGTTGAACTGTCTGAACAACTTAGGATTTGGTTACTGTATATTTGGGTGTGTGTGCATGTGTGTTTATATATATATATATATATATATATATATATATAATATATATATGTTATGTAAATGTATATGTATATATTCTCTCTGGGAGAAGGAGCTTATTTTTTGCTGAAACATTAGGAGTACAAATTTTTCAGAATTTCTGGGTGAACATGAAGTTCTTTGTGCTGGGGTCTTCATTAAGAACGTGGTGTGGGGACGCCTGGGTGGCTCAGTTGGTTATGTGTCTGGCTTTGGCTCAGGTCACGATCTCACAGTTAGTGAGTTCGAGCCCTGCATAGGGCTCTCCACTGTCAGTGTGGAGCTGGCTTTGGATCCTCTGTCCCCCTCTGTCTGTCCCTCCCCTGCGTGCATGCTCTCTCTCTCAAAAATAAGTGAAACATTGAAAAAAAGAAGAAGAAAGTAGTGTGTAGCACATAGATCATACTTTTTGGGACTGCACAAGCACGGGATGAAGTTTGTCTCTGTCCCTTCCTAGCTGTGTGACCTTGAATAAGTCACTTAACCTCGCTGTTCCCGTGATTTCCTACCCAATCAAAGGGAGATAATAGTATGAATCTGTAGAACTGACATAAGGACTAAAATATTATGTGTGTAATAAGGATCCCGGTTCATAATGGGCACTTGAAAAATGATAGCTTCTTCCTTCCTTACTGATAGAGAAGATGGGGTAGAGATCTCCCAGGGCTTTGCCAGATGTGAATTGTTTTGTCCTTGGTCTTAAACTCCGTTTTTTGAGTCCCTCCTGATTAACTTTGTGCCATGTCTTGCCTTAACTGATGAACGGTTCTCACTGCTGTTGTGCATTCGCAGGGAGACTTGCCAGATTGGGAGCCTCTGGTCTGCCTGACTGTGGACCCTGCAGTGCTCCCTATCTGTATTGGGGTCTTCAGTAGGGATTTGTAAACTACCTGAGGATGATGCCATATCCTCTGGGAATAGTGCATTTTCTTGGTAACAGAGACTGTCCAAACCTTGCAGAGGTATATTCCCTGAAATGTTGTGGGAGAACAGTTTTTAATCAACATGAACTTTCTTGAGCATTTTGGAAGAAAGATATTATTACTGCTCCTATAGTTTGGCATCATATCTGGCAAAAATGATTTGTCTGAGAAAGCTGAGTTTATTGCAAGGAAAATAGTGGCTATGGATGCCTCTCTGTAGCTTTACTCGTTCGCCCTGAGCCAGTTTGAGGACTGTCCCGTGGCCTTGCTGAAAATCGCTTTGGTCTTCTCTCTGTGCAAATGTATATTTTTTTATTTTTTTAAAATGTTTACCTATTTCTGAGACAGAGAGAGACAGAGCATGAGTGGGGGAGGGGCAGAGAGAGAGAGGGAGACACAGAATCCAAAGCAGGCTCCAGGCAGGCTCCAGGCTCCGAGCCATCAGCACAGACCCTGACACGGGGCCCGAACCCACAAACCATGAGATGACCTGAGCCAAAGTCAGTCGCTCAACCGACTGAGCCACCCAGGTGCTCCTCAAATGTTTATTTTAGTAATAGTCCATGTCTACTTGGTCTTACTAATGTACTGTAATATCAGATGCTTTGAGATCTTGGGCAAGGAGGCTAATTTTAGAGTGCCTGAAGGGTAGATGATATTTCAAAATGTAGAATGGTAGGGCCTAACAGGACTTACCTGAACTCATTTGCTCCAAATCAGAAGAACACTATTGGTGGCCTCCGTGGTGACAGCATGGTGGTTGGTGACAGTGGTGGAAGAAGTAGAGAATATTTAAAAAAATGATTTTTAATGTTCATTTTTGAGAGAGAGAGACAGACAAGAGAGCGAGTGGGGGGTGGGGCAGAGAGAGAAGGAGGCACAGAATCCGAAGCAGACTCCAGGCTCTGAGCTGTCAGCACAGAACCCAACATGGGGCTTGAACCTACAAATAGTGAGATCGTGACCTGAGCTGAAGTCAGACACTTAACCGACTGAGCCACCCAGGCGCCCCAGAAGTGAAGAACATTTAAGTGGTTCTTTGGTGAAAGCAGTGTAGGGACTTTTCACCTTTAAAAGCAAATTAACCTGTGAAGATTTATTTATTTATCTTATTAAAAACTTTTTACATTTCAAGAACTTCCAGGGAGACAAGGGTGTCAATGGACTGACTATTTTTTTAATTATAAAAAATTTATACTTGCCACTTTAAAATAGTCTCCAGAGATGTTTAAGGAGAGAAGAAGAGACCATGCATTTATTTACTGGTGTTCAGATCTCTAGAATGACCTCAAGTGAGAGATTTGGGGTCTCAGAGCGTGGACCCCAAAATTACCAGGGTGGTGGTGTAGCTGTGGGGTGTGGTGCCGGTGATAGTAATATGGAATGCCCTCAAGAATATAAGACATGGGAGAAACAGTAGGAGCTGAAACCAGGACTTCTTAGGATGCCTGGAAATCGGGGAGTGGAAAGATTTCTCCAATTTCCTTGGGATTTGGTAAGGGCTATATTTGGGAATGCCGCCTTCACATGTGCTCGGTTCTTTACAACTGTTAAGGCCCTTACTTATCTGGGACTACAGAGTAGTAGAGAAGTGATTGATTTAACTTGGGTCGAGCTCCTAATTTGCTCCTAGCCTCCAGCTTATCTTTAAAAATGGCATTCCCTCTGGGGCGAAGGCTAAGAGGCATAATGTATGTAAAGCACCCAGCACCCTGCCAGGTACCCAATAAATGGCCACCTCTGCAGTTCATTTGCAGTGATCAATTAGCGGCTATCCAGTGCCACTGGTGCAGATGGCTTGCTCCTTGCCATTCATCTGCCGCCTGGCTCTGCACGCCTAGTTAACAGTTGTGGGATGATAGAGAGTTGGGAAGAATGTAATGTCCTCACTGGCATACCACGTGTTTTATAGGTGCTCTTGTATTTAAGAAACGTGTGTCCATCCGTCTCTTCGTTGGTCAAACATTTATTGAGCACCTTTGGAGTGCCTCGGCACGCCTTCGGCATGCCTGGGTGGTCAAACGCAGGGGGTGGTGTGGGATCTCGCTGTCAGTTGTGTTGGGTTCTTTCTTTTGGTAATTGAGGTGATTATGATGGAGATGGTGTCCTTAGCCACCTTTAAATAGCTTGGAGCCAGGGGCTGGTGAACTGTGGCTTTAGCCAGTGGGAAATGGATTCCTGTTTAGATGCTTGCATTTCGGAGTCTTTGTGTGTATATATTTACAATATAATTTGCTAACCGTGTAGTCCATGCTGCCGGGGTACGTAATCTGGCAGGCCATTTAAATATTTACTCCAAAATATCTTGTTCTCTGTTGGTGTGAAGTAGAGTTTCCAGATATTTTTAGGTCATTTTCATCTTAGCAACCCTGTTGGAGATGAACCAGACACACTGCTGTAAACTGTCCCCACATTTTGATAGAATTTAATAAAGTAAAGTTTAATGGTTTGGTCCCAAGAGGCAAACAGACCATCTGGTTGGCAGAAGGTTAGGTCGAGTACTGCATGGCTGCTGGGAGGGCCACGGACCAGCCCCGACGCACTGGTAATATGTCCAGTTGCTGAATGCATTAAGCATTGAAATGGTGCTTTCGCGTCTGCCGAGCCAGCAGTTCTGTTACCACCGCTGTGACGCAGGAGATAATTCAGCTGGGCAAGCGGCAGCATGGGGGTGGATCTACAGTACAGGATGTGTAATGTCAACATGAAGGATTGGAGCTGGCAGAAGGAAGGGAAGCACTCATTTCATGCCAGCGCAGGAAGCCTAGGGAGATGCTTCCCACCCCCTTGCATCTTGTCCTCTTCTGGAGCTTTCACATTACGTGTTAAACGATTACCTTGTGCATGGTCCATGGCAAAACTTCAGCTGATTCTCTGCCTCCTTTGGAACCTGTCAGCATAAACAGAGTGAACCACATTCCACACACACGTAGGGCGGGCAAAGGCAAGAGTTAGCTGCACAGACTGGGAGGAGGAGAAAGGGCTTCGTGAGGCAGGAGCATCTTTGTGCTTGAGATGGAATCCCATTGTCTGGCCCTTTGCGCTCAGATTCGAGACCGGCCATCCGTTCAAAGGCTACAATCATCTCAGAACATTGGGCTGCAGCTGTAGTCCGTAGAAGGCTGCAGAACGGTTCCAGTGATTCTGCAGAAGCTTAGCAATTACATAATTGCTGTGTAACTGGAGGGAGCCATCAGGACTGTCTAGTTCCCCTGGAAAGAAAGCTTCTACAATTTAAGCGATAGATTATTTTCCCTTGTTAAACCTGAAAGCAGATGAGCAAGGACATCAAGCCACCAGGCTGGAACTGGGTCCCGTCACTGGCTTGAGAGAGGAGGACGGTCCAAGTACACTTGGCTGGACACTCAGTGGACTTCACAGCTGTGTTAAAGGCAGAGAGAGAGAGGGAGGGAGGGAGCGAGCGAGAGAGCGAGCACAGGATTCACCGGGTCTTGGAAAAGTGGATTCTTGTACCAGTCAAACACAGTATCTCACTTGTTTCTCATCTGTAAGACTACATTTTGTATGCATTCAAGGCATGGAGTATTCCAGAGCTGTCCTAGGAATGGGACCAGTGGAGCTGCACTTCATCACCAAGAGCCCTCTCAAGTTCTGTGCCTGCCCTGGAGGATTTTCGCAGCCTCTCTTCGAGTGAGGCACTTGCCTCAGACGCTGATCAGCGGAAGAGCAGCAGGGCCAGACTCTCATCAGATGGTCCTAAATGCTGGGATCCTCTCCACATCAACCCCTGGTAGCGCCTCAGCAGCCCTGGTGGCCGAAACAGACTGGACACTTTGTCTGTGGAGACCTCACAGCACAGGAATGAATTCCTTCTTTCAGCTACCTGACCACTTGTTTTCCATAGTTGAGAAAATTTGGAGGTGGGGCTGGTTAAATGTAGGCATGAGGGCCGCCCTACACCAGAGAGAAGCCCAGGCTCCGTTTCATCAGATACGAAACAGTCGTCTAAAATTAGCCGCATCTCCTAACCCAAGTGTGGACTTCATGTTTGTTTATGTTAAGTAGCTCTGGATGTCAGCAGCCCTGCCTTTCTGGTGTCGGATTTGAGCTGCTGCTGGGGTAGAGAGTGGTTGTCGGACTACATTTTATTAATGGCTTTAAGTTGGGCCTTTGATCGCTACGATATTCATCTCTCGATTGAAATGTGTTTGTAGTCAGAACTTCGTATAGGGCAAATAAAACATTTTGGCTCCTTTGTGAGTTAAAAAAGGAATGGCCAGCAGGCACTGTAAGGAGTTGGACCTCCAAGGTGGATTGGGTCCACAGATTCCTAGACCTTTTACCTTTAGACCTGCTTTTACTCTTCACCTCCTGGGTGTAACTCTGAGGTTGGTGGATGCACATAGTCTCTTTTAGAATTTTGATTCCTATGAAACTGTGTTGGTGGGTTTTCAAGGAGCCAGGCTGTCTCAGCAGTGAGCTTTTATTTTGTAGCAATCTGGAGGGGGGCATAGGATCACCCATGGTGACCCTTTCCTGCGTCATTCCAGACAGGCCTTGGCATGCTCCAGCAGATGAGTAAGGGTGAGGGCAATTGGCAGGAGGACCCGCTGAGTTCATCTTGCTTCGTATCTTAGAAACTGGCCTGACCTTGTTCCATCTTCGGTGTTTGGGCACTCTGAGAAACACTGGACCATCTTTCAAGAGTCCTGGAGATTGTGCTGGGAGCAGCATGCTCTCATGCGAGGAGGGAACACTTGACTTGTGCAGAGACCACATGTAAGGGAACCCTTTGGTATCAGTGTTGGGAAGCCTGTGAAGACCTTGGCAGTGAGGGCCAGGATACGTAGTAGAAAGAACATAGACCTCAGAGCCAGTGAGTAGCTGGGTGACCCTGAGCGAATGATTTCATCTTCGATCTTCAGTTTTCTTATCTGGGGCAAAGGAAAAAAAAAGTCTACTGTGTAAGCTTCACATGGGGGATAAATGAGATCGCGAATGTAAATCTCTGGTGTGGAGCCCGATGTATACTGAGCACATAAAAAAATACTAATTCCTTTTTCTCCCATCCTTAAGTTTTCATAAAACACTTATAGGCAGAGCACTGTTGGCAGTGACTGTTCAGGAGTCAGAATACACTTGAGTCCGCATGAAATCCCTGTTAGGGGGCTTGTATTGGTGGACTGATAAACATTTAACATCTTGGCTTTAGGGGCTGGAGCAGTAGCTTTTACTACATGACGACTTGTAAAAGGCAGTGTGTTCCTGTATGAAACATAACTTCAAAATCTGGCAGATGAGGGGGAAAAGTACCTTAACTTCTGTTTACACTTTCTTGAACATTCTGTAGTAGATTAGTATTAAGTTCCTTAGATGAGGTTCTATTTTTGTTTTTTGTTGTTGTTTTGACGATGGTTACACAACTAACTCCTTTAGAAGAAAAACCTGACATTTCCCAAGAATGGCACAGATGGGAGAGGGTTGGGTGTCCGGAATCCAATAGACAAATTAATGACCCTCACAGCCTCTTCTTGTTGACCTCTATCCCAGTGTGCCATTCCTTATGTTGGTGTTCCATGAAGCCTTATTGACTGTTTTCAGGGGAAAAGTTAAAATTTAGCCAAATCGACTTTGAAGGCCAACCACTGGTTTCTCTTGATCAGTTACTGAACAGGACTAGACTAGAAGCTACAGAAAGGCAGGCCCAGCATCTCTCCTCTTCATCTGTATCATCAGTGCCTTGCACAGCACCTGGGGCAGGTGCACGGTCAATAAGTGATAGGGTCGGGGAACCAAATCCAGCATTTTTTCAAAAGTTATTGTTCCTAAATTCTTGTTCCCTAATTACACCTCAATTTTTTAAAGACAGAATGGTACCTCTTAGTACCTCTTAGTTTCTTCTAAATAATGATTGCTACTACAGATATCACTAGTATAAAATAGCATTCAACGTTAGTAAGTGGAGATTTGGCTTTGACAGTTTAATTTAAAAATTAGAGTTAATGTAAGTTCTTAATCAAGGGAAACTGCCCAGCTCTGTAATCCACATTAAATGGATTTTGGATTTAAGAATGACTAGATTGCAATCTAGGGTAAAGAAACTGAGGAGACTTTGGGTGTTGGTGTTTTGCGAAGGATACTAATTTGAGGGTGACAGTTGACTAGTATGATCCTGAATGACTCTTCAGGGGCACTGTAAAGTTAGATTTTGGAGGATTGAGTCTGAGACATTGAGAGGAAAAAGTCAAATTCAAGAATACTTAAAGACTCAAGGTCGGGGGTTCTGGAGGAATCTCATTTGTAGATTTATATGAAAAAGGAAGACCAACCGTTTCCCAAGACTTAATTTGACCTATTAAGTCTATATGGATTGTGGCATGTTTTTCATGGGATAGATTGATGGTATGGAAACCTTAAGGAATACTGAAAAAAATGCTAGAGAAAGAAGAACATGGAGTGTTTCGTGTCAGTTTAACATAACTGGAAGAATGAAGCCATGGAACCAGGACGATAGTCATGTTTTTTGAAGATGGCCAAGCAGGTTCAGAAAACATGCTTCTCCACCTTTGACTTCAGTTCTTGAACATTCCAGTGGAATGATTTAGACCATTCAAAGTCTAGTATGTGCAGAAGCCTTCTAGGTTATGAGGTGACCTTGCAGAATTAAAGAAACCCACAGACCCTGTTAGTTCCAACCTCACCGAAGGACATATTCTGAAGAGCCAGCTCATTAAGCAAGCTTTTGAAGGGTGTGCGCTGCAGAGCAGTTTCCTGTTATTTGGTTAATGGTTGACCTAGTTCTATTGCCATATGCTTCCTGGAACGCATTCTAATATAAAGTATGTGTTAAAGCAAGACTAGGATAATAGCAGGAAAGTCAAAAGCTTCTGAAGCAGAGACCATATTAATGCTGGGCCAGTGAGGGCAGGATGGTGTATGGGTGGAAAATGAACAGACTTTTCTCTTCATGGTCCTGTTTACTAATTCTTACTGTAGTCCTCACATATCACCCCACTGCATTCCAAGGAGTTGCCTTTTCCCAAAGTACCTTGTGCCTATAACCAGCATTGCTCGTTCATTTCTTGCGCGTGCTAGGCCCAGGTAGATGTTGAAGTACCCTGAGTGAAATTACTATTGCAAGGAAAGATTAGATTAGATCTGGCTAATGGCAGGTGATTTTGTTTTTGTATTATTATTTTTGTATTGCCAACAAGGGATTAGTAAATCTTTTTGTCTGAAGTTTGGATGGAGTCCAGAGGCTAAGACTGAGACTCCTTTGATTTATTTATCATTTTACCTGGAATCAGCAGCCTTGGCTGTTCATTTAGATGAACAGGAGAGTCCACGCGATCATGAGGGCTGCTGAGCAAACTTTGCACCAGACACACATGTTTGTTTTAACAGCTTCAGAATGTGAAGAATCTGTGGGTCTTGTCTGCTAATTGCTGGGTATTTGGGTGGTGGTAGAGGAAGCTGTTCTCTTCACTGCACATAAAGAAAATGCTTGAGGAACCACAAGTGTGTGGGGTGGGGTGGGGTGGGATAGGGTGGACAGTTCCTTTTAAATTTGCTTTTTTGAATCACCATAATTGTAGAATGGGACAACGATTCCTAAATCAGGCTGATGTTCAGAATCATTCTGAGAACTTGGAAACAAAAAGGAGGTTATTAAAAATAGATTTTTAGGTTCTACCACAGGAGAGGGATTCAGTAGGTCTAGGATGGGACCCTAGAATGTGTATTCTTAGAAGCCTGATTTAGGAACCACTGGTCTTGGGAATTCAGTATCATTAGGCAGGCAAGGGAGGAGGAAGGAGCTACTGTGCTTTAATGTCTCATATGCAGGAAGGAGGAAAAGGAAAAAGAGATGCTGTCAGAACTTGATATTTGTAGCTGCTAATAATTTGAGCTATGGAATAGGCTTTCGTCTTTTTTTCCCCAGGAATTCAGTACCTCCAGGGCACCTTAAGGGTACTGTATACTAAGTGATTTAGGTTTGGGAAATGTCATCGCAGTGGCATGCTACTTCCTGTGCTCCACCCCCATCACCGTCCTCTGCTGCCTCGTCCTCTTCCTCCCACCATGGAGACACTGTTAGCAGTGTATCTGTCATTCATCAATTAAATTGGACGGAGTTTTTTCATATTATTACCTTTGGCTGAAACAAAGGGACGTTACATTATGTTGATTTCTGTATACAAAGATATTACTACCGATCCACCCAAATTGCTTCTGCTGCATCGTCATCTTCTTTTTCTTCCTCCTCCTCCTCCTCCTCCTCCTCCTCCTCCTCCTTCTTCTTCTCCTTCTTCTTCTGTTAACAATAAAGAGATGCACAAGTTGACTGTGGACTTGCTCTGTATTGCTGCCCACCTGGCCTGGTTTGAAGCCATTGCCTCTGATACTGGGCCACAGCTAAATAATCCATTTGTGAATCAGAACGATCTCGACTTCACCCTGATTGGGGTCTAATAGTGTGCCTGATAAATAGTTGGTCTTCATTGCATAGTTAGTGGTTGAATGAATGACTCAACCAGCTAAGTAAACATTGCCCCCAAGAGATAAGAAGTAACTTGGAAAGAAAAAGATTCTGCTTCAAAGCAATGTGTGTGGTCAACGTTACCCTTTTTAGGATGTTTTCTGCATTAATCTCAACAAAAAGGAAAATGACCCTGTTTTAAAGTTTGATGGATTAGACACTTTGGCTTCCTGAGTAAATGCAGGGCAATTATTTCTTTTCTTTATGTGTTCTCTATCCCCCAAAACAACTGTCACCACTACTACCACAAAAAATCCCGGCACATGTTCCAGAGAGTGGCACAGACCAGGTATCGTTAAGGATATTTGATGTTCTTTCTCCATTCTTCCTTTGAGCTTTAAAGGTCTCGTAAAGAGTGAGAAGAATGTTGTTTTAGAAGAGTGGAAGAGAAGAAACAATTCAGAACGAAGAAAGTAAAGTTGAGGAAATTTCTCTTAGTGATGGTAATCTGTTCGTAGCAGAAAACAGTGGTCATGGCCTGAGAACTCATAGTCATGTCCTTGGCATGCTTAGAAGCTCCAAGAATGGAAGATAGTCTTTTCAAAGTTATTTTGAGGAGTTGGACACTACCTACTAGGCTTCTAATGCTTACCCAAGTTAAGAGGTTGAAGTGCCTCCAAGGCTTTAAGTAGCAGCTGAACATGTGATCTTGTTAACCCTGAGATGTTGTTGAATAGTGACTCAGACACAGTGGCAAATGATCCTGCCCTGTTCCAGCTGCCCCAGCAGAAATCAGTGTTAGGTCACCCGTAGGCAGATGGTGCAGAGCTCATGTCAAGACTTTAGAACAAGGACAATTTGAATTGGCTATCCTGCACTTGGGACTTACGTTGAGGACTGCTTGGTGTTTTGGACCCATCTGATTCCTAAGCGTTGCCAGTTTCTACCTCCACCCCTACCCCCTACCCTCTCATAAACCACTTGAAGAGAAGGGGAGGATGCCAGAGAGAGTCATGAGTTCTCACAATGGTTTGCTCTTTGGATGTTTCCTCATCTAGATAGACGGAGGCATTTGTTTTCCCCAAGAAAAGGTAAAGTATGCCCAAGGTAGCCTAAAAAATGTGTGATGCCTATTTTGAATAAAATAATAGATGAATAGATTATATTTTACTGAATAATAATTAGGAGGTAACTCATACGCAAGAAGCTGGTTTGTTGCCCTTCTATGAGAGGAGGTAACTGCATAATGACTCACTGAACATTACTGATTTAGTACAAAAGAAACATGGGGGTGGGGTGGCAGTCAGGTGGTTGAGATCGATTGTTACCTCACCAGACCATTCTTAAAACTTTCTCTGTCTTTTCATGACTCCAGCATGTTTGTGTAAACCCAAAATTATTTTAAAGCTTAAAATGTCTTTCTGTTCAGCTGAGTGAATGCGCTGCCTATTTCAAAAGTTGATAATGACTCAAGGGTATCCAGCTCTCAAGATTCAAGCCACTGCATGTTGGCAATGATACCGAATCCCAGTTTTATAAATAAAATGCCAGGGTGCCGCCTTGAAGATCCAGACGTAGTCTGCTAGCACGTTCTAAATCTTGATCCGTGGCTACACAGCAGTGTCAACTACAAAACGCGGACACAAACATACACACGAAACCAGGATCTAGGGTCCAAAAGGGAAGGAGTTACTGTCATCTGCCGTGAAGATAAGGTGACTAGTTCTATTCAAAGAGATGAAATCCCAAGCCAGAATGGATCTCTGAAGTCATCCTGCGCAACCTCTTCATTTTGCATCTCTGGAAAGGCCAGAGTGATTTGCCCAGAGTCCACAACACAAGAAGTTAGTTAGGGAATCCTGAAATGGAATTTCAGTTTCCTGCCTCAGCCATCTCTGCTAATTCCACTGGAACAGGTGTGCCATGTAGCTTCTATTTCTCGTGCCCGTTTTGATTGATTGGGAGAGACTGCCCCGAGCTCCGCTTTGAGGATCCTGTGCCTTGTCGAGGCTTGTTGGAAAGCAGTGGGGAGATCAAGCAGGGAGGGCTGCAGTAGGTGGGAGAGGGTAAATGCTAGACGGTGGCACTTCCCCATAGCTGCTGTCCCTTACAGTTATGTGTTTTGAAATCATAGACTTATTCTCTACCAGAACACTTTCTCACTCGGTGTTCGTGAAGTCTTCCTATTTCTGAATGTTTTAAACCAAAGAAGATACTTAGTCGGGAACAGCTTATTCAGGTGACTTCTCCAAGGTGACTAAGTTGTTAGCTAGCAATTTGAACCCGTGATTGGGTGTTCGCTGTCTTTTGTCAACTAGCCTGGAGAGCTCCTTTTCTGCACTGTTCCTATATAGTCTGCTGACCTTGATGTTGGGGAGTCATCACTCAGCTCCCTGTTTCACTACCACCTTCTTACCTATTCTGTATGTTGTCCACATGTGCCTACATGCTTTGTGGGACCTCGTAGACCATCTGCTGAATCATTTCCCTCCGTAGATGGTTCAGAGGGGTCATTGACTTGCACAGGGACCTGTCACAGCCTAAGTTGGGGAAGAGATCCACGCTAGCACCCTGAGCCTGACCATCACTGCTCCAAGGTATTTCCTTGGAGGTTTCCCACCTGCTACAATATAGTTGGTTTTGAAACTAGAAGGAACCTTGAAGGTTATTTATTTAATCTTATTTTATAGCCAGAGAAAAGGAGTCCAACAACATTTAAGGGGCTTGCCCAACCAGGGCAAGTTGTCAAGTAGCACAAAACCCTTCTAAGTCTTAAGGAACAAAGCCAAACCCATGGTATACGTTTTTTTCTTTATTTTAATGAGAAAAATGGACTGTTTATCATATCACAAAGATCACAGGGGGCATGATTGCCTTGCAACATATTAGAGTCTATAGAGTTCATATAGATGAAACTGTGGTTAAAACAGGACTTTGTGGATTATCCTTATGTCGTGTATGTAGTACATTTAGAAGGAAAAACTTTGGTCATAAATTTCTTGTAATAGGACCTCACTATAATTCCCTAACTAACTTCTTATGTTGTGGACTTTGGGCAAATCACTCTGGCCCTTCCAGAGATGCAAAATGAAGAGGTTGCACAAAATTCATGCTTCCAAAGATAGGCTGACATGAGGGCGCATGAGGGGTATAAACGTGCCTGACAATCTGAAGAGCGCTGTGAACTTGAGCTTGTCTGGCGCAGTGCTAGGCACATGAGCGCTGTTCTGTCATTGTGATTTTGTTTATCTCAAGGATTTGGAGCACCTTCCACCAGAGCTCTGTCACGCTTATGGCACGTATGAACTAATAATACTTTGCCCTGATTAGGATCAGTGTTTGGTGGGGAGGGAGCTATATTTCACAGGCAGAACGATCTGCTAATGTCTGATTTGAGATGAATGCCATTGGTAGCAATAGAGACTGTTATTTCCCCTGCAGGCACAGCCCTTTGCCTCTCCTGGCTGGACTGGAAAACAGAATTGAAGGTCTCCTATTTTTGAACATCTTCAGCAGCAGACAGCTCCTTGAGCAATGCTATTTCCATCTGTTCCCATTGGCCACTTCATATCTATCCCTCTCCCTAGCATATTAGCCAGTGAGGAAGGACAGTTCTCTAGATTTCTAAGGGATCTTGGTGCTCAAAAGGGTGTTGACCATGAGCCTCTTAGCAAGTAGGCGAGGTGGCCCACATTGGAGCCTTTACCCTCTGCTGGAACGTTTCCTTTTGAAGCGCCACCACTTATAGAATCATCAATAAAAACATTTCCCTTGCTCCTTCTGGAACCTCAGTCTAACCTTGAGCCTTTGTTTCGGAAGATAATGGTATCATTTTGGAAGATAATGGTATCATTTCTACACAAAACTGGGAACAAACCACTCTTAATTCCTTTTCCTCCCAGTCAGTCAGTTGTTTTAGCAAAATGATCCTCTTTCACTTTAACAAAAAGATTCTCTTTCTGGCTTAAAATATTCCGGATGTGCTTTAACTTGCCTTGGGGTCATAGCACATGTCTTCCAGGACTGATGAGTCTTGTCAGTTGCCCCAGGGTGAGAACTTTAATAAGCAAATTGCACACACCTGGTTTTGCAAAATATTGGCCTAATGGGGCACCTAGGTGGAAGTTCCCACTTCCACTCCCTGTGTACACACCCTCTGTCCCCACCCCTTTTAAAAGAGAGGCCTCAGAAATTGCTGCCTCTCCATTTATCTTGTAAAACTTTCCTGTCTCTTTGCTCCCCTGTTGTGATCGTTAACGAGCTCCGGTTGTTGCTGTCACTGCTGCTGTCTTGGATTTGAAAGTAATGGCAGTGATGGGATGTGGTATATGTGTGGGGGAGTCTGGTTAAAAGGGAACAGGGCTGGTGAACTCTCTTTGTCAGACTGTGCATCCCCCTGCCCCGCTCTTTGATTTGTGGCTGCCATGGGTGTTTGCTCAGCCTTTCCCTGCTCAGACTCTACTTGGCTAGTTGAAAAATGACAGCCTGTTTCCCTGTTTTTGGATACTGGACGCCTGGCTTACCTGTCTTTCACTCCTAAGCATTCATTTGATCGTTCATTCGAACCTCTGTTGAGCATTTGACTGCCTGCCAGGCTTTGTGCCAAATATTGGGGGTTAGGGAAATGAAAGACCCAGACCCTCACTGCCTTCTAGAAGTTCACAATCTAGTGTTTATGTCTCTCGTAGTTGGCAGGTTTAACACATTGACAAACCTCAAGGATGCATAATAGTGCATTTTCTTTGGATTCTGTGCTAATTGCCAAAGATCAGCTTCCCCAAGTAAAGCTATTTGGACGTCTTTCTCGTCACCCATTCTTTTGGACATGTTGGCGGTACCCAGGTGATCAGGAGGCAGGATCACTCCCTTAAGAAGCTGCAAATGGCATTGATGTCTGTGTATATCCAGACCAACTAATGGGCACGACCATTTCTTTGAGAGCTTCATGCTCCAGAATAGATTTCACACCGATCTTGCTCGTATCACATCTGCCACCATTCCAATATGCCTACAGGATTCTAAGAGTAGGCTTTTTCTGCACCCGTCAACCTGTGCGTCATTGGATGACATTCTGCCTGAAAGTTTATAAAATTTGGTGATGGCGTTTAGCTCTTAAGCCATAACAACATATGGCTTTCCTGGCTTTGAGTAGGCTGTGGATGACCTCACTCTTCAAACCTGTTATCAGCCCATGTTCCACCATTATTTCCGTGTATGTACCTCAGAAATTCCCGTCCCCGACCAAGCATCACCTGAAGAACTTCCAGTAACATTGGTGATCTTCTAGTCTTTTGGTTTGGAAGAGCATCCCAAAGGTCTTTAGGAAAATTCTTTCATCCGCTCCTGGAGTCCCTTTTTGGGCATATAAAAAGCACATGAAACCACTCAATCATGTACTATTGTATCTGCCTTTGGCGGTTCTTTTATTCATATCCTTAAGCATGGCTATACATGTGTTGTATTATGCAGCTAAGCTCAAAACCGTTGTGATGGGAAATATTGGAGGCTTCTCCCCACTCACACTGACATTTAGGCTTACCTTCCCAGTACGGGTAAAGGTCTCAGGTTAGCCAAATGTGTCTAGGGTCAGAGGGCATATGCTTTGATATGGAATTCCAGAGGTTATTCCCTGCCTTTGTCCTCTACACCAAAGCTCATGTCACTTGCATCATGCTGTGGCATGAAACAATATTGCATTGCAGGGAGTGCATAATAGACTGTGTTGTCCAATTATCATGAGATTACTGAATACTTTTGCCTGGAAACTTGCCAGCAATAGTGAACAAAGAGATGCCCCAAGCCACTTTCTCACCTTTATTCTTGAAGACTAAATGGCATTCTTAATGTCTGATGGTTTTCTCTGTACCCTTCTTATTGAGTAGAGAATAAGGCAGTTTGTTGTTTTTTTTTTTTTTTTCCTTTTTGACGAAGAATGTGGCTAGTACAGGAAACCAAGATTTTTGGCTAATTTGATGAGAATTGGTAAAAAGTCAAAGGTGGAAAGAGAATACACAGGCTGGAAAAGGAGATGACCAATTTCGAGGAAATGGGATATTGTTTGATATATTTACAGTAATGAAGAAAAGTTCTTCCTGGAACAAAAGTATTGAAGAAATAACAAAAAGAGGAAAAAAAAAAAAAAACACAACATTTCCCTAGCACACAAACTATGAAGCCCATGGTTTTTGTGACTGGAAGTACTTACATTTCTTGAATTCTCCAACTTTCTGGATTTTTAAAATCTAACATTTAATTCCAAAATCTTTATTCATCTCTGTGTTTTCATTCTCTGTGAGTTATCTGTGTCCTCTGAAAGTTTAAAAACAAGTGATATTTTTTTTCTCATCTCTGTTGGCGGGGACACACAATGGGCTGCCTTTCCCCTTCTCTGTGGAAAGAATGGAAATATGGTAAGCAGCCAGCGGAGCTCCATACGGATTGACATTCCTTGCTTCTGCTTTTGAAGTTAAGATGGTCACGAGAGAGAAAAATATTTTCAGTTCCAAGCCTAAGAAAAGGACATTCCTTTTCATCTTGGCACTCTTGTTTTCATGGTATTGATTTCCCTCAGAATCATCTTCAATCCCATTAATAAGTCACATCTGAAAATGAAATCACTTTTGTAAGTTCTTTTCCCCTCCACACCCTTGGTTATAGAGAAGGTGACGTTTTCTTAAATTTATCTGAAGGAGCTTAGGATATATTTTCCTGGCATTTTTTGCTTTGGGTGAGTTCCCATTGTTGATCAAGCATATTCAAGAGAGGTTTCCAGAGCCCTGAGAGACCCATCCATGCATTCTGTTCTGTTAAACAAAGAAAAAATTAGAAAAAAGAAAAAGTTTAGTTTTCACCTTGCTTTAGAGAAGAAATCTCAGAGGAATCATTTTCCTTTTAGGAAGATTGGGGTTTGTAGGTTAAATTCCACATTATACAAATTCCCTAATGGCAAAGAAGCTTTGCAATCAACAGTCTTTCTTCAAAATGCATTTCTCTGTCGAAAGAGGGGATTCCATTTGAGGCCGTTGATTAAGACATGAAGATGAGGTCTGAAATTGGTGGTGGCCCAAGGTCATTGGTAGAACTAATGGACCATTTGAAAATTATTAGCAGCTGGTTTAATAGAGTTGTAATAAGTACAGCTGTGTGAGAAAATCCAAGCACAAAGTATTTGGAATGTTCCCTTTGAGGTCCTTTCCTATTGTTCTAGAATAATCCTGGTATCCATTTAACAAAAGTGCAACTTGGACAAAAGATGAGGTAGCTGTGTACACAAGCATGTAATACAGCTTTATTTGCTTTAGGTCTTTGACCATATTCAACATTTTTTTTTTTTTTAATTTTGGCATCATAAACTTCTCTTGCAACTAGTACCATCCCCACCTTCAGTGTTACAGTGTTTGAGAATTTTAATGGCTTATCTAAAGAGTTCTCTTTCTCCCACTTAACACTTTTTGTTAAAAATTTTAATCATATCAAAGGATTTCTGGGGTTTAATTGGCCAAACTCTGAGGCAGTGGAGAAAAAGACAATTCGATGCCATACTTTGTAAAACACACCTTTTCTTAAAATATAAATGTTTACAGTTTTATACAGCCCAATAGAGGAATAATTTCTCTAGATCTTTGCTTTCATATTTGGAGACACACACATACACACACATATGCATGTATGTATGCATATATAAATAACATTTGGTCTGTGCAGAAATATGCCTATTTCCTCCATCTGTCATCTGTACCTTGCTAACCCAGAGACTTGACCTGGAAGGGAGATGCGGAGAACATTCCACCCGTTAATGAGTTCCACAGCCATGAGTCACCCTGGCCCCAGGCTTCTCCTTTGCCTCATCCTATTCCTGCTCTCAGAGTCAGAGGTCTGGCTCTCCAGTTGCCGACTCTGGAAGTGGGGCAGAAGGTAGGAGATGACACGGCTAACCTAAAAGCAAGAGTCCTCTTCTGCATCTCAGAGCAAATTCCCAAAATACACCACCAAGACAAAAAAGTGTGGAAATCAGGTTTAGGTAAATCCCAGCCTTACATTGATTTGGGAACCTCTTTAGAAATTAGACCATGGGCTTTCAGCATAGATTATTTAAATGTGTTCTCCACAACTCCATGAAGCAGATGTGCTCTCTGTGACCTACAGAGGTCAAATGGCTTCACCAAAGCGACAGCTGGTCGAAAGCCAGGACAGAGTCCCAAAACTTGTCTTCTGACCAGCCCTTTCCAGTACACCGTGGATGACTCACCCACGAATGACAAATGCTTTGTAGGCTTTTAAAGGAAGTTGGGGATATTCAGGAGACATCCTGAAACCTTGTGAGGATGTATCATCATGGAAGGAAATCACCATGCTCTTCATAGAGTAGTCCTTCTCAGAGCCAGGGCTTGCATTGGCTTATGTAGGTTGGATTTTAGTGATTATTGAGGACATGGTAAAGATTTGATAAGTCAGCAGTTGCCTACTGAAGCACTAAACAGTCCTGTCATGACACTTTCCCTTTGCCTTTACTTCACTCAGAAGAGATGTACTCCAAATCACCCCCAAAGTAATATGCTCAAAGCAACGGACTCTGATGGAGAAGGGAAAGGGGAAATGCTCATGGTACTCAAGGGAGGGCAGACATTATATTTTCTAAGGGCCAAATCACCTACTATGTTTGTTGTCTGATTTAATCTTAGCTGTATTATTGTGCAGTGGATCCAATTTTATTGTGATTTCTGTTTTGAATATGAGGAAACAGGCTCAGACAGGTTAAGTACCTTGCACATGGTCACATCAGTTAGGTGTCCGTGCAGGGATGTGAACACAGTTCAGCTGTGCTCTTTCCATTGTGCGACGCTGCCTACGGGCCTCTCAGATTGTTGAGAAACATGATACCGGCATTTCTGGTGTAGAGAAGTCCATGCAAGTAAGGGATAAGAATTATTGGCAACAGACTATGTGCCCAAATAATTTTTCTGTATCACCTCATCCAATCCTTACTGTAATTCTATGAAATTGTACTACCGTTTTGAGCCTGGACTCAAACTCACTCGGGCAAGTGGGCTCCAGGCCCATGCTCTTAACTGCCGTGCTGGGTACTGCTAGGCAGGCCATGTGCCAGGTTCAAAATAGCCCTTGTTGGCCTAAGGTGTTTTTCAGCTGGATCATCTCTGGGGTTGGCGCATGATGAAAACAACCAGTTTAACAGCGTAGGTAAAGAAATTGTGATCTGAGGAAGACCTTTGTATCTCTATTATTACAGAAATAAGCTACCAAGATATTATTTCAGTAATCCATAAAACATAATGTGACACCTTCCTTTTTGAATGGAAGGGATCCATCACTGGTTCATCTTTATCTTAAGGAAAATGTAAAGATATTGCAGGGCTGTAAGCCAGGGAACAGATGTGATTAGGTTAGCATTTTGAATCTCTCCAGATGTTCAGCTGCAGTAGGGGACTACATCAAGGTGAGTTCCAGTGAAAACTCTATTGAAAATAAGTACTTTGTTCAAGTACTTGAAGGTTGTCTATGCAGTAGACACATGTGACTACTGAGCCACATGTGACTGCTGAGCATTTGAAAAATGCCTCGTCCGAATGGAGATTTTGCTGTAAGTCTAAAATATATTGAATTTTGAGACTTCATAGATTAAGAAAGAATGTAAAATATCTCATTAACATCTGTTTATGTTGGTTATTTGTGGAAATAATAGTTTTGGATATATTAGGCTAAATAGAATATATTATTGAAACTAATTACATCTGTATCTGGCCATTAAAAGTATTCAATTTACATATGTGGCCTGCAGTATATTTCTGGTCTAGGTAATTTCCTTGCCATCTAGTTAGATAGAAAATGTGGAAGAACGCCGTTATCACAGCTTGGTGCACCATCTCTGAGTACCATATGGCTAAAATATTCCAACCTAAGGACCCTTACTTCTTAAAATTCTTGGGTGATGTTCTACACTTTCACTGGCACTGTTCATTTTAAAATACAGTTAAGGGGTCCCTGGGTGGCTCAGTCGGTTAAGCACCTGACTTGGGCCCAGGTCACGATCTCATGCCTTGTGAGTTGGAGCCCCGCATCGGTCAACACAGAGCCCGCTTCGGATCTTCTGTCTCCCTCTCTCTCTGCCCCTCCCCCACTCATGCGCATGCTTGCCCTCCCTGAAAAGTAAACATTAAAAACAATGTAAAAAAATAAAATACAGTTCAGAATATAATTTTGTGTCTACCGCTGAAGAACTGACTGTTCTTGACATACGTTAAAAAAAAAAAATTGAGCTTGGACCACATCGCATTGTTTACTCCAGAAGGGTCAGAAAGTGGTGAACTGGTTGTTAGAGTTCACAGAGAGAGGGTTAGCTGCTGTCCTTTTTTCCCTTCTAAATATTTGTTTAGGTTTGACCCCACTCTTCTTCACCTCCGGTGCCTCTTCCCAGCCCAGACCTGCTTTATCTCATCCCTGGACCATCTCAGCAGCTGCCTTAGCAGCTTGTGTCTTACCACCCTCCCGTCTTCCCCTCCCGGCCTAAGAAGTCCTTCGTAGTGCTGCCAAAATAATCTTGAGAGGACACAGCTTTCATTATATCACATTCCCCTGATTAGGGATGGTAAGAGTTCCCTGTTGTTCTCCCAATGAAGGGAGGGAGGGGAGAATCTGACATTTGAGACTCTGTAGATGTTATCTGTTTAATCCCTGGGAGATGGATATTTTTAGCCCCATATTTTTAATCCCTAGAAGATGGATGGATATTTTTAGTCCCCTTATACAGGTGAGGAAGCAGTTCTGTATCTTTACTAAGGTCAAGTGGTAGGTGATAAAGCTAGATCCTGGCTGCTAGGGTGAGGTCCTATTATATCTCTTTGATAAAACCTATGCTAGTTCTACTGACCACATTGGCTAGTTTTGAGAACACTCATTATCAAACCCCTGGACTCACTGTGTCCTCTGCTCTCCCAGTTCTAAACATCTCTGTACTTGGAAACTGTACCATAACAATCCATACTTCGTTGTAGAGTATTGAGAATTCTTCATTCTCTAGGTTTTTAAAATTTTTAGTCTTATCCCAATTTTATTTTAACCTCTGTGAGAAAAAGCATGCCTTTTACCTGTCCATGGTACCCCCCCACCCCAGGTCTCCCTGTTTCTTGTTTTTGTGTCATGTCTAGAACCATAACAGCTACCTAGCAGGCACTCTCATGTTCAATAAATGGATGGTATTGGCACATGGTAGCTGATCAATAAATATGTGTTTTTGGCTTAACTGAAAATGATTTTTCTTTTCAATGAGGTCAGGGAACACCAGGTCAATGACTCCCTCATCACTAGTCTAGATGTGTGATGAAATGGCCCTTGGCAGTGACAAGACACTTCTAAGCCAAACTTGACCTCACCGAGTCTCAGATTTCCCACCTTATCTCAGCTGTGGGATGAGATGGTCATGAGTGGTGGCCCATATATCTCCAGGGGGTAATGGATTATATTGCTTCTAATATTTCCTGGAGGGATATTTAAGATGTTTCTACCTATTTGGGGGTAGATTCAGGGAGGAATCATTGCCCTCCGTAGGGACTGTCGGAATAAAACGAGACATTAGATGGAATGGCCAGTCGGTGGGGTCAACCGATTGATTAAGGTTTGTGTCCAGTTATGTGTTTCTGCTAAACTTTGCTTTTTCAAATCGCGTGGGACACCTCTGCTCCTGTCTGAAGTCTGTGAAGAGAGCTAGCAAAGCACTGATGTTTTGTCTATTTGCTGATTGGCAGTTAGTGTTCCATGGTTCATCTTGGCTGTACCCCTTTTGTTCACGTGCCCACATTATTGTGTGGACACATATTAAGTATTTAAACACCAAAGTGAGCACACACCCACCCTTTCCCTAAAATGTGGGCTGACTTGTTGGAACTGAGAGACTGTTTAGTTTGTTTACTTATTTCTCTGAAAACACTTAAACCTTAAAAAGAATTTCCAGCTTGTAATAACCAAAACATACACAAACATTATAGAAGTTTGGAATTCAGAGAAAGTGAAAGTTCTTTTTTTTATTTTATTTTATTTATTTTTTTATTTTTTTAAATTTTTTTTTTTGTTTTCAACGTTTATTTTATTTTTGGGACAGAGAGAGACAGAGCATGAACGGGGGAGGGGCAGAGAGAGAGGGAGGCACAGAATCGGAAACAGGCTCCAGGCTCTGAGCCATCAGCCCAGAGCCCGACGCGGGGCTCGAACTCACAGACCGCGAGATCGTGACCTGGCTGAAGTCGGACACTTAACCGACTGCACCACCCAGGCGCCCCTGAAAGTTCTTTTTAACCCCACCCACAGAGAAAACTTCTGTTAGGGGTTTGGGACATATATCCTCTTTTCCTATGTTTATATCCTAGCATGTTACTACCATTGTCATTTAAATAGCAATAGACGATGCATTGTTTTGCAACTTATTTTTCATTTATCTGAAATGTTAAGGAACACTTCCCCTAAAAATTCCTTAAGGAGAAGTACAGGTTTTATAATGTGGGCAAAGGAGTTGGATGCCTGGGGTTCTTAGCTTTGGTGACAAGAGCTTTGCCCATGTTGTGTTGAACCTTGGCCATCAGTGACCTCATTCTACTTTCATATGTGGGTCTTTAAAGACTTTTTTTTTTTAGTTATTCTGGAGAAATAAACTGTCTGGGGAGACCAGTTAGTTCTTTTCAATCCTGGCATTTCTCATCCCTCCAAATACACCAGTCTTCTGGAATGCAGTAATGTTTTATGGTATTTTGTAAGGACACTCTACTTTGTCTGAAATTTCATTGCCAGAGGCAGGAACAGTATAAGGAGCATGGTCATGTACACAAGGATATGAGAAAAGGAGGATGAAGGTAGAAACATATCATTAAGTTAAAAAAAAAACCCTCCAGATCAGCTGGGAAGGCTTAAGACAAGGACAGCATTGAGATAAGGAAGGAGATGCCTTGTGCTTGAGAATACAGAGGGAAAGAGGCCAGCAGAGGGTCCTGCTGATCTCCCTTAGGATGGCCTCCAGCCACAAGGCCCCTAGCTCAAGGCCACATGGGGCTGAGGCTGAAATCTCTATTTCTGATCTCCACTTCTCTGTCAGCACACCCCTCCACACATGTACACACAAATGTACATGCACACAGCCCACCAGCCCAGCTTGATTCCTTATTCCTGGGTACTAAGACTACACTTTTCTCCACCTTTATAATTCTCAAAAAGGATGCATTTGTTACAATTAAAGTTTATATTTAGTATGCATGGATTTTTTTTTCCCCTTGAAAGTCTGTGTTAAAGTATGTCTCATAATAAATTTGCTTCCAAGTAAAGGAAGGAGAGCATGTAGGTTCCTGTCAATGGCCAAGGCTTGGGTTGAAACATACACAGTCCTAGCTTTCAAGGAACTCATAGTACGGTGTGGGAAGACAGGAAATTAAGCAGGTGGTACTCTGTGAAAAATGCTTGAGAGATTTAGGGACATCTAGAAAGGGTCTGACCCCAGGCCTGAAGTGCCAGGCAGGGCTTTCTAGAGAAAGGGGTTCTCAACTGGAGATGATTTTTCAGCCAGTGGAAAACACTGTTGGTTTTTGCTACTGGAGTTGTTGGGGGTAGAGGATGGAGACATTACTGGTATCTAGTAAGTAGAGGCCAGGGTGCTGCCAAACATTTTGTATTGCCCAGGACAGTCCCCACCCAAACCAATCAATAATCTGGGCCCTGAATGCCTATGGTAGCAAGGTTGAGAAACCCTGGGCTGACCTGAGACTGAGGGATGAATGTAAACTGGTGGTGCTAGGAAAGGGGCTCAGGGTGGAGAGAGTCTTAGGTGTCCAGGGAAGAGAGTTACTTAAAGGGGAGCATGGCTCTGGTGGAGAATGGTGTGGAAGTAATGATTCAGTTAGATAAAAAGTATCCTCTCATTGGCCCTAAGAAGGTTGTTCCTGACCATAGGGAATTTGTTTTAGTAGAATGCTACTTATAAATGCCAGACGTAGGGGCGCCTGGGTGGCTTAGCTGGTTAAGCCTCTGACTTCAACTCAGGTCATGATCTCACAGTTTGTGAGTTTGAGCCCCACGTTGGGCTCTGTGCTGACAGCTCAGAGCCTGGAGCCTGCTTCAGATTCTGTGTCTCCCACTCTCTCTCTCCCACTCTTCCTCCTCCACTTGTACTCTCTCTCTTTCTCAAAAATGAAGATTAAAAAAAAAATGCCAGATGTAGAGGACTGAAGGAGAAGGAGCAGGAAAACAGTTTGTCTGTGAAAAGGGGGATTCATGGTAGTAATGGCAGTTATAATTACACCATCATAGGGGCGCCTGGGTGGCGCAGTTGGTTAAGCGTCCGACTTCAGCCAGGTCACGATCTCGCGGTCCGTGAGTTCGAGCCCCGTGTCGGGCTCTGGGCTGATGGCTCAGAGCCTGGAGCCTGTTTCTGATTCTGTGTCTCCCTCTCTCTCTGCCCCTCCCCCGTTCATGCTCTGTCTCTCTCTGTCCCAAAAATAAATAAACGTTTGAAAAAAAAAAAAATTTAAAATAATTACACCATCATATATGTCAAAAACTATATCAAATGCTTTATGTTCATTGTCCAGATTATTGCACACAACAACCCTGTGAGCTGTGGATTTCCTTGTATGGATGAGGAAATGGAGGTTTGCAGAGTTTATTTATTCATTTTTTAAGTGTTTATTTATTTTGAGAAAGAGAGAGAGTGAGCACACGTGAGCCTGGGAGGGGCAGAAAAAGAATCCCAAGCAGACTCCATGCTCAGTGCAGAGCCCGTTGTAGGGCTCCATCTCACAAACCTTGAGATCATGACCTGAACCAAAATCAAGAGTCAGATGCTTAACCAACTGAGCCACGAAGGTGCCCCAGAGGTTTGGAGAGTTTAAGTAATTCATCAAGGATTCACATAGCTACTAAATCATGGAATTGGGATTCAGCTCCAGGCATTTTGGACTGTAACTGTATTGTTTCCCCAGGGAAGAAAAGAGGCCAGAGGGACATGGGTTGAGTGGGTGTGCTTGTATGTATCTGTGTATGTGTGAGTAGGTTTTCCTCTTGGATGAGAGAGAGTTTTAAGATGGGAGTGACTTGGCTAATATTCAGAGAGAAATTGAAAATCCAGATCAGGTGGGCTCTCTGATGAGGCAGGAGAGGACTGGATCAGGGGCCCAAGTTGAGGAATCAGCCTGGCATATGAAGAGTGGGAGCACGTCTTCCACCGTGGCAAGGGAAGAGGGGTAGGATGGGTTCCCCTCTTGGGATGAGGAAGGGAAAGGCAGACAGAAGATGGAAACTTCTTTTTCTTGTCAGACATTGTGAAGAACAGAAGGCAGGTAAACATCAGGCTGCTGGGTAGAATTGAAACCAAGAATTTATAGGGACGTCAATCTGAGGTCAAGGAGAAGTTGAGAGAAAACACTGATTTAGACCAATGTTGAGATTTTTTTCCATGTGGTTATGAGGGAAAGACAATGAGTTGGGCCTCATACTTTGATTTCAGGAGTTCATTGTCACAGTCTTCCTTTCACCTTAAATTCCTTAAAGGAGATGAAGTGTAATTTTTCTTTTCACAGAACTGAAAGATTTTTCAGTGTGTAGGTAGAGCAATTTGTTGCTTGAAAATTAATTTATGTGGATATAATCAATTAAAAATTATCTTCATGACTTTAAGATGGGAATTCCTGAAATCACCAGATATGGCTCATCTGAGATGACTGATTTTTTTAAAAAATGTTTATTTTTGTGTGTGTGAGAGAGAGTGAGAGAGCAAGTGGGGGAGGAGCAGAGAGAAAGAGAGAGAGAGAGAGAGAGAGAGGATCCTAAGCAGGCTCCATCCACACTGACAGCAGTGAGACTGATGTGGGGTTTGAACTCACAAATTGTGAGATCATGACCTGAGCTGAATTTGGACACTGAGTCGACTGAGCCACCCAGGCGCCCCTAAGATTACTGATTTAAGGGGTTACTAAAGAGTCCCAAACAAGGGAGAAAAAGGAATGTCAGGGTTGGCAGGAGAGTTAACATCTTTAGTAAGGTGAGCTCTAATAAAGCCATTGATAACCAATATCCTGCCAAATCACTACAGTGCTTTCCATTTGATGAGTGTTTTAAATGTTCAAGTAATAAAGTCTTGTTGAAAAAGTTTTAAATTATTAAGTAGAAAGTTATAGTGTTATTCACCTGGGCCCACATCCAGGTCCTTTACCTTTTTAATAAATTTTGGAAACTATCTCCTCTTTTCCAAGTGTTATTTTACTTTATTTTCGTGTACAAATGCATTGGCTAGCATTTTCACAACCATGCTCTGTAATTGTGATAATCTTTGTCTGGTTTTTAACTCGAATTCTTCTAATGTTTTATCATTAAGCATGAAGCTGAGGGGTGTGTGTGTGTGTGTGTGTGTGTGTGTGTGTGTGTATGTTATCTTATTAACCTATTTTTGTTAGAAGTGGATCCTGAATTTCATCAAATGCTGTCTAGTATGCTCTGTATTGATCACATTATTTTTTCTCCTTTGACTTCTTAATGTAGGAGAGTACAGATTTTCTGGTATTGAAATACTGCCTTCCTGCAGTGAATCCCACTTGATCATGGAGTAGTATTCTTTAATGTGCACTTGGATTTTATCTGAATTCTTGCCTCAATATTTATCTGTGTATTGGTTGCTTGTATTATGATTATAATTATTGTTTTTAAGCAAGCTTTGCTATCTGTATTAACACTAGCTGTGGAAATACATTGATGAAACTCTTAAGACTCTAGGCTTTGAATCAGTTTCAAAAATACCTGATTTAATGATTCTTTGAAGGCTCTCTTGTGATTGGGCTGGCTCTTTGTCTCTTTCCTAGTCTTCCATTCGTATGGTTTCTTCTTGGATTAATTTTGGTAATACATGTTTCTAGACAATCATCCGTTGCACTTAGGTTTGCAAGTATTACTATGAGTTGTATAGAGTAATTTCTTTATGTTCATTTACATTTGTGAATATTTTCTGCTTCTTATCCTTAATTCTCTGTATTTGTGCCTCACCCACCCCCCCCCCCACACCTTTTTTCTTATTAGCCTAGCTAGAAGTTTTAATTTTATACAAGATTAAAATTTTTAAGCTTATTTATTTTGAGGGGGGGTGGGGGGGACTGTGCATGGGGCAGGGGCAGAGAGAGGCTCCCTGCTGTCAGGGCTTCATCCCATGAATCATGAGATCATGATCTGAGCTGAAATCAAGAGTCAGACACTTAACCGATTGAGCCACCCAGGTGCCCCAACAGTATTAGATTTTTAAAAATTGTGGTTATATGGTCAGTTTTATTGTTTTTTTAAATTTAATTCTTGGTTTCCTATCTTTATCTTAATTAAATCCTTTTTTTTCTACTCTTCTTCCTTCTTTTTTTTACTTGCATTGGATGTTTAATTCATTTAGTACTATTTCTTGGTTCTTATAAGAATTATTATTTCTTGATTCACAATTTTTATAGAACTATGAAATGTCCTCTAAGTACAGCTTTTACCAAATTCCATATTTTATATACATAACATTTTTAAAGTCACATTCTGTAGTTGAGTTTTTATTTCTGGTTAATCCGGAAATTGTTTAGGAGAATGTTAAAAAGAATTTTCCAAGTGTGTTTGGAAGTTTTTGTCCTTCCACCCTCTCCCAGTTTTATTGCATTGTAAGTAGAAGTGATGGGCTTTTTTTCTGTTTGTCATTTATTATCTCCTAATTCTGACATGATAGTCTCTTGTAAACCTCCATGGGTGTTTGAAAATCTTTGTAATGCCCCACAGTTGCTTGAAATGAAAATGTGTTTTCTGTGTCCAGGATATAGAATTTGGAATGTGTCTCTGAACTTAATTCTATTAATTCTCTTCTTAGTTGTCTTTCTTCATTTAATCTATTAAGTGCATATGCCTATTCCTTCTTATTTGTTGCCATTTTCTTTATTTATTTGGTGATGTTAGGGAGTGTAAATGTTCATGATAAATCTTCGTGGTGGATTGTACTTTTTGACATTATTAAGTGTTTTTCTTTTTGCAATGATTATTTATTTTCCGTTACTGAGAATATTTTCTCCTTCTTACCCTTAATTTCTGTAAAAATTAAAGATAAGCTTAAAAGCTTTTTTGTGAGTTTAACTTTGAATAATATTTATCATGATCTCTACTTTTCCTTTTCTTGATGTGTCTTTTACATCATTACTACTTTCAAACTTTTTTGTCTTTTTTAGTATATGTGTCTCTTATAGACCAAGTGGAATTAGAGTTTGTTTTTTAATCTACTCTGGGGATATTTTCCATAGGAGGATTTATCCAGCTTGCTTTTATTGCTATAACATATATACTTGATTCTAGTGAATTTAATTACTAGTATATTTCTGTGCCATTTCTTTTGACTTCTGTCTTTTACTACATGGTCTGTGTTCTCTTTGATTAAAAAAATTAAAATCTAGGGGCGCCTGGGTGGCGCAGTCGGTTAAGCGTCCGACTTCAGCCAGGTCACGATCTCACGGTCTGTGAGTTCGAGCCCCGCGTCAGGCTCTGGGCTGATGGCTCGGAGCCTGGAGCCTGTTTCCGATTCTGTGTCTCCCTCTCTCTCTGCCCCTCCCCCGTTCATGCTCTGTCTCTGTCTGTCCCATAAATAAATAAAAACGTTGAAAAAAAAATTAAAAAAAAAAATTAAAATCTATATAGTCTGTATTTTTATTACTAATTAAACTTTTAATTTTAATGTGCTTTATATCTTTACTGGGAGATTTATTAACTTCAGAAGGAAGCAATATCGAGTATTTTTATATGTTCTACTATGAAAGCTGAGGATATTCTTCCACTTATATGTATCCTCTACTGTCTTCCTCTTTGTTTCCACTATTATCCTTGAGGATTTTATTTCCCTGGCTCAGTTGGTTAAGCCTCCGACTTCAGCTCAGGTCATGATCTCACAGACTGTGAGTTCAAGCCCTGTGTCAGGCTCTATGCTGACAGCTCGGAGCCTGGAGCCTGCTTTGGATTCTGTGTCTCTACCTCTACCTGCCCCTCCCTGGTGCTCGCTCTCTCTCTCTCTCTCTCTCTCTCTCTCCCTTTCTCAAAAATAAATAAACATTAAAAACATTTTTTAAAGAGGATTTTTCCCAATTCTATTTAATTTTATTGTTATTCTATGGAATAATTTATTGTTACTATAGTTATTGCATTGAAGGGATTATAATCTTGTTTTGCAATTATTATTAATTACTCAGTCTTAGTTCTGGATGTAAGAGGACTCAGTGCTCGCATCCTCTGTTTAGCTCTACATTCCATATTCTTGAGATTTCAATTTTGAATTTTCTCTTGGTTGGATATCTTCCATCACTGAGTAGATATTGAAGGAGAATTAATAGTAAGTGCTGCATTCCTTGACTGCTGATTGAAAATGCTTTCTTACTACTTTTAAACATGGTTGCAAAGTTAGTTGGGAACTTAATCAACATGCTCCTCTCTCTTGCTCAATCAAGCCTCTGTAGACATCCCTTCACTTCTCTGTCATTGAATGTTCCTGTCACAAAGTCCAGACTTTCCCCATTATAATTGACCAATATTAAAATATCTTGATTTTATAGCTTTCATTGTTTATCTTTGAAATTCTGTAACTACCAGGATGTCTCAATTTTGATGATTCTCTGTTACATTTTCCCAAAACCACAGATATTTCTTTATTTCAACAAAATTATTTTCTATCACAGATTCGAGTGTATTTTGTTTTGCTCTGTTTTGTTCTGCTGTCTACTTCTAGAATACCTTTTATCTGTATGTTGGATCTCTGTTTTCAAACCTTCTTATCTGTCATCTTCTCTACCTGCTTTCATCTACTTGTCCTTTTTTCTCTGTGCTTTGTGTAGGTTTTTGAAGAGTGTTTTCCACATCATCAACTTTGTTTTTGGTTTGTGGATTTGTCTGTTACTACTTTAATATATTTATTGGTTCTTCAATGATACTATTTTTGTTGTCAGTTTCTTTCTTCAATTGCCAGCTCCTCTTTCATCTCATTCTGATGTCTTATCATCTTATCTTTGATCTCTTCTTTTATAGTATCTCTGTTAATTGTTGTGTGTAATTTTCATCTGTGCCCTGTTCTTTCAAAATAGATTATTCATTGGTCTTTTCCATACTGTTTCTCTCTCTCTCTTTTTAAACCTCAGCTCATTTTTTTCTAATTTATCTCTTATTGGAACATAACTGTCTGAACCTGCTCTTGGCCCCCAAGTAGGAAAGGTAATATCTCTTTAAATTTTCTCCTTAAGTCCTGCTGAATTCTGTGTTCAGAGCCTCAGTTTAGGTCTTGATGGGTCGTTTTAACTTCTATACCCCTTGAGTAGTCTACTGTGGTCCTCTGGTTAGGTTCCTGGGCAAGACACAGTTGGGAAATTTTATCTCTGAATTCTATGAATCTAAGCTTTAAGTCCTGCTTTTGATTTGAGGGCCCCATTGATCTGTCATTTTGGTGTTGCCAAACTTTTTTTTTTCCTTTGTTTATGTTGTCCTCTTTTTTTCCCTTCAGCCAAGCCTTTGTTTGCAATTTGAGACAATTAGCCACCATTTTTTTCTGGGAGTCCCTTGGTTAGCTTAAAGCACACATCCTTCCTTTGAGGGATTTCCAAACACATCTGTGTTTTCAGATGTTGATTCTTACTGCAGATTTAGCCCTGTACTCTAGCTTTAGTGCGAAATCAAATAACCACTCCAAGTTTGGAGGTGTTTCCTAATAAGATTTTGTTTATCACGAAAGCCTCCTATCATGGAAGAGTCTAGGGTTTTGAGGATTTACTGAGCTCTTAGTATTTTCAGGATAAAGTACTCCACAATTTTTTCCTTTGTGGATCGCCACATCCCTCTCTACAAATATCAAGGACATCATGTCATGAACTGTTTGGAAGTTTTTAAGGGAGATGAACATCAATCTGAGCATTGTATTGGCCACAATATTCACTGTTTCAAAGACAGGAACTCTGCCTGTTAATGTGCCCTTAATAGCTTCTGATGCTAGATTCCTCAACTTAGTCTTTTCCCACTAATTGCCAAAAAAGAAGTGAAATATTTGCAAACATTGGTCCTCTCTTAGGCTCTTGGAAGACTCTATACCTATTATTGTATTCATTCAATCAACGGCATTTATTAGTAAGGTTCCCCGTCCATTGGAGAAGGACCATTGTAGAGTTGGTCTCAGGGATGGTTTCATACAGGAAGAAGGATTTGAGCTTAATCTTAAGACTTGAGTGAGCCTCAGAATCACCCCGAGGGCTTATTAAAATACAGATTGCTGGGCCACCCCCAGAGTTTCTGACATATTAAGTCTGGAGAGGAGTGTGAAAACTTGCATTTCTAACAAGTTCTTTGGTGATGCTGAGGCTGGGCTGGGTCTAGGAACCCCACTTTGAGAATCATTGTCCTAAGTAATGGGAATTACTTGGGCCTTCAAAATGTGTGTAACAGTATTGAAAGGAAATCATGAAAAAACTTAGAGATCTCAGTTTCTTCTTGATCTCTAAGCCATTCTCTTCATTACAATAAGCGACCTTTTGTACGAGACACTTTATGGAGAATATTTAAAAAGTTAAAGATGATTCCCAGCCTTTCTGATACATTAGCTTTTTTAATATCCAATACAGGAGTATATATGTCTACTAGGAATATAGATAAATAGATGACAAATATGTGCGTACATATATATGTAAATGTGGTAAAATATTCCACGTTGTGGCTGGTTTCCGAATATAATATATAACTTGAAGTAAAATCTGGTATCAACAATGTTCTGGAATTATTGGTCCGAGCCACCACTAGATGTGCTATGAGAAGACTGGCTTCCTTGCCAGCCATTTGTTGGACTGACTGTTCTTCTCCTTCCCATTTTAAAAGAACTGACCCTGATATTTCCAGATACCCTTAAGACTCATTCAGCCAGCCTCTTCAGTGACTTTGTTGGCAGTGCACATTTTCCATAAGAAACAAGACGATGTTCCTCATGGGGTAGATTTGGCAGGCATAAAGCTACTACGTAACCTTGTTCCGATTCCATGAGGTTGGATTCTGAAGAAAGATAATTCAGTGTTATAGCTCTTGTTCTTCTGTGTATACCTTTGTCAGCAACTTTCAGTCTTCCAAATGTGTTTCCAAAGTAGGAACACACTGTTTGCATGCCTAAGAAGGTCTTTGAACAGTCAAACTGCAGACTATGGATTTTGCACCTTTTCAGTTACTCTCCTGAGTGTAGAATTCAGAACAGAGGAAACACTGGAGGTTATTCTGGAGCCTGCCTTCCCAGTGAATGAAGGCTCTTGTTAGTGAGAATATATGGGGCATGGCATGGACTTTAAGTGTGAATAGCTATTAACAAACTGAGTAACATTTATAGAGTGCCTTTACTCAAACTTTCAAATGATGGAATTCAAAAGATACATATTTTTTTTCTGGCTTCCGAGAATTTGTGTTCTATAAGCCTTGTGCAGATTATTTTTCGTGAGATCTTAGTTTCCCTATCTAAAAAGTGAAGACATTGGACCAAGTTGAACTATCTGTTCTTTAAGATCCCCTCTCTAGTGGACATTATGAGCCTAGAGGTTATTAACTTCTTAGAGTGAATTCTTCGATTTGACTTAAGGAAGGCGCGAGTAATATATTGTTTCAATATTTTCAGGGAAACAAAGGAGAGAAAATTCTGCTCTTACCTAATTTTGTTATACTTCCCTCCACTGAAAATGTTTATATAGTTTTGAGCTATAGGGGAGAATTTTTCCTCAGGCTTTCTAGAATCTTTGCAAACAAGAATTAAAAGTTTTTTTTTTTTGTGGAGGGAAGGCAACCAAGTAGTCTCAAGAATAGCCCCAGGTGATGATGCCAAGTGTCACATCAGTTCAGTGGAGCTTAACAGTGTTATAATTATATGGGTGGAATGATGCAGCCAGAGCACTTTCCCTATGGATGATGAGGAAAAGAATGATGGTCACTTACTCAAATCAGGGACAAGGGAAGACTTAGAAATCCTTGTACCCAGCTTGTAGGCAGCTAATTATCATGATGTGGCTTCTTGAGTTTCATGCATGAGTTGGAGTGGAGGAGAAGTATTGTATCGCGTGAAGTTTTGTTCTCTTGGTCATGGAAGGTTCTCTGGAATTGCTTAAGTTGTTAAAAGTTTGGCTATCGGTTGGTACCACCGGCGAATCTTCTCCTGGGAAGCAGGCATGTATGCATGCATGCATACCGTAAATCTCATCAGGACCAGACCTGTGCTGGGCCCTGGGGGTATAAGAACCAAAGGAACACATTACTTGTCCTCGGAAGAGTGATTTTGACTAGTCTGGGGCCCAGTCACTTTGAAAGAAGATAATTTTACATATTAAAGAGGAGAAAATGTGCATCGTGTTTTCCACAGAAATTTTAGTTGGAGGCCACATGTTAAGTGTTGAATTTGACTCTGTTAATGACATTGACCCCTTATGCTCAAAGCTCATGGGATCATCAACAGTGCAAGGGCCTTATCACTAAAGAAAGGTGGCCCAGTCACTTACCTTTTTTTAAAGTTTTTTTTTTTTAATGTTTATTTTTGACGAGAGAGAGACAGAGAGAGAGAGAGAATGAGTTGGGGAGGGGGAGAGAGAGAAGGGGACAGAGGTTCAGAAGCAGGCTCTGGGCTGACAGCAGTGAGCCCGATGTGGGGCTCAGACTCCCAAACCGTGAGATCGTGACCTGAGCTGAAGTTGGACGCTCAATCAACTGAGCCACCAGGCGCCCCACACTCATCTTAATCATACATTTTTCTTGAGAAATTTTTAGTAAAATACCCAAATCAGAAAAAAATAAAAGTATAAAAACTTGTGATCTATGACCTGAAGGCTACCTAGGTCATTTAGAACCATAGCATCATAAAATCTTTGCGCTGGGAGAGAATTTGCTGATCATCTTGGTTAGAGATGCCCCAGCCAGGACCCCATTGGAAAGATTACAAAAGCAGGTGGGTTATATACAAAGACTGAAAATAACACAGACCTCTTGTCACAAGGTTTCCAATCTCTCCACTATTGACATTTTGGACCAGATTGTTCTTTTGTGGTGGGGAAAATCCTTGGCATCTACCCATTAGATGCCATTTGCACCCCACCCTCCAGTTGTGAGAATCAAAAATGTCTGTCAATACTGCCAAATACTCTTGGACTGGGGTTTTTGATGGTGGTGGTGGAGGAGTGGGGGAGGGAGGCAAAATTGCCCCTGGTTGGGACCACTGCTGCTCTGTGATAACATGGGGTTAGTAAAAGAATATAACTCCCATGACCAATCTTTTAATGTTTGGTTGGAATCTTATCCTTCAGAATCTCTGATTCTTCCATTCATTCAACACATTTGCTGAACCCGTTGTGTGAGCTGTCCCCAGTGCTGAAGATACCAATATGAATAGACAGGAATGGACTTGCTCTCAGGGTGCTTATGTTCTAGAGGAGGGAGACAGACCACAAATAGGTAATCATGTCAACAGTGAAGGAAGTAAAGCAGTGGAATGTGATAGAAAGTGAGTGTGGTGAGCATTGTGGAGAGGGGGCTCAGTTTCATGGGGGTCAAATGTTAGGTAGACAAATGCTAGAGTTGTCAGGGAATGCCTCTTGGAGGATAGAACTTCAGTGATGAGGAGTCAGCCATACAAAACTGGACATTTATTTTCTGGATAGTAATAAAAGTAAAAGAGTGAATTAAGTCAAAAAAAGTCTTTCAGTGATGCGAAGGAAAATTTATACAACCCTCCCTTTTGGTATAATCTGATTTCTTCATTTAGCAAAATGCCCAAGTAAAGGCTTTGAAAGACTTGCTTAAGGTGAAGGTGGCAGGCAGAGTTCTCACACCTGCTGGGAACAAATTCTTTTACTTGCTGGATAGGCATTTCTGTATTATCTTTTTTTTTTCCTATCTTTTTTTTTTTTTTTTTTTTTTTAGAGCAGCCCAATAGTGAGTAAGCTGAGAAAACCAAATTTGTTGGGCAAAAATGCGATTTATTATTAAGGTTTTATGGAATGTGGGGCTTGGCTGAGTACTGGTGCACTCTTGTGTTTTCACATGGTGATAAATCCTACTCTTGGGTTTGGCAAACAAATGTCTTAACTTTCTGTTTAGAAGTTCTTGAGGGGTAGTGATTTTTAGGAGTAAACTTACTTGCTGAAAGTTGATTGGCGATTACAAGGGAAAAGAAATTACTTGCCTATCGTTTTTTTAAAAAAAACATTACTAATTCTTGGGTATTTGCCAGTTCCATACATAAACACATACTGTGTGTTTCTTATTATAAGATTCTATCAATTTGTTGGAACAACCGATGAATATGAATGGATCATTTGGTTAGTTTACTAAGGAGGAAGGACAGCAGCCTCTGATAGCTTCTGCTATATAGGTGGAGGCTAAGAAGGGGAAAAAAAAGGCAGCTCACAGTGTCCTTGGGTAGGAGGATCTGGAAGTGTTCATGATCCACACAAGCCCAGCCATTGTTTACCTTTCTAGAAAGCAATCTGCTTAGGGCTTTCATCCTGATGGGGTAGTTAGATCAGGAAGCAGGGTTTGGAGAAAGACAGACAGACCCAAGTGTCAGGCTTGTATAGTCAGTTTTGTCAGATATAAGAAGTTAGGCTGGGAAGGTCATTGCAGTGTTTGGATCCGGTCCTTGTGTGCCATACTGGTATGAGCAAACTTGGACAAATTCGCATGTAAAAGAAGCGACTTGTCTGAATTTTGTGAGCAAACCATATACATAAGGCAATGAATGAGTCTCTGAGGCATTAGATTGGGATTCTTGTGGGCTTTTCCCCAAATAAAAGAGTTCTTGCAGCAAAGCTTTCTTCTACCCTCCACAAGTCGACAGCCATACCCCAGTTTTTGGTTTTGATTTGTTTTTCTCTGAGTGGTAATAGAGAACAAGGTGAATTGTTAAAATGGTTTCTAGAGCCGTTCACTGAAACTGTGGAATTTAGACTGTGTGGTTGGCCAGACCTTCTGTGCCAGAAACAGTTATGGCCATGAAGGCATACCCAACGCCTGAAGTCAGTCAAGCTTTCAAACCCACAGAGGAGGTACTCGATGCATGGGTTGGTCTTTCCTGAGGTGCAAGATGAGTTTTACTGCAGCTTCTGCTTACTCTGCGTCTTAATCAGTTCTGTAATGAAGACCCAGCAGCATATCTGCAACTTCCCTTTAATTTTACAATTTTTATAATGAGAGTTCTTGTAGTGTGAAAAGTGTCTGTAGAAACCCAGCCAGCATTCTGAAGAGTCTATAAAGGAACACCGTGATTTTCTGTCTCTGCCGTTTGGGTGAGGACTGGCTCTCCAGGAGAGAAATCCGTTATCTCTTGTTCTCAGTGCGGGGGCAAGAGTGGCTTCAAAGTTTCCAAGGAACTTCCTGATGGGCCCATGACATTTCAGAGAATTCATTCAACACCGAGAATGGCTTTCCGTCATTTGGAAGAACAAGATGAGCTGAGATCGCGTTTGTCACGGTTGCGTTTTGAGAATTTTAGTGTGAGGAGGCGTCTTGGTTTGTTTTGTTTCTCAAGGAGAATATTGTCAGGACACTTCTCAGAATTAGAGTTATCTAGCGAACTGCAGGTTCCCCTTCACAGACAATGAAGTCT
Source organism: Puma concolor (assembly GCF_028749965.1). Classification (NCBI taxonomy): domain Eukaryota; kingdom Metazoa; phylum Chordata; class Mammalia; order Carnivora; family Felidae; genus Puma; species Puma concolor. Next base: position 68,785,540 of record NC_141679.1, read on the forward strand.
AAAGCTACTGAGATACCACCCTGCTTCCTCCCTTTCTTTTCTAGTCCCTTCTCTCCTCTTTTATCTCCTTGTTCAAATCACACGCTTCCTTTTCTAAGGACAGGAGAGCTGGCAGGCTGCCGATTGGCCTGTTGGCCTCAATTAGCCTTATATCATTGCAAAGGAATGCATGAATTCTCCAGAAGGTATGTACTATCTCTTTCTGTGTTAGACACTCACTACCTGCTTTCATAACAGGTCACTCAGCCAGAATTGCTTCTTATTTACATATCTGACAGTTTTTTAGTCACTTAGATTGTATCCCTAGATGCTCATCTCATTTTAATGATGATCCCAAAGGTGTCTGTTATGAAATATTACTCAACATGTCCGGTGATACTTGCAAACTTCACGCAGAACAAAGCTGAAGCAAGAGATACCCTGAAACGTACCATCGTGGGCCAGAGAGTGAGTGGGCTATTCATCTGCAGATTGCCTGCTTCAGACTTGCGCTCATGTGCGAGGTCCACAGATGGACCGGGCTGACCACACAGAACAGAGGCTACGTGCATTGGCAGGACTCAGGGTCTCATGGTATTTCTCTGCTACTATTTAAATTCAGTATCATATTGGGGGTTACATATGTGATTGCAAATTAATCCTTTCTCTTCTGAAAATTTGGTTTTGAAGAACAGCTGTGTCTCCCTTCTGAATTCCTTAATTATTTATCCTCCCTGATATGTTAAACCTTTCATTAGTGTGGTGAATTGCCAAGAGTACACAGAACTGCTTAGATCATGTAGCAAACAGTATAAACATTTGATAGGACATTTGAAGACACCACATGGTGAGCCAGGATCTATGGTAGTACCGAATGCTGTGGGATCGATGGAGGTAGTTTGTTGTCAGAAGTTCTTTGTTGGTTTATTTTGTGGGTTTATTTATTTATTTTTAACTAGAACATGGGAGGAGTACATAAATCATTTGGACTTACTTGGAAGATGCTGATTCTGCTCTAATAGACAGAGTCCCTGTTAAATTTGGAGGGCACACACCCATATCTGAGGTCAAATTAAATCAGTAAAATTAATTATTACACACACACACACACACACACACACACACAGAGACAGAGAGAGATTCCATATTTGTATTTGTCAGTTTGATCCTATCACTACTGTTCTTGGTCCTGAAAGGAAGTTTTACGTCAATTTCTCAGTCCAGTCCTGTTTGTAAAGATGCTTTAAAAGATTTTTAAATTACTAGAACTCCCACTTTGACCACGACAAGGGTAAATGATAAGTAGTGATGTAGAATACGCCTTGTTTTAAGAACAGCAGCCCACATTCTCAAGTGGATGAGTTAGTGGTTTCCCCCCATTTTTCAGCCTAAGCATGAAAATCCTTCCTTCCTACCAAACCATGGTAGTGCCGGGGCTCATAATTAGAAATATTAATGTCCTGACACATGCCATAGCTCCCTGACCTCATTGTATCAGCCTTTTCCGATCTGCAAATGTATTTGTGGAATGATCTTTAGGTTCTTGATGTTTCTGTTTTTCTAGCTGAACTATTCCAGAGTTTATGCATTCCACTACCAGGCCTTGGATAATTGGTTTTTCCATTCATTGGAAAGTAAGAGAAGCACAAACAACAGGTGCTAACTAAAACCTTTCATCAGACTTGAGATTCCGGAGAACTGGGGAGCTCAGTGCCTTATAACTGAAACTAGGTTTCTGGAGTGGACAGAGGAAAAGCACCTTATGGTGTCTCTGGTTCTATTTCTCAAAGGCTTTGAAGGTTATAATTAGTTGCTACTGAATCCCCGTGGCTGTGGTGCCTCACAGCTTTATTTCTGGTCAACAGTCCTTCATCAGAGAACAGGTTTGATCCGGGTAAGGCCTGCACGTGTTAGTTTGGGCACTTCCTGGAGACAGTTGGGATTTTGACTTGAAGACCATGTTTCTGCTCCTGGGCCATGCAGGCCTAGGGAAGCGTGTTCGTCAAGCTGCCCTGGGCGAGGGTTGATGGTCGCCTGGGTTGGAAGAACACTGTGAGCCATCAAAGATGCCTCCCCCTCTCCAGGTATGTCTGGGCCGTGAGCCGGAAGGACACGCAGTCAAGCTGTGGGAAAGCTGCCCCCTTTCACCTTCGAGGAGGCATGATGGATCCCTGGGGTTCTGAGCACAGAAAGTGGGTGGGCAGGCAGTGTAATTGACGGAGCAACTCCCTCTCCCCATTCTCCTGTGTGTATTCCAAATCCTGAACAAGATCTCTGGGTTTTCTTTAAATATGTCTTTAGGAGTTTATCAGATATGGAAATTTGGATTTAGGGTTTCTCATCCAAACCCCACCTTTTGAAATCCCCAAACTAGAAATGTAAATGGAACAAAACCAATCACCGATAACAAGTAGTACTGAAGAGTAATGAATAATTAGAATGGTCTAGGGGCTTCGTGCGTGTTGAGAGGATTAATCACTTAGGCACTAGGTTATTCGAGAATGAATCCATGTTACCAGAGTAGCTTTCATCGCGGGTGGTGTTAGGGTCTAGTCATTGACACCCGTTTGACCTTGAGGGGCCTGGAAATCCTGCATTGGGGGCAGGAGATGGAGGGGCTTGTTTGATTTGTAGATTCACCCCAGGACCTTCTGAAATGGCATTTCTTTTTAGTTAGTTCTGAAGCTTCCTCTTTTGCTTTTGCTTTTGCTGATTGGGTCAGTGAGGAAAAAAAATATTGCTAATCTCATTATGACTGTGTTTTTAAATGAAGTAAGTAGGTAGGAGGTCAGGGCTTTTAGCTTTAAATCATCATTTTGTAGCAGATCAGTGTCTAGTTTAGTGTTTCAGTATTGCTCCTCTTGCTGGGTGGATGAAACAGGCAGATACTTCTCATCTCTTTCCTCGTTGTTGGTTTCTCAGAGGATTACCATCTGCTGCGAAAACATAGTCTGGTTGATGGATGGGTCATCCTCACGTCCGGCTCTCTTTGTCTCTGTGCCTCCCCCATTCCCTTCTTCTCCTCCTGCTCTCACTTCTTGCACGTGTGTGTGCCCTCCGTCTCATAAGCACATCAAGTTTCCGTTTCTTTTGATTGTTTAGGCCCTGCTGGAAATTTCTGTTTTCTTCTGTCAGCGTCTTCAGGAGAAATGTGTACACAAAGGCAAAATGGCTTTCAAAGGAGGCTCCGTCCTCATTTCCGTGCGTGGTGCAGACATCAGATTGAGGGCCATTCAGCTGTACCTGACGCTGGTTCTCTCGGCAGCCTGGAGATTAACCTCTTCTAAGGCTCTGAGCTATTTTTGAGGTAGAGACTGCAACAACATTAAAGCTAGAACCCATTAGGAAATCACTTTCATCATCTCTTCTTTTTCCAAATCAGTGGGTTTTTTTTTTTTTCTGATCTCCTAACCCTTTAATCTCCTTTGTAGCAGAACAAGGAGGCTGTTGGTTTGTGTTTGCATCCAGCGAAGTTAGAATCCTTGATAACAGCTTCAGAAGACACCAAGATATTAAGAGAACTGCACAGAGAGATGAATTTCATCTCCGGGTGGATGACTCAATGCTGAAGGTGCCCTCCTTTCCTTGTGCAGGACCAGAATTTTTGTTGATGTTGTGCAAACCAGTTTCAAAATTTCCGAAAGACACGCAGCAGAAAGCCTTTTGTTGCATTATTTCTAAAGGCTTGAAGTTTTGAAGGGAAGAGATTTTGTTTTCCTCTCGGGCTACACAATGGAGCTTTCAGAGAACCTCTTTTAAAAGGAATAGCTACAGCCTTTGTGTTGAAGGGTGTGTCTGTTGGCAGGGTCTGCTGATGCAGACAGACTGGCTGGTGATTAACAAAGGTCATTAGACTTTGGAATCTGGCAAGCAGAGTCGGATGGTATGTCTTCTGTGTGTGGAAGGACGACTCCCAAGAAGCCAAGGCATTCTGGAGGTCCCCCCAACCCACCCCCAAATCCTCCTGTGGAACAGGGTCTGGTCCAGGATATCGTCCTGCAATTACCAGTGCTCTGCTGGGACTAACGAACAAGCTTATCAATCATGGGATAAAAGAACCTTCCGAGATCTTGGTGAATGACATTTGAGGAGGAGAAAGGTGCTGCCTTTCAGAAAGCAATGAAAACAGTTCATTCTTTGTTGGGAGGAGAAGAGCATAGGAGGAGCCCAGCCTGTTCTTCTACTGCTCATTTCTGATTGTCAGCCTAGCAGAATCCCAGAGAAGCCATGTTGTGCACGGAGGAGAAGCTCTGAGCTAAAATGGCTGCTCCTTAAAGCTCAGAGGACTAGGGCAGCTTAGTGAGTCTTAGAGCTTCAGTGACGCAGGAGCTCATATCTCTTGAAAGTGTGATAAACACATTCAGCAGAGCTGTGGCTTGTTTGGCTGAGATGAAAGGGCTAGGCTTGGGGGATGGGGAGTGCACACTGGATGATCTGCTTTTTTCTGTGAAGTGTTCTAAATGCAGGAGTCGTCTGCACCATGGAAAAATTTGTTTTCAGGTCTAATGGACTGTGCGAAAGGAGAAGTGGGGTGGGGCCTCAGTGACTGCTGTAATTTGATCCAGAGCTGATAGCAACCTCTTCCACACAATTTGGGTTGGTGCTTTGGCATAAAAGCTTGTGTATCTGGAATATTGAGACTTAGTTAGCTGAAAAGACTCTGGTGCACAGTTCAGTGTTTATTGAAAAAGGATAAATTGCTGGGTGAAAGAAGAGGAGGTAAATATCTGTGTCTCACTCTGCAAGCTCAGTCTGTCCAGAGCTCGACTTGCCAGAAGTTATTTTAGCAGGCTATCAGCAGGAGCATTCTTTCATAGAAAATCCGCCCGCAATGGCTCCTTTCTCCACGTTGACATATCACTAGACTTTGTTCCCCCTGCAGAAACAATTTACCTTTTGCCAGAAAAGTATAGAAGCTTGCTGTACAATAAAAGTATAGAAAGATTTGGCTACAGCTTTAGTTCTTGGACATCTGGTTCTAGATTACGGTGATTCAGTAGAGTTTGCGGTGAGCTCAATGAAGTTAACTCACCGATTAAGATAATAACCGGGTATCTCAACTCAAGGTATATATTAAGATAGGACAAACTGCACCTTCTAATACATTTTTAACTTCTTAATGGTGAGCCTTTCCATTGAATTAATGTGAAGCCATCTATGTCTTTCAGTCACACGGTGAATACCAGAATGAAGGGAGCCGGGCAAGTTTTGCTTGATTCTACATCAGGTTCACAGTTTTTTGCGTGCGAGCATACGCTTCACGTTTGTGAAGGAGAGAAGTGGGAAAAGAGAAAGTCATGACTTAGAAGCCCCTCTTCAAAACTGTGTCTGTTACCTTAATGTAAATTGAGGTACCAAGGTGCGACTTTAAACTAGAAACTGGATTGTCATATAAAGTTGGTTGTTTGAGAATCTCATGAGAAATACTTTATGACCTAATTAGATTGGAGAAGCTGTTAGGTTATAATTGGTAGGTAGTAAAAAGCAAAATAACCATTTAGCTTATGAAACACACACACACACACACACACACACACACACGACTAAACTGTTTGGGGAAAGGAGGAAAGAGGTGTACCCCAAATATCAGTTAAGGTATTCAAATGATAAAAGGTATAATAAAAGCTCTCTCTACCACCACTCCAAGACTTCAATACTGTTTCACCATTTGGGGGTGAAATGTGTTAGAATATTAAAACAGCTAATGAAGATTGAAATTTGTCCTTTCTTCTGTACAGACAATCCTCTTTACTTCTGAGAAGGGTCTAGTTCAAAAGAAAAGTGGGTCCGAGCCAGAATCAAAGCCAGTATTGACTTACCAAGAAATTTGAATTCAGTCAAGAAATTCAGAAACTACTAAAACGGTTAGACTTTTAAGGGTTTCCTTGACAAATGGCATTTCAAGATACGTTTATTATATCAAACTGGAAAATGTTTATTTGGGCTTTCCCCCCTTCTTTGAAGTTACAAAGTCAAGGACATTGTCCCTATTATCTCTGGTTGCGTGTCTTTGGCCAGTGTTCCAACTGGCAGAGTTCAGTAACGGAAATCTGCCGATGTTAGAATTTTTTCCGTTAATGGACTTGTAGCCCCATCAACTTGGGATATGCAGTTAGTGCATTTCTTAAGAGGCTTTGTTCTGACTTCTGTCACAGGTTCCTAATGTGAGAAGGTAGGCCCAGATCATGGAGGTGCTTCAGTGCGATGGCTGTGACTTCAGAGCCCCGTCTTATGAAGATCTCAAGGCGCACATTCAGGATGTCCACACGGCATTTCTGCAGCCAACTGATGTTGCTGAAGACAATGCTAACGAGCCACGATCCGGGTCCATGAATGCCAGTAATCAGACAGAGGTGGAGTATTCCTCTATAAAGGACGAATTTGCGATCGCAGAGGATTTATCAGGTAAATCTTGAAGAATCTCAGCGTATCCGATCTATTTCATGGTGCTTGTCTACTTTTAGCCTGTAGCCATGGTTCTTGATATGTGTGGCTTTGTCAAAGTTTATTGCTCCTTGGGAGCCATTTTTGTGGTCTGGGCATCATGTTTCTCTTCTGGAGCATCCTAGGTTATTGCCCTTTCAGCTTCTTTATGTTTCTCAGTTCCCTTTCGATTTGGAGGACAAGAGAGTGTCTGGTAAAATTCTAGAATGAATATCACAGCGTGTGGAACTTGTGTTTTTATAGCTATAGGGAACATTAATGGCCATGAGGTGAGTATTGCTCCTGAAGCCAAACGCTGTATCTTCACCTGCGAGAAGCAATATGTCTAGTTCATCAGTGCTTCGTTAATACTCTTCAGGGCCTCATCTCGAGACGTTAGGCCTTTTGAATGTGATGTTTATTAATGAAGAATAACTGAAAAGAAAAATTGATTTGCATGATGGAATTTCTTAATTCTCTTTCGTTTGCTTTTCTGTTCTCATTTACCTTCTGCTTTCTCTCTAGGTCAAAATGCAACCGCACTGGGGACCGGAAGCTACTATGGCCACAGTCCAGGATATTACGGTCAGCATATTGCCCCTAATCCCAAACCAACAAACAAGTTTTTTCAATGCAAGTTCTGCGTCCGCTACTTCAGGTCAAAAAACCTCCTCATCGAACACACAAGGAAGGTCCACGGAGCTCAAGCTGAAGGGAGTTCGGCGGGACCCCCTGTTCCCGGATCCTTAAATTATAATATCATGATGCACGAGGGATTTGGAAAGGTCTTCTCTTGCCAGTTTTGCACATACAAGTCACCGAGGAGGGCAAGAATCATTAAGCATCAGAAAATGTATCACAAAAACAACTTGAAGGAGACCACGGCTCCCCTCCCTGCCCCTGCTCCAATGCCAGACCCCGTGGTCCCACCCGTGTCTCTGCAGGACCCCTGCAAAGAACTGCCGGCAGAGGTCGTGGAGCGCAGCATCTTGGAGTCTATGGTCAAGCCTTTGACCAAGTCTCGAGGCAACTTTTGCTGTGAGTGGTGCAGCTACCAGACCCCCCGCCGGGAACGCTGGTGCGACCACATGATGAAGAAGCATCGCAGTATGGTCAAGATCCTTTCCAGCCTCAGACAGCAGCAAGAAGGGACGAACCTCCCCGAAGTGCAGAACAAAAGCGCCCCCAGCCCCACTTCCAATTCCACCTATCTGTCCATGAATGCTGCCAGCCGGGAGATGCCCAGCGCTAACGTCTCCAACTTCCGCGGCTCCATCAGTAACTCCATCATGAGACCCAATTCCTCATCCGCTTCCAAGTTTTCACCCGTGTCTTACCCGCAGATGAAGCCGAAGTCCCCTCACAACTCTGGCCTGGTTAACTTGGCGGAGAGATCGCGTTACGGGATGGCTGACATGACCAACTCCTCTGCCGACCTGGAAACTAACAGCATGCTGAATGACTCCAGTTCTGATGAGGAGTTGAACGAAATAGACAGTGAGAATGGCTTAAATGCCATGGATCACCAGACTTCCGGCATGTCTGCGGAGCAGCTGATGGGCTCAGATGGCAACAAATTGTTGGAGACCAAGGGGATTCCGTTCCGAAGGTTCATGAATAGGTTCCAGTGCCCCTTTTGTCCTTTCCTCACTATGCATCGACGCAGCATCTCCCGTCACATAGAAAACATCCACTTGTCCGGAAAGACTGCCGTCTATAAATGTGACGAGTGTCCGTTTACTTGCAAGAGCTCGTTAAAACTCGGCGCTCACAAACAGTGTCACACGGGTACAGCGTCAGATTGGGATGCCGTGAATTCGCAGAGTGAGAGCATTTCTTCTTCGCTGAATGAAGGTGTGGTGTCTTACGAGAGCTCGAGCATCAACGGGAGGAAATCAGGAGTCCTGCTGGATCCCTTGCAGCAGCAACAGCCACCGCCGCCGCCGCCGCCGCCACCACCGCCTCCGTCCCAGCCGCAGCCACCGCAGCTACAGCCGCCGCACCAGGTACCGGCGCAGCCGCAGCCCCAGCCCGCACCGACGCAGCAGCCGCAGCCTCCCGTGCCAGCCCCGCCCCTGCACCCTTACAAGTGCACCATGTGTAGTTACTCCACCACGACTCTGAAAGGGCTGCGAGTCCATCAGCAGCACAAACACTCGTTCTGCGACAACTTGCCAAAATTCGAGGGGCAGCCCTCAAGCCTGCCACTGGAAAGCGAGACAGACAGCCACCCCTCTTCCAGCAACACTGTGAAGAAAAGCCAGACCTCAATTCTTGGGTTGTCCTCCAAGAACAATTTTGTAGCTAAGGCCTCCCGGAAGCTCGCCAATGACTTTCCCCTTGATTTATCGCCCGTGAAGAAGAGAACTAGGATTGACGAGATAGCCAGCAACCTGCAGAGCAAAATTAACCAAACGAAGCAGCAGGAGGATGCGGTGATCAATGTGGAGGACGACGAGGAGGAAGAGGACGACAACGAAGTGGAGATAGAGGTGGAGTTGGACAGGGAGGAAGAGCCGACAGAGCCAGTCATGGAGGTGGCCACTTCCTTTTCGGCCCAGCAGATCTGGGCGAGAGATGCCGGGGAGCCCCAGAAGGAGCCCAACTTCAGAAGCGTCACCCACGATTACAACGCCACCAACGGCGCGGAGATTGAGCTCACCCTGTCTGAAGACGAAGAGGATTATTACGGCTCCTCAACAAACATGAAAGATCACCAGGTCGCCAACACCGCTCTGCTGAACACCCAGACTCCTATCTACGGAACCGAGCACAATAGCGAGAACACAGACTTTGGTGACTCCGGAAGGCTTTACTATTGCAAACACTGTGACTTTAACAACAAATCTGCCCGGAGCGTCAGCACCCACTACCAACGAATGCACCCGTACATTAAATTCAGCTTTAGGTACATCTTGGACCCCAACGATCACAGTGCAGTGTACAGGTGCCTGGAATGCTACATCGATTACACCAACTTTGAAGACCTGCAGCAGCACTACGGTGAACACCACCCAGAAGCCATGAATGTACTCAACTTCGACCATTCGGACCTGATCTACCGGTGTCGGTTTTGTTCCTACACGAGCCCGAATGTCCGAAGCCTGATGCCACATTACCAAAGAATGCATCCCACGGTGAAGATTAACAACGCGATGATATTTTCCAGCTACGTCGTGGAGCAGCAGGAAGGGCTGAGTACGGAATCCCAGACGCTGAGGGAGATTCTGAATTCGGCCCCCAAGAGCATGGCGACTTCCACTCCCGTGGCTCGCGGTGGCGGTCTGCCAGCTACATTTAATAAAAGCACTCCTTCAAAGACCTTTACTCCAGAATGTGAAAATCAGAAGGACCCCTCAGTTAACACTGTTGTCGTTTACGATTGTGACGTTTGCTCGTTCGCAAGCCCCAACATGCATTCTGTCTTGGTTCATTATCAGAAGAAACACCCTGAAGAAAAGGCTTCCTACTTTAGGATCCAGAAAACCATGCGAATGGTGTCTGTGGACAGGGGCTCTGCCCTTTCTCAATTATCATTTGAGGTGGGTGCTCCAATGTCTCCCAAAATGTCCAACATGGGTTCCCCACCCCCCCCACAACCCCCGCCACCAGACCTCAGTACTGAGCTTTACTACTGCAAACACTGTTCCTACAGCAATCGGTCAGTTGTGGGAGTGCTTGTCCACTACCAGAAAAGACACCCAGAAATAAAGGTTACTGCCAAATATATCAGACAGGCTCCTCCCACAGCTGCAATGATGAGAGGGTCCGAGGGGCCCCAAGGCTCCCCCCGGCCACCCGCCCCCATGCAACAGCTGAACCGAAGCAGCTCTGAGAGAGACGGCCCTCCTGTGGAGAATGAGATGTTCTTTTGCCAGCACTGTGATTACGGGAACCGGACGGTCAAAGGTGTACTCATTCACTATCAGAAGAAGCACCGAGACTTCAAGGCCAACGCGGACGTGATCCGGCAACACACGGCCACCATCCGAAGCCTCTGTGACCGCAACCAGAAGAAGCCTGCCAGCTGTGTGCTTGTCGCCCCCTCTGCCGTGGAGCGTGACAAAACCAAACTGCGAGCGCTCAAGTGTAGGCAGTGCTCGTATACCTCCCCCTACTTCTATGCACTGAGGAAGCATATCAAGAAAGACCACCCTGCCCTGAAGGCCACAGTCACGTCCATCATGCGGTGGGCATTTCTAGACGGCTCGATAGAAGCTGGCTACCACTGCGAGTGGTGCATCTACTCCCACACAGAGCCCAGCGGTTTGCTCCTACATTACCAGAGGAGGCATCCGGAGCACTATGTTGACTATACTTACATGGCTACCAAACTCTGGGCTGGGCCCGACCCATCCCCTCCCTCTCTCACCATGCCCGCCGAAGCCAAAACGTACAGATGCCGAGACTGTGTTTTCGAGGCCATGTCCATCTGGGACATCACCAATCACTACCAAGCATTCCATCCCTGGGCCATGAACGGTGACGAGTCGGTGCTGCTGGATATCATCAAGGAGAAAGACGCCGTCGAGAATATCATCCCTCCGTCCGAAGAGCTGGTGGGCCCCGTGAATTGTGACAACAGTATGCCCGCTCCGCTCCCCGAGCAGGACGCCGAATGCCCGGAGGACGCCCGGCTTTCCCCCGAGAAAAGCATCCAGCTGGCCTCCGCCAACCCCGCCATATCGTCCACCCCATACCAGTGCACCGTGTGCCAGTCCGAGTATAACAATCTGCACGGCCTCCTCACCCACTATGGGAAGAAGCACCCCGGCATGAAGGTGAAGGCTGCCGACTTCGCCCAGGACATCGACATCAACCCGGGCGCCGTCTACAAATGCAGGCATTGCCCGTACATCAACACCCGCATCCACGGCGTCCTGACCCATTACCAGAAGCGACACCCGGCCATCAAGGTGACCGCCGAGGACTTCGTGCACGACGTGGAGCAGTCTGCCGACATTGCCCAGAACGACGTGGAGGAGACGAGCAGGATCTTCAAGCAAGGCTACGGCGCCTACCGCTGCAAACTGTGTCCGTACACGCACGGCACCTTGGAGAAGCTCAAAATCCACTACGAGAAGTATCACAATCAGCCTGAATTTGATGTGTTTTCCCAGTCGCCCCCGAAGCTGCCAGTCTCCCTCGAGCCCGAGATGACCACTGAGGTGAGCCCCTCCCAGGTGTCCATCACCGAGGAGGAGGTGGGAGAGGAGCCCGTGTCCACGTCTCACTTCTCTACCTCGCACCTGGTCTCCCACACGGTGTTCCGCTGCCAGCTGTGCAAGTACTTCTGCTCCACGAGGAAGGGCATCGCCAGGCACTACCGCATCAAGCACAACAACGTGCGAGCCCAGCCCGAGGGCAAGAACAACCTCTTCAAGTGCGCCCTGTGCGCCTACACCAACCCCATCCGCAAAGGGCTGGCGGCCCACTACCAGAAGCGCCACGACATCGACGCCTATTACACGCACTGCCTGGCGGCCTCCAGGACCATCAGCGACAAGCCCAACAAGGTGATCATCCCGTCCCCACCCAAGGACGACTCCCCGCAGCTCAGCGAGGAGCTCCGGCGGGCCGTGGAGAAGAAGAAGTGCTCCCTGTGCTCCTTCCAGTCCTTCAGCAAGAAGGGCATCGTGTCCCATTACATGAAGCGCCACCCGGGGGTGTTCCCCAAGAAGCAGCACGCCAGCAAGCTGGGCGGCTACTTCACCGCCGTCTACGCCGACGAGCACGAGAAGCCGCTGCTGATGGAAGAGGAGGAGAGAGGCAGCTTCGAGAAAGCCGAGGTGGAGGGAGGCGAGGCCCAGGAGATCGAGTGGCTCCCGTTCCGCTGCGTCAAGTGCTTCAAGCTGTCTTTCAGCACGGCGGAGCTGCTGTGTATGCATTACACTGACCACCACAGTCGGGACCTAAAGAGGGACTTCGTCATTCTGGGCAGCGGCCCCCGCTTGCAGAGCCCCGCCTACCAGTGTAAGCACTGTGATAGCAAACTGCAAAGCACAGCGGAGCTGACCTCACACTTGAACATTCACAATGAGGAATTCCAGAAGCGTGCCAAACGTCAGGAGAGGAGGAAACAGCTTTTGAGCAAGCAGAAATATGCAGATGGTGCTTTTGCAGATTTCAAACAAGAGAGGGTAAGGATATGTTTTGATTTCCCTTCCCCCAGGAGGCCTCTCATCACTGGTGCCCACATGCACTTCTTCGTTGCCAGCCAGACTGCTACAGGCTTCCTAGTGACTTAGCTTGCCAGAGAGCTCAATAAGTCAATTAAACGTTTCGAGCCTGATTATCCCCCATTCTGTGCTCACCCTTCCCCACGGCCTGTTCCCCTTCCTGCTCCCCCCTCCCGAGGCTCCCCAGGGGAGGGTCGGGGTGGTTTCTCTGTATTTCCTTCTGCCAAGTAGCCTTATCTGAGGCCTAGTTACACGACAACGCTCGCTCTCTAAGGCAGCTGTGGGCCGTCTCTTGGTGTCACTAGCACCTCTCAGCCATGTTTTGGTCTGCAGTGTCGGCTACATGAACCTAACATCTCCAGGAGTAGATTTTTGTTTGTTTGTTTGTCTTGGTCAAGAAGTTCACTAATGGCATAGCTGTGCAACGTTTCACCTGCGTAGTTGAAATTGGTCTCAAAGGCAGATAACCTGGTGGCAGTGACGATGAGGCTTCTCCACAGAAATCTTCTCTACTCACAAGCTGTAACATATTTGGGTTCCGGAGACTTTGCATAGTAGGCAGTGTGCCACGACTCTGACGAATTCGTTATGTAAAAATACTCACATATTTCTCCCTTGGTTTTTAACCTGCTAATCCGCTTTGAAATAAAATCTGCTAGTACGCTACGAGAATAAATGCCGGCATTTGAGGGAGGGCTCGGAGTACTGATGGCTACCACTGTATTTTACCAGCCTTTTGGTCACTTAGAAGAGGTGCCAAAGATCAAGGAGAGGAAGGTGGTGGGCTACAAGTGTAAATTCTGTGTGGAAGTGCACCCGACGCTCCGAGCCATCTGCAATCATCTCCGGAAACACGTCCAGTACGGCAGCGTCCCGGCCGTGTCCGCCGCTGTGAAGGTGAGAACTGGGGCGGGGGGGTCTGGATGAGCGCTCTTGTGTGTGAGCCATTCGAGTTACTTATTAACCCCGTTGCTCAAAGCAGCTCAGGAAAGGGCGGCCCAGAATGTGGGCATTCCTGAGCTGTGCTTGGATCGGTCTGGCTTGTTTTGATTCTTTTGCAGGTTGGACCTTCTTCATCTTACGTGTCTCGACCTGGTCGCGTTTCGATCTGGTTCCCTTCCACGCGGATAGTTTGGTGGAAACAGAAGATCCGGGCCTCTCGGTACAGGAGGCTTTGGGTCGCCCTTCTGTTCTGCATTTAGTGCCATTAGGTGTTTGCTCTTCCAAGTTGCCCGAGCTCTTGAAAGGAATCAAGTGGGTCCTGTTCCCATCATCTTCTGCTCCTCCCACTGCGTGACTTCTTAACTGTTCTCATCTGGCTGACGGTGCAGAGAGCCCAGGAGAATCCTTTACTTCTTACCCTGGGTCCTCTGAGGAGTGTAAGAAACGTGAAGTCTAAAACCAAAAGCCCCCCAGTCACAGCAGGCCCCGAGAACCCCTTGACCCGATTTGTCTCCTTCGTTCCCTTTCCCGGTTTGTCGCTGACCAGTGCCTCCCCTGCTCCCCCTGACCTTCACTAGGCTGCCCGTTTTGAACGTCGTACTCCTAAATAGCAGCCCCCGTTTCGGGAGCCGTGCCGCCACCCCTGCCTTCCGGGACGTGGCGAAGCGCGTATTTTTGAGCAGAGAAGTTAGTGGGTTCAGGACTCTGCTCTTTCTCTCTAGATACGTGAAATCTGCCCTTCTTGATCTTGTGTCCTATTTTGCCCACGTAGCACGGACGTATAAAGTCTCTGCTTTTCTTCACTGAAGACTGAAGCCCGCTGGCTGTCCGCAGAACGGTGGCGCCCAGGGGCGACGGCGGCCCGCTTCTTCCACGCCACCTCGGTGTGTTCCAGGCTTGTTTCCTGGACTCACTCGAGGGAGACAGAGCAGCTCTTCGTGTGTAATCAGTAACCCACGGAGTCACCTCCAAACATGAGTGACTTCGAACCAGGCTGCTCCTTAATTTTTTCGGCGGATCAGACAGCAGCCTTCAGTCAGTGGGTGAAGTCACCCTCCTCCGCAGGGTGGGGGTGAGCACGGATGGCGAGGGGCAGGATCCTGCCCTTTCCTTCACTTCTAAGGGGGGGCCCACGGCTCCTAGATGCCCAGACTGCTCTGCTTTTTTCCCCCTCCTTTCTTCCTTCCTTTCTTTTCTCTGAGCCATCACCCTAACCCTGCCTTCTGTTGGTTCGAGTGGGATTGCAGTGTGTTCTTTTTAAGATGGGAGATGAGTGAGTGAACTGTCTCCACAGTTGGGAGAACCCCTCTCTCATGCTTCCCAGGCAGTAGCAGCCGTGTCCTCAGATCACCAGCACTGCATGAAGAGTGGCAGTCGGGTTTGCCCTCCCTCTAGGGGGAGCTGGAGAGGCAGGGGAGGAAGCTTTACCAGGAAGTCCTGAGGAGTTTGGGAGAATGAAGGGAGAGGAGGAGAGCTGGAGACGATGATGCTGGATATTTATTTTGTTGGTGGGGCATGTGTGTGTGTGTGGTTCTCTTAGCAGGAGGCCGAAGACCCCTCCCACTTGTTCCTGGATGGATTGGAAGCAGCCAAAGATGCCACTGGCGCCCTGGTGGACCGGGTGGATGGTGAACACTGCTTGCTTGATGGAATGTTGGAGGATGAAACCCGGCCGGGGGGATACCATTGTAGTCAATGTGACAGAGTCCTGATGTCCATGCAGGGGCTGCGTTCTCATGAGAGGAGCCATCTGGCCCTGGCCATGTTTACCCGCGAGGACAAGTACAGCTGCCAGTATTGCTCCTTTGTTTCCGCTTTCAGGCACAAGTAAGTGCTATCGAGTGGTCGCAAGCGGGTGACGGGGAGGAGATGCCGTAGCGGTCAGCTAGTGCTCGGCTAAGCTAGAGCAGGAGAGGCTTGGAGGAGTCAGAAAGCCCCGCTCAAGGTTTGTGCCTGCTGTGTCATTGGTTACGTTCCCTTGAGCCTCAGTCACCTCGTCTGTCAAATGGGACTGAGAATAGGAGGTTACCTAACATTAACTACGCCTGGTAAATACAGGCGTTTTTTTAAATGAGTATTTTGGAGGCACTGCTATGATTTACAAGAGGGAAGACCAGAAAGCAGACAAATGTCCTGGTGTATCTGTCAGACATTCACCCAGAAATGAATCATCAGTTGAGGAAATAAAGTTCCATTTGGGAAACTGAGTGGCCTAAGGAGGTAAAATTAGGACTGTCGACCCACGTGACCAAAGGATCATTGCTTGATCTTGAAAAAGATCTTGAAAAGTAAAGAAGTTGCTGATGCCAAAGGGATGCTTGAAGGACAGGGCCAGTGAGGAGAAGGAGCTGCCCGAGGCCCATCACAGCTTTGGAATTGTAGATTTGGGGTGTTGTGTAAGGCTTTCGGGGGTGATGGGAAAAGCGATGGTTCTGAGAAGAAGCCACCGTTTGTTGCCTTTGTCTTTGAACTGTGTAAGAGAGGTACACGTGCAACAATGTGTCCCGCTGTCTTGGATGGCGGTGACCAATTGCGAGACTGACCTGCTGTTTATTTTTACGATAATTAAAATAAATGTTGGGCTGTTTGCTTCTCAAAAAGATAAAGTGCAGTTAGTTGTTGAAAGGGAGGAGGAGGCGATGCTTTTACAGAGGGAGGAGGGGTTACAGACTCTTTATTCTACGGAGCCTCATGGTTCATCTGTGTCATCAGAGCCACTGTGTACTTCTCACGAGTTCAAGGAGTATTTATTCAGCAGCATCTAGCCTGCTTTCTGACACCCCGTAGAATCTCAACAAATCGTAGCGCATACACGCATCCGCCCTGTGCTAAGCAATGTGCTGGGGGCGTTGGGAGGGTGGATATAAAGGGGAATACAAAAGATGAAGAGACCATGGTCAGTGCGCTAAGGGAATTTAGGGTCTAGTTGAGTTATAAATCAAGCCAGCAAGCTCACAAATGACTCAGCAAAATAAGGCACATATCTTTCAAAAATACAGCAATAAAATGCTATGAAGCTTCAAAGAAGGGAAGTGATCCACCCACTGTGGAAGAATCAGGAAGGTTTTACGGAGTAGGGAGCATTTGAGTCGAGTCTTAAAGTAGGAAGACGGGACTTGAAGAGTTCGGAAGGGATGTGCAACCTGGAGGAAGGGATGAGAGCATAAGGCTTTGGAGCAGAGTGTGAGGCTCGTGGGGGCCCAGCTGGCGGTCCAATGTCACTAATCTGTAAGTTCTAGGTAAAAGAATAATGGAAGATAAAGTTTGAATACTTGAGTAGAGACCATATTTGGAGTCTTCGAATGTGGAAATAATACTTTGTCATTTATAGTACTGGCAAAAGGAAGTCTCTGAAAGGAGTAAGTCATAATTGCTAACATTTACTGAGCCTTCCTGTGTGTCAGGCACCACGCTAGGTGCCTTCATGTATTATCTCACTTTATTCTTAAATCAGCCCAGCGAGGTGTCGTCCCATGACCGTCTCCATTTTGTGGGTAAGAAAAGTGAGGAGGTTTATGTAACTTGCCAAGGCCACACGGTTTATAAGCATTAGCTGGGGTTTGATCCCACCCAGCCTGACTCCATAGCTCATGCTCTTGAGTTGAAAAAAAGACGGGAGAGAGCAATTAGAAGGCAGTCGTAGTAGCTGATCCAAGAAGTTCGGATGGGACTTTGGGAATGGTTAAAGGAAGTCGGATCTTCATGACTTGGACAAATTGCCTTCATGCAGGGAGTGAGGGATGAGAGGCAAAGTAAAGTACACAAGGCACCTAGGGGTTCAGTCTGGTTGACTGAGAACGGTCGTGTCCTCTATAGAAGCAAGGAAATGAGGAAGAGCGTTAGTTTCGGAGGAGAAAAACCAATGGCTTTGTTTAGGGCTAGTTGAGTTTAAGGAAGCTAAAGGACACCCAGAGGGAGAGGTCCGGAGGCGATTGAAAGTGCTGCTCTGGAGCTCAGGAGAACATTATGTATTTAAATGGTAAGCAGCACCGATCCCATGTGAGTCATTTAGAAGGGAACCTAGTTCTCTGGGGCACTGGTACAAATTAGAACTTCTTCCCACACCTTGTTTGGTAGATTTATTATTTTTTTTAGCAATCATTATGAAATACTGGGAGTTCACTATAATTAAATAACTTCTTATAAGTTGCTCTGGAAGACTGAGGTACAGTGAACATGGTTTTGTTTATCAGAAGGGATGACTGGGCCTTTGGATCACATGACTTTCTTCAAACACACCTGCACTTTGCCTCCATATTTACAAAGGCGCTGGAAACATGACAGTCCGTTGCAAGTAGCTCAAGTACTTTGACACTTCCCTTCCCCTCTTGAGTGTTCTCCACGGATGTAGGACTGAGGTTTAAAAAAGTCCTTTTTAAATGCAAAATTTCTCTAACTCCTTTTTTTTTTTTTGGAAATAAGTTAAAGGACTATTTGATAGGTACTCCTCACTGACTTGGCAGAAAACTTGAATTCTCCATATTTTACCTTTTGTCTTCGGATGCCCTCTTCCAATTCTACATGCTTCTAAAGAAGGGAAAATGAGGGTTTACTATGGCCTGTTCGCACTGCCAGGTCTCTCAATCCAAAAAGGCTCTTGATCTCTTCCTTCCCTTAGCCTCCCCTCCCTTTGGAACAGGTGCGGTCACTCTTGCCATTTTTGTTGTTGTTTTGGGTAAGCATTGCCCTTGGAAAGTAACAAAATGACTTTGAACACCTTAGAAATGGGATTGCTAGAAAAGGGCAGTGAGAAAATACATGTAATTGATAATCCTGTCATTTTTCTTTCTCTTCTATTTCTCTGCCCCATCAAGTTTGGATCGCCACATGCAAACCCACCACGGACACCATAAACCATTCCGATGCAAACTCTGCTCCTTCAAGTCCTCCTATAACAGCCGGCTGAAAACACATATACTCAAAGCTCATGCTGGTGAGTTAGGCTCCCTGATGCACAGGTTCTCTGAATTGGAAATCCAGTGGTCTTCCCTGAGTGAAATTCAGTCTCTTGTCCCACACATGAGAAGGTTTTCTTGACATGGTTGCGTGCTCATTTCTATTTTAATCTAATGAAGAAACACAAAGAAAACTTATAGAATCACCCAAAACCAAAATGCTACCAAGCCCATGTCACCCATGTCATAGTTGATTAATGCTACTAACAGGTTTTGGTTTTTAGAGGAATTTCTAAATCACCCAGCCCTTCTAATGGGAATGCATGAATTGTTACATCCACTAAAGATAATTCCCAACTAAAATAAAAGTATAATCTTGAGGAAGTTCAGAGGGACAAAGTACTCAAGACATGTGAGATTTCTCACGAGATGCCCTTTGATATGTTGCTGTACATCAGATAAGAAATGACTGTGGGTCATGAGTGTCCAGGAGCTTTGTTGGTCTCTGTAACTCTGTTGTTCCATCTCATTGCGCTTGCCTCATGGGCATCCCTTACCTGCCAGGCTCTGCACTAAGCGTGCTATATTCATCATACTATTTAATCCTCATGACATTCCTAAAGGGTAGGTGGTGTTGTCACCCTTCGTGTCATATGAGGATACAGAGACTCAAAATTTTAAGTGACCTATTCAAGGCCATGTAGATCATTCACTAATAATTTGACTCCAGAACAAAAACCTACATCCTTATCACTGACAAGATGCTGCTGTTCTCTCTTTTTTGCATGTGATGGAGGATGCCCACAGGTAGCAAAATCAGAGCTCAGCCAAGAGAGGAAAGAGGTGTCCTGCAGGAAAGGCAGTGGAGTGGGGTCTGGGGGCCTCTCTGTGGTGTCGTCAGTCACTCGCAGAAGCCCAGCTCCACAGCACCCCGTGGCCCTCTCAGGTTTGGACCACCTTTCCTGGTGTTGGGTCCTGTTGGTCTGGCTTAATGGAGTAAAGCCACTGAGGCCATCCAGCTGCCCTACGCCCCCACTGGGCTGCGGATGGGACGGGGAGACTGGCTATATGGACTTCTGTTCGTCTGTTAGTATTTTTATATTTTCAGGAAAATTCTTCTAAAGGCTATGGAGTAAGAAGCTTCAGGGTTCAAACCACTACTTCCTAATGTGTGTATATTGTAAATTATTCAGTTGGGACACCATCCTGGGGAGTTTTTCTCATAGGTCTCCTTGTCAAAAGCACTTTAAGCAGTGGGAGTTGGGTAAATGATTTGGCCTGTGGGAAGGACTTGAAAAGAGTGCCAGAGGCTGCCTGCTGACTCCAGGGCACTGAGCTGACCAAGCAGACTGGCCTTCTGTACTCACTGGTTGACAAGAAGGAAGCCTTCAGAAAGCGGGAAGTGGGGTGGGGACACAGTGTAATTTGTTTCTCTGCACACCTTGGAACCTTGGTGTCCATGGCATGGCTTTTAGCCACTGAGAGTGGCTTGACTTAGAGAAAGCCAAACACATTTTCCAGAACTCTTGACTCCTCTTGTCTATTCTGGATGGATTGTTTTATTTTAAAGGGTGGAAATCCTATAGTCTGATCGGATAATCTGGGTTTGAATTCTCTTTTATGTTGTGCTACTTGCAACTACCCAACCAGGTTCATGTGGCAGGCTTGCATGAAAAATTTTTTAAATGGACTAAGGAAGGCAATAGTATTATAATACAGTCATTAATATATATGAACATCTACATGTATATGTTATTTTGTAATTAATATTATATATATTCATATTTATCATAGTAATAAACACCATTGTTCACAAGCCGCCATTATCCTGACTCCTGGATAACAGCTGGGGCGACAAGTGACTGATGTTCTTGTTTGGGTCATCTGACTGTGAACTTCTCCTCTGCCTTGGGCTATAGCTCGTTGCGTCACTCAAGGTTCTCCGTAGTTCTCTTCAAGGCTTTCTTGGCCGTACATGCTCTGGGAGTCCTCAGCGGTAAAGCAGAGGCTTAAGGCAGAATTGGAGATGCTGTGCTCACTTCACGTGGGAAACCACTTAGTGATTTTCAAGGTGGCCGGGAAGCAACCGCCTGAGCTCAGTACAAGCAGGGGCAGGGATTTCCCTTCTCATCTGTCCACAGGTCGTTTCCACTGGCCTGCAAGGCTTTCATTGCTCAAGGTCTTTTCTGCTCCTTTTTTTCCCTCCTCTTCCTTCTCTTTCCTCTTCTCCGGTTTTAAAACTTCACCTTAAAAATAAATGTGGAAAAACTCATGCTCATTAGAGAAATTTTGGAAATGAAAGAAATAGCCAGTCACCCATAATCTTATTATCTGAAGACCACTGTTGTTAACATTTGATAACATTTCCTTTCAACCATTTCCTCTATAATGATTTTTTTAACAGTTGTGATTATAATTTAATCTACAAAATATTGTGCCTTTTTGTTTTTCTGAGTGTCAGGATTTTATTTTTTTGCTGCTTTTTATATTATAAATTCTTATATATTCCACCCTTTAAAATATTTATAAATTCTTCAAGAATTTATTTTAATGAATGATCATTCATCAAGAAGCTGTGTTGGTGTTTACTTAATTGTTTCCATACTCCTGGAAATCCCTATGTATTAAAGGGTATTTTCTAGGGCCACCTGGGTGGCTCAGTCGGTGAAGTATCCGATTTCAGCTCAGGTCATGATCTCACGGTTTGTGAGTTCGGGCCCCATGTCAGGCTCTGTGCTGACAGCTCAGAGCCTGGAGCCTGCTTCAGATTCTGTGTCTCCCTCCCTCTCTCTGCCTCTTCCCTTCTTGCACTCTGTCTCTCTCTGTCTCTCAAAAATAAACATTAAAGAAAATTAAAGAATATTTTCTTAATAGGAACTCTGAGAAGTGCAGCTATCTAGCTGCAAACGTGAGCATTCTAAGCCTATTGTCATAAGAAAACAAAATTGCTTTCTGAGTCGATGTAACCACTGTTTGTCCAACAACATAAGCATGCCCGTTTCACAGCCTGGCTTTTTATTTTATTTATTTTTTATTTTTATTTTTTTTTTTTTTAAATTTTTTTTTTCAACTTTTATTTATTTTTTTTGGGACAGAGAGAGACAGAGCATGAACGGGGGAGGGGCAGAGAGAGAGGGAGACACAGAATCAGAAACAGGCTCCAGGCTCTGAGCCATCAGCCCAGAGCCCGACGCGGGGCTCGAACTCACAGACCGCGAGATCGTGACCTGGCTGAAGTCGGACGCCCAACCGACTGCGCCACCCAGGCGCCCCCACAGCCTGGCTTTTTAAAATGTGGTTAATTTAAAAGCTGACTTAGGGCAAAGGTAAATCATTGTCTCGTTGGATCGTAGTAATCTGTGCCGTATTTCAGTGGTATAAAAATAATTAAAAATGCCTACTTTTACTGAAATGTCCTGTTTATAGAAGAATATTGGAGATACGCACACACATGTTTATACATATACAACTATCTTTCTCTCTTTTAAAGAAATGACTTTAGGTGCCTGGGTGGCTCAGTCAGTTATGCATCTAACCCTTAATTTTGGCTCAGGTAATGATCTCATGGTTCATGAGATCAAGCCCTCTGTTGGGTGCCGCACTGCCAGTGTGGAGCCTGCTTGGGATTCTCTCCCTCTCCTTTCTCTCTGCCCTTCCCCCATGCATGCATGCTTTCTTGCTCTCTCTCTCTCTCTCTCTCTCTCCCCTCTCCTCTCCTCAAAATAAATAAATAAAACTTAAAGAAATGACTTATTTTTACTCATTTCTGCACTATTGATCAGGTAGGAACATGGAGTTTTATGCTGAGGTTTATGAACTGCTACCAAAACAAACAAAAAAACCCCTAAAAAACTAGGATGTGTGGAATTGAGGAGGTGTATAGTCAGCGAAGACGTAAAGAATGAAAATAGCACAATAGAGTTTGTGCTTAGTTACCTTGTGCTTGGAAAGCCCCTGATAGGCTCTTGGAGTAAGAATTAAGTGTATTATATTCTGCAGATGATAAAAAGCGCCCTGGAATGAAAGCCAACATGGTCCTTTCAAGTGGAGAGGGAGAACGAGAGACTGGGACACCTTTCTGAAGGAGGGATCATGGGCATTTGGTTTCACTCCCTGTTGGGGAATCAGTTCATAGGCTCCTCCCTGTAAGTAGAGCACGAAATGAAGAGGGACCAGGTCACTTGATCACAGAGCTCATTGAAGAGTTTCAATCCCAGCGGAGTGTTGTGTTTGTGGGAAGGGGCAGGTAGTTGGTCCGTGAGGGCTTCTTAGACCATGAAGTTGCAAAGATACTTCTGTCTTCTCTCGCGTGACTTAACTATGTCATTTTGTTTTCCACCCCACCTTATGCCCTTCCCTCTTTTTCGTGTTCTGCCCCTTCCCGCCGTCGTCTTCCAGGTGAACATGCCTACAAGTGTTCTTGGTGCTCGTTTTCCACCATGACAATCAGCCAGTTGAAGGAACACTCCCTCAAGGTCCACGGAAAAGCCCTGACCCTCCCCAGGCCACGGATTGTCAGTCTGCTCTCCTCACACGCTCACCACTCCTCCCAGAAAGCCACCCCTGCCGAAGAAGTAGAAGACTCTAATGGTAATATTGGGCTCCCAAGCCCCAGCTAACCACCTAAGGTTGAGGAGGGCTGGGATCAATTGCCAGTCATTCTTTCTAGAGGAAAATCGTATGCAAAAACCTGACGGTTCAAGTGAAGGAAGAAATGTGGAAAGGTTGAAACCGTAGAGAAATTGGAGTGGGAAGGTGACGTGCCCTCGGTGGGTGTCTGGTGCTGCGGCATAAATGTCAGTCTAGACTCACGCGAGCGTTGCCTGTGTGGATGGACTAGCGTTGGAGTCTTCCGTGTGGTTGCAAGCAAGAAAGTGGATAGGACGCCAGGCAGACTTATTTCATTGTTTACTTAGTTACTTACTTATGTCCCGTCTTGTTTCAAAGAGCAAAAACAAAAACAAAACCCATGAAGTATGTCTGGGTGCCCCTCTCCGCTCTACAGGAAACAGAGGAGGAGAGGGAAGGGGGAGTGGATGGGGCAGGTATGTCTGATTCCGTCACAAGATAATTTGGGGGTAATGTGATTTCTTAGAGCCAGAGGATGTTAAGGAAGTAGCAGTTGGGAGGAGGGTCTAACTGCCCAGGCTTGGAGCTTCAGAAGAAATACAGGAAGCCATGGAGGACTCTCCTCACTGGCCGCGTACCCAAAGCTGTAGGGTGTGGGTGGAGCAAAAGGCTGGTTTATTGTTTTGACCAGACCAAGAAAAACAGAGGCGTTTTGGTCGTTCGGCTTACCTCAGGTGACCGCGGAATCAGGTGCTTAGGACAGCAGGAAGCATGCAGATTCTCAGGGATGTGGAAGACCCGAGAGCTGCTCCTTCCCTGCCTCTCGTGCTCGAATCCCCTTTGCAGCCCCTCCAGTAACCAGACATCTACTACCAGCTCGGGTTCCTCCCAGTCTGGGAATGAACTGTTCCCAAGGTCTACTGTTTCATTCTTGGGAGGAGCTTAGTGGGACTGGAAGGAAAGCTCATGGGCTCTTTGCAACAAAGGCTTGGCTTCGAGTCTGACTTCTCTCAATGCCAGTTGTATTTTCCCGGGCAGTCTTCTGCATGCACATAGAATCGGATAACGATACTCCCTCCGCTGATTATCTTGAGAGATTAAGGAGAAAAGGCACACGCATTAAACGCCCAGCACATCTGACACATGGTGGGTATTTAATAAATGGTCATTTCATTGCTGTGATTTTCATCCTTTCATTGCACTTTTGGCCTTTGGGGCCATGTCTAAGAAGTATGAATTTGGAGTTATCTAAAGGTTTAAAAAGATAGTCTCTTCAGGTAACCTGCAGATCTGACAGCCCAACATGTCAACGTGGTCTGATTATCAGATTATCAAAAGAGTCAACGAATAATCTTCCTTCGTGAGGTCTGCAGAAAGACAGTTGTGGAAGGAGAAGGGCAGGGGAGTTCCGAGACTAGAGCTGCCTTTATTGAGTTAGGGAACTTGGTGGCCTCGCCTTTTCAGTCATCAAATGCTGTGTTAAACACAAGTGCTCCTTACCAGTATTCCTGTCTTAAAGGACTTTGGTTTAACAAGGATAGGCTTTGTTATTATGACTGTGGCTTGTAATAAAGTGAATCTTCTCAATTGCTGTGTATTAGTTTAAAGTATAGGAGGAAGTCTGGTGCATATTGTTGTTGTTTTCTTGGAAAACTTGGAGTCTCAGAACTGGCGGTGGGGGGCGGGGGATGAGGCAGGGAGCACATGTGAAATAGGACCTTGAGATTCTCTTCATCGGAAGAGATTGGTACGCTACAACAAGGGGCAAAATATCATTGGACGCAAATTGTAGGATATTTATTAACATGATTTTTAATTAAGTGTGTTCATCTGAAATGGATGCTATACCTGCGGAGCCATTTGGGTGAAATTGATCCGTCCACACCCCATTTCCAGCAAGGGCTTTTCCTGGGACCTTTGTCTCAATAGCACACCTTTTTTTCCCCTTTGTCCTCCTCCCTTGAAAGGTGGGCCTCAGTCACAGGGCAAGGGAATCCCACAGATCCCTCACTGTACCCGAGACCTTACTCTGCCAAGAAGCTGCACTGGGCACGGAAGAAGCATAAATGAACACAGAACGATTCTGGTCCTCTGACAGCTTAAGACCAAACATATAGAGGAGACTGTCAGCATGGTTTTGAACCAACCATAACCCTAAGCCTGAGGTCTAACCTTTTTGGGGAGTGATTTCAGATTCTTGGAAGATGAGGTCAGGACCTTGGGGTGGGTGGTTGCAGAAACATGATGGTAGGATATTAACTTTCTGCTGAACACAGAGAGTCTGTCTTTATTCGAGCACAGGAAGATAATTTGCAATATATAAAAGTGTTTTCTTTTCCCTTCTGTAGAAAGAACACAGCGACCGTGAAAGCCCTTGGTGGCAGCTCTGTAGTGAGGCCCACACAGAAGTCATTGGACCTACACCATTTTTAATGTATATAAATAACCTTTATCAATGGGTCAGCGATGATTAGTTTAATTTGATTTAAAAAAAAAGCTTGATTAGAAGGCGGGTAAACAGAAAGAAGACATCAAATGGGCTATTCTCATGAGCGAGTAACTCCATGGAAAGAGTAATAGTTTATTCGTTTAATAAATACTGTCTTGAACTGTTGCCGTGGGTCTTGCCTAGTTTTGGATGGCCAGGAATGACCAAAGAGGTTTGAGACTGGGGTGACTATTTGCTAGGGGGCTGAGTGGTGGATTCCTAGAAACGACTAAGTCTGGGGCATGAAAAAACAGCTGTGGGGCTAGACAGTAGCCTGTAAATCATGCCTTGAATGGTGTTTGAAACACGCATGTGAAATCCAATTGCACATTTTAATAGGGAGAAGCTGTGGGGCTGTTGGCTCTCAGTTCGGGTTTCCCACACTGCAGATGCCAGGACATTGTGAACACAGGCACCGAAAATGTGTTGCAGGCCTGGGGGGAGTAGAGATCCATAAAACCAGGGAAATCACCAGTGTGTCCTTGGCTTTCCAATTCCCTAGCGAGGGATGTGAATAAAACTAGTTGACATGCTCACTGTTATTTGCAGTGGTCAAATGCTTGCAGTCTTGAGAGCGAGCCAGTCTTCTCTGGCAAGAGGAAACAGGCTGAGAAAAGAAGGTTCTTCCAAAGCTGCTTTCCCTCCCAGCCCGGAGGGAGGGAGGGAGGGAGGGGATCTGAGAGAAGGTGGAGGGGAGGCTTCACCCAGCTGCCTGGCCACACACCGGTTCTGTACATAAACAGGGCTCTTGGGCTCTGGGCTGTCAGTCTTGACATGTTTCACCAGCACAAGAATCCTTTCTATATTCTCTGCGATCAGTTGTTGGAAGGAAAAGCAAGGAAAAGCAACGGTGGTTCTGTGTGTAGGATAATGGGAAATGACACATAATTGCTATTCTAAACAATGCATTAAGGGGAAATCATAAGGTTGTCAACAAAAGGAAGTGCATTCTGTGTTTGTGTTTACTGGGTTCCTTCTGCCTTATAAAATATAGGACTGGTTTTATCACGCTTTTTCCAAGTCTCTGCATTCAGTACAGAAAAGTACATAGATACGCACTTCTATAAAATCACAAAGAAACTAGCATAGCAGAGTTTAGTTAGGAGATTCGTTTGGGTCTCAGAAGCTGTGCGATACATGGGCAGTGGCCATGTCATTTAAAGCTGAGCTATATGCTTTGTAAGTCAGGCCAGTGGTGACATTTCCTTGTTCTCCTCCCTTGAATTTTCCCGAAAGAACAGATTATTTTGTTTCTTCTGTCTACCCAGATACGCTGTGTGGAACTGCCGACTTTAGGAATAGCCACTGTGATGTGTTTAAAACAAAAATTAAGACAATAAGACCAGGTGGGGCGCCTGGGTGGCGCAGTCGGTTAAGCGTCCGACTTCAGCCAGGTCACGATCTCGCAGTCCGTGAGTTCGAGCCCCGCGTCAGGCTCTGGGCTGATGGCTCAGAGCCTGGAGCCTGTTTCCAATTCTGTGTCTCCCTCTCTCTCTGCCCCTCCCCCGTTCATGCTCTGTCTCTCTCTGTCCCAAAAATAAATAAACGTTGAAAAAAAAAAATTAAAAAAAAAAAAAAAGACAATAAGACCAGGTACAAAATAAATAAGGTGAATGAGGATAATATAGTTCTTCAGTCAACCTAGGGAAAACACCATGAACTTTTGGTCATGCTACCTTTTTCTCTTTACAGTGTGGGTCTCGATACAGTCTGCCCAATGGGGAAGTCTATATGCTGTTAGGAATTAGCAGAAAAATGTTGTAAGGAGCTTTGTGATTTTTTTTTTCTGTTAGAAGATTTTTCTGTTAGAACTTTTCAGTTGGCTTTTCTATTCTTTTTTTTTTTAATTATAAACATTTTTTAATGTTTTTTTAATGTTTATTTTTGAGAGAGAGAGAGAGAGAGAGAGCAAACACAGGCAGGGGAGGGGCAGAGAGAGACGGAGACACAGAATCCGAAGCAGGCTCCAGGCTCTGAGCTGTCAGCACAGAGACTGACGTGGGGCTCGAACTCGTGAACCACGAAATCATGACCTGAGCCCAAGTTGGGCACTCAACCGACTGAGCCACCCAGGCGCCCCTACTCTGGTAACTCTTCTATTGATGATTTCCTCAGTGCTCTGTTGCACTCATGGGTATGCTGTTGGTTCTGTCCCCTGGTTTCTAATGGGGACAGTTAGGTATAAGTACATATTGAATACTTCTTTTGAATGACCAGCGGTTTCTTGGAGACATCACAATTTTCAATTCAGTTAATTTATATTGAGTCCCTTATGTCTAAGTAACCCCACAGAACCAAATTTAGGGGGGTATATTTATTTCATTCCCATTTAAGAGTAAAGTTCAAGAGGCAAATCTCGTAAAGATGAACCCTCAGAGACCGCTTTAACAGAGATTTTTCTGATATATTCTGGGAGAGGAAAAAATCTACCTTGATGAAGTGTTTTAAACAGGTCATTGTTCCCTGTATAACCACACCTTCTCTAGAGGTGGGAAGCCGAAGGTTGAAACACAGTATAAGCCTTTCTAACTCTCAGAAGGACACAGCAAGTGTAGTAGAGCTGGAGAGGTGTGACGTTATTAGTGTGGTCACCTGGTAGCAGAGCCAAATGTACACAGTCGTTGACCCTGGAG
The DNA here is from genome assembly GCF_028749965.1 of Puma concolor. Classification (NCBI taxonomy): domain Eukaryota; kingdom Metazoa; phylum Chordata; class Mammalia; order Carnivora; family Felidae; genus Puma; species Puma concolor. Next base: position 68,813,648 of record NC_141679.1, read on the forward strand.
GCGGCTGGCTTGTTCTCCGTATCTTTGAAAAAAAACAAAAAAACAAAGCAAAACAAAATCGTGTTTAGTTGCAGTGAAATCCAAATCCAGAGAAGCTGTAGAATGAAACTGACCAACAGAACTCCTGGGTCAATAACATCTTCTATTCTACCCCCAAATTTTACCCGCCAGGATTTTAACACAATGTATTGGTTAGAAGAGATGCTTTTTATGATACTTATACTGGGTAATTTATAGATAAGCCAGGGATGGGCAAACTTTTTCTGGAAAAGGCCAGATAGAAAATATTTCCAGCTTTGTGAGCCATATAACCATAAACACTGTGTAAGTAAATGGACTTGGATGTGTCCCAATAAAACTTTATGTACAAAAACAGGGAAGGCCCAGATTTGGCTTCTGGGCAGTGTGTCGCTGACCTCTGCCCTAGGTAACTGGGGGAGGAGAGTGGGGATTACAGCAATACCCATGAAATTAATCCAGTCTTTAATAAATATCATTATAACCTTTATATTTAACGTGGACTAGTCCTAGATGCCACCTAAAACGTAACTTGACCTAAATATATTCTTTATTTCATATGTGAAATGTAGGGCATTAGATAGAATTTTTTTAAATATTAGCCCGTGAATTACATTTAAGCTTAAAAGAAAATCTTCTCTAAGAATTATGTTGAGTCTAGCGCCAAGCTATCAACTCATTTAACCTTGACTGCGGCAATACCTGACACTTAAAAATTAAGATCTGAGATGCCTGCTTTTCAAAGAGAAGCTTTTCAGATTTCTAAATAGGTCAGACATAAAATTCAACCTTTAAGAGGATCCAATTAGTTGCTAGGGCATCAGACCTTCCACACAGGTTCCAATTGCAATCAGATTTCTCTTGGGGTGAAAGAAAGAAGAGGTGGTTTCTTTAAAAATGACAATAATGAAATGGAGACTCTAGAGTGAATAATTCTGAAGCATAAAGATTTACACCATTTCTAGCACATGGGATACAAGGCATAATTTTAATGGCTTGACCGTAATTTTTAATAGGTTCTGCTGGTCACAAAATTATCTGACCAGAGAATACTAACCTTCCCTTTTTGACATCAGACTTTCTACATTAAAACATGATCTAGAGTTTATTTTAATGCTTCTGATGAAGAATGGCATTTCTACTAGAAAGATTTAGAGGTTTGCAGCTTCAGTGGTGCAGTGGTACAGATGATTCTGTATCTTCTGTTGCACGCCCAGCAATCTTTGGACGTGAAGCTGTTAGAACTTGGTGTCAGTGGCAAATTCGAAACCTCCAGAATCACCACCACCCCGAAGTTGAGTATCATGTGAAAGACCCTTCCCAGAGAACCCACCTGCCTGAGATTTCTGTGACTTTTTGAATTAGCCACAGTTTCATGTGCCAAGGATTAAAGAACATTTCAAGTGTAAGCTTTCTGTGTCCTGGGAACTTAGTCAACTAACCCATCTCCCTCTTCTCATGCCAAGAAAAACATTTGTTCATCAGAAATGTAAGCATATACTACTGAACTCATTCGGAGGTAGTTCCTAGCAACGCTGGAGTTTGCTGCATAATTCCACATCTGATTTTTGCATCTTTTGGTGGTTGGCTTAGATATTACCTTAAGTCTCCTAGAACTTACATTGTGGGAAGTAACTAAAAGAAAATAGATATCTGCTTTATTCTTTGGCAGAAAATATGTTCTGCCGTTGATCCAATCATCTAACACCACTCACCTTGGTCTTTTTTGGAAAGAAAGAATTTTCCTGGTCTTCTCATTGCCTGCGTCAATTTTTCTTTCCCTGGAACTGGAGCTAGATATTTTAGCCCAATTATATTTGATATAGAATCCTTCAAACTCTTCTTGAGACTTGTGATTCTATAGGCCCTCTCCTGTCTTTCAAATATTGTTCTGCACGAGAGGATTTTACTCAAGCAGAAGGGAAGGGTATTGGATTTGGGGGAACCAGCAAGAATGAGCCATGATTCAGAGGTAGAGATCCTAGGACAGCCTTGCTGGATCCAGCAGAAGGTATGTCCTGAGCAAGAGGAGTACGTGAAAAAGAATGTTTTTTTTCCCTGTGTACAGATGGGAAGAAGATGCTAGAAATAATCTTTTAGAAACAACTATTAGTTATTTTTAAAAATAAATTGTATGAGTTTTGATGGTACAGCCCAGGAAAGCATGTGCAGATGATACACACATTTTCTTGACTCATTCATCATCCTAAACACTATCCTGTGGAAAAAATCCCAGTGGTGGTGGTTAAATAAAAATGGCAAGGTAAGTAATGGCCAAAGTGACGTGAGAGGTTCAGGTAGGAGGGTCTGCTTGCTTTTTGCTGAATTCAGTCCCTTGTAGTCTGTGCCCAGGAAGGGATAACTTCCTGTTATAGGGGCTTTTTACTTTGCAAACAGTTTCAGAGTCATGAACTTGAGTACAGGGCCCAGCTAAGGTTTTACTTACCAGTATACTGCTCTTCTAGATGTCATTCAAGGGTTAGGTTCTTCAGCTTCCTCAGGGACACAGAATATTCTTAGATGACTCATGCAAGCCACTCTCCTTATGTCATCTTTTATTTTCATGCACTGTGAGCCCTCCACCAAGGCGACAGTGATAGCTAGTCCAGCATCAGGGCCTTCTAAAGAACCCCTTAATCTAGTCCTTTGCTTTTAAGCATCGCTGGCTATTTTTTCCTCCTTGACCAGTTTGAAAGTCATTCATTCTGGTTTTGCGATAAAGGGTTCTACATGTCTCTTGTTTAGTTTCTAAGTGATAATCATGATTTTTGTTCTTTAAATGCTGCTGATTGCCTCAAATTTGTCATCTGATTTAATGTGCCTGATGAATCAGAGGTACAAATTATTAGTCTCATTGTATAGAAAAGGAAACTAAGACACAGAGGAGTGAAATGGTGAGTCCAGGAGTCCTAAAACGCTTGTGCCCTTAATCTTTGTGTCATCTCATGGGAGTCTTGTAGCAGAAATGCACATCCACACATGATCCAGAGTGGCTAAGATCCAACAGCCTCTTCTATGTTTGGAGACCCTGAAATCTTCCAAAAGAAACTAGAGGCAAGTTTTTATTATTGACTGATATTTAGAGCTTAAATTGTTGGATATACAGATAGCATTCAGTTAGAAGCGCAGAATAGAATGAAGTTGGAAATGGTGCATTTGGATTCTAGCCATGGAGAGAAGAAATGGAAAGGTCATAGAGGGCTTCTTGGAAGAGGTAGGGCTCAGGCTGGGCCTTGAAGGATACATGAGTTTTACCCAGGTAGGAGGCAGTCCATTCAAGGTGGGAAGAGTATCAGAAGTGAGGAAACCTACAGAAGGAGGGATCCTAGGACACAAAGAGACCAGGCTGGCTAGAATGGAGGGTGTATGTTCCTGAGAAGGCAGTTGGTGAGGTGAGGAGAGGTAGAGCCAAACTACAGTGGTACTTAGTACCAGGAAGAGGTCTTTAAATTAAAGATGCAGGCTGGGGGCGCCTGGGTGGCTCAGTCGGTTGAGTGATCGACTTCGGCTCAGGTCATGATCTCACGGTCTGTGAGTTCAAGCCCTGCGTCGGGCTCTGTGCTGACAGCTCAGAGCCTGGAGCCTGCTTCCGATTCTGTGTCTCCCTCTCTCTCTGCCCCTCCCCCGCTCATGCTCTGTCTCTCTCTCTCTCTCTCTGTCAAAAATAAATAAACATGAAAAAAATTAAAAATAAATAAATAAATAAAGATGCAGGCTGAACAGGGAAGACCAGTAGCAACAGCAGCAAGGGCTCTGGCTCCTTTGGAAGCAGGAGGGTACTTTTGAACTAGAGGGAAAATCAGCTAGCATCTGTAGTCTTTGAGAATGAATGTGGATTAGCAATACTTATGAATAGGGGTGCCTGGGTGGCTCAGTTGGTTAAGCATCCGACTTCGGCTCAGGCCATGATCTCACGGTCCGTGAGTTTGAGCCCCGCGTCGGGCTCTGTGCTGACAGCTCAGAGCCTGGAGCCTGCTTCGGATTCTATGTCTCCCTCTCTCTCTGACCCTCCCCCGTTCATGCTCTGTCTCTCTCTGTCTCAAAAATAAATAAACATTTAAAAAAAAATTACACTTTAAAACAAAAGAAATACTCATGAATATTAGTTCTCTTTTCAGATGCCTACTGTAGATTGAGGCAGCTGGGTGGCTCAGTCGGTTAAGCGTCTGACTTCGGCCTAGGTCATGATCTCATGGTTCATTAGTTGGAGCCCCGTATGAAGTTCTCTGCTGTCAGCACAGAGCCTGCTTTGGATCCTCTGTGCCCCTTGCTCTCTGCCCCTCCCCCACTCATTCATTCTCTGTCTCTGTCTCTCTCCCTCCCTCTCACCCCCTCCCTCCCTCGCTTTCAAAAATAAACATTGAAAAAGTATAGTTTAAAAAAATGCCTGCATAGATTATTCGTTTTGATTACAAAAGTAACACCTACTCAAAATTAAGGAATAGCTTCGTGGCAATACATAACGTAAAATACTAGCCTTAATGCCAGCCTTTTTGTTTCAGTACCTGAATTAATCTCTATTAACAGTTTGCCGTAGAGTCCTCTAGTGTTTGTTCTATGCATATAAACATAGGTTCTATGCATATAAACATACGGACCATAATATACAAACCAGTTTTTTTCATGTTTTTCCTCTCACTTGATAAGTTCTATTATTGCTTGACTCTTGATATTTTAAAATACGAGGGTCTGTATCTCAAAACAAACAAAAATGATTCCCCTTCATAAAATAAATATTGTGTACTTATAAATGTTTCCATTATGTATGGGGGGGGGATGTGTTTAGGTTGGGATTCTCAGAATTAGATAAGACCTTTGTGGTTTTGTCAGTCAAAAATCCACTAATTGTGTTAATTTTAAGGCTGGTCCATTGCCTAAGAAATTTCTTAAGTAAAGTTTTTTTTTTCCTACTGCCTAAGGCTTAAAACATTTGAAATATTGGCAAGTTGTCCATAAGTTAAATGACAAAATCAAGATTGCAGACTGTCTAGACTGTTCTGAGTATGAGCTATAATGAGATTTTGCTAGGTGATAAATATAAAATATGCCGGGTAGCTTCTGACCCTCGTATTCACTTCCAGTACTAGACTTGCCAAATATTCTTATAATTGTCGCTTATCGCATCTGTCTCCCCAGCTAAACTGTGTGCTCTCTGAGGTCAAGGACTGTTTCAGAGCCCTGGCAGTTTGGCAGGCCATTCAATAAATATTTGTTGGTTTGAATTAGGGCCGCAGAAGGAACCACACACGAGGGGAACCGACAGAACAATAGTCTATATGTGGAAAAGCCTGGGAATTTTAGTGGCTGAGCTCAGCTGTGCCACATAATGTTTGGAAAAAGCCAGTGGAATCGGGCTTCATGTGTACCATGCTATGCTGTCCTACACTGCTGCACATTTCCTTGGTCAACCTGTCTCTGCCAGTTAACTAACTTTGGCCTTCTCCCTACTGACAGCGCCATATCCCTTTCAACTTTATTCAACCAAAGTGACTAATCTCTTTCCTCTAAGTGGCCAAGAAGAGTGAACATATACCTTACTCTCTGCCACCTCGTGAGAGTATGTGTTTCTTTCATTTAATGGTCCCTTTTCGAATGCCTGCTCTCTGCTTATTTCTTTCTCCTCACCTTCTGGAATGTTCTTTTTCTTTCCTCAGTGAACTCTGGGCCAGGTTCACAGCTTCCCTTCTTACTCCAGCCATGACCATCGTGCTCTGGAATTCCAATATACTAAGACTTGATGATAATGACCCGACAAATAGTTGATCTCTTCAGGTAGGGAGACTTACCTCCTTGGTGATTAAGCTTCAACCACCATTCCCCTGTGGCTGAATTTACCATTACACAGTGCTTCACCTCCAGCATCTCAAACGCTTAGTTCTCTCTGACCTCTCTACCCAAACCAGGCCCTGGGAAGTTAGCCATTTCAGGGGGGTTTCTTCAGCATCCTGTGTCTCGAACTCCCTTGTCCTCCTCTGGTGTCCAGTTTGTCAGACCCCAACCCTGAAGAGCCCTCACTCCACTTCCTCTGATGTTAGCCATTCTTCCTGGCTCCAATCCTAGGCTTTTCCGATGTGTTTTCAAGGTTATCTTTGTTAACCACAAATCTGATTTATTTTCAAGAATAAATTTGAGCTTATTCAGACTTATCCCTTTACAACGCCAATTTACCTGTAAGTATTCCAAGTGTTTCTCTTGAGTAAAAGAGACCGGAATGGAGTCACAACCACTGTGCTGGAAGTTGCAAATAGCTTCAGTCTGTCTTGCCTGCCCCAAAGCTAATAGTGGACAAATGGCGGGAGCAGCTATGTGGGTAATAGCCATGCCAGTCACAAATGATTATACTTGTGCATTGTGATTTTACTGTTACTCTGTTTTTTGGTTGTCTAAAATTTTGCCCACGGGGAAGTTCTTAATTAGGAATACAGAGAGGGGAAGATGAAGAAATGCACTTCTACCTTGCACGCACCAAGAGTAACGCCACCAACGTGTCCATTAGAAGAGACCATTGTGATAACTAAATCAAAGGCAGTGAAGTATCAGTAAAATTCCCGACTGACACGGTGAGAGTGGTAAGTCCTACATACTATTATGTTAATAATAAAAGAGAATCATTTTTGCTAGTACATTACAGTATATTTTTGCATTTTTGTTATGTTACCTACATGGTGGAATACTGGATAACCTAACTCTTTAAAACATTAAATTCAGTGTAAAAGATGGATTTATTTTTTTCTCCTTATACTTTTTCTATAACATTATTTTTACGCGCCTCTATCCCTATAGCGTAACAAAAAGCTTTATAGTACTTTTCACTATATTTCTCCCTCTTCTAATTTTCTGGGATATTATCCAGATCACAGTTATGCCTAGGGAAGAATGTTAAGAACATAGATGTTCACCTGTTTTGTGTTGTCATAGCAGCAATGAGTTTCAGAACTATGGGATGGAGGTCTGATAGCTCTGTGAGGGTCAAGGGCAGGCTTAATTAAGATTTTATTTATTTATGTATTTATTGACCATTTTCTTTTTTTAAGTTTAAATCCTAGTTAGTTAACATACAAAGCAATTTTGGTTTCACGAGTAGAATACAGTGATTTCATCACTTACATAACAACATCCAATTATTGGCCATTTTCTAAATTGAGAGAAGGCAAAAGAAAAAACCATGTACGAGAAAGAAGTTTTGAAAACTACCATACCAGGCAAATTGGTGGTTTTCATGGTAATCATCAGAATCCCAATAAAAGGAGGTGACTCTACTTGAGCTGGCCACATAAAGCCATATAAAGTTGAGAAGTGCTAAGGGACACGGGACCAGACCCTTCTTGGCAGACCAGGGGGAGCAGCTCTTGAGCCTCTGGGCTTCTGGTGTCTGGAAGGGCCATGAGGGTTAACGATACCAACGGGTCCGCGACATTTGATGACACGTCAAGCCTGTCCCAAGTTCTGCCTGGGGATTCTGGTGGCCATGGCTTCCCTCAGGCATTCACACTCAGGAAACGTCCAGATGTTCCACAGAACCTCTTTCCCAGCTCGTAACCGTTTATTTTCAGTGGAATTTAGGAGGTGTGCTGCAGTACTGGCATTGGGCGGGACTCTTCTCTGTATCACTGGCTTCATTTAAAAAAACTTTTTAATGTTTATTTTTGAGAGACAGAGAGACAGGGCGCGAGTGGGGAAAGGGGCAGAGAGAGAGAGAGAGACAGAACCTGAAGTAGGCTCCAGGCTCCAAACTGTCAGCACAGAGCCCGACGCGGGGCTCAAACTCACGGACCGCGAGATCATGACCTGAACCGAAGTCGGACGCTTAACCAACTGGCACCCAGGTGCCCCTCGCTGGGTTGATTTAAAAAAAATTGGGGGGGGGGGGGTGGCGCCTGGGTGGTTCAGTCACTTAGGCATCCGACTTCGGCTCAGGTCATGATCTCACAGTTTGTGGGTTCGAGCTCCAGGTCGGGCTCTGTGTTGACAGCTCAGAGCCTGGATCCTGCTTCCGGTTCTGTGTCTCCCTCCCTCTCTCTGCCCCTCCCCCACTCTCACTTTGTCTCACTCTGTCTCTCAAAAATAAATAAATGTAATAAAAAAGTTTAAAACAAAAATAATTTTTTTTTAGTGTTTCTTTATTTTTGAGAGAGGAGGAGGCAGACTGCAAGTGGGGGAGGGGCAGAGAGAGAGGGAGAGACAGAATCAGAAGCAGACTCCAGGCCCCACGCTGTCAGCACAGAGCCTGACAGGGGGCTTGAACCCACAAACCGTGAGATCATGACCTGAGCCAAAGTTTGATGCTCACCCAACTGAGCCACCCAGGTGCCCCATCACTGGGTTCATTTTAACTGAGCAAAGCAACTTGAGCTTCTGAAAATTAGGGGCAATTGATCTTTTGGAAACCATTTCTGTGTATAGACCCTCCTTAATAACAGTTTGCCCTGGGGTGTTGGGCCCCTCAGTTTGAGGTCTGGCTTGAGAGCCACTATAGGTCCCAATCCAGAAACCCACCCACACTGTGGGCCATGAGACACCCACCTGTGCAGCCTTTGGCGAAGGTCCTATCCATTTCCATCTCTGCTGAGTGTGCTAAGGTAAACCATTTACCTTCTCCGAGCCTGTTTCTCGTGTGTAAAATAATGATGATGCCTCCTTTGTGGGGTTATTTCAAGGATCAAATGAGACAACATATGGAAATGCTTTCATATTTTAAGTTGCTGTAAGAATATTAGGTATTATTAAGGTAGTAAAATAGAAGTAGATTTCTTGTCAATTTAGAATCATTTGTCCTCACAAATAGATGAGGATAGATGAGGATTTTTTAACAGTAAAACAGGAAAAAAAAAATCATGTTTAGCCTTAGAAACTGAATGAAATTTCTTTACAGCAGGAGCTGCTTCTTTAGGAGTCTAAAATAACTCAGTGTTTGGAACGTGGTGTTTAATCTGGAGTCCTGTTGATCTAAATTTATTTGAACTTTGGGGCTTAATCGAATCCATCCACACAAGAAAGTCCTTAGCACTTGATGCTCTAATGGGCTGGTGAAATGCACTGATAAGTCCCAGTGTCAGACATCACAATTACCGGCCCTAATCAGTACATAGCTTTAATTAATGATAACTATAATTTACTGCATGTCTATTGATTGAGTGAGTACTTTACAAACACCTCATTTCATTTCGTCCATATGACAATCCCACGAGACAGGAACTTTTATCACCAGCTCCCTCCTGTTTTCGGAAGGAGGAAAAAAGGCCTAAGGAAGATCATGGTCGCCACCTGGCAGACTGGGGTCAGGGATGCATGTCGATCTGATTCCAGAGCTCTGTCAGCTATGTCACGCCATTTCCCTAAACCTCAATTCTTAGATGTATTACTTTCCCCTTGGAGAGTCTGAAAGGGGGAGCTTTTGTGAGCCCCAGGAAAGTGCTCCTTGATTGAAATAAGAAAATCATTCTTGTGTATGACCTTCTGCAATTTGATCCTGCAATTGCAGTCTTAGCCTCCAAATCTCTTGGAAGAACCAATATTCTCAATTTATACTTACTCGCCACTTTATTCTTAAATTTATGGAATCCACGTTCTACCTTCAGCATTTCACTAAAACCACTGTCTCGTCAGGGACCTCATGTTGGCTAACTCGAGTGACATTTTCTCTGGGAAAGAGTCTGTCCTTCCTTGTTCACACCTGCTACCTTCTCTTCCCTCTCCCCGTCCGGAATGCCTGGCCTTTGTGACTCTGGCCCCTACCATGGTAATGACATAGGTTGACGACGACTCCAGACAAACAAGTCCATGGCCTCTTGCTCCTGCCTCATCCTTCTTTTTTTGTCCGTGGCATTTAAAACTGCTGACCTTCCTCCCGGGGAAATTCTCCTCCCGTGCTTTGGGACCTGCTGTCTGTTTCAGGCTCTCCTCTGGCCGCGCTGGTAGTACCTTGTTTTTACTGTGTTTTCGCCTCTTTTCCCCCAGCTGCCAACACACAGACCTTGGTCTGGTCCTCGGTCCTCTTGGTCTGGTCCTCGCTGCTCCCCCTTTGCACACACAGGGAATTAACTCACTTTTTAAATGATGCGGCCAAAATCCCCCACCTCCCGCCCTAACCTTTCAGGTTCAGTTCCAGACCCTCTTTTCCATCTGCTTCTTGCTCTCTCCTCACACAGCCTTCATCTCAAAAGTTCTGAAAGGGAACCCTTTACCTTCTACCCAGACTTGACCCTGTGCCAGGGCTCATGGTAGCCAGCCGGACCTGTCTGCGTCTTCAGGTCTTCCTGGCCCATGATCCATCAGCCACTAAGCTGTCCACAAAGTCCTGTTGTCTCCTGCCTCCTTCCTTCCTCTCACCCCTCCTTCCCACTCCCTCTCCTTACCCAAGCCATCCCGTCCCCCTCCCCTTGTAAACTCCTCCATTCACCTACACCATGCACTCAATCATGTGCTTTATTCTCCTACTCCAAAATCTTTAACAGCTCTACATAGCCTGTTTAAAAAAAATTCCCACCCTCAACATTGTCCATGCCTGTCCCCAGCCACCCCTTCCAGCCTCTGTTCCCACATGTCCCCACCCGACTTGTCCTTCAGCATTGTGGGCAAATTCCTTCACTTTTATGATGCTTTTCATGGTGTCCCTGATGGGGCAGCTCTTCCTCCTCCAGAGTCCTCTGGTGCTGTGGCCTACCTCTCTTGGGGACATGTGTGGTCCATGCCACCAACTCCATGATATTACCAGAAAAGGAGCTCATTAGGGACAGGCTTTTTGTCCTGCTCATCTTTATTTTCTAAACATCTGGCATAAGGCCATTTTCTTCCTAGAGTAGATGTCCTATAAATGTAAAATGAAATTTAGTCGTGTCCTGTAGATAGTCGTTAAACAGTTTAAAGCAGTAAATGTAGCTTTCATTTTTTTTTTTCCTTACTGCAGAACCCTGTTGTCTTCCAGCCACTCTGTTGACAACAGATGGAAATGCCCTTGGGCATTTGCTCTTTTCTTTGGGGGCTAACTCATTTGTAGTACGTGCTGTAGTAATCTCCCCTAACGACCCCAGAGCTCTGGAAATACGAGATCCAATGATCTGTGTATCTGCAAATACCTATCGTAAACGACAATAACCATGTTGTTGGTTAGTCATAACAAGCAACCTTTGTTAGCTTTATATAAATGTTTTCTTAAATTTTATTTTAATAAATTAATGCATTTAATTAAATTTTATTTAATTTGTTAAATTTTATGTTAACAGCTATCATGTTATGAACAAACAAACCATTTATATAAAGCCGAGAAATCCAGAAGAATATTTGATCACTTTACAAAATCATATTTTTGACCATTGAGTTGAATCTAAATGAATGCAAGAAAGTATTGTGTTGGCACCTGGCTATTAAAATTTAGGGGTAAAATATAGATCTAGAAACCTTTTGGATGTTGCTAAGACCCTGTATTTGGAAAACCGACCACAGGATCTTGGCTGACACCCACACATTTATCGTGTTTGCCAGCATGTGGACATATCACTTGGTTTCCTGTGCTTCCTTGTTATATTTTTGCACGTGAAGGGTTGGTAGGGAGCAGAAAAGGTAGCCTATTGAGTTTCTCTCTATCTCTCCCGTAGGTAGGGCCATAATCTATTCCAGATGTAAGTGTGGTGCATTCGGTAGAAACAGTAGGAACTGAATTTCAGATGAACACTTCCAACCTGCTGGTAAAATCCAGAGCAGAAAAGACACTACGTAGGTGTTTTCTACTTAACAAAACGAAGTATAGAATCCCAGGCTGCTGCTGAGATTCTCTCAGCAAGAAGGAATGTGCTGCTAGTTGGTTTTTCTCACCATGGGAATGCGTTTGTACCAAGCCACCTTCCCCATCTGAGAGGGACTTGGTTGGGGCTGTGGGTGCAATTTAGAGACACAGAAAAGTTAAAAATGTGAAGCCTCTGTCTCACCTGGTTCCTGCTTAACATCCTCCAGTGGCTGTCTACTTTGCCTTCAGAGTACATTCCAAGCTCAGCATGCAGGTTGTTATCTGGGCCTCACATTTCTCTCTGAGATCATTCCTTACCTCTCGTCACTGCTGCGCCCAGCCCCACAGCCACGCTGAGTGCCCTGCCTTCGTAGGCAGACTCCTCACACTCCAGGCCTTGCTGTCCCTTCTTCCTGGAATGCCCTCCTCCACCTGTTTTTGCCTCTCCTCCTCATTATTCCATTGACTTGGCTAATTCCGACTCATCCTTGGAAACTTGAGTCTTGTTTCCTCCTCCTCCAGCCTTGAGTCTGGCTTTCCTCCAGAAGCCTTCCGGTCTGGCTGAGGGGCCTCCTTTGTGCTCCTTACAGATCTTTGAGCTCTCTTCAGTGACCTAGCACTGATCATACGCTGCTGTAACGGTCTTTCTTTCCATCTCCCCCAAGACCATCAGCTTTCCTGAAGGCAGAGGCCATCCTTTTATTTTTGGGTGCCCAGAGTATGTCAGATTACCTCACACGCCACAGGCACCCAGAAAGTTATTTGCGTGAATGGATCTAGAAGTGTTGATGTTCACGGTACCACGCGCCGGCCATGGCGCTCGGAAGGCTGAGATGCGGGGCGTGTGATGGCAGGACTACCTCTTGGCACAGATCAAACACTCGAGGCTCAGCCGAGCCACAGGCCCCCAAGCCAGCCTCGATGCTCTCGTTAGTCATGAAAGTAAATCCAAAAATCCACGCAGGCTGAGAAATTTGAGACAAGGTCCCTCACAGTTGGTAGGGAAAACCAAATCATCAAGCAGCATATATGTGTATGATAGATCGAAGTGCTGTGCAGAGAAGGAGAATGAGGGAGAGGGGAGTAAAGGACGGGGCCTGTGGCATCAGGTGGGATGGTTTGGGAGAGGGTCATTGATGATGAGGATGATTGCCACACCTATGAATTGGGTACCCAAGGACCTACTCAAAGCTGGAGGTGAGCTTAAAAAAAATTTGAAAGGAAAGCGACCCCAGCATGTTCTCCCTAGGAGAGCCTCTAAAGTTGGGAGATGAAATTCGCTCTGACAAGTCTTTTTGCAGCAAGTTGATTTGTGACCATGCTGTGTGCATTGTTAGCCAACAAAATGGGGCGAATCATTGAGTCTGTGGTGTTATTCAGGTCAAGCCCTGCCTTTGAGCTGAATCCAAGCCCCACGATCAATCCCCTCCCCACTGCAGCCATCTCCACCACCAGATAAGCTGGGGGCTCGTTGCCAGAAGTGGCCATGCGCTTGGCTTTGCCCAGAATCAATCAGTCAAAAACTAGCTGCCGAGCTCCTGCCGTGTGCCTGGAGCTGGGGTGAGGGTCAGTTACATCTGTTTAGAGCAGCGTAAGAGACACCCGTGCCGATCCTTCTGCAGTCTAGTGAAGGAGACCAAATTCTTTCATTGATAGAATCCACTGCCTAACCGCTAACAGGCAATTTACAATTCAGTGCAAAATTATGTGATGTAGACTGTAATTGCTGTGGAACTGAGACCCTTAAAGCACTCTTTTGTGTGCCAGGACACTATACTTCACACACTGGCCTGCTCTGCACAGCACCCAGAACTGCCAGCATTATGGTCTTCATTGTATAGGTGAGGAAGCAGAGGTCTGCTTAACCTGTAACCAACCTCCACAGGGTTACAAGGAGGCCTCTGTGCACCTCTGGGTAGAGGAGAGGTTGCCTCTTCTCCAGCTGCTCCCTTGCTTTTCGCGTCCCGTAAGGTAATGGTGAAGATCAGCGAGAGACCTTGTAAGAAGCCCTTGACAGGTGTTAGACACAGAGCTGGCTGAGACAGTGGAAGGTGAACCTGGATGTCCCCACCTGTCCGCTGCCTTCATGGAGGCTTGTGCCGTACAGCTGAGCCCAGCAGCACTGAGAAGTATTCCTGTGGGTGAGTTTAGTGTGGGTGGGAGAGCTGTCTATCCTCAGGGAAGAACCTAGTGCTTTAGCGGTGATTAAAAACGTAGCTTCACCCAGAGCCAGGATTTTCTTACACTGCTTGGGAATAGGTGAAAAGAAAAGGAAAAACGGATAAGAAGCCCACTGGGTTTGTTGGTTAGGAGACTCCCGCTGCTGGGGGACAGTTTTAGCAAAACTCTGTGCTTTGAAGTGTGGCTGCTTATTCTATTCTTGACAAACCATTGTCTTTCTCACCTGATTTCCATATCATCTCTTAGAGCTCTACACGTATCTAAATATATATGCTTATACTCAGATGTGTTCTTTCCCCCTGATTAGCTAATCTTTGAAGAAATCTCTACAGTTGCTCCCTGCCCGGGCTCACGGCACTGTTCCTAGCAAGCCATCCATTGTGACCAACTCCTTGAAGTCAGTAGGCATCCTCCCTCCAGGCAGGTCTTGAGGAGGAAACTCTGTGGCCTTGCCCACGGCCCGAGAGCTCTCAATGCCATCCGAAGTTGCTAGCAAGCTCTCTGTGGTTGAGGCCAACTCACTGATGTAGAGGCTTTTGTACTCCACGCTTTTCGTTGGATTTTCAGTGTGGTAAAGACATCCATACCATCTAAACGAACAGCAGGAAACATTAATTCCTCATCACACAATTCAAAAGAGTCACAGGTGAATTATGCATTTGGTATTGTAAGAGCTTCTCAACTAACAATGGCAGATGCCACCCAGAGTTTCCTCCAAAAACAACATTAGAAAAAGCCTCCTTCACCACACATTCATTCATTTCCCTACAAATTTCCAGCCTGCTTCCAGGAGGGTTTTTAAGAACACACACTTTGAGTTACAAATAACGTTTAGTAGAGAAGGAATACCTACAATGTTTGCTAATGACTGTGGCAGAGAAAGAACGTGTTTTCGAAACTGGGGCATGCAGGAGCCCCAGGTTATATTCCTGTTTCTCCATTGACTAGCTGGGTAACATGAAGTCATCTCTGCTGTGCTGAACCGCCACAAGTCTTTATGCAAAATGCGTCGTCTGTGCGCTACATAACCTGGGACGAGCGTGCGTTCCTGATGGAGAAAAATTGGTAAAACAGTTTACACAGTGAGAATGGAGTGATAAATGTGTGAAAGTAATCCACGAATACCTTCTGGTGGATTGTAGAGGACTCCATTTTCATGGCTGTAGCGGTTGACTACAGAAAAGTCACGGTGTATTTAAATATGTGGTGCCAGTTACACCTGCACATTTTACAAACATCTGTGCCTATCAGTGGGTGCAGAAAAGGGAGGAGAGAGTTGCATATAGAATCAACTAAAGTGGTTCCCGGATATCCTGATATTATCTGTTTCAAAGTTTAGACTTAATAGCAGATTTGGGGTCAAGACCAGAAATGATGCCTTTGGCTCCTTGGGATGGGCAGAGATTATGAATTTCTTGCCATTCAAATTCTCACATGTTCCAGAAGCCATTCTTCAGGTAATTTTAAAAAGGCCCAGGCTTGCTTCAGTAAAAGTGGGTCAGTGTTTCAATAGGAAGCCTCTATCCACCTCAGTATGCAAGGAGAGAGTGACATCTGGTTAATTGGATTTTCCTTTTAAATCTGGTTTTCCAGAACACTTTTTTCAGTTTGAACTCTCTTTGGATCTTAGTAACACATTTATTGAGGACCTGTTTTGGGCCAGGCCATGAGCTAAGTTCTGAATTTGCTAGATGAACTAAGATATGAACTTGCTAGATGCACGGATTATAGATGGATGGAT
Source organism: Puma concolor (assembly GCF_028749965.1). Lineage (NCBI taxonomy): Eukaryota > Metazoa > Chordata > Mammalia > Carnivora > Felidae > Puma > Puma concolor. The sequence goes on from NC_141679.1 coordinate 68,829,310, forward strand.
GGATGGATGGATGGATGGATATCCTACTTTGAAAGAGATCCTGGTTTGGTGGAGGTAAAATAAGTTAACTTCAATGCCACATGACGAGCCCTAGTGGAGATTTTAATAGGTATGTCTAGAAAGATCAAGGAAGACCTTTATAGTGATGGCAGATTTGAATTGAGTTCTGTTTTGAAAGATCATGTGAGTTGAAAAGGCGGAAATGCAGCAGAAAGGCCTTGCAAGACTGAATGATGCTGTGAGAGCAAAGCCTGCAGTGAATGTTAGGAACCTTCTGGGTGGCTGGCAACAAGCAGGGTGGGAGCAGGGTGGGTGGGGGGGGTGAGGTAGGTCTGGGGAGGTACAGGAGGCCGGGAGCACCACAGCAGAGTTTGGACCTTTTCCTGTGAGACATGGTGAATCCCATGGTCACGTTTGCTTTTAGAAAAGAAAGGAATCTTAGGAGGAGAAGAAACTTGAAAATGGGAACATATTTTGGAAGTTCATGTCAGCAACCATAAGGGCCTGAACAAGCCATGGCGTTGGGGCAGTGAGTGGATCACAGAGTAAGTGCTTTTCAGGAGGTCAAACCAACAGAGCTTCTCACTCATTGAACGTGTAGAACAAAAGACACGAATCAAGGATTTCTTCTGATTTCGTTGACTGGGTGGCTGGTGATGCCATTTGAAAAAAAACCACAGAGAGACAAATGATTTTGTCACCAAATATAGGGCCCGGTGAGCTGCAAGTCTGAGAATCTTCTTTGTCTGAGATCAGACTTGCCTGGATTCCCCCCAAAGAGAGAGAGAACAGGAAGCTTCATGTAAAATAAGGCCTTTGAGAGACCCTTTCAATGAACTAAAATATGATGGGACACTAAGTCTCAAGAAGAGAAGGTTGCCCCTCCTCTGTTTTTTGCTGTGTTTTTGTCATTTTGAAGACTAATTTTTTGTTTTGTTTTGGTTTGTTTTCTCATCTATTCCCTGATCATATTTCAAGGTTTTGTTTTTACTCATCAGAATGACAGGAAGTTTTCAAAGTGTGTTTCCTTCAAGTTTGGCCTCAACCTTATTTTCAGGATTAGACGTTTGTTTTTCCATTTGCCTCCATGACAACCAAGCCCAGAATTCCTATATATAGTCATCCAGTGCCCATTGTCCCCCTGGCCATTGTATCATAATCTTGTGCATCCAGGCCAGAGAGCTCCACTGATGATGGAAGACGAGGAGGTGCTGGAGTCCTTGGCCTGGAGATTTTCAAGGCGTAATCAAAAGAAGGAAATAAAATAACGTGGCTGCCTCTGGAGATTTATGTTCCCCTTTAGACACTATCCAGAAGGAGTTGAAATGGCTTGTGTTCCATAGCTTAGTTTCTAATACAATTTTCTTTGGGAATGGCCCATAGAGAACATTTTTGAGACTCTTCAAAGGAAATGCTTGGAAAGTTGCGTCGATGATTTGTGGTTGGTGGTATCCTTCTGGATGCCAAGTTCTGCTCTGTGTTAGTAGCATGAAGTAAACAACAGGTACCTTGAGAAACAAAAGGATTAAATGGAGTTTCCAAAGGATTCAGATAGAACTCAAGAAAAATTATTAAATAAGTAAACTTTTGAATCTGTGTATCATCTTGACAACATGTTGTTTAACATAAAATGATAGGCGATGGATGGATGGATAGATAGACAGGCAGACAGGCCTAGATTTAGGAAAGTTGTCCACAAATTCAATCCAGCAACATTCTCCTAAACACCTTTCTTCATGAAAGGACCAGGAGTCTCTGTGGCCGTAAAAGCACGTGAGGTACCGTTCTTGCCGATCTAAAATGTAAGTTCCATAAGGACCCTTGTTTTTTTTCACTGATGTATCCCAAGTGCTTCGAGGTGCCTGGCATGTAGATGCTTCTCAATAAGTATTTTCTAAATTAATGTAAAATTGGGGGCAAATACATAGATTGAAGCAGTAGAAACTCTCATTTGATGTAATCAATAGCCACCTTCTCAGTTACATTTGAAAGGTTCTAAAGGTAGGGAATCTTTTTTAAAATGCCTTAAGCATTTTACTTTCACTTAAGAAATTGATTTCTTCATCAGTATTGGGACATACGGTCAAGCTTATGTATTTGAGTCTGGGTCCTTTGATTGGAGTTCCCTAGTTCCTCTCTTACATAAACCACAGGCACCTACATTGTGTTATGTGCCAGTTCCAGATTCAGTTTCTTTTAAGTGGAGTGATAATTTAGACATTTGTGGAACAGTCTTAGAGCAGAGTCCTTCTAGATTTTTATGTTCTCAATCTTTTATAGTTGGTCCTGCCAAAACATAATTTGACAGAAATTTTTTTTTTAGCAACTTGACTTTATCAAGTCTTTTCAAAGCAGTCAATGTAGCTTCATAGAAATGACACTTTATACCCATATTTCATCATGTTAAGGAATACTAATTAAATTGAACAAGCTCAGGAACAAATACAACAGGTACAAAGAAGTCTGGGGGAACGTGAAAGTGTAATGAGACCAGGATGGGAATCTAGATGCGTCTGTGTTGACGAAGCACAGAGGAGAGCAGATTCCTATCTGGACGGTTGGGGAACATCGTCATAGAACAGGTGACATTTCAGCTGAGCTTTGAAGGATGGGTAGGTGTTTGCCAGCCAAAAAGAAGAGGAAGAGCACTTAGTAGCCCTGATCAAGGATTCCCAACGATGAAATAGGTAGAATGAGCAAGGAGTTGGGAACTAGCCAGAAGTGAGGCTGAAAACGGGCTCTGGGGCCGAACTGAAGAGCTCTGTGTACCGCACTAAGGAATCGAGACTTCGCCTTTGGGCGCAGGGCCATCCTCCTATGGTAGCCACGTATGTGATGCATGCTACAGATCTGTGACGTGCACGCAGGCTGAACTAGAACAGACGTCAGAGGAAGGAAGACCACATAGGCTGTGAGAGCTGCGCCCGCACGTTGTGAGGACCTGAGTGGACAATGGGAAGGGAAGACCTACAGGGGGAAACGATTGGAGCCGAGTATGACACACGTCTCCAGGACGTGGCACTTGGCTGAAGCGCTGTCGCCACAGGGCAGTTTGGAGGAAGAATCTCACGGTATGAAGTTGGACGAACCGGTGAGCTGTTCACTGACATTCAGACATGTGGGCAAGGGCTCATAAGGGAAGTGTGGGCAGAGAGGAAGTCAGTCTTCAGCATGTTGGGTTTAAGGAGTCCGAATTTTTTTTCAGCTTTAGGTGAAGACTCAAATCAACTCAAAGCTCAGCTGGGTTTCCCATCGCAGCAGGGTTCTCTCTCCCCACCCAGATACCTGGGTCACTAGTACCCAGGTGAACACACTTGGACTATTTTTGTCCCCAGGCTCAAGTTTATTAGCAGTGGGGTGGTAGAAATTGCATGGCATTCCAAAAGTTTCCTGGCTGTTCACTCAAGTAGGTCTTTAACTGCCCTCATCATTGTTAGTGTGCCCTTCTCCAATTTTCTGTGATTTCTTGGCTGGAAATAGCGGGCTGTATTTCCAGCATATTTGGGTCCCACCCACACCCCCTCCATACTTTGGATATTTACAATATTTGTGGTTAAATTATCCACAGGTAATATTCTATTTCTGGTTCCTTTTGTACCAAACCTGAGCTGCTCAATCGCCTGCTTTTCTAAAGAAAACTACAATTCGTGCATTAGTTTGAACTTTCTGTGCTATGTTAGAAGATTTTAAATTCTCCCTCATGCAGTGTGCCCCACTCTTGGGTGTACGTATTTTTCTGTTCAAACTCATCCTCTGATCTTCGTTCCTTTTCCCTGTTGGAATTAAGTCAGTTTTTCTTTTTTCTCTTTTACAGTTTTTTTTTTGAGTTTATTTATTTTGAGAGAGAGAGAGAGAGAAAGAGCATAGGTTGGGGAGGGGCAGAGAGAGAGAAGGAGAGAGAAAATCCCTAGCGGGCTCCACACTGTCAGCCCAGAGCCTGACACGGGGCTTGATCGCATGAACCGTGAGATCATGTCTTGAGCTGAAACCAAGAGTCAGACGTTTAACCCACTGAGCCACTCGGGTGCCCCATGTCGCTTTTTCTCATGGTGATAAGAATGTAGTTACTTCATTTCTATTTATGACTTGAGGTGGAAGCGTTGGTGAATTGAACATTCCAGCGTCTTCATGTCTAGTGGTGATTTCATTAATGAACACACTAATACTAGTTATTAAAGGACATTCAAGTTTCTCTTCACATTCCCCTCGTCTCTCTGAGACCCACATTTCATCAGTCACTGCATACTGATTTTGCTTTTTCTCCACTAGTTCTTTGTGGATGCCTCTATGAAGACGTTTATTTTTTGCACGGAATCACAGTTATTTACATGTCTATCCGGGAGCCGCTTGAGGGCAGGAACCCAGTCCTACTGCCCCAGAACGGAGTCTCCTGTTGATTTTGATGTACAGTATATATTTGCAGACAAATGGATATAATTTAATCACTTGCCCCCCGACCCCCTCTACAGTTTGCTTCTCTAAAATCCTTTGTCTTTTATTTTCTCCTGGTACTCGGTTTGCACTGACCAAAGAGCCTGCCTCCCAAAGTCTGCATGAGAATCTAGCTCAAATGTAATTAAATGTCGTTGCTGGCACCAAGATTCTTCTGCGACTTTTTCACCTTCACTCACTTCCTCTCTGTGGAGCTGCAGAAAATTGAGAATTGATCGTCCTGTACAGCTTCCTTTTTGGATCGCTCAGTGCATAAGGGGGCTGTCCTCCGCAGCTCCTACAATTTACTGCCCAATTGATTCTTACTCTTCCTTGTGTCTCCCTTAATCTTGGAATAGTTAAATTCTCCCATTACTGTGCATTTGTTCTCTTTGCCTCTTTTGTTCCTTCAGTCAATGGGGTGAGCTTGCAAGACGTGGAGAAGACCTGTGTTGTCACAACAGCTCTGCTCCCTCCCCCGCTACACCTGAGCTCTGGAAAGGGGCCCCTTGTGTCTTCCTTGGCTTTGAGTCCCTAGAGCCAGCACACAGCCTGGCACTGACAGGGTGCTGACCAAATATGGGGAGCATCAGAATATTCAAGAAAGCTTCATTCCACTCCCAGAGTTGACTCCTTTGTCATCTGCCCTTATAAAATTACGTTTTTTGTGATCGTTTCTGTGCTGGCTAATTTCCGGAGAAAAAACAAGAAAAAAAAAAACAAAACCTCTTGAACTGATAGTCACCTGGGTTTGGCTGGCATTGTGGGAGCTGGAGTATGGCAAGAAGAAATCTTCCGTTTCTCCAAGAACATGGCTACGTGAGAGGGGCAAGAGGTTTCTTCTGGAACCCCACCCCCTCCCTGGTTTGAAATCCTGTCCCAGAAGCCCCGGAAAGTACCCGTCTCCCATCCATGTACATTTCTTTTTCCAGGCACATCCCACCTGAGGAATTTCAGAGCATTATTATTTGGGGGCAGTTTATCAAGCATCTAATGAAAGCATGACATTTGGGCTGGCTGGTTTCCCATCTGGGTATTTGCAGTGCTCTCCTGTGCCACCTGCTTGTAGAATTGCCTCCTGTGTGATCGCAGTGTTTTGTTTCTATAAAACGTCTTGAAGGTTTGGAGATTCTTTTTCTTTTCGACGAATCTTGCTTTATTTTTTTCCCCCATGTCCTCTGAAATGCTTATTTTAGTGTTTCCTTTCACATCCAGTTTACTGTTATTTTCTATCCTGTTTTCATTTCTATCTGTTCTGAAATTATTTTCCCAAGTATTTCAATTTTTCTGTCACCTTTTCTCTCTCCTCTCTGCTACATATTTAGCGTTGATGGAAAACTCTGATGTTCTTTCTCGTTCTTCTGATGTGCATCGTGGGACCTGAGGTCACCATTAGATATAGACGCCTGATGGGCAAGACTCAGATTTTAGAGTCAGACAAATCTTTGTCCAAATCCAACCTCTGCCTCTTACTAGCTGTATAACCAGCTGTGTCGACTACCTCATCGGTGAAATTGGGATGAGAACTCACACTGCACACCATCGTTGTGAGAATTAATTGCTGGCTGTTCAATAAATTCCAAACCCGTGTCTGTAAGCACCATGACCATCCACGCTAAAAGTCTAGTTTGATCCTGACTTTACAAAATAGAATTCTTTCCATGGATAGTTTACAAAATGGATAGCTAATGTGACTTAGATTTATTTTACACCTACAGCTGTACACTATGACATAATTTCTAAAACTTTGCACATAAATAGAGTCACAGGTCAGAGAATTAAATTGAGAGACTGCATATCTCCGGGTTGGGTCAAGAACATAGAGACCAGCATCATCTCTGCCGTTGGTTCCATCATAAGTATTCCTGGCCATCCAGGTGACAAAGACGTAGCCTGGTTTAGTTTCCCACTGGATTTACACTCCTGTGGTTCTGCTGCCGTATTTCCCAGTGACCGCAAGCCCAGCTCTCTGAAGCACAGAGTGGTTTCACTTTCCATAAGCTTGGAATGAAGAAAACGGTCTTAATGATGATTTTTAACCTTGGTGATGTGCCCTTCAGTACTAACAATCTGTTTGCCTTTCTAACCTGGTACAAAACGACCCTGTTCCTGCTCTTCAGGCTCTGCCTTGTGAACAAGCTGGAATTTTAGGTAGTTAGCAAGTGGGCTTTTTTAAGATGGGTGAAATCATACACGCTCGCGTCTTTGTCACTTTAGTGCCCAAAGTGCTAAAATTGTACATTATTCACAAACTCCCAAGTGAGAGAGAATGAGAGACATAGTATATCTTGGCACCAGAGAGGAAAGTAAAGCTCTAAGGAGACCCAAAATGTTGTAACCTAGGCTTTACTACAGATGCACCATAGGCGGTGAGGTTTGCCTGTCTTTGTAAATGAACCACCTGTCCATCTGATTTTAGCCAGGCAAAAAGGAATTCATAGCATGATACATGAGGCTGTTCCTTTTGCCATTTAAGACGGAAGGGCGATGAGCCTCCCTTTCTTGGAATGCTTTTCCTACGACTTCTTGCATTTCTATTTCTTCAAGTTTCATATAACATATATATGCTGAAGTCAAAATTTAGAATTCGCTTTTTGGGATGGATGGAATAAAATGCAGTAGACCCTAGAGACAAGAAAAATGTGTTAAATCAAAGGAAACTCCCTTCCGTTGGACGGAGTCTCCCTAAGAGATTAGCGTAGGTGTTAAGTTGGGCTGGGTGGAAAGGAGGGGGAGATGAATTTACGTGGCCTGTTATCTGCTTGGGAAAAACTTACTTCTTTACGACTTCTGCTGTAAAGGGATTGACGTTGTCAGGGGTCTGTCTGTCTGATGTGACTAGCAGCTGACCGGCAGGACTTGCTGAGCTGGGTGCTGTGTCTTGTTGCTGGTGGCCGCTTTTTGAGAAACGGACTGTTCCTTGGGGTGTTTGTTTCTGGTCTCTGGGTAGATTTGCGGGTGGCAGACGGCTCACGGGCCATGGACCTGGCTTTGGCCTTGCTGGGCGCGGAATTCCAATCCCGCAGAGCAAAGAGCAAACAAGAGGAAGGATGGGCTTGTCGAGATGGTGGCTGGGCAATGCCCAACCTGAAGCTCAAGCCTGTGTTCACAGGAGAGGCGGAATGTGCCTCGTGCTTCACTGTGCGTGTATTTTAAGCAGAAACTAGTCTTGAGAGCTTAAATAGAAAACATCTCGAACAATCCATGAAATGGTAAACAAACCTGCTATTGAAAGAAAGAATGAGAAGTTGACAATTGCGGTATTGTGATCCTGAGTGGGTTCATCAGCTAGGGCTGAGGAATAAAGAAACCAGAGATAAAAGACTTGGGTAAAATGAATTCACTTGTGTCATTCCTTTCTTCCTTTGTCTTCGGTTTACACCTGGTAATGAACCCAAGGAGGCTCGGAGGCATTGTTCAAGTTTCCTTTTGTTTTATTTTTGTGTGTGTGGCAGGTTTGTTTACAATTTCCAAAGGGGTTTTTCTCAATCTTGAGGAATACAAATTGAGGAGGGGGGGGAGAGGAGAGCAAGAAGGGAAGGTATTTGAGGATTTTGAAGACAGGAGGTGGCCTCACAATAAGGGAGGCTGCTCTGTTTTTGTTTTTCTTCTCCAAGAGGCCGACGGGATGGATGGACTCTGGTTTCATCCAATACGGGTTTTACAGAATTCCTCCACATCCTGCCTCGGGGAATCGGGCTTTGGAAAATTAAGTGTCTATCAAATCAGGAGGAGGCTGGTACAGTTTCTATCCCCTTCCCCCCCCCCCGCCCCCCGCTTTTTGAAAGCCTTAAAAAAAAGAGCCCTTTGTTGTCTTTTCAAGGAAAGTTACACTGAAATTCATCTGTGCGGTATTCATGGACTTCATTTGTGCCAGTCATAGGCAGCCGTAGGTTCTGCGGGACAATGGTGTTGAATGCGTAGCCCCAACACTCAAAGCAGCGTGTTGGGAAAAGGTTCAAGACCTTTCTTTTACTCTCTCTCTCTCTCTCTCTCTCTATCTTTTTTAAGAAACGGAGATTTTCCCACCTCCCATCTAGATCAGATTTCTCCACCACATGCCATTGATGCTTCTCAGGGCTAAGATTTATGCCTGTCATTTCCCGACATTTTCCTCCGAATTGCAAACTTTAAAATACCTTTTAGGGAAACTTATTTGGAGTTTCATTTTAATGGGATTTATGAATAAATCTCCATCTTAATGCTGACTAAGCTTTAAACATCCATTCCAGGAGAACACTATTAGATCTTTATATTTTAAATTTTAAATCATTTGACTGTGAAGGCATAAAACATTTTTATATTTGTGAGCACCATGTGCTCGAGCATTTCTGTTAAAGACCTTTTTTTCCCCCCCTTGAATAATTCTGGGCTCCAGAGGAGGAGATATTGCATCAACTACTTTCCTTTCTCGTGTGGATGCCTGTGTACCTTCTTGCATTTATTCCTCTCCCCTTCAAGGACAGGTATACCTTGGCAGCCTGTTGCCACGCTGCGATTTCCTTTTTAAAAACAGTTTATTTTCTTCCTTCACTTTGAAACCTTTAACCTCAGAGTTTTATTTTTAAATGCTGTGAGCCCTCAAAGTGCAATTAAAAGAAGTGATGCTTTCTTCCTACCTGCCTTTCCCCAGATCTGTGTTGTAGGATGTAAATGAAGATGAAAGACGGATCATAGTCCTCATCTTTAAAAAAAAAAAAAAAAATACTCCAGACTAATGTCGGGGCTTTCAAGTGTCAAACCTCTACTGTGTTCTCTGTGTCCGGTCTCGTTTTCCCCGTCTGTCCACAGACTCCTCCTACTCAGAACCTCCAGATGTTCAGCAGCAGTTGAACCACTACCAGTCCGCTGCCCTGGCAAGGAACAACAGCCGTGTTAGCCCCGTGCCTCTTTCTGGGGCCGCCGGGGGTGCTGAGCAGAAAACCGAAGCTGTTCTTCACTGCGAATTCTGTGAATTCTCCTCTGGCTACATCCAGAGCATCAGACGCCATTACAGGGACAAGCACGGCGGGAAGAAGCTCTTCAAGTGCAAAGACTGCTCCTTTTACACAGGCTTTAAGTAAGTGACATGACGAACAGCCCCGAAACACAAGGTGGCTGCGCCTGTTCCGCCCCTCACCACACTCTTCCCTACACTCTCCTACTTGGAGCTCAGGGGAGGCCCTGCCCGTGGGATGATACAGGCATTAGGTCCAATCTTCACAAAAGGAGGCTACTTCCAGAGGACTGCTTTGGAGTTTGTGAAAGGGGTTTGGGATGAAGAGCTCTATCAGAACAAACGGATTTAAAAATCAGAGCCAGTGGTCACCCAGGAAGTGTGAGTTTGCGGTAAGGGATTTCTCTGGCCCAGTGCATGAAGCAATGAGTGTTTTTCCCTCGGAGGACTATCCTCCCTTTTTTAAATTTGTCTTTGAAAAAAATATGTATATGTTTTTGAAAGCAAAGTGAAAGTCAAGAGAGAACCCAGCAATTGTGATTTCCCTGCTCCCCTTATAGAAGATTCGTATTTCTTAAGATCATATTGTTGAAAGACAGCCAGAGAATCAAGACTCCAGCACTGTGAAGACTAGAACTGAGCCAGTTTTAGGGAGATGGTTCCAATCTGGAAAAAGATAATCCAAAGTCCCCTTTGCTCCTGTGTATAACAGAATTGGCAAACTCAAAGAATGGAGTGTGTCCAAGGGTGTAATCTAGACTCTTGTGATTTAATCTCATCCTGTGCAACACTGTTGAGGTTAGTGGTTACGAGTGGTTACCTTGGAGCCTGACTGCCTGGGTTTGAATCCCAGCTTTGCCACCGACTGGCTGTGTGACTTCGGACAAGTGCCTAAGCTTCTCTGTTCCTCCTGTTCCTTACCTGTGAAAAAAAGATAATAATACTACCTAACTTATAAGACTCATGTGAGGAATAAATGAACATTCTATCCAAAGCACTCAGAATAGTGCTGGCACAAAGGAAACACTAATAAATGTTACAGTATCATGGAGAGCTATTCTAATAATGTAATAGTAGGTGCTATGTTACAGATAGAGGCTGTTACTGTCTCTTCCTGTTGCAATTAAGACCAGAGCCTTCGGCCACTCTAGTACTCAATATAGACCCCAGACAACAAGGCGGGCAAAAGTGGGCTTCGTGGCCAAAGAAAAACATGAATTGGAAGAACAAGTCTCTTTTCCACCAACATCTTAGTTGGGGGATTTTTTGGAAAATGTGTTCTATCTCTGGCTATTAATTTGGTTCAGTTGTTTTTCAGATAAATATGCATGTGACCTTAGAAATGGGAAAAGGCTAAAGACCCAGATGACAAGGGCCCCCTGACAGGTGTACGTGTCTCCCGGGAGAGAAGTACTTGCATTAATAAGAAGGGGACCTTGCCCATTAAACTCTTGGTTTCGTCCATTTTTACGAGACATTTAAGGCTTTGTAAATGCGGCAGTTTTTAAGAGGATGGGGGGGAAGGCAACGATAATCCTTCCTTCCCCCTTCAGGCTGTTACAACAGCCGTATTTGGTTTACCTGATCGTCTGCCGCCATGATGTCCCAGCCAACTTGCCCTCCCCACCCTTACCTGTGAAGAGTCACATGGGCAGCCAGTCAATTAGCCTGATTCTAGTCCCTCTCCTTCCGAGTGTGATGAGAAATATGTTCTCATAGGGATTTTGGTTTTATATTTTTAATAGGCAACTTTTAATCTTGAAGACTAAAGTGTATGGGGAAATCCATTGCTTTTCAAACTAAGCTGTGAACCCAGCCAAGTGGCAAAACTTTCAAAAAGAAGTTACCGCTGCACGACAGTGTTCAGTTGTCTGAGGAGTGACCAAGGAGCCTGTGGTCAGCAACATGATTAACGACTACGACTTTGGCCCCTCAAGCTGGGGTGTCACACCCAGAGGCCCCGTAGGAAGATAGCCAGCAGGGGATGTGTGGGTGACATGATCCCCTCTCACACTCATTGCCTGTCCCCCACACCTCTCTCCCAGATCTGCTTTTACTATGCACGTGGAAGCCGGGCATTCGGCGGTTCCTGAGGAGGGCCCCAAAGATCTCCGCTGTCCTCTCTGCCTCTATCACACCAAATACAAACGCAACATGATCGACCACATCGTGCTGCACCGAGGTAACCTTCCTAAATGGCGGTTTTCTTGGGGTACAGGGGTGAGGGTGGATTACAGGGACGCCCTCTCAGGGTGGCCTTGGCACCTTTTCCTTGGTCCCCTGTCCCTCACCTTCTCTCCAGGCAGGAAATCACAGGGACCGCCACAGTGATGGCCAACGGTAAAAACTCCTTCCTGCTGCGAGGATTTCCTCCCCGTGGAGGGAGGCAAAGGTGCAGGGCTCTGCCATGCATGCTTCTCTGGGGCTTCTCAGCATCAGGGATTTTCACCTTGTCATTCCTCTGCCCTCACAACCTTGCTGAGGAAGGAGTGAATGAGAAACAGAATGGGCGGGTGAGGACTCATTTATAAAATGTGAAGAGCTGCTATATGGTTGTAAGCAATTCCCTGGAGGGAGACCAAAATGATGATTTCTGAAAAGCAGAATGCAGAGTTTCCCTTGAAATGGATGGAGAGAGAAAACTCTCAAAAATAAAAGTGGCCTGATATGTCTTAGAAATACCATAGGCTTCAGATTTAAATTCTGGTTTTAAAGCCTCTTGTATTCACCCGCTGTCTCGTCTATAAAAAGAGAGGACAGTCAAGCCTATGAAATAACGTGCAAAAGGTCTAGTGTGTTCCCTAGCGGAGGCATACCGGGTGTTCCGTAAATGTTGGTTCCTGTTGATAAACAGGGATATTTCTTTCAAGTCCTCTTTGGTTTTTCTTGCAGTTGAGTTTACTCTTGGCCAATTAAAACACTGTTAAACAACAGGCTTCCTCCGCATTGGAAGGAAAAATACGTTTATGTAAAAACTACTTTGTCCTAAAAAGATTCAAGCCAGAGGTGGATGGAGAAAGATTACCGGAATACCACTGATCTCTTGCTGTTTCCATCATCCACTGATCTTTCCATCTGTCCTTCGTTCCTTCCCTCCCTCCTCGTCTTCCTCTTCTTTCTTGTCTGCCTTCCTTCGCCTTTAACCTTTCAAGAAGCTTTTTACTCTTTGCCACAGGTGCCTCAAAAGCAGTGAGTGTCTTCTGCATCCTGCTGAGATGTCACTCACCCTGAAATGCTGCATGTTTTCTGAGCATTTTCAAAGTTGCCCGCATTTCCCCAGAGCCGCGGGCTTGGGCCACTGCATTTTGTGACACTTCGCCCATCTCTGCTGCGCGCCCCGCGGAAGGCCACCCTAACGAGACGTGAGGTCGCTGCCGGCCGGGACATCCGCCTGCAAGCGGGGAGAAACAGCATAGGAACATTAGGCGGGAATTCTTGGCCAGAGTGGTCCCACCCGGTGTTGCACCTGGGTCACCTGACTTCTGGTCCCCCGGCCCATGTGTCGTGGTGGCTCTGTGCCCCCTCCCAGTGCGGGGAGAGGCCGTGAGGAGTGTTGCTGCTGAGCAAACAGAAATGGGGAGGCCTCACTTCTGTGGCTGATTCCCTCTGGGTTCCCATCTTGCTGCCTGGCGGAGTCAGAGCTTCACTGTCTAGCGAGCTCAAGGGTTTTCCTTCCCTGAGCCGAGAATTCTAGAAAGCGGGTAGGGGGCAGAGGGCGTAAATGCTAACACTGCGAACGCTCCACTTGACGCTAAGTCACTCCTATCCAACGGCATCGTGAGGGCTAGTGCTATCACTTGTGTTCCCGCTCCACATGTGTGAAACAGGAAACTGAAACAAACCGCTTTTTCTTTGATTTGCTCTAGTTATTTGCGGTCACCTCACAAAGAGTTTAAGGTATCATAAAGGTGTTTGTGCAGCACTGTAGGATTAAAACAAATGGGGAGATCGGGGCAGAAGTGCAAAATAAGAAGCAACTGGAAAGTCCCCCGGAAGTAGGAAGAGGTTCCCCAAGAGCTTGGTGTCCAGCGTATGCCCTGAGGTGCTGTGCACCTGTCAACGGTGGGCTGTGGATTTACTTGGCTCTGAGGTTCCAGCCTCCCGCGGCAGAGAAGCAAATGGACTTAGAGTGCCTGTTAGACCTTTGAAATTTGGTTCGGGAGATTTCCAGGAATCCTCGACACTGAATCCGGAAGGAATTTCTCCAGTGGGGTCCCCTCAAGGGGACCAGGTACGATCTAGGGTGTATCATCCCCACCACAAATACAGTGGTAAGTCCCTCAGGGACCATGAGGGCCAGGCAGTTGAGCTGGAGTCACTCAAGTGGTAACCGTGCAGCTGTGAGTCAGCTCCATCCTCCGATCCCGTGACCCATCCATCATACTGCCCGTCACTGGTTACATACAGTCTCTTCTGTTTATTTGTAGAGGTGACTTACAACAAAAGAGCCATCTACATATATAAATACCGTTCTTCTCAGGATCAGAAAGCGCCCAGTCTGGAATAAAGGAGTATCTGGGGATTGGTAGTGATAATGACAACATCAATAACCACAACAGTCACTATTACTGAGTGCTCACGAGTACCTAGTGCCGCGCCGAGTGATTTCAGTATGTTATTTGATGGAATTCTCACAAAACCCTCTGTGGTGGGCATTACTGCTATCCCCGATAGCAAGGGGAAAAGGTTCAGAGAGGCGGAGAGCGACTCAAGATCCAAATGACTAATAAGTGACCCACCTGGGTTCTGAACCCAGGCTTGTCTGCCCCACAGCCCATGCCTGTAACCAGCAGGTCACTGTCTCATCCTTGGGAGGTTGGTCGGTGTCACCCGTTGAGCATTCTAGTGGCGGTGGCAGCTGGGTCTGAGGATGGAGTTCCCTGTGGGGCTGGAGGTCGGAGATGAGGACCACTGAACCACAGGCGGCAGGTGCCTCAGGACAGCCATGGCTGCCATCTGTGTCCTGGCCTGACTTCAGGGTCCCGTCTCAACTCAGAGTGGCATCTCAGTGGGACGCTGGTCTTGACAAGTCAAGAGACGGGGCTGGGCGTCTGCCTTGCAACTTCAGGGTGCGGCCGATCTCAAAGTAACAAGATGTGGTTCCTTCTGCACCTGTGCCCTCCTGGCTCTGCAGAGGAGTAAACATCTTTGGCCTCTAGGGCCTGCAGTGAGAGAGCTTTCTGAGGCCTTGGTTAATTAAAATACTTGGGACGAAAGGCAAGAAAAACAGCTTCTGAACTGGCCCTGGACTGAGATCCTGCTTGCAAGAATAGAGTTTCCTTAGCTTTTTATGCCTAGACATAATGATATATTTAAATAGGGAGGAAAGGGAGGAGAATCCATTTCACTCATGGGAAATCTGAATGGGCAGCGATCATGGGTTTATGTTGGCTGTGGCCAAAAAGAGCGTACTGTTTATCCATGCATTCAGCAAGCATTCATTACGTGCCACACTGTGCTGGGCTCGTGGGCAAGATGAGGTGTAGGAGGGCGGGTACCCGCCCTCCTCAAGGAAATGAAGCATGTGCTAGCGAGGGATGGGTATCTAGGAGATTCACTGCGGCAGGCGTATTTGTGTTTGGGGCAGTGAAACGTGGTGGAGGGTGGTTTTCAAACTGAGCCCTGATGACATTTCAGCAGGCAGAGAAGACTGAAGGTGGGGTATATTGGTTTCCTGGGTGGCTTAAAACACCAGTGTACTCTCTTTCTGCTCTGGGGCCCAGAAGTCTGATCTCAAGTTGACAGACAGCAGGGCTGTGCTCCCAGTGAAGGTTCTAAACAAGAATCCTTCCTTGGCTCTGCCTGGCTTCCAGTGGCTCCCAACATCCTTGTCTTGTAGCTGCATCATTCCTTTCTCTGCATCTGTCTGCCCCTGACCTTCCCTGAGTGTGTTTCCTCTTCTTACAAGAACACTACTCCTTGAGCTCAGGGCCCACCCCAATCCACTATGACCTCCTCCTGACTAGTTACATCTGCAGAGACCTATCCCGCTAAGGTCACTTTCTGAGGTTCTAGGTGCACACACATTTCTGAGGGGCACTCTTTGACCTACTACATGGGGGAGGAGGAGGAAAAATTTCAACTGCTCAGGTAGGTGGAAACAAGATGTGTTGACAGAGTGGCATTAAGAGTGTTCTGAGAGGGGCTGAAGGGAACAGGGGGCAAAGCTGATGTGCGTTCTGGCCAAATTAAGTAGGGCTCGGACGCCAGTGTAGGAGTTTAAACTTCACTCAGTAGACAGATGGCAGTACCAATTTAGCAAAGATTGAAACAAAGCATTGGTAGACCCATTTCTTTGGGGAACTTGGGTGAGGTTAATTTGGTGAGATTGGCCATGATTGGACCAGTTTAGAAAGGGAAAAAGTAAGCCCTGAGATTTTTGTTTGAAGGAAAATGTTGGTGGTAGGACTTTTCGGTGGGTCTTCATTCAAGGCAACAAATATTTATTGAACATTGACTATTTGCTAGCATTCTTTTACGCTCTAGGGATACTGCCATGAAGAGTCAGTCAAGGTCTGTGCACCGAAGGAACTTGAACTTTAATGGGAAGAGAGACAATGAACAAGGGAAGAGATAGTTTCATGGGTACATTTCCACAGAGTTTCTCAGTTTCCCACCACGGGAAGCACGACCCTTTATGCATAGCTTTGCCTGCCTGCACCTTGCATACCTAAGTGCACCCGGAAAATTGGGTACAGACTGAATTATAGGGATGAAACACAGTTTTCCCCGAGAAGTTTATTTATAATTATGGAACTGTGTAATCACTGGGGCTGGTCTCCAGTTGGCGTATTAGCTTAAAGTTTCTGTGTCCCAGCCTGTAACCCCAGTACTGAGGCAAACACTGAATTTAACACTGAATCCTACAGGTGGGTGTCTTTTTGGAACAGAACCAATCTCCCCTAATTTATCTGATGTCTGTCGTTTTTCTTGAAAAACAGAATACAGTGAGTTTGCCAATCTTTCATTTTATTTGTGAAAGTACACGTTCCATCCCCATCAAATACCTTTGCCTGTTGGAATTGGAGGTGCAGTTCCCAGCTTTCTCTAGCTTCACAGTGGTAGCCCAGCTAACGTCACATTTAATAACTTACCAGGAACCGTTGTCCTTATGTTTATGTGTATCCGTTTAGGGTTCTGTTTTGGAATGATTGTTTTTTTAGAAACTCTTGTTATGTTTTTAATGGCTTTCTAGTACTGGGCTTTTATCTCTTGTTTGGCTGAGAGTAATGGGTGGGGCTTTGGTTTTGGCCCAAAGTGGGTCTCCGCCCTTTAGCACGATCATTTGCATACGGGTTTGTTGGAGTGAATGACTTCCAAATCTCTCCATGCTTCCTTTACACTTGGCAGGTTGTGGGGAGGAAACCCATGTGTGTTGTGGTCTGCCTTTCAGGAAGAATTTTTACTTGGTGATTCTGGACTCCACAGTGATGTGGTTTCTCTCTGTTTTGAACAGAAATGACCCTCCGCCCTCCTTGTAGTTGCAAATCTGCCGATTTTTCGACTGAGCACCACGGGAGTTGATGGCACACACTTCTAGGCTCTTTTGCACCTTAGTTCCCGCAGGCTTCCGTGTGGCATACTCTGGGGTCCAGCCTCTTGGGTTTTAAGTCCAGCTGCAGCCCCAAGCGACTTTTGAGTAGGAAAAGATGAGAGAGAATCTATCTTGTAGTCAAACTGGTGAAGTCATAATATTTTTGCAGCCAGCTCTGGAAGCTGAGTCACAATGAGTGTGATTCAAGCCTTGGTGTTTTTACTCAAGGTAATTTTGAGAGGTGTAAAGTCAAGAAAGGCCCACAGTTGTCGCTGCCCCCATAGGGGGAAAAAAAAAAGCCCTTAGCACTCAGCTTCTGTAGCCAAGACAGGGCTCCATCCATACCTGGAAACATTCCAGTCTCTAACTTTATGTCCTTGACTTGCCTCAATAATGAATAACCTCATTCAGAAAAAGGCCGGTGATTCGCCCGCCTTTCAAAGTCCGTCTGTCTTGTGTTTTATCTTGGTCATGTTAGCCATATTTTTAGAAAGTGAAAAAAAAAATTAATGTCTTAGTAAAAGTCCATGTAAATAAGAGACTTGGGATGTTGGGAATGTCTTAGTTTGGAACTGGGAAGTCTTACGTTTCAGGGTAAGTGAGCAGGAAGTTTCCTATTATCTAATTCAGTAGATATTTGAAAGAAATTCAGATAGAGAGGGTTGCCTTAGAGATGCGTGTAGCTTTTGTATTCTTAAACGATTAGGGGGAAAAGCCTCATAAATACACCACGTGCAGATTGGATGTTCCAGGAGGAGGGCACTGGCCAAGGTCAGGCAGGAGACCTGTGTTTCCAGGTCACAACTTGGTTCTGAGCTAGAAGAGTGACTCTGAGGAAGTAGTTCACCAGACCAGTCCTCAGTTTCCACATCAATAAACTAAAGATAATAAAACTGTCTTGGCAGAGTGTTACGAAGAGAAAAAGCAACAGTGAGGGTAGAGTGCCTGACGGTACTTGAAACCTAGTGGGCTCTTGGTAAATTGCCACAGTTATTTACGTGAGTTATTATTTAAACTCCAGAGTATTTTGGGTGCTCACGACTTTGTGTAAAATTCACTTAGACACACATAGTGAAATTGGAAATGGCCAAGAAAACTGACCAAGGTGGTAGAGGAATGGAAAGGGAGACCCATTAAAAAACAGGTCTGAAAGAAGCGATTATTTACAGGCAGAGGTGAAGCCTGGGGGCTGACTGCGTGGCTGTCTCCAAGGTGTTTGAGGCTTCGTTACGTTGAACATTATACCAGCCATTGTCCAGCTCCACTGAGCTCAACGGAACCAGAGCCAGAGGCGGAGGGTGGACGTAGTAGAAATGACAAAATACAGGAAGAGCAGAGCAGGGGGATGCATTCTCAAGGAAGGTGCCAGAAAAGTTTGTATCCGCACTTCCCATGAGCTCCTGAGGCGTGGGAGCTGGTCCCAGGGGTTCAGCCTGTACCCCTATCTCTTGCCGTGAGCACCGGCTTCCTCATGGTTTTTGTCCATGCGTGTCTTAACCCAGAGCAGCTGGAGGTGATGCTCAACACTTTGTATAAGAGCAGCGGTGCTCGACCGGAGTCCATCTTGCCTCCTCAGGGTGCGTTTGTCTGGAGGCATTTTTGATCGTCACTGCCGGGGAAGTGGGGGCGTGCTGGCATATGGTAGGTAGAGGCCAGGGATGCTGATAACTATTCTACAATGCATAGTCCAGCCCCCACAGTAAAGACTTATTTGGCCTCAAAATGTCAGTAGCGCTACTACCGAGAAACCATGGACTCAAGGACTAGAACATCATAGCATGGGCTTTCTTAAGGCTCTGGCTGGCTCATGCCCGAGCATTTTTTTCCCCCGATTACACCAAATCATGGAACTGAATGGTTAGAAGACTGTTCAACATTTGCTATTCTAAGAAAATGTGTGGATTACATTATAATCATGTGTTTCTTAGCTGTCTGCTCTAGTTTGGTTTAAAAATATTTATATTTCTAAATAAGCGACTGACTCTTTGTATAGGGAAAATAACATATGCATTAGAGCTCTGGGGAGTGAGCAGCAGACATCACCTTCCACGCTCCCTCTGGCCAGCTTTTTGCTGCCCAATTAATCGCTGTATTCAAGGACTCCCAAGGCAATGACCGCCCTGCAGTGAGAATGTGGTGGTGGAGACTAAGGCATGGCCTTGGGTGGGGAAAATTCCCCGGGGGTCAATGCAGGCCAGCAACAAAGGGAGGGAGGGCTCACAGGGAGAATCGCATCAGTGCACAAAACACTGATGCTCTGGAAGCACACAGCTACTCAGTGACGCTGAGAAGAAATCACGCTTTCTTGACTTAATAATACATTGCTGTTTCTAAATAATATAAGTATATGTTGTGTGCGTCCATTTGTAAACTTTCAGAGTCTTCTGAAATCCAGACACAGCATGAAAACACACGCTATATTTGATCCCTGCATAAATAGCACAGATTTTAATTTTATCCCAGTTATGGATATCTGGCGCGTGCACCGATACTCTGGGCAGACTGGTGTGAAATTTAATTTGAGCAGTTAAACACAAGGGTGAGAGAGTGCAAAATAAACAAGCGCACGCATTTCCAGCCCTACAGCATTTGGTATGTTAATGGGAAAAGCACCCAAATCCTCTCTCTCTTTTATTTTTTCCCTTGTGACAATCAGATTACAGATTGTCTGAAAAGGCACAAATCCTCCCCATCTCCCACGCCGCCCCCACCTCCCCCTGCATGTTGCCTGCAGCCATTTCATTTGTGAGCTCTTCCGTAGTTAGAGCTGGAGTTTTAGTGAATGAAAATGTACAGGTCCTTTGTTTTTAGATTTGTTTTTAGATTTGAGATCCCCTTGGTTTCAGGACAAGGAAAACAGTCTCCTTGAGAACGTCTTGGAAGGGGAAACAGGAGTGGAATTTGGAAATGGTAGGACATAAAGGATTTGCAGTTGGACAGGCAGGGATGCAGATCTCAGCTGGGCCAATGGCAACATTTGCGACCTCTGGAAAGTTACTCAAGAGCCCTGTTCCTCGCTTTACTAATTTGCAAAAACAGGAGTAACTCCAGCCTAGTAGAGTTGCCTGGAAGGTGCACAGAGGCGGCACAGAGGTACTCGGGGGCCATCTGTCTTCTTCCTGCTTAGAGACATCTGTAGGTCCAGCCTAAATAGCCCTTGCTAAGGAACTGGGTTGTGCTCATGGTTGCTGTCAGTAATCATTTATGTTGGTAAAAATGGCAGCCACTTCTGTTCTTCTCCCCTCCTTTGACCACCTCCATGCAGGAGTTAGTGAGCACCTTCCAGCCTGCCCACCTCTCTGTAAAGATCATTCTGGGTGTTAAGTACGCAGAGAGCTTTTGGCCACACGGGGCGCCTGGGTAGGTCAGTCCGTTGAACGTGTGACTTCAGCTCAGGTCATGGTCTCACGGTTTACGGGTTCAAGCCCCACATCGGGCTGTGCCAACAGCTCAGAGCCTGGAGCCCGCTTTGGACTCGGGGTCTCCCTCTCTCTCAGCCCCTCCCCCGCTCGCTCGTGTGTGTGTGTGTGTGTGTGTGTGTGTGTGTGTGTGCGTGCGCGCGCGCGCGCGCGCCCGCGCACTCTCTCGCTCTCTCTCTCAAAAATAAGTAAACATTAAAAAAACACCACCACCTACTTGTGCCAGAGGAAGGTGCTGTTTGGGGAATTGAGGGAGGGGCAGCGCGCATGTGAGTTCACAGACACGGACCCACGCGAAGCAGCAAAACTGGGTGCGTTTTTTCCTATATTCCAAAGAAAGAGCATGTGCTTACTTTCCCATCAGTAAAAATGTCCCCCTTTCCGTTCAATTTGTTTCCACAGAAGAGCGCGTCGTCCCCATTGAGGTGTGCCGTTCCAAACTGTCAAAATACTTGCAGGGAGTAGTTTTCCGCTGTGATAAGTGTACCTTCACCTGCTCCAGTGACGAGAGCCTCCAGCAACACATAGAAAAGCACAATGAACTGAAACCTTACAAATGCCAGCTCTGCTACTACGAGACCAAGCACACGGAGGAGCTGGACAGCCACCTTCGGGACGAGCATAAGGTACCTGCCCTTCCTGCCCCCGCCCCTCAGCATACGTGGGAGGTGGGGAGGGCGCCTGGCGGGGAGACAGAGCTGAGTTTAGTCACACCCACCACTCAAGTGTGACTTGAGCCAAAATAATGTTTAAGGTGAGGTTCGGTGTTTTTTGCTATGATGAAAGAAATACAGGGGCATTTTAGAGAATTGGAACACATAGATGGGGACAAGGAAAATCACCCATCACGCTACCACCCAGATCCAACCGCGTAACATTTTCTGTCTCTTTGCCGCCCACCTCCCTTTGTTGCGCATCCTCCCGGCCACACCATACATGAAATGTCGTGTGCTCGTCACATTTTTTTTTCTTGACGACCTAACAGGAATCATTTTTCCGTATTATTTTAAACGTATCGTCACAGGAGCTGACCAACTTTTTCTGTAAAGGACCAATAGTAAATATTTTAGGCTTCGCGAGCCAGATGGTCTTAGTGGCAACTCCTCAACTCTGCCCTTATAGCAAAAAAGCAGCAACAGACAAGACAGAAGTGAATGGGCGTGATGGCCGGGTTCCAGTAAAACTGTATTTCTGGAAGTAAGCGGCGGCCTGCGCTATGGTTGCTGGCCCCTGTCCTGGCGGACGTGCCACCTTGTCCCTCAACCATGTAGGCTGTTTCCAGTATTTTGCTAACTACAGAGATTTTCCAAGGCATTCCTATTCGTGTCTGAACGCTCTAAGGGCCGTAAAATACATGTTTTATTTGGGGAGGAGGATTGATAAAGAACAAATCCGTACAAGACCTAAAATAAGGGGTTTGTGAAAAACGTCTCTTCAGAGGTCTTCTGATCAGAAGGCAGAATCCTATAGGACAGCTTCAGAGGGCTTATTTGGCACATTTGGGAACTGAGAGCATTGCTTCTGGTTTTGTGTATTGCCCAGAGTGCAGAGGACTTAAGATTTGTATTTGTTTCACGAAAAAAAAGCCTATTGGAATGTTTTCTAATTAACCAACACATCCAACAGATCAAGGGAGTGTTTACTTAAGGCGCAATGAGGATCGCTTTTGAGAGTTTCCTTTTTCTGTGATCTGTGTCCTCCTCTTCTCTGACCTTACAAGCCCACGTTATCAAGATGTTAGTCTGAATCATCCGCACCCGAGGGTCAGAATTTTTCTGTGGGGTGTTGAGAAAGAAGTCTGAGCTCTGTCCCCGATCCACAATGTAACGGTTTCATGGTCACTTTTCTGCTTTGGAATGCGTTCATTCTGTAAAGTGTCTGCCCAAAAACGAAAGCAGAGAAGAAAAGCCTGAATGGCCCTCACTGAAAAACTTTTTCATATTCTTCCTTATTCAAACTTCCTGGGCATTTCTGCCCCCCAAACTCAAAAGGAAAACTCACCCATTTCAAACCCAGCTCTCTACATTTATGCACATGGATCTTATTTATGTCACCACCTCAGATCTTTTTATTATAGCATTCAGGCCTTTGGGCTGGTATTTTGGGAGAGAGCAGACCCGGAAGATAAATTCTTCTCTGGTGGTTACACACTTGCTGTGAGTCACCGGTGAGAAGGTTAGAACCATGCAGATGTGGAACCAGAGGCTTCCCGAGCAGACGTGGAAGGTTGGGGCTTCCGGGTACCCATCGGGGAAATGGGCTGCTCTGGAAAAGAGGGGCCCAATTTAGAGCCTTTGGAACCACACAGACGTGAGTTTGAATCTCGTCTCCACTATTTACTGTACAACTGCAGCCAGTCACTTCGGTTCTGTGTCTCTTCTCCGATTTCCACATAGGAATCGTTTTCCCTTTCCCAGAAGTTGTGTAGGTTCAGTCCTGCTCTCCCCACACTGGAGAGCCAGTGTGCTCCTCTCAGGAGCTGAGCTGTGGTACCCACCAGAAAGGCACTTCTATTCCCGAAGAACTAAAATGTATTTTAAACTCACTAATTATACCTTGCATCCTAGAAATGGTCTGTGATATTGTATTTTCACGATGCTTTTATAAAGCAGGATAGCAGTGCTGCTGAAACTGAAGTTTCGACTGGTAGGCAGTGACATACACTGGGTAAAAGTGGTCATTCATTGTGGTGACGTCAGCATTTACGGAAGGAGTATAAGAGTGTCGATGTACAGCGTACTGAAGGGAAGTTTGCTAATAATTCAAATACAAAAGACAAGGACCATAAGGCAAGAACAAGAAATTCAAGAATTGGAAAGGAAGAAATGAAACCACTCTTGTTCACAGACAATGTGATCTTTGTACGTAGAAAATCCAAAGTAATCTATTTAAAAAGCTGCTAAGAATATTAACTTAGTTTAGCAGAGTTGTAGGATATAAGGTAAATATTTAAAAATCAATTCCACGTCTACATACTAGTAATGGAAATCTGAAAATGAAATTTTAAAAAGATCAATTTTGTTTACAATAACCTCAGAAAGAATATGTGTAAGAATAAATTCAACACAAGAACTATGAAAGCTGCACACTGAAAATTACAAAATGCTGTTGAGAGAAATAAAAGAAGTAGGTTAATGCAATATGTACCGTATTCCTGGATTAGAGGACTCTGTATCGGCAACTCTTCCCAAATCGATCTACTGATTCAATGTAATCTCTGTCAAAATCTCTTTTCTTTGATAGAAACTGACAAACTGATACTAAAATGTAAATGCAAAGGACCTAGAATAGCCTGAACAGTGCGGAAAAAGAACAAAATTGGAAGACTTCGCCCTTCCTGATTTCAAAACTTAACCTTAAAGCTACAATACTCAGGAGCATCAGTGATGCCAGAAGTCCAGAAATAAATCCTCATCTATGTGGTCAGTTGGTTTTTATCAAAGGTACCAAAGTAATAAGGAAAAGATGGTTTTTCAACAAACAGTGCCTGAATAGTTGGATTTCCACATACAAAACAATGATCGTTGACCCTTATGTCACTCCCAACACAAAAATTAAATCAAAATGGATCATAGACTTCCATGTATGAACTGAAACTATAAAACTTCTGGGAGAAAAAAAGTAGAAAATCTCCCTTGGGTTAGGGGAAATTTTCTTAGATATTATACAAAAGCTATGGACATTAAAAGAAAAAAAAATCGGTAAATTAGACGTCATCAAACGTAAATTTTTGCTCTTCAGAGACACTATTAAGAAAACAAAAAGGCAAACAGATTGGAAGCAAATTGCAAAGTCACTTTCTGGCAAAGGATTTCAACCAAAATACACAAAGAACTTTTATAACTCAATAGTAAGAAGGTAATAATTCAATTAAGAATTAGAAAAAAATTTGAGTAGACACTTAACCTGTGAGGCTATACAAATGGCAAATGATCCCATGAAAAGACACTGAGTAAGATTCCTCATTAGGGAAATGCAGGTGAGAACAACAGTAAGATACCACTACCTACCATGAGAATGGCCAAAATTAAGACTGATAGTGCCAGGGATGTCTGGGTGGCTCAGTTGGTTAAGCATCCAGCTCTTGATTTCCAGTCGGGTCATGATCTCAGGGTTTGTGAGATCGAGCCCCACATCAGGCTCTATGCTGATAGCTCAGAGCCTGCTTGGGATTCTCTCTCTCTCTCTCTCTCTCTCTCTGCCCCCTCCCCCAACTCTCGCTCTCTCTCTCAAAATAAACAGACTTAAAAAAAAAAAAAAAGACCGATAGTGCCAAAGTGTTGGCAAAGTCGTGGAGAAACCAGAAATCTCATATAGCACTGGTTGGAATGTAAAATGGCATATTCACTTTGGAGCACTTTGGCAATTTGTTTAAAAGTTAAACAGACACTGGGCGTCTGGGTGGCACAGTCGGTTGGGCATCCGACTTCAGCTCTGGTCAGGATCTCACAGCTTGTGAGTTCGAGCCCCGCAATGGGCTCCGTGCTGACAGCTCAGAGCCTAGAGCCTGCTTCGGATTCTGTGTCTCCTCTTTCTCTGCCCCTTCCCTGCCCACGCTCTGTCTCTCTCTCTCTCTCAAAAATAAATAAACATTAAAAAATCATAAAAATAAAAAATATATTAAAAGTTTAACAGACACTTAACCATCTGATCCAGCAAATCTACTTCCACATAAAGTAGATGGATAAACAAATGTGCCATATCCATACAACGGGATACTACTTGTCTATAAAAAGAAATGAATCTACTGAGACACAGAACAACATGGATGAATCTCAATAACGTCATGTTAAGTGGACAGGATCCAGACATGAAAGACCACATGTTATATGATTCCATTTATAAGAAATTTCTAGAAAAGGCAAACTATGGAGACAAAGCAGATCAGAGGTTGCTTGGGGCTGGAGGTTGAGAGATGGTTGCAGAAGTGATGAGGGAACTTCTCAGGGAGATAGAATTCTTAAGCCAGATTGTGGTGGGGGTTGCATAAACGCATGAATTTACTAAAACTCCCTAATCTATTTAAAACAGATGAGTTTTATGGTGAGTAAATTATGATCGTTGACCCTTATGTCACTCCCAACACAAAAATTAAATCAAAATTCTTCCTACCTGAAAGATTTAAGTTTCCCAAGACCTGACACATATAATAGATCCTCAGTAAATGTTAATGTCCTACAGGCTTTTACATCTTTATAAACTTGATCCTGGGAACAGATAGATCTACAAGATGCTGGAGATCCAGATTATTGTGCTAACCGCCAAAAATAAAGCGTGCAGTAGACTTTAGCAATTGGCTCTAAATTAAGGTTTACTTTTTTTTCCCCAGTAAGACTGTGTGTTGAGTGCATTGCTCATCATATTCTTCCACTGATAGCTTTAGGTGATTTTTGTGCGGTGGGGAGAATCTGTGGAAGAAAGTAAGAGACTGTAGGATGTATTTGCAGCCAAAGGACTTTGTTCATTAGGACTGGACGTCCAAACCTGGACTTCGGAATTCTGCCTGCAAAAACCCATAGACCTCAAGGAGTGTCTCTAAAGTTGTCACACTGTATCTATCATTCATGGACTAGACAGAATACTGGTACAGCAGGAAGGATCCTTGAAGTCAAATAAACCATTCCATTTAAGAACCAGACTCCCAAGTGCACTGGCTGTACACTGCCATGTTTCTCCTCAGAAGCCAAGGTGAAGTAGAAGACATATGACAGCACCCTCATTTTTCACGTGACACACAGCATCTTGCCTTTCTAGACCTTAATCTTTGCGCCTGTGAACAAAGACTCACTTGCAATCTCTTGGAATCTAAAGTAAACAGTCCAGGAGGCTATTTGAAATTCTGTTTTTTCATCCTTCAGCTCTATTTTTCCAATCTCAGTAGGTCTGTTCTGTGATTTCTATGATTTCAGTCCCTCCCTCCTTCAGTCCTTCCCTCCCTCCCCCTCTCTGTCACTCACACACACACACACACACACACACACACACACAGACACACAAAATGAAGTCCTGTATCAGTAGTGCCATTCATCAGTAATGCTGGTGAAAAATGAAGACATTTTTAAGAACCATGAAGTCATGAAAAAAATACCTTGCTCTTCTCCCATTTAAAAAACATTTTTTAAAGAAAGTTTAAGTATATGCAGTACCTTGTTAGTGTTCTTTATGATTCTGAAGTCTCTTTGCTAGTTTAAGGAACATAAAAATATATTATCTCTAACTTGGTTAGCTCATAAAATTGTCATGTTCGCTATATTAAATTTAGAAGGATAGTCTATTCAGGCAATACACATTCACTAATTGAATTTACTCTGAAATGTTTTTAATTTTTTATACAAATGGAGCCTCAGGCGGCCGAACTCTAAGGAACTCGTATCTCTTCCTCTTACTTTTTGCCAGTCTAGGGGAAGCAGCAGAACATTAAGCTCAGGAGGAATCCCCAACATTTTAGTTTTGCCAATAAAATCGTTCAGCTTTCTGGACTAGTGAAATCCATAGTGGCAAAAAAGTCACATAGAGCATTTGTGTTCCGCAAAGGAAAGAAGAAACTAAACCAAAGGAAAACCTTCCCAAATTATACAACACACCTTTGGCCACACTTTTTTCTGGATTGTATTTAATTTCAAAACTTAGTACCAGCAGCTTTGTCTTGATCGACTGAGGATTTGTGCAAGGCGAATGTTTCTCTAAAAGATCATGTCATTTCAACTCTGCTTCGTCTTGCTTCTTGGTTTGTCAGCTACAGACCCTGCTTCTTTCAAGGACTTTGGAAGACTGAGAAATCAGAAGTAGATGAGCAAGAGGTGTGACCGTTTTTCAGAGGGATGTGCCTCGCAGAACCACACATGTTATTTTTCAAGTAGGCAGTTGAAGAGGTTCTCTGCCTGTAACTTTTGAAACTGTCCACTAAACTCTCCAGGGTTCATTGTTCCTGCTTCCGAGGCCACATGAGACTGTTCCTTGGTTAAGGCACCTATTTCTTTTTTTTTTTTTCAACGTTTATTTATTTTTTTGGGGACAGAGAGAGACAGAGCATGAACGGGGGAGGGGCAGAGAGAGAGGGAGACACAGAATCGGAAACAGGCTCCAGGCTCCGAGCCATCAGCCCAGAGCCCAACACGGGGCTCGAACTCACAGACCGCAAGATCGTGACCTGAGCTGAAGTCGGACGCTTAACCAACTGCGCCACGCAGGCGCCCCAAGGCACCTATTTCAATCTGCCTCAACTTACACTTAACTCTTAACAAGTCTTTGTCTTGCCATTGGATGCAACATTCTTGAAATGGAAACCGCATTACTTATTTGTCTTTTCTTCCCAAATCTAGTCATGGTTCCCTGCGTACAATAAAGTATCTGGTAGCTGTTTGCTAAATAAACCAATATATGAAATCGCTTTTCAAGTAGGAAATTTTAAGTATCCTGCTTGTTCATGTAAGCAAAATGTGGCAGCACTGACCGCATCTTTCCTCCCTAGATTTTAAGTTTAGTAGATTGGCAACAGCTCATTTGGCCAGCAACAAAGTTCTGTGACTTTCTTAATGATGCTTCTTACTTGGCTTTGTCAGTACCTGTGACTGCAGTTATCCTGAGATTTTCCAAATAACTTCGTTTTGTCTGGGCTTTTGCTGAGCTAGGTCTGGCAGAAGCATCTTTTCTGCTTCTGACTCAGTGATTACAAAAGGAAGTAGATATTCTCCTTGACCTCTGTGCTCCATACCCTCCTGGGTACTTTTCTGTCCTTTCTTCTTATTGTTCTTAGAAAGGTTTTTATTTTGAAAAAAATTCTCAAAAGACTCTACTCCTCTATCCCATCAAGTTTTGCAACATTATAAAGTCACAGTACCTTTTTCTGCCTTCCTCTTATGTTCAGTGGGTATCTGGGGCGGGGGAGGGGGGGTGGCTAATTTTGCATTTCTCTAGGTGATTTGTATTATAATGGGGAAAGCTGGAGCCATGGCATCTGAAGATATGAGTTCCAATCCTGGCTTTATCACTTAACTTGCTTAGTGTTGCTTTCCTCATCTACAAATATGGAAGGTAACACATCTCTCTCAGAGTGGTCATAAGGGTTTAAGGGATACATGTGAAAACACCTGGATTAATTTTTAGTATGTAATAGATATTTGTTAAGAATTGAACAAAATCTTTTAGAAAATGTCTAGTCTTATTAGCCAGCAAATTTTTATCATTGGGTACAGTATTATGAGGTTCTTTATACTTTATGGTCTCCCATGGTTTTTATGTTACCAGTACATTCAAATAACATTTATTGTGTGTCAACTTGATGACCGACCTTATAGTCTGCGCTTATTTAAAGCTAAATAAGAAATGGTTGCTACCCTGGAAGAATTTATAAGCAAGGAGGTAACACAAGCTTAAGTAAAGAACCACAAGCCAGCATGATGTGTGCTTGATAAAGGTGTCTACAAAATAGGAGGGCAGCACGGAGCAAAGCAAATATGGTGTCACGGCTTCTCTTCTGTAGAACTTTAATATACTTAGCTGAATGTCCCTTCTAGAAGCTTTTACGGGAGCTCCGATCGAAATGCTCTGAATTCAAGATTTTTACCTGCACCTTTGACCATCTTCCTATAAGAAATCGCAGAGACAATGCTGTGCTGACCCTTTCTCCTACTGATTTCATTCTTGTTCTGACTTTCAAAGATAGGCAGAGATTGCTGGGTAGACCACCTGATATTATTATTATTTTTTAATGTTTATTTATTTATTTTTGAAAGAGAGAGCACAAGTGGCAGAGGAGCAGAGAGAGACACACAGAATGTGAAGCAGGCTCCAGGCTCCGAGCTGTCAGCACAGAGCCCAACATGGGGCTCGAACTCACGAACTGTGAGATCATGACCTGAGCCAAAGTCAGAGGCTTAATCGACTGAGCCACCCAGGCGCCCCTAGACCACCTGCTATTATAAGTCAGAGGTTGGCAAACTCTAGACCATAGATCAAATCTGGCCCACTGCCTGTGTTTATATGGCCCACCAGCTAAGAATGGTTCTGATATTTTTAAATGACTGAAAAAAAATCAAGAGAGTAGTATTTCATGACACATGAAATTATATGAGTTTCAAATTCCAGTGCCTGTAAATACAGTTTCATTGGAACACAGCCATGCTCATCCATTTCTGTATTGTCTGTGGTTGCTTTCAAGCCCCAGCGGCAGTTGAGTAGTTGTGACAGAAACTACATGGTCCAGAAAGCTTGGAATACTTGCTTATCGGGCGCTCTGCACAAAGTTTGCCCGCCATGCTGTAAGGCCTTTAAAATCTTTGCAGCTCTACACATCCTTGGTATGGGACTGAGATGGGCATTTCTCGTGTAAGAGGCAGCTTTCCCGTGCTCTCTGGTGTCACTTCTTCTAGAAATAAAAATGTTCACTTTGGCCTTTCTTCGTAACATGAACATGCAGTGTTAGGTGACATGAACATCCTGACAGCTTGTCCCTTTTGAAGGTACAAATGTTAAGAAGGAGGGGGAACTCTGGAAACATTAAGGGATTTTTTTCTTCATCGCGATCTCCCCCATTTAATGTCTGCGAAGTAATCTGAAGACAAGGGTGTCTGATTTCATTCTTTCGTTAACCAGCAAGTTTATATCAGTCTTGCCTGTAAGACTGGGTTTGTCACCATAGGACAGCATGAAAATGCATGTTCAACTTGTAATATTTGTAAATCATACAATACTTCTCCCCTTAGAATAAGCCTCAAATATGGAAATTCCTTCAGATCTAGGGAAATTCATTCATTTTGCTGAATGGCTAAAAAAACAACAAACAGAAAGACAAACATAGTTGCAAATCTTGAATACGAGGCGCGAGCACGGAAGGGCTTACAGCGTCAGCACACTCCAGTGTTAACGGGTAAAGGTTCTGCTGGTTGTTGGCGGTTTGTCTCACATTCTTAAAGGCTAGTGGCCTGCACAGGGGACTTTGGATTCATGGGCAATCGCAAATAACTTTCACGGATATAAGGATCTATATATAGTTTTACAGTCTGAGGGATTATGTATTTGAACAAGCCCATCTTCAAACACATGTATGGTTTCTTTTGCCTTCCAAAGGCTTCAAGGAACCAGGTTCTAAATCTCGAACTCTTACCCTTGGTCTTTCTCCCTCTCTTGTGGGCCTTTTGGGAGACAAGACAGTCAATTTCTTGGCACCTCCAGAGAAAGAAGTGAATTTCCCTCAGTATGTCCTCTGCATATGCGCAATCTCTAGGTCCAGAAAGTAACTTACTGGTATGATCACTTCAGAAGCTGACCTAGAAATCTGTTGGAACTTCAGTAAAGTCCATGGCTTTTGAGTTGATTTCACATCTGGAAATTTAGCCCATAAAGTGAAAGCTAAACATGAAAGAAAGATTTATATACAGTAAGATGGCTTGCTGCATTTTTAATAGTGAAAAGCCAAGAGGCAAAGGCGAACTCATATGGGGGGAGTCAAGTAAGGTGTAGTACATTCAGTTGGTTATAGTGATTGAAAATGATTATTAATGGTATTTATACCATGCCAGGCATAAAAGAAAGCAGGATACACACTTGTAGGTTTTAACATGATTACAGCAATTAAATAATCTATGCATAGAGAACAGGAATACAGAAATACAATAACTCATTAACAGTTATATGTATAGATAGTTGGACCTGAAGCTTTTTCTATTTTCCAGTTATTCTTCATGCGTGCTTTTAGGAAAGAAAGACATAGTAAATTAAAACGAAGAAGTACTGTAGGCAGGAGAGAGCAGCACCCCCTCTAACGCAGACACTGCACCAGCCGTGGAGATCCAGCTGTGAAAGAGATGCACAGAGTGTCTGTCTGTCTGTCCGCATGAGCTTACAGTTCAGTGGGGGAGGCTCAGGCCATAAATAGTTAACCACTGAGCGGGAGGAGTTATAAAAGGGGAGGGGGGGGGTGCTGCGGAAGCATAGAGCCAGGACATTCAACCAAGGAGGAGTTTACGGAGGATGTAGTGACACGGAAGCAGGGCTAGAAGACGGAGGAGTCCCTGAGTAACAGAAGCAGGTAGAGAGAACTTCAGACAGAGAAAGTGGCCTGTGCAGGAAGAGGCAGAAAGTCCAGAGCATGGCGTAGTCCGGGAACGTCAGTAAGTTCAGGATGGTGGCGGTTCAGGTGGTCTGGAGAAGGTGGGCCCGGTGAGGAGATAGCTGGCCATTTCCAACTACAGTGAGAAGTTGAGATTTTGTCCTCCGGGCCAGCGGAAACTGACATGAGTAGACTCACGTATTTATTTTCAATCTCTCGGACCACACGGGAAAATAGATGTAAGACGGGATGCCGGGAAAGCAGCGAGGAGGGAGGGAGGGGGCTTGCAGTGTTCCAGGTGAGAGACGGTGGCTCAAAACTGCAGCAAGGATGACCTGGTGGGTATGATGCTAAGTGAAATAAGTCAGAGAAAGACAGGTACCAAATGTGGAACCTAGAAAACGAACTGATAAAGAAACAGACCCATAAATACAGAGAACAAACTGAGGGTTGCCAGAAGGAAGGGGGGTGGCGGGAGGGGCAAAACGGGTGAAGGGGAATAGGAAATCCAGGCTTCCAGTTATGAATGAGTCACGGGAATGAGAGGCGCAGCGTGGGGACTAGAGCCAGTGGTGTTGTAATGGCGACGTGGACTGATTGGACGTATCTACCATGGTGGTGACCGTAGCCTAATGTATAAACCAATCACCTCATTGTACCCCCAAAGCTACTGTAATATTGGGTGTTAGCTATACCTCCATCTTAAAAACCACGGTATTTTTAAAAAATGAATATGATAAAGCACTAACATCTTTGAGAAGTAATTAAAATTCCAAATAATAGTTAAAAGACATTTTTAATGCATCAAGGAGTCTTCCTGTTGTATTAATATTGGATGGCTGATTTGGGAATTTAAAGTTTAGGGAGAACCCAACATCGTAAAGGGTTTTTATTTTAAAATCTTCTGGTTAAATAGCAAAATTTTGAGTTTTCACTTTGAAATCTTTTAATTGCCTAACAAAGATTTTAGAAAGCTTCAGGACAAATAAATCCCGGGTTAGCCCCGGATGAACGTCATACCGTGAAAATGTCATGTACTCTTTTAAAATTGTGCAGACTCCAACATGTTAACAGTTTTCTGGTGGAGGGATGATGGTGACGGGAAAATGGGCAAATACAGTCCTCAGAAAAACCCAGAAGGAGGAAAAGAAAAACATAACATTTGGTTTTGTGACAGATCTCCTTCTGTCATGAGTTCCCTGAGAAGCAGGGGCTTCTCCATCTAGCATGGGGCCTGGCATACGTGGGGTCCTTGTTGAAGGAATGAACAAATGACTGAACGGATAAATGACCTGATTAAAGGAGACATTTGAGGATTCTTTTTGACCTATCTTATCTTGGCTTCCTTATTTTCATTTCCTGGCAACGGCCGCCCTCATGGCCTTCACACACACCTGCAGTTGCCCCGGCTAGAGGTGCAAAGCGGAGGAAGGTGGTCAGAAAAGGCTACGCTTGGGGCACCTGGGTGGCTCAGTCGGTTGAGCATCCGACTTCAGCCCAGGTCATGATCTCATGGTTCATGAGTGCAAGCCCCGCGTCAGACCGCTGCTGTCAACCCGCATCAGATCCTCTGTCCCCCTCTCTCTCTGCCCCTGCCCTGCTCGCACTCTTCCTCCCTCTCTCTGTCTCTCTCTCAAAAGTAAATAAACGTTTATGAAAACAAAAAAGAAAAGAAAATTGTGGTCACATAAGGATATGTTACTTTACACATATTTCAAAGTTAGGTAAATTGGAACCTTGCCTCCTTTTCCTGAAAAACTGGCAACCCAGAAAACTTTTATTCAAATATTTGTCATAAATGCTATTTGGTTAAAACGTAGACTTTGTGGCTAAACATAACTTCATAAATATTCATTTACGATGCTTGTTATAAGTGTTTCCAAAAGCCAAAATTGGAAAAGGCCACGTTCCCAGAAAGGAGAAGGAAACTACATTTTGGGGAACTATTATGTTTTAGGTACTGGGCTGACCCCCTTTAACAAACGAGGACACTGAGGATGTACCTTGAGTAACTTCCCCACAATCTCGTGGTTAATGGCAAACTGTGAACTCGAAGTCAGGTCTGTCAGACTTCAAACCTCATTCTCCTTCTGCTCTTCTTTTTTGGTTTTATGTCATACAAACAAAGAAATAAAAGTCCTTGTGGGTCTGTAGGAGTGAGGCGTGGTAGATACATCCCAGGTAGGAAGGTGCTACAAGCAGAAGTCCCTTGAAGACAGTTACTGTGGACTGTTAGCAAGGAGGAGCACTAAAGATTCTGAACGTGACTCTTCCTCCCTCTCACCTTAGTCCATTAACTTTTCATTTTAATTAATTCTGCAGATGAGCAAAGCAAGCTCTTGCCTTCCCTGAGCGTTTAGCAATGAGAGCAACAGAAACTTCTTTTCTCCCTCATGTTGGGCTGTTGGCAAAGTCCACTGTCAACCGATTTCATGGATTGCATTATTAAAGTCGGATCAATTTATTATTCCTGTCACTTTAAAAGTGTGTTTATCCTGAGTTTTCTTCCTCCTTTTGCACGCTGCCTACCTTCTACAGGATGTTGTTGGGGCAATATTAAGTCTTTTCACAGGACTGTCTATTGGCCCTGCTACTCTGAGTCTTTTTCTCTCGCATTTGTCACAGTTGATGATGATGTTCCCATCTGCCAGGCATATGGAATTGGTGGTGCTCAGCAAATCTTTGTTCCAGTCTGGTCCCAGAGAGTATTTTGGGATTATCTTGTAAATTCTCCCTTTCCTCTCCTGTGCCCTCAATATGCTCTGTCTCTTCTGTAGCAGCTCTTGAAATCTACCTTGAAATCTAATGAATGATGTCTGCCTTCCCTCCCCAACTAAACTGTGAGCCTCTGGAGGCCAGGACAGGGTCTCACTCATCTCTGTGGGTCCCTCCCCCGGCCCCCAACAGGGGGAGCACGGCACCTTCCACAGAGGAATAGCCCATCGCAGTTGAATGACTTGAGACATACTGTTGGCTTGAGTCCTGTGCTAACCTGTCATTCCTGATAATTCTATGCATACAAACTGGAGAAACTCTGAAAATAGATTAGTCAAGAAGGTAAATTTTGTGCTACTGTTGATGTAAGAACCCTAAACGTAACATCATTATAAAGTTTTTTTAGTGTGGATTTTTATTTCCCTTGGGTGTTGTTTGGACGAAAGTTTGGATTCCCACATTATTCTAACCATGTTTTACATAAACAAAAATCAGCCATAGTTAACACTTAAAGGGCTTTTAGGAGTTACTCGTCTAGATTCTTCTCAGGTAGTCCCAGCTTCAATCTACAGGTTATGGCCAGCTTTGAAAACAGTAACACTAACAGTGACAGTATTGTTTTCCATTTACTGGAGTCAGGAGTTGGATAGTTGTTATCTGGCCTAAGCTGGGGTAGCCCCCAGACCTCCAGGTTTATAAGACTGTGGGGAAGAAGGTTGTGATTCTCATGCTAAGTTTTCAGGAACCTTCCAGAGCCTCTTCACCTCCAGAGGTGTTTGAAACTTAGGTAGTTTAAAAAAGTTACACCTTTGAAATCAACTCAAAAGGTATCATTGGACACCTACTCTGTACCCCAGGCTTTGTGATACTTTGATTTCCTGTTGACTGTAGCTCACATTTTATACTAAATCTAGTAAGGAAGGTCCAGTGTTCCTTTAAAAATGTTGGAATGTGGACATTCCAGCCCGAATGAGGACAGACCTGCCTCTGGAATAGTCAAAGTGAAGAAAAGGGTCTCCTAGGCACTGGTGTTGTACTGTCCTGATTCCAAAAACACGGTCATTGGAAGATGACGTTGGAAAGATCTCTCCCCCAGGGAGAACCCTGTTCAGTCTGTGGTTCATTATTCTATCATTGGTTTGGGCCTTTTTCAGGTGAGCCGTAACTTTGAGCTGGTTGGACGGGTTAACTTGGATCAGCTGGAACAGATGAAGGAAAAGATGGAGAGCTCCAGCAGTGATGACGAGGACAAGGAAGAAGAAATGAACAGCAAGGCTGATGACAGAGGTTAGTCTCAGCCCTGCCCTCGGAGGCCCAGATGGCATCTAGCACGTCCATGGTGAGACAGAAGGGAGGCAGAAGGTTGTTGTAGGAAGAACAGAAGGAATGATCCTTCTTAGTTAAGTAGCAGAACAGACTGACTTAAGAAACATGTCAGGGGCCATGTCTTTGTAAACTATTACCAGCCATAGAAACTTCAAGGAAAACAGACATTTTCTAACTATAGCTATATGTTTGTTAAAAAATATATGGTGGTGATTTGTTTTTAATAAGGACCACTGGTGTCTGGGGAAGCTTCACAATAGGGATGGGCAGACAGTAACACAGAGGACACCGTAAATGTAAATGAGCTTAACGTTTCATTACGAGGAATGTAAGTGAACTTCCCATTGAGCACTTACGTAAAATTCCTGCTGCTAGGGCAGCCACTGCTGTGTGGTGGGGGAGGCTGCAAAGAACTCGAACCCTGAGCCCTCTCCGGAAGTCCCTCTGCCTGGCCCTTAACACCTTGTAAAGAGAGAGAAAGGGAGCGACAGTTTTCATTCAGCCGTGTGTTCACAAAGCAAGCTTTCGTGGGATTTGTGTACTCTTTTTCCAATTTTCTCTGAGTCCAGGATTATTCTCAAGATAAAGCTTTTCAAAAGTATATCTATATAACCATTCAAAAAAAAAAATGTAGGCCTACATTTATATGATCTAGAGTTGGTTTTCTGTATTGTTCAACATAGAATATTGCGGAAATCCCCAGAGGGTACATATAAGACTATGGGTTTCAGATGTGTTAGTGTAGTTATTAGGGATTCATCAAAAGCACCTGGATAACAAACATGAGAAATACACAGGATAGATACCATCCCAGTGACGATAAGAATGGGATGAGGTTATCAGCATGGAGCATCCTTATGTGCCACGTCCAGTATTTTCTTTAATCTGATATCATGTAGAGGGTTCTGCAGTTGGCCTGCCTGAATTTGGCTCCCAGTTGTGCTATTAACTAGCTCTATGCCTTTGGGTAAATCGTTTTATCCCATCTGCGTTCATTACTGACAATAATAATATCACCTACCTCCTAGAGATGTGGAGAGCTTAAATGAGATGATGTACATACAAGACACCAGCGCAGTTCCTGAAGCATAGTAACCACCTCATCGATGATAGCCCTGCCATGTCATGTAT
Source organism: Puma concolor (assembly GCF_028749965.1). Classification (NCBI taxonomy): domain Eukaryota; kingdom Metazoa; phylum Chordata; class Mammalia; order Carnivora; family Felidae; genus Puma; species Puma concolor. Next base: position 68,865,852 of record NC_141679.1, read on the forward strand.
TATCATTTTGCAAAGGGGGACATACAGTCCCAGAAAATTTAAGAGTTTGTTCAAAGGAAAAACATATATATTGGAAGCCGAATTTAGGTCTTCTGGCTCCAAAGCCAAGATCTCTTTACACTACATCTCATTTCTCGAACACTTTGAGCAGTGGGATGTTCTTCACTGAAGGGAACCTAGACCTGAATCCCCTTAGGGCCTCCCTCCGAGGTGCACGTCTGCAGAATGTCACTGTCTCCCCTCCTTACCCGGTAGGTCTGCAGGCCTACAAATGCCTCTTTGGTGGCCATTTCGCTTGGAGGTTCTCCTCCCTGTTCTCTTTCCTGCCCAGCCCCTCTTCCACTCCATCCCTACCATGACAACCGTAGCAGGGGACCACAGGTTTGCAGTGTGGGGGTCCATTCGGGCCCCTGAAGTCCCAGTGAAGACAACAGCAGGGACTGCCCGCTCTTCAAAGCCCCCGTACCCATGGTCAACCTGAAAAATGAGTGGACAAATAAAACACCCTACCACGTAGGTTGATTGCCCTTGTAAAGTTACAACTTTTATTAGTAGATGCCTTAGTGATCCATTTCTTGCAAGGGAAATGGCTGTGATCTGAGGAAGCATGGTTTCTAATTTTCTTTTCCTTTTTTTTTTTTTTTTAACATTTCACAAATATGTTCTTAGTGATGAATTCTTTAACGTCTGTGCACTGTTAGCAGAGTTCTCCAGAAGAGGATGCTTTTGACAGGGGGGACAGAGGCTCCTTTTGCTTCATGGTGCTCTGTGCCCTGCTGTTGTTTAGGAAATAAGTTATTCCTTGTTGGTTACTATGACTTGTTTTCATCTGTAAGGCTGAGCACATACGATTTTAGAGGTTACAAGTGTTGCAGAGGCAAGAAGCCCTTTTAGTCTTCCCCTCCCTGTGACTCCTCCAGAATGAAAGCATAGCAAATTAGAAAAATAGATGGCAGTTAGGTGCGTGGGGCACCAGGCAAATTTCCTTCCTTGCCTGGCTTGGCCGCCCCCTTTGCGTGGGCACTGGGGCGACAGACCAGTTCGGTTTGACTGTAAAGAATTTCATGGTGTCTGATCAGTTCTCACTGGAAAGTGTAGTATCCACATTCATGAGCCGTAACCACATGGGGGGGGGGGGGGGACGTCTTTGGGTAGAGGGGCATGTATTCCTCTCTCTGAGGGTAGGGGATTTACATGAGTAACTTCTAGTAATGTTAATGAGAATTACAAGCCTAACCCTCCCTATCCCCCTTTCCGATCCTTGAAAGAACAGCCTCCTTTGTCTCATCTCCTTTGAATCCATTCTCCACCATCTAGGTATATTCTTGCCAATGAGAAGAAATGGCACACAATAGCCTCGGGGAGTTTTTGCCAGACGGTCTGTCTTCTAGGAGTAGAGCGGGAGGTGGCTTTAGTGCAGCTCTCAGGGCTGATGGAGAGCTATTTGATGTGTGACAGGTAATGACTGGCCTCCTCCTTTGAGGATGAAACAGCATGAGCCATTGGAAAGAATAGATGACTGGTTTCATGTTTCCTAAGGGTAAAGGAGCAAATGTGCCAGGAGCATGCCCCTCGTTGGCAAGTGTAGACTTTCATCAGGCACGCTCAGTGCAGGGGGCTCATGTCCTTGTAGCCACCCCATTCCCAGCGCCCTTTCCAACATGGGAACTAGAGAGAAGACTGACCGTGGCCATATTGCAGGTCCTGCCTAGGAAGCTCGGAGGGAATTTGAAAAAGAAGAAACCAGGCATGAAGAAATCAAAATTAACCCAGGCAGAATCCTCCCCACCCCCCTCTCATTATGCAGTTGGGAGGAGTCAGGAAGGCATTCTGTTGATTTCTTGCCCAAGATAATCCCTGCTAAGGAATTAATGCGCAGAGCAGATGGTGCTGTCTCATTTCCAATGAAAAGAATCAAGGAAGATAGTCTGTGCAATTATTTTTAATGGCTTGTGTGGTGATCTTCTTAATTTGTGAGAAAATGTTTCATCTTTTGTTAAAACTGGCCCATTCACATAGCGTTTTGTGCTAAAGATTAAGGCAGCACAGAGACACCTATCCTGTTAACATCATCCTGAGGATTTTATTAGATGAAGTGTTTCAACCAGAGGACATCTTCCTGTAGCATCTTGTATGTACAAGCATAGGGTGATCAGATATGTAGAGATGATGGACATTTCCCCGTATGCTGCCCTCACTCTGCTGCGTGGCTGCAGGACCGTCTCGGCCCTGCTGTTTATTATCCACAAGGAGATTGGCTCTCTGTGGTGTAATGAAAGACATATGGGCTTAGGACTCGGGAGAACACAAAGGCCACGTGAGCTCTCATCTTTGAGTTTGCCAGGAGGAGTGGTCTGTAAACAATTAGCCAGCCAATCCACATTGATCAGACCCCTAACATGTGCCCAGCGCCATGGAGAAAACAAAACGACCGTCAGTATTTGATGTTTGCAACAGACCTTCCAGAAATGTCTATACCCCCACATTCATGAGTACCACCAATTGAGGAGTAGATGTCAGGCAGCCAGCCAGGGGCCCTCACTAGCTCAGGACATACTTTTACAAACTGGCCTCCCCGCTTCCCAGGATTCTCGTTCACGCTAGCTTCTTTGCTCGCAGATCTCATTCAGTGCTCGTTGCCACCCTGTGAGGTGTTGATTATGACATCCGTGACAGATGAGCACAAGTCGTGAGCCCTCAGCTCTACTTGGAATGCATCGAAACCCTGAGGTCTGCTACGCGTAACCTGGTCCAGTGCCTCTATATTCTTTTTAGTGAGCAAAGATAAACCTGTGTCAAATAGAAAATGAATAGGTGCTAAATAGCGAGGCACTGGTAGAGCATCCTAGAAGGAAGAGATTCGATAGAAAAAACTGCCGAGACGCTGTTGGAACGGACAGAAGGGGTTCTTAGGGCCAGAAAGACCCAGACTATTTGTGATGAGGCAGTGAGGAGGAACGGGGCTGCTGGGGGCCTGGGACCCAGGAGCTGCTCTTGACGGCTATCCAAGAAATGCCCTGACGTGAGAAGCCAGTAGGAGAACTAAGAGAAAGGAATCTGGAAATTGCCTTCATGGAGGGTTTTACGGGTGAAAGTAGGAAAGAAAGGAGGTTTCCTAATGAATGTTGACTTCCCTCTTCTGCTTCCTCCCACAGCACACAGGTAACACTTCTGCTTTCTCCTCACAGATCTGATGAGATTTGCTGACCATGGGGCTGCTATTAACACTGAGAAGCGTTTTCCATGTGAATTTTGCGGACGGGCGTTCTCACAGGGCTCTGAGTGGGAAAGGCACGTGCTCAGACACGGCATGTAAGTTGAGCCGTCCCAAGATGCCTTTGCCCAAAGTGAGAAGTGGCAGGGAGAGCAGGTTCTGTTTTTTTGCTTTTTGTTTGTTTTGTTTCGTTTTGTTTTGTTTTTGGTCCCCCTGACAATCCGTAGGCCCTTCCCTCTGTGTCACACTTTATTTCTGGGCTTGGGAGGAGAGGCAGCCATCAGGAACTAGGTTTCTTCTTTTCTGTTGGTTTTTTCAATGGTCACCCAGACACAACTCAAATGAGGAAAAATCATCTTTACGAAAGACAAATCCCACTCAAGCCCTCGCGTGGAAGTTTAGCGTTCTCCAGCCAGTGTCCCTTCAGCTTTCATTAGCCTGACATTCTCTGATAGAGCGTGGACCGGGGTCAAAAGATCTGGCTTCTGTTCCTGCCTCTGTGATGACTCATTCCCTGAGTGGCCTTGAACATTCCCTCGCACCTCTTGGTGCCTTCAATGCTCTGCCTCGGGGACAGAGCCAGCTTCTGCCTGCCTCCCAGGTAGGTGGGAGCATATCCGTAAAACACTTGTAAGATCTTTGAACATAAAACCGTCCCCTAGACGAGGCACTCTTAGTCTGCCAGACAGAGAGAACCCAGGAGTCAGTTCCTGAGTAGAAAATGCCCCTGAAACCCCAAGCATCTAAACTTCAGAGAACCTAACTAAGTTTCCCTAGACATGGGTTCCATCTTTGGGTTTTTACTTTTTGTTTGTTTTTTATGATTTGTTTCTGGATCCGTCCATTAAATCTTTACCTGAGTTGCTCTTTTAGTCTTCATAAATATAGCCAATCTCCAAGCTTATGGGTTACACAGAGGAGTTTGAGCATAAGACAGTTCTTGCTACTACTACCAGTTATGACCTATCACCCAGAAGAGGGAACATAAAATAATTATGTTAATGTGGACACAAGGCATGGTATAATCAAAACAGAGTATAATAATGGCTATTTTTGTAGGTTCACATCTTTAATAAGATGCTGAAATACATGACCTAAGCATAACATGTAGCAAAGGATAAATCACTCAGAATTTACTCATATGTTTATGGCATTTATGCAAAGGAAACCCCAAGGTCTTTTTAGGATCAGGGAAATCAGGACTTTTTTGTTTAATTAGAAAAAAAGGCATACTCATCCATCTCTACCATCACTGTTTCTCCAGGGCGTTGAATGACACCAAGCAGGTGAGCAGAGAAGAAATCCACCTGAAGGAGAGTGTGGAGGACAGTATTAAGATGCCCTCTATAGAGGAAAAGGAAGATGATGAGGCAATCGGGATAGACTTTTCCCTAAAGAGTGAAACAGTAGCCATCTGTGTAGTAGCTGCTGACAAATCTCTCCTGGAGAATGCAGAGGCCAAAAAAGAATAAGCGTTTGGTGAACTTCTTAATCAAACCGTACTTGAACCGTGATGAGAAAGTGGGGAGGGCCAGCTTGGGCTGAGAAGGGCGGGGACAGAAAAGAAGACAGAACAAAGCTGCTTTTTAGGACTGAACAATCTATTTTCAAAGCACTGGTACCTGTGTGAGTGAGTATGTAAATTAAAGTTATTTAAATGGTTGGAATATGTGGCTCCTTTTCCATCACTACACCTTTTCTTCCGGATCTTCATCATGGAAGTGTCATTTGTTGCGGAATATGGAAGCACCTCCCATGCACACGGTGTGCTCTGTGGTGGTCTTGGACAGGATGTGGAAACAGAAGCTCCGTGACAGTACAAGACTTCTCTTAGGGGAACAACTTTTTGACGCACATCTTTCGGTGCGTTTTTCTAGTTTTAATACCTTAAGCTTTTTCAAGACCTAACTGCAGCCGCTTTGGGAAAAAACAAACAAACAAAAAAAAAACACAAAAAAACAAAAAACAAAAACAGAAAACAAAAAAACTGCTTTGCATAAAACAGTCACCTGTTTCCTAGTACCTCAAACTTAACCAAGGGAATTCTCTGCATTTGTCAGTACTACCTGTCGTCGTTGTGGTTAAATGTAGAGAGAACTGCTGGGCAAGACGGTGAATGGAGAAAAAAAAAAAGAGAGTTTTAAAGAAAGGAACACAAATTGTGCTTAAAATCCCCACGTGGGTTTTATTTCTTAAAATACTGTGATTTTTTTAATTATTTTAGTAAAAAACAAAACAAAAAAAAGAAACAGACTTTAATTATTAGATAACTGTTTGTGAATTGTCATCCTTTATTCCAGGTAAGCTGTTTATTAGTGTTCAACTATAATTTAGAATTTGGTAGATTCATGTGAGCTAATTTTACGGTGACTGTGGAGTTTTGTTTGCCACATGTTTATTTTCTATCAATTTGAGTGTTACAAACACAGCACAATTCAGTTTTCACATAAATTGTTTTTTATGTGCGTGTTATTGTTGTTTTAATTTGGGGGTAAGGGAGATTTAGTTTTTTGTGAATAGGAATGTCTTTATTTTAAACATGGAAATAACAAAGAAGTTAACTTTTTTTTCCCCTTAATTTAACTAAAGAACCAAACTTTTCGGCACAGCTATGCAGCTTGTGGGCCAGACGAGGAAGTCCTCTTCACCCTTTTGTTGCTTGTCAATTAACACATTATCCGTCTCACACAAATAATTTCTGTTAGGATGGGCTGGCTTTTGTGTGTGATTTAAAAATCTGTGTTCTGTTTTTGTTTGCATTGTGTTTTGGGGGAGGGTTTTTTTCATTTATTTTGTGGAACAAGGGGATATGCTAGAATCCCATCCCTTTGGTGAGTGGACAAGAAATACTTATATCCTATAAGGAGCCTGGAGAACTACTTTTTTTTTTTTTTTTTTTTTTAATGTAGCTGCCAGCTGCTCTGTTTCCCAATATTAGCTTTTTCAGGAGGGAGCAGCTTAGACTAAATCTAAGTCTACATTTATAATATGTTCTGATTGTGAACAAAGGGTTTCATTCCAAAAAGTAGAAAAGAACTTTCCTTGAAGCCTAGGTTATAGAAGCCTGTGTGCGTGTGTGCTTGGATGTGTGTGTGCTCGTGTGTATGAGTGTGTGTGAGTCCTTTGGTTTTCATGTTTTGTTTTTTTGTTTTTTGTTTTTGTTTTTTTTTTTACTTGGAAGGGTTGTGGGAGGGGGAGGGAAGAAAGGGGCAGGGAATCCTGAGATGACAGTGTCCCACACAGCTTCAAATAAAATCCATGGAAAGATACTGCATTTGTGGAATAGGTGCTTACTTGAAAAGCATGTTCTTCTTTTATTTTCTTGCTGTTAAAAAGTTTTATTTGTAGGGAGTTTCTTTTAATTTAATTTTTTTTTTTTTAGGGATGGGGGCCATCATGTGGAAACCAGACAATGGGGAAAGTGTGATCTAGACAAAGATAACATTTTGTGTCCATATTTGTTTTTAATTGGCCTCATTTCAAATGTATTAAACAGTTCCATACCTGGATTGGGTGTTTGTATGGTTACCAAAAAAAAAAAAAAAAAAAAAAACAAACAAAAAAAACAAAAAAACAAAAACAAAAAAAAAACAAAAAAAAATCAAGCAAAAAAAAAGGAAAGAAAGAAAGAAAAAGGAAAAAAAACAGAAAATAATTGTGACATGCTTTTATCACTACTTTATTTTTCAAATAACATGTAAATATTGTAATCCATTGGATTTTGTTTTGCTAACCTGTTAATAAAAATATGGGACCATTATCCTTTTAACAAGGCTAGAATGTCATTTTTTTCTTTTTTCAAACATATACCTGATATTTTGTGGCCGCACATTTTGGATGCATTATTATAATTCTGTTGACTGTAATGACATAGAATTTACAACATTTTTTTGTTTAATTTATACAGAGGACATTTTTTTTTTCAGAGCTTGAGAGAAGATAAATAGCAAAATGAGAACCTGTTGACTCCAATAATCAGTGTTTCCCAATACTTGATAGGAGAGAGGGAGATTCTGAGTTCTTGAAGCCAAGGGTTTAAAAAACAACAAAACACACCAGTAGGTTATTCAAGTTGTTTGCAACATACATTTTGTAATGAAATGTGAGAAATTAATAAAGAATTTTTTCACATGTGTTTATGTGCATCTGTTGTAGATCATTTACAGATAAGAAATGTGGGAATAATAACAGTGTTGTCTTTCAGTGCATGTACAGGAGAGCTAATTCAAGCCACTGAGTCTACACAGGTATGGAAAGCAAAGGTAATAGTAAGGTGAGGTATGAGCTGGGAGTTTTAAAGTTAATATTTCTACATCAGATATTTATCACCAATTGGGGGAATTTTATGGAGGGAAGGTTTTCCACCAAAAATGTGAATCAAAGTGCTATATGAAGCTCGAGAAGGAGGAAGTACTAATGAATAAATGTCATCTGGGGACCCTGAATCTATGAGCATAGTTATTTTAAACTACTGCCACCAACTATCTTACACCAGTAATTATTATTATCATTAACATATTCTTTGAGCTACACTGTTATAAATCAAAGGAAAAATTAATAGTCATGAAAACTAGAAGAGTAAATTAAAACCAACATCACTGATTGTTAAACTCAGCTGATTTATATGATCTGCCTTCACCAGGGTTAGGAGAAGAAAGGCTCACAGATCATTTGTCCAGAACTCGTTCTAAAAATTTGGTTCTCAACTTTCCTTGTCCTCCTTATCCCTTCCACAGAGGAGAGTTTTTAAGACACTTAAAAGAGCATAAAACACAGAAAACAGAAATTTGGATAAATCAGAACCCAAAGGGAAAATGAGGACTGAGTAGCAAAGTAATTATGGTGGAGAACTGACAAAAATGCATTCTGAGAGGCCATACATAAATGATGTATTTGGCTCAGAGCTTCCTGGTAGGCAAGGAAATGAAAGATCAATCAAGAATCACATTCACATTTACTTTCAAATGCTCAAGAGATACTCAACCTTTTCCAAAACTGCAAGCTGAGAAGTTTCTTTGTGTTTTTCTAAAGGAGAGAAAGTGACGTAGAACTTGTCCATTGACAGCTGTTCTCTTGTGGCCTCCATCAAATAACAGTGTCTGTATTGAGTTGATGTCTAATCCATACTCCCACTTTGTTTTATGGAAAGTAAGTGGAATATACTGATACATTAATCATGGTAGGGACTGCAACAGGGCAACTCCTTGGAACCATAGAGATTTAATTCTTCCACATGTTCTCATGAGGGTCAGTGTGAGGTATGCTTCCTTCTGGTGACTCAGGAATCCACACTCATCTAATGATGCTATCCTTTCAATACACGAATCCTAGGATCATTGTTGAGAGCTTTGGCTGATACACTTCCTCAAATGCCTCCTCCAGGAAGTAGCACCGATCACTTCTCACTTTCCTGGTCACGTGGCCCCATCTAATCGCAAGAAAGGGGTTAAGTGTGTGGTCTTGTCTAACTGTGTGCCCAGGAAGTCCACCTGAGCTGACAATCTCTACCATAATCAGGAACTTCATAGAAGTGTTCCTTCAGAAACAGGTGGGGGTGGGGGTGGGGAGTGGTCAGAAACCTTGCATCCTTTGCAAAGCACAAGATGCAGGTCCTGTTAACCCCTGCACTTAACCAATATTTTTGAGCAAATATTTGGTGGAAGTCACTGTGTGACAACGAACGATACACACAGCCCCTTTCTTCTGACAGTTCATGAATAGTGAAGCCGGAGGTGCAACATGGGGAAGATGTACTACAGGAGGTGCTGGGGCTTGCTGGGCCATTAGCCACCTCTGTTGATCCTGGCCACCCTGGGGAAAGATGGCCTTGATTGTGAACACCTTTCCTCTGTCCATCTGAAAGCTCACATTGGATTTAGGAAAGGACGCAAGAAATTGGTTCCTCATACACATTTGGAGGGTCTTCAGCCCTGAGTTTAACAAAAATTACAATTGCAGCTCTCCCAGGGCTGTGATACAGAGGACAGCACTCGATCCTAGAGATCGTAAGACGCTTCAAAGTATCATGCTCATTATTCCCCGAAAATGTCAGTTCTTTTCCAAACATCCTGCTCTCTGCACATGCCGTTCCCTCTGCCTTCAGTGAACTCGGATTTACCAGAAATTACCTGCCCTATAAGACCCAGCCCAACTGTAACTTCTGATGTGAAGCCTTCCTTGACCCTCTATGCGTCACATGATAGAGTCACTCTACTTATCACCTGCCCCCGTCTCAATAAACATTTATTTATTGAAGACTCTTCTCTTCCCCACCCCCCCACTCCAGCTTAGACTTTAGCTGAGACACACTGCTGTCAGATGCAGCTAGCCTTTTTAAATTCAAATATATTCCTGTTGATACCAAGTGTTAGTTCTCATCTGATTTGGCATCTATGTTACATTTTCTTTCGGAAAGCTTGAGATTGCTTTTTTAAATATCTAAGTAAAAATATGCAGCCTGGTAGATGAAAAATGTCTTTGTCTGAAAGTCTCGGCTCTCTGAAAAAAACATCAGAAGACTGAACCGGCAGTCCCCCCTCGAGAGGTCACTTCGGCCATCCTCCTGCCGTCTTGCTCAGATGTGAATAGGAAACGGATGGGGAGATCCACTGGGTCTGAACATTTGGCATCAGTGGCCACCAGCCACGGGGTAGGAGACGCAGAAGCCAGAACCGGAGGTGACGGCAGTGGAGATGTGTGGCTTTGACAAGTGGGTAGACTGTTAAGATGTGTGGTGGTGAAAGCAAGCCCCAAGGGTGGGGAAGATGGGTCCAGAGGCAGGCTTGAGGGAAGAGGTTTTCTTGGAATACGAGCGAGTTGGACGTGTTTATTATACTGAGGGAAGGAGCCATGATAGCAACAGGGTAACTGGCAAGCAGATTCATAGTGGGTGTCAGGCCACAGGAGAGCAGTGAGCTTTGCAGACAGGGACTCTTTCCTCCTAGGCAGAGAAGAGGAGAGAAACGTGATCTCCATGTGCATCCATAGGTGGAAGATGTAGGTGGGGACTGAGTTCATGCTGATGAGCCTTGTCTTTGAGGTGGGATCCAAAGTGACAGGTGGGGGATGAGTTGGCCGGTGGAGATTTGGAGCTGCTACTGAGGGTGGGGTAGAACTGAGTGGAGGGGACAGGGAAGCGGAACAGAACAGAAAACATGATAGAAACACCTGACTCCAAGGGTCTGGGGTAATAGATCTTTTGTTAGGAATTCCCTCACCATCCCCGCACCACTGCCATGCCGCCCCCCCTCACCGCCCCGCCACCCGACACACACACACACACACACACACCCCACAACCACCATCACCACCTAATAAAGAAAGGAAATGGAGAGACAGAGAGAGCCAGCTCTTGGAATCAGAAGGGATACTTCCTTTCTCCGCCTACTTAATTATCTGGTTTTTTGAATTAGGGGTGGAAAGCAAACTCGCCTTGTTCCTATTCACGATTTCTCTCTTGAGTTTGCTCCCATTAATGAAACAGCTTAGTTTGGTTAGCTAACTGCATGCATGACTTCCAAAAACCACATCACAATGCAGGAGGAATGCAGCCTCTAGCAACGCTACAGCAGCTTAACCACATTGTTTAGAGAGAGGAGCAGGGCAGTGCCAGTGCCTCTGAAATCCATTTAAGATGTGTGAAAACACAAGATTGAAATTCTGACCTTTCCCCGAAGCTGAGAGAGTCTACTCCAGGGGGCTGTTTAGAAGACTGCAGCTACAGGCCTGGGCCCATCCACGTCTCCCCAGGACTCTTGGCCCCCAGTGGCCCGTCCAGTTGGGAATCCCTGCCTCTCTGTGTCCGTCTGTCCCTGAAGGCACCAGCCTGAAGGCAGCTGGGCACTTTGGAAGAGGAGATGCTGAGTAAAGAATAGCACTGGGGCCAGAAGAGAAGAGAGGTCGTCAGAGGGCAAAGAGAGGAAAAGGGGAAAACCTTATCTAAATCCTGTGGGTCCTGGTCAACGGTCAACAGTCACCCACTGCCTTTTCAGACTTGCATCAGAGAGGATACTCCACCCCCATGGGCTTTCTGATGCTAACCCGGATGTCAAAATGTTGGAGGCATGAGGAAGGGCATGGAGCTTGGGATTTGATTAACGTGCCTGTAGATGGTAGATAAATATAGCAGCCCTGGTTAAGAGTGCTGTGTGTGCTAGGCTGCCTCAGTTTAAATACTGCCTCGTCCGCTAACTTAAGTGGGGAGTGAACCTCCCTAAACCTCAGTTTTCCCATCTGTGTAAGTGGAGATAAAAGTACCTAGTCACATACATATTACAAAGATTGTATAGAGAGACATATAGAGCACTGCCTCCCCTACCTCAAAGAACGGGTTTATGGAAACTGCCAGAGTAGGAGAATTGCGGTTTGGAGAAATAAAGACCTTCCAGAGAACTGGGGGGAAGGTAGGGGCCACAACAGCAGCAAACCTATGAAATGTCTTGTGAAGATGTATTTTTAACTTCTCCTAAAATAGAGTTAAAAAAAAAAAATCCGTGACATTTAACACATATTAAATCACAAATAACAAGTGCTATCCAATTAATTTCGATTTACCATCCCTTGCTTTTATGAAGATTTTCAAGGTCTTCCTCTCCTTAAGTTTTAACAATTCAGATGTCGGCTCAGAGACAGATCAAGGAGTCCGCTGATTGGCTTGTTTGTTTTCGGGTTCGGGTCTCCGTCCATATACTCACTGTTCACTGCTTCCCTGGGCATTGTTCTCTCTGTTCCCCAGAGACCCAGGCTCAAGGTGCCTCAAAGAACAAACCTCATGCACCATCTGTGCACACAAGGTGCGGTCCTCCCCTGGGGCTCCCGGTCTCGGGAAACACTGCCTCTTACCTAGCCACCCAAGGAGAAGTCTGGACACTCACTCCAGCTCCTCCCCTTCGGCACCTCCCCAGACCCAGTCGTCCGCAGCACCACGCCCCTTGAATCCACCTGCCGCTTGAATCCAAGTGCGGCCGCTACCACCGCTTCCTGCCTGGTTTCCTCCCATCTAACCAGGCCACGCAAGGCAGCCAGAGCCGAGGCAAATCTGATTCTGTCGCTTCCTTTCTTTTAAAAAAATTTTTTTTTAACATTTTTATTTATTTTTGAGAGACAGAGCATGAGCGGGAGAGGGGCAGCGAGAGAGGGAGACAGAATCTAAAGCAGGCTGCAGGCTCTGAGCTGTCAGCACAGAGCCCTGATATGGGGCTTGAACCCACAAGCCGTGAGATCATGACCTGAGCAGAAGCCAGACGTTTAGCCAACTGAACCACCCAGGCGCCCTTGTTGCTTCCTTTCTTACTGCCTCTCAAGCCCCTCTAGCTCCATCCTCCGGGCCCCTGCCCCACAGATGCCGGTGACAGCAAACATCCTGTAGTCAGTCTCCCAGCCATTCCTTATGCACTATCCATGAATGCACCATGCCTTTCCACACACTGCTCCAATTGCCTGGAACTCTTCCCTCCACCTTCAACCTAACTCCTCTTGCCCTTGGCTACTCAGCTGAGGTTTAACCACTCCATGCTTCAGGTTTTTATCCCATAAAATGAGCATAATAATGGTACCTTCTTCACAGGTTGTTGGAAGAATGAATGAGTCAAACCACATAAAGCGTGAAAAACTGTGCCTGGCAGTTTGACAAATGCTAGCTATTATTATCCTTTCCAGGTAGCCTTGACCCTGAACCACACTCCCCAGGTTATGTGTTTCCATATTGCCCCACACTTCCCTCATCATGACCCTTAACAAATGGGACTCAAACTGAATCACTAGACTTAACATTCTAGGATCATATTTATCTCTGTCATTGCCCAGGAGCATTGTGGGGATGCGCTGAATGTTAGTTGAATGAATAAATATTCAGGCCAAGAGGCCCTTTTGCCTCATCCCAGATGACTTACAGAAACTCCTTCTCACTAGGGCTTCTGACAAAATACCCTGTGATGCTTGAGTTCCTGCCCCAGCTCTCACTAACCAGAGACAACCCCATCAACGCGCTGTGTTGGGGGCACGACAGACAGGGTTACTCTCTCTTTCACTTAAAAAAGGAAAAAAAAAAAAAAAAAAAACCACGAAGAGGGAAACGACTTAGTCATCACTGTCAACCTTGGCAAATAAACATTGCTATTACATACTCCAGAACTCAAGGAGCAACACATAATTAGGCACAGGTTCAATCAGCAGCAAGATGCAGGTTAGGTGAGAGCAGAAAATGAATGGCTCATTTGCACTGCAGAAGAGGTGAGGATGTTGATTTTCATGCAAACACTGTCTCTAAGATTCCCAATTAAATAAGCACATTAATATTTTTAAGGCCCAACTGAGGTGAAATGCTTTTTCTGAGAAAAGAAGCAAAGAAGCTGCATAGCTGTGTTTCAGAGTGCCAGGAGCAGATTTATTGTGACTTTACTTGTTTTCTGATTATAAACGTAATATATTTTCGGGTCGCCTGGATGGTTCAGTTGCTTAAGTGTTCGACTTAGCTCAGGTCATGATCTCATGGACCATGAGTTCGAGCCCCGTGCCGGGCTCTGTGCTGACAGCTCAGAGCCTGGAGCCTGTTTCGGATTCTGTGCCTCACTCTCTGCCCCTCCCCGACTCACATTGTGTGTGTGTCTTTCTCTCTCTCAAAAATAAATAAACATCAAAACAAAAATTTTAAGTAATATATTTTCATTGTGAACATCTTTAAAAATACAGAAAGCAATAAAGAAAATAAAAATCTCTAATAATCTTACACATATGGTCCTATCATCCATTTGATTCACTCTATTTATATTCAGTAACTCATTCAGCAAATGATCTCATCAGTCCCATGGCTTTAAATGCTGTCTTTATGTTCACGATTCTCAAATTAATATTTCTCACCCTGTCCACTCCAACAAGTTCCAGGCCTAGATGTCAAAGAGACAGAACCTTGTGGATATTTCATAGCATCAGACACTCAGATGAGCTATAGGAAACCTCTTGATTTCTACCCTCTCCTCAAAAAACTGTTTCTGTCTCTAACCTTCTCCACATTAGTAAAGGCCACTGTTATCCACCCAGGTGCTTAAGCCAAAAACTAAACATCGCACCCTACCTGTCACATGCATTTAATCCATCAACAAGTCTTAACTCTAAAAAAAACACCCAATTTCCTACGTGTCTCCCATCCCCACTGCCATCACTCAAGTGCCAGAGATCAGCATTTGTTGCTAGGGACAATGTACAACCAGTGCCCTAACTGATTTCTCTCTTTCTCTAGTCCTCAAATAGCAGTCACAATGATATCTGGTTACTTTCTTAAGCCTGATACCTAAAAGCAGGATGGCAAAAACATAAATAATTTAAAGCCTTCATTATATATATATATATATATATATATATATATATATATATATATCAGATTTACAGAAATCACCTCCCATTATCCACCATACCAGCAGGGTCTGAGTGTCTGGTTTTTAAGATAGTGTCCCCACTTGTACCACACACTTGGCCAAGAGCAAGCTTGGCTCTTTTCGCTGGTTTACATTTCTCCCTCTGCTACCGACAGAAGCAATGATTACTTCTTTGATCATTTCCTATCTGTATAGCAGTATGGATTTTCAATCTATGGCACAAGTGAATCAAAAATGTAGCTTTCAAAATATTTCCTCTCATAATTAAACTTCGTATCTATCTGGAACCCCCACGTTGTCTAGTAGCAGGAAACTCAAATCTATTTAATTCTAGATAAACTCAATCACGTAGGGGGTTTCTCTGTCTCCTCAAGCTTAAACTCAGTCGGTTTGGAGTTTCTCCACTCCTTCTTCTGTTCAGGACCTGGGGTTTCTCTAAATCAATTGGGATAGTGGGATAGGGAGTGACTTTATAGAATCCTAGTGACAGAAAAAAAGGGAGGGTGATTTGGGTTCACCTGTCACCTGCCTTTGCTGTAATATACTAAAAAGAACTTTTTCTCTTGTGATTTTGGGGGTTAGTCCCACTTTTATCAGCCGAGAGAGTTCCCCTTCACCGCTGTCAATTCTAGGTGTGTCAATTGGTCCAAGCAGTCCGCATCTGACCCTCTTTGGGTCACGGGGAATTGTCAGACCCTCCTCTATGGCAGTCTGGGGCCATGCAAGACAGAATGAGCTATCCTGGGCTCTCTCTGTGTCCTGCTGCCATTTTCTCTTTATTTCCAGCCCACCATACTACCTCTCTTGGGTTAAAGAGAGTTCTGCATGGAATGTTCTTCACGTTTTCCAAACCTGTCCAGCTGTTCTATCGTCTCCCGGCTCAAGGAGGAGACGGTTTAGTGCGGTAGACCTGGAGATCCACGGCTGCTGCCCAGATCCTTCTTTATGGAAGGACCAGCTGCAGGGAGTGAGGAGAATCAGCAAGCATGTCCCGCTATCAGCTCCTCCCAGATGCTCTTTGCACCTGATGCAAGGTCATGCTGTTGTCAAAGCAGCTTGTACCAAAGACTAAGGTGGAGAGTATAAAGTCCAACCATTCCGCCCAACAGAACAACTTTAGTAATATTTGCTCCAGAGTTCCCTACCGGCCAAGGCTTCCCTCTCAGTTTAACTTCTCCCTCTGTCCAATCCTGCTTTCTTGCCCTGCCTTTCATAGATGTTAATTCCTAATAAGCATTTTGCACCTCAAACTTCATCTCAAGGTCTACTTGCAGAGAACCCAACTGGTAACATTTGCTAGCTGAGCCATGTTCAGCGACCCTTGTCAGAAATGCTCATTGCAACTCTTGTTCCCCCTAAGAACCACCCCCCCCCTTCTCAGCTCAGCTCCTGGAATCTCTACAGACTTTACAGAACTAGACTATTCACTTTAAAAATATTTTTAATATATTTTTATATTTTGGAATTGTATATATTTCTTTATAGTTTATATATTTTTACATATCATCACACATGCTCCCCAAATCTATTGTAAATAGCACAGCATATGGCTTTTGGCATGAGAAAAGCCAAGCTTTTGAAACTCAAAAACCTTTCCTATTAACCTGTTTTCTTTGCCAGGACTTTGAAAAGGCTCTTTTGAAACTCAAGATTGAGAATTGATGCCTTTGTTCTCTTTTGTTTGGCTGTTGGCCTCCCTTCCTTGAGGCAATGAGTTTAGACTGCCCTAGCTGCTGCCTGAAATGATAGAAGGTTCCCATGGTATATTAGACACATGGAGGTTTGTGTGTGTGGAACATGGAAAATACTTGGGTTAACTTTAAAATCTCATTTTAACTTATTTGCCAAATACCTGTAGTCTTCTAAATACCACTGAAAACAGTTGGAGCTCACATCTGTGCTGGTTCTGAAACCTAAACATGGAAGGTGAAGCCACAGCAAGAGTGAGAGCTCTCTAAAATCATAACTGTCAGCATTTAAAGCTAAAAGATGTTCTACCAGGAACTTGGAAATAAATTTTCTCCCCAAAGAGATATGCAAAGTCACCTGAAAGTGACAGAGTAGCATTCAGAAGAGTAGGGCTGTAATACATCTCAAAGGATAGATGGTTCAGAAGATGGAGTTAGAACTGATACAGCAATATCAGAGAAGGAGTCTCAGAGGCACATGTGGACAGTCCTATTAGAAAGCCCTTGCCTACTGTGTAGGCTGATGGCTGCAAAATGTTTGTAGTGTTCTGGTACAGTGGTGGCCCTCAGTGAAACACTCTGTTCAGTCCCTTCCCTTGAATCTGGGCTGGTCCTGTGACATGCTTCAACAAACAGACAGCAGAAGTGATTCTGTGCCAGTTGTGGGCATCACCTTTTAGAAAATCTATCAGCTGAGCCCTGAGTCCCCATGCTAGGAGTCTGGCAACACTGATGGGGAGACTGTGGAAAAGCCACATGGAAAGAGGGGTTCTGAGATCATATGGAAAGAGAGGAGGTCCACCCATCCCAGCATCCCAGCTGAGCCAAACCCCCACTGATCAGCAATTTAAAACATCCACATGAGTGACCCTCAGTAAGACCAGGAGAAGAACTTTCCACAGAGCCCAGCTCATTTTGAAGAATTATATGAATCAATATCATTTTCTGCCTTAAGCTGCTAAATTTTGTGGTGGTTTGTTATGCAGATTTAGTCAATTGCAAGGAAGCTATAGCATACAGACCTAAAGTCTTCCGAGTTATGAAATGAATTTATCAGGCGTCCTCATTAATGCCATTAAGTATTCAATTTATCGCACTCTGTGCTAATTCACCCAACAACCTTCCAACCCATCCCCCAACCCTCTAGTCCCTGCCCTGCCAAGCAGTTTGGACATAGGGAAAAGAAGTCACTAGTAAAAGGCCAATGAGAGCTTTCTTTCTGGCTTGCGGATGGTTGACGTCCGTGTCCTCATGTGGCATTTCCTCAGTGTGTGTGGACAGAGAAAGAACAAGCGCTCTGGTCTCTTCTTATAAGGACACAATCTTATGGGATCAGTGCCCCACCCTTGTGACCTCATTTAACCTTAATGGCCTCCTCCTATGTCCTATCTCTAAATATAACCATACCTGAAAAATAGCCTCTCATTTCACAAGAACTCAGGAATGTTAATGGTTCCATTTGTGTCTCAACCTGATTAAGCTGGGGTTGGTAGCTGCTTGATCCCATTTTCATACTCTGTGCTTTCCTCTCCTGCGATAGACTGCTTCACTTGCACATTCACACACTGGATCACTTTTGTTGCAAAGCCATAGAGCTAGTGGGAGATTTGTATGAAATTGTATTTATAAAGAGAGGCTTCTCAAAAAGAACAATTCTTGAGAATGTAACCAAGTCAAAGAGACACATTTCTTCAGCGAAGGGAGGTGATTAGTTGAGGTACTTGTGATCTAATAATTACAGGTCGGTGGTGGGAGAACTCTCCCCAGATTGTCCCCCGTCATGCCCTTAGCCTTGGCATAGTTTAGAGGCCACTAGCTCTCCCACTCTGGATAGGTGACCTTGGGCAAGTCAATTAACTTTCCTAAGCCTGTTTCCTCATCCTGAAAACAACTTCCCTTCCAGGGCTATAATGTGGGAAGAAAGAGATAATGGATATGAAGGAGTACAGTTACATAATTACTTTGTTGAAGTGGCCAATCATCATAGGTTTCTGTGAGGCTGATCTTTTTCAGAGAAGACCTACCTAAAAGGATGATCAGGGATGGGTTTGCTGCTTTAAATGAACTTGCTTCATTTCCTATCCCGACCACTGAGGACAGCTGAAAGCTCATAGAGTCCATGAGGAAACCAAAGCTTGGTACCCATGTCAGAAGCAGCTCCTGGGTCTAAAGCAGTGTTTCCCAAGCTTTAACATGCCCCAGAGTCTCCTGGAAGCTTATTAAAACATCGATGACTGCATTCCACCCCCAGAATTTCTGGTTCAGTAGTTCTGGGGTGGGTCCCAAGTATTTCCACATCTAACAAGTTTGCAGGTGTTTCTGCTGTCCAGGAGACCACACTTGGAGAATCACTAACCTCAAAGAACTACAGACCTGACATAGTGTGTTGCTTCCCATGCAGCCCATTTTCACAGCAGAGCCAGCTCTATTCCCCGTCAGTAGAGAAGACATCTCTCATTTCACAAATTAGTAGGAACCTTTTCTCCTACTTTCCCAATCAGTGGTCAGAAGTGAAAGTCACTGGCTCATAGTGATTAAACTGTAGAGCTGGCCTGGCCAGTCATCCTGGGAAGAGGGTTTAACCACACACCTAAATGAATGTGTTTGATCAATAATTAAGTGAGCTGTTTCTGGAATGATTGTGCTGATGAAGCCATAGTCATGCTGCACAACATAGGAGGCAGTTAGGAGCGGTTTTGCTTGTTCATACTGGGTTCAAAAGGGCTTTGGGAGTTACAAACCTAGCCTCACAGAATAAACATAGTTTTTAAAGCAGGGAAATCAGCCATTACTGACAAGTAATGGTGAAGGAAATATAGTGCTGCTAAGTGTTGGTTTTGCAATCTTTCTCATACTTGAGAATTACCAAACTTGTGAAGTTGTGTCCAATTCCCACAACACTGAAAGTATCAGGTGCTTGCCTCCCTAGCCTTCCCTGCATTTAGGGGACTGATGGGGACTCTGTCCATCAGTGCACTGACTTCAGACTCCACTAGAAATTAAGAACCCAAGAAGCAGGGATCATGGAAAAACTACCTGCCAGTGGGCAGGTCTACTCTACTGAGTTTCTAGAAGCATCTGGGAAGAAGTCCCAGGGACATCACAAAGCATGTTGGTGGCTTCGGATGTGCAAGCTATGGCACCTGATGGCACGAAGGCTGCACTGGTGCCTTCACCAGGCCAGTGCTGGGCCCGGTTGGGCAGTGGTATTCTGCCTTATATAGCACCCAAGTCTCATGCTAGAGGTTTTTTTGGGTTTTTTTTGTTTTTTTGGTTTTTTTTTGCTGTTGTATTTCTAACTTTTGCTTGCAGCTAAGAGCCCGGTTCAATTTAGAATAAGTTCAACTCTAAAAGAAAAAAATAAACTCTGAAAGAAAAAAGAAACAAGTTTTGAGTTCTGCTCTTCCCTTTTTTGGCCATTTTGAGTAAGTCTCATAGCCTATCCAAGCCATAACTCCTTACATGGTGGTAGGGAAGAAGAGGAATCTCTTCCTATAGGTAGTGGAGGAATAAAATGAGATAAATATGTGAAAATGCTTTGAAAACCAAATTGTACCATGAAAATGTGAGTTAATATTTTTCTATAAATGCAGACTAACACATACGACCTCTCTGAGACTTTGTTTTGGCCCTTCCTCAAAATTAGTGATCCTTTGCTTCTCTATATCATCTGTACCTTGAAGCAGCTCTACTTAGAGCATTTTCACACTGAATTTTAGTGAGTTGTTTATTATCCGTCATTCCACTAGACTATGAGGTCCCCAAGGGTGGAGTCTTACTGATCTTTTATTTTCCCTCTGTTGTCTATTGGTATATAGCAGGTTTACAGTGATTGTCAACAGGATGAAATTTTTTTTAAAAAATTGCTAGGCCCTCCATGAATGTGCCAGGAAATCTCCAGCTCAGGTGCAACTCTCACTTTTTTCCTTTGCAACACTTTTGGAATCTGTCGCGAAGAGCCCCAGTGGACAAGGGAGTGATCAGATGTAGTATGCTCCTGGCGAGGCGACCAGTTGTCCTACAGGTGCAAGTGACGGACACAGCAGAGGAAAAGTGTCTTAATTGGTAGCGTGAAAAACATTTCCCAGGTGCTAGCCTGGGTTGTAAGTGCCATCTGTCCTGCCACAGAGGATTAAAGGGAAGAATACCTTTCTCTGGATTCTGGGGACAGTGTAGGCATCAAGATGAGCTGTTGATATTAACTTGTCTGTGTTCCACCTGGATAATTGCAGGCGAGGGAATCTGTCTAGGGTTTCCATTTTGAAAGCAAATGGATGATGCAGTGGCAGATCTCTTGTTCCCAGGTGTTTGGTTGCATTTGTTAAAGGGTTTTCTAGGGAGAATGAGAATTAAATATTTTTTTGGACTATCCTGGAAGATTTTGTGTCAATATACTCCATGCTATTTGATGTTTGATCTCCCAGTAGCGGAAGAAATGAAATGTACTTCTTCATTCTTGGCCTGTCTTTTCTTAAATAGCCTTTTGCATTCATTTTATGCACTCTATAATTATTGAGTTCCCGTGAAAGGGCCAAGTCCTGTATTGGGTCCTGTGGTCACTAAGGAAGATATGACATTGTTTCTGAAGTCAGTAAATTCACTGTCTTGGATGGGAGGTGAGGTAGGGGCTCAGCCATGGAAACAAAATACAACATAATATAATGAACAATAGAGGTGTATACGAAGAATAGAAAGAGGGAGAGAAAGAAAGAGAAACAGAGAGAGAGACAAAGAAAGAAAGGAAAGAGGAAGAGGAAGAAAATACCCTCAGCCATGTCCAGGGATCATAGTCCCTGTGGTTGTATCCCCTGCCTCCTCCCTCATTCTGTTTGAAAACTGCCTCTTCCCCATCATTGAAGTACCAGCAGAACCATTAATTATAGTGCTTCTCTACTGTCCAGAAGTCACGTAGTCCAGACCTGGCCAACAGTATCATAGCCTGGCCATCTTTCTATCTTCCATGATTGATACAAGGATAGGACACAACCAAAAGAAGGTCTCTCTATGAGACTGGCTATAAGGGCACAGAGAAAGAGAGGGTTGCTCTGTCTCCTGAGATCTGGAACTGGACATGGCCATACAAACATGGAGCTGCTGGAGGTCTTCTGTCTTCATTAGGATTGGCCAGGCTATGCTGTGCTGACAACTTCTAAACCTTAGTAGCCAATAGCAAAGGCTTATGTTTTGTTCATACTTCTAGTCCACTGGGTCAGCTGAGAGATCAGTTCAAGTTCCCTCCCCTTATGTGGGACTAAGTAGCTTCTAATTCAAATTTTGTTGGTCACCATAGAAGAGGAAAAAAAAAAATCATGGAATGGTCATGTGCTGCCAATTAAATGTTCTAGCCCAGAAGTGACACATATCACCTCTGCATACGACTCATTAGCCAGAACTATTTCTGTGATCCTACCCCATCACAAGTGGTCCAGGAAATGTAAATCATCCATGTTCCCAGAAGGGGGGGATAATTAGAAATACTTGGAAGATAGCAGAACTGATATACAGGAATCTGTTGTGTGCATATATATAAATGTACATGTATATATAGATGTGTGTGTATATTTGTGTATATGCATATGCATATCGACATATATATCTCTTTACAAAAATAAATATGTGTGTGTATGTCTATGGGGGAAGAATAGAGAAAGAAATAGGAGTATACGTATGGATGGATATAGGAAAGAGAGAAAGATCTCTGTTGGCATTTAGGCTAGAAGATCCCTTTCAGTTACTTTGGCCAATAAAGTCTCTCTTGTCTAAGCTAGTTTGCTTTTGATTTCTGGCATATACACTCAATTGTCCTGAAAAACATAGGAATCACATAAGGTGCAAGAATAAATCCACATCTGAGCTTTGGTTTCTCACCTAAGGGAGGGCTGGGTGCTCCAGAAATGAGAATGATACAAGCAACACGAGGAAAGAATAAGGCACCATCTTGGGAATGTTGAGATGCCTGATACAATTGCATTTTCACTGCACAGTCCAGATGATTCTGAATATGCACAAGTTTGAGAACCTATGCTTTAAAGAATACCCAATGATTCACATCTCAAAAGTCTCCCAACTTTGTTACTTCATTAGAGCAATATTCTAGAAACTTAATATCCATTATCCATCACACTGACCCTGTGAAAACGCACCTTTTAAAAAATTCAACTGCAGGGGCACCTGGGTGGCTCAGTCGGTTAAGCATCCGACTTTGGCTCAGGTCGTGATCTCGCGGTTTGTGAGTTCAAGCCCTGCGTTGGGCTTTATGCTGACAGCTCAGAGCCTGGAGCCTTCTTTGGATTCTGTGTCTCCCTCTCTCTCTGCCCCTCCCCTGCTCATGCTCTGTCTCAAAAATAAGTAAAACATTTAAAAAATTAAAACAAATTAACTGCATATCCTTGGCTTTCAATGGCTGTAAGCTTCTTGAAAGAAGGGCTAAACAATTAATTTATCTAATTATTTTCCTAAGTTAAGGGAATTCCTCGCCTAAGACAAAGGCTGGCACCTGTGGTTGAGCTAATGCTTTTCCTTGACACCCACAAATGAAGAGTCAACGAATCATGAATATGCACACAAGTATTACTGCTAAGTTGTTTTGGTTTGTTTTTTGGTGGGGGAAGCATCATATACATTCATAAACATCAGGATGTTAATGCCCCTTCATCTAATCCACACGTGAATCTCATGCCCTACACCTGATGAAGTAAATAAAAGTCAATGAAGAACAGCAGCTTCATCTTTAGCAATAGCAATAAAAATAGTAACATCCCTTTATTATGTAACTTCTCTGTGTCTAGCTCTATGCGGAGCATTTATGTGCTTGATATGATTATCGTTCAGAACACCCCTGTGATAACTATGGTCATCCCCATTTTAGAGATGAAGAAATTGAAGCCCCAGAGAGTCTGAATAATTTAACTGCAGCTAGTGAAGTCAGGATAGGAACCCAGCTGTTTCTTTTCCACCACACTTACCTCTCTGCCTCTCCAATTCCCCAATCCCCTACTCCAAAATCCACTCTCAGTGTGCACAGCTGGGGGAGTGAGTTTCTGGCCTTTGTGGCTTTTACAGTGGAGGGTGAGCTTCTGGCAAGGAAGTTAGGGCAGACAGGGGATGGCTGTTAGGAAGGTAGCCAGCAGCAGCTGCCCCTCCATGTCACATGGGACAAGGCTGAAGATACTTGGAAGTGTTTACTCCAGAGGGGAGAATAATGAAGAGGGTGTGGCTGTCCTCTCCAAACATCTTAAGTCTCTCATAGGAGGCCTTTTGAAGGTAAACCTAGGACAATGGTGATGTCAACAAGCATCTTCTAACACCCGCAATGAAGAGAATGGACTTGAACAGAGGGGAGGTAACTCAAGAGGTTCAGACGGATGGAAAGGTGGCAGACCATGGAGAAGTGGGAGCGTTCTGTGGGCAGGCACACCTGGATTGATCTAGCTCTGCCCCATCTCAGCTCTGTGACACAGGACAGATCATTTAAACTGTGAGTCTCTCTTTCTTCATTAAAAATTAAGCCCAATAATACCTATTCTACAGGCTTACTGTGAGGATTAGAGGTAATACGTGTTCAGAACTGCCACCGAGCAATGGAAATGATGATACTACAATCATTGCTATGGAGTGGACCTCTCTGTTAACATAGTCGGTATACATTTAAGAATCAAACAGGAAGAGTGGAGTAGTGAAATGTATTACCTGTGGATATCCCACAAGGTAAGAGGTCTTTATTAACCACAAACTCCCAAAACATGGAACAATTTTCTTGGTGATAGCAAGACACTTTTGAGAGCTGATTGGTGGGCAGTGGTGGTCTTTTTACAGGAACTGTTTGCTTTGTGTGTGTTGTGGGCGGGGATGGAGAGGTTCCACCATTACATACACATTATCTCCACTAAGGGATCAAGTTACTCTTGGACATAACCGCAGCAAGCCTGTTATCTACCCTCAATCTCTATAAAATTCTCACCACTGAGTTTACAGTTGATTGATTGTTCATTCCACATACTATAATTGCTTCATTAGAGGCTTCAGATGGCTCATTGTGTTGGCAACTTCCTACAAAACTGTGCACAATCAGGGCCAGACACATGCCACTTGAGTCATCAGGAATGGAAGCGTTTGTTTGTTTGTTTGTTTGCATGTGTGTTTATTTTCAAAAGGCAGCATATTACAAGAGGTTTAATTCTGAGGCCAGGTGTGATCCCGCCAGATGGGGGACAGCCCATGGGCAAACAGAATCCCTCCCTCTGTGATCTCAGCCACGGCAGGGCGGTAGCCACCATCCATTTAGTGATGACTCCCTGATTCCTAGCTCCAGCCCTGGTCTCTCTCCTGAACTTCACACTGAGATAAGCAAATAGTTCCAGACACCGGTCCCCCATCATTTAGATTACGCCACAGGTATGATCTACTCAACATCTGCTCTACTGAATGTTTGATCCCCAATGCATACTGACCCCCCTGAAGCCTGTATTCTCTCTCCTGCTCCATCCCAGTGAGCCAAGCCAGTATCCACTCACAAGCAGGTGTCTGCTCATGGCCTACGTGTCTGCCTTCCCCTTGTCCTCCGCACCTGATCACCATGCCCTGAGAACTCCTTCTACTCCATTTTTCTCAGCTGGTCCTCTGTCATTTCCATGGTCACGTTCTTGGACTAAGCTGCCGCTATCTCTTCCATGGAATACAGCGACAGCCTCTTCTCCTTGAGCTCCATCATTTAAAGCCCTTCCCAAACTTTCCAACATCCTTAGCAAAAAGTCTTAAGTGACCATGTTACACCAGATTATACTTTTTCTCAGCACTATGTATTCTTTTCTTTTAAAAAAGTCCCTATTTCTCATAACCCTCACTCCTCCCTGATGTGGGGCTGTGTCTTTCTCATTCACCATGGATTAACCTCCTGATTAGCAGGCTGTCAGTCCCAGAGAAGGAGCCAGGAACTACCCACTGACCTGTTACCATGAAGAGAAGTATATGGTATTCCTGTGAGCTGGCTTTTCACCCCCTACACCAAGGTGACTTCAGGGAGGCAGAGAGGGACATTTCACAAATCAAATGGGCAAAACATAACAAATCAGCCTACTCTGAGAGTGGGATACAAGGCCCCTCACAAATGTGCCTCTGTGGCCTCAGCTCCACCAAATCCAACCATCTTCTCCCACCTCTATCACTGTGCAGTCTGTGCCCACGTGGAAGGAGTTTTCTCTGTTCCATAAGCACCCCACGCACTCCTAGCACCATTGCTTTAACGTATATTGTTCGTCTGCCAAGGGGGCCTTTTCTCTCTTTCCCCACCTGTGGAAATTCTATGTATGCTCAAGATGTCAGTTCAGTTCTCCTCCTATGTCTCAGTCAGCTTGGGCTGCCATAAAATCTTACCACAGACTGGGTGACTTAGCAGATATTTTTTCCTCACAGTTCTGGAGGCTTGAGTCCAAACTCAAACTGCTGGCCTGGTGGGGTTCTGGTGAGGACTACTCTCTTCCCAGCTTGCCTTATCACTGCCTCCTCACCTGCTGGAGAGAGAGAGCTAGCAAGCCCTCTGTGTCTCTTGTTATTAGGGTGCAAATCCCATCCCAAGGGCCCCGCCCTCGTGGCCTCATTTAACCCTAACTGCCTCCCAAAGGCCCCACCTACAAATACCATCACACTGCGGGGTTAGGGCTTTAACATATGACACTGGGGGACACATAACATCCCTCTGTGCTACCTTCATGCTCTACTGTGTACAATCATTCTGATGGCTGTGAATGTTGAGTACTTGCTATGGCTTTCATGTTCTTTATTTCTTTTGATTCTCACTGCTATCCTAAAAAGGTCATACTTTGGTCTCCACCTTAGAAATGAGAAAAAAGTTTCCAAGTGGATGGACCATTTTCCCAAAGTCATGCAACCACCAAGTGGAGGCCAAGTGGAATCAGGAGCTCCTGACCCCACAGCCAGGGTTATCCACTCTCCCCTACCACCTAGACCTGGAGTTGGTGAATGTTTTCTGGAGAGGGCCAGGTAGACAATATTTTAGGTTTTATGGTCCACACATTCTCTGTCATAACTACCCACCTCTGCCATTGTATGCAAAAGCAGCCTTAGACAATAAATGAATGAATGGACATTGCTATGTTCCAATAAACTTTATAGATTCTAGATTTTGAATTTTGTTTCATGTGTTATGAAATAGTCTTCTTTTGATTCCATGCCCCCTGCAACCATTTAAAAACATAAAAACCAGTCCTAGCTCACAGGCTGTACAAAAACACACAGCTTGCAGATTCCTGTTCTAAACAACTACAGTGAATGTTAATAGTATTTTTTAATTTTTTATTAATTTTTTAACTTACACCCAAGTTAGTTAGCATTTAGTGCAATAATGATTTCAGGAGTAGAATCCAGTGACTCATCCCCTACATATAATACCCAGTCCTCATCCCAACAAGTGTCTTCCTTAATGCCCCTTGCCCATTTAGCCATCCCCCCACCCACAACCCTTCTAGCAACCCTTAGTTTGTCCTCTATATTTAAGAGTCTCTTGTGTTTTGCCCACCTCCCTGTTTTTATATTATTTTTGCTTCCTTTCCCTTATGTTCATCTGTTTTTTATGTTAAAGTCCTCATATGAGTGAAGTCATATGATATTTGTCTTTCTCTAATTTTGCTTAGCATAATACCCTCTAGTTCCATCCACATTGTTGCAAATGGCAAGACTCCATCCTTTTTGATTGCTGAGTAATACTTCATTGTATATATATATATGTGTGTGTGTGTGTATACACACACACACACATATACATATACACACATATATGTGTGTATATATGTATATATATATGTATATGTATATGTGTGTGTATATGTATATGTGTGTGTATACACACACATATACCACATCTTCATATGTGTGTGTATATGTATATGTGTGTGTATACACACACATATACCACATCTTCTTTATCCATTCATCTGTTGATGAACATTGGGCTTTTTGCATACTTCGGCTATTGTCAATAGCGCTGCTATAAACATTGGGGTGCATGGGTCCCTTTGAAACAATACTTAGGTAAATACTTAGGAGTGCAATTACCGGGTTATAGGGTAGTTCTACTTTTAATTTTTTTAAATACTGTTTTCCAGAGTGGCTGCACCGGTTTGCATTCCCACCAACAGTGCAAAACTGTTCCCCTTTCTCTGCATCCTCACCAACATGTGTTGTTGCCCAAATTGTTAATTTTAGCCATTCTGACAGGTGTAAGGTGATATCTCATTGTGGTTTTGATTTGTGTTTCCCTGATGATGAGTGATGTTGAGCATCTTTTCATGTGTCTGTTAGCCATCTGGATGTCTTCTTTGGAAAAGTGTCTATTCATGTCTTTGCCCATTTCTTCACTGGATTATTTGTTTTTTACGTGTTGAGTTTGATAAGTTCTTTATAGATTTTGGATACTAACCCTTTATCTGATATGGCATTTGCAAATATCTTCTCCCATTCTGTTGGCTGCCTTTTAGTTTTGCTGATTGTTTCCTTTGCTAATGCAGAAGGTTTTTATCCTGATAAGGTCCCAATAGTTCATTTTTGCTTTTGTTTCCCTTGCCTTCAGAGATGTGTTGAGTAAGAAGTTACTGAGGCTGAGGTCAAAGGGGTTTTTGCTTGCTTTCTCCTAGAGGATTTTGATGACTTCCTGTTTTACATGTTTTCATTCATTTTGAGTTTACTTTTGTGTATGGTGTAAGAAAGTGGTCCAGGTTCATTTTTCTGCATGTTGCTGTCCAGTTTTCCCAACACCATTTGCTAAAGAGACTGTCTTTATTCCATTGGATATTCTTTCCTGCTTTGTCAAAGATTAGTTGGCCATACATCTGTGGGTCCATTTCTGGGGTCTCTATTCTGTTCCATTGATCTGAGTGTCTGTTTTTTGTACCAGTACATATTGTCTTGATGATTAGAGCTTTGTAATACATGTTGAAGTCAAGGATTGTGATGCCTCCAACTTTGTTTTTCTTTTTCAGGATTGCTTTGACTATTTGGGGTCTTTTTTGGTTCCATACAAATTTTAGGATTGTTTTTTCTAGCTCTGTGAAGAATGCTGGTGATATTTTGATAGGGATTGCATTAAATATGTTGACTGCTTTGGGTAGTATCGACATTTTAACAATGTTTGTTCTTCCAATCCATGAGCATGGAATATTTTTTCATTTTTTTTTTTTTTTTTGTCTTCTTCAATTTCTTTCATTAGCTTTCTTTTTTTTTTTTTTAAACGTTTATTTATTTTTGGGACAGAGAGAGAGAGCATGAACGGGGGAGGGGCAGAGAGAGAGGGAGACACAGAATCGGAAGCAGGCTCCAGGCTCTGAGCCATCAGCCCAGAGCCTGACGCGGGGCTTGAACTCACGGACCGTGAGATCGTGACCTGAGCCGAAGTTGGACACTCAACCGACTGAGCCACCCAGGCGCCCCTCATTAGCTTTCTGTAGTTTTCAGCGTATAGATTTTTCACCTCTTTGGTTAGGTTTATTTCTAGGTATATATGGTTTTGGTGCAATTGTAAATGGGATCGATTCCTTGATTTCTCTCTGTTGCTTCATTATTGGTGTATAGAAATGCAACCAATTTCTGTGCATTGATTTTATATGCTACGACTTTGCTGAATTCATGGATCAGTTCTCATAGTTTTTCGGTGGAATCATTTGGGTTTTCCATATAAAGTATCATGTTGTCTGCGAAGAGTGAAAGTTTGACTTCCTCCTTGCCATTTTGGATGCTTTATATTCCTTAGTGTTGTCTGATTGCTGAGACTAGGACTTCCAATACTATGCTGAATAACAGTGGCAACAGTGGACATCCCTGTCATGTTCCTGACCTTAGGGGGAAAGCTCTCAGTTTTTTCCCCCTTGAGGATGATATTAGCAGTTGGTCTGTCGTATATGGCCTTTGTGATCTTGAGGTATGATACTTCTATCCCTACTTTCTTCAGGGTTTTTATCAAAAAAGGATGCTGTATTTTGTCAAATTCTTTTTCTGCATCTATTGAGAGGGTCATGTGGTTCTTGTCCTTTCTTTTATTAATGTGATATATCACATTGATTGACTTGTGGATATTGAACCAGCCCTGCATCCCAGGTATAAATCCCACTTGATCATGGAGAACAATTCTTTTAATGTATTGTTGGATCTGGTTGGCTAGTATCTTGTTGAGAATTTTTGCATCCATGTTCATCAGGGAAATTGGTCTGTAGTTCTCCTTTTTAATGGGGTCTTTGATTTTGGAATCAAGGTACTGCTGGCCTCAGAGAATGAGTTTGGAAGTTTTCCTTCCATTTCTATTTTTTTGGAACAACTTCCAAAGAATAGGTGTTAACTCTAATATTTGGTAGGATACTCCTGAAAAGCCATCTAGCTCTGAACTCTTGCTTTTTGGGAGATTTTTTATTACTAATTTGATTTATTTACTGGTTATGGGTCTGTTCAAATTTTCTATTTCTTCCTGTTTCAGTTTTGGTAGTTTATGTTTCTAGGAATTTTTCCATTTCTTCCAGATTGCCCAATTTATTGGCATATAATTGCTCATAATATTCTCTTTTATTGTTTGTATTTCTGCAGTGTTGGTTGTGATCTCTGCTCTTTAATTCTTGATTTTATTTATTTGGGTCCTTTCTTTTTTCTTTTTGATCAAACTGGCTAGGGGTTTATCAATTTCGTTAATTCTTTCAAAGAACCAGGTCCTGGTTTCATTGATTTGTTCTACTGTTTTCTTGTTTGTTTTTCATCAGCATTGGTTTCCACTCTAATCTTTATTATTTCCCATCTTCTGCTGGTTTGGGATTTTATTTGCTAGTTCTTCTTTCAGCCCTTTAAGATGTAAGGTGAGGTTGCATATCTGAGACCTTTCTTCCTTCTTTAGGAAGGCCTGGATTGCCATATACTCCCCTCTTATGACCGCCTTTGCTGCATCCCAGAGGTTTTGGGCTGTGGTGTTATCTTATTCACTGGATTCCATGTACTTTTTAATTTCCTCTTTAACTTCTTGGTTAACCTATTCATTCTTTAGTAGGACATTCTTTAGTCTCTAGGTATTTGTTGTCTTTCCAATTTTTTTTCTTGTGGTTGATTTCAAGTTTCAGAGCATTGTGGTCTGAAAACATGCACAGTATGATCTCGATCTTTTTATACTTCTTGAGGGCTGATTTGTGTCCCAGTATGTGATCTATTCTGGAGAATGTTCCATGTGCACTTGAGAAGAATGTGTATTCTGCTGCTTTAAGACAAAATGTTCTGAATATATCTGTTAAGTCCATCCTGTCCAGTATGTCATTCAAGGTCATTGTTTCCTTGTTTTCTGCTTAGATGATCTGTTCATTGTTGTAAGTGAGGTTTGGGTCCCCTACTATTATGGTATTATTGTCAATGAATTTCTTTATGTTTGTGATTAATTGACTTATATATTTGGGTATTTCATGTTGGCAACATAAATGTTTATAACTGTTAGATCTTCTTGATGGATAGACCCCTTAATTATGATATAATGCCCTTCTTCATCTCTTGTTACAGTCTTTATTTTAAAATCTAGATGGTATGATATAAGTATGGCTATTCCAGCTTTTCTTTGCCACGATAGATGGTTCTCCATCCCCTTACTTTCAATCTGAAGGTGACTTTAGTTCTAAAATGGGTCTCTTGTAAACAGCATATAGATGGATCTTGTTTTCTTATCCATTCTGTTACCCTATGTCTTTTGATTGGAGCATTTAGTCCATTGACATTTAGAGTGAGTGAAAGATATGAACTTATTGCCATTATGTTGCCCATAGAGTTGGAATTTCTGGTGTGTTCTCTGGTCCTTTCTAGTCTTTGTTTCTTTTGGTCTTTTTTGTTTTGTTTCCTCTTTTCTCTCCTCAGAGAGTACTCCTTAAAATTTCTTGAAGGGCTGGTTTAGTAGTTATGAACTCCTTTAGTTTTTGTTTTTCTGGGAAACTCTTTATCACTCCTTCTATTTTGAATAACAGCTTTGTTGGATAAAGAATTCTTGGCTGCATATTTTTTCTAATTCAGCATGTTGAATATATCTTGCCACTCCTTTCTAGCCTGCCAGGTTTCTGTGGATAGGTCTGCTGTGAACCTGACCTTCCCTCATAGTTTAAGGACTTTTTTTTCCCTTGCTGCTTTCATAACTCTTTCCTTTATTGTGTATTTTTGAATTTGATTATGATATGCCCTGTTGATGGCTGGTTTTTGTTGAATCTCATGGGAGTTCTCTGTGCTTCATGGATTTTGATGTCTGTGTCTTTCTTCAGGTTAAGAAAGTTTTCTGCTATGATTTGATCACATAAACCTTCTACCCCTTTTTATCTCTCATCTTGTTCTGTGACCTCTATGATTCGGATGTTATTCCTTTTTAATGAGCCACTGAGTTCTCTAATTCTTATATTATGCTCTTTTGCCTTAGTTTCCCTCCTTTTTTCTGCTTTATTATTCTGTATAAGTTTGTCTTCTGTATCACTGATATGCTGCTCTGCTTCATCCATCCTTGCCTCTGTGGCATCCATTCGAGATTGCATCTCAGTTATAGCATTTTTAATTTAGTCCTGACTAGATTTTAGTTCTTTTATCTGCACAGAAAGGGATTCTATGCTTTTTTCAACCCAGCTAGTGTTCTTATTATCATGATTCTAGATTCTTGTTGAGATATCTTGCTTATATCCGTGTTGATTAAGTCTCTGGCTGTCATTTTTTCCTGTTCTTTCTTTTGGAGTGAATTCCTTTACGTCATCATTTTGGAGGAAGAAAAATAATTAATAAAATTAAAAATAAAATTAAAAAATTAAAACAACACAAAAAAATCAAATAAAGGAAGCTAAATTCTAGGTGTGTTTTGGTCTAGTTGTTGAAAGAAGCTTGATAGAATAGAGAAAAAAGGGAAGAAAAGGAAAGGAAAAAATGGGGAAAACAGTAGGAAAACGTTTAAAATTTTAAAAATGTATACAATAAAATAGAATAGAATGAAATGAAGAAAGTAAAATAGACTTTAAAATTTACAAAAATAAAAATATAGAAGAAAAATTAAAGAAAAATTATTTTTATAAAAATGGAAAATAAAAATAGATTTTTTCTCTTTCTGTATCCAAGAATAAGAAAAGAAAAAAAAATGAATAGATGGACCAGTGAACAGAATTAAATCCAAATGAAATTACATCCAGTTTTGCTCAGAAGTCAAACTATGAAGCACTTTATAGTCCATAAACTAAGAGGATGGAGAGACTTGTGGTGGTCCTCTAGGGCTTGCTTGGCACAATTGGATGGGGCTTGGTATAACAGCTCCGTTCTCCACTAAGTGGCATTGCTTAGCTTACTGTGGTAGATCTGTGTGATGCATGTAGGCATGTATGTGCATGCGTGGGAGAGGTGAAAATGGCATCACCCAGCTTCCCAGTCTCTAGCATCAGAACTCTGTACTCTCGCCAATCAGCAATCAAGCAGCTCTCCTTTGTCTCTGCCTTCTGTCCACTCCCTGCTTCTACACTGTCCGTGACCAAGCCGTCAGCCTGCCAAGCGGCACCTCCCTCCTGAACTTTATCTCAGATGGGTTCTGTGTTTCCAAACCCCTCACTTTTGAGGGCCCTGCAGCTTGAACTGCTCCTCCAACCCTATGGGGGAGGGTCTCGCTGAGCAATGGCTGGGTGCTGTCCTGTTTCCAGGAGTGCTCATTTGACCATGCCACTACAGAGGCCCAGAGATTGTGGCCAAGTGCCAGCCTGCCCCAGAAAAATTTTGCATGATTGTGTAGCAGCAGTGGGTCCAGGGGCTATGGTAAATCACAATACACATCTGACACCAGGCTTCACTGCACCCTCGTGTCATTCTAACACCAGCAAACATGGCTGTAATCTGGGGTTTTTGGGGACCTTTGCCTGTGGGGAGGCAGCACAGCCTCTACCAGATGTCCCCCCAGCAGGGGAACTGCCTCTCCTCATGTAGCCAGAGGACCCCCTCAGACAATACTGTCTGTTCCTAGGGATTCACCCTTCCCAGCAGAACACCACCAGGTATCAAACTGTGGAGTTTCTGACTCTGCACTCCCCTGTTTATAGAGCCTTAATGGTATTGAAACCCTCTCCTTTCTCCTCTCTCCCTTTCTTGCAGTTCCTTGCGGGTGTTTCCACTCTTTCTCTTTCTCTCCAGCTGCTTTCAGGGAGGGGGTGCTTTTCCTGTACTCTCCCCACTGTCTCCGTCCTCTCTCTGGAAACAAAAACAGTTCCCTACCCTCCGCAGCTTCTCTCTCCCAGTTCACCTCTCTGTGCCACGTACCTGCCAAGGTCTGTGGCTCAAGTTAAGCAGATTGTTGTGTTAGTCCTCAGATCAATTTTCCAGGTGTGCAAGATGGTTTGGTGCTGATCTTGCTGCATTTCAGGGACAAGAGAAGCAGTGAACTTCTATGCTGCTCTGCCGTCTTGGCCACTCCCCATAGTAATTATTTTTACACAGTGTCTCTCTTCTCCAATATCTCCTGACCCCCTCAAACAGGGATACATAATACTCCTGCCATGTATCCAATGGCCCTCTTAACATTTCCCACCTCAGGGTCTTATCACTTGTCAACCCCTCTGCCTGGAATGTGTGCCCCACATACACATCAGGGCTGCTTCCCCACTTGCCTCTCCCCATTTAGTGGTCTTCTCAGCAAGGCCAGCTGGCTGCTCTGTCTAAAACTGTAGCAGCCCCTCTGTCATTCCTTATCTCCTTTATCCCACTTTTTCTGTCCCCTTAGCACTTACCACAATCCACCCAAACATCTATTTTCCCTGTTTGTCCTGTTTATTGTCTTACCCTCCTTAGAATGTGAGCTACGTGTAGGCAGGGCCCTCTGCTTTGTTCACTGCTGTAAACCCAGAAGCTAGAAGGGTACACAGCACATAGTAAGAGCCAGACAAATATTTCATTAACCCATTCATGCATCTATGTCATCCAAGAACATCTAACATAGAGTAGATTCTCAAAAAGCTCTGACAAATAGATTGATGAGGTATGTCACAAGTTTCTCCCGAGATCTTACATTTTGGGTTTGTAGAAACTCTCTCATTTTCCAAGGAGTCTGTACGGGACAGAAACAGGCCCTGCCCTTATTTCTCTGGCCTCCTTCCCCCTTAAGCAATGATCTGTGCTGAGATTTCTTTGAGGTGTGAACTCCTGACTCTGATCTGGAACGCTGAGCTGGATGGAGGCTCTCAGGGAGAAGGCAGAACGTGACTGGAGCCCGGGCATCAGCTTCAGACAGGAGCAGCAGATGGAGCTGGGGACAGCTTGGTGCGGGAGGCACAGAATTCTGGCAGAAAAGGGAAAAGGTGTGTGCCAGGGCTCCTGGGCCGGCTGGCAAAGGAGGACAGACTTCTTGTTAAGTTAATTGAGGTAATTTTTGCTGCCACCTTTTGGATAGTAACAAAATTCTCCTTCTAGCAGCCACTGATCATATCTCTACCTCCTGCCACATTCCATTGTAAAGAGACAGTGCTCTAAATTTAGCTACATTTATTTAGCTATTCCTTAAAACTTCGTCACTTAAAAAATAATTATAGGATTTCTCTGACAGACTATAATACATGGAGTGCACCAAATTACAGGTATAATTTGGAGATCCAGCTGGGATCACCAAATAAAATTGACAGCAGCAGACTAATTCCAGAATAATCCATCGGGCAGCTGGAGAGGCTTTGTTCCTTAGGCCCCTCTCCTTCATCTGCATATTGAGTGAAAAGATCAAAGGAACCAAAAGAAACTAAAAGAAGGGGTCTCTAGGCCAAGGAACAGAGGAGCCCAGGGATGGCCAGCCTCAGAGCTGGGAAGACCACTCAGTCCCCACAAAGTCAGATGTGCTCACCTGAGTGCAGAGAAAATTAGGATGATTGACCCTGTCTTTCAGCCAAGGGCCTGACATAGATGACCTCTAGGAGAGGGGGGCATTTTTTCTTTCTTAAAAAAAAAAATTATATTGGGTTTTCTATGATTGTTAGCCGCAGAAACCAAAGTTAGTCTCCCAGGGGAAGAAAAATGACACCCAGGAGGAAAAGAGCAGGTCTCTCTGGGAAGTGATGGCCCCACTCAGCAGAAGTGGACATAAAAGCCACGAGGAGATGAATAATTCTGTTTCTGATTCATCCCACAAACAGTGCTGAGCTCCTGCTGAGCTCCTGCTTTGGTACAGAGTGCCCCCACTGGGGACACACTAGCAAATCAGAGGGATAAGGGAGATCCATTCAGTTTGAAACCTTGTGTAGACACTGCAGAAGAAGGGCTCAGGAGGGGCAGAGAGGGCCCAGGGAGAAATGCTAGAAGAGCACTTGGGTGCAGGGACAAGGAACTGGTAAGGACAGCACCACCTCAGCTGGTGCACAGTGATATCTAAGGCGTTCCCTTTCTCTAAATAAGACTCCTTTCTTCACAGAAGGCTCATTATGGCTTGCTTTTGGGTGGGAGTAAAGGGCTCTCTAGGGTTCTGGGTGGAGGCTGGGGTCCAGGGTTGTAACTGGTCCTTCTGAAGTTATCCCAGACACACCTGGTGGCCAAGAATGCCCCCAGCATTAAGACAGCCAGCTAGTGCAGTTGGAAGGAATGTTCTGGGTGTTCTCTTCCAAGTTCTATGTTTGGCAGAGTGGCTGACTCAAGCCCAGAGCAGTTAAGAGACTTGTCTCAGGCCACAGAGCAAGGTAGTGGCTACATCGTGAAAAGAAGCCAGCTGTGTGTCTCAGTCCGAGGCTACCATTTTTTTTAAATGTTTATTTATTTTTGAGAGAGAGAGAGAGCAAGTGGGGGAGGTGCAGAGAGAGAGGGAGATACATAATATGAAGCAGGCTCCAGGATCCAAGCTATCAGCACAGAGCCTGATGTGGGGCTCTAACTCACCAACTGTGAGATCATGACCTGAGCTGAAGTCAGACGTTCAACCTACTGAGCCACCCAGGCACCCCCCCCCATTAGTTTTAAGTTTTATTTATTTGATTAATCTCTACACCCAAGTGGGGCTCAAACTCACCACCCTGAGGTCAAGAGTGACACGCTCTTCTGACTGAGCTGGTCAGGCGCAGTGCTCCCTTTTAACAGCAACTCCTGGGCTAGCAGTAAGAGTGCTGGCATTGGAGCCAGCTCTTCTTAGGTGTGAATCCAGACCCTGGGTAGGTCTTCCAAAGCTGCTGCTTCTTCATCTATAGAGTGGGGATGTCATCCCTACTAGGTGAGGATCAAATAATCCAGCTCTGTAAAGTGCTGAGCAAATACTGCTCACCATCATATTTTCTCATCCATTGTTCAAATCCCAAAGGGACCCAACCTGCTGACTTCAGCCATAAACAGAACAGCACAATACAGCACAGGAATGGGGGCCAGGTGATTATGTCACCAGAGCAGCAGAAGGAAGAAAGCAGGCCCCCGTACCATCCTGCTGTCCATCCCTCTCTCTGCCCCTCTTCATCTCTCCCAGATTGCGCTTGGGTGAGAGAGTCACAAAGCTGCCTACTTCCTGCAGCAGTGCTGAGGCCCTGCCTGGACAAAGGCCAGGAGGCAGATCTTGGGCATTTGACCAGTTCTTTCCTGCTGGTGTGAATATCTCAACTGTCAGCCTTTTCCTCCTTATTTTCCAAGGGTTTAGGACCCTGTCCCTGGGCTACCTGACTCCTTGGGAGCCAGAGGCTACTCTGTATTCTTTCCTGTCTCCTAGAAGGGGTAACAGCCACCTCAGCCACCTTGGAGAGTCCCAGGCTGTGATGGCTGCTAGTTGATGACCAGCTCACAGATTTCCATAGCCCTGACCACTGCTTCTGAAGAGCCTGTGACCAGAACCACCAGCTCTACTCAGGGAAAGAGGGTGATCCCAGGACTTTATGTGATCACAAACCCTGCTAGTACCTGAGGAAGCAGGGGAGGCCTGGGCTGCCCCTGAAGACAATCTTCCAACCAGTGACTACCTCCAAGCATGAGGTCCTACACCAACTACAACACAAAATTAATACTCACTGAGCACCGACTATTTGTGAGGGTCTTCCCTCTGCACAACCACACTGATCCTCCAATATCTGCCAGGTAAGAAACTGCTGCTCCTGTTTCACAAATGAGGAAGTGAGAGTCCAGTAAGGTGGTGAAATCTGCCCAAGGTCATGCAGCCAACAGCAACATTAATAATAGCAACAACGAGTGCTTTTAATAAGCCAAACATTTTATGTACATTTCCTCACCGGGACCTCACAATAATCCTGCAGTGGTTACTGCTCTCCCTGTCTTCCAGATGAGAGGGCCGGCATGGAAGCCATTAAGGCCTTGCCCAGCCACACAGGCAGCAAGGGAGTGGTAGATCCACAGTCAGACCCAGACCCCACTGGCGGCCTCCTGTTCGCAGGGGCTGCTTCTGGATTTAGACCCCTGGCTCCTGACGCTAAGCCTAGTATTCATGCTTACCATCTGCCACTCAGAATTCTCACTGCAGAATCACCAAGGGAGCTTTTACACACTAAGTTCTCAGGCTCTGCCCCCAAGACTCTTGTTCTGCAGATGTGGGAAGCACCTGTGAGGCCATGTCTATAACACGCACCCAGGTACGACATTCCCGTCGCCGCCTTCCTAATTGCCAAGGTGCTGATCAAGTGAGATCTTGTCCGTCTCCTTCCATCCTCAACTTCTGTCCTCACCACGACTGATGCTGTCCTTGCCTGTGTCACTAACAGCCTCCTCTTGTAAATGCAGGGGCCTCACCTCCACCAACCTCTCAGAGGCAACCTGCACCAGTGATCACTCCTCCTCTGTGAAACTTTCTCTAGAATATCCCTTCTCCTAAGGTTTTACTCTCACCACTCTGGCCTCCCCGTCTTGGCCTCTTACTGACTTCCCTGCCTCCTTCTATCCCTCTAGTCTTGCTGTTCCCAGAACTCTGTGTTCAGCCACCTTCTTTTGCCATTTTCCTTGCCCCTGGTGACCTGGTCCATCCCATGGCCTCAGTGACTACCTCTGTGTTGATGATGCACCTCACCTGCTTGTAGCTTCCCTAGAGCCCCAAGCCCATGGAGGCTTCTGTACATCTTGATTGCATACACCTGGCTGTCCCATGGGCACCTGGCATGTCTGTAATGGAACACACCATCTGCACCTGCTCTTCTTGGGCACCTCATCTCTGTAAAGGATCATTCACAGGTCACTGGTGGCAGAAAACTGGTGGTGTATGGGGCGAGGGTACATCCCTAACTCCTCCCATGTCCTGTTATGACCAAGGTCTAGAGATTCTAGCTTTTTTTGGTAAACAATTCTCTCTCTTTTTTTTTTAATGTTTATTTGCTTTGAGAGAGAGAGAAAGAGAGACACAGAGACAGAGCACAAGTGGGGGAGGGGCAGAGAGAGAGAGAGAGAGGGAGACACAGAATCCAAAGCAGGTTCCAGGCTCTGAGCTGTCAGCACAGAGCCTGATGTGGGGCTCAAACTCACAAACCGTGAGATCATGACCTGAGCCGAAGTTGGGACACTCAACTGACCAAGCCACCTAGGCGCCCTGAGAGATTCTAGCTTCTAAAAATCTCAAAAGCACCCCTGCTCCCCATTTACATGGCTGCCATCTCGTTTTTCTTCTCTTCAGTGCCCTGGTGCATTACTCTGGTCTCTTATTAACCAGGTTCTCATCCACCCAACCCACTTTCCACCCAGAAGCCAATCAATCAGGCAGTCTTATTTCCCTACTGAAAACCATTAAGTATTTCCCTATTACCTCTTTCCCTATTCCCTATTACCAGCATAAAATCCAAGCCTTTTATCTCCCACACAAAGCACTTCCCGAGGGGCCAGGCTTTCCTTTCCAGCCACATCTATAGCTCCCCACCAAGCAGCCCTATGTACGCTCGGGCACTTAGGCCTGTGCACAGTTCTGGGAAAACTTCGGGGTGTTTTGATATCTTTGCACATGTTGTTCCCTCTGGCAGGAAGCCTATCTCCATCTCCATGTTCACCCTTCAAGTCTCCCTACAGAGGCACCTGCTCCAAAAGCCCTCTCTGACCACTGGCTTTGGTTAGGTACCCCTCCCTCACCTGCCATAGCACCTAGGCTTAGCTCTTTCCAGGCACTTAACACCAATCTTTAGCTGTCACAATCTGGTCTGCCCCACCCACCAGACAAGCAACGTCTGTCTCCTTCACCTTCCAGTTTCCAGGGCCCAGGAGGGACCAGGGGCTCTTCATGAATGCCCACAGACTAGTAATGATAAAAATAATAACTGCACTATTTATTGAGGACTTGGATCACAATGCTATGTACATGCTTTATATCACTTAACCCGTACAACAATCCTCAACGGTATTCCCATTTTACAGATGAGGAAACTGAGGCGTTGGGAATGTTACATAATTTACCCAGGATCACATCTTTGGCCCATGACAGAGTGGAGACCAGAGCCCAGAGTCCAACTGAGTGAATGAATCAATGGATGAGGAAACCATGATTCCATGAGGCAGAGTGATAGAGCCTCTGCTCAGAACTTAGATAAGACCACACTCCAGTAGTAAGTTAGCCATGTAATCCTGAGTAAAAGTCGCTGGGAAATGAATTCTGAATTCACCATGGCAGAGAGAAGGCCATTAGCTCTTTAAAACTAATCAGACATCCCACAAATCTGAGGGCCTAAAGTCAGCATATTCCTAAGGGAAACAAGAGGAGAAGGGTTTTCCTCATCTGCCCCCTCCCCACCATCCCCCTCAGCCCTGTCATCCATCCTGGCTACCCACTGAACAATTCCCAGCT
Source organism: Puma concolor (assembly GCF_028749965.1). NCBI lineage: Eukaryota > Metazoa > Chordata > Mammalia > Carnivora > Felidae > Puma > Puma concolor. The sequence goes on from NC_141679.1 coordinate 68,905,866, forward strand.
TTCCCTGCTTTCCTGGCAGCAGGATAGGCTGTGGGCTGAGCACCACAGACCCCATCGCCCCCTTCAATTACCCCCAATTCCAAGCTATGTCGGAAACACATGAGGGCAGAAAAGCCTTGAAGTCTGTGTGCGGGAGAGGTTGGGAAGGTTGAAGAGAGCAATTTTTGTTTCACATCCTTCCTTTGTATAATGTTGTATCCTTCTGACAAGTCCGCATAATACAGCTTAACTTCACCAATTGCTGCCTTAAGAGAAAACAGTGAAGACCTATCTTTAATGTCAAATGAACAATGGGCAACCTTCCAGAGGAGGAAAATGACTTGCCTTGAAGGAGTTGGAGAAGAAAAGTGCACAATGTTCCAGCTTAACGTGAGGGGGGAAGAAAGTCAGCAGCTGTGTGTTGGCACGTCAGCTCCCCGGCTGCAAGACTAGGGCGGCCTCCGCCAGCCTCATCTGTCTGTTGAACTGCAAGCTGAGGAGGAAGCCTCTTAGCAGGAGTGGGTAGAGACAGCGGGTGTTTATTCCCAGGGAAAGTCGAGCTAGCCCCCCTCAGCACAGGTGTGTCTGTGGGTATACATAGAGAATAGATATCGATGTAGAACTTTCCTTTCAAAGACAATGGATACCTGGAAGCATTTGTGGAGCCCCTGGGAACTCTAGCCACTGGTTCTCCTTCTCCTGCCAGAACCTTCTGTTTGCACCTGATCCTTCTCATGTGTGGCCGCTCTCCACAAGGCATTGAGATGAGGGTAGATTTTGACCAACCTTGGCACAAAGGCTCGGCAGACTTAGTTAAATGATTTAGGCTTTTTTTCATGAGATAGCAAGCATTCAGGCTGCTTTTCCAAATTCAGATTCCATACCTGCCACCTCACTTCCGAGACTTCAGTCATAGCAAGCTTCCTGATGGTGTGTCATGTCATGTGATCTGCTGTATGCCTCAGTGCCTTTGCATATGCTGCCTCTTTTTTTTTTTTTTTTTTTTTGGTCTGAAATGCCCCTGGAAAGACCTACTCATCCTTTGAGGCTTAGATCAAATATTTTCTCCTTCAGGAGTCCTATCTGAGCTCCTTGGTGAGTTTGCCATTCCTTCCTGTGGGCTCCAGGCTACCTCTATTAATAGCAGACATTACCCTATATGAAATTTACTGGTTTACATGACCTCTTCCCTATTAGGTGATGAGTGTTTCAGGAGCAGAGACTTTTGTCTTATTCATATATACACGTACATATACATATCAATAACATATATATTCATAACCATGCCCTGGACCTAGCTCAATGTTTGGCACATAGTATGTGCTCAATAAGTACTTATTAGATTAAACAGTCTAAAACTCGGGTTCTCAATTTTGGCTGCAAATTAGAATTACCTGAGGAATTTAAAACAAAACAATGACAGCATGCATATCACATCAGAACTTGTTAGAAATGCAAAGTCTAGGGTCCATTTCAGACCAATTGAATCAGAAAGTCTGGGGTGGAGCTCAGCCATTTGTGCTTCTACAATCCTTCCACACGATTCAGATGTAAGCTAAGTTTTCTTTGTCTAGAAACTCATGGCGAAATGACATATTTAATCACCCCAACACATACTTTTCTTGGAAAAAAACGGGAGAAGGGGAAACAACATAGTATAATCACTACTGTGCAGTGTGGACACAATAGCATGTATAGGTGCAGATAATACAGGGAGGACAGGGTTAACCAAGATGCCTTTGCCCTGTGATGGAAGGTGTTTCTTAGCCAGCCAGTCCAGCCTCTCCTGGTTCTATCTTCTGGCAGAAACTCCCTTGTCTATTGACCCTGTGGCCACAGCTAAGAGGGACACAGGACAGCTTTCCCTTCTCAGTGCTGCTCACTCTTTTGATGAGTTCATGTGTCTGGGACAACCCTCGGAGTTGATCACTCAGTTCCAGATTATCATTTGTCAGGCTTTGTATTTTTCAAGCATTTCAACTTTCTAGAGTCTTAATAAGCTCTTAGTTGATTTGCATCCAGTGAAATCCAAAGTCAGAATTACGGGTCCTTGAATCTAGACCACTGTCTGAAGTTTTCTGTCCCTTAGCAGCAGGTGTTCCTATCCTGTGTGTTGTGCTAACGATGTACTGGGGTTGGGGTGGAGTGGGGAAAGTGCTAAAATTCCTTCTGCTTCCTTGCTGCATCCTAGAGGGTGGCTTTTTTTTTTATTTTTTATTTTTAAATTTACATCCAAATTAGTTAGCATATAGTGCAACAGTGATTTCGGGAGTAGATTCCTTAAGGCCCCTAACCCATTTAGCCCATCCCCCCCCACACCCCCTCCAGTAACCCTCTGTTCTCCATATTTATGAGTCTCTTATGTTTTGTCCCCCTCCCTGTTTTTGTATTATTTTTGCCTTCCTTCCCTTATGTTCATCTGTTTTTTCTCTTAAAGTCCGCATATGAGTGAAGTCATATATTTGTCTTTCTCTAATTTCGCTTAGCATAATACCCTCCAGTTCCATCCATGTAGTTGCAAATGGCAAGGTTTCATTCTTTTTGATTGCCGAGTAATACTCCATTGTGTGTGTGTGTGTGTGTGTGTGTGTGTGTGTGTACATCTTCTTTATCCATTCATCAATCGATGGACATATGGGCTCTTTCCATACTTTGGCTGTTATTGATAGTGCTGCTATAAATATGAGGGTGCATGTGTCCCTTCGAAAAAGCACACCTGTATCCCGTGGATAAATGCCTAGTAGTGCAATTGCTGGATCGTAGGGTAGTTCTATTTTTAGTTTTATGGAGGAAAACCTCCATACTGTCTTCCAGAGTGGCTGCACCAGCTTACATTCCCACCAGCAATGCAGAAGAGGCTACATGATGGCTTTTTATGCTGTAAAGATGTCAGGAAAGGGTGGAATATCATGGTACCTCCAGGTTCCCATCTTTTCTCCCTCTCTGTTTTTACCTCCCAACACTTCACTTATGCTAAGGTTACTGTGATAGACAATTGAGCTTTTCCAGCTCGCAGCACTCCTCTCAGCCATCCTCAACAGCTGATGGAGACGGTGTGGGCTTCCCTGAGAAAGGCTGTTTCTGTCCCACTCAACTTGCTTCATCCTTACAGGCTATTACTGATGGCCATAAGAAGTAGCCAATCTTCTACAATATAATTGTAGTTTCTATCTCTAGAACATAGTTTGAGTCTCAAGATAGTATATGTGACAATTCAATTCCATCTGCCATGAGAGACATGACTGGGATTTCTGACTCCCCAGCCAAGAACAAAAGAATTCTTGGGGCGGTGCACCGCACTGTGATTCAGCCAGTTCTACATTTTAGGGTATCACATATAAAACCCTACTTCCAGAAGCCAATGGCATTATTATTTAGGACTTATTTCATTACAATGCAAAGAAACCCTACTTTCAATGGCTTAAACAAAAAACAGGAATATATCAGCTCACCTGAATGGGAAAGCCAAGATTTTTGCTGCCTTTAGATGAGGTTATACTTAAGGCATAGAATTATGCCATCAGTCTACTCTCTCTTGCTCCCTTAAAATTTTAGCTGTCTTCCTTTGTATTGGTTTCACTCTCTACTGGTAGTCCTAGGTTGATATTTAACCAACAGTAAGAAAGCACTACTTTCCTAATAGTTCCAGAAGTGCCATTGCTAACTCTCATAAGCTCAGCGTGGTCACATGCCCATCCCTCAACCCATCACTGTGGCTACAAAGGATGCCATACAATGACTGACCGTGTGCCCAAACATGGAGCCAAGAAGGAAAAACAGGCCTAACCTAAAACACACAGTCTGAGTGTGGGAAAGATGTTTTCCCAAGAGAAAAGAGTGATTCTGTTAGCAGAAGAAGAGATGGTGGGTGGGCAAAAAACAGAAGTTCACTTTAAGGACCACGGCTGTTTGTGCTGGCTATTGTGTCCCCAGGGCACAATACAGTGCCTGCCACATAGGACAAGCTCTATCAGTATTCGTTGAATGGATGGATGGGTGAATGAATGAATGAGTGAATAAGGGAATTCAGACATTATCTTTATATTCCATTTACTCCTGGGGGAGCTCAATGGAATATGAGTTCTTCAAGAGCTTCCATGCGTTCCAATGTACAGCCTAATTTTAATGACCCCTGGATATGCCCAGTTGGAGAAATAATTCTCTTCTCCCAATAGGGATCCCTTTTTCCAACATTGTCCCAGAAGGAAAATCTGGCAATGTCCCCCCAAATTTAAAAATACAACATAAGTTTTTCTGAAGCAGCAGAGTTATATATTGATTCTTTTTAAGTTATTTATTCTGCATTTACTGAGCACCTATCACATGCCAGACACTAGGCTAGGTATAGAATATAGGTATAAAAAGTCATAACCTCTTATTTTAAGAAGCTCAAGCCTAATGGACAGACCAAGTGATTGAAAAAATGGAGGCAGCTTATGGAGTAAAAGATTATGGTCTTTGGTGTCTTGGATTTAAATTCTGGTTCCGCAGCCGCTCTGGAAAGCAGTGTGGAGGTTCCTCAGAAAATTAAAAATAGACCTACCCTATGACCCAGCAATAGCACTGCTAGGAATTTATCCAAGGGACACAGGAGTACTGATGCATAGGGGCACTTGTACCCCAATGTTCATAGCAGCACTCTCAACAATAGCCAAATTATGGAAAGAGCCTAAATGTCCATCAACTGATGAATGGATAAAGAAATTGTGGTTTATATACACAATGGAGTACTACGTGGCAATGAGAAAAAATGAAATATGGCCTTTTGTAGCAACGTGGATGGAACTGGAGAGTGTGATGCTAAGTGAAATAAGCCATACAGAGAAAGACAGATACCATATGGTTTCACTCTTATGTGGATCCTGAGAAACTTAAGAGAAACCCATGGGGGAGGGGAACAAAAAAAAAAAAAAAAAAAAAAAAAGAGGTTAGAGTGGGAGAGAGCCAAAGCATAAGAGACTGTTGAGAACTGAGAACAAACTAAGGGTAGATGGGGGGTGGGAGGGAGGAGAGGGTGGGTGATGGGTACTGAGGAGGGCACCTTTTGGGATGAGCACTGGGTGTTGTATGGAAACCAATTTGACAATAAATTTCATATATAAATAAAAAAAAAAAAAAATTCAACACAAAAAAAAAAAAAAAAAATTCTGGTTCCATCACTTAATTACCATATAACATCAGGAGAATTATTGACCTCTTCAAGCCTCTTTTTTCCTTATCAGTAAAATTAGTTACAATAATATCACCAACTTCATAGAGGTGTCAGGTGAATCAAATCATAATACATATGTGCAACATGTAGCTAGAGCCTGGAACAAATGATAGTGCTTCTAGTTGAGTCTGTAGAAGTTCAGAGGAAGAGCAAGTAACTCATCCTGGAGAAGTCAAAGGTCTCATGACAGAGATCAGATTTGAGCTGGTTCTTAAGGATGAGCAGGAGATCAAAAAGCAGAGGGTCTAGGGGAGTGCATTCTGACAGAGGGATCGGTTTGTTCAAAGCTTTGAAAACCCAAAGAAAATTGGTCATTTACAGAGCAGCAAATATTTCACGATGCCTTATATATTGCTGGGATAGTGACAGTAATGGAAACGTATGAGATACCAACATTCAGAGAAAGAATGAGGATTCTGGGATTTCTTTGTCCAATGGAAGTACAGGGCACCTGGGAATCCCTGCCCAATTACCACAAATCATTGTGTCCCAGGTAAGTGGGTGTCAGAACAGCCATTATCTCCTATACATGCATTAAGATGGTGCCTTTCAGATGGATGGAGAAGTTGAGGGTCCATTTACAGTTCCTTCCAAATGACTCGCAGTAATTCACAATATTTATTATTCAGAATCTGAGTGAAGCAGGGATGGTGAGTTGGCGGAAGTCAGGGGGAGTAGGAGATGGCTTGACTCCTGGGGGAAAGGTTGGGATGTTCAATGAGATAATATCCATAAAGCACTTTGATCTCCCCAAGGCACCATGCTACATCTCCTGTTTGGAGACTATGAGATCTGGTGAGATAATGTTTCTAAGTAGAGATGCCAGAATAAAGGAATGCTAGACAGAACAAAGGGGAGACAAGACTTGCTCCTTAAGTAATTTCCCTCATCAGCACCAAGGCTAGAACCAGCCATCACAATAAGCACAAAGAAATGCCAGTTTGCCAATACGGGGACTTGGGTCCAGATATGCAGGTCTACACGGCATCATCTTTCTCCAGGAACAAGCCCAGCCCTTCCCACACCAAGCTAAATGCCAGGCTTGCATCAAACAGACTGACAGGGCTCCTGAGCCTTCCTCTCTTCTCTGGCCCTTACACTTTCGCTCTAGCCCAGCTCATGTCCCATGTCCCCACCTAATTCAGATTGCCAGTTTTGAAAGAGGGAAAGAAGAACAGCTTCCAAATTTCTGACTAGCTGCTTACTGATGCCAGAGGCCTCTTGTGGTTTCATGCCATAGAAAGAATACATACTTTGCCCCCAAGATGGGCAAAGGAGGGCTGGGCTGGGCTGTGTAAAGTAATGTTCTTCTTTTCTCTCACCCTGCTCAGTGCCTCCTTTTCTCTGGAGCATTCCCTCCTCCCTGCCTGGCATTACGAGCCACAGAAGACCCAGTCCCATGAAACTCCAGACAATCCACTCTATACCCTTAAAGCCAAATTCTCATGTAATGTTTCACATGGATCCTTACAGATCCTTATCATGGCAACTGGCTGGCTCTTCATCCAACCTATTCACACATCCTGAAGAGAATTCAAAAGGGTGTAATAGTAAAATATTCACAAAGAAAAGAGAAGTTTAATTCTCTTTGTCCCCTCACCCAAAGTTTGCCCCCTTTCACCATGACCCAATTTTATGTCCCTGATGATTCAACTTGAATAGGATCCACTATAGAATTCCGTCTCCTCACACATTTACATCAGTTAGAATGAAATTAACTGCTGTAACAACTGATGTCCAAAATTGCAGAGGCCTGACTTTTTTAAAAAACTTGTTTAAAAAAAATCAATTAATTAATTTATTGTTTAATTTATATCCAAGTTACTTAGCATATAGTGCAACAGTGATTTCAGGAGTAGATTCCTTAAGGCCCCTTACCCATTTAGCACATTCCCCCTCCCACAACCCCTCCAGCAACCCTCTGTTTGTTCTCTATATTTAAGAGTTTCTTACGTTTTGTACCCCTCCCTGTTTTTATATTAGTTTTGCTTCCCTTCCCTTATGTTCATCTGTTTTGTATCTTAAATTCCTCATAATAGTGAAGTCATATCATATTTGTCTCTCTCTGACTAATTTTGCTTAGCATAATACCCTCCAGTTCCATCTATGTAGCTGCAAATGGCAAGATTTCATTCTTTTTGATTGCCAAGTAATACTCCATTGTGTGTGTGTGTGTGTGTGTGTGTGTGTGTGTGTGTATATATATACCACATCTTCTTTATCCATATCTTCTTTATCCATATCTTCTTTATCCATATCTTCTTTATCCATTCTTCTTTATCCATTCATCCGTTAATGGACATTTGGGCTCTTTCCACACTCTGGCTATTGTCGATAGTGCTGCTATAAACACCTAGTAGTGCAATTGCTGGGTCGTAGGGCAGTTCTATTTTTAATTTTTTGAGGAACATCCATACTGTTTTCCAGAGTGGCTGCACTAGTTTGCATTCCCACCAACAGTGCAAAAAAGATCCTCTTTCTGCACATCTTTGCCAACATCTGCTGTTTCCTGAGTTGTTAATGTTAGCCATTCTGACAGGTGGGAGGTGGTATCTCATTGTGGTTTTGATTTGTATTTCCCTGATGGTGACTGATGTTGAGCATTTTCTCATGTGTCTGTTAGCCACCTGGATGTCTTCTTTTGAAAAGTGTCTATTCGTGTCTTTTGCCCATTTCTTCACTGGATTATTTGTTTTTTGGGTGTTGACTTTGATAAGTTCTTTATAAATTATGGATATTAACCCTTTATCTGATATGTCATTTGCAAATATCTTCTCCCATTGTGTTGGTTGCCTTTTAGTTTTGTTGATTGTTTCCTTCACTGTGCAGAAGCTTTTTATTTTAATGAGATCCCAATAGCTCATTTTTGAAAAGCTTGTTTTTTATTCACGGTCAAAGTGTGTGTTTTTCTGCTGTTATGGGAAGCATGTCAAGGGGCAAGGGGAGAGGGTGGTATGGACCAAAAATGTCCCCAGTGTCATGGCATTAGGAGATGGGCTTTTGGGTGGTGATTAGGTCATGAGAGTAGAGCTCCCCAAAATGGAATTAGTGTCCCAAGAAAAGAGACCCAAGAGAGATGATCTCTCTCCACTATGTGAGGACACAGCAAGACGGCATCTACCTGCACCCTAGGAGGTGAGCTCTCACTAGGAACTGAATTGGCCAGCACCTTGATCTTGGAAATTCCAGCCTCCAGAAACATGAGAAATAAATTTCTGTCACTTAAGTCACCAAGGCTATGATATTTTTGTTATAGCAGCCTGAAGCGACTAAGACAGAAGCGGCTGTGTTTCATTCAGAAATCAAGGTTGTCGCCCTGAACGTCTCTGCCATCTTCATCAGGTGGCTTTCAAAGTCATCCTGGGTGTCGACCTTCACTTTGCAAAAGGGAGAAGAACATGAAAGATTAAGCGTGAGAGACTGTTGCAGTCCAGGCCTTGAAGGGGTGCGTCTCACGGCCGTTCATATCCCACGGACTAGAATGCAGTCACACAGCCCCAGAGAATTGCAACAAAGGCACTGTGTTGTTGTAGTCTTGCCACCGCCACAGGAGCAAGATCAAAAGGTTTGATGAAGAACTGCCAGTTGCCATGATATGGATTGCAAAGGATCCATGTGGGACGTGACATGAGAATCTGGCTCTAAGGGGACAGAGTTGAGGCGCTGGAAGGAGAGCAGCAGACTTGCGTATCTAACTCAAGCCAGGGAGACCACCGAAGATGTCACCGAAGATGAGATGTTAGCCCTAGCTCTCTCGAAAGCTGCTTGCAGGGACCTTATGATCTAGGGAGGTGGATGCAGGGCTGAGGTCCTAGAGGCCCAGAGCAGTGGGGAAATGCCACATGCTGATAATTGCAGGCAGAAATGAGAAGAGCAGCCACATGGACAGTGAAACAAATGTAGGGCTCAATGAAGGAAGTGGTTGAAGAGCTCATCCTTGCATAGTCTAAGGCTCTGAGGAAAATGGCAGACATGTGGGAGGAGAGGAGGCCTGTGTGTGGGCATGGAGACCCTCTGCATATGAAGGGAAATGGCATGGAGGTTGGTAAATGACATCACTGGGGGCAGGAAAAAAGCTGTGGGATTGCCTTAAAGAAGGAGGAGATGCAGACAATGTTCTAGATGGTGAGTGGGAAGGTAAAGGCATCCCAACGTCACCAAAGGTGCTGAGGTGGAAGGTGTGAGGGGGTGAGCAGCCTTCAGTCCAGGTGAAGCCATGGAGGCCCACACCAGGAACCCAGTGAGGACAGGCAGGGTCTTACAGAGGCCAAGCGTGGAGGTCCAAGGGCAGAATCACCGGGCACTTGGGCTGGGGCTGAGTTGGGGTGGGGGGTGCTTTCAGAAAATGGGAGAGTACAAGTCCCCAGGTGGACTTTGGGCTGAAGGAGGCCATGAGCCCCAAGTGATGACCAGTGCATTCCACTGTATGTAAACTATAACTTGATTTACTTAAAACTGGAATAAAAGCTCCTGAAGGCAATTTTAATTAATTAATTTATTTATCTTTTATTTTAAGAGGGAGAGAAAGTGTGAGAGTGAATGGGGAGGGGCAGAGAGAAAGGGAGAGAGAGAATTCCAAGCAGGCTCTGTGCTAATTGCACAGAGCCTGACACGGGGCTTCAGCTCTTGAACCACGAGATCATGATCTGAGCTGTGAGATCAAGAGTCCCACGCTTAACTGACTGAGCCACCCAGGCGCCCCTACAACTTTGTCAATTATGTAAATTACATAGAAAAGTTATCAACTACTTCCCCCAAATGAAGAGGTTTGTGTTATTTACACATTTTTATAGAGGCATAAAATACGAACAGGATAAAATTACTTTAAAAATGTATATCAACGGCTAATAGGTGAGTAATAATGAATATTTAAGCAAGACCTGAAACTCAAAGAAAGAAGTCATTCTGCTGCTCTTTTCCTCACTCACATTAGGCTTATCTGCACTGGCAAATGTTGTGACAGAGAAGCAGAATTCGAGTTTCGTCGGGGAAGGAAAAGGATGGATTCTACTTTAAAGGTTAAATTTCGATCTGGGAGCTGTAACAGCACTGTCAAATAATGATTATTGTTATTTTTACAAATCTATTTCACTTTAAAACAAGTTGGGAAATTTCTGACTTAGTTTAAATGAGACCTCAATTCTCCCAGGCCTGATCAGCCACCTGAGGCAGGGTCTCCTGCTGGAAAAGTGCTGTGCTGAGTCATTAAAATGGCAGCTCCCACTGAGAGAAATAACGGAGCCAGATTCTCCAGGCAGGAGGGGGAGGGAGGGAGGGAAGCTAATTTTTCTAGGCAGATCTGAACGCTTCTTTTTCTTAGGCACTCTTAGTCAATATTTATCTAGCTATTCAGAGAATTATAACTAATCATTTATCTCTTTTCCCTTTTCATTATATTTCTCTGCCTCTTTGTGGTACAGTGAACTTGAGCAACAGAAGGAAGTTCTTGCCTTTTTATTGCACATCTGAAGGTATCAGACGTAAAACTTCTGGCAGAGGAATGATCGGATTGTGAAATTCAGACCGTTGGTGCAAGACCTGTGAAAAATAAGCTTTTCCCCCATCTCCTTCTGGGTGTAGATTTATAGAGAGTTAGACGTTATGAAGTATGATTTATTTTTCTAGAATCTTTTTTTATTTTTTTGTACATTTTGGGGTGTCACTAACCCAGTCCTTCTGTGACTTTGGACATTAGAGCAGTTTCCCTGGGAGAAGAAATGTTGTTTGCCATTGCACAGTACAGTGGGACACACAGCAGGTGTCATCTGAACAGTAAAAGGTCTCAATTTGCATTTCTGTAAGAACCCTGGAGGCCAAGGCCTTCCAGCAAGCCCTTTTGCTGGGGGAGGGGGAAGTACTGACATGCCTGATCACAGTCCCCAGAGGACAAGAAGTCAGAGGATAAGAAGTCAAAGGTCAAGGTCCCCTGGAAACACTGTGAAAGGCAGTTTGTGCACAGATGTTTTCTTGGAAAGGAAGTGAAGGGAGCAGAAGGGAGAGTCGAAGTAGGATGCAGCTCCAGTGGAAACCCAGGGGAGCTCTGAGGTGACTCCTCAGTGAGGTCCAAAGCTGAGATGACAGCACTGGGTCTCTGTGTCCCACACTGACCAGTGACCGGATGGCATCTTTCCCAGGGAGGAGCTACATTGGGAGAGGCAGCTCCCTTTGGCTAAGGACAATTCCCATAGACTGCAGTCTCCCAGCAATGGGGGGCATCCAAATGGCACACCACAGCATCCACTATTTTTTTACTTTTTACTGCCCAAGCCTTTCTTGCACTCTAAGGGACTCTTCTCTATCACTTGCATAGGGATTTTCATTTGTATGATCCTTCCGCATCTACTGTCTAGTTTCATAAAGCATATGAGAATGCTAGATGGGAAGGGAACATGAACTAATTCAACACGCTCATTTTATAAATGGGGAAATGGAGGCCAAGACAATAGCAATAATTCACTCAAGGTCCTATAGTTATAGCAGAGCTGGGACTGGAATCCCGGTCTCTGACTTCCCCACTCCCAAGTTCTTCCCACTATCCATGGCTGCTGCTTCCATTTTATTCTTACAGCGCCCTTGAAGAATAGGCAGGAGAGGTATTGTAGATGTAGACAATACACATACAGACACAGATATATAAAGACAAAGTGACACCAAGGCTCACAAAGCGAGAACGTCCGTCTGATGACAAAGCTGGTTCTCTGTGAATCACATCACACTGAGGGCCTCTCCCAAGGGCCCCCATCTCTATTCAGTTCAGCTCAATGGTCCTCTTTTTGAGCAAATGGACATTGTGCTAGGTCCTGGTGATATAAAGATTAATTAGATACTATATCAACTTCCAATGAGTTTGCTCTACATAAGTGGGGAAAAAAAGAAGAAAATTACAAATAGGTTCAATGTCACTCAGTAAACATTCTGATAGAACTAAAAAATGCTGTTAAGGTACAAAGGAGGACCCCAACTCAGCCTCAGGGCTTCCTGGAAGAGACAATACCTGAGGTGTTCTTATTTATTTATTTATTTATTTATAGATCAAGAGCATGTGAAAGTTGGGGAGAGGGGCAAAAGGAGACAGAATCTTAACCAGGCTCCACGCTCAGCATGGAGCCCAACACGGGGCTCAATCAACGATCGTGAGATCATGATCGGAGCAGAAATCAAGTTGGAGGCTCAACTGACTGAGCCACCCAGGTTCCCTCCGAAGGTGGTCATGTTTGAATAAGAGACCCAACACCTCATTTTCCCCACACATCTCCACCAGATTTTCCTTGGCATTCCCTAGCTCAGGTGGTGGCTCCATCATCTACTCAGTGACTAGAGCTGGGTACCAATAAGAGGGGGCCAGGGCTTGGCTTTCTTCCTCCTTCATTCTACCTGCAACAAGCCATCTGCTGCTGAGGATTCATTACTAAGCTGTCTCACCACCCCTAACCTTCGCCTTTGACTTAGTTTATATATCATGACTTCTTAACTTGATGAGTAAAACCACCTCCTATCTGGTCTCCTTGCCCCAGTTTTGCTCTGCCCTTTCCTTTCTGTCTGTACCGTCTTTATACAGGACAAATAAAGTCTCTGCCATTCCCTGTTAAAAATCCTACCGTGACCTCACACAGCTTTCTTCTAATATGAGAGCCTTGACACATGGTTTCAGATACTGCTCATCTGCCTGGAAAGTCCTTAAATGAATCCCCTTTTTACCTTGCAAACTCCTGTTCTTTCTTCAACACTCAGCTCAGACACCACCTCCTCCAGGAAGCCCTCTCTGATGTCCCCATTGCACCCTGTGTTTAACCCAACTGAGCCTTTACCACACAGATCAGTACTCACTGATATAATTTCATGTCTTTCCTGCTAAGCTATGAGGTCCTAGAGGGTTAGAGGTTGTGTGTGGGGGTGGGGTGGGGGGTTGCTTGTTTGATTTGTATTCCAAACACCTGCACATGGAAGCTGATCAGTACTTGTGGAAGAGAGGCAATTTGGGGTAGCAGGAATGGCTTGAGCAAAGGCATGACAGGATGTAACAACGGGGCGCTTAGGGTTACATGGCAAAAAGTATCATGATAATGTAAAGCAGGAGAGGGTAAACTTTTCCTGTAATGGACCAGAGCATACATATTTTAGGCTTTTGGGGCCAAGAGGTAAAGTTCAAGACACTATGTTGGTACTTGTATAACCATTTAATATGCAACTGTTCAGAAATATAAAAACTAGTCTTAGCTTTTGCTCTGATCATGAGGGCCAGGTTTGGCCCATGGGTTGTCATTTGCCAGCTCTTGCCACAAAAGATGATGAGTTCCACAGTCACGGAAAAGGCTGGAGAAGTAAGTGGTTGCCTAATTGTGGAGAGCTAAAATGGCAGGTGTAAGACCTCGGATTTGATTCTATAATCAATGGCAAGCCATCAAAGGGTTTTAGGCAGGGAAGTGAGTAGATAGGATCTGTATTTTATAAAGGCTCATTTGGCTAGAATGGAGAAGGAACTCTTCATCTGGGCAGGACAAAACTGCACCAACCCAGTCGCCACCTTCTGACTCCAACACAGAAGCATCTCAGATGGATCCCAACACCATCTCTTCTCCTGAATTAAGAATTCCTGGCAGAGAGTCCCCAGTGACTATAATCTCTTATATCTTCCTGTATGGAATAGGGGCCTTGGGTTGGGAGAACATTCCAAAGGGATCACTTTCCTCTGCCCTTCCATGGAAAATGAATCAGATCATTTATAACCAATGGAACAGGGCCCACAAAGAACATTTCCTGTGGATCTTCAGATCCAGTTCTGCCTGGATCTCCTCATGACAATAGTTGTGTATCTGACCTTGACTTCACATTAGTCCCAACTCCCACACTTAGTTCCAAAACAGGTATTAAATCACTCAGGAGCTAAGCCAAGCCAGGCTGAAAGAGGAAACAGCCTTGGCCAGGTCTGTGCTCCAGCACACTCTACAGACATCAAAACAAAGACAGGGTAAAAATCTAATGAAATCACTCTCAAACAATGAAAGCAAGATGTTGACATCCTTTTCAGGGTCTGGCCATAATTAAGACATAATTGTAATGTCCATGGATAAGACAAGCAACTGAGTCAGAAGGCTTTCCAGCAGGAGGTCTAAGTCAGATGATGACAATTACTGGATATTACAAATTTGCACAGGAGTTAAATGGGTATCTGCTTTGGAATATCTGTTTTGATTTAGCGAGGCCACCCCCAGAACGATTAACTTAACAAAGGCCTCTAGGGTGGCCACACCCACTTTTATTCCCTATATTAACTTTCTTCTCCACACTTCCCTCTAAGAAAGCAACCTTGACCCTGACTCTACTGATCAGCTGAGGTCATGGTAAGCATACTTCACCATCGTCTTTCTGGTTCTGCATTCTGTACTCAACTTCCTATAGAGGAAATGTATTTGTGTTGGTGTGAGATCCGATCTGTTAGCTCCAGGTTACAATGAGACCAAATTAGTCACTCAAATGCTGAGTCTTCAGCAACTCTGTCCTTCCCACCTACCCCCTCACTTTATTCAGGTGAAGTGGCTTCCTTAGGGTTCTGCAAAGATCCTCTCTACACTATGTCACTAAGGAAGGATAGAGGTCAGACTTGACCAATGTTCTCTGAAGAACTTTTGGTTTTATGAGTTCTATTCAGAATTGCGCTTTAGAAACATAGCTAATATGTATTAAATAACTTGAGATTGTCCAACTTCAAAAGTTTTAAATTATCTTAAGAAAGCCATCATGAGAAATGTCTACAATTCTCCCCTAATAATCTATCTAATATGCTGATGATCAAATATTTAAGTTTTTTTTAATGTTTATTGATTTTTGAGAGAGAGAGAGAGAGAGCGAGCAAGAGAGCACGAGCAGGTGAGGGGCAGAGAGAGAGGGAGACACAGAATCCAAAGCAGGCTCTCGGCTCTGAGCTGTCAGCACAGAGCCCGACGTGGGGATCGAACTCACAAACCGTGAGATCGTGACCTGAGCCGGACGCTTAACCGACTGAGCCGCCCAGGCGTCCCTAATCAAATATTTTAGATGCACTATAACAACAAGTTGCTAGGTCTCTTAAGGATCTTATGGTTCAGAACCTCGTATTTTAACATGTAATATCCAACTTTTAAACGGGTATCCTGGTGGGGAATGTGATTGAGATTTTGAATTAAACAGAATCTGTGTAGAATACTGTGACTGTAGCAGATTATCCCACTAAACCCTTGGCTACTGGTGACCTGCAGAGCAGTTATTTATTTCCTGCTGCAGCAAGACTTTTTCTGTCCATCTTTAAAGAAAAGACCTTGGGGCGCCTGGGTGGCGCAGTCGGTTAAGCATCCGACTTCAGCCAGGTCACGATCTCGCGGTCCGTGAGTTCAAGCCTCGCGTCAGGCTCTGGGCTGATGGCTCAGAGCCTGGAGCCTGCTTCCAGTTCTGTGTCTCCCTCTCTCTCTGCCCCTCCCCCGTTCATGCTCTGTCTCTCTCTGTCTCAAAAATAAATAAACGTTAAAAAAAAAAAAAAAAAAAGAGAAGACCTTGCCTAACAGGGTACATTTAGTTGGGGAGTCCTTCTCAGAATTACAGGGCTCTGGGAGTTAGAGGTATTTATAGGACATTTGTAAAGGATTATTTCTGGATTGCTAAACCACTTAGTGACTTGTTTTGAGGCTATCCAGTTAAGACTAGGGTACTGTCTAAGAGGAAAAGGAAGCTCCAGGGGTAACAATAACCCAGACATCCCCCACCCCCGACCACCACTGCCCTTAAACCTTTTGATAACTGATGAAGGGAGGCCTATGACCAGGTATTAGAATTCTGCCTTTACAAGATTTTTCTCAGTCCTTATTTTATACAGAGAGGTCAGGCTTAAGTGCCTGGGCTAATGTTAATCTAGGGTAAAAATCTTAATTTTTAGTCTACAACTCTCATTATCAAAGGCCTATATATACGTGAGACCAGGTACTCAACCCACAAATCCAAACTACCTTAAGATAAGCAATCATTCACAAATTTGGGGGATATGTGCAGTGGGTCATGGTGTGTGGTCAGTCAGAATGGGAACCTGCCTTGGTTCACATCACACATCCTCCTGCTTACACATCCACTGGCCCGTAGAAGTAAGGAGCCAACATGTGAGAAAGGCATGGGTAGTGATAAATGCTGCATCCACTATTCCAGGCTTAGCCCACCATCGAAAATCACCCAGATTATAGGAGAGAGATTGCTTTTAGTATGTGGGTTCTAGGCCAGAATTCACCAGATGAAGGAGAAATTCCGAACGTAACTTGCTCAGAGAAGGCCGTAAACTAGAGGAAGTGCAGAAATCTGATAAAATTCCAAAGTGGAGATTGTGTGTGGACCCTTTGATCCCCTAAAATGAGTTAGGTGTCAGATGGCTCAAGTTCCTGTTGATGAGTGGCTCTTGGCTTCTGCTTGGCAGACTCAACTGTGTTGGGCTATATGGGGGTAGTTCTCCTAACCAGAGCTCTAGACAATTAAATATTTCATAGAATCACCATGACTTTTTCGGGGCTCATTTCCTGCACTTTGACCACACGCAAGGGCCCGAGTCTCTCTCACCTGATGAGGGAGCAGTCCTCAGTAGCCAGCTCTGTTGTACTTTCTGTATAACCCCAAACTCCACAGCAGCACTGCTTCCCCTTTCAGATGTCTCCTGGTGCCTTAGCTTGGGGTCCTAACTTGAACGAAGGTCATAACCAAGTCTACCTCTGGTAGACTAAGGCACTGACCATGGCCCCATAGGCCGGCCAGGGCAGGATGGACCATTGTGGGAGTGCAGACATCACTTAGCTTTGCAACTCTGCTTCCCCCTGAATGAATGCCATCAACACCCAATCTGTTTCTAGACCTTGTGAGACAAAAAATCTAGTCACTGCTGGAGAGCACCTCCCTGTTACACCATCACGCACTCATCAACTCTGAGGGACACTGCATGATCCCTCGGTAAAGGGGAGAAGCTAATTTTTGGAGCGGGCCGGGTTCACTCGAGTGCCCCTGAGTTTGGAACGGAGGGAGTGGACACACCTCTGACACAGTTCTAAGATGAGAGGTGGGCGGAGAGCAGGGCAGCTCTGTTTTACAACAATGGCAAGCATGCGTCAAGTGTTTACTATGTGACAGGCATCGTCAAAGGAATTTGCATGTATGACGAGGTCATTAGAGCCTCCCAACAATCAGACAAAGTATGAACTATTTTTGTTCTTAAATTATGAATAAGAAAAGTGAGGCACAGAGAAGTGAAGGAATTCGATGCAGATAGTGAGGGGTCCTCTGGGGAGCCAAGCCCAGGCTGCTGGCTCCTGTGCCCTTGCCACTACGCCACTCAGCCCCTGCGAGGACTCTATTTCACATCTATCATTGAATCTTTCCAGGGATTCTAGAGCTTTACTAACCCCATCTTACAGATAAGAAGTTGAGTCTCAGAGAGGGTACGTAATTTTTCCAAAAAGCACAGGGTTAGTCAGCACCCAAGCAGGGATTTTAATCCCTTCCTCCAAAGCCCACACTTTCCCCCATACAACACACTCAATAGGTTCATTTTCCAGAAGTTTTGAAACCTATGAGGATGAAAGAGAGAAGTGGGGAAGGGGGGGTGGGGGTGGTGGGAGAGCAACTGAGAAGGGAGGGAAAAAAATTGATATTTAGGGAACAATTAAATTAATGAAATATTTATTTTTCACACATGTTACAGATCTGAAGTTATACTGCATGAGGTTCAGGACATAAAAATATATTGTGTTACTTGTTTGCAAATAAAATGTCCAGGCCTCATTCACTTCATGAACTAGGAAAGGTTTGAAACACATTGGGACAACTTAAAAACAAACAAAAACATAAGACCCTTAGGGGATACAAAAAAACCAAAAACATGTTTTCCGTTCATTTAAAAAAACACTGTCATGATTTCTCCTCTTTGGTTACTAAGGGCTCTGCATCAGTCGCACACAATTTGCAGTTGACCGTTTGAGAGAAAGTATTTTGGCCCAACTCTGCGGCTTCCCTGCCTTGCCCACAAAGGGTGGCACGTTCCCGAGCACTGCCACCATTCATCAAATGGGCTTGGCTTTTAGACTCAGCTTTTAGAGCCACCCCGTGGGGAAGGGCAATTGTTCCCCACGGTCTCAAGGGAAGACATCAGTTTGGCGGTGACAGTCCCCGAACCACATGCATAATTGTTCTGAGAGAAGTATTATAGGACCAACAAAAAGAAATCTGTGCTGTATTATTTTGCAGGTTCCAACTGGTTGGATATAAAACAAAACAAAAAAGAAATTACATACTTGATGTGAAATTAGAGCATTTAACATTTCTGTTTCTTTTCGACATTTTAATCTATTCCTCCACGAGGATAGCTAATGGTTGTCTAAAAAGCTTTTGCCACTTTTCTACCGCATTTTAAGATGCCTATTTTCTTTAGCTGGTCCTTCCAACAAAACCATGTTCATTTTGTTCTTAGGATTTATTTCCAAGGATACAGTTCTTAGAGTAATTTAGGAATTATCCAAAGAATTATTAAAGGATTTAAGAGTCTTAATATAGCAGTATTAATTTACTAAGGGAACCTTCAGGAAATTTGCTTGAATGTCTGGTGGTGAGAAAAAAAATCTTAGAAAAAATAGAGTCATGGGCTTCGAAACAATTAATAATAAGAGAGATGGAGAAATGTAATTGTTATAAATAGAAGTTTTTTTCACATATAAATGAGTATGTGTGTAGATTACACTTACATCAGGCAAATTCCCTTGATGGTGTTGTGCTAATATTTTTTTCCCCAACTACATTATATTTTTCCATCATCAAGAAGAGATGATGTGTAAACTGATCTACAAGGAAGGGTGATGAGCTTGTTCATGAACACTTTCTCTATCTATAGTTCTACTCCTAAAGCAAGTCCTCCTTTGCTCCTAGGCTTAATAGTAAGAACAATTTGGGTTTCAAAAGTCATATTTAATATCAGAAAGCCAGTCCTTTATGTATTTCCTTGTGTTAGCTACTGCTGAATGAGTCAGATGGTCTTCATTAAACGATCAACTTTGAACCTAGCAGAGTACACAAAGCACAATCCGTGACTCTGCCGACTCTTCTTCCCCCCTTGTGCACATTCGAATGTTTTCATCCATAACAGATGATATGCATCACCCTCACTAACATATCACCCAGTAACAAGCAGGGCACAGAAGTTCTCCTCCACGGAATAGTTCTATAATTTGTGGGAAAATGCTGTGAAGGCTACGTATGGGGGAGCAAGAGTCCAGAAGGCGTGCTCAAGTACCCAAGAGGATTCATAACTTGCCTTCCAAGGTGGCAGGTCTGTTCTTTCACAGAGCGCCAGCCTTTCTTTCACAGAGCGCTAGGGGATATTTTAGAAAGAGCATCTGGGGTGGAGCTGAATGGTGGGAAAGAGAGAGAGTGGTTACCTTTCCATTGGTGCAAAAGGAGAGAAAAGAAGGACCCCTTGTGGGTGGGCAATAGAAAGAGAACCAAAGGAAGGGGAGATGTCTGAACTTGGGGTTCCAGGCCGAATGCTGTATAATGTATGTGCTAACCCTCTTTGTTCATTACACAAGGAACAGATTGCTCACAAATGTAGTTGGATGAGTTAACTCTATAGAGGAATTCAGAGAAGAAGACAGAGAACAAATGTCCAGTTTACATTCTCTTGAAATCAACACAAGTAGCTGTCCCTACCTCCCAAATCTGCAGGCTTGAAAATGAGCTGAAAAGTTGTGAATGGTGTTCTGCTTTCTAGAAAATGAGTGGTGGAGTATTGACCCCAAGCTCCTTCCTATGTAACTCAAGAGGAGGACCTATTTTATAGTGAAAGTGTTAGAGACTATTTTTTTAAGTTTATTTATTGAGGGAGGGAGAGAGAGAGAGAGAGAGACAGAAACGATTGGGGGAGGGACAGAGAGGGAAAGAGAATCCCAAGCAGGCTCCATGTTGTCACTGTCAGCTCAGAGCCCGACACAGGGCTGGATCCCACGAACCATAGATCATGACTTGAGCCGAAATCAAGAGTCAGACGTTTAACTGACTGAGCCACCCAGGTGCCCGTAAAGTGTTAGAGATTTTTTTTTTTTAGTGCAAATCATTATACATTTCTTTAAACCCATAGAGTGTACAACACCAAGAGCAAACCCTAGTCTAAATTATGGACTCTTTAATGACTTGACAATGTAGGTCCATTAAATATATCATTGTGGTGGGGGATATTGACAATGGGGAGGCCATGCATGTGTGGGGATAGAAGGTATACGAAAAGTCTCTGTATTTTCTGCTCAACTTTGCTGTGAACCCAACACTGCTCTAAAAATAAAGTCTATTTTTTAAAAAGCAGTCTCTGCCTTTACCCTAAATTGACTTTGTTTCATACCATTTATCACTATATGAATGGCTAATGTTTTTATGACTTATCTGACTTGTTTTTCTCTCTCTTCTCACTACAGTGTAGGGAAGGGACTTTGTCATTATAACCATTGTATTTCCAGCACTTTGAAGATGTTTGGTACTTAGTAGGTATTTAATAAGTATTCATCGAATAAACAAATGATAGTAAGACCATAAATATACATGATCCCAAATGAATGATCTTTGGTAGAATTCAATAATTTGGTAGGCATGTGACCACAAGCAAATCACTTCCCATCTCTGGGATTCATTTTCCAAGTCGTCCAATAAAGAGCTTTCCCTAAATCAGCAGTGAGCAATCCCTGGTATGAAAAGTACATGTGGCCCACCTAGTTACACATATGATCTAATTTGTGTGCTAATTTATGATAAGTAATATCATCTTTGATCTAATTTAAGCATGAAGTTAGAAACTAGAAAGCTGCTTCCTTTGTGCAACTTCTCCAATATGCACAGAAATTAACATTTCAGCGACTAAAAGGTGGTGCCAAATTTCTCACTGGCATTTTTCTATTTAATAAGCAGCTAACTTAAGTTATTAAAATATACATTTCTCTGCAGGAATCAATAAAGCTATTTTTTTTTTCATTCTGACTAACAGAAAAAATTGTGCATACCTTTTCTCCCCTTCGTTGGCCCTGGTACAAGATAAAAAGGTTGCTGATACTTGGTAGACTCTCTAACTCTTTTTGGAGATAAATGACTAAGGTTTATCAAAGAGGACGTGGAGGTGGTGTGCAGCCAATAAATCTCAATTAGTCTATAGTAATTCTGTACTATCGTTACAAATCAGGGGCTCATAACTAAATCCCCTGGAACGACTGTGCTTCCTACATTTTGTTAACTGTAAGGTAAGGTAATGGAAAAACAAATGAATCACCAGCTCCCTTGACATCTATTATTATTTAGGGTGATAGGAAGAGGGGTAAAGGAGGCAGCTGGCAGGAACTGGGTTCTTTGTTTTAACTCCACACTTGAAGACTCTTGCTCTTCTTTATGGATTCTGAACTTCACGTGTAATTAAATCTCCAAAGAATAGAATGACGATTGGCAAGTTGCCGCTCTAGGAAATGTGATTGATTGAACAATACATTTCCAACTGTTCTCTCCGCTTCCACACTTTTCCTTTTGCAAGGCAT
Source organism: Puma concolor (assembly GCF_028749965.1). NCBI lineage: Eukaryota > Metazoa > Chordata > Mammalia > Carnivora > Felidae > Puma > Puma concolor. Next base: position 68,927,616 of record NC_141679.1, read on the forward strand.
ACTAAACACCACCATCATGATACTGCCTAGATCTGACCATATTGCTCTCCTGCTCAGAAACCTATGAAGTCTCCCCAACACCTGGAAAATCCAACCGAGGGTTTTAGCATGGCCTTCGATGCTTCTGGTCTTTGCAGAATGAATGCTCTCCGTGAACTTCATGAGGCCCTGAATGGATCCTAGATGTTCCTCTTTTCCTCTGTGTTTCCTCTCTTCCTCCAGACTGAATGTACCTCTCTGTCCACCGCCCCCCACTCTTGCCAGTATCCTAGAAACTCATAGCGATGCCCTCCTTTTCTGGAAATCTTCCTATAGACCTATAACTACACATGCTCTTTGGGAATTTTCGATCTCTCAGATTGACAGTGACTCATTCTGCCTTTTAATAGACTTAATTATTTGATTCTTATTACCGTTTCAAGACTATAAGCTTCCTAAAGCCTGGGACCAAGTCTCATTCATCCGATTCCAAAACTGCATTCTTTCTACTGCTACAAACTGCTTCTTTCCTTAGGAGGAGCAGCTAAACCACTTGGCAGTAGTCTATCTCCTTGAATAGGAAACATTCCACCGGGACTCGTAACTTCTCTTTAACACATAGGTGGCCCTAATTCTATCTCCTGTCACCCATTTAAAGAAAGACTGTGAGTCACAACAGCAAGACCCCTGCCCTCCCACCCCCCACAGTGAGGTCAGCACATGATAAGAATGCCTGGTAAAGACTACACCAGCCTGTCCTTGTAGCTAAGCAATTGTATTTGCAATCCAGAAAGGGCCGGAGGCGATCCCCTTCCCCTTGGCACCTGTATTAGTTTCCTGTGGCTACTGTATCTAATTACTAGGAACTGGGTGACTTAAAACAATAGATATTTATTCTCTCACAGTTCAGAGGCCAAAAGTCCAAAATCAAGGTGTCTACATGCTCTCTCTGAAGGCTGTAGGGGAATCCTTCCTTGCATCTCCCTAGCTTATGAGCGATCCTTAGTATTCCTTGGCTCATAACTACATCACCCCTATGCTTGGTCCTCCCATGGTGCTCTCCCCGTATATCTCCTGCCTCTGTGTCTCTTCTCTTTTATGAGGACACCAGTCATACTGGATTAAATCCAATTATCTTAATTTGATTACATCTGCCGAGACCCTACTTCCAAATGAGCTCATGTTCACAATTCCTGAGGGTGAGGACTTGAACGTATCTTTTTGGGGGACACAATTGAACCCACGGTGGCATCCACCCCCTCCCCCCTTGTACAGCTTACTATTCATAGAGAGTTACGTATGTCACTGTTCATGGTCCTGTCAATGAGCTTGAACCTCCCACTCTTCACGGTCCCTCGCAAAGACAACACTAATGCCATAATCTTTGAAAAAGAAAAAATGATTCCTTTTTAAAACATTGAGCTATCATTTTTAGATTATTATCTTTAATTGTGGCAAAATACATATAACAAAATTTTACCACCTTAACCATTTGTAACTGTACAGTTTCAGGGGCATTAAGCACATTCACAGTGTTGCGTAAACATCACCGCCATCCATATCCAGAACTCTTTCCATCTTGTAACACTATAAACTGTGTACCCATTACACAACTTGCCATTCCCCTCCCCCATGATGGCTTTTCTAAACACAGAATCAGTCACTAATGACTGATAATTGAGTTGCTCTAACCCAAGGTTTTGATTGTACACACACACACACACACACACACACACACACACACATTGAGTAGAAGTGAAATAATGATACTGGTGATAAAGTCTCCAACATAGGTAGGTATAATAAACTAGTCTGGTACAATTGAGAAGAGTTTTATGCTGCTTGTCCCAGAATGTGACCCAATTCCCTCATTTGACTGACGAAATTATTGCCTAAGCAAAAGTGACTCAGGCCTCTTGGGGATGTTTGTGGTAAATCCTCATGGGAAGGTCTCACTGGCCTCATTTGAAAGTGCATTCAAATCAATGCTACAACATTTGTTTATAGCTCTTATCTGTGTCAGACACTACTCTAAGCACTGGGACACGGAAATAATACATTCCCAACTTCAAGAGCTCAAGCCCATAGTAGATATAGATAGCTAATACCAGGAATATCTGGTATTTGTCTTTTCTTTCTTTTTTTTTTAATACAGCTTTTCTATCTTTAAATATATTTTAAAGGATGCTACATGTCAACTATACTTCAATTTTAAAAAAGGATGTTAAAATCTTTCTTTGGTCAACTTCCTCTTCTTTACTCCTCTGCTTAATCAGTCCCAGACCCCTGGTATTATACTTTTAAGATATTTTTCAGCAGAGGAGCATGCCTGGGTGGCTCAGTATGTTAAGCATCCAACTTTTGATTTCAGCTCAGGTCATGATCTCACAGTTTGTGAGTTTGAGCCCCACGTCGGGCTCTGCACTGTCAGCCCAAACCCTGTTTGGGATTTTCTCTCACTCTCTCTGCCCCTCCCCTGCTTACATGCTGCCTCTGTCTCTCTCTCTCTCTCTCTCAAAAAAAAAAAAAAAAAAAAAAAAAAAAAAAAAAACCTTAAATATTTTTCAGCAGGGATCAGTTTGCAAGGGAGGATAAGATATTTGTGGACATGAAGGAGACACTGGAAAACACAAATCTGAAGTTCAAGAGAGTTCTGTGCTGGAAGAAAGGTTTGAGAGCCGCTAGCTGGCATTGGTCAGAGGACATCTAATGGAATTGTTCTCCATGAGTGTCCTATCTGGTGCTTCTGCAGATTTCCCTGGTCTGAGGGAATGCGTACTCCTTCACAAAAGTAATATTGCCCAGAAGACTGTAGTGTACCTTTTCCCAGAAAGCCCTCAGACATCCTGAACCTTCTCTTTATTTTTCTCTTAAATGTTGATATTCTGTCCTAGATCCCTTCTTATGGTCACTTTATACTGTCTTCCTGGTCCATCTCACATAATCCTGTAATTCTAATTACCATATGTAATCTGATGACTTCAAAATTTAAATTACCAACACAGACCACATTCCTCAAACTTAGAATCCCAGATCCAATTGCCTATAGGCATTTCCACTTAGAAGGTCTACTGGCATATTCCTTGAGCATGTCTAAAAGTTATCTATGTCCCACTGCCAAATCTCTTCATCCCATGCTGTACTGTGTGTGTGTGTGTGTGTGTGTGTGTGTGTGTATTGTTTTATCTTGGTGAATTGCACTAGCATCCATATCTTTCTTCCCTCTATCAGGGAGACCTGGATGGAGAACAATATAACTCAGAGCTGCAGGATTCTCAACAGTTTGGAATTAGATCATCTTAAATTCAGGGAGATGTAAGAACACATCAAGGAATGATGACACACTCTCCAACTCCCGTAATGTTGTGTTCCCCATTGCAGCAGTGCGTGAGAAATTAGGTAAGGCTGAGACTTGTAGAGATTACCATTCCAAGAATAGACACACTGGGAAAAAATAAAACAGATCAATATTCTATACTCCAAAGCCAGGATTTTTCAGAGCTGTTCACTAATGAGTCAGTGACTTTTTGTCCTTAATTTGATGAATGGGTTTTAGTGACTATCGCTAATGAGAAGACAGAGAAAAAATGTCTTTATATAGATTGTGGGATTTTTTTTCAATTTGACTCCCTATTACTTTTCAATGTTGGATAAAAGAAAACAAGCAGGACAAGAATTACCTGGAAGGGCTGATTTATTTGGATGATGTGCTTGTTTTTGGTAGGACCTTCGTGGAATGTACTCCTGGAGGTACTGGACCTTTGATGGAAAATATACCTAATACTGTAGTGCTCTTTGATATTATTCTTTTGACCTCACTAATGATATTGAGTATTAAATGTCACAAGAAAAATATTACACAATGGACCCTACCCTTCCAATTACAGAAATTTGAAGGTGTTCCTAGAGTTCCATGGAGGAGATTTTAAAAAATGATTCTGGAATTATGAAACCATAAATGAGTTTATTCAAAGCTACCAGGTCAAGAACCCAGCAGCAATAAGGTCCAGAGTCCTGGTCTCTGCATCATTAGAAAGGAACACATTGGCCAGGTCTTCAGGCCCCTGGTGGATGACTTGAGCTTCGTGGGTCCAGGGTTCCCTTTGGGGATGATGAAAATGTTTTGGAACTAGATAGAGGTGCTGGCTGTACAATTGTGAATGCACTAAGTGTCACTGAATTACTTACCTTAAAATGGTTAATTTTATGTTGCACAAATTTCACCTCAGACACATGTTTAGAAAATCCTGTCAGCTGGTAGTGGTTGAACTTTCCTGCTCCAATGACTTCCTAGTTCCTTGGCAATGAATCCCCAACTATTACCATGTGTCCCAAGACTCTACAAATCTGGCCCTGCTTCTCTCATCTCTCTTTACCTTCATGGTTGCTTGCTTTACACTAGTCACACAGCCTTGTGGGCTCCTAAGCACAGTCAAGTTTGTTTTCATCTCAGGGTCTTGGCACTTGCCGTTCCCTCTTCCCATAAGGCCCTTCCCCTGGTTTTGTGCAGGAACCATCGTTTTCTTATAACTCAAGTCTCAGCTCAAAGCCACTTCCTTGGAGAAGTCTCCCCTGATGATCACATCTAAATTAGTCTCTCCTTAGGCACTACTGTAACACTTGGATTTGTTTCCTTTCGAGCACTTATGCCATATGAAATTATTTCCTAATTCATTTTTTACTTGTTTAATATGTTTCTCTCCACTAGAAGGTACATAACATGTGAAGAAGAATTTTGTAGATTCTGTTCATTACTCTATCCCCACCTCCTGACACATGAAGGCATCACAGATTCTTTGTTGCATAAAGAATTGGAAGGAAGGAAGGAAGGAAGGAAGGAAGGAAGGAAGGAAGGAAGGAAAAAGGGAGGATCAGAAGGGGAAAAGAAGGGAGCGAAGGAGGGAGGGAGGGAAGAAGGGAAGGAGAGAGAGAAGGAGGGAGGGAAGGAGGAATGAATGACCCAATGAAAAAAGGAAGACTGTTATGTCATATCTAGGCAGGGTTGGGCCAGTATTCTTTAATAGATTAACAAAGTCGGCCAGGGGTGTAGAACAGTTTTGAAGAGACACAAAGGCCATGGTATGCAGATAAATGTTTACTAACTAGTTCTCAGAGTTGGGGCTGGGGGTGGGAGGTGATGTCCCGACTTGTGGCATTTGTCAGTTTACATGGTTTAAACATTCCCGTGGCTGATTTCAAGCAATCAGTGAGTTGTGACCTGGCTCACAAAATTCCTGAAAACGTAATAATCAGCTCTCGTGAGCTGTTCCAAGCCAATTCCGATGCACCACTGGAGGAAATGACGTGTACTTGCTGTCCCTGAGATAGTTCCATACGTGCCTTTTACAGAGAGAGAACCTGAAGCCCAGAGAAGAGAAACAACTGGGTCAAGATTACACGGCAAGTGCACAGCAGAGGCTCATTCCCTGCTTCAAGGCTGTTTTTCTTTGTAAAGACCTCCAGGTGCTGTCAAAAGAAAGGTACCAAGAGACACAGCACAAGCTTCTGCCTTAAGAGGGTTTATTGAAAGAGCTGTGAGGCTGTGTGGCAAAAGCTTCTGGCAAGGACCCAAGCAGGTTGACAAACTCTTTGCTTGCCAGAAGTTTGGCTAGCCAGGAGGATTTTCAACACTTAACATTTCGCTCGGGGAGGCTCCTCAGGAAACTGTTGGCTTATTCCCCACCCCCCCCCCCCCCCCCCCCCCCCCCCCGGTGAACCCAAGTTGCTTCTTCAGGCTGATGGACCTTAGCAAAAGGACTAAGGAGCTGACTGGCTATAATTCAACTTTTATATCTCAAGGAGTAAAATTTAGGGACATTCGTAAAAATTGGTTTTTGTTATTCAAAACAGAATTCAACTCAAAATCCAAAAGAACACTTAGGACACACACACACACACACACACACACACGGGAAGAAAAAACAAAATTCCTTCCCCTGCAACTGCATTTCTTATCAAGGTCTATTGTGACACTGAGCATGGTGTTCATTTCCCAGGGATATCCGTGTAGTTGACTGTTGGGGCTCTTTAAGAGAAGAAAACTTTGTTTTTAATATTAAAGTTTATTTATTTATTTTGAGAGAGAGTGTGTGTGTGGCCGGGCGGCGGGGAGAGGGGCAGAGAGAGAGGGAGACAGAGGATCCAAAGCAGGCTCTGTGATGGCAGCAGACAGCCTGATGTGGGGCTGGAACCCATGAACCACGAGATCATGACCTGAGCCTTAGTCAAACACTTAACCAACTGAGTCACCCAGGCACCACAACTTTACTTTTTTTTTTTAATATTAAAGTTTATTTATTTATTTTGAGGGGGGCAAGGGGCAGAGAGAGGGGAAGAGAGAGAATACCAAGCAGGCTCTGCACTGACAGGGCTCGAACCCACGAACTGTAAGATCATGACCTGAGCTAAAATTAAGAGTCAGACGTTCAACCGACTAAACCACCCAGGTGCCTTGAGCAGAAAACCTTTCTTACTCATCTTTGTTTCTTTCCTAAATTTGAACTCTCAGAATCTCCCAGACATCTCACACAGGGCCTGACTGATTTGCTGACCTGAGAAACATAGGATCCCACGACCAAGCAGAAGGAAACAGCAGGTAGGAGGCCTGCGTTCTAGCCCTAGCTCTCTGACTGGATGGTACGGACTTAAACCATTTCCTCTCTTAGAGCCTCAGTGTTCTCATCTGCAAAATGAAGCCACTGGACCACAGAATGGCCAAGGTCTCTCTGGTCTCTCTTAAAATCTGAGTATAGAACGGTTTTCAGATTGCTAGGATGCAAAGTTAGTGAGCTATTTCAGAAGGTAGCCCTGTTCACCTTTGTAAAACTGAGCAAAGCAGCACTAATTGAAAGCACATAGTCTGTAGAGCCAGGTGGCCTTGTACTTTTAATCCTGCTCCTCTCTACAACTAGCTGTGTAACATTGGGCAAATTACTGCGCATCTCTGAGCTTTGCATCCCTTGTTTGTAAAGAGACTCTTAACCTCTTAATGGGGTTGTTGTGAGGAGTAAATGAAAAAAGACAGATGAGGTTCCCAGCACCTAGTAGGCAGTCCACGAACAGTCATGTCTTTGCTGTTTTCCTTTTTTCCTCCGCGGTCAGTTTAAATATATACAAAGGCAAAAGGAATAATATCACTCAAATATTTTGGAGTAACTACATCTAACATTTGGGTTGGATTTGCATAAGATAAAAGATCACTGAACCTCCCCCCACAATACGGAATGCAAGCTTGCTACAGTGACAAACCACACTCTTCTCTTGGCTGCTGAAATCGATTTATCCATTAGCAAGTTTATTAGTGCTTCTTCTACCCAGTGAGGCTTGTCTGTAAAATGGAAAGGTTCATAGATTAATAGAAGGAGGGGAAGGAGGAGGAGAAGGGGGAGGAGAAGGAGAAACCAAGAGGAGAAATGGCTGTGCATGGCTGCATCTGGCCCCTTCCGCACAAGGGTTCACGTGTGGGAAAACATGCAGAGGAGGAAGGTCTAAGCCAATGACATTACTTGAGTGACTCTGGTCACTTGTGCCCTTCACTTCAAGGGCAGCAGTTAGAGATTTCATCTAGAATCAGTCTTTTTTCTGTTTTAAGGTTCTGTTTCATGTGACTTAAAAAATTATTATGCAGTTCACCCTTATGAATCACAGAGGGACACCGGGGTGGCTCAGTTAAGCGTCAGACTTTTGATTTCAGCTCAGGACATGATGTCACAGTTTGTAAGATCAAGCCCCACATCAGGCTCTGTGCTGATGGCACTCAGAGCCTGCTTGGGATTCTCTCTCTTCCTCTCTCTCTGCCCCTCCCCTACTCGTGCTCTATCTCTCAAAATAAATAAATATGAAAAAAAAACTTTAAAAAATGAATCACAGAAGAATAAGGAAAAAAACAAAACACGGTGTTTGCTTCTAATATTATATATGCTTATAATTTTTACTATGCATTTAGTAGCATTACATTTACATTGGTGGGATTAAACCAGACATCAGGTTTAATGACTTTCATCACTTAATCAGGAACAACCGTTTTTCTATTAGTAGAAACCAACATCACCATCCGTTTTTTGGTGGCTTATTATTATGTTGTATGGGTCTAGAAATACTTATTTAACCAATCCCCATTATAGGCCATTTTGGTGTTTTCATGACTGTGCAAACTCACAGAAGCTCTCCGAAAGAAGTTAGTCTGATCCTGAAAAGACAGATCCTAAACAAGTGGAAGGAACAGATTACCATGGCAGGAAGCTTTGGAACTCTGCTGCCCCGTGCTTCCGGCACTCTTCCTAAGCACAGAGGGAGAGAAGGGCTAAGGCAGTCTCTGCAGCTGCCAAAAATTCTGCAAGAATTTTCTTCTTTTTAATGCCATAGATCAGGACTTGGCCAAATCCAGCCCTCCACCTGTTTTTGTAGGGCCTGGGAGCAAAGACTGGTTTTTACATTTCCTTAAATGCTTGACAATATCCAAAGAATAACGGTTCGTGACACATGTGAATTATGGGATTCAAATTTCAGTGTCTATAAATAAAAATTCTTTTCACCTCACATAGTTACCAAAGTTTTTTTGGGACACAGCCATGCTCATTCATTTATGTGTTGCCTATGGTGGTTTTGGGGCTGTGATGGTAGAGCTGAGCATCAGCAACAAATATCTTCCTGCATATGGTGCCTAAATTACGCCTCTTATATAGTTTGCCAATGGCGGCCAGGGTCTATTTCCTACTCAACATTAAAACTTCTTGTGGGGGCGCCTGGGTGGCTCAGTCGGTTGGGCGCCCGACTTCGGCTCAGGTCAAGATCTCGCGGTCCGTGAGTTCGAGCCCCGCGTCAGGCTCTGTGCTGACAGCTCGGAGCCTGGAGCCTGTTTCAGATTCTGTGTCTCCCTCTCTCTGACCCTCCCCCGTTCATGCTCTGTCTCTTTCTGTCTCAAAAATAAATAAACGTTAAAAAAAAAATTAAAAAAAAACAAAAAAACAAAAAAAAAACTTCTTGTGTTCTTCATTATGTCTAACAGTCATTAAAATCTGGGACTTTATAATATTATAATTTCTAGGCTTGGAGAGATGTTGGGCTCTAGACCAGCTCTGTTACTGATGAATTAATGCGACTCATTTTTTCTTCAGTTTCCCAGTCTGTAAAATAGGCAAGCTGAATTCGATCTCTAAGGCACTGCGTTAATTTATCCATTCCACAGATATGTTCTTAGTGCCTACTACATGCCAGCCTCCAAGAAAACTCTGGAACTTCCTGATAATGTCTATGATGTAGGACAATATTCTGTGCTTTCCACTGACATGCCAACTACAACCGATGAGAAAAGGAAGTGTAAAGAAATCTACCAGGAAGAAATCCAGAAGGGTCCCGCACTGTAAATGTAGGCAAATGACTTCTCCTTGAAATGAAATTTAGAGTCTCAAGGAATTCCAAATGCAAGAATTTCTTGCAGGAGACTCTAAAGAGAAAAGGGTGCATCTTGCACCAGGACCTTCTCCTCTCTTAACCTTTCACCCACTCCAATCTGCCAGAGGACCTCTTCCTGAAAATACAATTGTAAGATGTCGCAACTCAAAGGGACTGCTTCATTTGATGGAGAGGAATTATAGCCCAAGTCTTTTTCATAAAAGTTTCAGATCTTTGTGACTTTCCGATTCAGTAATCACTAATTGAGCTCCTGCTGTTGGGCACATCTGTGGCTTGGGGTGTGCTGTGTCTGGGGACGGGGGCGGAAGTCCTGATGTGACTTCAAAGCCTAAAGTTTCTAAAAATTTGGCTCTTTGTACCCAAATAGGGTTCCTCAGGGGACACCAGCTCAGGGACTTTCTAAGAGAGAAAGGCTGACCTTTTCCAGATTTCTCAGGCATTGTAAACCAAGGACACTTTGAAGCCATGAATGTATCTTTATAATTATTAATATAATAATAACAGCTAATATTTATTAAGTATATATGTTCTAAGCTCTGCATTAAGTATGCTATATGCATTTTTGCATTTAATCCTTATAATAACCCCAAACATAAGTATTATCAGTTTGTTTTCCACAAAGAAACCAAGGCTCAAGGAACCTAAGCAACTTGTTCAAAGTCACTCGGTTAGTTTGAGATACACCAGAACCAGGAGTCAATGTCTCCAACTCTCAAGTCCTTGTTCTTAATCCTAAACTATGTTACAGTTTTTTTACCCTCTTTCCTTTGAATGCATACACACCCAATTCCTTCGAATTGCCTCCGCTTTCTGTAATTTGATTCAATTTACTCCAACTAATACTTAAGTTTCTACTCAAGGTCCCAATAAACAGCCCACCTCTGATTACTTTGAACAATTTTCTGCTAAGCCTTTTTATGTGTGTGTCTTGATTAACAGCTGGTTTATAGCAGTCACACAGAAGATCTCATCTTAATTATGATCTAGCATCTCACATCCACTAGACTATGTTCCTTAACATCCGGGGTTCCCTTAGCTTATCTCTATCGGCAGAGCTTAGCCCATTGCTGGTGTACCAGACAAGAATATCATGGTAACAGTCACATCCTTGAGCCCCTCCTAATGGCTCCTGGACCTCCTACAGACCCTGCTGAGGGCTCAGCCTTAGGCAAGCATGTTTTATTATGTGATCCTCTCTTTTTTATTTATTTATGTTCTGTGGGGGTGCTTAAACAACAGAAATTTATTCTTCACAGTTCTGAAGCCTGGCCACTTCAATCCTGGTGAAAACCCTCTTCCTGGTTTTCTTGCTGTATCCTCGCATGGCACCTTTACTCTACATTTACTGGAAACTTAGAATGGGGAGCAGGTGTGATAGGAAGGTGGGAAGGGAGGAGAGAGAGAGACTGAGAGGAATACATTGGAGATAAGGGTAAAACTTTAGAATGACAAGACCTAAATTGGATTGTTGATCCAAAAGATTGGATGGACAGAGGGAAACGGAGCGTGCCATCAAAATGCAGTTGAAAGACCTGCTTGTCTGTGAGTGAGAAGAACTGGAGAGGGCCAGCAGAAAGGGGCCTGGTGAACCCCCCAGGAGAAGAGGAAGGCCACTATTTACAAGGAAGAGGCGGGCACCGAACTGTTGGGCTCATTTACAGGGAACGGAGAAATGCATCAGAAGGAAGGGGGACAGACTCACACCCCAGGTCGGCTACCTCCTGGATCTGCAGCAGGATCAGTCTGGGCCTCTGTTTCCCTCCTCTGTAAAGGAGCCTCTATTATAATAGTTGCTTTGGGGGGTGGGGCATTGCCGTGACAATCCAGAGAGAGAAAGGGCTTGTATACCGTGTACACCGTTTCTTGCCTTTTATTTATTTATTTTGAGGGAACATTCATGAGACAAATGCTGACTCAGGTGAGGAACACCCATCGCCTTTCTTTAATTTTTTTAATGTTAATTTATTTTTGAGAAAGAGAGAGACAGAGTGTGAGTGGGGGAGGGGCAGAAAGGGAGACACAGAATCCGAAGCAGGCTCCAGGCTCTGAGCTGTCAGCAGAGTCCAGTGCGGGGTCTGAACTCACAAGGGGTGAGATCACGACCTGATCGTAAGTTGGATGCTCAACCGACTGAGCCACCCAGGCGCCCCCGCCCATTTCCTTTCTTAATGGGATTGTGGAAAAGGATGCTTTGCCTTTCATCCAACTGCATGTGACTCCGACGAATGCTTCCATTCCCAAGCATTTGGTTTGGTTTCTACTAGTAGATGGTGTCTATCATCTGCATCATAACAACAGTGATGTCTATGGCCTTGGACTGTCATTCTTCCATGGACTCCAGAAAAATGTGCAGGTTGGTGCTTTTGAAATACCTTCACTCAGACTTAGAAACAGTTGACACTTCCTATATACTTGATAATAGTATTAAACTAGAAACGTGGAATTGAAACCATAAGAAAGAGGTAGGCTATCTTGCAGTTTGTATAGTTATTGTATAGTTATTGTATAGGCTTCAGATTTGACTCTGAGTTTCCTGACAGCCAAGGCAAAAAGGTAAATATGTTAGATTACTTAATTCTTATTGTCCGGGGGAAGGCATACCAATTTTTAAGACAAATTCTAAAACAAATTTATTTAGTGGATACTGTGATACCATTGAAAATAGTTTTACAGCAAATGCAAAGATATTTTGAAGATGGCTGCTTCTCGAATCTGTCCTCAATAAACACCAAGGGAAAGATATTCAATCATAATTCCAAACTTTTTGATCATTAGGAAGCTAATATCATTATCAAGGATATGGCCCAGTAACTTTTGGTGGTCCAGTTGTATACAAAGACAGAACTCAGAACATGTTCCAGAACCAATAGAGTATAGTCCCCTCATTAGTATATCCAACCCTGGATGCACATCAGGAACAGGTTATGAATCAGAATGCTGAGGGTAGGGCCTGGAAATAGCATTTTCTCTGAAGTTTCTCCTGGTAATGCCAATGTGAAGCCACATTTAAGAACCTCTGATAAACTGGGGTGCTTGGGTGGCTCAGTTGGTTAAGCGTCCGACTTCATCTCAGGTCATGATCTCACAGTTCATGAGTTCGAGCCCCGTGTCGGGCTCTGTGATGACAGCTCAGAGCCTGGAGCCCGCTTCAGATTCTGTGTCTCCCTCTATCTCTGCCCCTCTTGTGCTCTATCTCTGTCTCTCAAAAATAAATAAACATTAAAAAAAATTTTTTTAAGAACCTCTGATAAACTATCTTAGCAAAGGAATTAAGCAAAATAAAACTAGAGGTCAGATCTTCCCAAAAGGACCACCAAGCATTCACTGTTAGTAGCTAACCTTTTAAAAAATGTAAACAAACCCTGGGTTGCCCAGATAACTTGAAAATGCCCCCATCTGCATTTGATGGGTCCTGGTGCCCCCTCTTTCCATGGTTTTTCAAACATGAGATGTTTGGGCAGTAATGCACTTAGAATATTGGCAATGGAGAGCGTCATGCTCCTTCATCTTCAAGTACTTCATTCATGCTGCTACCCTGACACTTCCCCTTTCCCAGCTCACTCCATGCCACTTCACCCATTCCCATCTCGCCCCTTGCCAACTCCTACTCATTCTTGTGACCTCCAGTTAAATGTCATTCCATACAGGAAGCCTTCCCTGGACACATACCTGGGCAAGGCCTGCCTACCTTTGGCTCCTTCCTGACCCTCCCAAGAACTTGTAACTGTTTCTTCTCTACTCTACTGCGAGCTGTCCCAGGGCAGACCCTGTTGGGTGTTTTTCATCCTGTATCCCTGGTGTCCAGCATAAAGCCTACTGTATCATAGATGTCTAATAAATATTTGTGGAGTGGATGAATGAATACATGGTCTGCCATATTGTATACATGCAGAAACTGAGGACCAGGGAGGCACTTACTCAAAGTTCAACTGAACATCAGAGCCAGGACAGAGCCAGGATTAGAAATAATGAAGAAGATCAAAATGCACTGACCCTTTGCTAAGTTCCTGGCACTGTGCTAAGCGCTGTTCATCCATTATCTAGGTCAATCCTCATCAGATGACTATGAGGTAGTTCCTAAAACCAGGTACCGTCCTGGATTCTCTCCCACTGCCTCTCATCCAATCCCTTGTCAAATTCCGCCAGCCCTACCAAATACATTTGAATCTGACATCTCTCTTTACCTCCACCATAGACGAAGGCACTGTAATTGATTGCCCAAACTACTGTAATGAACAGCCACAGACTGATCTCCAGGCTTCTACTCTTGGCCCTCCAACGCTATTCTGCAACAGCAGCCAGAGAGATACTGCCATTTCCATTTCCAAGGCCAGGCCCATCTCCTGCTTAAAACTCTCTGGCTTTCCATCACACAGAAATGAGACAGAAGTTTCTTACCAGGGCCTGTGAGACCAAGAAGATCTGGCCCCTACTGGCTTTCTTTCTCATCTACCACTTTCCTCTAAACTTGCTTCTCTCACCATACTGGGCTCCAACAGCCTGACTCCACCCAAATGTGTCTACTTCTGGGCCTGTGCCCAGGCTATGCCCTCTGCCTGCAACATTCCTTCTATTTTCTCACTGCCCAGCTTCGGATCTTGGCATGGATGGTTCGTTCTTGTCATTGTGACCTCATTCAAATGTCACCTGTTCAGAGAAGTCATCCCTAACCCACTCCAAACTAAAGTAGCCCCTAAGTCATCACATTGTGCTGTTATTTCTCTTTATAGTGCTCATCACTATATAACATTCTTCTTGTCTAATTTTTTATAAGCCATCTGCCCCCTTCACTGTTGTATTGGCCCCGAGTTATTATCAGCCTCCAAGACCTCATCTATCTCATTCACCATTGTACCCCCATACCTAGAACTGCACTTGCTCGTTGCTTATTACAAACTTTCTGAATTAATGAATCAGAAATACCCATTTTTCAGATGAGAAAACTGTAGCTCGGAGAAGTGCAGCTTCTCCCCAGAAACTTCACTCAACCCTAAAATCTAGATTCCCTAGCTTGGAGCCCAGTGTCCAGTTCTCTCCATCATTCCAGATTCCTAGAAGGTTAAGGCCTGTGAGGTTTTTCCCTCTAAGGTGGCTGAGATTCTCAGATGAGGGCTTTGAGAAACCACTCTCCTCCCCACGGACTTTGAGAAGCATGGCACCAGGGCTCCAGCAACCAGTCGCTGCTGCCCAACCCATATGTGAAGACATTTTGGTGGGCCTCTCTGTGCCATTCAGGGAAACAGCCCTCATATAACTCCATTCCTGGGCCTCACATGGTAAGAATATCTCCATTCGCCCTGCCATAGAGCCACTGGGGAGATGGTGATGTGTATAAATAAGACGTGACCATACCTGAGGTGGCTCTCCCTCTAGAACCCTCAGGGTATGAGAGGCCCAGAGGTCACCAAAACGGAGAGGTGAGGTAGAGTGGTGAGTGAGGGCTCTCCCGGGGATGAACTCTGAGTTCCAGAGTCCAGGCTCCATTCCTGCTGTCCTGGGATTCTGTGTGGTCACAGCAGGAGGCAGAGAGAATGCGGGTTCCACCAAACACTGGGTTTATTAGCCCAAAAAAGACATTTCGCTAAACCTCAGCTTACTGGTTTGCAAACTATTGATGGCAATCCCCACTGCACAGCCCCAGATGGTGGTTCTCATTCTATTCACTCAGGTGATAAACCTGGTAGGAAGAGGCAGGCGGGAGGGTTACTGCTGAGGATATATTTGAAGGGGAAGAGAAGATGAGGTGGAAGGAATTTGAATAACAATATTCATTTCCTTGCACTGCACTGTTTCTTTACAATGCACTTTCATGTCTATGTCTGTGCGACTCCTCACAGCCCCCCAATATGCACATTACTATTATCATAATTACCTCTAACTCACAAAGACAACATCCACCAAAGAGAAAATACTGAGTCTGATATATATAGAGTCACGTAGCAGGGGGTAACCATCAAAAGCAGATATCTGTAGTCAGAAGATATGTATTTGAAGTTGCCTTCTACCATTTCAATCCCTGTTAAAGTCTTTGAATATCACCTTCTTCTGTAAAATGGGGACAACGATTTCTCCCAGAGCTGTGATCTTGCAGGTGAAATGCTTTAAGATGAATGCCACAGCTCTAAAATTAATGTGGTAACTTGTCCCATTGGGGGATGCTACTGGCTTCCCATTTCACCTCTTCATGAAGGAGCACTGATTCTTTTGGAAAGTAGTACTACCTGGCTGCCTTCCAGAATCTGGGAGAAGCTTCTAGCATAATCTGGCATAGGCCATTAGTCTTGGAGCAGTATGGCATAACTGCAGCCTAGAGAAGACATGAATGTGAGATGTCAGAAGCCTCCTAGCCACACACAGGGGGCCCTGAGTCCCTGCTGGGTCATCACCCATGGGTCAGCCTTGTCCACTTTTGGAGAGGTCTAGGAAGACCCAGGGCCACAGTCCAGAAAGCATTCAGAGAAGGATAGCTCTGCCACAAAGCCAAAGGGCCGGGGCCTATGCTGTTGGAGAGACATGGGTTGCCCCTGTGAGCTGACTCTGCTCATTCTCAGGCAGAAGAGGCCAGAATCCCTTCTTGTCCACACCTTTCCTATCTGCCCCTGAGGCCGAAGGTGCTATCTACTAGCCCCACAGCAACTGCTCTGTGCACAACCTCAGGCCCAGCACACAGTTGCCCCTGACCTCCTCATGCTGGCAACCACTTTTTGTGCTGTTTAACAGCAGTGAGAGGAGCTGTGGCCTGCCCTGGGGAGTGTCTGACGCGAGAGCAGGCAATGAATTGATTTTCAAGATTAACTGTCATCCCCAGCTGGGAAGCAGCACTCACAGGAACTGAGCAATCTTCCTGGGTTTTCTCCCGCTTCAGAAATCACTTTCTCTGCCAGGTGTCTCAGAAGGCAATGGATTGATGGGTCCTAGGAGGTCTTTTCTGGTCACTAAAAGATAAAGGCCTCCAATGTGCGAGTGGGAGGAGGCACTGAGAGAAACTCCAGTAAGAAGGGCACAGCCTGTGCGCATGAGTTTCATCTTCTTTGCTGTGTGGTCCTAGGCAAATTGCTTAACCTCTCTGAAATTTCAGACCCTCACCCAAAAAACAAACTATTCACACTTACCTTATTGTGTGCTTCTGAAAATTAGAGAAAATTGAAATACACAAAAGTGCATGGCCCAAAGAGACTCAATGAAATGAATGGTGGCCATAATATAATCCCTACCTCACCCAGAGCTGTTCCCCCAAACTGGGCTGAAATTTTCAAGAGGAACTACACCAAATAAAAGGGGTTAAAAAGGAAATGAACAAATAAATATTTTACTTGAATTAGAAAACTGAAATTTTCATAGTCCAACTTCCCGATGGTTTCAGACCTTGGTAGCTGAGATCACCTTCCCCACGAAGCTCACCTGCCCATCTCATCTCTAGGTAGTCCACAGGTCATTCCGGTCTCCAAAAAAGTTTTGAGCTTTAGCTTATCCTGTTTCTTGGACCAGTGCCAAAGCTCTACCTTGTTAATTTCAACCCATTTCCCTTTGAGTCTCCACGCCCCAGGGATGCTCCCTCTGGCATAAGATCCCTGGTTCCCATGTTATTTGCAGGACTCTGAGGTCCAACTGCTGAGATCCAGTGAGGATCTGGGCTATTAGCCATGCCTGCCCGGGATGTCACAATGTGCTCACTCCTGCGAAAAACAGCTTCCCTGACACCATTCCTAACCTAGCACTCAGTGCATCTCACCTAAATCAAGATCACACTGTATGCCTGTTAAAGATGCAAAGTCCTAGGCAGCACCTGTGCCTACCCACGGAGAATTTCTAAGGGTGAGGCTAGGAATATGCCCATGCAAAAAGCCCCCAGCTCATTATTATGCCCATGAACATTTGAGAACCACTCAGGTGCAGGAACGGGAAGGACTTTTAAAATGTTACAGTCCTCTCCACTTTTATCTGAGAGGAAGAGGGTGTAAACATCTGAGTGAGGCAATCCACCAGGCAGAAGCATCTGCTATCTGTGAAGCGCTCCACATGTTTAAGGAATTGTGATGAGGAATCTGAGGGCAAAAGACTGGTTCCATATTCAGTAGATCTATGTATCATTTCATGTAGCACAGGACTGGCCAGCAGAAGGCTTGCACTGAATGTTGAGTTTATGTCAACCTCCCTATGATGGGAAAAGGGCATAGAAGCACTTGATTTTTATTTGAATGTTGCCAAAATGAATTCAATTTTATAATATTACAGATCGCTTGATATCCACAGAGAAAGGATTTGTGTACACACACACACACACAGGCACATACACATATACACATTTGGCTAACAGCAACAAAGACACATTCTTTCCAATTTATGGTGAAAAGAAAGAAATTAAAGTAATATTGAAGGCCTACTACATGCCTGGAATTTTTACAAAATTATCTCATACAGGGGCGCCTGGGTGGCTCAGTCGGTTGAGCGTCCGACTTCGGCTCAAGTCATGATCTCGCGGTCCGTGAGTTCGAGCCTCGTGTCGGGCTCTGTGCTGACAGCTCAGAGCCTGGAGCCTGTTTCAGATTCTGTGTCTCCCTCTCTCTCTGACCCTCCCCCGTTCATGCTCTGTCTCTCTCTGTCTCAAAAATAAATAAACGTTAAAAAAAAAAATTCAAAATTATCTCATACAATCCTCTCAATTCCCTTAGGTAGGTATTATTAGTTCTATCCTCAGATAAAAATTGTGGCACAGAGTTGAATAATTTTCCCTATTTCCTTTTGCTATGAAGTGGCACGGCCCATCTTCAAACTGGAGCCTGGCTGACTTAAAACCTGTACACTTGGCCTTTATTCTTTGCTTCATTCTTAATTTATAGTTGTGTGCCTCTTTATTTTAACAAAATATGCCTAAGGAGATCAGGGTCTATGAGGGAGTGTGAAAGAAATGGACGAATATCTGTATTAGGAGGTTGACGTGGATTTGAAGAGAGATATGGTGTCTTAGGGGTTCAGAGGAGGTGTCATTTGCATCTCATTGTGGAGATTTGGGATTCACCTGCAAGGACAGGAAAGATTGCTCTAGGGGAGAGAGAGAGAAAGGGCATATTAGCTGGCAGGAACAGCATGAGTAATTGTGTGGAGGTGCAAATAGCAAAGACTCTAGATTGACTGGAGGGTGCAGCAGCTAAGGCCTCAGGAAGGAAGAGAGCATGGGCCTATAATATGGCCACCGGGTGTCATTTTATACTTCTTCAGCAATACTGTGCAGCCCTGCAGACTGGAGGCAAAGGACCAACACCAGGACTGTTTAGGTAGAAACGGCCAAATGGCAACACATCATGGTTGGCAGGAAGTATCCTACTATTGGAACAGCTGACTCTGGAGCCCTGACTGGGCTATAAAGCAAGGAGACTGGCAGAAGGACATTGGGATGGATCATGAGAATATGACAGATTAATGATTTCAAGAGTAGGAGCTCATGAGGTGTTTAATAATTTGTATGCCTTTAGCTATAAGAAACAGAAAACTGTAATCAATTAGTTTAAATGACAAGGGAATATATGAGTTAACCCACATAACAAGAAGTCCATAGGCAGGGCATCACCAGATGATCTTACAACCTATAGACTCTGACCTTCTCTAAATATTAGCTCATCCTGTGGCCAGTAGCTAAATAACTACAGGGGACTGCAGAGGTCAGCTTCAGAGAGCACATGATCCAGAGGAAATGGGGATTGTCTCTTTCTTGCGTCTCTTATCAGAAAGAAGGAAACTTTCCCCCCAAAACTGTCCAAAAGGCTCCCTCTCATCTTGCCCATAACTAAACCAAACACAGCAGAGGGTAGGAATTCTCATGGTTGACATCATCTGGAGTGAAATAGATGTTGGGGACTCAGCTAAGCAGCCACTACAGGGGAAAAGGAAGGAATCCACATGTTCCTTCTAAGCCGCTGGGTGTTTCTCACACATCCCCTCTTTAAATTCTTGCATCCACCCTCCAGGGGTATGCTCTTACCTTTTCTGGATTAATAAGAAAACAGAGGATCTGGGAGGTAGCCACTGCCCAGGGACTCACATCTCCACTGTGTTCCAAAGTCCCTGCTCTTTTTATTACTCTACACTGCAGACTGAGAGTGAAGTGGAAGACAGAAGCTGTGCTCAGAGAGGGGATTTTCAGTATTAAATATCTTACATGTGGCAACATTTCTTTTGAAGTGCTGCATGCTCGGTTGGCTTCAACGAAGACCCTCTAGGACTGAGGACTGTGAGAGCAACAGTTGAAAACATCATCAAAAACAGACTCCTCCAACAGGTAGGCTTCTCTGGGGAATAACCCTGGAAACAGCCAATCACAGTGAGGAGGGTGGGTCAAGTTCCAGATGCTGAGGGGTCCCCTGACAAACCACACAAAACGAACAGTGGGTGAGGGAGGCTGGGTGAGGAGCCGGCAGGCCTGAATAGGTTGGCTCAAACATCATTATCTTCTTTCCCTCCTCCTCTCCCATCACACCAAATACGGAAACAGATACCCGCCTACCATCTGTCCCTGAAGAGATACAGACAGCTCCACCATTCATCCTCTAGAAGTGGGAACCAGATGGGGTGACGTTTTCTTTTTTTCCTGGGCATTCAGAGAATGGGAAATCTGTGAGCTGGAAGCAACATGAGTGGTCACCTAGTCATTTTGAAGGGGAGAAAAATCAGGACCCAGAGAAGCCAAGTCACTTGTCCTGGGATGATAACAGAGCTAGGCTTGAACCAAGTCTCCATCTTCCAGACCCATGCCCTTTCCACTGCACCGTACTGTCTTCCATCAACTAGTTGACAATCAAAACTGAAAGCAGAAGTCTTCTCTTTTCCTGAGAGAATCCCAAGCCCACTGCGTTTGATGTCCCAGTATGGGTGAACATTCTCCAGAGTCCCTAATGAACTGGCTGTTCACTCTTAGAGCTGATAATGGCGAAGCATTCCCCATCTCTCCACCTTAACCTTTACAGAGCAGGGTCTGCGTGGACTGCATTTCACATTTTACTCTACAGTCACTTCCTGTGTTGTGCCAGTAGTGTCCCCTTACCTCTAGGAGCTAAATATACCTTTGCTCTTTAGACATGTAATTTCCACTACATTTTAACAACACGAGGCTAAACTATGAGTAATTGTCAGGGTTCAAAGCATGCAGGAAGAAGTAGCCTGGAATGACAGCTGCTCTTTATTTGGGGGCAAAGGTGACCATAATTCCTAAAGAGCAATGAGTTGGATTTTGAACTCAGAGACTCACTCAAAAGAATGGGAAGACTGGAAGGATCCCCAATCTCAGGTTCTAAAACTTAGAAAATTATGGGGGATGCTCTACCATCCTACACTCATCCCAAGCAGTCGAGCTCTTACCCAGCTTGACTTTGAATCCTAGTGAGTTCTGGGCGATCAAAGATGACCCCATATTGTAGGAATTCCCAGAACTCGCCTCCACGTCCTGTGTACCAGAGGCTGGTATCCAGTCAACAAAAAAAAGCAAAGAGATTTAGTGAAACCCCATTACTCATTTGAGAAGACTTGCAGAATCTGTCAGGAATACCTAGTGTTGAGTTCAATTGAGAGTGATGGTAGCAGGACATGGGCATGGTTAAGTTCTCCCCTTCTGCCACAGGAATGCTGACAATGTCTAATACTCCTTAAGTCACTCCTTCAGTCAGTGCCCTGTGTAAGGGCTAACTGTAACTCTCTCTACTCTTCTCCTCTCCCCTTTGTTCATCACGACCTAAGGGTGGAAATCCAAGTTACATCTATCCTTTCCTCTCCCAAAGCACCCTCCAGGATCTGGACTAGGATGAAGCAAGCCAGGCAACTAGACCACAGTCACTCTGAGAGTCATTAAATTCTAGGTGTCTGGCATGCCTCCCTTATTCCTTATGTAGTCATCCTCATGAATATGCAGGAGGTGAGTAGTGAGTATTTGCATAATGTTCACTTCACTACTGGAAATTCTCAAATGTCTCCCCAAAGCCTGCAGGTCATAGTCCAAACTACTGAGTGTGGCCAACACAGTCCTTTCTGGGCTGGCTCCTGTCCCAGTCCCTGCTTCAGAGACCTCTACTCTTTGCCTTACATTGCTTTCCAGTAATCCTCAACTCTTTAGGGTCTCCTCCCAGGGGGTCTAGCACAGACTCATACACTATTAATATGCTGATGCCAAATGATGGCAGAAATAGAAAACCTGAGGAAGAGGTGTGGCAGTGGCTAAGAAGGCTGGCTCTGATGTGACCTTGTCACCGTGAGGAGCTGTGCCCAGGGACAACTGATTTTTCTCTAAGCCTCAATTACCTCCTTTAAAAAGAAAAAAGAAAGAAAATAGGAAAAACACACCTATTTCATTGGCTGCTGTGCAGATTAAAAAAAAGTTCATGTAAATCTTTAGCACAGTGGTTGACACCTATAAGTGCTCCGTAAGTGGTCGTTAATGTTCTTACAAATTGGAAACAAAATCCAATCTTAGAGAAGTATTTATAAATCTACTGACTGCAGCTGAATTTCAGGAGGTGACAGTGACATATAGGTAACACTTAGATGCAGCCAGTCATCCTGAGAAGTCCAAGTTTTCTCTTTAACAGGTGTCTGCCAAGACCAAGAGAGAGAGACAATTTTCCAGACTGCAAACTTGTGCTAGAAGGTGCCACGGAAGAGTAAAGGTACAGAGTCTGGGTTTCCATGTATCAGTAGCAAGACCCCACACCAGAATTTGTTACCTCATTACTTAGTGTCTGAGCCTTGAAGAAAACATGTAAATTATGCAGAAAGGCACCATATTGTTGGAGGCAAATGAGACCTTCATTATCCCTGTGTGAGCAGGGCTTAGCCAACAGAGCAGAGAGAAACAGTAAACCCATCAAGGTCTGGCAGCACAGATGGGCGCTCAAAAAGGTTCCAGGGACCCTCAGAGTAGGGCCAAATGCTGTCGTTATTCAAGCAGTTAACACATGGCTAGGCACGTGGTGTGTCCCTAATGATTCTGCTTCTCTGCAGCCTTCTCTAGGGGAGGCTGTTCATCTGCCCACAATCCTCACCACTATGCCCTTAACACACACAGCCTACAACCCAGAGGGTTAGTATTCTCCTAGTCCTCTGCCATTCATAGCAACTTCCATTCCCATGTGATTTAAAGACCCTCCTGTCTCCATGGTCACACTACTAGGCTACACCATTGTCTTCAACTCCCACCCATTTTACACATTGACTACATTCAAATTCATCCCTTATGCTTACTGGGTACCAGAGCATCCAGTGCCTGGCATGAAGTAGATACTCACTCAACATGTGCTGAACATTG
This sequence comes from Puma concolor, assembly GCF_028749965.1. Taxonomy (NCBI): domain Eukaryota; kingdom Metazoa; phylum Chordata; class Mammalia; order Carnivora; family Felidae; genus Puma; species Puma concolor. Next base: position 68,950,297 of record NC_141679.1, read on the forward strand.
GCACTGGTTCAAAGCCTTACTCTTCACCCCAATCCCTGTTGCCATCTCAGATGCCCTCAAGATCTGTTGAAGGATTCTTATAGCATCTCATCCTCCAGAGTCTTGCTTTACCTATTTCCATAGCCTTCTCTTCCATTCTTGGAACTCAGATGTATGTACATCTAAAATCTTGACCTAAAAAAATCATCCATCGATCAATCTTTTAAATTAACTAATGTCTTTAAAATCAATATTTTATTCTTTCTTGTCTCCCATTCTTTACAAACCTGATCCAAATCATCACTGCCCTTTTCAAGACCTGTGCTACATCTGTTCTCCCACAACCCCAATTATCTCTCACTTCATATGGTAAAGGTCACCATATATAAATTCCCTCCAGATCCCTTCCCATTCATTTCCAAAATTAACTATATTTTCACCTATTGCTATTTCCTCACTTGTGGTCCCTTAGGAAGGAAAACTTCTTTGAAAGCAAATTCTCCTACCCTTGCATTCTATCATAATCTTCCTGAAATGGTGCTCATTTCACCAAGCTGATTTTATCTTTCATCATTCCACCTTTAAAGTTACCTCCTATTTGTTAAACCCAGTGAACTTTCAGTTCTTAGCCTTAATTGGTTAAACTGAAGCATTTGAGAAGGTTGAACACATCCTTCTCAGAACCCTCTTCCTTTTCTTCTGATCTAGCACTCACCATGGGTTTGTTTTTTTTTTCCTCTATACTCATCCTTGCTGGTAGATACCCTTGGGCCCTTTACCTTTATTCTCTCTTGAAATTTTGGTATTCCTGAGACTTTGTCCTACACCCCCTTTTATTCTTAATTTATACCCTTTTCTTGGGTCATGGTACCCACCTGCATGGCTTCTACTGAATCTGTGCCCATATCATGACTCCTAAATCTGTCTCCAGCCAAGACCTCTCCCTTGAATGTCAGATCCTTATACCCAAATAAACACAGAAACCTCTGCCTGGACATCTCTCTAGACCTCAACATACTCTAGACTTTGTGCAGTCTCTTCCCCATCATATCTACTCTGATCCTGAATTCTCTATCATCTTTTAGCAGTGCTATTGTCCACCTAGCTGAGGCTCAGACATGTAAGTGACTAGGACACAATCTGGTCTAGTATTTTTCCTTCTCTCACTGAGACTGGGTGAGGAAGGACTGGGTCTGCCACGGGACGGACTGCAACAGTTAGCTGACCATCAGGTGTGAAGAAGCCTTGAACAGGGAGATATTTTTAGCCAGGATAATTTGACTGGGATGTATGTAGGGACTTCTAGGGTTTTTCAGAGAGAAAGAAATAGAAATTGAGAAGCGATCTCTGGCATCTAACTAGCAGGAGGCCCATGTCATTGATCAACATCATTGAAGACTATTATTCCAAGAAGTTTTATCCAGTTGGGAAGATGTACTTTGAGTGCTTAAGTATTGAACTCTGAGGTGAGGTTTGGGAAAAGCAAATTCTGGCTAGCTTCTTCATACCCTCCCACCAATCCTGTCCACCTACCAGATATGACATAAAACAAAGAGAACTTTATGTTTATGCATCATGAAGATCAAAAGTAGCTCAAGCCAAGAAGATCTGCAAAAAAGTCATATGCTAGCAGATCAACCCATAAGAGTCTACTTTTATATCTTTGAACAGCTTATTTAAATTTCTGCCTTTGTCCTGTTGCAGATATTTCTATAAGGATTGAACATGATTGATATAGCATTATTAGTTCAGTGATGCAGATAGCATTATTATTTTAGTACTCCCTATCACTCATAGGTAATTCACCTCTTCAAGTGGCCAACATTGTGTATGAAGTGCCACATCAACTCCCGATGCAGGCCAGTTTGAGAATTCTTGTGAGCAGCCTCTGTATGTTGATAGAACTCTGTGAGTTCCAGTTGACTGAATTCCCTCATGGTCTGAGTGATCCAAACATCAGACAGCAATGCACATTTACCAGAATGCAGGTTATCATGGCTCTTTCTGCTGTGATGACATGGTAGGAGAGTTATGTATCAAAGAGAGCACATACGCTTTACCTTGCTTTAAGTAAATAGCCAGCTCCTAAGGCTATTAAGGGGTGGCAATAGACAGTAAGATGTGTAGGAGCAGAGAATCCAGAACAGGCCCCGTCCCATACAAACCATAGGCCTCCTGAGGTTTATGTCAAAACTATAAGGAAATCATTGATGAATATTAAGCAGCATTAGGCAACATCACAATGTAGTTAGCACAGGCTAAATCTAAAGATTTCTATGATATGTTTGTAAACTACTGGATAAAAGACAATTAGAAGCAGGACAAGTGTATAGTAAACATCCTTCAAAATGAAAAAAAAAAAAAGTAAATAGCCAGCTAAACAGATTATGCAAACGAAGTGTCTCCAAACACATCTCCAAGTAAAATGGGCAGACCTGTGTATATTAGCTGAGGAAGTATTACTCCCACTTCACATATGCAAGGTTACAAGTGGTATCACATTTTTTTTTAAATGTTTATTTATTTTTGAGAGAGAGAGAGACAGAGCCATGAGTCGGGGAGGAGCAGAGAGAGAGGGAGACACAGAATTGGAAGCAGGCTCCAGGCTCTGAGCTGTCAGCATGGAGCCCGACGTGGGGCTCAAACTCACAAACCGTGAGATCATGACCTGAGCCTAAGCCAGACGCTCAACTGACTGAGCCACCCAGGCTCCCCGTGATATCACATTTTAAAGATATCTTTTAATCAATGATCTTAACAAGTCTCCACTCCTCCAAGCTGTGGAGAATTCAACTTCAATCTTCCTCTCAGAGGGCAGGGTGCTGGAATTTTATATAGTGCTATGGAACTTGGGATCCTCTCTCACCCAGAATCATTAGTTACCATGTCTCCATGTTAGTCTAAGACACCCGTTGTCCACATGCACATGGTCCCTTTGGGTCCATTGCTTGTGTTGCTTCTGCGGCAAAGTAATATTTATCAGGTCTGGAAATCATGCAGCCATTCTCTGAGGCCTACCCAGATCAAAGTGTCGCTGCCCATTCTCATGCAGCCCACTGCCCTCTCTTTCTTTCCCTGATTTCCATAGATCCTTTCTTCGGTCTGTCTTTCAGGATTTCCTTAATAACACTACCTCTCTGCCCCCTCCCTCAAGAAAACCCAGCATAGTCTTCTCAGTGGGCTTAGACTTTGGAAAACAAAGACAGTAAGGGAAGTCTCACGTAGGCCACTCCTGCTTTCTATTCTATCACAAACCTCTGCTGAAGCAAGAAAACACAGAGCTTCCTCCCTGCCTAAATGAAGGGAAAGAAGAAAACACACAGGCAGAAAGTATCATTTTGCATCTCCAAAGCTGACTTCACCATTTAGAGTTTCCACTGGTGTGTACTCTGTATGACAGGTCAGTTACCACAGGAAAAGTAGGATGAGATGCTTTGCGGACCAACTCTTGGACAGCATCATGGTGGGCTGGTACCACTACTGGTGAACCTACTCCTATAGGTTGGCAATAAAAGTGACATCCTGCCTTCCATTCCAATAAGACACCTGTGTCTTATCAGAGAATTTTTTTCACATATATTATTCCACCAGAGTTCCCACAGCCCTAATGTCAGAAAAGCTGTATTATCCTCATATCACTGAGGCTCCAAGAAGTAAAGCCATTTAGCAAGTGTGAAGTAGAGATGGGATATGAACCTATGTCTATCTGGCTCCTGGATTCCCTGCTCCTTGCACTCCCTGCATATTTACCCCCCTTTTCTCTCCCCCCATACTTGACAGGGCTACCCATAGCAAGGCTCAGAGCCCAGAAAGCCAAATGGTCATCACTCCACCATGTGAGGCCAGGCAACACCTCTTCCCGACTGCTGGTTCTTCACTTGGAGCATCCTTTCCCCACCTAAATGCAGCTCAGTACCCCTCCCCTCATGATTTCCCTTACAGAAGGCTGTGAGCTCTGTCTCTTTGTGTATCTGTAATTTAACCAACCATCCCTCCATAATGATCTCCCTTGTATTTTGGCATTTATACACATATCTCATGTCCTCCAGGACATTACTGGCTCTGGAGTGGTATGACCATGTCTGAATCATTGCTGTCTTCCCAATACACAAGGCCTGACCTAAAGGAGATACACAAGAAATGTCTCTGAAATTGAAGGGTGAACTGGAGATGAATGAATGTATGAGGAAAGGAAGGAGTGAGTGGATGAACTAATGGATTGAGTTGAAAATGAAAACAATGGATGATACCAAGAATCCCAAGCAGCCCTTATGGACAGTGGTGAGACAGTATTCACTACAAAGCATGAGAGAGGAAACAAACTGGGATTAAGAGGACGCCAAAATGCAAATATAATTCAAGGTCTGTGAAGAAACACTCCTAGGACCCAATAATTCCACGTTTCACTCTGAATTCACTTTATGGGTACTCATTTCTGGAACTTCACTTTTATAAGGCACTAGCCCTTCTTTCTGATCATTAATCAATAGCCATGATGCAACAATGCCATCAGGGAGAATAATTTTGGTGTGCCCACACTGTGCCAGGTGCTCTTGCAAATATCTCACTTAATTCTCACAATGATATGAGACCTGTAGTTATATACCCCATTTTACAGATGGGAAAACAGAGGCTTAGAAAAGTTAAGCAACTTTTAAGATCCCTCATCTAATAAATGACAGAGTCAGAATACAAACCCATGTCATCTGAGTTCATAGCCATCTCTTCTAATCCCTCTCCCATCTAGGTTTCCAGCAACATGGCACCATGCCTGGCTATGACAGCAAGCTTCCATTCGTTGAGCACTTGCTATGTGATTCACCGAGCACTCTGTGGACACTGAATTCACAGCAATCTCATGGCGGAGGCACTGTTTTGATCCCTACCTTATACACAAAGATACTAAGGCTTGTGTGTCGGAGTGACACCACTAGAAAATGACAAAGCTGGAATTCGAATGTAAGCTGACTTCTTCCAAAACCCATGCTCTTTACCCAATGCTCATAATTGCCGTGTCCCAGAAGAACCACTCATAATTTTCTTTCTTGTTCAGTAGATGGTTGTGGGGTCATAGAAAGAGCCCTGTATTTGAAACTGGATTATTTATGTTCTAGTCTTGGTTCTTCTGCTTAGGTTTGTACCTTGGACAAGACATTTAACATTTCTGAGCCTCAGTTGGTCATCCATATGATGGAGGCAATCATGCCCCCTGTGGAGCTATTGTGAAGGTTAATGAGGAGTCAATGCTGATGAGCACACTGTGCAAACCTCTATTTCTGTGAAGGAGAAGGGGGTCAATAGATATGATTATGCTTGTCCTGGAAGTGGATAAAAGGAGTCTCACAGAGATGAAGTGTCTGGTCTAACGATCTCACAGAGAGTCCGTTCATTAGGCCAGGAACAAAGCCCAGATGTCCCTAGGCAGTAGTCCATGTGCCTTTTGCTAGGTGGCCAAGGATCATTATTTGCAAGGATGAGATTCTGCCAGCCCCACAGTGCTTCTTTGGTTTCAACATGCATCATATTTTCCCCCTCACACACCACCCAGCTCTTTTGAGGCCCCTTGACATTCAGGGTAGAAGTCTTTTTCCATCGTTCTTTGGCTTAACTGTTGAATTAAGTGGTCTTGCTCTGTTAAAGAGGTCCACCCAGAACGAGCAGTCTGGAGAGAAGGCAGCGTGAGCCTGGTCAGGCTCGCTTGTCAAGTGCTTGAGATCCTCTGCTAATGAACACCGTTTGGAGCTGCTCGGGATTAAGCCATTATCTGTGCGATCTTCACCTGACCCTTTATGGACCAAAATTCATTCATTCCAATTTCATGCTTAACTAGGAAGGTTTTACAACTCCTTTCTCCCCTGGTATCATTTCTCTTCAATCTCCGGGACCCATTATGCAGCAATTTTGCTTTCCCCAATTTCATTTTCACTTTCAAAGTGAATGTCATTTGTCAGGCAAACCACATATTCTTTGGATCCCTATCTGTTAAATTATTTCTGAACTTGACTTTTTGGGGCCCCATTCTGGCTGACCTAAATTCTTCTCTGTCTTCTACCATTTCCCCCTTCCCTCTGAAGGCAGCCATCTGAGGCTTCATTGCCTAAAGAGGCTGTTTCTGGAAGCACTTATCTGTTACCCCAGTTGGATAGTTATCATTCCTATCTAAATTAGCTAGTGTGATCTTTTCTCTGAACTCCAGGCAGAACCGATCCTTTGTATGAGAACTCCCCATCAGGTTTCAGACCCATCTGCAGCGCCATTCTCAGATCATTCTCTTTGGAACTAAGATTCAAGTCCTCAATGTTTCTAATGCAATGTTCATCTCTGTAGCCACTTTTCAAAAGAACAAGCCACTCTTGCAGAGATGGTGCCTGGAATCCCAATTAGGCCATCTCTTGCCCCAAGGTCATCTCAGAGGAGGTGCCCTGCAAGGACCCCCTCGTCTTTTCTGTCCTGGTGTTGCCAGCTTCAGAGAGAATGTGTGATGGAGGGGAAGGGGGTGTTAGGGGGAACAGCTGCAGAGTGGCAAAGAGTAACTTCATACAATTCACCTTCAGAGCAGCAGCAGAGAGCTTCTGCAGTGAAACCATGACTATTAACACATGTCAGAACTGATCTTAGGGGATGGGCAGCCCTACTCTACCCTAGGTTGGACGGACCATGGACAGAGTGTTGGGCTGTATTTGAAGTGCCCCAATTCCAGAGGACACTACTACATGTAAATTGCACAGAGAATAGCCAAGCTTGTGAAGAGGCCAAACTGTGTTAAAGACAGTGGAAAGAACTGAAATGTTTAGCCTGGAAAGGAGAGCCTTTTGTGGGGATAAGCAGGGTGGAAAATTCTATCTCAGACTCCTGTTTTACAAATTAGAAACCTGAGACTTGGAGAGCACAGACCTGGGGAATAAGCAGAGTGAACTTTGCAAAGAATAAATGAGATCATTTTGCTTTACTGCTTAAAACCCAGCCAAAGACTCCCGATGCTGTCAATATAAAGGGCCAACCCCAAGCCATGGCCTCCAAGACCCCACATGATGGTGCTGGTCCCTCTGTACAAGGTGGAGGAACAGCTAAACTGGTACAACCAAGAGACCCCCTCCAACCATGGTTTAGACAAGGTAGAAGTTTACTTCTTGACCTTACTATAAACGATGCCACAAGTTGCAGAGTAGACCATAATTCAATAGGGGCCAGTTAGCAGAAACTGTCAGCTGATACTTTAGGAACATACCCATGAATGAAAAAGAGACCCTTGCCTACTTCGTGTACATGGTGAAGGGAAACAAGAGTAGACTGGGACAGAAACTGGAAGGTGGCCGACAGCTCAAGTAAAGATAAGCACATCTTTAAGGAATGAAGTGTAATGCTAATGCTAATGTGGTATGTGCCACATTTAAGGCCATGAAGACTGTTAAAGTTTTCTGTAAATTAAAAAGTTTGCACGATAAAAAAAAGTCAGAGATGAGGAATCAAGGGCAGGCAGGGATGCTCTGTCATCCTCAAAGTGGAGCTTCTGGGGTGCAGAATGGCACCACAGGGAGTGCAGAATGGCACCTCAGGGTCTGGTACAGTGGCAGCTTTTTGGGGAGCCACTCCATGCCCATGCTACCGAGCAGAGCTGGCCCATCATGTAATTTATCTCCGTGCAATACCCTACTTGTTTCTTTCATCGTACTTACTATTATTTATACTTATTCACTTGGTTTATTTTTTGTCTATTCTTCCTCCTCATCTCCACCCCACTAGACTATAATCTTCAGGAGGGTATAACAGGGTACATCTTGAATTTCCAGCTCACTACTGTATTAGCTCTCTATCCCTGCTTAACAAAGTCCTGCAGAACAGAGTAGCTTAAAATAATAAACACTCACTATCCACAGTTTCTATGGGTCAGGAATTATGAAGCAGCTTGATGGGTGGTTCTGGACTGAAGTCTTTCATGACATTGCAATCAAGATGTCCGATGGGCTGCAGCTCTCTGAAGGCTTGGCTGACACTGAAGGAGTTATTCCAAAATGGTTCACTCATAAGGTGATGGTTGTTGGTAGGAGGCCTCAGTTTCTTCCCACATGGGTCTCCCCAAGCTGCTTGAGCATCCTATACAGTATGGCAGCCTGCTTCCCCAAGGGTGAACAATCCAAAAGAAAGCAAAGCAGAAGCCTCTATGTCTTTCTGACTTAGCCATAAAAGTCACAGACTGTCATCTTTACAATATCCTATTGTTTACACAGGTCATTCCTATTCACTGCAGGAGAGGACCACACCAAGATTGTGACTATCAGAAAACGGGGTTGGGGAGGCACCTGGGTAGCTCAGTCAGTTAATTATCCAACATCAGCTCAGGTCATGATCTCATGGTTTGTGGGTTCAAGCCCAACATCAGGCTCTGCACTTGTGGTGCAGGGCCTGCTTAGGACTCTCTCTCTCCCTCTCTCTGCCCCTCCCCAACTCTCTCTTTCTTAAAATAAATAAATTAAAAAAAAAAAGAAAACTGGGATCACTGGGGGCCATCTTGAAGTCTGGCTACCATAACTACTCAACCCCCAGCTGCCAATATTGAATTGACATGTGGTAAGCGCTTAATATATGTTTGTTCAGTGAATAAAAGAATGAAAGAGCCCAAGTAAACTCAGAATTATCAAGATTAGTAACTGAACCCAGTCTTGAAATCAAGTCTTAAGTTTCATACTAAGTGCTCTTTCCCTATGACTTTGCCAACCATGCTCTCTTTTCTAATCCTCTGACACACAGCCTGGTCTCTCCCAGCCTATGTCAGCCTGTAACCCACTCTGGTGATGGCCTTTCCAGTAAAGAAAAGCATCGCTGGGATATGTCTTCACTGGAGTACTTGGCAAGGAGAGAGCAGAAATCCTGGGAGGCTGAGGGGTTGCAAGGGTCTGTCAGATGCATAAGCAGCATTTGGCAATCTAAGGCTATGGTTTGGAAACTTCAGTTTGCAGAAGAATCTGCCAGGGATTTGGTGATAGTCCACAGTGGGACCCAGGATTCTGCAATCAGGAAGGTTGGTGGAATGTTCTCATTGCCGATGGTTAAAAGACAAGCACTCGCATTCCTGGGGCTTCTTTGCGTCACTGAGCACATCCTTCCAGAGAGCCCATAGAAGGGTGGTTGGGCCCAGGGAGGGGAAGCCCAGTCACAGAGCTGCCAGGGTAAGAAGATTCAGACAAGCTCAGGAAAATCAAGGCCAGGGAGTGACAGCAAGAGGACAAGAGGTTCCTTAGTAGTTTATTTGTATAGAACTTGAGTGTTAGGTAGTTGTGGTGTTCTTTTTTTCTTGCAGGGCTCCCTGGTGTGTGTGTGTGTGTGTGTGTGTGTGTGTGTGTGTGTGTGTGTATAAGTCAGCTTCTTCTGGTATCCAACTGGGGATTTGATTCATTTAACTTGTTCAGCGTCAGTTGCAATAAACCAGGTGGTTTTGCATAGCTCATGCAAATCACTTTCTCCCCACACATGGCTACAGTCCCAGCTGCCAAAATGTTGTCATGTTCTTGTCTCCAGAGCCTTAATAATAAGAAAAAATAAGTCTGTAGCATGTATGTGCTCAACACTCTCCTTGGTTATCTCTGAGCCTGTGCGGTCACTGCTGGCTCTGTCAATGAGCCGGTTCAAGCCAGGAGAAGACGTATACAGATGCCAGTGGAGCTGAAGGGAAGTGCTCTGGCTCCCCAGGTCACAGATTTTGCTGACCTATTCAGAGATTCCTTTATTAGAGCCAACAAAACCTTGGGTATGGAGGCTAAAATCCAAAATTCCAGTCCTGCCTTTGTATTACTGACTAGATTGGGGCTCCTCCTAATAGTGCCCTAGTGCCCTGATTCTTGGGGGAATTAGGTGAGACATCAAGGTCAAGATTCCCAATTGGTTTTAGTTCATGGTGCAGAAATAGATAAAGCACACTGGGGGAAACATGAAATGTTACTTGTGACCAAAGATGATCTTTAGAAGGTTCTGGTCACCCCAGCTTCTGCCCATCAACCCTGTGGCTAAGGGATCAGTGTCTCATGGTAAAACTGACTGACTAAAGGTCACCCAAATTAGTGGTCCTCCAAGAAATGTATGTGGACCCATACACAGCCACGTGTCTTGCTTTGGCCAATGATATGGGAGAAGTGACATGCCACCTCCAAGCAGGATCTTTAAGAGCCAGAGTATAACTCTGTCTTGCTCTTTCTCTTTAATACAGTGGCCAGCAATGTTACAGATCACGCTGGACACCGAAGTAAAGACTGTGTGGAGTAGAGCCACAGCCAACCCTCAGTAGCCATATAGTATGAACAAGGAATGAACTTCTTTTGTTTGAAGAGATTTGGAGGTCATTTGTTACTACAGCAAAACTTCTCCCATTCTGATGATGCCATGGCATACCTGATGAGACCCTTTGATCTCAAGAAAAGCTCTAATTAATTGGAGTGTGCCAGACAAATGTTAGCCACTCACTTATACAAACACCAATGGAACATAAATAATTTTCTTGAGTTTCTATCAGCTTTGTCCTCTGGGGGTTCAGCTTTATCTCCAAGCTTATAAAGAGATGACTAAAAATTCCAGTTATCGTATCCATACAAAAACAGGTCATCTCTTTCTATGTCTCTTTCATATAGAATTAAAAATTACCAGAAGCTCTGTAGAAGCTTCTATAGCATATAATGATAATGATAATGAAGAGCATGGGCTGCAGAGTCACAGAAATCTGAGTCCAAATACTTACTGGGTGATCTTTCGGCAAGGGACTTAATCACTGTTTCTATATCTATACAATGCAAATAACAATAGGATCATTGCCAAAAATAAATGAGTACATACAAGGGTTTTGGACCAGTGTCTGGTACATAGAACATACTTTGTGCATGTTAGTAGTGGACATCTGTCATGTTCTTGCTCTCCCATCTTATGACTTTTCATAGTAATCTTCTAATATCATGAATCCCACCCTTATCTCCCTTGCAGCAAATTTATCCGTGGCCAACTCTCACCCACAATTATATAGGGAAGGGAATTCTGGGAAGCATACTTCCAGCTTAGCCAGATAGACAGCTATCACGGGCTGGAAAGGTAGATCATGGCAGACTGTGCAGCCAGGCTAAGGATTCGGGTGGGGGCACAGAGTAAAGTCTCAGAAAATTGTTTTCTTTTTCTTCCCTCCTCCTCCTCCTCCTCCTCCTCCTCCTCCGCCTCCTCCTCCTCCTCCTCCTTTATATATAGAGAGAGTGCACACAAGCGGGGAAGGAAGGCAGAGGGAGAGAGAGAGAGAATCTTAAGCAGGTTCCATTCTCAGGACAAAGCCTGACGTGGGCTTGATTCCACAACCCTGGGATTGTGATCTGAGGCAAAATAAGGAGTCAGATGCTCAACTGTTTTCTTTTTAAGTAGATATGGCTTGACCAGCTTTGCATTTAAAAAGACCTATTAGGTACCAGGGTGGATAATGATTGGTGGTGGGAGACAGGAAGCAGGAAGAACCAATTGTTGCAATATTTTGTAATTTCTAAGGTACTGCTTTAAATCCTGTGGAACAAGGTGAGATAAGAATGCACAAGCAAACAATTGCTAGAGTAAGTTTAATTCTTTTTTTAATGTTTATTTTTCAGAGAGAGGAGAGAGAGAGAGAGAGAGCAGGGGAGGGGCAGAGAGAGAGGGAGACACAGAATCTGAAGCAGGCTACAGCTTCCAGCTGTCAGTACAGAGCCTGACACAGGGCTAGAACTCACGAACCATGAGATCATGACCGAGGCCGAAGTGAGATGTTTAACCAACTGAGCCACCCCGGCGCCCCAGGGTAATTTTAGTTCTGTCTGTAATGCAATATAAAAAATAAAATACAGGTACACACACCAGATTAAGAAACTTCTTTTTTTCCCCATAGACGTTCAGTCCATTCCATTAGTTTCCCAAAATGTGGTGTTGTTATTAATTTAATTCTGGATTTTTCCCATTAAACAATGTAAGTGTGTCAAATGATCAAAATAATTCACTCACATTTTCCTCCTCACGCACAGTGTAGATGTATGCTATGAAAGACAATGAATCCACTCAATTAGAACCAAAGAGCTTTCTGACTAAGCTTTAGATTTGTGTGTCAGTTTTAGTTCCAAAAAACGCATTAGGAAGTAAGAAAGAAGGAAACACTCACCTCGAGAAACAAGCCTCTGCACTAACCACCCAGGTATTCCCCTCTCTCTCCCAGCCTTCCTTGTGATTGCTGGGGCTTGGGTGTTCAGTGCTGGCTGATGGGCTGTGAGCAGATGTGATGTGTCCCACATCTGGGCTGGGGCAGCGTGGAGCTGGGGTGCCTCCTTCAGTTTTTTATTTTTATTTTTTAATTTTTTTTCAATGTTTACTTATTTTTGAGACAGAGAGAGACAGAGCATGAACGGGGGAGGGGCAGAGAGAGAGAGAGACACAGAATCTGAAACAGGCTGCAGGCTCTGAGCGGTCAGCACAGAGCCTGACGCGGGGCTCGAACTCACGGGCTGTGAGATCATGACCTGAGCCGAAGTCGGATGCTTAACCGACCGAGCCACCCAGGCGCCCCAAGTTTTTTATTACCTACTGTGGTGACTTGAAGGCAACAGACAACAGAGCCACAAGATGAGGAGGGTTGTCTGACCAGGATGGGGCTTCATGTGAATAGAAAAATGGGTTTTTATTATGAAAAATAAATTGGGGATTTGTTACCTTGGCATGGCCTAGCATAGCCTGGCTAATACACCTGCCGAAGTCAGTGTCAGGTACTTTCACACCTTTTCTCCTCAATGAGCCACCCCAATGAGCCTGTGACAAACATAGGGCATGGGAAGGAGCTTACCTATGCACGCAGTTTGCACTGATGGAACTTGAACCAACAGGTATGGATCCAAAGCCCATGAGTTTTCTATCCGACCATACAATAGCACATCCTATTCCAACTACAGAATCTAAAGGATCTGGCCATGGGTGGACAAGAAGCATTGACTTCTTGAAGTATTGAGAGGGACACAAAGTTCTAGCTGGTCCAAGGTCCTCATCAGGTGTCTTGGGCTTCAGGTTTACCCTTCTGACCTCTGCTTCAATTTCTTTTTCCTTTTAATTCTGGACGCAAAGTAGCACTGTGGTTAAGAGCATAGATTTTTGGAGCTCTGCCACTCACAAGCTGTGTGACCTTGACCAACATACTTCACCCCCACAAGCTTCAATTTCCTCATTAGCAAAAATGAGGATAAAAGCACTTATCTTATAGGGTGCTTACAAGGATTAAATGAGATGGTGTCTGCAAAGTGCTCAGTGTGGGGTCTGGCACATTGGAAATACTTGGTAAACGGCAGCTAATAAATGTGATGGCCCAAAGCAGCCATTCATTTTAAGGTACAATAGATTATTTTTCCAACAAATGCTTTCTCCAGGAGCCAACTGTATAAATAGCCTCAAGACACAATGGGACCACAGTCCTAACCTCAAAGGCAAGGGACATTTTGTCAGCTTGCTTCCCTCTCCTATGTGTAAATTCATGCCTACATTTTATTCCCATGACTAGTTGCTATTCTCCTAAAGAGTTCTCTGGACCTGGCATCAAGCAGCCTGTTCTAAAAGAGCAGAACTTCCTTTAGAATACAGGTTCCATCATGAATCTTAGGAACCTCAAAATCGGTTCTTCACCTGCAAAGTAGGAATGCCAAATTCCACTTGAGAAGGTTTATGGGACGACTCAAGAAAATCCCACCAGGGAAAACCTGTCACACTGTTCCCAGTACTGGGTATTTCATTAACTGAGCAATACAAATCTCCTTGCCTCAGAAGAGAGGTACCCTGTAGACAACGGTGGAGGGCTCAGCTATGTCCTGAGGGGCACACATGCCTTTATTTTTTTGTTGTTGTTAGCAGTTTTTATTTAAAAAAATTTTAATGTTTATTTATTTTTTTTTTCAACGTTTTTATTTATTTTTGGGACAGAGAGAGACAGAGCATGAACGGGGGAGGGGCAGAGAGAGAGGGAGACACAGAATCGGAAACAGGCTCCAGGCTCTGAGCCATCAGCCCAGAGCCCGACGCGGGGCTCGAACTCACGGACCGCGAGATCGTGACCTGGCTGAAGTCGGACGCTTAACCGACTGCGCCACCCAGGCGCCCCGAATGTTTATTTATTTTTGAGAGAGAGAGAAAGACAGAACATGAGCAGAGGAGGAACAGAAAGAGAGGGAAACACAGAATCCAAAGCAGACTCCAGGCTCTTAGCTGTCAGCACACAGCCCGATGCGGGGCTTGAATTCTAATACCATGAGATCATGTGAGATCATGACCTAAGCTGAAGTCTGACACTTAACTGATTGAGCCACCCAGGCACCCCCTTTTTTTAAAAAAAAAATTTATGTTTATTTATGCTAGCATTTTTAAATTGTGATAAAAACACTCAACATGAGATCTATCCTCAAGTTTTTAGGTGCATAATTATAGTAATGCAAGCTACAGGCACAAGGCTATAAAGCAGATTCTAGAACTTGACCATCTTGAGTAAACAAATACCAACTCCCCATTTCCTCCTCTCCCAGCCTCTGGCAACCAGCACCCCACTTTCTGCTTCTATATGTTTGACTGTTTTACATGCCTCATACAAGTGATATCATACAGTATTCATCTTTCTGTGAGTAGCTTCTTTCCCTTAGCATAATGCCTTCAAGTGTCATCCATGTTTTGAATATAGCAGAATTCCCTTGCTTTTTTTAAAGTTTATTTATTTATTTTTAAAAATATTTATTTATTTTGGGAGGGGGAGGGGCAGAGAGAGAGGGAGACAGAGATTCCAAAGCAGGCTCTGAGTTGTCAACGCAGAGCCCAGTGCAGGGCTCAAACTCACGAACTGTGAGATCGTGACTTGAGCTGATGTTGGATGCATAACAGACTGAGCCCCTCAGGTGCCCTTTATTTATTTATTTTGAGAGAGAGAGAGGGAACATGAGTGAGAGAGGGGCAGACAGAGGGAGAGAGAACCCCAAGCAGTCTCCACACTCAGCACGGAAACGAAATCAAGAGTCAGACACTTTAACTGACTGTGGCACCCAGGCGCCCCGAAAAACACCAGTAGAGATACTGAGATACATTTCAGACATTTTTAAGAGATGCATTGTTGTTTTTAATAAATCATAATGTATATCACTTTATACCTACTTTTTGCCCTTTGGATCTATCTTTCCACATCGGTATCTATAACCAACTACTACTTATTACAACAGCTGTATAGTGTTTCCTTATATAGATATAGCTTGGACTATAGCTGGTTTCCAGTTTTTTGCTATTACATGTAAAAATGTGACCCTCAGTGCTGAAATAATCACAAGGCAAAGCATTATTAGCTTGCTGGCTAATTTCTGTCCCCACTTCTGACTCCCTTGCTTGTCCCAACTATAAATAATTAAATGTTTTCCAGTTAAACCTACCTAATTACATATTAATCATTCCTAAGTCAAAAGATCATTGCTGAGATTAATTATAACACAGACACTTGTTCACAAAAACTTGATCCTTATTTCATATCAGAAACAACACATTAATCTACAGACTAAACTTCATAGACCATAATGATCTTTTACAACAAACAGATGTCAAGCAAGTCTTCTCTGGCAAGGCAGCAATTACATTACTACTTAATAATCCAGACATGGGAAAATGAGTTCCAGAATAAGGGAATCTGCTTATGAAAGCAGTTTTTAAATTATGAGCGATGTTGCAAAGTGGACAAGAGATGGAGTCAGACAAAGTAAGGTTAACATTGGCATTGATCTTTATTTGCTGTGTGCTCTTGAGCAATTTACTTAACTTCTCTGAGCCCCAGCTTCCTTCTCTATAAGATACTTATTAACATCTACTGCAGGTGTTACCCCTCCTTGACTGCTAAGACACAGAAAACAGCTAGAGTGAAGGCCCTCTACCACTCAGAAGAAACTGTCTCTTGGTCCAATTCTATATTTGACATCTCAGGCCAACGGCATTCTTCATTAATAGAGTGGCCAAAGAATCTACATCCACACTGGGCCACTTTTGAGACTTAACTGGGGCACTATAAATAGTTAGCAGGGACACCAGGTGCAAACTTGAGCTCCCCCAGGCAGACTGGCAACCCTACTATTAACCAGATCATCACTGGTCTCCACGAAGCAAGTGGGAAAATCAGGTCATTTCATTTCAAAGTGGTCTCAGTTGTTCCCCACGTGATCAGGAAAAATGAATTCAATCACAGACTGAAGTGTGCACAAGGTTTATTTGGCCTTTATTCGGCCACAAGGTTTTTTTGGGCCTTTGGTCCCATCTCTGGTTGGTTTTTTTTTTTTTTTTCTCTTTTTTTAAAAGTTTTATTCACTTTGAAAGAGAGGGGAGGGGCAGAGAGAGAGAGAGAGAGAGAGAGAGAATCCCAAGCAGGCTCTGCACCTTCAGCACAGAGCCTAACGTGGTGCTGGAACCCATAAACCCTGAGATCATGACTTGAGCTGAAGAGTCAGACACTTAACTGACTGAGCCACCCAGATGCCCCTGGCACCATCTCTTTGAATCGTCAATTCTGTCATCAGTCTTCTTGGAGCTAAGAAAACTTCTTTATTATGGGGAACCTATGAATCTTATTGTGCAATTTTATATGATTTTGGTATAGTTTTCCATTTATTTGCCTTTTTAAAAAATTTATTATATGCCAAGTCTCAGCCTAAAATAATGGGAACTAGGGAGATGACTGAACCAGTCATCTTAAAAGTCTTAAAAGTCTTTGCTTTTAAGAAACCCACAGTTAAGCCAGGGAGACGACCACAGAAGCCGTTCACAAAAATGTACCACGTGAAAAATTCCAACATGGAGGTATGTGCAAAGCACTGTGGGACACAGAGAGAATGGTGATTAATTCTTCCCTAGAAGGCATCTCAAATAACATTTTCTAAGTGAGGAAGTGTGGGGAGTCCCTTCTAGGTGCAAGTGTAAGAAAGTTGGAGTGTGGAATGTGTGAGGAACCACTCAAGATAGTGTGGCTGGAGGCTGCTGTGAAGGCAGATAGTGTGGAGGCGGGGAGAAGGGCTGGCCTGCAAATTCCTCTCTCTGGGTTTTCTACAACCTTCTTCAGCTGTGGGAATCTCAACTGAGCAGTGTTTCAGCTCCTGTTGCTTATTAACAAAACTCCCAACAGCCCCAGAACTTCTCAGAAAGTTCCAACACATTGTCTTTGAACTTATTTAACAGGGATGCTACTCTCAAATTTTTAAAGTGTGTGTGTGTGTGTGAGAGAGAGAGAGAGACAGAGACAGAGAGAGAGACAGAGAGAAAGTGATGCCACATGGCCACTAAACGCTACCAGATTTTTGCTACCATTTTGTATCAAGACAGCTTTGTGGATACATGCCATATTCTGACCTTTAAGACACTGATAAGTGATTAATTTGCAGAAGAATGTTTCCTTGTAGCATTCAAAACTGGCCTTTCATATCAAGAACCAATGTGAGACTGAGCCTCATCTTATACTGAGTTTACATCCTTTTAAGAGATTTTCTGCTATCATTTCCGTAGGGTAGAAAAAAATCAATGTGATTCTAAATAATTCTGACCTCTTTAGAAGGCAACAAATGTTGCGTTTGATTCCAAACAATCCCTGTGTTTAAAAAAAAAAAAAAAAAAAAAAAGGCCAGTGAGAAGAAAATGCAGTCTAGCCATATGGAGGTGTGATGACTCAAAGGCAGCTCCATCTCAGAGGGGCCTACTACTCACCAACAGGGGGAGCACTCTCACAGAGAGTAGAGCAGATGTGACCAGGTCATCAATTTGAGGGTAGAAGGAAAGGGTGTCCCAGAGTTTTGCAAATGGGCCTCCATTAAGTCTTTTGCTTGTAAGTGACAGAAACCCAATTCAAACTGGGCTCAAGAAAAGCAATTTTAAAGGATTTATTGAATTTCTTAGTAAAAAAAAAGTCAGGGGTAGGACTGATTAGACATGCCTGAAGGATATTACTGAAAGGTATCTCTTTCTACTTCAGCTTTGCTTTCTTATTTGCTGGCTTCATTCTCAAGCAGGTCTTCTCATCATGCTGACAAAGTGGTGGCTCAATGCAAAATTGTTGCCCTGGTTCATGTCTTTAACAGCTCAGTAACCCTGGTGGGAAAGAGAGGTTCTAGGATTGAGTTCCTCCCCTCACTGAACCAATGGGGGTCATGAGTCAATACCTGACCCCATCATCATGTACAGGGAGTGAAGTAGGCCTAGTGAGGTAACTTATTGTTATTATCCAGGCTGATCATCCTGGATCTTAGATGACGGAGATAGAGGGTCAGAAGCAGGGAACCCCATTTGGGCCCAGCAAACTGAGAGATAGGGAACAGTGGTTCACCAGTGCTTTGGCAATGTCTGTCTTCTTTCCCTAATCTGTTTTCTTCCTAGATACACATTCTAATTAATGTTTCCAGCCTCCTTCACAGAGGACACAGGGTGTGTCCATGCGACTGAGTTCTAGCTAATCGAAAGTGAGAAGTAATAGGTTATCAAAACCACCCAGCCAACTTTGGAAGCCTTGAAATGAAGATGGTGGATGTACAAAATGGAAGGAGCCTGGTCCCTAAATCTCTACTGCTTAGAGGAAAGCTGCACACCAAATGGGAACATCCATTGTGGATATTCTATCATGTATAAAACACTATGTTTAGGGATTTGTGTGTTACAACATCTCACATTAACTAACAAAGATGCAAATATCAAAAAGAAGGGGGGGATCTGTAAACTGAACAGACAAAAATAGCTCATGTCTACTACAAAGCTTCTTTGTGTTCAGTGCTGGAAATTTCAGACAGCCTGATGGTTTTAATCAGTCAGTAACCACAGCTAAGGAGTCAGAAGACATGGGTTCAAGGCCTGACTCTGCTACTTATAGCTGTCTGACCGTGGACCTGTCACTTCTCTCTAACCCTTGGATTCTTCATCTGTAAAATGGCAGATGTAAAGTGGTGGTGCAGTATCTGCTTGACTGCCTAGCTGTGGGATTCAAGTACAACTAAGTGAGTTAAAGTGGCAGTTAAAGTAGACTATAAAGTACTGGGCTAGCCTGTAAACCAACTGAAAAATATGCTAACCCCATTGTTTAGAGTGAAGCACTAATGAATCCATTGGGCCTCACAGGAAGATATTTTTTTTTCCCATCCAGAACCATAAAGAATAGCACCAGGAAGAAAAAGCTTGAGTAAGAAAAAAAAAAGTCGGATTTACCTCCTGTCCTAGGGAGAGAGACCAGCACTGCAGTGGCCAGGTCTATAAGGCAAGCATGAAGCTTCCCTCCTTCCTCCCTTCCTTCTTTCCTCTCCACTGTCACTCAGATCCAATCCACTGATCAGAAGAGTGCTTGTTTATGTTTTCCAAAGCTGGCCAGTCCTCAGGTCTCTTCCCCTCTCTTTTGGACCAGTAAAATCCAGACCAGCCCAACTTCCTCGGGGCTGCTCAGGGATCCTTCCAAAATTCAGTTGTGCCATTTCTCCAGGCCCAGAAACCCATTTTGAATTCTGAATCCAAGACGCATGAAGCCCCTTTCGGCTTGGCTCACTATCAGCTCTCAGCCTACCCTTTCTAGTCTTATCTCCAGTTCGGGTTGGACAGACCTTCTCTCCACACCCTGGTTATTCCAGCTATCTTCAAGCCTTTCTCTGGCTGGGAGTATGGAGGGGCAGGAGGCAAATGCAGAGGTTGACTGGGAGTGCTTCTAGAGAAGTAGGAACTGGAAAGCTGGGGCTGGGAGGTCAGCAGGCAGTGCAGTGGCAAAGAGAAGGAAGAAGAGTGGAGGGAAAGGAAAAAAAGCAGGGGAGTTTCAGGAAGACCAGTGTTGAGGGTGGGACTGTTGAGGGTGGGAAGGAGCTGCAAGGCAGAAAAAAAGTAAGAAGATGTTGGTGTGGGGGAAGAAGCAGACAAGGGAAACAACACAGACCAGAAGGAAAAAGAAAGTGACAAGAGGGAGGGGATGGGTCCTTGGCGTCAAATGCCGCAGGGAGGTCAGAGGGACAGGAGAGACAAGGAGGAAGTCTCTGGGTTTGGACGGGAGAGAGCTACAGAGTCTTTTGGTGGAACAGCTGGGGTGGGAACCAGTCTGTGGTAGATTCGGGGATGAGGAGGAGGTGAGGAAAAGGAGGCAGTGAGAGGAGCCAAGCTTTTGGAGAAGAAAGGCTTGAAGTAACCTGAGCCAGCTCCCTAAAAGGTAACCCAGTCCGCCTGGCCACTGGTGGTGGGGAGTCGCTCTCGGAGTCACCTACACAGATTTCTGTGGTCACACCTGTTCCCACCACCGCTTGAAAGCAACCGAACAACAGGTGCTGAAATCCCACCTACTTCTGAGCTCCCCACTCACTCACCTGGCTCATAAATACCTCCCATCCTGTGCTCCTCGAGACCACACCCCACAGCCTGCTAACAAAGGAGCCGTGCCCAGGGTTGACCACGGACAGGATGCACGCTGAGCACAAGAGTCAAGGGAATTAAAACACGATTCCTCTAAGTAAGCGGCGGGTGACCTTCGGCAAGGCACCTCCCAGCCTCGGTTGCTTCCTGTGTCGAATGACAACAGTTCTTACTCTACCGGGCAGATGTGAGGATCAAATCAGAAACCAGATGTTAAACCTCAAGGGAAACTGTAAAGCTTTCCAAGAGAGTTCATTGTTACCGGTGTCCTGATGGTGGAAATGCACATTTGCCTAGAACTTGTCAAGCATGTCGTCCTGCATTCCTCTCTTTCCCTCAGAACTCACGTTGGAGGCATCAAAAATCCTGCCGGCTCGACCTTGCAAACATACCAGCAATCTCACCAGCTCTCCGCTATCACTATAGCCAAACTGGGATTGGTGGTCTCTTGGAAAGCTGTAAGAGCTGTGCACTTGGTCTCAGGCCTTACACTCCTGCCCTCCTACCCTCCCTCTTCTCTTCAGAGCAGCTGGAATAGCCCTTTTGCAAGTGCACCCAGGTCACGTCATCCTCCCCTCAAAACCCTCTGGTGGCTTCTCGCTGTGTGTACAAAACAGTCCAAAGTCCCTGCCATGCCCTGCATGGCTCTCCATGCCCTGTCTCCCAACATCCAGCAGCTTCTGGCTGTGCCCTGAGCACACGACGCTTGCCTGTGCCCACTTCAGGGCTTCTGCTCTGAGCTATGACTCATTCCCTCATTTAATTCAGGTCTTTGCTCAAACGGCACCTTGCTGGGGAGGTCTCCTGACTATTCTCTCTCACAGGGCCCCTCCCAGCACCCAGGCCTAACCCCACTTCCGATCTCACTCTTTATTCCCTTACCTAGTATATGTGCCTTTGCAGAACGCTGAACTCATGTTCCTGTGGGTTTGTTTGCCACCCATCTCCCACCCGCCCCCAGTCACCTGCAGGTGTTGTTAGGATAAGGGCTTGTCTCTGTCTTGTGATCCTCAACACCTAGAACAGTGTCTATTGGTCATAGGCCCTTAACACATATCTGTTGAACGAAGGAAAGAATGAATGAATGCTCTTCCCACGTCCATCTCGGTCAGCAGCGTCCTGAATTCTATCCAGCCCACTTCACACAGACCAGCTTCATATCCAAACAGATGGCTTCTGCTAAGCCCCTCGCACTGGCAATCTTGACTCCTCGAAAGGAAAGGGAAAGAGCACGTTGCTTTATTTGATCCATGGAACAGTTTTTAGGAATATCAGTTTAACCTTCTGAGTGGCAGTGAATGGTGTGATCTCTGACTTATTCTCTTTTTCTTTTTTAGGACTTCACTTTTTAGAGCAGTTTTAGAGCAAAAGCAAGAGGAAGGTGCAGAGCTCTCCCATCTTTCCCTGGCCCCTCCACATGCATCACCTCCCCCATCATAAACAGCCCCTGCCAAAGTGGTACATTCATCACCATCAATGAACTTAGGCTGGCACATCATAATCACCCAAAGTCCGCAGTTCACATTAGGATTCATTATTGGTGGTGTACATCCTGTGAGTTTGGACAGATGCGTCGTGACATGTATCTACCATGATGGTATCACACACAGCATTTCTGCTGCCCTAAAAAGCCTGCGATCCATGTATTCTTCCCCCTCTTCCACTGGACCCCTGGCAACCACCGGTCTTTTGATCATCTCCATAGCTTTGCCTTCTCTATTCTAGTAAGAAGTGGAACCATTCTTGTTGCACAACATTCCAACAACACAGTTATATAGATAGTAAGTAAAAAGCTCCTTCCCTTCTCCCACACTCTTCCCATCCTGCTTCCCACCCACCCCCCCCAAACTACTATGGATGGTTTGATGTGTTTCTTTCAGGACCTTTTCTATGTATTGACACACACATAAATCTCCCTTTCTAAAAATGGTATCGCATTGTGCATTATGCTGTGATTTACTCTTTTACTTAGCAATACATCCTATGGATCTTTCCATGTCAGTTCATCTAGGTCACCTGCATCCTTTTTAGTGGCTGCCTGGTATTCCTTGGTATAGATATAATTGTACTTTATTTAATGTTCTGTGAAGCATATAGGCCAGCTCCTATTTTTGCCTATTACAAAACTACTACAACAAACGTCCATGGATATACAACATAGTACACATATATATTTCTGTAGAAGAGATACCTAAAAGACAAAAGGACATTCTCAATGATATGCATGAACATTTAAAAATAGAAATAAGTATACCATAGGATAATCTTTTATTAAGAGAACAATAACATCATTTCCCAAAGACTGAACATAAAATAGGATAGGGGAGAAGGAATTAACATTTAATAAGGGCCCATGGAATTTCTGACCACTCTAAAGGGTGGGCATTATCATTGTCTGATGAAACAGGAAACCAAGGCTCAGAGAGGGGACATGGCATGCCCAGAGTCCCCCAACTACTGGCAGGCAGAGCTGAGACCCACGCTCAGTGCTGTTAATGAAGCCCATCGTTTCTCCAACACACTGTGGGGCTTTCTCTTCACCTTCCTTTCCCTGCTCAAGAGAAAGGAAGAAATTTTGCTTGTGAAACTTGCTGATCTGCAAGCACACATTCGCACGTCACTGGTTGTCTCACCTAGAAACCGGCCTCCTGCTTTATTGCTCATCAGGAAACCAAAGGACCATCCAAAGGGGGTGTGCCTTCACAGAAAATCCCCTCCAGGTCCTTCCCCAGGAGAAAGGAGAAAGGCTCTTTTGTGAGGCTGTCTCCACGTAGGGGACCTATTCACCACTGTCCCCGCTTAGACTGGTCTGTGCCTGAGGCTTCTCGTGGCTCCGCCCAGACCTGGAGAGGGTGTGGTGAGGAGGAAACAGATCGCTCACTATCTGTGTAGTGAAAGGAAGCACTTTCTTGGTAACAAAGGAGGCTCCAAGATGTCTTGATAGGTTTGCTCTCAAAAGAAAGCCAGAACAGTCAAGGGGGCCAAACATGCACCCATCAAGACATCCACCGTCGGGAGTCCGGAGTCCGAGGACAAGAGTAGTGTAAAGGGGAAAGCTGAGAAGTGGCTGAATAGTCAGAATCAGAGGTCATGAGTCAGAGGGTCCCAGCATGACGAGGCTGGAGGGAGCTTGGAAGGTCTGCCAGTCTGGCTGCTCAGCCAAAGCGTAGGCATCTCCTGCTGCCTTCCTGCCAAGAGTCAGGCCTCCCTGCTCTTGCTCTGCTCACTTCCAGGGAGCACATCACTGCCCCAAACACAAGGTCCACCTGTGAACGTCTCTGCCTGTCAGAGAGTGCTTCCTTCCAGTATTTGGAAACCCGCCACCCCTCTCCTTCCACCCACTGGTCCTAGGTCCACTCCCCCGAGACCCCAGAGAACAAGTCCAGTCCTGCTTCCCAGAGACGGCCCTTCCAGCCCTGAGAAATGCCCAAATTCCCCAGTGGCTGTGAAACCTTCACAGCAGGTCTGAAGGGGGCTGCAGGATAGAAGCTTTCTCTTCTTAACAAACAGGTCTAGCCTTTCTGGTTAGGAGAGCTGTCTGGACAAAGAAAACCAATCCCGCTCGTCTTTTGAATCTGCAGCCGGATGGGAAGGGAACAATAGCCCCGGGAGAAGTGGGGGGAGGACCTGACTCTTCACATCTTAATGAAGGTGTGAACTTTGAAGCTTTATTATGAACACTTGAAAGCCTACCCCCGGTTAAGCTCCTTTCAGCTGCTCACAGTCACCCTGGATAATGAGGCCGCAGCTGTGTGGGAAGCGCTGGGGCAGGAGAAGGGGAGGCCCAGGGTTATCCGGAGGCAGGAGCCTGGCCGGTCCTGGCAGAAAAGCCACCCTTGGCTGCAGGCTCTGCCTCGTGACCAGGCCCTGGTGGCTTTCAGGGACCAGGAACTCGCTATGTGAGCCCAAGGGGAGCAGGAACCCTATTAAGAAGAAGAGAAAGGCCTGAAGAGCCCTGCTAAAAACAAAAACCAAAAAAAAAACCTTCCTAGGTCATAAACATAATGACTCACACCTGGATGGTATCTTACATCATCACACCATCTTGATTCACACAAAAGCCTCTGTGAGGCGGAAAGGACAGTGGCTCAGAGAAGTTAGTGGCCCTGAATGAGGTCACTTGGCCAGTAAATAACAGGTCAACTGACTGCAACCAAGATCTTTTCCCACCGCACAACCCACTCTTCCCCGGAAGCCTTCAAGTCAAGTGTCAAAGTGTCCACTGAAAAGATCATGAGCAGCATTCAAACATGACAAAATAATATCTAACATTAACCAAGTGCTTCCTATGTCCCTCAGCACTGTACTTCACCTATTTGCAGGCATTATCTCATTTAAATCTCATAACAACCAAATGAGTTATTAGTATTATTATTGATGGGAAAACTGAGGCACAGAGAGAAGTAACTTATCCAAGTTCATACAACCAGCAAGTGGCAAGGCTACAATCTCAACTCAAGCTGTTTAGAAGCCTATTTCACGTGTCCCCAGTATAAGAGTAACACCTGTTAACCACAGAAACTGAGAAAACCTATAGGAAAAAAAATTCAAACATGAGCACTATGTTCACATCTCGACTTTATGCACTTATGTTTTGCATGTACTCATTCAATATGCATTTACCGAGCATCTCCTGTGTGCCAAGCACTATTCTGGGTACTGGGGATCCAAAAGTGAATATGACCAGAGGGCCCAGGTCCTCAGGGGGTTGACCTTCTGGGGGCACCTTCCTCTGTATTTCAGTGACTCTGATCATATGGAGGTGCGTAGGCTTCCTCCATGAGCACTGCCTCATGTAGAGTGCCAGAGGGTTATCATTGTGTAACGAATATAATCACAGTGTAAGGAACCTGTAAGGGTTATTTGAATGCTCATGTGCCTCCCACCCAACATCTGTGTGCTTAGTACCTCTATGCTAATGGCTGACATGGCAGCAACTAATGAATGTGCCGGATTTTCCCCTTTGCTGGGCTCAGTTTCCACAAAGATATAAAGTCACTCTGATGCTCTGAAGGGCAAGATAGCAATTGGACTACAAGACATAACTAGTCCCTTGGGCAGAGAGCTCACTGTTTAGCACATGGAGCCAGGCCTGCCCTCCCAGCTGGGGCAGGAGAATGGCCTTCTAAGTATTAACCTCCTGTTCACTAAACAGGGAAACTGAGGCTTATAAAATAGAAAGTCATTTTTCCAAAGTCACCTTGAGCTGGGAATCAAAGTCAGGTCTGTATAGCCAGGCCAGATTTGAAAGACAACAGGGCTAGGGATTTTCTGTATCTCAGAGGCACAGGTGACCTATTTACCATCCCAGGATGGAGGGATCTCCATCCTGCAGGGATCTGGTCAGTTAGAATCCGGTCAGCAGCTCACCGTTTGTGGAGTGTGGTTCTCAACCTTTTTGTTCCCAGGACCCCTTTGACACTCTTAAATATTATTGAGTCTTAGCACACACACGCACACACACACACACACCCACACACACAGAGGTAACTATGTTAACTCTGTGAGTCAATGGATGTGTTAATTATTATGATTTTAGTAATGATTTCACAATGTATATGTGTATGTATGTCAAATCATTATATTGTGCACTCTAAATATATACAATTCTATTCATCAATTATTCCTCAATAAAATTTTAAAAAATATTAAGGACTCCAAAGAGTTTTTGTTTATGTGGATTGTATCTATCAATATTTACTGCACCAGAAACTAAAACTAAGAAGTTTTTAAAATGTTTATTTGTTAATTTATTTTAAAATAACAATAATAAGCCCATTACTAGTTAACAAATAGCATATGTTTTTACAAATAACTATATTTTCTAACACAAAAGAATTTATTTTTTTTTCAATATATGAAATTTATTGTCAAATTGGTTTCCATACAACACCCAGTGCTCATCCCAAAAGGTGCCCTCCTCAACACCCATCACCCACCCTCCCCCCCTCCCACCCCCATCAACCCTCAGCTTGTTCTCAGTTTTTAAGGTCTCTTATGCTTCTAACACAAAAGAATTTAGTGGGAAGAATGGTCTCGTTTTACGTTTTTGCAAATCACTTTAATATCTGGCTTAACAGACAAGAGCTGGATTCCCATTTCTGCTTCTGTAGTCAATCTGTTGCAATATATTGTTTCGGTTGAAATATATATGAAAAAATACAGCCTCACACAGATATGTGCTTGGGAAAGGGAAAAGTACTTTAAAAGTTTTTTCAGATAACTGCTGTTATTCTTCATTGGTACCTCATCAAAACTCAACATAGAGTAGCTTCTTCTTTTTTTTTAATGTTTACTTATTTAATTTTAATGTTTGTTTTTGAGAGAGAGAAAGACAGAGCATGAGTGGGGGCGAGGGGCAGAGAGAGAGGGAGACACAGAATCTGAAGCAAGCTCCAGGCTCTGAGCTGTTAGTACAGAGCCTGATGCGGGGTTTGAACTCATGGACCGTGAGAGCATGACCTGAGCCAAACTCAGATACCCAACCGACTAAGCCACCCAGTGTCCCTAATGTTTATTTTTGAGAAAGAGAGAGAGGGAGAGAGTGGGGGATGGGGGGGGGTGGACAAAGGATCTGAAGCAGACTCTGTACTGACAGTGGAGAGCCCAATGTGGGACTCAAACTCATGATCCATGAGATCATGACCTGAGCCATTTACACAGTTAACCGACTGAGCCACCTAGGTTGTCCCAATATAGAGTAGCTTCTTAAAGATGAGTTGCAATGTGGACTCTGAGAGCATATCAGAGAACTTTTCATACTCAGTTACACTAAAATCCATTGGTCTATCTTGGGTTTTGAATGGTTCTATTACACATGCATGTTTTATAATGTCATGCATTGGTCATTTGGAAAGTAATAGTGTGCTGAGCTACGCAGATCTTCCAGATATTAACACATTTTATTAAAATAGCCTCTGGAGGGGTGCCTGGGTAGCTTAGTTGGTTAAGCGTCCGACTTCAGCTCAGGTCATGATCTCACGGTTCATAGATTCAAGCCCTGCATCAGGCTCTATGCTGACAGCTCAGAGCCTAGAGCCTGCTTCTGATTCTGTCTGTCTGTCTCTCTCTCTCTCTCTGCCCCCTCCCACACTCACACACACTCTCTCTCTCAAAAAAATAAATAAACATTAAAAAAATTATAATAGCCTCTGGAAAACCTCACTGTATTCTCAGGAGAGAGTGCAAATGGAAAAAGGACAAATAATATCTTATTATGAAAATAGTTCTGACTTTGGGAATCCCCTACAAGGGTCTCAGTGACCCCCAGATGTTCACAGACCACTTTTGAGAACTACTGCTCAGGCATAAGGAACAGTGATGACCACTGAGAAGTCCAGCTACTGGTGGCTGAACTCCAACCCTCTGAAGGCAGGAAATGCTGGGAAGCTGAAACTGAGACTAAGGCCAGTCCCATGGCTGGGAAAAAACAGAGTAAGAGTGCTTGAACAGGTGCACAAAGGTCAT
Source organism: Puma concolor (assembly GCF_028749965.1). NCBI lineage: Eukaryota > Metazoa > Chordata > Mammalia > Carnivora > Felidae > Puma > Puma concolor. The sequence goes on from NC_141679.1 coordinate 68,978,134, forward strand.
TCCACATGAGCAGCACAAGATATCTGAGAAGCTGCAGAGGGGCCCAGCAGACAGGAGACAGTCACTAGATCCTGGGCCAGAGAGTGCATTTCAGCCCCACAGAAAGTACACCTCCCTCCTCAGCTAGACAGTGTCAGGGAGCACAAGGCCATGCCAGCTAGATAGAGCAGAGTCAGGAGAGGCCAGGAATGAAGAGTTTGGGGTGGATGCTGGTGAAGGTGAGCCTGTGTGGAAAGAACACCTTCCAAGTCTGATTTTGTCTATCTCTTTGGGATTGGGATCAAAGTAAGAAGAGTCTAGAAAAAATAGGATCAAGGGGTATGGGATGACAAGAAAGGAAGATAGAAAGGATGCTTGGGAACAGTAGGCACCCAGCTTGCCCTGTCATGTTTGCAGGCCTCTGGGCCACAACCTGACCCTTCCTGGGAAGTGTCTCTTTTCTTCATTCTCTGTCATATCCTCTGTCAGGCTCTCATCACGTACCTTCTTTAACTGGTTTCTCTGCTTTCAGGGTCAGCCCCTCCAATCTACACCCAGCCGTCAGTCGGAGCTCTCTTTCTACCATACACATTTGGTCACGTCCTCCTCATGCTTAAAACCCTTAAGGATTCTCTCTGATTGTCCACAGGGTCAAGTCCAAATTCCTTAGGGTAGCACAGACAGGCACCACCTGGCCTCTGCTGTCCTTCACACTCATTTCTTCTTGTTCTAGCACCAAACCCTCTGTTCAGTCACCAGCACTTCCTGCCACCCTTCAAACATACCAGCTTCCTCCCCACCTTTTGCCTTTGTACACATTTCTCCAACACCCAGCTCAGTTACTACTTCCTCCCAAATGGAATTTGGCCTTTGCTCTACCTGTATGCATTTTGATCCCTGTGCCTTTTGAGATTTGATAGCCATTAGTGCTGTTCTCTGTTCTCCCCCAAATCTCTTCTGCGTCCGTGGTAGGATTGCACTTCCTGGTTCCCATGTACTTAGATGGGGTCGTGTAACCAGCTACAGGCTGGACAACTGGGTTCTGTGAAGAAGTGAGTGGTGGCACTTCTAGGTCAGATAACTTAATCGCTAGTGAAAGACTGTAGAGTTTTCACTCCCACTGCAATTGGGCAATACTGGAGATGGGCCCCCCTCCATCAGTCTGAGTCTCCTAGTGATTCTGATGAGCAGAACTCTCCCCTGACCAACACCTTCCCAACCTCCTTGCCAACTTATGATGTATCTATAGGACATCCTCTGAGATTTGGGGGTTATTTGTAAATGCAGCATGACCTAGCCTGAAAGAAGTGTGATCAGAAATGGCCAAACCATAAGTCTGCCCAGACTCAGAGTCTTAAACAAGGCTGACCCAGTCAGTACCCAATAAAGGTGAGTGTCAGATCCCTCTGTCCCTAACCCTCACCCTATCCTTCGTTATCTCTGTCCTTGCTTTCTGCTACACTCCTGTGTCTGCATAGACTTCTAGGCTCTGCTTCCGGTTTCTAGTCCCTTTAACTTGAGGGGCAATTTTAGCCTACCTGGGTTTGACTTTCAGTGCCCTCTAGCTGTTATTTGCTTTTATCCTGTGATATGAAGGAACATGGACCCTGAAGACACCCATGTCCTAATCCCCAAATCCTTACATGGCAAAGAGGCTTTGTCATACTGAACCTGTCTACTTACCTGATGTATTCCTGAATCTCTGAAAAGTGAAAGTTTTGTTTGTTTTCTAAACAATCTTCTCTGGCTTTTATTTCCCATGCCTGAGTTCTCTGGAGCCACTGTCCATTTAACTGAGAAACATAAGAGGAAAGCAAAGGCCATAGCATCCAGGGTGCCTGCCACATTGGTCTCCTCTCTGTTTCTGAAATGGCTGTGAGACTAGGACTTAATGGTATCAGAGGAAGAAGAACATAAGCAAACCAAAGGTTGGAAGAAAGCTGGATTTGAGATTTGAATGCTAACTCTGATATATCCTAGCTGTGTGACTTTGGGCTAGTTGCTTAAATTTTCTGAGCCTCAGTTTCTTCATCTGTAAAATTTGGATGATAATGCTTACTTCCAAGGTTGTTGTAAAGAGTAGGCCAGATCACGTATAGAATGTTCCCAGTACGGACCTGGCATACAGAAGGCACACAACCAACAGCATTTAGTATGAATGGAGCACAAAGGAACACAGGATGTGTGGGGCGCCTGGGTGGCGCAGTTGGTTAAGCGTCCGACTTCAGCCAGGTCACGATCTCGCGGTCCGTGAGTTCGAGCCCCGCGTCGGGCTCTAGGCTGATGGCTTAGAGCCTGGAGCCTGTTTCCGATTCTGTGTCTCCCTCTCTCTCTGCCCCTCCCCCGTTCATGCTCTGTCTCTCTCTGTCCCAAAAATAAATAAACGTGAAAAAAAAAAAAAAAAAAAAAAAAAAAAGGAACACAGGATGTCCATTTCATTTTGGCCACACACTCTAACCACTAGGGGTCACTAAAGAACCCCCTTCATTTCATCCCCCAGGTGGAGAGACTCTAATCTTTGTTAGACTAAGAACTCAGGAGGACACCATGCCAGGAGATGAAGTCTTCAGGGGGAGAAATGGAAGAAGCTGACGCTTCTGGGTCAAGAGCTGACTCTCAGATCTCTTTTTGTTGGTAGCTTTTCTCTCTTCCTTTCTATGGCTGATCTAGTCAGGTGGACCAAGGGCAAAGGTGTGCTAAAGCCTAGCCAGCTGCTAAATTTTCAGGGATTCTGCAAGATGGTTGCCAAACAGCCATTATTAAATATTAATTTACAAATAAATCATATTAAAAACAAAGGTAATACTCAAAAATCATTACTTCCTAATTACAGTATTTTACTATTAGCTATGCTCTTGAGTTATTTATGCCTATTGTATATTTACAGTGGGAATATTTTTTTAATGTTTTATTTATTTATTTTGAGAGAGAGAGAGAGCACAGAGAGAGGGAGAGAGAGAATTCCAAGCAGGTTCTGCACTGTCATTGTAGAGCCTGATGCAGGGCTCAATCTCATGACTCTGAGATCATGACCTGAGCCGAAATCAAGAGACAGACACTTAACTGACTGAGCCATCCAGGCACCCCTACAGTGGAAATACGAACTAATGTTGTGCTACCACACATCTCTTCCCAACTGAACATTCAGTGATGTCATTTTGTTAGCTTGAAATCTTCCATGGTGGGGGTATTTGCACCACATAAATTGGCAAGTACTATAGATCTGGACTTGATATATTGTTTTGTTGACTGTCTAAAGTAGAGGCCAACAAACTACAGTCCAGGGGCCAAATCCAGCCCACTGTCTGTTTTGTACAGCCTCCCGTGAGCTCACAGGCTAGCCTGGTGAGTTGCAGAAACCAAGCTTGGCATCCCCCTCTGCCCTGTGTCCCCCCCTGCTCCCAGCACCTGCTGCCCTGGCTGGTGACCACACCTTGCCACTGCCCAGATCCATGCTGCTTGCCTTAACACACTGGAAAACCTGCTGTTGGAAACTGCTGAGCACTGAGCTGTAGAATCTCAGTCCAATGGTTGGTGGCTTGGCAAGTCACTCTCCCTCTTGTCAGCTGCTCAAGTTAAGAAGGCAAGGCTCTTTAGAAGAGAAGGGTGCATCAAGATCTGGGTGTCACTAGGACAGAGAGCAAAACTGACCTTGGCGGTCAACATGTACTGCTGCTCTTCTTGTGGACAAAGTGAAAAAGCATGGCTCCTCTGTTGGAGGACAGCCTTTGCCTGGGAGAAATGTGGTGCTAGCAGTGACATCAGTTTCTCAAGCTCAAGAATAACTCACTCTAGCAGACAAATATGCAGTTATAATCTAGTTAGTGAGTACCATAATATAGAGGCATGTAGGCAGCTGGCTGGATCCAAACGTAAAAAGTGAAGGGGAGGGATAACAAAATGAAAACGTTGTCAGGGAGCATGCACACCAAGTTGCCCACGGAGTTCTGCTCTACCTCAACTGGGCCAGGCCCAAATGTTCAAAGATGGGAACTGTCTCAGAAGGAAAGTTCCTTTTTCCTCATTGGGGGATAGCATTTTATACTGGATTTTGGCCAAACTCTGGCTTGTGTCACCTCCCAGGATTAATTTTAATGGCCTCCCAGAAAGATTTTCATATCACACTTCTTTGACAGAAATGTGTGAGGGTTCCCAGTGAGAAACAGAAGCAAATGCCCTCCTTCTATCTGATGTTTTCTTGTCTAGGAGAAAGAGACTGGGTGGATCCATATTCCTGATGAGTCTGAAAGACCCAGGGTGAACCCTAGAAAACTCAAGAGGTGAGCATCTATTCTACCATGTCTCAGATAAGGAGTGCTTTACTTCAGGTTTATAATATGTTTCAGATTACACTGCAGTTGCCCACGTATTACCACACTCACCCAACTTGGCATGGAAGAATGAACACAGATTCTAAGAGCATGGGTCCAAAACCCACCTCTGTCACTTAACATGGGCCCCCATATAAACCACTTCATATGTTAGAACCTCACTTTCCTCATCCATGAACTGGGATTCATTATATAACTCCCTGAATGGGCAGCTGTGAAGATGCAATGAAATATATGTGAAGCCTGATACATAGAAGGCCCTTACTGAATGGCACCTATGTGTGCCGCAGCCAACTCATGTGACTTCATGTGAGCCTGAAGTCAGGCTCACAAAAGCCAACTTCAGAAATCTGGCCAATCCGTGGTTAAACCTTTACTAGCCTGAAATCATTCACGGTGTTAATATTTATACCATAGAAATGAGAGACTGCCACATATCAGAGCTCCTTCTTTTTTCTGGAGATCCAGTTCACCAGTACTCCACTGTTTTCATTATTATTTCCCTTCCTCTTCCTTATATCCTAGAGAAATTCCGGTGAGGTAGTATCATTACCCCCATCTTACAGATAACAAAATGAGATTTTAGGTTAAATGACTTGCCCAAAGTCACAAATACCCACTTTTTTTGGTCTACAAATCTAGTGCAATTGCCACTCTACCATAGCAGTGTAAGTGTAATTTTGAGTACACACAGAGTTTATCTTTTTTCCAGCCATTTCAGAGGAGATGTGACGTGTCAGGGCCTGGACTTCATCCTGGACAACTTGGTTTTATTTTCTCATCAGAAAGCCAAAGTTCTGTGCCTGTGACAGATAAAGCCTACCTCACCTTCAGGGTTTCCCATTTGTTAATTTTACTGTGTATTTATCACTGCATGTCTACAGGCACTTCACCATCTACATATCCTTCTGCTAAGTGGCTTCAAGGGCTCCAGAAACATTATCTCATTGTCCCTTTACCTCCTAATGGAGAGGGTTGGAGACTAGAGACCTTATTTCACAACTAAGCAAAGTGACTTGGCCAAGGTTGCCTGAGAAACTGGAGGCAGTGGCAGCCAACGATCCTTTTCTCTCCTGCCTAGGCTGCCCTACCCATGAGCAAAGAACAGAGTAGCAGCTGCAGCCTCTCTCCTAAAGGAAGAGAAAATGTCAAGGGCTATCAAGACTCTAGCCGCAGGGCACAAACTCATTACCAGCTAGGGTTAAAGATTAAAAAAAAAAATCCCCTGCATGATATACTACTGTCCAATTATGAGCACCACCCAGGCTTGAAGCAGTTGACATTGTTCACAATCAAGATTCTAAACCCACTCTAGATAAGGACATAGTTTGCATTTTCTGGCCATGGGATGATGATGAAGTAGATCCAAAAAAAACCCCAAAAAACATATATATATATATCAATATAGATATAGATATATATAGTTATATCAATATAGATATAGATATATATAGATATATATATCATGGAGGGAGAGTGGTTCATGCGGCCAGATTATTCAAGCTGACATTATTACTATTGTGCCCAGTGATAAAGAAGAAAATAAAGGCAGAGTCCCACTTGTCTAATTTGATTATCTGAGAAGCTCTGTGTTGATTACCAATGTCTGCTTGCAATTGAGGGCTAAAAAAAAAAAGAAATATCTAACCAGCTGAAAGCTGGGAAATCACACAGAGGGGCCTGAGGTCTGTGTAAATGAAATTTAATAATAAATGGGATGTGCTCCCAGGTAAAGAGGTAAATAATAGGCAGAGAAAGAAGAGGTTCAGATTATATAGGTGGGAAGGGGATTCTGGCTAACCTGACATATTTGGAGAAATGGCCTGTGTTGAGAAAGGAGGATAGGCTCAGGGCAAGAGTAAAGTGAAGGAGGCAGAAGAATGAAAAAGACAGTGAATCAGAGATGAAATTATGGTGTGGGTCTCATGAGAGGTGATTATAAGTACTGTTACAGGCAGTGTACAAGAAGGCTTCTGTGTATAGAGAGCTAAATGTGGCCAAATAAGAAGGACCCCAGAGCTAAGCAGAGAAAGATTGCAAGATGGGGAGCTAGCCTAGCATCTGTTTGTAAGCCACTGGCTAGGAAAGAAGGGGATGGGTCAGAATTTGTCCTGCCCCAGCACATTAGGAAAGAACCCATGTAGCCAGGTAGCAGTACCCACTGGGCACCTGACTCTAGTGGTGGCCATGCCATCGCTTAAAGATACTGACAACATCTGCAACCTACAATCAAATGGCCCAAGTGAAACACTTTGCACTGATGCAGTGGTGCTGATCTGAGGGAAAAAAATGATAGGCTTGGAGTCACAAGACCAGCCTCTGTTCCTCCTCATCTGTGAAATGGGGATAATAATAAGTTTGTGCTTGGGAGTGGAAGGTTTGCAGGGGAAGAAGACAATTTAAAATAAGAGGAAGGAAGTAGCCCTCTAAAGATTAAAACTGTAAAGTCAGCATTTACAGATAAAAGCAAAAATAGGCAAAGTTCCATTAAAGTGACAGAAGAAATACCCAGGCTGCGCAAGATTTTGCTTAAAAGTATCAAGATCTCCAAAGAAGGAAATTGTGCAACCAAAGGGGACTTGATGAAATGGACGCATCCCAAGAAAGAGAATCAGGAGCAGTGCTCCTTCCAGGGAGTTCATATGATGTCTTACCACACACCTAGAGAACTATGGCCTCATGAACAAGAACACACCTACTGTGGCCATATTAAGATGAGGCTATTAAGTATTCCAGCCACCGAACTCTATGTCTTGGTTCCATGCTCAAGACCCAGTCTTCAACTTAGCTTATTCTACCGGGGAACCACTCAACTAATTTAGTTTCCCCTGGGTCAGACCTAGAAGAATGTGTTGGCTTTACTTGAAAAGCAAGACCACTGCGTTCACTGAACTTTTCCCAGGTCAGCAGATAGAGGAGGAACCTTGCAGCCTGCCCAGTGTTCTCCCACACAGCAGTGAGGTTCTGTTCTGCCAGGAACCTGCTGGGCTCCAAAGGTACAGAGCTACACCAGACACTGTCCTTGACTTTGAAGAACCAATTGATGGGGAAACCAGGCATACCAATAATAGAATATGATCAATGCTAAATAGAGACCTGTAGTTAAATGACTCTGTGCCTCTATGACCCTCAACTGTAAAATGGGGTAATTAAATAAATGAGCTGATACACGTAAAGCACTCAAAATAGTGCCAGGAACCTAGCAAGCTCTCAATAAATATTAGCCACGAGCAATTACTGGACACAGTAACATGTATCTCCACTTCACTGTGCATACAGTACAGCCTCTTGACTTTGGAAACTTTAATGTCTTAATGCCAATTTTACAGCTGTAAATGTGCTTTCTCATTAATATTACATGATTATCAGGATATAAACACTATGCTACATGCAAAAGAATAAAAAACAGTTTTGTTCAAGACTGAAATAATTTATAAAGTAGGGAACAGAAAGATCTTCTAACACATTCACAGGTTATTTTAATACTTTCCAAATAAATGCCAAGGAAGGCAGTGTTTATAAATAGCACTCAAAACAGCCCCCTCCACTTTCTTGGTGAATGTGCACCAGCTTGTCAATGTCCCCATTGTGCAGGGCCCAGAACTGGATATAATTAAATCCTATTACCCAAGAAAACTTGCAGCATAGTTGGTCTGACACATTTAATGATTTGTTAACTCAATCTGCAAACATAATTGGAGTAACTCTTTGCCTGGGAGGTGGGGGATGAATGTGATGGTACAATGCCATGTCTGCCCTTAAAGGGCTTATAATCCAGTGGATGGGCTAGATATGGAAATGGCTAAATGTGGTCTCAGCCCAAAGTAAATGAACACTAAGTAAACATTCAGCAGTTGGAATCACCAATCTCTGGACTCTTTGAAGGCAAGGCTTTGTCTGTACCCCTTCATCTGCAGAGAAAAGATGCCCTAGCACAATGATGGGAATTCTCAACTCTGAAGTCAGCTTGCCCATGTATAAATCTCAGTACAGGCTCTTGTCAGTTGTATGATCTTGGTTGGGTGAGCTTGTTAGCTTTTCTAAATCTGTTTCTTCACCTTTTTAAATTTATTTATTTGTTTTGAGACAGCAAGAGAGAACAGGGAAGGGCAGAGAGAGAGGGAGAGAGGGAGAATCCCAAGGAGGCTCCACGCTGTCAACACAGAGACTGATCCGGGGCTCGATCTCACGAACCATGAGATTGTGACCTGAGCAAAGATCAAGAATCAGACACTTAACTGACTGAACCACCAATTGCCCCTGTTTCTTCATTTTTAAAATAAGTATAATTATAATAACTATAACATAGGGATATCTCTAATATCTTTATTATCCCATAATAATAGTAACTATTTCATTGGATGAAGGTTGAGATAATGGGCATAAAACACACATGACAATACCTGCCACAAAATAAATTAGTATTAATTGTACTCTGCTCACTTCCCCTAACACCTAGCATACAGCTAGTTCATAGTAGACATGACTAGTAAATGTCTGAAGAAAGATGCAAGAATAAAATAAATAGATCATTTAATTCATGAGACAAATCATTGTGTGGGAATAAAGGTAGAAAAGTAATTGTTCTTGCTTGGGGAAACATGAAAGTTTCTTAGAAGATGCGGCATTTGAGACAGCCCTACAGTCTGGACTAATAAGAAGCCCCAAGCCTGCATGGCATATGTGGAGCAGGGTAGATACATGTGGAATGAGGTGGGAGCCATGGGGACAATCTAAGTACTGCGGAGCTTCTCTTTGGGGAAAGAAGAGCCAGTGGAGATTTTAGTAGAGGAGTTTCATATAATATCTGTTTTTTAAAGTGCCATTTTGGCCACCCACAAAGAATGAAGTCATGGGGTAAGAGAGCAGAAGCTGGGAAAACAATGAAGAAGTTAATACAATAGCTCAAGGAACAGGTATGGGAGTCTGACCTAGCGCAATGGCTGTGGGAATGGGGATGAGGCAGAGAAGGCTTATGAGAATGGATCAGGTGTGAGGGTAAAAGAGAGGGGGCAGCAAATGAAGATTTTGAGGTTCCTCACCTGGCTGATTGACACAGCTTGTATTATGTAGACAGATTATTGTTAAATCACAGAGAGAAAATGGTGCATAATGGTCAGTTATTTCTTCTGAATCATATAATCCTAGATTATCATGGTGGATGAGACCAGCCCCTCAAACATTCACCATCTGCTGCATCAATTTCACTCATCTGTGTCCTAATTCCAAAGCAGCTTCAGGACTTCTCTTACTCTTAGAAAGGCTGGACTCAACACCGAACTTAGAACTGCTTTCCCATGATTTTCAGCCTTTGGTTTCAGTTTGGCTTCTGGAAACACAGATCAAAATTGGGGCCTTCTTCTCTAAGACCCTCTTTCAGTTTCAGCTGGCTAAATAAGAATTCCACCTTCATTTTTCTAATTGGTCCATTAAAATAACATGAGGTATTTCATCAAATATTTTGCTGAAATCAAAATATGCTGTTTGCCTCTCTCTGCGCTACTATTCTATTAAACGTGCCACCAAACATGGAGAGGGTCTAGTTATGTTAGTGCTCACAAACGAGACACTAATTTACCATCAATTTTTGAATAGGCACCCAAGAATTATTTATTTAATAAGCTATCCTAGAATTTCCTTCAAGATCCCCAAGCTGACTGCCTAAGTTCAATTGTAATGGAAAAACTTCTCTGGAATCTCACAGTGCCCCCAACACTTGAAGGAAAAGTATATGCTACTTTTGTGACCTTGACCACACCAAACCAGATTTACCTGGCAGGCATTTGTGTTTGCTGATCCTTTTCACGACATACTCTTTCTGTGGCTGGTTCTTTTCCATCACTCAGATTTCAGCTTAAATACCCCTTCCTAAAGGAGACCTTCCCTCACCACCTTTTCTGGACTCACCCCACCCCCAACACTTTCCCATTGCCCTGTTTTATTGTTTGTGTAGCATTAAAAACTATCTGTAATGATTTTGTTCACTTGTTTGGTTACCATAAAATGGAAGCCTCCTGAGGATAGAGATGTTGCCTTGTTACACGGGACAGTCCTGGTACCAAGAATACTGCCTAGCACAGAGCCTGTGCTCTGTGAGCTGAACATGTGTGTATGAATGGTCACTGGCTTGGAATTCTAACTACCCAGCCTACAACCTTTTCAGCTTTCACAATCCCTAGGATGACGTTGTTGCTTTCTCCCAAGGTTCCTGTCACATCCACTTTGCCAAGCAATTTTTCCTAGTTGGTCAGAATTAGGTCCAGAACAGAAGTTCCCCAAATCTCTTCCGCTTCTGGCTGAAAAATGAAATTAGCAGCCAAGTCAAGCAAGGCAAAATGGATCAGATGCCCTGTGTGAGGCTGCAGGAAGCTCCCAGCAGTTACAGCCCACACACTGTTCCTCATGTGGGGAGGTCTCATCCCCCAACTGTCTCCTACTATCATACATACTCCCCAGCTTCAAGAAGAGGGTGGATCTGCTCTGGCACTTCCCCATGACTGACTGACCTCCTTCTCTTCCCTGAATCTGGTTCTTGATTCTAGGCTTTAATGACTGACATTAGACCAAACTCTGATAGCAGCTCTAACCATGAAGTTACAGACAATGTACGTATATATGTAGGTATATATGTGTGTGTGTGTGTGTGTGTGTGTGTGTGTGTGTGTGTGTGTGTACCACTCAAACTGCACAAAATAAGAAGAGGAGTAATTGAAAGTCAACAAAGAGTCTCATGGGATGATTGTCCCTGTCTCTGCCTCGCCCCCTCTCCTTGGGGCCACATGCTCTTGTGTCCCTCCTTTCTGCAGGGCTGAGTCATGCTCCCCTTTCTTAACAACTGGCTTGCTTTCCTTGATTATGGTTTATGTGCTCTCCCCAAACTTTGACTTGCATGTGCTGTGGCTTTGCTTTGTCATGTTGCAAACTTCATCTCAAGGCTGTATGACCTTTCATCTCAAATGCCCACCACTGATTGACTAAAGTCCCTAGCCTGTCGGTTCAATTACTTAATAGAAAAAAATCTGAAAGGTAACTAGCCAGCCAATGAATTGTCTTGTTGTTTCAGGTGTTTATCTTTGGTTCAATCAGGCCTGGGTTGAGAGGCTATCACGTGGTTCGTAGAGATGCTCCTCGTAAGTGTGGTGAGTGGGGTTTCCTAAGGTGAGGAGTACAAGAGAGATGGAGATCTCAAAACATTCAATACTCTTGCTAAAGTGACTGTTAGTTGCTTGGTACTGCTTTGTCTCTCTGGATTGGAGCCCAGTTCAAACCTTCCTACCATCCTGGATGTGAACCTCTCTCCCCAAGGAGGAAGAGGACCCCATCTCTGCAGTAGTTACCAGCCCTTGTTCTGCTCTTAAGGTGGATTTCTGATGCTTCTAGAATCAGCCAAACATATTGTCACACCTGGGTGCTGACACTCACTGCATTGGATGCAGTTGGTCTTAACCACGGGTGGTACCACCACCACAAGAGGTGTCTGGAAATGCGTAAGAGTGGCTTTGGGTTGATGGTGATAGCTGCTGCCTTTTGGTGGGCAGAGGTCAGAGATTGTGAACCTCCTGCAGCATGCAGGACAGTCCCTCTCAACAAAGACGTGTCCTATCCCAAGTGTCAGCAAGGAATACAAGTAAACTGACAAATCCATCCAATCAGTCATCCATGTATGTGTTCAGCATATTTACTGCCAGCTACCACACTGCTCTGGGAATAAAAGATAAATATGTGACAGATATATTTATTTATATATTACGAAAATATATGATAAAGATAGACAGTCTTTGTTCTGGAGGCTCTCATGGGCTAAAGGGGAAAAGAGTCATATGAAAATCATACCAAACGGGAAAATAAAGAAAAACATTAATTCTAGATTGAAAAAAAAAAAACAAAACTGCTGTATAAGAAAGGAAATTAAAAAAATAAAAAGAAAAGAAAAGAAATAAAATCATGGTACACTATTTGGCTCAGCAGGAAGAGATATGAAATCAAATCATGTAAAACTCTATCAATTTAACAAGAAATGATGATGCAACTATTTTGCAGGGAGGATGAAGGAAAATGAGAAGTGGGGTGGTGTTTGTCTAAGAACTGAATCCTCACCCACCACAAAAGGAGGCAAATAGATAATTTCAATAAACTGTATGTATATATATAATTTCAATAAACATGGTTGTATAAGCACGTTATTTAGGAATATGGAGATTAACTCCAGAAGACATAACTAGGAGAGCTGGATTGGCTGTCTCTGGGGGACAGGGTAGTAGGACAGAGGTCAGCTGGGTTTTGGTAATAAGCCTTATAGTATTATTTAAATTTTTGATCTTGGTATGTGCATTATCCTTTGATATAACATTTAATTTTAAAATTATTACAGTATAGACTATGTCGTTATTACGAACCCTATCTTAGAAGAATATACAAGATGCTATGCATTTATTCTTTATATTATAATGTCTGTAATTAGGAAAGCTGTGAAAAGGTTTTGCTAGGCTAAGTGTGCAGGTCTGTGGAAATACACCAGCAATCCCCAACATATGGCTAAGGCATGTTCCAAAGGCTTATATATATTTTCTTAGCACCTCTGTTGGAACTTCCTCTGCTCAGCCCACCTGGGGAGAAAGCAGAACCTCCAGAATTTCAGCCTTGGCTGCCACTCAGGCTGAGGAGGAAAGGGTAAGCTGTGACACATACTGGAGGGAGAGGAACTGGGAGCCTGGGAGAATCCAAGACAGAGAGGTTGAGGAGAGAGGAGAGATCAAGAAAAGATACCCAAGATACCCAAAGGGCAGCATGCAAGGATAGGGGTGTCTGTGAGGCCCCTCGCTGACTCTGGGGTTTCCCAGTTCCCCAGCTTGTAACTGGCAATTTATCCACCTCCTCTTCGATCTGTAAGATCCTAGCAGGCAAGACCCACACTCAATCACTTCTGAATCCCCTGCATCTGACGGGGCACCCTGCCCATGCTCCCTAAATAGAGAGTATTCATCCCTGATAGGAACTGTTCTTTTATATATGAGCATGGATGAACATATAATATAGATGCTGTATCCATATACAAACACATTTAGTCTTGTCACACACCCAGTGAGGTAGGTATTATTAAGTCCATTTTATTTATTTTTTTTAAATTTTTTTTTACATTAATTTTTGAGAAACAGAGTGAGACAAAGCGTGAATGGGGGAGGGGCAGAGAGAGTAGGAGACACAGAATCTGAAGCAGGCTCCAGGCTCTGAGCAAGTGGTCAGCACAGAGCCTGATGCAGGGCTCGAACCCACAAACTGTGACATCATGACCTGAGCCGAAGTTGGACGCTCAACCGACTGAGCCACCCAGGCGCCCCTATTAAATCCATTTTACAGATGAAGAAACTAAAACACTTAGTGATTCAGAAATGCTAATGAAAACACATTAAGCTCATCTGAAAGCCCAGCTCTTTCTTTTCCTTCTTTGTTTCTTTTTTTGTTTGTTTGTGGGGTTTTTTTTGGGGGGGGGGTTGTTTCCTTTTTTAAAATGTTTATTGGCACAAAAACAGACAGTCAGATCAATGGAACAGAATAGAGAGCCCAGAAATGGACCCACAAACGTATGGCCAACGAATCTTTGACCAAGCAGGAAAGAATATCCAATGGAATAAAGGCAGTCTCTTCAGCAAGTGGTGCTGGGAAAACTGGACAGCAACATATGGAAGAATGAACCTGGACTACTTTCTTACACCATACACAAAAATAAACTCAAAATGGATGAAAGACCCACATGTAAGACAGGGCGCCATCAAAATCCTCAAGAAGAAAGCGGGCAAAAACCTCTTCGACCTCGCCCGCAGCAACTTCTTACTCAACACATCTCTGGAGGCAAGGGAAACAAAAGCAAAAATGAACTACTGGGACCTCATCAAAATAAAAAGCTTCTGCACAGCGAAGGAAACAATCAGCAAAACTAAAAGGCAACCGACAGAATGGGAGAAGACATTTGCAAACAACATATCAGATAAAGAGTTAGTATCCAAAATCTATAAAGAACTTATCAAACTCACACCCAAAAAACAAATAATCCAGTGAAGAAATGCGCAAAAGACGTGAATAGACACTTCTCCAAAGAAGACATCCAGATGGCCAACTGACACATGAAAACATGCTCAACATCACTCATCATCAGGGAAATACACATCAAAACCACAATGAAATACCACCTCACACCTGTCAGAATGGCTAACATTAGCAACTCAGGCCACAACAAATGCTGGCGAGGATGCAGAGAAAGACGATCTCTTTTGCGCTGCTGGTGGGAATGCAAGCTGGTGCAGCCACTCTGGAAAACAGTATGGAGGTTCCTCAAAAAATTAAAACCAGAACTACCCTATGACCCAGCAATTGCACTACTAGATATTTATCCAAGGGATACAGGTATGCTGTTTCGAAGGGGCACATGCACCCCAATGTTTACAGCAGCACTATCAACAAAAGTCAAAGTATGGAAAGAGCCCAAATGTCCATCGATGGATGAATGGATAAGGAAGATGTGGTATATATATATACAATGGAGTATTACTTGGCAATCAAAAAGAACGAAATCTTGCCATTTGCAACTATGTGGATGGAACTGGAGGGTATTAGGCTAAGTGAAATTAGTCAGAGAAAGACAAATATGATATGACTTCTCTATTATGAGGACTTTAAGATACAAAACAGATGAACATAAAGGAAAGGAAGCAAAAATAATATAAAAACAGGGAGGGGGACAAAACATAAGAGACTCTTAAATATGGGGAATAAACAGAGGATTACTGGAGGAGGTGTGGGGGGGGGATAGGCTAAATGGGTAAGGGGCCTTAAGGAATCTACTCCTGAAATCATTGTTGCACTATATGCTAACTTAGATGTAAATTAAAAAAAATAATAATTTTCAACCTCAAAAAAAAAAAGGAAAAGATTTCCCCCAACTCTCAACTCTTAGAAATAACCACTATTATTGTGGTTGTAAATACACAATATTAGTATATTAATATATAAAATATATAAAAATTTAAAAATCAAAAAAATGTTTTATTTTTTTGAGAGAGAGGAGCACAAGCTGGGGAAGGGCAGAAAGACGGGGACACAGAATCTGAAGCAGGGTCCAGACTCCCAGCTGTCAGTGCAGAGCTGGATACAGGGCTCGAACCACAAACGGCGAACCACAAACGGCGAGATCCTAACCTGAGCCGAAGTTGGATGCTCACCTGAGTGAGCCACCCAGGTGCCCCTTTCTGTTTCCTTTTTTTAATTTTTTTTTCCAACGTTTTTATTTATTTTTGGGACGGAGAGAGACAGAGCATGAACGGGGGAGGGGCAGAGAGAGAGGGAGACACAGAATGGGAAACAGGCTCCAGGCAGGCTCCGAGCCATCAGCCCAGAGCCTGACGCGGGGCTCGAACTCACGGACCGCGAGATCGTGACCTGGCTGAAGTCGGACGCTTAACCGACTGCGCCACCCAGGCGACCCTCTGTTTCCTTTTTTAATTGAAGTATAGTTGATACACACGGTTACATTAGTTTCATGTGTACCACACAGCTATACGTTATGCTGTGCTCACCACAAGTACAGCTACCGTCTGTTACCATACATCGCTATTACAATACCACTGACCATAGGAAATCCTAGCTCTTAATCAAATATGGCTCCCGTCCTTGGGAAACTGTTTCTTTGACTTACAGTCCACCACATCAACATAGCTCCTTTTTTCTAGGTCTACAAATGCAATGGAGGGGGAACAGAAAAAAAAAAGTGAGCTAATATTTCTTAAGCTATTTTTATGTGCCAAGCACTTTGCATGTGCTATCTAATTGACACCTCACAATGATCACTTTAAGCAGGTGTTATTTATTTCCATTTCACTGGTGAAGAAATTGAGAGTGAAAGAAATGAATGGCTTTTCCCAGCATGCAACAGCTGATTAGTTACAGAAGCAAAATTTGAGCCTAGGTCTGTCTGATGACCACGCTCTTCAAGGTAGCCAGCCTTCTGTGTATCCTAGTGACAAGTCAGTCCAACCTTGCCAAGCCAATGCTGGGTGATCTCAATGCTGGAGATAATGTCTTGGGAGGGCCGATATTTGGGGATCTCTTCTCATCTGTGATTCGATGTCTCTGCACATCAGTGGAGGGATCACCTCAGCATTTAAGATGTTTCTTGTGAACGCTGTGTAGTTCTCTGGGCAGTGAGGACAATCTCTGAACCTATGGAACCCTGGTGTTGTGCGGGCCAGGCCGGACAACTGTGTGGTGGATATTTCCCGGTTCATGGAAACATGTTAAGCTAGTGGTTGGAAATATTTCAAGTCTTTTTCTTTTACCAACGGCACCTGTTAGTGCTCGTCCGTGCTCAAATCTGGTATTGAACGATGCCTTACATACTTAGCTATTTTAAATTTCATATATCAATATTTTATGGTGTTCCACAAATAGCCCAATTCAAGACATAGATAATGTCAGTCCCACTGCCTCTCCTGTCCATCTCTGCCTGCCCATGGCTCAGGGTACATGGTAGCTGTGAAATGAAGATTTTATTTCTTAAAGGAGGAGACAAAAACCATTGTCATGTCTGTGTTCCTTTCTAAACCCAGCTCTTCCACAAAGGGTCCTATCCTTTCCCACATGCCCGAGGACTTCACTCCTCCCTAACCAATGCCTGTTTGTCAAGTCCTCTTTATGGAAAAACTCTTCAGAGGTGCTGTCCAGCCTTGTGGTCACCTCATCATCTCCTCCCTTTCTCTCTAAAGTCACTCTAATCAGGCTATAGATCCCATCATTCTGCTAGAAGAGAGCTTGCAAGGTCACCAATGGTCTCCATGTTGCAAAATCCAATAGTCCATTCTCAGTACTCTTTTCCAAATTCCCAGATCATTTTGCGCCTTCTTTCTTGCAACATTTTCTTCACTTGGTTTGTCAGGACATCACTGTCTTGTGGTTCTCTTTCTGCCTCATCGACTAGTCATTCTCAGTGTCCTTCATTTGCTGCCCCTTCTGCCCCAGTGCTCGGTTCTTAAGATGCTTCTCTTTTGTACCTATTTTCCCTCCCTGGATGATAGCTCACCCTACTCTGTCTTAAATGCCATCTATACTCTGAAAACTCTCTGATTTATAACTCCAATCTGGACCTCTCTCTGAAAGCCAGACTTTTTAATCTACAACTGTCTGCTTGACATCACCTCTTGGATGTTTAAATGGCATCTTAGACCTAACAAGTCCAAAACCAAACCTCTGGTTTCCCCATTAAAAATTTTTCCCCCATATTTCTGCCCATCTTGGAAATGGAGACTCAGTCCTTCCCCATGTCCAAACTTGGAATCAACCTTGGCACTTCCCTCTCTCAATCCAATGCATCAGCCAACCCTGTGAGCTCTACTTTCAAAATGTGTCCTGTATCTGACCACCTTGTACCTCATTCCCTGGCGTCCCCCCAGGTCAGAGCCACTATCCTCTTCCCCCTGGATTCTAGCACTAGGTCCTGACTGGTCTCTCTGCTTTCCCGTGCTCCTGTTCGTTACATTCTTCCCTGCCCCCAGCAGCCAGAGTGACCCTGTTAAAATGTACTTATATCATGGCCCACCTTTGCCTGCTACCTTTTGCATGGTTTGCTCTATCAATCTCTCAAATCTCTGTTCAAATGTCATCTAATTAGAGAACCCTAACCACTCTATTAAGAAGACAAATCTTGGTGCACCTGGATGGCTCAATTGGGTAAGTGTCCGACTTTGGCTCAGGTCATGAGCAGAAGGTTCATGAGCTCGAGCCCCACATCGGGCTCTCCACTGTCAGCCAAGAACTGGCTTCAGATCCTCTATCCCCCTTTCTCTCTGCCCCTCCCCCACTTGCATGTTCCCCCCACTCATGCGTGCTCTCTCTCTCAAAAATAAATAAACATTAAAAAATAGAGATTAATCTCCATCTACCCACTGCACTCCCTATATCCCTTACCCAACTTTATTTTTCCTCATACACAAATTCCCCCCACTATCTCAAAGTAGAGCACCCCTAGGAAAACCTCTGTAAGCCAAAATGGTGTAAAGCAAAGAGGCAATTACTATTAATCTATATAGAAAAAAAATTTTTTTTAATGTTTATTTATTTTTGACAGAAAGAGAGACAGAGCATGAGTAGGGGAGGGGCAGAGAGAGAGGGAGACACAGAATCTGAAGCAGGCTCCAGGCTTCGAGCTGTCAGCACAGAGTCTGACGCAGAGCTCGAACTCATAGACCATGAGATCACGACCTGAGTCAAAGTCGGATGCTCAACCGACTGAGCCACCCAGGCGCCCCAGAAAAATTTTTTTAAGATTTTATTTTTAGTAATCTCTATACCCAGCCTGAGGCTTGAACTCACAAACCAGAGATCAAGAGTTGCATGCTGTACTAAGTGAGCAGCCCCTATACGCAAAAACTTTTAACATTCTCAGACCCCCCAAAAATAACCTCTCTTAGGCTTTTCTGAGATTTTAGGACACATCTTGCTAATAATGGATGCACAAAGTAAATCAACATAAGGCACAGATGCTCACAGACATAGTTTAAAGCTTTGGAGGCTGGATGCTGAGATGCTGTGTGCCTTCCTGGGGAAAGAGCTTGGAGGGTCGTCCCTGCTGCTCAGGGTGCGTGCTGCCTCCATAATGGCTCTCTGCGACACAAACATTGAACACTAGTTTTGCAATCTTCGGATTTCTCTCTGTTAGTGGAAACAGGTACTAATGGAAGTCTTCCAAAAGAGCGAAATGGCGTACCAAGAAATTCTGAAAAGTCGGGGGTACCTGTAAATGTTCTATATTTATTTTGTTATATATTTATTTGTTGTCTCCCTGTTGAGTACTAACGCTTTGCCTTTTGTATTCACTACTTTCTCCCTGGCACCTAGAACCGTGCCTGATTCAAAGTAGGCCAATAAATTCTTATTGAATGAATGAATGACCTCAGTACAAGAAGTGCCAAAATAGAAGTGTGGCCACAGAGCAGGGCATGATCCCCTATTTGGAAAGGAAGAGGTAGTCACAACAGCCTCCTTGGACAACACAATAGGACATTGAGTTGTCTAGCTAAGTTTGAGAACTACTGTCCAATAACAAATAGGAATTATGCCCTTTGAAGCTTAAACTTAATTTCAGTTCAAATATCACCATTCACAGGCATTATTCTCTTTTGTGAGTCAAGTGTGACTCCCATCCCAACTTCTTTTACATAAAAGAGATCCTGACTTTGGGGCTCAACAGCGCCCAACAGAAATGAAGGCTGATGGCTGTCAGCACAGGCAACCTTACTGTCCACGGTTCAGCCCACATAGAAGGTGGGCAAGAAAGAAAATTTCCTCAAACAGTTAAAGGACATGTTTGGCCAAACCAGACCTGCAGGAGGCTTAACGTTGCTGAGGCTGTTTTGTTCTTCTACTGGAACAGAGACAAAGGTAGTGCTTTGAGAGAATGGAGTCACGCCCATACACAGAAGGGGGCACTGCCCTGACTCTGAGGGAGAGCAGGTTAATTTCAGCAGCTGCCACTAGAGGTCTATTCACAGCCAGAAATAAGAAGAGCCATCATTCCTGCAGCCTTTTCAGGGCTCCTAGGGAGCCTCCTGCCCTAGGCTCTGCCCCCAGAGTATGCTGAGCTCACATCACAGCTTCTAGTCCCTCCGCTGTGGCCTTTTTACCACCTCATGTTGGGTCGCCTTTCCCCCCAAACCATGGGAGGACAACCCTTAGAAGTGCTGACTGTCGTGAGCCCACGGTTAGAGGGTGGACAAATGAGGAGGTGGTTCCTGATAAGTAAACATTTCTATGTTCAGTAGTAACACCGCGATTACCCAAAGCAGGTCTTCTTCCTGCTTCATGCAATAAATATTTCCCCCAAAGATCTACCTAGGAACAGAGTTGTTTTCACACAGAAGAAATGAGTGCTTACACCTGAAGGAAAACTGCAAGAATCCTGAGTGGTGAACTGATAACTCTGAATAATCTGTTTGGTAGATGAATGCCTCAGGACTGCTTTGTGTGGTTCTCAGGTTTGTCTGTAGGTAAGTTAGAAGTATCAGCCCTGTGTATGTTAGAGTCCAGTTATACTTTTCGTGCAGATCCATTCCATTGTTTTTAGTGAAGTAAAATTTACATAAAATAATATTCGTCATTCTAACCATCTCGAAGTGTGCAATTCAGTGGCTTCCAGCACATTCATGATGTTGCATAACCGTCACCACTAATTCCAGAACATTTTCATCATCCCCCAAAGAAACTGTACCTGTTCAATCATTCTCTACTCCTCCTTCCTTCAGCCCCTGGTGATCATTAATCTGCTTTCTGTTTATATGAATTTATCCATCCTGGGCATTTGATACAATTGGGCATTATACAATATGTGGTGTTTTGCGTCTGGCTTCTTTCACTGAGCATAACGTTTTAGGTTCAGCCATGTTGTGGTAGGCATCAGCATTTCGTTCCCTTTATAGCTGAATAATAGTCCACTGTATGGACATACCACATATTCTTGATCACTTATCAGTTGATGGGCATTTGGGTTGTTTCCACCTCTTATCTATTATGAATAATGCTGCCATGGACGTGTTTGTACAAGGTTTTGTTTGAACATCTATTTTCATTTCTCCTGGGTATATACTTAGAATGGAATGATTGTTCATTTGTACTGAGCACCTATTCTATACCAGACATAGGAGTACAAAGAGGATTAAGACAGGGACCCTCCCTCTCACAAAGTAAACTCCCTCCATGCTTTCTGCTTGCTGTTCGTTTGTTCAACAAAGGTATACCAAGTGTCAGAAATACATCGCTGGACTAAATGCACAAAAGTCCCAACTTCTATGGAGCTCACGGTCAAGTGAGGAGATAGGAATGAAAGATGAGCAGATAAGACAATTTCAGATGAGGGTTGATGGCTATTTTAAGTAGCACAAATATTCAGTTGTGTACTGGGTAATTCCCAATTGCCATAAAAACTCTTGATAATCAGCATGTTTAAAACTAGACTCCAAATATTTATCTCATTCTCTCCCCCACTTAACCTGGTTACCTTTCTCTAACTCTGTCATTGACCTGTCCAACCAGTGATTCAAGCCACCATCCTAGAGTCTCCTCAATTGTCCCTTCTTCCAAATCTCCACACATAAGTGGCCCGAGTCTTCTGCATTTCCCCTCTGTATCTTGAGTCACTCTCCCTTCTCCATTACCCTTGCCTCTACCTAGTAGATTTACAATTATCCCTAGATTTCTATAGGGCTTCCTATCTCCTGTAATCAAATCGTCATGCCAGAATTATCTTTCTATCATGCAAACCCAATCTTGCTGTCTGTCCTCCAATTTAAAATCTTCACTAGTTCCACATTCCACACAGGGTCAAGTCCAAATTCCAGTCTGGCATAAAAGGACTTCCATCAGCAAGGCCCTGCCTACCCCTCCAGCCATCTTTCCTCCTGATCCTCATACCACCTTCTCTCCAGCAGAAATAAAATCCTTTGCTGTCTTCAAATCATACCATAACTGCATGTTGTTTTTCTCCCTCTGACTTGACCTTCCATTCTCACCCACCTCATTCTCTCAGAAGCCTCCCCACCCCCACTGGACTGATTTAAATGCAGTGCTGTCTTCTCCAAGCTTAAACTGATTAGCAATTGCTTTTGCTATTCTGCAAGGGTTGATTTTCTTGTAGGAGAGTCCCCGCGTCTGGTTACTTCTATGTCCCGAGGGCTGAGTGCTTTCTACAAGGTGTACAAAGATTTTAGCCCCTCTGAACCTCAAGTTCCCTTTTGCAAAAAGGAGTCAATACTACCCACCTCACATGGCTCTTGTGAGGATCAAGTGAGCAACACTTTGTAAGACAAATAAACAAGCAAACAAATAAAAAAATTGCCCAGAGCCTCGCTTGTAGAAGGCACTCAAACCTTGTCACTGTGTTTGTCCATCACACTGCAGCAAGAATTCCCTCCACTATCCAACTGCTGCCCCAAACAGCCTCTCCCCAAGGCTTCTACATTTCCAGCAATAAAAACACCATCCGAATAACTTAGGCTCTAAACTCCTCTTTCCTCCATTTCTTCCTGTATTCATTTGTTCACAGGGACCTGCTGAATTTTCCTTTCACAATTTTTCTAGCAACAATACCTCCCTGTCCATTTCCAAAGGCACCCCACCCTAGTTTAAGAGCTGATGACCTCAAGTATGAATTATTTCTTGCAATCTCCACTGGTATCCTCACTCCCACCCCACCCCTTCCAAGCCTCTTCTGCCCCCTACCCCCCGCCCCCCCCCCCCCGTCCCCACCCATCTTCTCCAAGGCTCTCTGTACTGCAGTAACCTTCTGAATAGGCACAATTGCCAAAGGTTCCAAGTCTATCCAAGCACACACAGGGGTGAAATGTGAATTGGTTAATTATATTAAAAACAGTCCAACAACCATATCAGGGGAGTGTTGCTGATGACTTCCCAAAGCTGGAGGAATTATGTTCTTCCATGCCTGTGCCTGTTCAACTTTTGGTCAGTGTTATGAGTGAATTACAGAGAAGACGTTAACCAAATTGTAACTGACAAAAAACGTCAGAGGGATTGCAAATATAATAGGTATTTTTTCTAACCTTCTAGAATGCTGAGTGAAAATGAATAAGGTATTGTGAGTAAGAATACATGAAGTTTTCTATTAAGATTCCAAAAATCAATTGTACACACACCAGGCCAGGGTGCTCTTGCTTAAAAATGGCTCATGCGGGGGCGCCTGGGTGGCGCAGTCGGTTAAGCGTCTGACTTCAGCCAGGTCATGATCTCGCGGTCCGTGAGTTCGAGCCCCGCGTCAGGCTCTGGGCTGATGGCTCAGAGCCTGGAGCCTGCTTCTGATTCTGTGTCTCCTTCTCTCTCTGCCCCTCCCCTCTTCATGCTCTGTCTCTCTCTCTCTGTCTCAAAAATAAATAAAGTTAAAAAAAAATTAAAAATAAATAAATAAATAAAATGGCTCATGCGAACAGATGGGGTAATGTGCTGAAAAAAAGGTGAGTCACATAAGCTTGGTACTGCGAATTCAGTAAGTAATTGGCCCATTGTTCTTAACTTCATGCACATGATATCTGGAATCTAAAGGGGAACATGGACCAACTGCACAGTATCCTTGAATGAACAATCAAAATAATGAGGGGTAAAAATAACAACAGTGGAAAACAGACATCACCATTTATTTCCAAATTGAAGATGGAACCTCAGATGAATCTGTGTCACATCATTATACAAAAGGCCAATTTTGTTCAAAGTCAGTAAAAAGCAACCACCTAAAAGACAGATAATGTGAAGGATCACTTTGACCAAAATGGCATCTCAGTTGTGCCTGTGACCCATTGCAATTGCTTCCACATTTGGGTCAAGTTAAATATTCATTGTTATTATTATTATTTTTTTTTTTCATTTAACTGAGAAGTAGAAATCAACCCTGCTGTCAGCTAGACTGTGATAAATAGTGTTTCTAACCAAACAGAGGCAAGGCCATACGGGGGTTGAAAAAATTACTTCTGAGAGATTGTTGCTTTCTTACCAATGACATCCCCAGCCCTGTTTTGCTCTTTCTAATTCCTGAAGAAGGATTTCTGAGATACCAAGTTGCTGAATTACCCTCAGTTCCTAATGGCATCCAATTCAAAACTAGTTCCTGTTTCTCTAGTCTTTCCTTAGAGTCACCCAAATCCTCCAATAAAGCCTTCCCACGCTCTCTTACCAAGGCACCATGTATTCTCCTCTACTGCAGCAAGCTAAATAAACCTACGTTTGTTTAACTATAGACATGTTTCTGGAGGTCTCTGACTGGTGGACTTTGATACTACAAATATTTGTTGAGCACTTTTTAAGTGTTAGGTACTACACTAGGTGGTGGAGGAAAGCAAAGAATTGATTACAGATTAGAAAATAGAGGAAGCTGGATCAATTCCAGAGCTCTGGATGATAAGAACTAAAAAGAGAAGTCAGGAAATAAGCCAGAGTAGCAGAAGTTAGATGGGCTGTGTACCAGGATACCTGGCCTGCCCCTATCTCCCACTGCAGGTCCCTGCTGAACAGACACAGCCAGATTCTGTACCACGTGGCAAAGAAAAAGGGTGGCCAACGGCCCCAACAGGGCCTGTTCTATAGACTTGGAGCCCATGACTTGTGTGGCCTTGCTCAAAGAAGATGAGTTAGGCCAATTATATTTCTATTTCAGGATGTCAAGCTAAAATTCACATAGGCCAGTTCCAGCTGGCAATGAAGTCAAAAGGATTATCAAGAGTTACCCCATTGTAGAAGGATCTGGGTGGCCATTATGGACCATCTGCTACTGAAGCCTGGAAGAAACTGATCAACAGACAGGTGAGACTAGAGGTCATGAGCAGAGGGCAGCAGGGCTGTCTTAAGTGAAGCCAGGAGGTCAGCCAGAGATAGAGCAGTCCTTTTGTGTGATATCTCCATTCAGGTTCCCATGAAGCCTGGGGGAACTTGGGTTCCTGGTCTTGGATTCTCATGAGCCTTTCTCTGCAATTCATGCCCCTTTTGATAAGCTAGCTTTATTACTACAATTAGAACACTAACAGGACAGGAAAGAAGGAACAGGGGATCCTTAAACAACATCCCAAGACTAGTAACCTAGAAAGCAGAACGGCAAACGGTCGTGAATCAGAGTTCACACAGTAGCTTCTGAGTTCAGCATGGGAGAGGAAAGTAGATGGTGACTGGGTTTGTGTGTGTGTGTGTAAAAAGATATATGTATGTAAAGAGATTTATATATGTAAAGAGATTTATTATAAAGAATTGGCTCACATGATTACAGAGACTGACAAGTCCTAAGATCTGCAGGGTGGGTTGCCAAGCTGGTGATCCAGGAAAAGCCAATGTTTCAGTTCAAGTCCAAAGGCAGGAAGAAAGCCAGTGTCCCAGTTCAAAGGCACCTAGGTGAGAAGAATTCTCTCTTATTTTGGGAGGATCAACCTTTTCGTTCTATTCAAGGTTTCGGCTGATTGGATGAAATCCACTCACATTAGGGAAGGCAATCCGCTCTACTCAGTCTACCAGTTCAAATGTTATGCTCATCCAGAAACACCCTCACACATATCCAGAATAATGTCTGACTAAATAGGTGATCTGTGGCCCAGTCAGGTTGACACATAAAATTACCCAAGGGGCGGGGTAGGGGAAGGGATGGAATTTCTCTTGCTGAGTTTATGTTTAGGCAAAATTTTATGGTAATTAAGCAAATAGGCTTTTTTTTTAAAGGACTTAAGGAGCTGTCCCAACTTTGCCTGGGCTCAGCCCTTATCTCTTGCCTGGAAGGAAATAGGAAAGAACAGCAGTAACAACAACAACAACAACAGCAACAACAACAACAAAAACAGGATAAAATCCATGAATCCTGGTTCAGCACATGATTCTTGCCACGGCACATTGAATGCTGCAGTTGCTGCTGGGGTGACGGCTTCCACTGACTCCCTCAGATACAAAGAGGGAGTAGGAAGACCACTAGAAGTGGAGCAACCAGGGCCCCAAAATTCTGAACCACACAAATCTGGGTCCTTGGGCATTCCATTGCTAACCCTGAAATTGTTGTTTTGCATGAGACGAAATGTTTTCATAAACAGATGTTTTGCTATTTCACAAACTCAGAATCTGGCCTCCCAGCTTAGAAAACTACTTACTATTAATTCAGCCTCTGGTAAGATGCTCACACTCTTTGTGCTTGGGACAAAAGGACTGTGGCACGCTCCTGCCACCTGGTGGCAACATGTTGAAAACTGCAAAATAGCTTTAACCCTGAACTTCCGATTTGGGCAAAACGCAAGACAGAAAGGACACGCTTTGGGACTTGTATTAGTGAATCTAATTTATAGGTCAATAGAACAATAAACCTTGGGGAAAACTTAGTGATTACTGAGTCCAACTACCACAATTTCCATATGAGGACAAAGCAGAGAGATACTTCATGACTCACTCAAAGCTACATAGGCAATAAGTGACCAGAGCCACCTCATCATCTCTAATCAAGTGTCATTTCCCCTCCAAACCAACTCTAAAGCCAACTCTCTTTCTTTATTTGAGGCAACTGAAGACTTCACTAATTGGCAGAGTGGTGAGCAATTAAAGATAATTATAAAGCAAACAAAAGGGACAAATTTTCTATTGTGAGATCTCTTTTGTAACCAGCACAGGTCTTTGTAAAGAGATTATCTTTTCAGAAGTGACAAAATTTTGCCAGGGTTGAATTCTGAGCTTGCTTTTTCAGCTTAAATGAACAGAGACGGATGGATATCAACAAAATCAAGTGAGCGTTCACTTCTCTCTCTAGGAATGGTGTATTCTTTTTTCATTTATGCTTTTGTTTATCAAATTTGTATAAAACATTTCTGTGTTGTGCTAGGGGCTGGGGATACAATGAGGAGAAAAATGAACAAGATGTCTGCTGTCACGGAGCTCACAGCCTGGTGGAGGAAGTCAGACAAGTTGACACTCCGGGCCTGTGCAAGGTAGTAACAAGGATGCTGCACGTGTGGTCAGGGAGAAGGAGTGAGCTCGGACTACAGGAGGCAGCTGTCAACAGAAATAGAACTAACTATAGCCTCTGGTCCTGGAGAGGTAGCAGTGTCTGATGAGGGAACCAGATTCCAAATGTGGTCAGAGCCAGACCAGCCAACAGGAAGTATAAAATGGTAGCACTGTTAAGACTAACAAGTCAAGTGAGAGTGGGCATCAAGTAGAAGATCCATATGGTCCATTATGCCTCCTTGGCTAGGGAGAGCTCACCTCTGGAATGCCAAATACTTGGTGTGGCTGTCACCAGAAACAGGAGGCATGGCCCAGGGAGGCAGTAACAAAGGCTGGACCATTGGGCCCCGGGTCTCAGCAGCCCTGTCAGGACAAGACTACGTCAGGATTGTCTCAGGGACTGGCATTAAACTGAACCAATAGGCAGTGGGGCAGCCAACACAGATGCCTTCTGGGGTGAGGGTGCTAGCAGGGTCCAGATGGCAACTGACCATAACGCTAATTCGTGCCTCTGTGGTTTTCTGTTCAGACAAATGTTGGCCCCTTGTGGGTTTAGCTTAAAGCCACTAGCTGTGTGGGGCCAAGGTCCTACATCTTTGATTTGCTTTAATTCCCAATTCCCTGATAGTTGAACTTAGAGGAAGGGATGATCAAGAGTCCTGGCTACTGGGAAGACACCATGGTGCTTCAGAGAGCAGTTGGGAAAACACTGCTAGGTCCCCTGGGAACTGAGCTACATCCCAGTCTGGGAAACTCATTCTGTCCTACTCATAATGCAGCACCAGTCTGTACGGCTTTAGGGTAGGCAGTGAGCCCGCATCCTTTAATATGTCTAATCCAACATCTCCTTGGGAAGAATATTGACCCTTCCATGCAGAAAGTTGGATTGGAGCAAAGAAAGATGGAAGACAGAGTTTGGTTGATTCATGGTGTCATGTCTTGTCCATTTGTTGGGCTGGGTCCTCCCTGAGGAACATTCCACACCCCAAGTCTGCCCTGGGACATTAAGCTGAAGTGAACTTTGGTCCGACTGCAAGAGATTTGTTTCCACCAGGGCTTGGTCACAGACCAGCCCTGTGACTCTGAGATAGTTCTCATTCACTGACTCAATTTCCTCAGCTACTCCTGGGATAATTTTCAACACCGAGGAAAAAAACTAGTGTCAGGGCCAAAAATAAAAACGTTATGCTAGATATTAAGTGTCGTCCAAGAGACAGTAAATTTAATGGCCCCAAAGTGGTTTCAGGCCTCTGAGAGAATTTTACTTCTGGAGCATTGGAGAAGCTTAAGTGCAGCCTTCTATTTCTGTTCTGCATTCGGAAAGTCATAAATAGTTAACTGTGTGAGTCCTTTTTTAAAACCTCCCAGGAGCATCTAAAAATAGCCTCTGGGGGCTCAATGCATATTTCCTCAGGTCCTCCTCTTAATCTTTCAATATTGGTGGTGACGATTTACTGTTTCTGTCACCCACGGACATGCACAGACAAAAGCGGCTAGGCTGGAAGGCAGAAGGAGGTAGCGAGTCAGAAAGGTCCCTTGGGAGGGGAAACCTAGCACTGATTCAGTATATGCACGCAGGGATGAGAGACGTCACCTCTCCTTGCCTTGGTTTCCCTACTAGTAAAAGGAGAGAGGTGGGGAAGTCCCCCTCTCCCCAGGGTGCAGCAAGAATCTACCCTTGAGTGGGAAGCTTCAACAGCTTCTTCAGCGAAGCAGGGCCTGCCAGCAGCCAAGTGCTATTATGACAAGTCAAGTCCACACTCATTATGTGCCTTTGCAGTGCATGTCACCCCTGCCGTTTCCTATCTTCAGGCCAGAGAGGGGCTCTCCTGCCAGTTTTCCAGCCCAGTGGCATGACCCGAGGCTGACTGTCCATCACAAGCTTGATGGACAAGGGCAGGAACGGCCAAGCCCAACTCAGCCGCCTGCTCTTTCTTCCCAGCCATGTCTCTGCTTTCTTTATGCGTCACCACAACAGTTAAATACCACCTCTCTCCAACTCGCAGCCCATCTCCTTCAGGAAGGCACCCCTTGCAAACAGACCACCAGCCCAGAGCACTCCTGTCGCCCCAGAAGGAACAGTAGGGCAGCACATACCAGGCGGCCTCTGTGCCCTCCGTCTTCTCTCCAAACACTCCCGACAATGCACGGTGATTAGCTGCATGCCGGGTCCCCTGACACCCCTTAACCTGGAAAATCAGGCAGACTTTTCGCGACAGCAATCAGCTCCCAGACACATCGAACCGTAATGTGATTACGCCATTTACCAAAATGCAAAGAGAGATACTTGAGGCGTTTCTGATTAGGGCTGACATTATCCCTCTAATGGGCCACGGCATTAATCACAGCTGTTGCTATGACTATGGCGATGGTGGGGAAATAACCCCAGCTTGATTCTGGGCCTACCGAACGCCGCCGAGGAAGAGGTCAGCTTTTGTTAGGGACAAGGCAGCACTGCTTCTTCCTGCTCGAGAAGGGCTTTCAATTGAAATCGCACCAGCAGCCAGAAAGAGAGGCCTCTGTTTTCTTTCACTACGTTGGGGTTTTCTGGTTGCATTGCTCAAGATGACTAGATAGCATTGTCCTAGGAGGGGCTGGGAGGAGTGGGGAGGGGGGTACGGAGGCTGATTTGTGGGGCTGTCAGAGCCTTCTGCTTTCCAGAACTGTGTCTTAATTGCTGGTGGACCCCTGGGAATCATGTGGGGCATGAGAACCTGCAGGCA
Organism: Puma concolor; assembly: GCF_028749965.1. Taxonomy (NCBI): domain Eukaryota; kingdom Metazoa; phylum Chordata; class Mammalia; order Carnivora; family Felidae; genus Puma; species Puma concolor. The sequence goes on from NC_141679.1 coordinate 69,007,673, forward strand.
GGGGGAGGGCTGATCTGTGGAAAAGCCCAGCTTTTCCCATGGTGTAAACACTCTGGGCTCATGCTGCTCTCTCTCTTCCAGAGCCTCTAAAGCATTTGGCAAAGGCGAGCCCGCACCACGCACCCTGTGACAAGGCAGATGGAAAAACAGGCGGGAGTGCAATGGATCTGACAAGCCCGTATGGAAAACCCCTCAGCCTCTGCTCCGTGCTACAGGGAACCCGGGAACGACAGGGTTGGGGCAGACGGGACAGGCAGTGGGTGCTGGGGACAGAGCCACTGGAACCTTGCTCTGGCTACTTAGTGGCAAACCGTTCCATGGACCCAAGTCAGCCTTCTTGCAGGTGCAGATAGGCACCGAAAGGGCACTGGCAAGGCCGGCAACATGGCACGGCCCCTCCTCATACCACAGGAACAGAGCATCGGAACAGAATCAGAAAATGCCATGGCCCTTCTAGAATCTTCTCTGAGCCTTGGTTTTCCCACATGCAGAGTGGGGGCAAGGACATCTACTCTGCTGTCTTCACAGGGGAAGAAAAGTTCAAGGTACTTCATTTGGGGGAAAGTGGCACGTAAACTCTAGAGCACAGAGCTTCAACCGTGGCTGCGTTCTGGAGCCACCTATGGAGCTTTTTCAAGGTCTGATGCCTGGACCCCAGGCTCAGCCATTCCGGTGTCACTGGGGATTTTGCAAAGCTCTCACCTGAGGCCAAGGTTGAGAACCATTACTCTCCAGTGCTGTGGGGAGCTGTACCCCCTCTCTGAGCCTCAGTTCCAAAGCTAACGTATATTTTTAATGAGGATGAGAATTTTTATACTAAAAGGCTTTTGTGAGGATCAAAGTAGAAAACATATAAGAGTGCATAAGGTGGTATATCCCAGATTCCTAATTAATGCTTAAGGCCCTCATTAGAGGCCACTGTCTCCGTTTCAGGGGGAAAAAAAGCCTTGTCCCTAGGGCTGAGACCCCAGACAGCACTTCACACCTTAACTGTGTGACAGCACACAAGCTACCGAATAACAGGGAACATCTGCAGCACCCACAGCCTTCCGCATGCTTGATCTAGCTTAATTATAGCAATAACCTGGTGAGGCGGGTGCGGCCCATTGTCACCACCCTCTGAAGCAACATCATAGGTGATTCAGGCAGTCAGTGGTGGAGCTGGGATTTTAGTCCAAATTTGTCTTGTTCTGAAACTGGAGTTCTTTCTACAACCTTCATGGTTAGTTAGAACTGACCCGAGTCAATTTTGTCATTCACCACGTACATGCATGAGGTCTTCAGGCCACAGGTCTCTGTATGTTATAATGAAAGCAGGTGTCAGACAGAATTCTGCCACACAGACTCTCATTTATTAGCAGGCAGGTGCAAAAACAGGCATGTGGCTTGCTGTGTGAACTCAATGATACCCGGGATCGTTGTCCTTTCAGGTGCCCCAACACAGCCTTGCATGAAAGCCTTGCTCAGGGCAGAGGTGACATTTTTAGCACCAGGATTCAGCTAACCTTGTAGTTGGGTCATGAGAGAAAAATTCTCTGATAATCAGCCCCCAAAACACAGGATCCATTTGGAGTCATAAGCTCACCATACTGCTCCATTTAGCTAACACAGGGAGACCAATCAGAAGGCCAGCAGAACATTTCAGCCCAGAGTTGACAGAGGCCTTTCCCAATGGCTGTGAGGAAGGAGAAGAGGGGGTTACATCGCTCATTGAGCCAACCAAATATGTGAGTACTGGATGAGCTTCCTAGGGTTGCTGGAACAAAGTACCACAAATTCGGTGGCTTAAAACAACAGTTCTGGAGTCCAATAGCCCAAGACCAAGGTTTCAGTAGGGCCATGCTCCTGTTGAAGGCTCTGGGGAAGGGCCCTTCTTTGCCTGTCCCATAGTGTCTGGTGGGTGCCAACGATTCTCGAGTTCCTTGCCTTGTAGCTGCGTCACTACGATCTCTAACTGCTGTCATGGGACTGTCATCTCTCTGTGTGTCTGGGTCTCTCTGTGTGTCCTTTCTTCTTCCTCTTCTTAGGACACCAGCCATAGTGAATTAGAGACCCAACCTAATGCGGTGTGACCTCAACTTAACGAATTACCTCTGCAAAGGCCCCATTTTCAAATAAGGTCACATTCTGAGGTTCCAGGTGGACAAATTCAGCACAGGCACCTACATCATGCCAAGTGCTGAGAGAAGACAAAGGTGAATAAGATCGCCTTGCACTTGGGTCACTCACCCCCCAGTGAGGGGTAACAGCAGGTGAGTGAGTGCTGGGAGAGCAGTAAACACACATTGCTGGGCAGCACAAAGGAGGCTCCTTTCCCAGCTTACCAGGGTCATGGAGGCAAGCATGGCCTCGCACAAGGCAGCTGGGTGGAGGAGGATGGGAGGGCAGCACAGATAGAGGGACAGGTAGGCTCAAGGGTCTGGTCGTAGCGGCAGCAGGACTGGTTTGTGGAGACAGAAATGTGGGTTCTGTGATGGCCAAGAGGTAACAGATGAAGCCAAACTTGGGCAGGGGCAGGTCAGGAAGGTTCATGTGCCAGTGTAAGAAAGTTAGAATTGAATCCTGCTGAAGCTCAGGAAGCCAGTGGCACATTTTAAGTGAGGGAGAAATGTAGTCATATTAGAACAATCACTCTGAGGCAAGGAAAAGGATAAACTGGAAAGGTTAAGATTGGAAAGGGGAATCGTATACAGGGAATGATAGGGTTCTACATATGGCAGCAACCATGGGGATGGGGTAAAGGGGACTGGTTTAACATTTATTCAAAAGAGGAAATCAGCAGAACTTGCTGATCGATGGAATGTTGGGTATAAAAACAATGGAATTGGTAATGGCATGCAAGGTGTTCTGTTTGGGTTGTTTTGTGTAAATTTCAGTTCTTGAGGTCACCCATGAACTATCTGGGAATGGACCAAGGACAGAATCCTGGAGAAGTTTGATATTTAAGAAGCAGTCAGAGAAACCCAGCTAGAAAAGGATACAGAGGATAAACCAGGCAAGTGATACACTTGGAGAGTATTAAGCAGGGGGCCCCTGGGACCCGGCCAGAGCTGGTGCCTGAGGGGCAGGACTGGCTGAGGGAAGTCACTGGAGAAGAAAGGACCCCGCGAGGCTTGGAGGCCCAGGAAGGAGGGTGGGGTGGGCACTAGGACCAAATAGCTTCATATTGGGAGACTTGACCAAGTCTTGGTGTCCCCAAGGGCAATGGCATCAGGGCAATTCGTTCATTTGGTTAGTTAACTAGGATGACCAACTGTCCATTCTGGTTTTCCAAAGACTGTTCCAGTTTTAACACTGAACACCTAACATCCTCCTTCCGTCCCAGGAAAACCAGGATGGCTGGTGGCACTAGTTAACAAACACTTCCTGCACATCTGCCCTATGCCTTGTACTGTGTTGGATGGTGTGGAGCTTAGTAACACCCAGAGCAGGCTTTTGATCACTGCACAGCCTGGCGGGGAAAGAATGGGTTAGAAGTGCTTAAAATCTGTCCAAGGGTAGGTCAGATTCCTCTCTCTCACTGCCAAGGGTAAATCAAAGGAAGGTGGTTTGATTATAACTTAGGCCAGTATAGAAAAACATTCCTAGCAAAATAAGGTTGTGGTGTGAGTTCAAAAGAGAGTATATTAATAGAGATATATTAATTTCTTGAATAAACTTGAGAAGGACAGGAATCAGGCTTATGCTGTGTTTTCAATCCAACAATAGCAGTGTGGGCTTTCAAGACAGTTACATTAAAATGAGGAATAACTTCTCTTACAAAGCTGAGGACAGTCAGGGCCAGAAGGAAGGAAGGAAAGAAGTCCACACAGGATAAAATGTGCTTGGTTTTAGTCACTCCAGGACAGGACCAGTTATAATTCAGAAAGGAAAATTGTCGAGTCTTGCCTTCAGTCCCCCCTATTAGTTTCCTAGTGTTGCCATAGCAAATGACCACAATCCAGATGGCTGAAAACAGCAAAATTCATTCTCTCCCAGTTCTGGAGACCACAGGTTCCAAACCAGTGTCAGCACAGCAGCAGTCCTGCTGGTCTGGGGCAGGGAAGCAGGGCGGGGGCGGGGAGCCGGAGCAGGATTCTGTTCCTTGCCTCTTCCAGCTTCTGGTCGCTCTTGGTGTCACTTGGGGTCCTTGGCTGGCACGTGCATGGATCTCTGCCTCCACCCTCACCTGGCCTTCTCCCTGTGTTCCTTTGTAAATCCTCTCTTATGCCACCTAATCTCCCTCCGCCTTACTCTTGTAAGGACAGCTGCCATTGGGTTTAAGGCCCACCCAGGCAATCCAGATGATCTCATCTCAAGATCCTTAAGTTGTAACTCCATCTCAAAAACCCTTTTACACATAAGGTCACATTCACAGGTTCCCAGGATTAGGACTTGGACACATCTTTTTGAGGGTCACGATTCAACCTATGACACCCTCATTAATATAAACCAAGCTCATTTTCCCTGCCTGTGTGTTGGGAGAGGCAAGGAGAGCCCCCCAACCCTGATACAGAGCCCACCTTTCCTCAGCCCCAGCTGTATATGAGCATGAAAGCCATTGATAGGGCCTCCATGTATGGTTGTCCAGTTTGTGCACTGCACAAAAGCCCCTGGCTAAGGGATAATTGGGGAGGGTACTGAAATACAGCCTATTCTCTGGAGTTCAAACCATGTGCCTTGTCAGCACTGCACCCACTGAGAGAAAGGAGAAACTTTTTCCCTCCCACAAAGGTACTACCCAGGTCCTAAGCACTGTGCCTGCTCAAGGGGGCTCCTTTTTCTGATTTGAACAAAGGTGCTGTATAGGCCAGGGAAGAACCTGGCCTTTGACACGCATTACTTCAAGTATGTTTGCCAACGGCCAAACAGAGGTGATGCTACAATCTAATTACTAAAACTTTTAAGGACCATGCAAAATTTACCAGACATTAAGAGAGACTGAGAAGAGGCTGATTAGTTTTTTAGGAAGCAGTGGCACAAAGGGTTTGAAACAAGGGGGAAACTGCAACAGGTTGTGAGTTAAAGGGAGACTGTCTCTAGAAGCACAGGGAGGGAGTGGACGATTTGAGGAGGTTCACAGGTCAGAAGAATCTCCATGTAAGGACACCCTCATTCTCACCCCAATGTCCCCTGAGTGGCGACGCCTCATCCCTTCTGTGATAGGAGGGGACAACGTAGCTAGGCTGAGATCTGTTCCCCAAACCCATGTCAGCTTGTCCCATGTTCTGTAAGATTTCACGTAATCACCTGAACTGCCTACAGTAAAGACCTGCTTGAACATTCCAGGCCTGTACGCCTTTGCTTGAAGAAATCTCAGTGCTGTGGTATCTAAGCCAGATAGAGGAGAGCAGGGACATCCTCACTGTGGCCAAACTGTGTGTCCAGCAGCAGATTCCCACAAGCAATGACCCACTTGGAAGAAGAGCAACACCAAATCCTCAACTTGATCTGCCCAGAGACCAGTGAGACATCCATCCTGTAGGAGAAGCGGGCAGGGGAAAAGGAGCCTCTCCTTCCAGTGAATCTGCCATCCCTTAGTGTGTACAACCCCCAAAGCCTTCCCATAGGCACAATTTTATTGGATCCTCACGCCAATGTCCCCCGGTAAGCCCATTTTACAGATCTGGAAAATGAGTTTCAGAGAGGTGACAGTCTTGCTCCGAGGCAGGACTCCCTACTCTTGGTCCTATTTTGCCATCCCAAGTAGTGACTTTCCATTCTCAGTCCTTCTGGGTCAGATGTGCTGAGAATCTTAAGGCTAGGTTCTAATCTAGACTTCCTCTCACAGAGGTCTCAGGGCATGCCACTTAACCCTGAAGCATCATTTACTCTGTAAATAAAAAGGAATAACAATTATCTTCCCCATGATGTCACTGTGGAATAGCCAATAAAAAATGATTAAAAAGCAATTGCCAACAATTGAAGTCAATACATAAGAGAGTAAATAGCTGTGTTCTACTAACTGCCATGGGAATTTAGATATAATTAAAAAAAAAAAAAAGACCAATCCCTGGATATCCATGCAAGTTAGAGGGAGTCATTAGTGAGATGGAAAGAAAAGTGGGTTTTCTTGATGGTTTTATTAATAAGAAAGAGAGTAGATGTGTATTGTTTGTCAAAAAAATGAGATTTTCAGGAGCATATGGCAAATTAATCATTAAGACTCTCTTATGGCTCAGCCCCACTTAATATGTTCTCGGTGGTGTATACAACAAACTTGCAAAATTACATTACGGTAACCTATTAAATGATTCATCAGGGTCACTTCCCCAGTAGATTTAGAATCTGGTGCTTATTCATGCTTCCCCCTCGGTAAGCTTTATTATCTTAATTGTGTTTGCCAGTGGCTAATTAAAGGTGATGGTACAAGCTAATTGCTAAAATTTTTCAGAACCACGCAAAGTATTTATTTTGAGAGGAGAGGGAAATTACAGTTCCATCTTTGGCAGCAGAAGGGATGCATTGCGATTTTAACAAATGGTGGGGCTGCTGCTTCTTAAGAGTTCAGCATCAGTTTAATATGCAAAGTGACTGGCTGACAGCGTGGACCTGGAGGCTGAGAGCTATTACTGCTCCCCATACCCAGGAGCACACAGGCTACAGGTAGGCTCGTGCTCTGTGGCTTTGAATTCTCATTGCCTGGGTTTGGTCCATGGGGACCTTTTCTCTCTCATAACCCTTAACCATAGCAAGAGGGGAAAACCATGGGGTAGGCAAATGGAACCCAGGCTCAAGGGGAATGTCACAGGCAGGGTAGGCCTGAGCAGACAAACTCCAGGTGATAAAAAGTGCAATCTGTAAGTAAAGGGCACACTTCAAAGAGCAGAATAAAGTTATCTGACAGTGGGGCACAAAGAGAAGGGATCCAGGGGAGGCAATGCTCTGAAACTCAGGTTGGCAACCCTGAGAAGTCTGGCAACAATAACCAAGTGTCAGACCCTAGATTGGGGTCAGGATGGAGACTGGTACCCAGGGAGGAAGAGAGTAGAAGACAGTGGAAGAGGAGAATCAAGGCTGAGTCTCAAACACAAAGAGTACCCTAGCAGCAAGAGAAGAGGGCTGATGCTGGGTGCTATTGGGTGGGGAGTTGGAGATCTCAATCCCAACACAGATAGCTACTCTCACAGAAACCTTCACTGTCATGACATTTTGTTGGGTCGAGCAGCATCCACTCCACTCCTAAGACGTCTTCCCCTTCAGAGGAGGCTGGAAATAGACATTTCAACGCCATGGCTCGCTTGCAGCTAAGGGTTTGCCATACAAATTAGATTCTGCCAACTAGATGCACTCAAGCCAGATGTGAGTGGGGAAAGTGAAGTGGAGATCATTTTCCTGCCGTATTTACTGTTTCTCCAGACAAGAAAGCTCATGAACATAGAGGGCTGTGGCAACCAGGAGAATGCACCTCTCACTTCCCCGCTGCAAGCTCTGGGGACGACCCACCTCCCTGCTACTGTGCTCTGAAATCCACCCTCACGTCACCCTCAGAGGCCACGCTTCCCACGGGCTGGGAATTATCTCATTCCAACCAATTCTCACACCGAACCAGGTCTTATTCTCAGCCCCATTTCACCTTTGAGGACACTGAAGCTTAAAGAGATTATGTCATTTCCCCAAAGTCACATGGCTAATAAAGGGTAGGCTCTCCTGCCAGATTTGTGGTGCACGCACCTTGTGCCATGTGCCAAGCCAGGACCTACGCATAGGTTACTTCGCACACTCCCCACTATAAAGACAATACCAACACCAGGAATTCAGCAGGGCAGGCTTGGCTTAGCAGGATCTCATTAAGAAAGTTCCATCGTTGGCTTTCTTTTCCATGTTGCCGTCACATCTATAACAATTTGGATTGCCAGATAAAATAGAGAACACCCAGTGAAATTTGAATTTCAGATAAACAATGAATAATTTTTTAGTGTAAGTATGCCCTGGGCAATATTTGACCATGCGTAGACTAAAAAATTATTTGTTGTTTATCTGAAATTCAGATTTACCTGGGTGTCCCATTTTTATTCATCAGGCCTAACGGGTCTAACGACAATGAACAAACCCCTCCCAAAGAGACAGGGGAAATGGTGTCCAAAGCCATGATGTTATAAGAATTTCTAACTGTTGCCTAAGATGCAAATCTAGGCATTCATAGGAGAAAGATAATAATAGCAACAATAGCTGCTTTATTGAACACCTTTCTATATGGCAGGCACTTTTCTGAGGCCTTTCATGTAATAACTCATCCTAACCCCACAACATGCCAAAACCTCACAAACAGGCACTAGTGTTATTCCTGACGGACAGACAGACACCTGGGACAGACAGAAACGTGCCCAAGGACAGACAGACAGCAAGCCAAAGGGCTAGGATTCTAGCCATGATGGTCAGTTGTCAATACCAGATGTTTAACCACTATCCATTCCCATAGATAGCAAGGCTGAATTTGCCAAATTATACAGGGAATATTCAATTCAGGGCTACAGAAATATCCCAGATTCCCTCTTTACGTGTTCATTTCCAGTCACCGCTAATCTAGGTCCTGTGTTTCTCCCTAATAGATGCCATACCCATTTCTCCCCTGGTCTGATAGCAGTCTAACCAGAGCTTGTGTTTTTATTTTTTTAATTTATCTTTTTTCTGGAGCTTGTATCTTTTTTTTTTTTAATCTTTTTTTGTTTGTTTGTTTTTTAAATAGGCTTCAAGCCCAGCACGGAGCCCAACACAGGGCTTGAACTCATGACCCTGCGATCAAGACCTGAGCTGAGATCAAGAGTTGGACACTTAAGTGCCACCAGGTGCACCTAGAACTTGAATTTTTTAAGCTACAATTTTTTTATTTAAACAATACTGCATGTTAACCTTTTAAAATTTTGAAATAAAAGAGTACAGAAAACTGCAGAAAGTGTAAAGAAATTTAACATCAGCTTTATGTCCATTTTTTAACATGCTATGTAGCCTCCCAGTTTTCCTATAGACATAGACATTTTCTTCTGACTTGTTTTTCTGGATCATACCATGCACACTGTGTTGTGGCTTCAACTTCCAATATGTTGTGTATATACTTCTTTTCCACAAGTGGTCTCTGAGAATGCTGTGGGCTGAAATCTGTCCTCCCCAAATTCCTATGTTGAAGCCCTAAGCTCCCAGTGTGACTGTGTCTGGAGTAAGGAAGTAATTAAGGTTAAATAAGGTCATAAGGGAGGGCCCTAATCTGGTGGGATTAGTGTCCTTAACAGAAGAGACATAGGAGAGTTGGCTCACCCTCTCTGCCTCAAGAGAACAACACAGCAAGAAGGCAACCAGCTACGACCTAAGAAGAGAGCCCTCCCCAGAAATCAACCCTGCCAGGCCTTCATCTGGGACTTCCAGACTCCAGGACTGGAGAATAAAAGAATAAATTTCTGTTGTTGAAGGCACCCAGTCTGTGGTATTTCGTTATGGCAGCCTGAGGTGACTAATACAGAACATGAGTTTTTTTACAACCGTAATACTCTATCTGATGGATATACCAAATTTACTCAAAAAATTCCCCATTGCTAATTCTGTAACCTGCTTCCAAATCTGCACTTTCACAACTAACACCTACTGTACGGAACCTTTCCTGGCTTGTTACCTTACGATCGCTTGCTAGAAGCGGAGTCTCTGGCAGGTGTGACCGACTGTCTCAGTTTGCCCAGGACCATCCTGGTGTTTGCACTGAAAGCCTCAGATCCCAGGAAGCCCTTCGGTCCTGGTAAGCCAAGAGAGTTAGTCACAGTGGCCGTCTTACACCTACTGCTGGATCACCCACCAGACATGTGCTTATTTCCACACCTACAACACAAGAGGTTTCCCTTCTGAGGTATAGTCCCTTATCTGTCATTTACATTTACATGCTTCAGCACAGATAGCGAGAAATATGAGGTGTAAATTAACAGTAATCTATACCCTAGAAACAGTTAATTAATATGTGAAGTACCCTAATCAAGAATCCATATTCCAGAGATGGCTGGTTAGCATTTGAAAGACCCTAATCAGGAGCCCCCACTCCAACTCCAGCGACAAGCACCGTGACAAGTGCTTGCTTTAAATATCACTACCTGAAGCGGCATATTGAGATTGTTAATTAGCATAGGGATATTAGAAATAATGTTTCATTGGCAAAATGCGAGTTATCCAAGAAATATTCTGCCTTGCATCAGAATATTTTGAAAAATCTGGTATCAAAACCCAGCACCCTAACACCTTTGGAGTGATGCTTTAGGTAAAGAACTCCATTTGATCCTACATGTGTCAGACTACGGAGACCTGGAAATTGGGGGAGGCGGGGCTTTGGGGGTTATCACAATGACTAGGGGGTAGGAAGGATGGCTAGCAGAGTTCAGGGTCATGGGTTGCAAAATATCCTACCATACCCAGGAAAGTCCAGCACCCAAAATGCCAGGGATGCTGGAAAGGTTTAGCTAATGATCAGAACCTTGTGGTATTTTTGCCTCAAAGTGAACCTTTTGGGTTGTTCAACCTCAAGGCCAGAGAGGCCACACCTCAGTGGGCTTACCAAACAGGTTGACTGATCTTTGTGTCTATTTTCTGTTACTGTTTTGTTATTTTGTTACTGTTACATGTGGCTGAATTTGGTCCAAGACTTGCTTGCTTCATAACACACCACCCAGATGTAAGGTTTTGGGCAAGGAGGCTTACTGCCCTCACCTCTAATCTTTGGAAACCAGGAGCATGCAACAAAAAGAAGCTAGTCACTGTGAATAGGCAAATCAGCCTAGGTCAGGTCACAACAATGGTTATCTTTAAAGTTTGCTTTATCCTGTCAAGATCCTGCTTTCAGTGCCTGCTGTTAAATGCCAAGAAAAAGGGGCGCCTGGGTGGGTCAGTCAGTTAAACCTCTGACTTCAGCTCAGGTCATGGTCTCACGGTTCATGGGTTCGAGCCCCACATCGGGCTCTGTGCTGACAGCTTGGAGCCTGGAGCCTGCCTTGAATTCTGTCTTCCTCTCTCTCTGCCCCTCCCCCACTCACACTCTGTCTCTCAAAAATAAATACATTTTAATATTATTATTAAAAATAATAATAAATAGATAAATAAATACCAAGAAAAATGAAATGCAAAGAAAATGAAGCTGGTAAGTTCCTCTGTTTGATTTAAAACAAAGCATAAGGTCAGGTCTGATGCTACTGTTTGCTGAAAACTATGCCAGATAAATGTGAACCCATGTATACATGCATTCTCCTTGGTTAATCAGTTATGCATGTGTCCATTTTATTTAAGTGATGGACCAGCTTTAAATTTGATCCTCCAACAGGCAGGCTGAAACTCAGAAGCGATACCACTACTGGTAGGAAAGAGTTCCTCCCCAAAGACGGGTCTCCCCACAGCCAACAGGAATACCACCAAAGAGAGCCAGCAGAGGCTTGGTGGTGAGGGCAGGTTCTCTATAGTAGCAGATCTCAAACTCGACTAGGTATCAAAATCTCTAGGAGGCCCTCAGGTCCCTGGGCCCTGCCTCTCCAAATTCAGGAGGGCAGACATGAGGCCAGAGAACCTGCATTTCAAACAAGCTCTGAGGTGCTGCTGATGCTTTTGGTCCTGCGACTATACTTTAAGAACCATGGCTCTCGTTCTCAACCTTGGCTGCACATTAGAACCACCTGGGGAGCTTTTAAAGCAATCAAGACTTATGGGACGCCTGGGTGGCTCAGTAGGTTAAGCGTCTGACTTTGGCTCAGGTCATGATCTCACTGTTTGTGGGTTCGAGCCCCGCATTGGGCTCTGTGCTGACAGCCTGGAGCCTGCTTCGGATTCTGTGTCTCCCTCTCTCTCTGCCCCTCCTGCACTCCTGCTCTGTCACTCTCTCTCTAAATTAAATAAACACTAAAATTTTTTTTTAAAAATCAAGACTCAGGCCACACCCCAGAATGATTGTATCAGAATCCCTGGGGTGGGGCCCAGGCCCCAGTATTTTTTTTTAACACTCCATAGAGAATTCCAAAGTAAAGCCAAGGTTGAGAACCATACTTCCAGAAGGAGGCCAGAGTCAAGCTATATCCGGCTTGGAATCCTCAAGCCAGATAATAATAGCAGTAACAATAACAAAGACGCAATTTATTAAGTCTGACTATATGCCAGTTTCTATTCTAGGCCTCCTATAGGCATCAGCTGATTAATCTGCACAAAAATCTATGAAATAAGTATTTTTGACCTTTTTATTTTAAACAGATGGAACTCAGGCTCTGAGAGGTCAAGTGGCTGGCTAAGGTCACTCAGGAAACAACTGGTGAATTCAAACCCAAGAGGATATGACTCTAAACTCTGTGTTTCTTAATGACCCTGTGAAGCTCCCTCCTATCACCTATTCAAAAGGGTAGGTGGAAACAACAGCTACATGAAGGATATAAAGAAAACACAAAAGCAAACAGAGGAGGCTGGGGCAGTTTTGGAGGTGGGGCTGGTGCCCACATGTCACCTTTAAGCATCCTTGTGTAGATTTCACAGATAGACAGGGTCCATCTGTGGAGGGGGAATGACTGGGGATAGGGATCTTTATGCCTCCCACCCCATGTTCCAGGTCAAGTGGAGACATCTACTTTGAAGGAGGTCTGGACATGAGAGCATAATGGAGCTTGGCTTAGGGAGAGGAGAGTCAGCATTGGGACACTAGCAAGTTCCCCTGGTATCCAGGCTCTGGGAGCTAAACCAGCCCCTGCCAACCACAGGGGATGCCCCTCACATCACACAAGTGGACGGGCCATGGAGCTACTGTCCTCCTGAAGCCCCTCCAGCCCCACCGCCTGCAGTCATACGCATACACAGTTCTTCACAGCAGACGGACACATATCTGCATGTTAGAGCCACTTGGAAAGGTTTAAGATGTGAGTATTCAGGCCCCTCCACCCTTGATTCTGATTTAATTGGTCTGGGGTTAGGTCTAAGCACACTTTTTTTTAAATGATTCCTGGGTAGTTCTAATGGGCAGCTGTTTTAAGATAGCCATGATTTACTTTACCCCAGCACAATGTGATGTTATTGCATCTTTGGATTAAGACAATGGTTCTTGACCTGGGCTGTAGGCTGAAGTCACCTGGGGAACTTCTAAAACTACCAATGCCTGGATGCCACCTCCAGGCAGTCTGATAGATTTGATCTGCAGGTGCAGTATTGGTATAAAGTTTTAAAAGTTCCTATAGGTGACTCCAATAGATGGTCAAGAATGAGAACTGCCGGATCAAGTTCTAGCTCAGAAATTGATAGTATATTTAAATATAAAAAATCCATTCTAACCTAGATGATACTCATGCTTCAAGATACTCGTTCTGCAAAGGGAAAGTACTCCATGTTCTTCTATATCCTATCTCAATCAAGAACAAGTGCTTTGAAAATTAGCATACTGGACACCTAAATGAGTTTTTATTAAATAGCATGATGAATGTTACAAATGGGCTCTCACTGGTGAAATTACAGTTATATAACATATATATAGGCTGATAATATTTTTTAATGTTTATTTATTTTGAGAGAGAGGGTACACCAGGGAGGGGCAGAGAAAGAGAGAAAGAGAAGCCCAAGCAGGCTCTGTGCTGTCAGCAGAGCCCCAAGTGGAGCTTGATGTCACAAACCATGAGACCATGACCTGAGCCAAAATCAAGAGTTGGACACTTAACCGACTGAGCAACCCAGATATCCCAAGCTAATAATATTTTAAAGGCACTTCTTACCTTTGTGGGAGTAGGGTATGAGAATCCAGTGAGGCCAATACCCTTTAATCTTAGGGTATCTTATTAGGGATATTACACTAGGCATATATTAGGAATATATTGCCTTAAACTATATATCTAAGTGGTTCCATGTTTAGTCATGAATTCTCAAAGATTCTGCCTAATGTCAGATCTGTGGGTGACAGGAGCCTTGCTTTTATTTCAAATGAATATTGGATATGAGGCGTAGATTGAGCACTTAAGAGCAGAATTCCTTAAGCTCAGGGAAGAGATCGTATGATTTTTTGTATGATAACTTGCTAATAAGCACTTAGTTAATACATGTGTGTACATCTAGCAGAATTTGCGTATGTCCAAACTCATCAAATTGTATACATTAAATATGCACACTTTTTTGTATATCAATTATGCCTCAATAAAACTGTAACAAAATATAAAGACCCTCCCATCCACTTTTTAAAACATTTATTAATTTATTAAAATTGTCATATCTGAGGGGCGTCTGGGTGGCTCAGTCGGGTAAGCGTCCGACTTCAGCTCAGGTCATGATCTCACCGTTCATCAGTCTGATCCCCACATCTGGCTCTGTGCTGACAGCTCAGAGCCTGGAGACTGTTTCAGATTCTGTCTCCCTCAATCTCTGCCCCTCCCCTACTCACGCTCTGTCTCTCCCTCTCTCTCTCTCTCTCTCTCAAAAATAAAGATTAAAAAAAATTTTTTTAAATTGCCATATCTGAAAAAAAACGGACCTGTTAGTGAGGTTGTGGAAGTATTTAACTGTCACGCACACCAAAGCAGCTCCTGATGGCTGTCAGCTCAGATCTTGCCTGGCTCTAACAGGAATCTCATGGGCCACTCTGGAATGGTGTCTGAACACAGACAAAGACGAGAGCATTGTCCAAACCACAAAAATGGCCAAACACCCTCTTCTCGTGCTACTGTGACTGAGGCTTCTTCACGCATTCCAGCATTAGTCCCGCCTCTTAGATAAAAGAGGACCCTTCTTTCCAACAGTACCCAACCCAGAACAAAACCATGCTTCCTTGAACTCCTGCCCAAGTCACCTACCACAAGCCCAGATTCCAGAACAAGCCCCTTCTACAACTCCCTCGCTGAGACATCCTAAAGTTCTCCATCTTGTTTTGTCTCCCTTGTTACAATGAACCAATTGCACTAGTTTTCTATTCTATGTTACTGCGTAACATATTGCCTTAATTGTAGAGGTTCAAAAACAGTAGAAATGTAGCACTTCATAGTTTCCCTGGGACAGGAGTCTGGGTATAGGTTAGGGGTCTTCTCAGTCTGTCACAAGACCAAAATCAAGGGGTCAGCTGGGGCTATGTTCTCATCTGCAGCTTGAGGTCCTTCCAAGCACACTCAGGTTATCAACAGAATCTGGTTCCTTGCTGTAGTAGGACTGAAGTCCTGTTTTCTTGTTGGCTGTTGGCTGTTGGCTGTTAACTTTGACCAGGGTTCATTTTCAGCTCTAAGAAGCCACTTCCACATCTTAGCCACACGGGGTCTCTCCACAGGCAGTTCACAACATAGTTGTTTGCTGTTTTCCAGTCCAACTGGATGATGTCCCTAATGTTTCACTTTCTTTTAAGGGTTCACCTGATTAGGTCAGACCCACCTAGGATAATCTGCTTTTTGACTGAGTAGTAACTCAGTTGTGGGAGTGACATTCCAACATATTCACAGGTCCCACTTAAATGGGTGGGTGGAGTGGGCACTATACAGGACTCGTCCACCAGGGGGCAGGAATCTTGGGGAGCATCCGTCTGGTACACCAAGAAACCTAACTTTTGACTACAAATATGTTCCTGGTGATCTTTGGCCGAAAGGCACCAACACTTCTCAGCTATCGTTTTCTACTAAAACGAGCCTAAGACATGCATGACCAGACTACATTAAATCAATTCCTAATGCCAGGATGGGAAACCAAGGGGCAGACTTGCCAGGAGACGTTACTGAGCCCCATCCAAAACATCTGGGTGAATCACGGCCTTTTTTCATTGGCAGAGACACTGTAAGCCTCTCCCACCAAAAGGCAGGGGGAGCTTGATACCCAGAGGAGTAAAAAGAAATCTGTTGGCTCAATGATCTATCCACCAAATTCGAAATACTTGTCAAGTGATCTATTCCCAAATTATACTAACTTTACCCATTTATTAAAATGTATCCTGAAGAATATTCTTGAGTATATTCAATAAATAGTAATACAGTAGTCCCCCCTTATCTGCGGGGGATATGTTCCAAGACCCTTGGTGGATGCCTGAAAGTGGTTTTTTCCCTATATATGCTGTTTTGTTCCTATAAGTACATATCTATGATAAAATTAGTCACAGTAAGAGACTAACAACAATAACATAATAAAATAGAACAATTACAGCAATATACTATAATAAGAGTTATATGAATGTGGTCTCTCAAAATACCTTATTTACTCTACTCATCCTTCTTCTTATAACGATGTGAGGTGTAAAATGCCTACCTGATGAGATAAAGTGAGGTGAATTGCATAGGCATTGTGACTAGCATTAGGCTATTATCATCTGCTTCCAAATCAGCTGACCACCAGTAACTGATACCATGGAAAGTGAAACCATGGATACAGGGGGACCCTGTATATTCTCTTAGATATAGGAATGATGAGCAATTCTTCCCTTCTATTAGAAGCAAAGGATACTTGCTAAGTGAGCAAATAAATGGTTGTGTCCATTATCTATAGTTTTGAGCACCTCCTGCCCCAGGAGTCCAATTTAAATTATCCCTTTGGAAGAAAATATCAGAATGACTGGGCACCTGGAATTCACATCCAGTTGAAATATCTCTATGAACCACAACAGGTTGATTTTGCTCCCTAGAGAGGTGTCCTTAAATCCCAATTATCTTTTAATTTATGTGAATCTTTCTTTTACCTTCTTCAATCCTTCAATTACCTTCTTTTACTCAAACTATCAGGATTATTCGTGTATTCATTTGTTGAACAGATCTATCCTGAGCACCAACTATATGTTAGGTGCTCAGTATGGAGATACAGCAGTAGACCATAGAAATTTCCCCCTTCGTGGTGTTTCCAATGTAGCAGAGATATTCAACAACAACAAAAGACAAACACTAACACAGTTACCAATTTTGACCAATACTAGCAAGGAAAAATGTAAGAGAAAAATAAAACCATGTGCTTGTGATAGTTACAGTAAATACACCAGGAACATTGAGTTTGAACATTTTTCTTTTCTCTTATCTCTACAAAGACTAAAAGATACTCAAGAAAACGAAGTCACTGTCTCAAAGAATGTTCATTGCAGCATTATTCTCAATTGCCAAGACATGGAAATAACCTAAGTGTCCATCAATGGATAAATGAATAAAGAAAATGTGATACACATAAACACACACACAGACACACACATTGGAATACTGTTCAGATGAAACTGGAGGGCATCATGCTATGTGAAATAAGTCAGAGAAAGACAAATACTGTATGATCTCACTTATATGTGGAATCTAAAAATGCTGAACTCACAGAAACAGAATAGAGTGATGGTGGT
Organism: Puma concolor; assembly: GCF_028749965.1. Taxonomy (NCBI): domain Eukaryota; kingdom Metazoa; phylum Chordata; class Mammalia; order Carnivora; family Felidae; genus Puma; species Puma concolor. The sequence continues at coordinate 69,024,909 of NC_141679.1, forward strand.
TGTCAGGGGCCGGAGATGGTCAAAATTGGGAGATGTTAGTCAAAGGGCACAAGCTTCCAATTACAAGATGAGTAAGCTCTGGGAATGTGATGTACAGCAGGGTGGCTATTGTTAACAGCCCTGTATTACATACTTGAAAGTGCCTAAAAGAGATTTTAAATGCTCTCACCACACACACACACACACACACACACACACACACACACACACGCACACGCACACACACACATACACACACAATGTAATTATGTGAAGTGATGGAGGTGTTAAATAAACTTACTACACTAATTGTTTTTGCAATGTATCAAATCATCACATTGTACATCTTACACATAACACAATAATGTATGTCAATTATATCTCAAATCTCTAGAAAAAAGGAAGAGACATCCACCCTGGGAAATGTGAAGGACAATTAGCAATATGCCTACCTGTCCAAGAGATAAGGGATTGACTTGATCAAGTTTATTTCAGGAATAAAACAGGTCAGCTGTGTGACCATGACCTTCTATTCACCTCATTTCAACTGGAAAAACTAGAGACCCTGCCCCTCAACTCAAAGGTCTCCACTCCTGATATTACTTGCTCCATCAATCTTTGTTGTCAAGTCAGCTAAATGAGAAGTACTTATTCGCCTTACGGATTAAAAATATAAAGATAACCATACTGAATATATTTAATGCCCATTAAAATTGTGGATAGAAGTCAGGAATACTTCATGTTTAAATATTTACCAAACACAGATAAGTCTTAGGTCTTAAATAGAATGGTATAATTTAGTTTAGTTTCATTCATTCTAAAATAAGGATCCTCCACTGTAATTATCCAGGTAAAGTCGGTTACTCTCAAAATCCTTCCTGGATTCCCCCAGGCACAGTTATTAATAGTTATGTCCTTCCCTGTGCTCCCATAAGACTTCCATTACAGCTCATTTTTGCACTGTTCCATAAATATCTTAAGTCTTTGAAATTACTTTTCTGGCTCTCTTACTCAACTGAGGCCCCAGAGAAGAACAACCTGGTCTTCTTCATCTGTGTATCCTTGGTTCCTAGCTGAGTGCCAAGTTCATAATAATAAAACCCAATACAAGTTTGAGTGAATAAGCAAAAGATATTGCACAAATCTAAACTTATTATAACAAATGCAAGAGGGTGACACTTGATTCTTGACTTGGGCACTAGATGAGGAAACAGCCATGCAAAGATCTAGTCAGGAACAGCATTCAAGACAGAACCTCTAATGCCAAGGTTGGGAGGAGAGGAAGGAAAAAATTATATAGAAAGAAGGCTACTGGGAAAGTGAAAGAAAGTAGAGAAAATGAGGTCAGAGCAGAGACCTAAGGCCAAATAGTGTGGCCTCTTGTAGGTCAGGATAAGAAGTTTGCATCTATACTATGTATAATGGAATTCGTTTTCAGCAGAATTACATAATATAATTTGTATATTTCAAAGATCACTCTGGCTATTGTTTGGAAAATGGAGTATAGAGGTGTGTGCTTGGGAGCAGGGAAACCCTAGAAGCTTAGTGCAGAAGTATAGGCAGGAGATGATGGTGACCAGTTCTAGAGCAGTAGCCACTGAGGTGGACAGAAGTAGCTGAACTTGAGCTATCTTTTGGACATTAAGGCAACTTGATAAGTTGGATGTGGGCAGGGCTGCTATTTAGCTGGTACATCCCTGGAGAGCCCTCACAATGGCCAAAATACTGAAATATTTCTATACAAGTTGGTAAATAGTCATAGCCAAGAGCTCCGAAGTGGTGGCCCCATTCCAACACCCCAATATACCCAAACTTCCTCTAAAACGAAAAAGTAAAATATCAATGTTTGACATGGTAGGGACCCCACTAGACAACTCGACAGCTCAACTTTGTTCTGATTGGTGGGTCCCATGCTGTATGTTTGCTAAAGATCAAAATGGGATTTAAAGGGCAGGGAAACAAGAGGAATTGAGTGCTCCTAGGTTTTGGCTTGAGCTGTTGGATGGATGCACTGCCATTTACTGACATGGAGCAACAGGGAAGGAATAAGTCTGATGGCAAGAAAACAACAATTCTGTTAAATTTGATACTTATATTTTTTTAACTTTTTTTGTTTAATGTTTATTTTTGAGAGAGAGAGAGAGAGAGAGAGAGATCATGGCGGGGGGGGGGGGGGGGCAGAGAGAGGGACACAGAGCCTGGAGCAGGCTCCAGGCTCTGAGCTGTCAGCACAGAGCCCGACATGGGGCTTGAGTTCACGAACCATGAGATCATGATCTGAGCTGAAATTGGACACTTAACCAACTGAGCCCCTAAATTTGATACTTGTTAAACATCCAGCTGGAAAGGACTAACAGGCCAAGTAAAGGTTCCCAGTCACTACCCACACCAACAAAGTTCAAAGCAACAAAACTGTAGATCAAACTTGAGGACCATTTTACTGTGAATAATTCTATAAAATTCTGGATTTGATAATACCATCAAGAACCTCCAAGTGTTTTATAAATCAGACTCTTATGTCCCACTTGGCTGGCTGGTAGTAGGCTGAATAATGGTCCCCCAAAGATATGGGTTCCAAAGATATGGGATCCTATGGGCTTAGGAACCTGTAAATACTACCTAAGTACTAAGTACTACAGGTACTTAGGTACCTGTAAATACTACCTTATTCTGAAAAAGAGTCTCTACAGATGGGATTAGATTAAGATTCTTGAGATGGGTAGATTATCTTGGATTATCTAGGTGCGTCAAAGGCAATCACATGTGTTATGGCCTGAATTGTGTACCCCTCAAATTCAAACACTGAAGCCCTAATCCCCAATGTAACTGTACTTAAAGATAGGGCTTTGAGAAGTAATTAAGGTTAAACTTTTTTTTAATGTTTTTATTTATTTTTGAGAGACAGAGACAGAGCGTGAGTGGGGGAGGGGCAAAGAGAGAGAGGGAGACACAGAATCTGAAGCAGGCTCTAGGCTCTGAGCTGTCAGCACAAAGCCCTACACGGGGCTTGAACTCATGAACCATGACATCATGACCTGAGCCGAAGTCGGACGCTTAACCCACTGAGCCACCCAGGCGCTCTGAAGTAATTAAGGTTATGAGGGTAGAGCCCTAATCTGAGAGGGCTGGTGGCTTTATAAGAAGAGGAAGAGGTTTTTCTTTCTCTCTTTCTTTCCCTCTCTCTCTCTCTCTCTCTCTCTCTCTGTCCCTCCCTCCTTGCCCTGAACCCAACATACACACACCATCTGAGGACACAGAAAGAAGGCAGCTGTCTTCCAGCCAGGAAGGGAACTCTAACCAGAAATCAAATTGGCTAGCACTTTGATCTTCACCTTCCCAGCCTCCACAATTGTGAGAAATACATTTTCTGTTGTTTAAGCCACACAAGCTGTGGTATTTTGTTATAGAAGCCCAAGCAGACTAACGTAATATGTATTTATATAAGAAAGATGGAGAGGAAAATTAAAAACAGACAGAAGAAAAGAAGGCCAACAATGGAGGCAGAGGGGTGCCTGGGTTGCTCAGTTGGTTAAGTGTCCAACTTCGGCTCAGGTCATGATCTCACGGTTCGTGAGTTCAAGCCCCACGTCGGGCTCTGTGCTGACAGCTCAGAGCCTGGAGCCTGCTTCAGATTCTGTGTCTCCCTCTCTCTCTGCCCCTCCCCCCACTTGCTCTCTCTTCTCTCTCTCTCTCTCTCTCTCTCAAAAATAAATAGACATAAAAAACATTAAAAAAAAAAAAAAAGATGGAGGCAGAGATTGGAGTGATGTGGCCCAAGACAAGGAATGTCAGCAGCCACCAGATGTTAGAAGAGGCAGGGAACATATTCTCCCCAAGGATCTTCAAAAGGAGTACAGCTCTATGGAGGCTTTGATTTTGACTGAGCGGCAGAGATCTCAGACTTCTGGCCTACAGAACTGTGCAAAAGTACATTTCTGTTATTTTAAACCACCACGGCTGTGGTAATTTATCACAGTGGCCACAGGAAACAAATACACACACCAAGGTAGTTGGGAGGAGAGGTGGTGTCATGTCCCTTTTACAAATGAAAATCCAGAGACAGGAATGTTTATGACACTGGGCCAAATCCTTCTGACTTTTAGGGCAGACAACTGCCCCACCTCTGCCTTCCCCGTTAGATTAGCCCCATGGCTTTCAGCAGGACTCTTTCGGGGCCTCTGCCCTGTGTGATGAGACAGAGGTGACAAATACTCTCTCCCTGACCAAACCTTAACAGGCTTCTCAGAGCCTTTTTAACGACCAGGCCTTGACCTTGGCCTGCATCCTGTCCTCAGCCTGCCTAGCCTAGTTTTATCAAGAATCCTGCTGTTAGTCTAGTGAGAACACCCCTCCCCCCCAACCTTAATATTTGATCAAATTCCTCAATCCCCACCTTTGATGCCTAAGTCCTTGACCTTCCTTTAGCAAAAATTCTATTGGGCTTGTTTGGCAAGAATCCCCCTACCCTTGATGTCTCTCCTTAGTAATTTTTTATCCATTGACCCCTTCATTCTGCTCATCAGCTATAAATCCCATTTGTCCTTGCTATAGTCGGAGTTCAGCTTGATCTTTTTCCTTTATTGCAATAGAGCTGACCCTTCCTGTAATAGTCTTGAAAAAAGTCTTCCTTACCATTTTCACAAGTGCTACAATAATTTTTTCTTTAACAGGGGTGCATTGCTGCTATATCAACTACTGATTTCCAGAAGTTAGGAGCTTTGAACAGCTCTCCCTTCCAAATTTCAAGGTTGCAGCTGCTGCTAAAGATGTCGCACGGGGTTAGAAAAAAGAGGAAATAGTCCTGTTCTCTTTGGAGATACTTGTCTTTGTGCTGAAACCCCTTATAACTTTTGCATTATGAAGAAGACTAAGAGAGCTAGTCCTTCTGTTTTGTCTTTAACCTTCCTTCCTTCCTTCCACTCCTTCTTTCATTCATTTATTCAGGAAATATTTACTGAGCCACAACTATGCACAAGGTTCCATGCTCTGTGCCATAGGGTTATAAATATGTAGACGTTATAACCACTGTCCTCAAAGGAGAAAGGAAACCATGGTAGGAATCTGAGACCCTACCATGTATCTGGCAGCATGCTAGACATTTTCACACATCCGCTAACATTTAATCAATCCACAGGACCAGAGAGATAGTTGTTATTTTTCTTTCTTTTTTTTTCACGCTTAACAGATAATAGAACTGATTCTTAAAGAAATTGAGCAACCTACTCAAGGAAAAGGAAGGACATGATCACAAAGCAGCTGTTGATGAAACTGGCTGAGTGGAAAGAACACAATAAGAAAGAACAATAGGAAAGACCACAGCTATTGAATGTTGGAGGTAGGTCTCAAAACCAGATGTTAGACATTGAAATCTATGACCCCTTTTCTCACTGTGATGTATAACAATTAAGTTATGCACACAAACCACTAGAATACAAAGTAAATAGAAATAACTTTGCTGTCCCAAAAGAAAATGGGTAAAGACCTTGGAAATCAAAGAATTAAAAATACAAAGGAAAAGAAATACTGTGTCTAATACACGCAAAGCACTTCACTTTGTATATTCACATGCATGGTCTTTTCATTTTATTGCGGTAACAACATTTAACACAAAATCTAGCCTCTAAATAAATCTTTAAGAGCACAATAGAGTATTGTTGGTAGGCACAACATTGTACATCAGATCTCTAGAACTCGTTCATCTTTCATAAATGAACCTTTTTGCCCACTGAACAGCAGCTCCCTATTTCCCCCTCCCCTCAGCCTCTGGCAACCACCATTCTTCTCTCTGCTTCTACGCATAATCTTACTCAATTCTTTCAACAATGCTGTAATGAGAGACATCTCACTTTCAGCAAGAAAGAGTACAAAAATCTTCAAGGAAAAGGTAATGCCAGTTCTGTACTTTGAAGGATGACAGTAGAGCATGGGGAACCAGAGAGAAGACACATTCCAAGGCAGGAAACAGGGTGCTCTAGAAAAAGGGAGGGGGTGGCTGGGTGGCTCAGTTAGTTGAGCATCTGACTTAGCTCAGGTCATGATCTTGCAATGTGTGGGTTCAAGCCCTGCATCAGGCTCTGCACTGACAGAATGAAGCCTGCCTGGGATTCTGTCTCTCTTCCTCTCCCTAGCCATACGTTCTACCTTTTTCTCTCTCTCTCAAAATAAATAAGTAAACTTAAAAAAAAAAAAGAAAGAAAATGAGAAGACATGATCACAAAGCAGCTGTTGATGAATGGGCTGAGCAGAAAGAACACAACAGGAAAGAACAAAATGTGGAGAACCCCCCTCTGGGCATGCTCAAGTACCTGGTCCTTGTTCAGTGTGCCATGGGAGCTCCTGACTAGGAGGCCAGAGTAGACTTTTGGTAAAATGTGGTGTGGGGTTGACCCGAAAAGGATGGCAGGAGAGCCCAGGGTCAAGAGAACCTCATGAGTGGTTATAAGGCTCTCCTGGGGCAGAGGCTGGGGCTGGAGGGAGGGGAGAAGCACATAGTAAGATGAACACATACACAGTTTTTCAAAAATAGCACTAAAGACAGGAAAAGCTATGGCTCAAAATAAATAGTTCTCTTTGAGAACAGAGGCAGCAATGGGCCTACGCTGTTTTCACTTAAACACACATTTGTTAGATGCTGAGCGTGGCAGCTGAACAGCAGCGAACCACCTCTTATCTCCAAATCCAGGCCATTTCACTCCTCTGCCCAGAGTCTGAATAACAAATATTCTACTCCTCCAAAGAAAACAATGTCATTGAATGAGGTAGAAGTATAAAAAATAGGATGGCTTGATTTTATGGACAGAGTTTCATATGATATATCACAACTTGCCTATTTCTTTTCCGGTTGAGACACCAGCCCGAAGAACTGACCTTGGAAAGTCATTTTCTTCCTCTTTTCAGTACAGTTTTAAAAATTGAAATGTTTTTGGAATTGGAGAGACAAACCTAGGACTGCAGCTTATAGCAAAGAAAGGATAATCAGTCTGTTCAAAGAACCAGAGTTCTTCTCACAAGACTGATCAGGAACAGCTGGAAGTATGCCCAGTGAAGTCTATGGCTTATGCGGTGATGGAACTAATTCACTGGCACCTGTTACTCTTCAAATACTTCACGTTATGGATTTACCAATTAATAAGACAAACCCTGACCTCACGGTGCCTACAGGCATATAGAAAAATTCCCATATGGTGTGATGGGAACAACAATATAGAGCATAGAGGTTTGGGGAGCAGGTGAAATTTCCCAGAGACCCAAGTAAACAGGTACCATCCAAGGAAGAGTACGTCAGGGTTGAGAAGTCAATGTCTCCTAAACTTCCACACTATACTTCCTGGTTTCCAACTACCTTACAAAGGTACGGCAATCAAAACAGTACGATTCTTGCATAAAATTAGACATACAAACCAACCAAAACAGATTCAAGAGCCCAGAAATAAACCTTCACATATATGATCAACTAACATTTGACAAGGGAGCCAAGAACACTAAATGGGGAGAGGATAATCTCTTCAATGAATAGTGCTGGGAAAACTGGATAATCACAGGAAGAAGGATGAAACTGGACCCCTATCTTATACCACTCACAAAACTAACTTGATATGGATTCAAGACTTCCCCCAAACTTTAAAACTCCTGGAGAAAAACAGGGAAAAGGTCCTTGACAGTGGTCTTGGCAACGATTTGTTGGATGTGACTCCAAATATTGAGATCATTATTAAAGACTTTTGATCTGGAATTGAGTATAGCTATTTTAAGTATCAAACCTGGTTGTAAAACTTTCCACAAGCAAAATCATTTTCTCACTAAAAAAATTAACAATCCTTGGTGGCTCAGTTGGTTAAGTGTCTGACTCTTGATTTTGGCTCAGGTCATGATCTCACGGTCGTGGGATTGAGCCCCGTGTCAGTCTCCATGCTGACCACGGAGCCTGCTGGGGATTCTTTCTCACCCTCTCTCTCTGTCCTTCCCTTGCTTGTGCTCTCTCACTAAAAATAAATAAATACACATTAAAAAAAATTAATAATACTCAATTTGAATATTTTACGTAAACTTACTGTCATCTTTCTCAACATTTAATTTTCCTTATAATTACATGATGCCAAAAAAAAGATTTTGTTCACCTTGTCCTATATAGATGCTCCCAGAATCCCTTCGGTCTACCCACAACGTGCTGTAAAAATACAACCATTTTCTGTCAGTGCCATGATGCAACAGTAGTCCCTTACACTTGAGCACATGATCTAATAGCTTAGGGAAGGCTTCTTTCCAACACTATCTTGAGTTAGGTGTGGAAGCTTCGAGAGAAATTTTCTTATGAGAATATTGCTTCAATGTACATATTTTTCAGTTTGCATGCTGTATCAAAAGCATACTCATTATTTAGTGTGTGAAGAATGTTTCCTAAAAAATTTGATCTTCAATTATGGATCTCAGTTCTCAAGATTGTTGCATGAATCCCATCTTGGGAGGATTGCTCATGGCTACCTCATTCCTCAGGATCCTCCCTCCTCTGGCAAGACCTAGAAAAATCTGGGCTCTGCAGTCTCCAAGTTGTTTGATATTAGCAAGCCACATTTTCTTATTTGGTTATTTGGCCACTTAAAGCAAAAACAATATAATCTAATTTTAGTATACTCTTTGGCTAATTTCACTATTTTCATTATTTTATTTAAAAAATATTCTCTTGGGGCCCCTGGGTGGCTCAGTCGGTTAAGCGTCTGACTTTAGCTCAGGTCATGATCTCTTAGTTTGTGGGTTTGAGCCCCGCATTGGGCTCTATGCTGACAGCTCAGAGCCTGGAGCCTGCTTTGGATTCTGTGTCTCCCCCTCTCTCTCTCTGTCCCTCCCCTGCTCGTGCTCTGTCTCTGTCTCTCAAAAATAAATAAACATTAAAAATTTTTTTTCTTTAAATATTCTCTCTACTCTTTTAACTCAGTTGTAACATTCTATCTTATTTCTCCTAGTCTTACCCTATTGTGGAATGGGAAGACTGGAGAAGTGAAGGGGTTCAGACAAAGTCTTGCTGAGTTTCCCCTATATTATCATTGTTCATATCTGTGCTAGGCACATTCACAAGCTATTGCCAGTCAGTAAACAATCCTACAGTATAGGAAGTAGTCGATCCAACTTACAGATAAGGACAGTGAGGCTCAAAATGACTTAGCAATTGCCCCAGGACACATCTCTAGTGAGCAAGTGAGGGTGTCAGGAGTTGCAGTAAGATCTGTTACATTTGGAACCTGTGCTCTGTCTACTCCCACAGTGTTTCTCAAACTTCAATACGCTTCTAAGACACTAGGCATCTTAAAATGTAGACTTCACAGGTCTGGGGTGGAACTTGAGAGTCTGCATTCCTGACAGGTTTCTAGGGGAAGGCAGGTGCTGCTCCCCAGACCACACTTGAGTTAAAAAGTGCACATGGTTTTAGGCTTCTCAGAGCACATGGGCATCAAGGAGATGGCCCAGATAGAGCCGTCGAGGTTATCGTTTACAGCTGAGTTAGCCCTCTTTCGCTGACTGGCTTTTGATCAGGGTTCCAATGGATGGCTAGCAAGAGCTAATTACAATCCTGACTAATTCACTGTCAGTTGTTATTCATTAACAAATTATGTTCCTGACAAACTGCTCTAGTGTGGTACCCTAAGTACTGTAATTAAAATCTTAGAAAGTTGCATGTGAGCTTAATTGATTTCCTTAATGTATTACTCAGACTAAACATCCCATTATTTTGTCTTGATGTTTATGAAGGGGCAGAAGTCTGCTGCCACCCAGGCAGCAGATACACGGGCTCTGCGTTAACAGGGAGCCTGCCCGCTTTGGGGGCCCGGACACTTGCCCAGGTAGCACTACCTGGTCACGGAAAAGAATTGGACTACTTTGCTGGAACAAGAGACGGAGCTTTTTCAATAGGTTATTTCTCATGCAGCACCAAGTAGCTGAAGGAGGACTCCCATCATCCGCCGGCTGCCCTCAGCATGATGTGTTTCATTTGTGCTTTCAGGCTCTCTCCTTGGTTCTGGAACCACAACCTGACGTGATTCATCCCCACTACCCTCTGAGTCACTTCCTGGGTCACTCTTCACGGTTCCCTCACCACAAATGGCATTATTTCTGCTTCTCTCAGACAAGTGCCTTTGCGTATACCTCAACCCAGGCCTCCAGATCATTTTACTCTCAGACTTGTGCCCCAGGCAACACAAAGTCCTTTCCTTCCAGTTTCCCGGGGTGATCCGACTCGGTGCCATCATCCTTGGTGAGCTACCTTCGGCAGTTTCCACTCGTTATCATGTATGTTTTTCTCTCCGGTAAACCAACCTTGTATCCTTCCATTGGACTGTCCTGTTGGTAGGACAAACTGGCTTTCCAGTTTCCAGTTTGTGGCTTTTAACACATAAAGTTCAACTGTTTATATATATATATATATATATATATATATATATATATATATATATATTTATGTATATACACATACTAGAAACCCAAACTATAAATTTCTATCATATTACTAAACAAAAACTGGGTTTGAGCTTAAGTTCAAAGAATCATGTAGACATTATTCATCTTTGCAAACTCCATTTTCAATTCTTATGCAGGATCCTGGAGCATTGATGACTTAGCTAATAAAAATGCTGTTGGAAGTTAAAAATCGCTCCTGGGGTAGTGCTACCTTTCAGTAAGAAAGTTCTTAAAAACACTTGACAGAACTTGGCTGCATGTGACAGATTTTTCCCTCTATACAAGTCACTGTATGCACGCTGAAGAGGCAATGCAATCGTCAGAAAAGCTTCAACCGTTCTTTTCAATTTATTTGATATAAAAGAAAACATCTGGCTCAGGGTATGTGTCTAGAATACAAACTATTTATGAAGCAGGTATGATGCTGGTACCTGGTAAAAGCAGAACTTCTTTTCTTCTCTTTTCTTTCTCTTCTTCCTTCCTTCCTTCCTCCCTCCCCCCTTTCTTTCTTTCTTTCTTTTTCTTTCTTTCTTTCTTTCTTTCTTTCTTTCTTCTTTCTTTCTTTTTCTTTCTTTCTTTCTTTTCCTGGAACTGCCATTGGGAGGTTACTGGCAACTTTCAGTTTGGGGAAGTTGAGAAAGCTCTCAGAGTCTTTGGAACAGAGTCCTTTTGTCTTTGGAAGTTTTCCAGGATTGGCCCTGTAGTTATATAAACACGAAGCAAGTACCCACCCACTGTCCTTGGCGATAGCAGTGAGGTCACCATAAATCTCAATGCTGATGCTGCAGAGCAAGATGCCAAGTGCTCTGCCCAGTGATGTAAGTGGGGTATCTTCCGCCAGAACCATGCCCTTGAAGAGGGTGAGAAATGTTTTGCCTAAATGTGAATCTAGACCAGGACCACTGGTATACATAGTATTTAAAGAGTAAATGACACCAACTTTGTGAAATGTATTTTCAACTATTTGAGTGTTTTCAACACTGTAAAAAAAAAAAGAAAGAAAGAAAAAGAAAAAAAAAAGCAACCACCCACACACATACACATACACACAAGACATTTTAAATTTTAAAAGATATTGTACACTTTACAGAGTTTACCAGTAAACACATACCACAAATATTTAACATAGAGTTTCAGAAACAATACTTACCCTTATTGTGTTTAATGCTGACATTTCTATATATTCTATGTCGCTGTTTTAAGGTTGGCTGTGTTCCACTGAATTCATATTATGACCTTTTAATGGATCATGATTTGCAGTTTGAAAAACTTCCAACTATTGTGATTGCTTTATATGGGTCCAGTGATCAATCTGTGGAATCCAAGAGATTTGGGGCCTTAGACTTTGAGGTTCAGGGACCTACAGAGATGACAACAATTTGCTTTAAAACACATCAACACAGCCAGTTAGTTTTAGCTTTTGCCCTGAGAGTAGCTGGGGCAGTCAGCTGGCATTCTGATGTGCACTCGATCCACCAATGCGTTTGCCATCTGTACTTCAATAGTCAAAGCTTTGCTAATTTGCACATGGAATGTCAAAAATGGGTTTTTATTTTGCAAAATGGTGTCCTGTTGATCAGCATTACAAATGTCAGAAATGGGCTCTCATTAATGAAAAGTATTTTTTGTCAAATATATTTCAATTTAAAAAAGGTTTTTAAAAGTTAAAAAAAAAAAAAACATTTGTAATAAAGCTATTTCCAGGAATGTGGAAACATGTATTCTTAATATGTAGACTGGATAAAATATCTCCACCCTTGCGCGGCTATCAGAATCCAGACAGCCCAGTAACTACACTAGGGACACTTGATTGCTAAAAGGCATGCACTCCAGTGTGTGGCCATCGATGTGGAATATCCTTGTTGTCTGATATTGACTGAAAGGGTGACAGAATCCTGCCTCTGCAGTCTTGGCTTTTGTCTCCAGTGAACAGAAGTTCATGCAAGGTGTTCATCAGACCATCCAAAAGGCCAGACAGAGGCTGTGACTTCATCAAGCTTCCAGAATAGCTAGCCGTGACCTGTTTTGTGCCTGCCTGCTAGTGAATGTGTGTTTAGCAAATGTCTGCTTGTGTGGCAGAATCTGGGCTGAGACTTGTTCCATTATAATATGGTAGCAAGGTTATGTGGGAGTAGCAAACTGTTACCCACCTCAAACTTCTTTGTCTGACTAGTGTTATCTTTTAAAAAAATTTTTTTTTACATTTATTTATTTTTGAGAAACAGAGTGAGACAAAGCATGAGCGGGGGAGGGGCAAAGAGAGAAGGAGACACAGAATCTGAAGCAGGCTCCAGGCTCTGAGCAAGCGGTCGGCATGGAGCCTGATGTGGGGCTCGAACCCACAAACTGTGAGATCATGATCTGATCCGAAGTTGGACGCTCAACCTACTGAGCCACCCAGGTGCCCCTGACTAGTGTTATCTTTAAAAAAAAAAAAAGGACGGGGGGGGGGGGGCCTGGGTGGTTTAGTCATTTGAGTGCCCAACTTCAACTCAGGTCATGATCTCACAGCTTGTGGGTTCGAGCCCTCTGTGCTGACAGCTCAGAGCCTGGAGCTTTCTTCGAATTCTGTGTCTCCCACTCTCTCTGCCCCACTCCTAATTGACTCTGTCTCTCAAAAATGAATAAACGTTAAAAAAAAATTTTGAAGCAACTTTAAAAAACAAAACAAAACCCCCAAAAGGGGTGCCTTCGTGGCTCAGATGGTTAAGTGTCTGACTCTTGATTACGGCTCAGGTCATGATCTCACAGTTCGTGAGACTGAGCCTCCCATCAGGTTCTGCACAGATAGTGTGGAGCCTGCTTAGGACTATCTCTCTCCCTCTCTCTCTGCCCCTCTCCCACTCGTGCTCTCTCTCTCTCTCTCTTAAGATAAATATATAAACTTAAGAAAAAAAAAGCCCTGAGAGCTGTGATTACCAATTGATTAAATCCATCCAGTTCATAGGGCCCTTCCATAATTGCAAATCTATGTGAAGCATGAGGGACCCTCAGAAACAGGTTACTTTGGGGGAGAATGGTTGACAAATGTGACCAGCAGAACAGATCTATAGAGCATGTGAGTATTCTCTTGACTCAGAGTTCAGCTGGTGACAAAGACTCAGCAGAGGAAGGGTCTTCAAAGGATGGGGACATATGATAATTTTACCTTATTTTTAAGTTTTCATTTTAGAAGTCTGAGAGGAGATAATTTTATTTTTTTAATTTATTTTTATTTTTATTTAAAAAAATTTTAATGTTTATTTTTTCAGAGAGAGAGACAGAGTGCAAGCAGGGAAGGAGCAGAGAGAGAGACACACACAAGAATCTGAAGCAGGCTCCAGGCTCTGAACTGTCAGCACAGAGCCTGATGCAGGGTTTGAACCCACAAACTAAGAGATCATGACCTGAGCCAACTGGGCCACCTAGGCACCCCATGATCATTTTACTTTAGATCACAAAGGGAAATAAGGCCTTATTTGGTAATCAGAGGCTGGGGAGGCCTGGAAATTCATAAGCCACATTTAAAATCGTAGTAAACAGTAAGAAGGATTTTGTTGACATTCTACTCTATTTAAACACTGGTGTTTTAGTTATGAAGTTTGCTTTCTCAGGATAATATTGTGGGAGGAAAAGTGGCAGGACTCCCTATGAACCTCAGATATATTCATGCTGAGTTTCAGACCTTCCTGACAAACAAAGGGATAGGCCATAACTAAGGAGCAGTGAGGAAAGGGCTTTCTGAATTACAGGACTATTTGGAAGGAAGCTAGTGGGAGAAGGTCTGAAAAGTGTCCAGGAGAGATAAAGACGAAACGAAGGATTTGTGATCTCCCTTGTGTATCACTTGCTGGGCCAGCCCATGAACTAGGTCTGAGCTCTCTGGGCTGCAGGCAGGACTAAAAGGAGGTGGGGGGATATTGCTCCCAGTGTCCTGGACCTGGGGAATTAAGTGTAACCCAGCGAGGAAGAGGGATCTTCTCTCCATCGCCGTATGGATCCAACACAGAGAAGATTCAAGGGATTACAGAGCCACTTAGAAGCTAGAGAGTCTGGGTCTGCATGTTGGGTATCACTTAGAGACCACAGACAACAGTGTTGTCACCCAAAGCCCTGCCATCAGCGATAGTGCCGAGACATGACCACTGAAGGGCTTTTCTGTTGGTGGACGTGGACTGTATAAGCCAGAGAGAAAGAAATTGAGATCAGTTTCATAGGCTCCTTCAGTTTGGGACAAGAGCCAGAATTATTTGGTTATTGCCCACACTGAGCTCCATGATACCTATTTATACAAGACTTGAGGAAACTTGAGATAAATTTGAGGATCTCATTAGGATTGCAGTGATTATAGATCCTCCTTCAAAAATCGAGCCTGAGACAAGGGCTTGTGTATAAGCAGTTTATTTGGGAAGTGATCCAGGAAAGTAGGCCAAGAGGAAATGGCAGCACAGGAGTATATTATCCAGTTGGTCACTGCTGGGTTACTAGGGCTCGACCCACTAAGACCTTTTAAGGAGCCATATATATAATATGCCTCCATTATCCACCAGCTCTCATCCCCCATTAGAAAAGGGATGCCCCATTGGGCTTTAACTCCCCTGCCCTTTTAGGTTGTGCATGCCTGAGTGGGTCTCCATAGCCATCTCACAACACAGCATTAAAGAAGTCCCAGGGCAGAAGGCCATGATGCGGATGAAGTGAGGCGCTGTCAGAATATGTTTGCACAAAGCTAGCTGCTGCAGCAGGGGCTGGAGTAAAAAGGGGGCTGAGAAGATGTGAGGATGGTAAGTGGTTCATACCAAGTGTCTGATATTGTACATCTCTTGCACTGCTCACATCCACTCTGCCCTACATTAAGTCCCATTCAGCAGGCAGCATTCAATGTGGGGAGACTTCCACAGTCTCCACAAGGGACTTAATACAGGAAGCTTCCTGGAAAAAGCTACAGTCCCTAGTGCTGTAACTGGTGTTGCAGGAAGGGGTCTGATAGTGTCCATCTGCTACCAAGTGCCTGGCTCATACTTTCCCCATACCTTCATAAGAAAGGGGTACCTTTATAAGAAAGGGAAATTGTCAATTATGTGAATTGGAATTCAATTTCAAGTAATAGACAACTGACCCCAAATGGCTTAAACTGAAAAAGTGAACTTATTCAGTCATATAACCGAGCAGTCCAGGAGTAGATATGGATTCAGATGGGGCCTAAGGCAAAACGTATGTGGTATTGTTGCCATGGAAGAGAAGGGCGGGGGGGGGGGGGGGCGGGGCGGGAAATAGGTGTGTATTTCATCAATATTTAAAATGTTTGCCAATACGATAAATGAAAAAAAAGTTATTTGCACTTCCCTAACCAATGCTGGTCTAGTGGTTGAAGTGGGATTTGAACACAAGCCAGCTAATCCAGAAATGCATATTCTTTTACCAATACCCTATGCTATACCTTTCACATAGGCTTCATTTGGAATCCTGAACTAGAAAAAGGCAAGAAAGAAATAAAACACTGTCTCTCATATCTATGAAGATGATAAAAGATTTAGAAACTTTACCTGGGAAAATTTAATGGAAATGGGAACTGTTTTTCTTATGGCTAAGTTTATAAAGGCTATGAAATAATGCAACATCTTAAGAACTTTAAAAAAAATTTTTTTTTAAATGTTTTTATTTATTTTTGCGACAGAGAGAGACAGAACATGAGCAGGGGAGGGCCAGAGAGAGAGGGAGACACAGAATCGGAAGCAGGCTCCAGGCTCTGAGCTGTCAGCACAGAGCCCGATGCGGGGCTCAAACCCACAGACTGTGAGTGAGATCATGACCTGAGCCAAAGTCGGACGCTTAACCGGCAAGCCACCCAGGCGCCCCAACATCTTAAGAACTTTTAAGGGCCTTTATTGAATGAAAATCATGAAAAGATTCAGACCCACTGGCAGAAGAGGCAAGGGACTGAACTGGAGCCAGAGGGAATCTACGTAGTCACAACAATCACATCTCTTAACAGAAAAGGTACAACACAGGGACAGGTGTAGCGGATGGGTAACTTGTTTGTCTACCCTCAAGATCCCAGTTCATGTGGTCCTGATGGAACTGTGAATAATGATGCCACCCTCCTCCCAACTCAACAGTGGTCACGTTGACCAATGACTAATCAATATGCTTATTTCTTGGCTCATGGTGGATGGTTCCAAGATGAACAGGTGATATAAGCAGAGCTGGCTTGAGTGAAATAGAAACAGGAAACATATATTTAAGGATATTTAAATATATACACCCAGGCCACCAAAAAAAGGTGGGCAAGAAAGAGAAAGGCAGAAAACAAAACAGAAGTAGTATCAGTTAGCACATGGTTTTGCAGCGAATAGAAAATAGGATACCCAATAGTGCACGTTTTTTTGCTAGTCCAGCAATGCAAGTCTGAGTGGAGTCCTCCCTAGGAGTTTGCTGCTAGAGTAATCGGAATACCTCTTTTCCATTAGGATTGATAACCTGGCAACTGAAGCCAGCAGCATCCCTAAATTTCCAAGTCATGTGAGCCAATAAATTTCCTATATTGCCTGAGCATGATTTGTTCAGATTTCAGTTTTCCAACAAGAAGTCCTCAACCAATATATTAGTAAACTCTCAAGTCTATTGGAGCTCATTCTTCTGAGTCTATCTATATGAAATGCCCTGTCTGCAAAAGGAGGATGGCCAGTTGCCTCCTCTCGAGATGGGTCCCCTCTCACCAGAGATCCATGGTAAGTATAATGGAAAGAGAATGCAGGATGAGTGTGATTCTCACTTCATATTCTGGGAAGTACATTCATTGCTCCCACATTCCTTAAATATGATTCCAGAACACGTAGGTAAGAGGCATTTAAGTGATTTACAGTGTGTAACAGATAAAGCTATAATCCTTCCTCCTTTGTTACATGAGAAATGAAAAGTTGATTCCTTCTTACAATCATTCACGCAAACCAGATTCTGGACCAAGTTGTCAGCCGTCGTGTGATCAGCCAAAACACTGGGCTTTTTAAACAGTCCTTTCTAAGCCTCGTCCAGTAGAGCCAATTTATCAATCAGGATGTGAGCTGGAAGCAAGGCTGTGACGAATAAAGACCGACTGCAGCCAAATTTCTGAGAGCCTTTGTAACTTGGGGCTTCAAGGGAGCAGAAAAAGGAGCTGAACTGAGTCTCTGATGCTCAGGTGTTTGGGGTCCGTGGGGAAGGGGAGTAACATCAAGCCACAGTAAGAACGGCCACCATTTGTGGAGCTGCTTCTACATGCCAGGCAGGCTGCACGTTTTATCCCACTTGATCCCCGCAAGTATGCTGTGAAGGAGGTATTTTTAATCCACAGATATTCACATGGAGACACTGAGGCTCATAGAAAAAAGGTCTGCCCAAGGTTGCATAACAGCACATGGAGGATCCAGAAGTCAAGCTCAGTTCCAGCTTGTCCAGCAAGTGTTGGACACTTGTCCTGTGTGCTGCTCAAAAGCCTGTATTTTCCCTACACCATTATATGGCCAACTATGGTAGTGTTCATTAAACAGCTTTGTATTTAAGACATTCCTTCAAGAACTGGACTTCTAGGCAAGCCCTCCAAAGGAATCAAACCACACCCACATTATTACAGTATTGCTTGGTCTTCTCTTCTAAAAGAATCCTCTTCTAGAACAATTGTTTACTACCTTGAAATGTTGTCTTATAAAATCTCAGTTCAAAGGCTGTGTATGTCCCAGAAAATAGACAGCTTTCTTTTTTGTTTTTTGTTTTTGTTTTTTCTTTGCCACTGGCTTAACAGCACATTCCTGTCACTCACAAGAAATGGCATCTTGATCTATGGTAAATCACATGATACACTCGTTTTGTATTCTAGCTCTTGCCCTAATTATATGTATCCTTAATTGAAATGTTTAGATGGTTGAGATGGAATCAGTTTATTAATTTTACAGCGTCCACAGATTTCCCCTCTCCCCTAGCCTGCCAAAGAGATCCTGTAATTAATTACTTGCCCAGTCTTTCTCTTCAGGAGACTTGAGAAAATAAAAGAATCCCTCTAATTATTTTGTACTTATTTGTGCTTCTGTAAACCTGACTCATCTCCAAGACAAAACCGCCTGGGACATAGCTTCTAGAGAGCTGCACAGTAACACCTGTGAAAAGTTAGCAGGACACCAGGTACAGAAAGCACGTGTGCCTGGTGGCATGGCAAGGTGGGATGATTCCTGGAGCCACCCGTCCCTTATGTGCTCTTCACAGTGCTATCGGGGGATTACATGAAACAGTACACATGAAAATTCTTTCTGAACTAGAAACACTGTGTAAAGGTGAGCTGTTACAACCAGGCGGTGTGTGCAATGGAGATTACCTTTTGCCAGGGGTAAGCATTTCAGCTTATATAACACTTTTCATTCCAGGAGCCCTGAGCCCTTGTAAATATTATCCCAAGAAATATCATTTGAAATAAAATGCACATAAACAAACAGAATCTAGCAAATGAAAGCATCCTTGATGATGAAACGATGAAGGTCTTCAATGAGAACATCAACATTTTGACATGCCAACACTCAAGGATGTCGCCACTATAGTCACAACACCTTCTGAGGGGAAAATCAATTCTCAACATGACTGTTTCCCGTCAGGGCTGTTTGGGTGAGCGGCGAGGAAGAGGGACACAGAAGGGCAAGACATTTTAAAAATATGAATTTTATTCCCATAGCAGTACATCGGAAAACTCAAATATAACTCCACAACTCTTTCAAGAGTTTCCTTTTTGTTTTCCGATGGTAAAGAGAGAGAGAGAAAATAAGCTGTCATTATCAGAATGATCAAACGCAGAGAGAAGAGAGGCAGAGGTAAGTAAAACACCAATTACAGTGCTGCCAATCTGTGTGAGTTGGGCCCCTTCCAAACAACAGTGCAAATGGATCTGAGGACACGGGGAAGGGGACGGAGGGGGTAGGGAAGAGAGAGCTGCCAAAATACAAGCCGGGGAGGCGGGAGGCGGATAGAAATCGCCCCCTGGTGCTCTGGCAACAGTTCAATCGGGCAGAGCCCTGTACATTCCCATGCACCAATTCCATTGTGTGTGTTCACTTGCGGATTTGGCTTCTGGCTTACTCTCTTTGTTTGGGTAGCTAGGCATGAAAAAGAATCATCCGCAACTAGAGCTCAACTTAATTCCCAATTCCTCTCTGGAAACTATCTGTTGGCATCGTGAAATGTTCTGGGTAAAAGGCCATGCTTCGGCTGGTCAAAAGAGGAATTTCAGACCCTCCATCAGGGTCTTTGTGGATAAAGGTAATTCTTGGGGATTGACAGAGGAGTCTGTACCTCTGGAATAAACTGGGTTGCCCCAGCACCTCACTGTTCTTGCCAATGACAAACAGGAACCCCTGACAATTTTTCCTCTCTCCTGGCAAATGGGATGATGGCACAGCTGTTTTCTCTCTATAAAAAGACAGTCACTCTTCTCTGTCCCTCCAGCTTATAACAAAAGGTCAACTTATGTTAGTGATTGAACTACCATGTAGCATATGAAGAAACACAAAAGAAATTCACCAGGAGAGACTCTAAGATTTCTAATCATTTTATCCACATCCCAGCACCTAAATCTGAGTGTGATGCTCACCAGGTTTTGAATGAATGTAGGAATAGAAATTTGGATGAAATATTGTATTATCTGTTTTCAGAAATCTTCAGGCAAGGTATTTTTTTTCCCCAAACTTATTTATTCATGGCACCATTTTTCTAAGAACATCCTCTGAACACACTAGATTATAATTTTTTTAAGTTTAAACATTTTATTTCTTTATTATTTTTAATTTACATCCAAGTTACTTAGCATATAGTGCAATAACGATTTCAGGAGTAGAATCCAGCGATTCATCCATGCAGGGTAATTTTAACCCCTGCCCCTTTCCCCTTTGGGTCAGGGAAGCTACCTTATCATATTATAACTGCTTTGATTTGTATCAAGTCCCTGTCGGGTTCAAGACACATTCAGAATTTCTCTGTGAGACGTGTTAAAAACTGGAAGAAAGATTAAGTGAATGGATTTCTGGTAAACATGAAAGATTATACATGCAAATTTGTCTTTCCCTTCCCAAACTCTTCTAAAATAACAATACAACATAAGAGAAAAAATAAAATATGAACCCACGAGGGAAGAAAAAAGGAGATGATAGCAGATTGTAAACAGTCGCAGTATTTTGGGAATGGAAATCCAAGGAAAGGAAGGAAAGGGGGCACAGGAGGAGGAGTCAACCAGAAGCAAACCAGTTCATGCTCAGAATCCCCAGAGTCATGGGAATTAAGGATGCCAGGGTGCCTCCAACGGCAGACATGCTGAATGGGTTTGAACACAGGACAATCAATTGCAAGGTAACTAGAAAACTGGGACCTGTGCTCAGGTGATCAATTAAGTTTGTTTCAGTAAATTTGGAATTCGCTTAATTAGAGGATAAAGTTAAAGTCATAATTAAATGCTCTACCCCAGAAGTGACAGATATTGCTCCTGCACGTAATATTAAGGCCAGAACTCGTCACACAGCTCCACCTAACAACAAAGAAGGCAGAACGTGTCGTTCAACTGTGTGTCTGGAAGGGGAAGAGTGTTAACAGCAGAGCCACACGAATGACTACCCCAGTGCCCAGGAGAAAATTTGTATACATGTTATTCCAGAGATGCAAGAACTAAGAGTCAGCATGGAAAGAAGATGGAGGAAAAACAATTAGACATAGGAGGAGAGCCAAGAAAGCAGGAGTCATGGATGACCAGGAGGAAGGAGAGAGAGTGAA
Organism: Puma concolor; assembly: GCF_028749965.1. Taxonomy (NCBI): domain Eukaryota; kingdom Metazoa; phylum Chordata; class Mammalia; order Carnivora; family Felidae; genus Puma; species Puma concolor. The sequence goes on from NC_141679.1 coordinate 69,046,098, forward strand.
GAAGGAAGCAGGTGGTCAATGCAGAAGTTTCTGATAAAAGATGGACCATGCACAGGAAGGCAGACGGATTTAACACAAGAGGCACTTGAAGGCAGCACTCATTCCCTTGATGAATTTCTCAGGGTCACAATTACTGTCCCTCGGCCTAACTCTAACCCCACATCTAACCTTAATTATAATGATGCATACATAAGTCTGCCTTAGCCTGATATCACCGAACATTCTACATGTCTAATCAATTTGAAACCCCTTCCTCTGATTTCATTCTTAAAGGCAAACTTCTCCTTATGATTCAGCTTTCTTTGAAGGTCTTCCTTCAGTAAGGGAATGTGTTAGTCATGGTAGAGCATTTCAGACCACAGGTCAACTCCATTGCTCAACGGGTAAATCCAAAAACTGGCATTCTGCTTTTATACATCAGTGGGATAAACTTGGTATATATGAATTTCTCACCAGATGGTTCCACCCTTGATATGCAAGTAAATGTATATTTACAGATGTAAATATACAAATGTAAGGCCTATGAGTCTTATGTACAATATCTGAATTTTTCTACAGTGAGCATTAAGAAGGAAAAATCCAGGGGTGCCTGGGTGGCTCTGGTTAAGCCTCCAACTTTGCCTCAGGTCATGATCTCGCAGTCCATGTGTTCAAGTCTCATGTTGGGCTCTGTGCTGACAGCTCAGAGCCTGGAGCCTGCTTCAGATCCTGTGTCTCCCTCTCTCTCTCTCTCTGCCCCTCCCCCACTCATGCTCGCTCGCTCTCTCTCTCTCTCTCTCTCTCTCTCTGTCTCTCAAAAATAAAAAGAAACATTAAAAAAAAAAAGAATTTAAAGAAGGGAAAATCCAAGGAAACAAACTCCATGGGGTGCCTGGGTGGCTCAGTCAATTAAGCATCTGACTTGATTTTGGCTCAGATCACGATCTGAGGTCATATAATCGAGCCCCATGTCAGGCTCTGCACTGTTAGCATGAAGCCTGCTTTGGACTCTCTCTCTCCCTCTCTCTCTGCCCCTCCCCTGCTCACATGCATTCACACACTTTCTCTCAAAATAAATAAATATTTTAAAAAATAAATAAAACAAACTCCATGTTGAAGGAAGAGGAAGGAGTTAAAAGAATTCAAAGGAGGGCAAAATCAGAATAACAGGGGATTAGGAAGTAACAGAAACAGGGAAAGAGATACCATGAACAGAGGCCGCAATTTCAGAAACCTAAAGAGCTTGGTGGCCTCCTTATTTTTGCTGAATTTAAAATAATTGTTTACTAGGGGCACCTGAGTGGATCAGTTGGTTAAGCGTCAGATTTCGACTCAGGTCATGATCTCATGGTTCATGAGTTCGAGCCCCACGTTAGGCTCTGTCCTGACAGTTCAGAGCCTGGAGCCTGCTTTGGATTCTGTGTCTCCCTCTCTCTCTCTGCCCCTCCCCACTCACACCGTGTCTCTCTCTCAAAAATAAACATTAAAAAAATTTTTTTAAAGAAATAAAACAATTGTTTACTAGGCTAGGAAGTACGCGATTTGGCAAAATCTAAGTTAAGGTATTTGATGGTGGAGTGAAAATACGAAACTGAATATGTACCAGAAGCCAACGAGATACTAGATTTTTCTACTTCTAAAAATAAGTATGCTGGGGTTGTTAAAGAAATTATAAAACCAGATTATATATTGCATGACAATAATATAATAAAGTACAACATTATATTATGATGGAATACAACTCAGTCACCAAAAACAGATTGCTGGAGAGTATTCAATAGCACAGAAAAAAGATGGCCTCAATATAATGTACCATTGGAAAAAGGCAGGGTTTTAAAATGTGTTCACATTCTCCTATGTTTATTGCAGCATTATTTACAATAGTCAAATTATGGGAACAACCCAAGTGTCGAAATTATGGAAACAACCCAAGCATCCATTGATAGGTACATAAAGAAGATGTGACACATAGAAATATATATATATACATAATATGTATATATGTATTATATATATATATAAAATACATATACATATATATATAATGGAATATTACTCAGCCATAAAAAGAATGAAATCCTGCCATTTGTAACAAAATGGATGGATCTAGATGGTATAACGCTAAGTGAAATAAATCAGAGAAAGACAAATACCATATGATTTTACTCATATGTGGGACTTAAGAAACAAAACAAGGGGAAAAAAAGGAACAAACTAAAAATCAGAATCACTACAGAAAACAGACAGATGGTTACCTGAGGGGAGGCACGTAGAGGGATGGGTGAAATAAGTGATGGGGATTAAGAGTTTATCAAGATGAGCACTGAGTAATGTACAGAATTGCTGAATCACTGTATGTTAACACTGTATGTTAATCACCTGAAACTAATGTAACACTGTATGTTAACTACACTGGAATTAAAATAAAATAAATAATAAAATGTGTGTGCATTATTATACCAAGTTTGAAAAATAAAGACTGGAAGATCTCAAAAATGAGTATAGAAGTGGTCGTGTGGTTGTGGCTGATTTTTATTTTACTCTTTATACTTCCCTGTGATTTTCAAAATTTTCTATAATGAACTTAGAATTCTTTTAGATATCATAAATTACTTTTATAGAGAAGCGTGTTTCCATTAGCAACTCTGTTTTTCAATTATTTTTGTTACTTATATTGGAATTAAAAACTCGTTACATATATTAAATGTAACATTTTTAAATGCTCAGGGTATATATGTTCCCGACTGCTTTTAAAATGAAATTGGAATTAGATGGAATAAGAGAATTGAGACTGGAAAAGCTCTCTGAGGGTGATGGCAAAGGCGTGAAACGCCCTATTTCACATATTGCAAAATACTCACCATACAAATGGTAATCTCGTGGACGTATTTTGCAGAATGCAATACAAATAAATTAAAACCTGACTTTAGATTCTCTCGTAGATTTTAATATACATGCAAAAAGTTTCCAAGTTTCAAATTGAGCTAAAAGTTTATTTTTACATTATATGAAAATGAAATAGGCAAATCGATATTGAATAAGATCATGGAGGAAATAGTCTACCTGCCTAAGCGAGTATGCTATTGTCAAATAGTGGAAGCATCCTTCATAGACTTACAGTACATGTGTCAATTAACAATTAATAGTCTAAGAACAGTTCTAAGCTCCATTTAATGATAGAGAAGAAATGGAGAGAGACTCCCCCCATCTGACGGATTCTACTTTCTCTGCAATGACTCAGGCAAGATCATCTGAGAGTGAGGGGCCAGTGTGAAGTTCCAACGTCAAGGAAGGTGGAGAAGCATAAGGTGACTTTGCAGAGAATAGGACAGTGTGTCTACCAGAAAAACGTTACATTGCCATGGCTTGAAGGTTGACTGTGGACTCACATTATTTCAGTGATACAAACTGAGTGGTCTCACTGAGCAAGCTGGACACATAGGATGCAAAGAGAAACAATTTTATTCTTCACCCCCAACTGCCTGTTTGAATCCTCTTGGGTCTACTACTCTTTCCAGCCCTTCAGATGAGACATTAGAAAGTCTTTTTTTTTTTAATTTTTTAAGTTTATTTATTTATTTTGAGGGAGAGAGAGAGCGGGGCAAGGGCAAAGAGAGAGATGGACAGAGAACCCCAAGCAGGCTCTGTGCCACCAGCTCTGTACTGGTGCCACAGAGGGCTCAAACTCATGAACCATGAGAACCATGACCTGAGCCGAAATCCAGAATCAGACCCTTAACTGACTAAGCCACCTAGACACCCCGAGGAAGGTCTTCTGACTGTGATCATTTCAGATAACAAGATGTCCTCTGGTCATTTCATCCTCAAATCACAACCTCAATGTATTAATTAACATGCGTGATAAAACTCCAAACTTCACTGCAAGCTCAGATATGCTTTAGACCAAAGGGCCTGCAGTGGGGACTGGGATATTCATCTCTATTTCCCCGTTAGTGCTACTTCTCCCTGACCCGCCACTCTGTTCCTCCACCATTTGACTACTACTGGGCCGTCCAGGGTGGGAGCAGAGACAACAGAAAGGTAGAAGGGGGGAAGGCCTTATTTGATGGACACAGATACGAGCTGGTGTAGTTTCCCTCTGGCTCTGACTGTTGTATCCAGATAACTAATTTATTCTTTCACGGGAGCATCCGCAGCCTCCTCAGAAGCTCCTGTGCTGCACCCTTCCAACCAGAATTCCTTGGTCTCAGATGGTGCCTCTCCTCTAGGCCACCTACAATTCCCTTCTGCTTCTCTCTCCAGTGGAACCCCTGACTCTTTTTGCTGAGGACACCTCACTGACCGCAGGAAGCCCTCTGGATCAAGATTCCTTTCTAAACAAACCACGCTCACATTCTCACCATCAGTTTCACATTTGGTCCCTGCAAAAAGGCAGCTTTGGCCTGGCATAGGCCAGAATGTGGTTATTTCCTAAATGCAGCCCTCTGCTGTGCTGACACACACTTTAGCCAGCCTCTCATTAAAGACTTTTTTCCCTAGGCATGAGTCTAATGTCTGTCTGTACCCCCCCCCAACCTTCAAAAGATACCTATCAACAATGATTATGAAGCTCCCTCATGGCTAGGGGGGTAAGTATGAGGGAGTATCGGATAGGAAAAACTCACAGCTCAAGGTCAGTGAAAAATAAAGATCATAAAACCTGTTTTCATCCATCTTCTTTAGGAGTCATGCATAGGGAGGGGCCAGTAATTTGCTTTGGAATGTGATAGCATTTGGCATCCTTGGTCCTGGGGCCTCAGGGAAAACTGGAACAGAGGGCTCTATGTTAACTTTATCTTCCCTCTGTGCAATGTTTCTAATACTACTCAGCCTCCCAGTTGAAGAGCAAGATGGCTGGTTTCAAATTATGTCAAACAGGAATGATGAAAATAGAGTGGCAAGGGGACTTGGGTCCTGGCATGGGTGACTGAATTGATGCACCCTGGAATAAAAGCTGGATAAGGAAAACAGTTAAGAAGGTCAGTGAACTAAAAGGCTCAGGAGGTTGGAGAGTGTAGAAGGCATGGTTGAGCAAACATTCTGGAAAGATACTTTTAGCAGTTGATTGGCTAAAGGGAATGAAGATGAGAAAGGGTTGAAGAGTTTGGGGTTTGCAGCCTGGCAGACTGGCCAGTGGTTACGGAACTGTTGGCAGGTGTAGAGTATTGCAGAGGTGAGCTGATTTTCAGGGCATAGTGATGCACTCCACCTTGAACAAGCTGAACTTGAGAGGACAATGAGACATCCAAGTGGAAACGTCACGGGAGGGCAGATGCTCAGAACAAGCAAGGTTCAAGATGTACCTTTCAGAGCCAGGACCAGAGGTATTATTGGGAGCCAGAGGACTCAATGACTTCCCCAAAGGAGAAACTAGAAGGCAGAATGCAAAGGTTGAGGACCACTAGGGAAATGTACCTTGTTAAAAGGAAGGGGTTTAAAGAGGACCTGTTAACAGAGAGGAAACAGAGCTCTCTGTCATCCAAGAGAAAGAGCTGCATGTGAGAGTCAAGCTAATCTGTTCTGAAGAGTACTTCATCCAAAAATACCTCTTCTTCCTCTTCCTTCCTAATTACCTTTATTGCCTGGTTATGCAGCTAAATCTCCTCCTACCTCTCAAGCTTGGTTTCCACATCCATAAAAGGAAGGTAATAATTGTATTTGCCTTTTAGGGCTGCGGTAAGGAGACAGTGAGGCAATGGGTGATATGCCTGGTGCAGAGCACAAACCCAACAAGTGTGAACTATCCTTATTATTGTCATGATTTGTCATATTTGCCTCTAATCAATGGTCACTCTTTTACAAGATAAGTATATCAAACTTATTTCCAGAGGGTTTGTGTATTGTTTTTTTTGTTTTGTTTTTGATTTTTTGCCTCTCACTTAGCTCTTCCCTCTGATAAAAATGGCACTGGGAAGAGAGACTAATTCAAACGCCGAGACCGCTAATAGTCTGGCACAGTTAAATAAATATGCTGTCATTGTAATACTGGTTTGATTTTCAAGTCCAAAGTTCAGAGGTCACTATTTTCTCTTAGGGACTATGCCTGTGGTTTAGAGACATTGCCACCAGCTGATTGATGCTTGCTGAATTACGACACTTGTTTACTGTATTAGTTTTCTATTGCTATCTAACAAATTACAACAAATTTAATGGCTTACAACAATATCCCTGTACTAGCTCACAGTTCTGTAGGTCTGAAATCTGGGCACAGCGTGGTTAGGTTCTCTGCTCAGAGGCTCACAAGGCCGAAGTCAAAGTGTCAGCTACAGTTCTCATCTGGAATTCAGGGTGTTCTTACAGGCTCGCTAGTTGCTGGTAGAATTCAGTTCTTTGTGGTTATAGGACTGAGGTTCTTGATTTCTCTCTAGTTGGTTGGCTGGGGATGTGTCTCAGTTTCTAGAAGCATATCCTTTCCTTTGGCAGGTCACTACATAGCTGTATGCTTTCTTCCAGGCCAGCAGGAATGTTTCTCTCTCCTAAAGGACTCACCTGATTAGAGCAGGCCCACCCAAATAATCTCCTTTTTGCCATATAACATACCATAATCAATAAATTGATATCACATCATACTCATATGCTCTTCCCACATTCAAAGAGGAAGAGATTATACAAAGGCAAGGATCGCTGGAGGTGAACTTAGAATTCTACATACCATATTTACCTAGGGAACAGCACTTATGTTTCAGGCACTGAACAAAGCATTGTGGGTACAAGGATAGATTAGATACTGCCTCTGAGTTGCTCATGCTCTAGCCCCACACTATCCAATACAGGAGTCCCTAGCCACATGTGGCTATTGAGCACTGAAAATGTGGCTAATCCAAATTATGAAGTGTTGTAGGTGTAAAATGCACACTGGATTTCAAAGAATTAGTACCCCCCCAAAATTGTGAAATATCTCATTAATACTCATATATTAATTACATATCAAAGTGATAATATTCAGGATATCTTGGTTTCAATGAACTACATTATTGAAATTAATTCCATCTTTTCTTATTCACTATATTTTAGTGTCTACTTAAAAAAAAGTAACAAATGTAGCTCCCACTATTGGGCAGTTCTGGTCTAGACCAAAAAAAAAAAACAAAAAAAACCCAAATAAAACCCCAAGCACTTCCACCCATACCAGATGTCATGAGAGGAGAAGCCAGTGGTGTTCTGGGTACAAAGGAGAGGTCAGCTTTGGGAATGACAGTGCGAACAGGAAAGGCTTTGACTGTGTGGTTTCACATTCACAGCGGTAGACGAGGGAGAGTGTGCTTTTGCCCCAGTCCCTTCCCAATATGTGGAAATTCTTTACATCGAGCTGCAAAGCAACTACTGCTAGTGACTTGTTTATTTAATTTATTTATTTATTTATTTATTTATTTATTTATTTATTTATTTATTTATTTTTACTTTTTTATTTTAGAAGACACAATTCAGAGTACGATTCTGAAACAAATACAAATGCCCAAATCTAAGCTGACGCTTTCCTAACAAACCTTTAACTGTTCTCCATCCACCTGGACCTTCTCCTTCTTTCACTTGGACCCCCACAGACAGAGCAACTCTCCCTCTGAGCTACTTTGTAGGGTCCGAAACTTCAAGGCTGTCATTGAGAGCAGCCAGTCTTCAAAAGTCCTCCCAGGCAGTGTTTCTCTGGTCTTTGATCTCACCAATAGAGGGCAGCTATTACCAGCTTAATTAGAGAGTAGTTAATACCTTCTTGGCCCTCCCAATTAGTTCAAAGAGCTCCCTTTGGCTTCCTTGACTTTTGACAAATCACTAAAAGAGATGTTGAAATGTGATCTGTAAAAATTTTTTTCTGTAATGGCTTCTTTTTCCAGTGGGAGATTCCCTTTCAGTAATCATTTTAGACTAGATCCCACTTCTCAAAAAGACCCATGTAAATAATGTTTACTTTTGACACAAATAGTTTTATGTGTAAATAGTTAATACCTGTTATGAATATGCTATGCATTAGATGTTGTGCTAAGCATTTATATCATCTCATTTAATCTTTACAACTCAAAAAGGTAATAATAGTAACAATTATTGAGGGCTTGCTATGTGTTAGGTACTTTTCTAATCTTTATTTGTGATGAAGTTAATTTCAGGATTAAGTGAAATAAAATATGGTAAGTGCTAAGAACAATGCCTGGCACTGGGAGATGTGCTGAGTAAATGTTAACTAATTTTTAATCCTCACAGAGATCCTGTCTCTTAAGTATTATTATTATTATTTCTATTTTACAGAGAAATAAACTGAAGCTTGAAGGGCTTAAATTTGTTGCTTTAGATCAGTTGTTAAACTTTAGTGGGCACCAGAATCAACTGGAGGGCTAATTAAAACAGATTGCTGAGGTCCACCCTTGAATTTCTGCTTTAGGGGATCTGGGGTGGGAGCCAGGAATGTGCATTTCCAACAAGTTCCCCAGTGATGCCACGACACTGCTCAGGGACTGCCTTGCTCTGGATCATAGAGTTCAGAAAGACTTCACTCCAGCCATTCATGCTCTTTACCACAACTGAACACTCCCTCTTTGTCATCTTATATTAATGGAGCTTAAAGTATCTACAAATCAAGCTGATATCAGAACTTAGACAACTTCAAACAAATTATAAAATTATACCCTTTAAAAATTTTATAATCTAACAACTGATCAAAGGCAAGAAATTTAAGCCATCCAACAGTATAAAATGGTTGACTCACACTACATATTGAGAAATCCTGACCTAAACAGGGCATCAACTCCCTTTCTAAGAAGCATGCCATTCATAAATCCTCATGAGGAAGGGTCTTTTGCTCACTTCCAGCCACCACATATGCTGGCAAAGATGAGTAATATCTTTTCTAAATATACACAGAGACCTTCCCAGGCAAACTATGGCTTCTTACAGTGGAGGAATCCACAACACCTTCACATTCAGGGTTTTCTCCAGGGAGGAAAAGATGGCGATGGGATTGAGAAGAATTCACAAAGGGTTTAGTCAGAATACCAATGTTTCTGTTCTTTAAGAAAAAAAGTACAGGGGCGCCTGGGTGGCGCAGTCGGTTGAGTGTCCGACTTCAGCCAGGTCACGATCTCGCGGTCCGTGAGTTCGAGCCCTGCGTCGGGTTCTGGGCTGATGGCTCAGAGCCTGGAGCCTGTTTCCAATTCTGTTGTCTCCCTCTCTCTCTGCCCCTCCCCCATTCATGCTCTCTCTCTGTCCCAAAAATAAATAAACGTTGAAAAAAAAAAAGAAAAAAAGTACAACAATTCTGGCAAAATGTTGAGGTTAAAGCTGGTTGATAAGTACACAGATGCTTATTGCATTATTCTCCACATTTTTCAGAATCTTTGGACTATTTTCTAAATACATATTTTGAAAGGCCCTACGCTACTTTCTAGTTAGTAGGGAAAGCACACACAGGAAAACCAGACACAACCCCACCTCCCATGATGACCACTGCCCCGTGAAGAAGGTGGTCCTGAATCAAACAATCATAGTGGGTACAGAGGTACAGACAGGGCTGATATGCAAGACTAAGGATCAGAGTATGAGGAAGGCTTTCAACTCTCATACTTGACCTAGACATAGAGTCCAGGAATGCTACTCTGAGGAAGTGGAAATTCAGCGCTGTGCTGAAGGACATGGAGGTGTTACCTAGGAGCAGGTGGGTTGCAGCTCGGAGAAAACTGTGTGGGGAAGGAGCAAGGAGTTTTCAAAGGAATGAAGGCATGTCTGCGGGTCTGCAGAAAGGTGAGCATGCAAAAAGCATGACATGAGATGAAGCTCCAAACATGGACGAAGGCCAGACTATATTGAGGACTTCAGATTTGATCAGTGCGTTGTCAGAATGTGACGATGGTCATTTGGAAATAGGTTGAAACTGTAAATATTAGAGCCTTGGCTATTAAGCATCTGTAGTATAACAAGTGGTATACTGGCAAACTGGCTCTCCCGGTTAAAAAAAAAAAAAAAGTCCCGGTTGGAGTGTTTGCCAGTTTCTGTGGTGCAGATACTCCCACCATGCCTGATTTCAAGCCATCCACATGATGTTACAGAACACGGAGTTGGGAAGAGATGTGCAGACAGGCTCTCATGAGCTGATACAAGCCATTGTATTATACCTCAGTTCTAGACAAACTAAATAGAAATGATACTGTGTACTTTGGTATTAGTGAGAAGCAAGCCGGCATTAGTGGCAGACAGAATGCAACCCATTTTTTCACAGAGAATATAAAACGTTCTCTTATTTTATGAAGGAAGTCACCAGACAAGTTTTGGATTTTGCCATTTGATGTAATCAAATCAGAACAAACTATGATTTCAATCTAACCTTGAGTTTATAAGCGTCATTCATCCTTTGTTTCCTTATGTGTAAAATGAAGAATCCCTTGAAGGGATAGAATCTTTATTTTATGAAATGAGGTCTTTTATAATCAAGATCTAATTTATGCTCTAAGGGTTATAGCTTTCTTGTTTCATTGTCAGGGTATAGGGGAAGAAAAAATTAGCCATCTGCTTGCTAGTGGTTGCTGACTCATAAAATGAAATACCCCCTCTTCTCTGTATGTCAGACAATCACCACTGAGGCTGGTTAAGTGATTTCACTTTGCACTTTCAACACCTAGTCCTTAGCCTACTAAGAGGAGGCATCTAATAGATCAAATACCTATATAACTAAACAAGCATTCTTTTTTTTTTTAAGTTTTATTTATTTATTTTGAGACAGAGAGAGAGAGAGAGAGAGAGAGAGAGAAAGCCCGAGTAGGGCAGGGGCAGAGAGAGAGGGACAGAGGGAATCCAAAGCAGGCCCTTTGCCATCAGTACAGAGCCTGATGCAGGGATAGATCCCATGAATTGTGAAATCATGACCTAAGCCAAGATCTAGTTGGACGCTTAACTGACTGAACCACCCAGACCACCCCTGTAAGCATTCTTTATATCTACAATATATTCCATCAGAACATGGGATTCATTCTACAATTAAAATTTTAGACACCTGATTTTCTAGAGCCACTCTAGGTGATGGCCTACCGTGTATGAGGTCCTTGGATGCGCCTGACTTTCTGAAGAAGTTTAAAAGAAAAAAAATTCGGTGTTATCTCATGAATCCCAATTTGGTACACCATAGGTGTTTTCAGTACCTTTTATAAACCAGATTGTATAGAAAGTGAGATTTCCTGATTGTGAAGGTTTTTTTTAAAGACTGCTCTGTAAGAGTGGTCTCCTTGACAGAGGATATAAGGCAGAACCCTCCAGTGTCATTGATGAGGCGCTACAATAATTTCCCTTGTAAAATATTCCTGTATGATTCATTTATTGCATGAAATAAAAGTGAATGGTAGCACACGCTTGCATGGAATATCATTTGAAATCTCCCCAAGGACCTGTTATTACTTTAAAAACACCCCCATTACAATAATTTATCATGAAATCTTATTCACGTTTGCTTCAAGGGCTGTACTTGGAGCCCCAAAGAGCCACCCAGGGGCATAGGCCATGGACTGGCCATATTGCTCTGGGAGATCTTCTAAATTTTATTATGGACGTGAATTTTCACACATACTCCAGATTAGGGAAAATAGTAGAATGAATTACCATGTACCCATCACCTAGCTTCAATAATTGTCAATTCACGGCTGATCTTGTTTATCTTTACCCCCATCCCCTTCCCATTCATCCGACCCCACACTGAATTCCTGAGAGCTTTCAAAGGAAGTTAAGAATCTTATCCTGTGGCAATAACAACTACTCACATTCCCTACTGGAGACTAGACTTTCTTGTAACCTCACAGTAAAAGTACAGCTAATCAAAGAAGGAATGAACACATTTTCCAAGGCATTCTATTGACATGCTCAGGGTTTTTCATCAATCTTATGAAAGAGGGTGACATCTTCAGTTCAAATTAAAGTGACTCATCAAGCCAGAGGGGTGGGTCACTGAGGACATATGACACCTTCCAGTTTAACCAGCTTTTTGACTATGAACACCTGTATAGTCATCTTGCAATGAACCTCTTCCTGACCCATCTGTAGTGAAAGACTCTGTTTACCTGAACCCTACCAGTATAGAAAGAAATGGTTTCAATATTTATTGCAGGAATCCTCAATTTTTGGAGAGTTTGAATTTAAATCAAATTCAAAAGCAAGTTCATACCTTTACTTTAGAAGTAAAGCAAACCATTGGAAAAAGCATTGGAAGAGAAAGAGAGACTGATTCTTTCAAACAGGAATTCTGTATCTATCAATTTTTCTTCAATAATCAAGCAGGTCTCCAAAGATGTATGTATTAGGGTGTTGTTCACAATAGATTGAGTATTAGGAAAACATTGAACACAATTATCCAACAATAGAAGACTGTGTAAATAAATCATGGAACACCCACACAATGGAATATTACGAAGCCTTAAAGAATGATGGGTAAATATTTGTGATTTTAATAGTAACAAAAATGTTTTCTTTAAAAAATAAATTGTAAAAACAAAAGAAATGACAGGACAACCTACAGATGAAAAGACACTTAAGAGACATGTTAACCAACTGCAATATATTGTATCATCCTTATAAATTCAAGTGTGCACACACACACATACACAAAAGTTGGGGAAATTAAACAATGACCATATATTGAATGATACTATGGAAATTTTTATGATGATTTTTTAAATGTGATAATAGTATATTATTACTTATTAAGTTTTGTATTCAGAGATGAAATGTTGTATCAATGGTGTTGTAAAGCTATAGATGAAACAAGAGTCACAAAGTTTGAGGGTTCATTATACTCTACTCTCTAGCTATGCACATATTTAAAACTATGCATTATAAAAAATATTTTAAGTTATAAAACAGGATATATTCTGTGATCCTATGCCTTAGTTTATTTTAGATATCTTTTCTCTTACTCTTCTACACTGAAACATGACTTAGCTTTTTAACACAGACATAACATACTTTTTGGAATAAATAATTTAACAACTTGAACTACTTTGTGTTAGACATTGATCACCCAAAATTTTCTGTTTTCCCACTGTTTCTAATATATCCCTGAATATAATTGCTCATAAACTGTTAAAAATAACAATGTAAGACATTATTCTCTCAAACCAAAATTGTTGATCTTCTATTAATCTGAAGCCCTTACATCAGTTATGAACTCACTTTTCTCCCATGGCCTGGGAGCAATTCATGCCTGAAGCAAGCAAAGAGATAAACACAACTCTTTTGAAATCCTGGACTTACAAAGCTAGATCTTAATAAACAAAATAAGGAAGCAATTTCCTAACAGGTGAGTATAGAGAAAAAACAAAAACTTTATATAAATGTTTTGGATAGCTTATTATTCTAGGGAAAATTTTGCCTACATTAGAAAGAAAATGTAATTTTTCCAGGTACTAGTTTTGCTTTTGCTCTGTTAGGGTGGCTAGATTCACTTTGGATACGGAAAAGTTAAGTCACCAAGAAACTACACTTTCAAAGTCCTACAAGAGGCATTTAAGCCTCAAGTGGGGCTTTTAGAAAGTGACTGTAAGCATATAAAATGGAATTAGGATAAATTAAATATGAAGTATTTATCAGTATAGAGCCTCTGTTGAATAGCACGTTATGCTACATAACTTGCTCCTACTTTTAAAAACTAAACTACAGCTCCTGTGTATAGGGAAGAAAGCAGTTTGGAAATTGGATTTTTATGATTCTGCTTGTGTCCCCCAAGGCTCCACATTCTTTAGCTGACTAGGAAATTCTGCTTTGCTTCTAGTGTTGATCTCCCCTCCCTGGCTCTCTCAACTACAGACCCTGAACCCAATTTTAGGTAATTAAATTCTGTCTCACTCAAGCTCCTGAGCCCGAGAACATCTTCTGTCCAGAGTACATCTTCACATCACCAGAGAGCGGGGTCTGCAATGGGCCTTACTGCCCTGTCCTATTGCCACATGGGTGCAGGGAGCAGGTGGATTGTCCCCTGACCCCTTCTCCACTAGCATTTCAGGTCATGTGTTTTGGTCTCCAGATTGTTCCTGGGTCAACACCCAGAGAGAAGCCCTAAGTCTCAACCTTCTGACTATTCCTCTAGTAACTGCAGCCTGAGGGCTGGCTCCCTGCATAAGGGACCACCTGGAGCCACACTGCCCCCTGGTGGATGCTGTTCTCCTTAGGTGGGGGCCGAACATAATTCGGATTATGGGATATCCCTCAGTGGTGTGCTGACTGGTAAGTTTTCAGGCATTTTACAAGCTGGACTGTTAAACACAGCCATTATTAAAATTTAAATTATATAAACATACAATTAATTTACATTAAAAGCAAAGGTCATAAATACACAAACTCATCACTTCTCAATAATCTTACTACATTTTACTATTGCCTGTGCTTGTGAGTTATTTACATCTTTTGTTATCTGGATGGTGGAAATTACTCCACTTATCAAATCATGGTTGAACTGTAACCACAGGTTGGCTATGGATACAAGAGTTCAGCAACAATCAGTGAAAACATTTAGTGAGAATCAATTGGCTATATGGAATTTAAAGGAGATTGTATGTTTTATTATTACTTATAAATTGTGTGCTACACAACCTTTGTATCAGTAAAACTTATAAATGGATATCATTTTTTTTTTCCCCAGAGAGCTAACTGTTGACCATTTTGAAGCATACTGCAGTAGCCTTTCCTCCCACTCAGGGCCAGTTCTATGGACTGATTGAATGCTGCCAGTTCTGTTACCTCCCATTACTAACTATGATCCAATAGAAGGTGGGAATCTCACATCCAACCCTCTCTTGTTTTATCTTGTCCAGGTTGAAGGACATCCACTGGCATAACACACCCGGCCTCTTCGGTTCCTTTACACATTGCCCCCACTCCCACCCTGGGAGGTGAACTGACTTAGCCTGCTTGGTGAGTTTAGAAGGAGAAAGAAGTCACACGTGGCCTAGCTCTTGCTTCTGTTCCTTTTCTTAGGGAATATCCACAGAAGGCATCTTTCTGCACAAGGGGAAGACTGCCATGTTCTGGTGTGGCCTCAGGGTGATGAGTAAATTGGTCAACTGCTGGAGTTTGGTGTGAGAATCCCACCTGCTCACAGATAGAAGCTCAGCTCTATAAAGCGGCATTGATCAGTAATGAGGGCCATAAATTGACCTCCACTGATGACTCCCTTGTCTTATTTCTCCTGGTTCAAAAATTGAATGGGGGTCCTTTCCCATCAGCTTTTGCTCCTGGAGTCCCAGAATGCCTCATGGCTGCGCCCATGTGTATTGGTATGCATAAGCCTTTTCTAAGATTTGAAAACTTGAATGGCAAATTTATTTGATTCCAATTCCTTTTATTACCAACATGTGTATGTGATAATAATAATGCTGACACACAACTGGGCACCTTTTACATGCCAGATATTGTGAGTACAAAGATAGACCCGGAATAACAAGTCTTTTACTGACCTAGAGTGTTTAAGTAACTTTCTCCCAAGGTCACAAAGTGACCAAGCTGGTTGTCTGATTGCAAAACCCTTGTTCCTTCCATGATACTTTGTCTTCCTTTTCTCTCTCTCTCCTTCTCTCCTTCACCCATCCTTCTACTACCTTCCCTCATTTCCACATTTTCTAGCCCTTTGACACAGAAAACTAAGACGGCATTTGAAACCTCAGATTGCAGTATTTGTGTGTATATGTATGTATGTAGGTATGTATATGTGTGTGTGTGTGTGTGTGTGTATACGTATATGTATGTATGTAAAATCCTAGAAAATCTTACCCCAACAGCTGGCCTCAAGAACTTTGGCAGCAAGCAGAAGGAAAATTGTGGCTGTCTTTTTAGTATCCTCCGCAGGTTTCTGATGAGGAATGTCCAGCATCTATTCAAGGTCCTGGGGGAAGAAGTCACAAAGAAAATCGTGTGTGAGAGGGACCATAAGACTTCATCAAGCTGGGGTCTGTCCAGGCTTGACCTGGGGTGGGCTCTATGTGGAAAATGTAGCCTTTCCTTAAATGGAGTGTTTGCTGTTACTTCCAAATTAAGGTTTCTTTCCCTGGAGTCAATAGTTGCGTAATAGGTTCAGGGATTGAGCAAACAGTTTAAAAATTACTTGAGGAATGATTGAGAAAAGCAGGGGAATACACACACACACACACACACACACACACACACACATTCTCGATGGCGGTAATATCACCCTCAAGAGGGTGAAAATTGGTTCTTGGGGGTTCTCTTTAAATATAAATCACAGAAAATACCTATCTACATGTAGTACCTAACAAATACACAGTACATCTATGGTATTAACGTGTCATAGAAGGGATATCAAGAAAAACATGTCTAAAAAGTCTCCTTAGGGGAGCGACAATTTTTTTAATGGCTGAAAAGCACTGATGTATATAGAGCCTAGCAGAGTATGTGACGCAAGGTAGATATTCAATACATGTGAATTGTAGTTGTTACTATCATGGTTAATTGTTACTATGATTGTCCTACAAACTCACTAGAGAACTATGCTGTCCCATCATGGTCAAGGTGGAGAGGGGTGTGCACTGTGGCAAGATCCCAGATGAAGTTAGCTTAGGGTGGATCCTGAATAAGCTAGAGGTCCAGGGTTCTAGAAAATAAGCAGATTTTTGCACACCACTAGAGGACCTCTGCATGCCCCAAAACATCTGTTGAAGTGTTCAAATCCAAAGAACAAGGCATGGCGCAGGTGACTGTAGGAAGTGTACAGGCTATCACAATGCCCATTTAATCTTCTGGGGAAAGGAAATGCTCCCAAATTCCAATTCTTCCTGGCCACGTACTCCACCACCAAGTTTTGTGCACTTGCCCTGTTGCTTCTTACAGAGGATCTGGCTTCCAGGAGACATTCAATAAATGAGTTAATATAGGTCTGGGGCAAATGTTGAGCAACTTGTCATGCATGCTCCATGTGCTCTGCATGATGGAGGAAAACTAAATAATGCAATGATTATTCTTAAAACCTATGTCTATGTTACTTTTAGCTTACAAAGTGGCTTCATACATAGTGTCTTATTAAACAACACAACTCTGTTGGGTCAGTAATCTATCCCCACTTGAAGGATAAAGAAACTCAGGCTTGTAGAGGTCCCTTATTTGTCTTCTTTAGCTACCAAGAAACAAGTAACAGCAAGGTTCTTTTCTACTATACTACACCACTTCTAATAATCCTTTCCTACAGAGGAAGAGGACACATGAAATGGTAAAGCTATGGAGGAAAAGTCAAGCACTGGGACTTGGAGACCTCCTTATAAGGAATATGGTAATGTCTGTGAATTGACCCAATCAAGTCATGGAAGACAGGGTGTTATCTTCATGGAGTATAAATCTGGCCCATGGCAGAGCCTCCTGAGGCTGGTCAAAGTCATCAACTGCCAAGTTACAGGGAAATGAAAGCCCATCAAAATAGAGTATGGAAGCATCTCAAGATGATGTGAAATTTGGGATATAAAAGACTTAGGCACAAATGTTTAGAACAAAAATATGACATGAAAAGTAAATGACTAGGTACACACTTGGCACAAATTTTTATTTCAGGGCAATAGCTTCAAATGTAGGAATGATGGATATTTGACTAAGAATGAAGAGAATTTTTCAAAGACTGAAAAGAATGTGTTTAGTCAGATACCAATTCATCTGGCCAAAAGGGCTGTAAATGGAAAACAGATGGGAAGGGAGAAAAAAACACCTAGATAAAACTGAAATGTGTTTCCATGAATGACATTAAGGAGGGCTGGGAAGAATTTCAACAGTGAGGGAGGTGCCGAGTGATTCAATACGAAAACAATCAGGAAGGACATCAGAAACAAAATGTAGGTAGCAGATGTCCAGATATCATGCACAGAACATACATAAGCAAACAGCAACTTTGATATTAAGGCCCAGGGCAACCAACAAGACCTCACGGATACCACTGAGAGTTGGCGAGATGGAACAGATCCATGGGAACACAGTGATAGAAGGGTGTGCTGAGCACAAAGACCTGTTGGAAGTAGATGGGGCAGCACTGTAGGCTGTGACAACAATAGATTCAGAGGACTCCCTGAACACTTGGATGAAGATGAAAGAAGAGACGGACAGAAGTGACATTTTCATGGAAGCAGAGCTGAGCCACATGGAGGAAATCCACAAAACTGGCAGAACACACACAGTGGAGATAACATTTGGACCCTTGATTCAGATAAAAGCAGAGTTTTTCACTTTCCTTCCTACAATTTCATGTCCTACAGGGTATAGGAAGGAATAGAAATAATTGTGCTCTGATTCCAACCAATGGGAAGAAGCCATTCATCGGAATGGAAGGGATGGGAACCTGGAAAAATGTGGTCACATCATCTTCAAAGTGGGGCAAGACTGAGCTGGATAAAATGTGTACAGAGGATTTTAGGAAGCTAGACTTCAACACTTTTTTTTTAAATATAGGCATAATTCCACAAGTTTTCAAAAGAAGACAAAACCAGGAAGTGCTCAGAAACATGACCCTGGGCAATTCCAATGAGGAGAAAGAAGGTGGGGAGATTCTTAAAAAAAAATCAAAGTGATGGCATAGAACTCTTTAAGCTACGATACAGATTAAATATTTAGAAACATGGAGGCAAATGCTAACGCTACAAGACTGACCTGAACCACACAAATAGCAGGAATGTTAAAATCCTAGAAAAATCAAAGCACAAAGCATGCAAAAATGGTAAGGACCAGAGAATAGTGTTATGGGACCAAAGGAATTATGATGAGGGATGGCAGAAAGGTTGTATTGTTTCTCAAATGATGTTACGTTCGTTTAGGCTCTGATTAGCACTGTGATTTGAGGCTGAAAACACAAGTGTATGAGTATGGTGAAATCCAAGTCTGGGGAAAATGTTACTGATCCCTTTGGGAATCTAATCTGAGACCAGACGAGGTGGTCCACAGTCTGTGGATCAAGTGGCATACATTTGCCTGTCTGCAAACTTTCTTCTTACTATTACTAACGGTATTTCAGCAAGTTGATCTTCAAATTATTGCAGAAGCTACAAGATATCATTCTTTTTGGTCAGAAGAATTTCCTCCAGTTGCATTCTCTCTTTTACTATCAGAGTTTTAAAACTGGATACATCGAGGGGCCCCTGGGTGGCTCAGTTGGTTAAGTGTCCAACTCTTGATTATGGTTCAGGTCATGATTTCACCACTGTGAGCTTGAGCCCTGAGTTGGGCTTCCTGCTGGGTGCAGAGCCTACTTAAGATTCTCCCTCTCCCCCTGCCACTGTAAGTAAGTTACGTAAGTAAATTAATTAATAAAACCAGAAACATCTAATTGAAGGCGTAACACTAACTAGCTACAGAAGGATAGTCCTCAGCAGGAGCCTGTTTATTCTGTAGGCGAAGGAATCTTAATTAAGGTACTCCACCTTTACCAATGAAAACTGAAATATTTGGAGTTTCTTAAAACTTGCCTAGAGTGGTTTCTCTTGAAAGGACTTGCAAAAATGAGTGTCATCTTTTACAATAACTATGGAGTTAGCTCATAATCAATACACCATTTCTTTAAGCTTATTTATTTTGAGCGAGAGAGCGTACACACAAGTGGGGGAAGGGGCAGAAAGAAAGGGAGAGAGGGAATCCCAAGCAGGCTCCAAACTGTCAGCATGGAGCCCAACATGGGGTTCAATCTCACAAACCATGAGACCATGACCTGAGCTGAAATCGAGTCAGGCGCTTAACCAACTGGCACTCCTCAATGCACCATTTTATGAAGTTCAAGAAGAGGCAAAACTGATCTGTGAGGATATAAATTGTAATAGTGGTTGCCAAGATAGATGGAGCAAGGATAAGATGGAAAGGGACCCTAGTGAACTTGCTAGGATGATGGCATATTCTATTTTTCAACTGGAATGTTGATTACATGGATATATGCATTTGTCAAAACTCATCAAACTGTCACTGTATGTAATTACCCCTGTATAGAATACATAAAAAGAATATAATAAATCTGGGTAGTGAGATGAAGAGAAAAAAGAATGATTTTTCTATGATGACTTGACAGTAATTAAATGAAGTTAACACGGTCAAGGAATCAGAGAAAACTAGAGGCTCAGAACTTAAAATTTAGCAGTGCTCTTGAAGTGGACTTAGGGAAAAGCAAGTTTCACCAATGCCCGTGAGTTGTTAATTTCCCATTGGCAAAGTTTTCCAGATTGTGAAGAAATGGCATCACTACCTTTTGTCCAAGTACCAGTGGTTTACAAACTTCCATGCACATAAATATCACTGTGGGTGCTTGTTAAAAAAGAAGTTTCTGGAGTGCCTGGGTGGCTCAGTAGGTTACGTGTTCGACTTCAGCTCAGGTCATGATCTCATGGTTCATGAGTCTGAGCCCCACGTTGGGCTCTGTGCTGACAGCTAAGGAGCCTGCTTTGGACTCTGTCTCTCTCTCTCTCTCTTTCTCTCTCTCTCTCTCTCTCACACACACACACACAAATAAACATTACAAAAAATTTTTTACAAATGTAGTTTCTGGGTCCATACCTGGAAATTATGGCAAGGTAAATCTACGTTAGTGCCTAGGAACCTGCATTTAATAAATACCCTTGGTAAGGTTTTTCTTAATGTTTATTTATTTTTGAGGGAGGGAGGGGCAGAGAGGGATACACAGAATCCAAAACACTCTCCAGGTTCTGAGCTGTCAGCACAGAGCCCGACGTGGGGCTCAAACCTGAGTCGATCATGACCGGAGTCAAAGTCAGACACTCAACTGACTGAGCCACCTAGGCACCCCCCCTTGATGAATCTGAGCAGGAACTACTCATGGACCTACACTTTGAGAAACACTTCATTTGATAATCAAATCATAAAACTGGCTACTACTTCCTCTAACTTCAGGCTCTCCAGGCAACATTCTGATAATAAGGCATTTTTCCATGCCTTCACAGAAAAAAATATGTTGCTTCACAGAAAACATGTATTCCAGCTCGTGTGACAGCACTCTTTCTCATTCTAAATAATAAATAGGCATTGGTTTTGTAGTTACAGTTTGGTGACCTTGGTAAATATTGACTTGCCCCTTATAAATGGATGTGCTTACCACGTGATACGGAAAAATTGTGCTTCTTGAATTGTGAGAAACAGAAATGTGATGTGTGCCAAATTTAGTGAGATAAAGGGTATTTCCAAAAGTTCCTCTTTAGAGAATACCTATGCCTGACATCATTATGGCCGTTGCGTTCTCTCTTTTTTTCTAATTAATAAACTTTATTCTTTTAGAGCAGTTTTAGGCACACAGCAAAATGAAGTAGGAAGTACAGAGAGTTCCCATATATCCCCTATCCTCCCCGCCAACACAACGTTCCCACTATGGACATTCTGTACCTCGGCTGTATATTTGTTATGTTCAATGATGCTACGCTGACACATCGTTATTACTCAAAGTTCATAGCATAAGTCAGGGTTCACTCTGTGTCGTACATTTTAAGGGTTCTGACAAATGTTATGTTCTTTCAAGCAATTGAACTTAACAATAAGCATCTGTAAATTAATTTTTCATTCTAAACCTAATTCAATGGATTTTTCAATGATTTGTGTTGTGGTTTTCTGAGCCTAATAAATGTTCATTACTGACATTTTGGAAAGTGGGAACATATAAAAAAAATTACCAGTTATTCTTCCACTCTGGGCTCACCACTGTGAATATTCGAATTTTTTTCTTCAAGTCATTATTCTATCTTTACGTACACGTATTTTTTAATTTTTTTTAAAATTTTTTAAAATTTTATTTATTTTGAGAGAGACAAGTCAGTGCGAGCTGGGAAGGGGCAGAGAGAGGGACAGAGAGGGAATCCCAAGCAGGCTCTGCACTGTCAGCACAGAGCCCAACGTGGAGCTCAAACTCATGAACAGCAAGATCATGACCTGAGCTGAAACCAAGAGTCAGACGCCTAACTGACAGAGCCATCCAGGTGCCTCTATGTACATGTATTTATCATGGCGGTGGTAATGGTTGTTGTTTATTTATTTATAAAACTGGGATTATACTATATAAACATCTCCTAACATTGCATCATTGTATCATATTTTAATAATATTAACTCTCCTCTTATCTGATTTTCATCTTTCTTTTTGTATTTATCACCACCTTACATATTTGTTTGCCTATTTTTTGTCCCTTCCTGAATGAGTGTTCCAGGATAGTAGTTATTCCATGAGAGAGTTCTGCTCACTATGAAAAGCCAGTATCTATAATAGTATCTGACACACGTTATTCATATATATTTGCAGAATGAATGAATACATGAATGAGTGGCATTTTATTCTATCAGTAAATATGCTCCAAAATCATGGTTTATAATGCTTAAGCAGTCATATACAATGTACCTTGTTGAATGCTCTCCTAGCATTCAACAGTAAGGCCACTTCCACCTTCCCATTTTTATTATTATAATTAATAATGATATGTACATCTAACTTACAAAAGGGAGTTCTTTTTTCTGAATATTTCCCTAGGACAAATACCCAGAAATAGAGTTATTCTGTCAAAAATTATTTAAAAATTTGTTTTAAGTTTATTCATTTATTTTTGAGGGAGAGAGAGAACAAGCAGGGAAGGGACAGAGACAGAGGAAGACACAGAATCTGAAGCGGGCTCCAGGCTCTGAGCTGACAGCAGAGAGCCTGATGCAGGGCTCAAACCCATGAACCACCAGATCATGACATGAGCTAAAGTCAGATGCTTAACCAACTGAGCCACCCAGGCACCCCCCAAAATTATAAAAAAATCTTAAAGACCGTTTCACGTATTGCCAGCTTCCACGAGTGTGTAGAGGACCAGAATATGCCACTCCAAAATACACCACTTTGGCATAAGGATTATTATGAGCTGGAGGCAAAACTGACAGAGGCAGAAAGAAGCCTACCTGGAGCTTCCCTTATCTAACTAAAAGCAGGAACTTCTGAGAAATGAGGACTGCCATAACTCACCTCTCCCAGGGAAGTTTTATAGCCATGAAAAGGACAGAAAGCCAACACTGAGATGGACCTCCACGAACAAACCTTACTCCATTAGTTTCCCCCAAATATTTACCTTCCCACAGTTGGTCACCCTTAGAAGCCTACACCCCTTTTCCTTTATCCTGTCACTTCTCTATGAATTTACTGTGCTTTGCTAAGATGCCATATAAGCCCAAGTTCTAACCACCTCTTTGAGTTATTTATCACTGAGTTCTCCTACATGTATGTGCAACGTATGTGTTAATAAAATTCTTTTGTTTTTCTCTTGTGAATTTGTCTTTAGTTGGTCTAATCTGCAAGGGCCCAGCCAACGACCCTAAGATGGATAGAGGAAAAAAGCTCTTTTCCTTCCCTATAAGTGTAAAAGAGGAAGCTGACACGACTTTTAAAGGCTTAGATCCAAATGGCACAGCATTACTCTCACTGATGTACTGGTTAAAGTCCAGCTTTGATATGGCAGGGACTATACAAGCACATGAGTGCCAACAAGCCTAGTTCACTGGGAACATTTCTGTGCAACTATTACATCACCCTTTTTGGTTTCCCAGAGTTCTTATGGCTTTTCTTTCTTTCTTTCTTTTTTTTTTTTTTTAAATATAGGAAATGGATTGTCAAATTGGGTTTCATACAACACCCAGTGCTCATCCCTTATGGCTTTTCTTTTGATTGTATTATTTCAAAAAGATTTGGAGAAGTGAAAAAAAAGTATTCTTCATTTTAATTCACCATATTCAAAGTAGAAGTTGAGTATTTGCTTTGAAAATGGCTATGTACTTTATTTTTTGGTATTTATATTATTCTCTCTCTCTCTCTCTCTCTATATATATATATGTATGTATGTATTATGTAATACATTTACAATAATCCTCATTCTCCAATCCCATCAATATCACTTAATTGAAAAAGTAATTTTTCTTTGAGAATGAAATCCCTTAGAATAAGAATATATTAAATTCCATAATTTAAAAAAAAACATTTTTAAAATGCCTATTATGAGTTGGTCTTACAATTAAGATGCACAGTAATATTTTCAATTCAATTCAATAGTCAGTAACCACAAAGCATTTATTTTTTTTAAAGCATATTGAGCTCTTATTAAATACATGGTATGTAAGGGATATAAACAATTATAAGACACAGTGCTGTCTTCAAGGGACCTTGCAATATGGAAAATTATCAAATGTAATAAAAATGAACATCTAGTATCCACATGCAAAAGAAGGAAATTGGCCCCTCTATAACACCGTATGCAAATGAGACTCAAAATGGATCAAAGACCTAAACATAAGATCCAAAACTACAAAACTTCTGGAAGAACACATAGGGGAAGCCTTCATGACATTGGATGTGATGATGATTTCTTGGACATGACACCAAGAGCACAAGCTACCAAAGGAAAAATACACTGGACTGCATGAAAATGAGAGTTTTGTGCATCAAAGTACACTGGTATGGTCTAAATGTTTGCGTTCCCTCAAAATTCACATGTTGAAATCCTGACCCCCAAGGTGATTGTATTAGGAGGTGGGGCCTCTGGGATATGATGAGATCATCAAGGCAGAGCCCTCATGAATGAGATTACTGTCCTGTTTATAAAAGGGACTCCAGAGACAGCCCTCATCCCTACTGCCATGTAAGGACACTACAGAAAGACGGCCGGCCATCTATGTACCAGGAAGAGGGCTCTCACCATCCACTGAACCTGCCAGCACCTTGATCTTGGACTCCCCAGCCTCCAGAACTGTGAGAAATAAATTTCCTTTGTTTATGAACTACCTAGTTTGCAGTATTTTGTTATAGTGGCCTGAATAGACTAAGACAGACACTGTTAATAGAACTAAAAGGCAACTCACAGGAGAAAATATTTCCAGATCACTTATCTGATAAAGGATTAACATCCAGAATACATAAAGAACTCCTATATATTGCTGTTGACAACAAAAAACACCCCAATTCAAAAATGGGCAAAGGAATTGAATAGATATTTCTCCAAAGAAGATATGTGAATGGCCATGAAGCAATGAAAAGACACTCATCACTAATCATTAAGGAAATGCATATCAAAACCACAATGTGATACCACCTCACACCTGTTAGAATGGTTATTATTAAAACAAACAAAACAAAACAGAAACAAAATGAAACAGAAAAAAAACAAGTGTTGGCAAGGATGTGGAACAACTGAAACCCTTGCGCATGGCTGGCAGAAATGTAAAATGGTGCAGCCACCACAGAAAATGGTATGGCCGTTCTTCAAAAAATTCAACATAAAAATATCACTTCACCCAGTAATTCTACTTCTGGTTATATACCCAAAAGGATTCAAAGCAGAGATTTGAATAGATATTTGTACATCCATGTTCACAGCAGCATTATTCACAATAGCCAAAAGGTAGAAAAGAAAGCAAATGTCCATCAGATGAATGGAAAAACAAAATACGGTATATACCTACAAAGGAATATTTTTCAGCCTTGAAAAGGAGGGAAATTCTGGTGAACTTTGAAGAAATTATGCTAAATGAAATAAACGAGACACAAAAGGACAAATATTGTACGATCCCATTGATATTATATACCGAGAGTAGTCAAAGTCATAGAAGCACAAAGTAGAAGGGTGGTTCCAGGGACTGCGAAGGGAAGGAACGGAGAGTTGGTTACTGGGCACAGAGTTTCCATTTGGGAAAATGAAAAGGTTCTGGAGATAGATGGTGAAGATGGTTGCACACAATGTGAGTGTGCCTAATGTCTCTGAACTGTACATTTAAAAATGGTTAAAATGGTAAATTTTGTTTTACATATTTTACCACAATAAAAAAAATAAACATAGAATAGAAAGTGATAAATGCTAAAAAGGCACAAGTAACCTTTCCCTAGGGTTTTCTTCAGACATGGTATCTAAGATTTCAATCCTATTTCCACCCTGATTCTTCTTACCCGCCTCCCCACATCTGCTTTATTTGTCCTTATCACCATCTAATATTCTATAAATTTATCTTTATTTTTATTGTCTGCTTTCCTCCTTAGAATGTAAGCTCCATAAAGGTAGAAATCTTTGCCTAATTTATTCACTGCTTTATCTGCAGTGACTTGAACACACAGTAAATGTTCAGTAAACATTTGTTGAATGAGTAGACGAAGTGTTGAGGCAATTGAAAAGAAAGAAAAATAATTAACTGGGGCACCTGGTTGGCTCAGTCCATTGACCATCCAACTTAGGGTCAGGTCACGATCTCACGCCTCATGGGTTCAAGCCCCATGTGGGGCTATGTGCTGATAGCTCAGAGCCTGGAGCCTGCTTCGGATTCTGTGTGTCTCTCTCTGTCCCTCCCCCCACTTGTGCTCTGTCTCTATCTCTCTCTCTCTCAAAAACGAATAAACATTAAAAAAAAAAAAAAAAGAAAAATAATTTACTGAGCATTTAAAGGAAATACTCGAAGAGAACAGGGAATTAAATGTACTTTTAAGGATGAGCGGGATTTGAATCCATGAAAGGCACAAGTGATTTGCCCATCACAATGGCAAAAAGAGAAAATAACAGAGCCTGTTAAGTGTTGGCTGGGGGCGGGGAACTAGTAATCTCAAACAGTGTTGATAGGAACATACGTTGACACAGCAATTTGGATAGAATTTTGGTGGGGTCTATTAAATTTAAAATACACAATGTCTAGGACCCAGCAACCTCACTTCTTTGCATCTTTCATAGAAAAATTCTTAGACATGTGCACAGAGGAGGAAAACTGAAGCATAGCAAGATTAAGTAACTCGATCAGGGTCATCTCATAATTGACATGAGGGTTAAAAGTTAATCTAGCAGGCATTTAGAAAAACACCTGGCACATAATAAGCACTATTAATTGTATTTTCCCATGCATTTTCTGTATAAACCTTGTATGCTTTTGCTTAATTGGATCATAATGCTTTGTTTTCTAATTTGTGAGTAATTTATACATTAAGGATATTAAATTTGTCACATGTTGGAAATATTTTTCAGTTGATTGCATGCTTTTTATTCTGTTCACATTGTTACTGCATGATGACATCATAAAATCTTTATGTAGTCAATTCTATTAGTTATTTATAATTTTATATATAGCTAGTTTATATATAAGGTAGAAACTATAAAACCAATTTCATCTAACAATAAATACTCAAGAAAAGAGGTATCAGTGGGACAACTGCTATATGAACTTCAAACCCTTTGGGTCCTGGGGCTCTTCTTAATTAATATAGTGCAACAATTCTGCAAAAACATAGGCAGGCATATATTACAAAACCACAAATAATAAACATGGGTCCAGGAGAAAGGAATGTACACTTCCCATTGAAAGATTTAAAAAACATGCTTTTTAAATGCTCTAAAGTTTCTTCAGAGAAGCTTGTAGAATTATATTAACTTACTCATGGTTTCCTTTAAAACAATATTCTGGTTCTCATAAAATTTTCAGAACATTTGGCCAATATACAGATCAGATAACCAATTGTGAAAGAGAGAGAGAGAGAGAGAGAGAGAGAGAGAGAGAGAACTGAAAAGACACTGAGTCCCTGTGCCCATCTTTCCCACCCTACCTAGAGTCAATCAAGCCACACTGCCTTCCTGGAGCCTGCCCCAATCCCAGCACTCTACACAGTTACTTGTTTGTTTCCCCCAGTAACCTCCTAAGGGCAGAGACAGAGCCTCGCTAGACCTGTGTAGGGCCTGGCATATAATTGTTTCCCAATGAATACTGGAGAATAAATGATAATAAGCTCATTAGCAAATAAACATGATTTCAACAAAAAGCCAGCTCTGATTTTTAGCTCCAAAGACAAGTCAGGTATATTTGAAATAAATCATAAATTAAAATCAACTTTAGCTAGAAATGAAAAAACCTGTTGAATGAGAAAAAAACAACATTGAGCTGGGAAAAATGAGAAAACAAAAGAACCCAAACTGTTTAAACACACTGAACTTTAGCAAAAGATCTATTTCACAATTTATTGCTAACGGTTTTTCTAGTCTTGCAAAACTAATGGGAAAATCAGTTCAAATGAGAAAAAGGAATGTTGGGTTGTGTAAATAATACTGTTTAAACATAAAACATGTGAATGCCAGGCCTTTGCCCCACTGGTTGGCTGACTACACCGTTAAATCAACTTTTCAAGTCATAGTTAGATAGCTAAGCTGAGAAAAGTAGTTTTGGAGATAATGTGTATAAAAGTTGAAATTCTAGAGGTTAAAAACCACCTATATGGCTAAAGGGCTTTCCAAAAGGTTGTTACAAATTGTAAACTCACTAGTAAACTATGGAAACACTTTTCCCATATACTTTTGATATTTTTGGAGGTTACTAAGTCTTAATTGTTAATTTTAACACAAAAGTGTCACCTTTGTTTTAATTTGCCTTTATTCCTGGGAGGCTCAATTTTCTTCTTTTTCTGTTCCAGGTACTTTTCCTGATGTTTAAAGAATGTGAGTGACAAAACAAAGATCCCTGTCATCTAGCAGGGGAGACAGACACTACACAAGAAACACAACAGATAAAGTTGCATGTAAGAAAACAGTTAATTTAATAGGGAAAAAAAGGAAAGCAGAGTAAGGGGCATGGGGAATGCTGGATGGGGAAGCGTGGGGCATTATCATTATGTCATATTAAATAAGATGATAAAAGGGACAGGGTAGGTTTCACTAAGAAGATGAAATTCGAACAAAGATTGTAGTAGGTGAAGGAGAGGGCAGATATCTATCTACAGAAGAGTGTTTCAGGGAGAGAACAAAAGACCCAGGTGGGAGTGGATCTGGCCAGTTCAAGGGATAGTAAGGGGGCCAGTGCAGCGGGAGCACAGTGAAGTCAGGGAATTATGTAGCTAATAAAGTCAGAAAAGTAATGAGGAGGAAGGAGGAAGGGCATTGTAAAGACTTGGGATTTTACTGACTGAAGTGGGGAGCCATTACAGAGTTTTGAGTGTAAACGAACTGACCTGGGTATTGTAGTTAAAACAGACTTTTAGGAGGCAAGAGTAGAAACATGATGGGCACATAAATGGGTGACTGTGGTGGCAGAGATGGAGACTAGGCATGACCTTGCAGTAAGACTGTTCTAGCTACCATCACCTCTGAATATCCAAACTGCCAGAAAGATTAGTGTTTAATTCTTGGTATGGTACTATTCTCTGAAGGATCAACCAGGCAGTTGGTGGCAAGTTGACTATCTTGGGCCCTGTGCATACCGGGGGTCAATTTGTCCTCATAAGAATAGACATTTATTCTTGGTATACGTTTACATCTCCTGCCAGCAGAGCTTTAGCCTGTAGCACTGTACAGGAGTTTACAGAGCACCTGATCCATAAACACGGAACCTCCATGCATCATAGCATCCAACCAGCGACCCACTTCGTACTGGAGGTCTAGGAGTGATCTCATGATCATAGGACCCATTGGTCTTTTCATATACCACCCTCTGCAGAGGAGCCAACCCGAGAGAGCAATGGAATGACTTGCTGATGGTACAACTGAAGTAACATCTCAGACGGAATACTGTGCAAGAACAGGGTTTCATTCTCCAGAATGCAATCTATACACTGAATCAGAGAAGCCTATAGGGCACTGTTTCCCCAGTAGGAAGACTATTTGGGTCCAGGAACCAAGGTAGGGAAGCAGGAGTGGTCCCATTTACCAATCCCAGTGACCTACTGGGTACCTTTCTGCCCCCTGGAGGGCCACCCTACAGAAGCAATGACCTTGTAATAAAGAACACTACCAACCACAAAGAATAAATTCCCTAACTTCACTCTCTTTGCTCACTCCTATCTCCTGCAGGGACTCCCAGGAAGTCAATTGTGGTAGTCCACATAGGTCAGCCTTCTTGGAGCCAATTGCTGAGGAAAGAAGAGGGAAGAAAGAATGATGAGAGGAAAAGGAATGACAGGTATCTGGCACATTCTCTATAGCAACTCTACTTTTCTGAACACTATTGATCCTCTTCATGTGCTTTTTGTTTTTATTTCTTTTAATTTTTAAAGTTTATTTATTAGTTTTTTTTTTTAATTTTTTTTTCAACGTTTTTTATTTATTTTTGGGACAGAGAGAGACAGAGCATGAACGGGGGAGGGGCAGAGAGAGAGGGAGACACAGAATCGGAAACAGGCTCCAGGCTCTGAGCCATCAGCCCAAAGCCCGACGCGGGGCTCGAACTCACGGACCGCGAGATCGTGACCTGGCTGAAGTCGGACGCTTAACCGACTGCGCC
This sequence comes from Puma concolor, assembly GCF_028749965.1. NCBI lineage: Eukaryota > Metazoa > Chordata > Mammalia > Carnivora > Felidae > Puma > Puma concolor. The sequence continues at coordinate 69,076,259 of NC_141679.1, forward strand.
ACCCAGGCGCCCCTATTTATTAGTTTTGAAAGAGAGCATGCGCGAGTAGGGGAGGCTCAGAGAGAGAAGGAGAAAATCCCAAGCAGGCTCCTCTGTCAGCGCACAACCCAATGTGGGGCTCGGACACATGAACTGTGAGATCATGCCTGAGCCTAAATCAAGAGCTGGATACTTAACTGACTGAGCCATGCAGGTGCCCCAAACCTCTTCATGTGTTTTTTAAAAAATAGCACTTATCACCTGATTGTAGATACCTTTGATTTTTACTTCTTTATCTATTATCCCACTAGAATATAAACTCCATGAGGGGGACTTTGTTTTGTTCCCTATTGTATCCACAGCACCCAGAACAGTTCCTGGCATGGAGAGAGTCTCAACAACTATTTGCTGAATGAATAGCTTGAAGTCTGGCATTTTTGCCGTAAGTCAGCAGTTGCTAAATCTCTGCTTGCTCATCTACTTCTCTGAAATCATTTGACTGATTTCCAAAAATGAAAGCAAAATTACCAACCTTGTTATCAAGTATTTGGAATTAACAACTCCTACCCATCTTTTTATCCTGCACAATAGCTCTTGAAGAAGGCCTTTATCCTACAAGGCCTTACTCATGAGCAAACTCACCTCAGTGGCCTTTACAGGGACAGTTGGGGAGTGAGGTCCTATCATCTATCATGTGAACTGTGGGACTCTGAGTAAAGGCAACTACATCTTCCAAGGAGGCATACAGCCTGTCCAACCTGTGCTATTGGGCCAAGAGTGGTTATGCCTGGCATACAGTTTTTCCAGAAATTAAAAGAAAACAAAAACAACCTTTTATCTGAACACTGGACTTTAGAAAATGTATCAGGTGAATCTTTCAATTGGCATTTAAAATCTACTGTTGCCACAACTATTTGAAAGAATGTATTCTCATATATGTATCTAGAAAATTTCTAAAGACCCTCAAAACGGTGGTTATTTCTAGATATTTCTAGAATATTTCTAAATCAATATTTCTAAATATCTATTTATTTTGCCACAAGCAAAAGATTTTTTAAAAAATATACTCCAATATATGGAGAGGCATTTCTCACTGCCCATTTACTTCAGATGGATAACAGCAGTTGTAGCAGGAAAGGTTTTAATTATAACAAATAAATACAATAAATAAAAGTATAATAAATTTAATATAATAAAAGGTTATGTTATAATAAAGTAAGTTATAACTTCATATTATAAGTGAATGAATTTATAATAAAATATAAAAAAACTACAATAAATTATAAAATGTTTTCACAGGCTTTCTTACAACTATTTAAATTTCAACTAAAATGACTGTTAACTAAAGTTCCTTCCCCATTTTTTCAGCCAATGCATATTGAGCATTCACATTGCACTATACTTTAAAGATACCATTATGGGAGGGGAGGGAAGATGGCGGCGTAGGAGGACGCTGGGCTCACCGCGCGTCCTGCTGATCACTTAGATTCCACCTACACCTGCCTAAATAACCCAGAAAACCACCAGAGGATTAGCAGAACGGAGTCGCCGGAGCCAAGCGCAGACGAGAGACCCACGGAAGAGGGTAGGAAGGGCGGTGAGGCGGTGCGCGCTCCACGGACTGGCGGGAGGGAGCCGGGGCGGAGGGGCGGCTCGCCGGCCAAGCAGAGCCCCCGAGTCTGGCTTGCAAAAAGCGGAGGGGCCTGACGGACTGTGTTACGACAGCAAGCGCGACTTAGCGTCTGGGAGGTCATAAGTTAACAGCTCTGCTCAGAAAGCGGGAAGGCTGGAGGACAAAGGGAAGGAGAGCTGCTGAGCCCCCGGACGACAGAGCTCAGTTTGGTGGGGAACAAAGGCGCTCGCCAGCGCCATCTCCCCCGCCCATCCCCCAGCCAAAATCCCAAAGAGAACCAGTTCCTGCCAGGGAACTTGCTCGCTCCGCGCAAACACCCAACTCTGCGCTTCTGCGGAGCCAAACCTCCGGCAGCGGATCTGACTCCCTCCTGCTGCCACAGGGCCCCTCCTGAAGTGGATCACCTAAGGAGAAGCAAGCTAAGCCTGCCCCTCCTGCCCCTGTGCACCTTGCCTACCCACCCCAGCTAAGACGCCAGATCCCCAGCATCACAAGCCTGGCAGTGTGCAAGTAGCCCAGACAGGCCACCCCACCCCACAGTGAATCCCGCCCCTAGGAGAGGGGAACAGAAGGCACGCACCAGTCTGACTGTGGCCCCAGCGGTGGGCTGGGGGCAGACATCAGGTCTGACTGTGGCTCCGCCCACCAACTCCAGTTATACACCACAGCACAGGGGAAGTGCCCTGCAGGTCCTCACCACGCCAGGGACTATCCAAAATGACCAAGCGGAAGAATTCCCCTCAGAAGAATCTCCAGGAAATAACAACAGCTAATGAGCTGATCAAAAAGGATTTAAATAATATAACAGAAAGTGAATTTAGAATAATAGTCATAAAATTAATCGCTGGGCTTGAAAACAGTATAGCTGACAGCAGAGAATCTCTTGCTACAGAGATCAAGGGACTAAGGAACAGTCACGAGGAGCTGAAAAACGCTTTAAACGAAATGCATAACAAAATGGAAACCACCACGGCTCGGATTGAAGAGGCAGAGGAGAGAATAGGTGAACTAGAAGATAAAGTTATGGAAAAAGAGGAAGCTGAGAAAAAGAGAGATAAAAAAAATCCAGGAATATGAGGGGAAAATTAGAGAACTAAGTGATACACTAAAAAGAAATAATATACGCATAATTGGTATCCCAGAGGAGGAAGAGAGAGGGAAAGGTGCTGAAGGGGTACTTGAAGAAATAATAGCTGAGAACTTCCCAGAACTGGGGAAGGAAAAAGGCATTGAAATCCAAGAGGCACAGAGAACTCCCTTCAGACGTCACTTGAATCGATCTTCTGCACGACATATCATAGTGAAACTGGCAAAATACAAGGATAAAGAGAAAATTCTGAAAGCAGCAAGGGGTGAACGTGCCCTCACATATAAAGGGAGACCTATAAGACTCGTGACTGATCTCTCTTTTGAAACTTGGCAGGCCAGAAAGAATTGGCACGAGATTTTCAGTGTGCTAGACAGAAAAAATATGCAGCCGAGAATCCTTTATCCAGCAAGTCTGTCATTTAGAATAGAAGGAGAGATAAAGGTCTTCCCAAACAAACAAAAACTGAAGGAATTTGTCACCACTAAACCAGCCCTACAAGAGATCCTAAGGGGGACCCTGTGAGACAAAGTACCAGAGACATCACTACAAGCATAAAACATACAGACATCACAATGACTCTAAACCCATATCTTTCTATAATAACACTGAATGTAAATGGATTAAATGCGCCAACCAAAAGACATAGGGTATCAGAATGGATAAAAAAACAAGACCCATCTATTTGCTGTCTACAAGAGACTCATTTTAGACCTGAGGACACCTTTAGATTGAGAGTGAGGGGATGGAGAACTATTTATCATGCTACTGGAAGCCAAAAGAAAGCTGGAGTAGCCATACTTATATCAGACAAACTAGACTTTAAATTAAAGGCTGTAACAAGAGATGAAGAAGGACATTATATAATAGTGACAGGGTCTATCCATCAGGAAGAGCTAACAATTATAAATGTCTATGCGCAGAATACCGGAGCGCCCAAATATATAAAACAATTACTCATAAACATAAGCAACCTTATTGAGAAGAATGTGGTAATTACAGGGGACTTTAACACCCCACTTACAGAAATGGATAGATCATCTAGACACACGGTCAATAAAGAAACAAGGGCCCTGAATGAGACATTGGATCAGATGGACTTGACAGATATATTTAGAACTCTGCATCCCAAAGCAACAGAATATACTTTCTTCTCCAGTGCACATGGAACATTCTCCAAGATAGATCATATACTGGGTCACAAAACAGCCCTTCATAAGTTTACAAGAATTGAAATCATACCATGCATACTTTCAGACCACAATGCTATGAAGCTTGAAATCAACCACAGAAAAAAGTCTGGAAAACCTCCAAAAGCATGGAGGTTAAAGAACACCCTACTAACGAATGAGTGGGTCAACCAGGCAATTAGAGAAGAAATTAAAAAATATATGGAAACAAACGAAAATGAAAATACAACAATCCAAACGCTTTGGGACGCAGCAAAGGCAGTCCTGAGAGGAAAATACATTGCAATCCAGGCCTATCTCAAGAAACAAGAAAAATCCCAAATACAAAATCTAACAGCACACCTAAAGGAAATAGAAGCAGAACAGCAAAGGCAGCCTAAACCCAGCAGAAGAAGAGAAATAATAAAGATCAGAGCAGAAATAAACAATATAGAATCTAAAAAAACTGTAGAGAAGATCAATGAAACCAAGAGTTGGTTTTTTGAAAAAATAAACAAAATTGACAAACCTCTAGCCAGGCTTCTCAAAAAGAAAAGGGAGATGACCCAAATAGATAAAATCATGAATGAAAATGGAATTATTACAACCAATCCCTCAGAGATACAATTATCAGGGAATACTATGAAAAATTATATGCCAACAAATTGGACAACCTGGAAGAAATGGACAAATTCCTGAACACCCACACTCTTCCAAAACTCAATCAGGAGGAAATAGAAAGCTTGAACAGACCCATAACCAGCGAAGAAATTGAATCGGTTATCAAAAATCTCCCAACAAATAAGAGTCCAGGACCAGATGGCTTCCCAGGGGAGTTCTACCAGACGTTTAAAGCAGAGATAATACCTATCCTTCTCAAGCTATTCCAAGAAATAGAAAGGGAAGGAAAACTTCCAGACTCATTCTATGAAGCCAGTATTACTTTGATTCCTAAACCAGACAGAGACCCAGTAAAAAAAGAGAACTACAGGCCAATATCCCTGATGAATATGGATGCAAAAATTCTCAATAAGATACTAGCAAATCGAATTCAACGGCATATAAAAAGAATTATTCACCATGATCAAGTGGGATTCATTCCTGGGATGCAGGGCTGGTTCAACATTCGCAAATCAATCAACGTGATACATCACATTAACAAAAAAAAAAGAGAAAAACCATATGATCCTGTCAATCGATGCAGAAAAGGCCTTTGACAAAATCCAGCACCCTTTCTTAATAAAAACTCTTGAGAAAGTCGGGATAGAAGGAACATACTTAAAGATCATAAAAGCCATTTATGAAAAGCCCACAGCTAACATCATCCTCAACGGGGAAAAACTGAGAGCTTTTTCCCTGAGATCAGGAACACGACAGGGATGCCCACTCTCACCGCTGTTGTTTAACATAGTGCTGGAAGTTCTAGCATCAGCAATCAGACGACAAAAGGAAATCAAAGGCGTCAAAATTGGCAAAGATGAAGTCAAGCTTTCGCTCTTTGCAGATGACATGATATTATACATGGAAAATCCGATAGACTCCACCAAAAGTCTGCTAGAACTGATACATGAATTCAGCAAAGTTGCAGGATACAAAATCAATGTACAGAAATCAGTTGCATTCTTATACACTAACAATGAAGCAACAGAAAGACAAATAAAGAAACTGATCCCATTCACAATTGCACCAAGAAGCATAAAATACCTAGGAATAAATCTAACCAAAGATGTAAAGGATCTGTATGCTGAAAACTATAGAAAGCTTATGAAGGTAATTGAAGAAGATTTAAAGAAATGGAAAGACATTCCCTGCTCATGGATTGGAAGAATAAATATTATCAAAATGTCAATACTACCCAAAGCTATCTACACATTCAATGCAATCCCAATCAAAATTGCACCAGCATTCTTCTCGAAACTAGAACAAGCAATCCTAAAATTCATATGGAACCACAAAAGGCCCCGAATAGCCAAAGTAATTTTGAAGAAGAAGACCAAAGCAGGAGGCATCACAATCCCAGACCTTAGCCTCTACTACAAAGCTGTCATCATCAAGACAGCATGGTATTGGCACAAAAACAGACACATAGAGCAATGGAATAGAATAGAAACCCCAGAACTAGACCCACAAACGTATGGCCAACTCATCTTTGACAAAGCAGGAAAGAACATCCAATGGAAAAAAGACAGTCTCTTTAACAAATGGTGCTGGGAGAACTGGACAGCAACATGCAGAAGGTTGAAACTAGACCACTTTCTCACACCATTCACAAAAATAAACTCAAAATGGATAAAGGACCTGAATGTGAGACAGGAAACCATCAAAACCTTAGAGGAGAAAGCAGGAAAAGACCTCTCTGACCTCAGCCGTAGCAATCTCTTACTCGACACATCCCCAAAGGCAAGGGAATTAAAAGCAAAAGTGAATTACTGGGACCTTATGAAGATAAAAAGCTTCTGCACAGCAAAGGAAACAACCAACAAAACTAAAAGGCAACCAACGGAATGGGAAAAGATATTTGCAAATGACATATCGGACAAAGGGCTAGTCTCCAAAATCTATAAAGAGCTCACCAAACTCCACACCCGAAAAGCAAATAACCCAGTGAAGAAATGGGCAGAAAACATGAATAGACACTTCTCTAAAGAAGACATCCGGATGGCCAACAGGCACATGAAAAGATGTTCAGCGTCGCTCCTTATCAGGGAAATACAAATCAAAACCACACTCAGATATCACCTCACGCCAGTCAGAGTGGCCAAAATGAACAAATCAGGGGACTATAGATGCTGGAGAGGATGTGGAGAAACGGGAACCCTCTTGCACTGTTGGTGGGAATGCAAATTGGTGCAGCCGCTCTGGAAAGCAGTGTGGAGGTTCCTCAGAAAATTAAAAATAGACCTACCCTATGACCCAGCAATAGCACTGCTAGGAATTTATCCAAGGGACACAGGAGTACTGATGCATAGGGGCACTTGTACCCCAATGTTCATAGCAGCACTCTCAACAATAGCCAAATTATGGAAAGAGCCTAAATGTCCATCAAGTGATGAATGGATAAAGAAATTGTGGTTTATATACACAATGGAGTACTACGTGGCAATGAGAAAAAATGAAATATGGCCTTTTGTAGCAACGTGGACGGAACTGGAGAGTGTGATGCTAAGTGAAATAAGCCATACAGAGAAAGACAGATACCATATGGTTTCACTCTTATGTGGATCCTGAGAAACTTAAGAGAAACCCATGGGGGAGGGGAACAAAAAAAAAAAAAAGAGGTTAGAGTGGGAGAGAGCCAAAGCATAAGAGACTGTTGAGAACTGAGAACAGACTAAGGGTTGATGGGGGGGTGGGAGGGAGGAGAGGGTGGGTGATGGGTACTGAGGAGGGCACCTTTTGGGATGAGCACTGGGTGTTGTATGGAAACCAATTTGACAATAAATTTCATATATAAATAAAAAAAATAAATAAAGATACCATTATGAGCAAGATTGACACAACACCTGGCCTCATGGAGCTTACAAATGAGTTGGGAGTCAGTCAACATACACTACTGAGCACCTACTGTGTTCCAGGCACTGTTCTAGGTGCTTGGGAAAGACCATGAGTAAGGCAAATGAGTTCCTGCCCCTAAAATACAGAGATGGGAAGCGAGTAGTATTGTGAGACAGGCCATAAACAGGTTGAAAAATAATAATTTCAAGTAGGTCCATGAAAAAACTTAAGCCAGGGTAATGTTGCACCTATCTCACATAGTTTTGTTGGGGCCCAAATGAAATTATCCACATAAACAGAGTAGGATGGAGCCTCACCTAGAGGGTTATTATACGTTTATTATAGATCATTGCAGTTTTTGGAGAAATGCTCTCCAAGGAAGTAAAATAGGACCTGCAATCTGAATGATGAAAAGGAGTTAGCCATTCAAAGATGTAGGAAGACAGTTTCAGGCTGAAGTGACCATTACTGCAAACTGCAGAGGTGAGAACCAGCTTAGCCTGCTTGGAGCATGAAAGAAAGCTGGTGCAGAGGGGTGGCAGTGAATAAGCCAGAGACAGAAGAAAAGAGATGAGGCCAGAGAATCTGGCAGGACTCAGATCATGTGAATTCTTAAAAGCCAGGTAAAGAGTTTGAATTTTATTCTCAAGTGTAATTAGGTATTAAGAATAGATGTGAGGTGTGCCCGGGCGGCTCAGTTGGTTAAGCATCCGACTTTGGCTCAGGTCATGATCTCACAGTTCGTGAGTTCAAACCTCACATCAGGCTCTGTGCTGACAGCTCAGAGCCTGGTGCCTGCTTCGTATTGTGTCTCCCTCTCTCTGCCTCTCTCTCTCTCAAAAATAAACATAAAAAAAAGAATAGATGTGACATGATTTGATTTACAGTTGAAAAGACTACTCTGATTGCTGGGGAGGCTAATGGGGAAAAGAATAGAAGTGGAGAGACCAGTTGGGAGGCAGGTGAAAGATAATGACGGATTAGCCTAAGGCTGTACAATTAGAAATGGTAAAAATGGCTGACTTTGGGGTATAATTTGGAGAATAAAGTTGACAGGACTCGATAATGGATTAGATATGGTGGATGGGAAGACAGGAACAAAGGAGAGATTTACCAGGGATGATGACTAGATTTTTGATCTGAGCACCTGGGTAGATACTGGTATCATGAACTAAAATGGGGGAAGACAGGGAGAAAAGCAGGTTTCAGGGGAAAGAGAGGTCCAGACAAAAATCAATGGTTCTGTTTGGTTGTGATAGTCTTCAGAAGGTTGTTATACTCTAAGTGAAGATATTGTTTAGGCAATTGGCTAACTCTGTCTACACTGAAGGGGACAGGTCCAAGCTGGAGGTATTTCAAAACAAAGGACAAGATAAGATCACCTGGTGACCAACAGTGGATACACAGGAATACAGACGGCAGAGGATTAGATATTGAATTACAATACAAGGAGATACGTGCTGTGAAAGGGGAAATGCCAGGTCAGTGGAGAAGGAAGTTGGTCAGGGAAAGAAAGTTCCATGGAAGAATTATATCTGAGCGCAGCAGGGACATTGTATCAGTCAGAATCATGGCACAGAGATGTAATTTGCAACTGGCCACATGGTTAGTGGTATAACTGTTATTTTCCTTTATACTTGAACCACTTTATGTCAAATGTGTACCTTACTGAGAGCAGCCGGACACCTGGAGCAAGTTCTCTGGAGTTATTCTGCTTGGGTTCAAATGCTGCATCTGTCACTTACTAGGTGGGTGACTCCAGGCACATTACTCAGCATCTCTGCACTCCACTTTTCTTACCTGTAAATGAGCATACTACAAATTGCTAACTACTAAGGTGATGCTTACTATGTTCCTTGTACTAAGTTTTTACATACGTTATTCAACACCCCCCTCCAAAATCAATGGAGTTGAGTTATTATTATCTGTGCCTTACTGATGAGGGACTGGAAGCACATTTACCCATTCCAATATTTATCGTGTGCCTGCTGTCAGGCACGTTTCTTCACACATCGGTTAACACAACAAAATCCTCGCTTTTGTGCAGTTTCAGTCTGTGGTTTGAGTAAAAGAACGATGATAAACTTAATAAATATGTATATTATCTAGTAATTATAAGATGATAAATGCTATAGAGATAACAGAACAGGATAATAAAGCTAGTGTAGTTACGGTTTTCAGCCGAGTATTAGGGTAGACCTCACTGAGAAGGTGACATTTGAGCAAAGGTTTGAAGGAGGCGAGACAGTGAGCCGCCACTCAAGCATCTGGGTAAAGAGGACTCAGGAGTGGGCACAAGTGCAAAGGCAGGCTCTCAGGCAGGAGCACGTGCCTAGTACCCACCAACCACCCGAGCGCAAGGGAGAGGAGGGAGACGTGGGGAAAGGCAAGGGCTATGTATCCAGTTGCAAGCAGTCTGACTTCTGGGTGACAGCAGCCACTGGACAGTTCCGCCCAGAGGAGTGAAAGAACTTGACCTCCTATATCGGTCCTTCTATTTACGCCCAAGGTCCACCCAGGCAGTGTGGCACAGGGGTCTGCGCTCTCAGGAGTAAAGGATCAGAGTCGTCACCACAGTGGCTCATCCACACGGCAAGCGCCCAGTAAGCGCCGGCCCAGTACCGTGGTTACCACGATCCTTTCACTCAAACCCCGCCTCAACCTACCGCCCTCCTGTTCCCCAGCTCCAGAGCTCGGCTTCCACTTAGCGCGGTCTCCACGTAGCGCTTCCCCGGCTACGGATTGCGCAACTCAGGCAGCCGGGAGGAGCCTGGACGTAGGCGGAGCAGCGACCGGCGGGAGAACGCCCCGGGTGCAGACGCCACAAGGAAGCCCCGACAGCCCTCGAGGCGCCCACTGACTGCGCCTGCGCACCCTCGATCCAGGCCGCCTACATTCCAGAGCCGCAATCCGTCCAGCCCCAATTCCGGGGCGGAGTTCTTGGCTGCGCCTGCGCACAGCCTCGCCGCACCCTACGCCTGCGTGATTAGCCAGCCCGGCCCCATCCCCCAGATTTTTTCGGGTGGGGGAGGGGTCGCGTCTCGGCGAGTCACGTTGATGGCGGCCACCAGCTTGTGGTGAGCTAGCGGATTCTCTGCTTGTCTCGCAGACCCCTCGTGCCTCTTGGACTCAGTGGCTGGCGCCGGGCGCGTGAGGAAGCACGGCGGCCCAAACTCTCGGGGAAGGCCGCAGTCGCGGAGGCAGCGGCGCGGCCCGGGGCCAGGGCTGGGGGAGAGGCCGCTCCGCAGGGCGAATGTGACAAGCCCCCACCCCCACCGCCTTCCTCCCGAGTGCGCTAGGAGCGCGGGCGACCCCGGGGCCCCGCCAGGCCACAGACCCCGCCCAGCGGCCAGCACCCGGAGCAGGCCCGGCAGCGGAGCTGCGCGGCGGCACCATGCTGGTCACCCTGAAGACCCTCCAGCAGCAGACCTTCAAGATCGACATAGACCCCGACGAGACGGTGCGAGCGGTGGGGAGCGCGGGGCCCGGGCAGGGCGGGGGCGGCCGCGCGCGGGCCTCGGGGAGCGCTAGGGGGCCGCCGGGCCTGAGCGGGGGGCGGTGCGGCGGTTCTGTGCGCTGGGCCTGGGCTTCAGCTCCGAGCAGGGCCCGGCAGAGCGCCCGATCGAAGAGAGCCCTCAGCACACCCGGGAGTGCGCAGCGAGCGTGGGGCTCGAGCTCCGGGAGCTGGTTAAGGCCTGAGGACTCAGGGCCGCGGCGGCGTGCGGCCCACGCGAGCCTTCGGAGTTGGCCGCAGGCTTTGTGGCAGGAGTAAGGGGAAGCAGTGGCCGGACGCCGAGGCCCTGGTGGCAGATGGCGTGGAGCACACGGCCGCCGGGCACAGGAGGCCTGGGCCCGGGAGCTCTCGGTAGTGGGGCCAGAGGGGGAGGGGAGGTCAAGGCCTCCTCGGTGATGGAGCCGGGCTCTCTGGGTGCTTAGGTGCGGGAGGGAGTTGTAGGCGTCGCCACCACCCCTGCTCGGACCTGGTTAGGCGCTAAGGTCTAGGAGGTGGTAACTGAAGATAATGAGCCTTTTAAAAAAAGCTATCAGGTTCCGTCAGCCGCAGAGCGAAAGGTGAGTGGTGAAAATGAATTATTTGCCTCTTCTCCAGAACTGGTAATCCTTTTATTTGCATATACTATCGTGAATCGTTTAGCCGCAGTTCTCCCGCCACCAAGCCCACACCCATACGTAATTCGCACTTCCAGGCCTGTGTGGTGGTGAAGATTTTTTGCGTTAGAGCCCTTCAAATCCAGGCTCACACTCAACTTCAGGTTAATGACTCCTCTGTGGTAGAAGTCTTCTAATGTAGGTATTGGAAACCCTGCACCCATCCCCCGGCCCCCAAATAACAGAATTTCAGGGAAGAAAAAAAGAAAATAAAAACTTTGAATCTCTTCTGTCGTCAAACCCACGAACACTTCGAAAGTCCACGTGGTAAATTCTCGTGCCATCGTCTGTATTTGTGACTGCAAGATGTCAGTACAACTTATGCCAAGAATCTAAAAACGCCACCGGTGTAAATCTGTTGCTTTTGTTTTTGAATTGTGGTTCCTTTACACCATTAAGATTGACATGTTAAGTTTAAACCAGCTACTTTTTAACAATCTATATTTAAAAAAATAGTTGATTCTATTTTTGGTGGAGATCAGGGTTCTTGGTGTTAAATAGACCAGTGCCATTTGTGCCTCTAACTTATTTGCTATGTACCTGCCTTTCAGAGATGTAAGGATATAATGGTATTTAATTGGTGGTTAGGAAATGAAATCGATCATTAGCAATGGCTGTCTTTGGGTGAGGATATAGTGTTAAGTTTTACCTGTCTCACTTAACCTGAAGTTTTCTGCATCTTCAATTATTTAAGAAACATAGTTTCCAATCTTTGTGGAATTGTGGCACAAAATAATTTTATTTCAATAATATGTAGAAGTATGCTTTCTGATAAATTCTTAAAGTACAGGAGATAGCAATTATAGATGAGTAACTTTTCAGTATCCTGAGTAACTGACAACACCCTGTGGATTGATATTACTAATAAAAGTCAGATTTTTCTTGAATGTTTCTTTATGGCTTAGTGTGTACTAGTAAGTTAAAGGATGAAAGTTAAAGTGCAGCTGTCTGTTTAACGCTTTCAGACAAAACTTTTTATAAAATGTCTATTTGAATTTGGTTCTTTGCAGTAATACTGGTGCCACAGGAACTTTACCAGCTTGTAATGTTCTGAATTAATTCCAGAATTATTGAAGCCTCAAGGAGGTTTTTGTAAATATCTGTGGATTAATTAAAGTTATGCCCTGACTTTCTATAGCTCTACTGGCTGTTCTGTAAGATTTGTAGGCATTTTGTGCATTAATTATTTTAGAGCCAATATTGTTTTTGTATATATTCTTAACTATATTTGCTGTTTACCAGTTTATTTACAAGGGAATGTCTTATGTTACACGAATTATAAATATACGCTTCTAAAAGCGTATTTTTAGAAAGTTCGTTGTCATGGAGATTGGCTTTTTCAGCTTTTTGTTGCCATTTTTCTAAATATAATTGTGTTACTATTTATATAAATATAAAAACTAGCATTGTTTGGAGCAAGAAATGAAAACATTTAATCGTTGATATGGAGCATTTACATTAACATGATTTGTAGGATTTCTTTCTTTTCTTTTTTTTAAGATTTCATTTTTAGGTAATCTTTACACCCAGTGTGAAGCTTGAACTTACAACCCCAAGATCAAGAGTCCTGTGCTCCACCAATTGAGCCAGCCAGGAACCCCTTGTAGGATTTCATTTTAGTGGATTTAAATTTCAGAAATGTTTATAGTGATTTTTTTTAATATCTTTATATTTTTAATTTTTTTTAATGTTTATTTTTGAGAAAGAGAGTACAACCAGGGGAAGAGCAGAGAGAGGGAGACACAGAATCCAAAGCAGGCTCCAGGCTCTAGGCTCTGAGCTGTCAGCGCAGAGCCTGATACGGGCTTGAACAAACCTTGAGATCACCTGAGCCGAAGACGGCTGCCTAACCACCCAGATGCCCCTGATATCTATTTTTGATATAGTATTTGAGTAGAATTACTGTAAGGAAAGAAAGGATGAATGTTCTATTAATATAGGGAGACTCTAAGTGTCCTGTTTCTAATTTGTGGTGAAAACTAGGTAACCGGGGATATTAGAAATAGATTTTTTAATAAAGCAGAGAAAACAGGATTTTAGTGAGGCCTGTAAGGAGATCCACATAAAATGAACAGTTTTTGCTCTATGAGACTTGTGTTTTGGCTATTCAAAGGTTTGCCCTTGTTTGATGTTTACCTAGAAGGAATTAAGAAAATTAAGTAACTTCAAGTGGCCAATATAGAAAGTCTTAAGAGTTTGAGATGTGCAAGAGCAAAAATAAAGGAAAAAAAAAGGACTGGGATATAGGAATCATGAGAGTGATTCATTTGTTGAACATCTATATGTTTAGTGGTCTTTGAGTGTCAGCATTGGAGGAATACAGGCACGTTGGGACAGGGTCTGTCTGGGTCTTCTGGGAGCCTTGCTGACCTAGTGGCTCAATAGCTATAGAGTAGGAGATGTACAAAGTGGAAAAAGGAACAGGATTTGTTTTTAAATTGTTTGTGTTTGCTTTAGTTTTTGAATGCTGAAACTCCTCTCCCTCTTTTTATTTTAATTAAAAAAAATTTTTTTAACATTTATTTATTATTGAGAGACAGACACAGAGTGTGAGCAGGGGAGGGGCAGAGAGAGGGGGAGACACAGAATCTGAAGCAGGTTCCAGGCTCTGAGCTGTCAGCACAGAGCCCAAACCTGGGCTTGAAGTCACAAACTGCGGGATCATGACCTGAGCTGAAGTCGGATGCTTAACCAACTGAGCCACCCAGGCGCCCCTCCTCTCCATCTTTTTTAACCGCCAAAATTTTCTTGACACTTAATCAGCCATTTTGTACCATTTGTTTGACCGTTACCATGCACTGCCTTTAGTGTTAACCAATGCAAAACAATCTTTTTATTATCACGATAGTAATGCATCCCTTATAAAATATTCAGACAAGATAGAAACAAAATGAGTAGGTTGGATGAGAAGACCATTGCTAAAAGAGAATATTCTTAATTATGTGAAGTTTTGTTTTAAAGAGATGATTTACTGTAAAAAAAATAGAAATTAGCATTCTGAGATGTCTAATAGACTGCTACTTGTATAAAATTCTTTAAAATTTTGAAAGTTGGTGGGGCGCCTGGGTGGCTCAGTTGGTTAAGTGTCCGAATTTGGCTCAGGTCATGAGCTCATGGTTTGTGGGTTCCAGCCCCATGTCGGACTCTATGCTGTCAGTGCGGAGCCTGCTTCAGATCCTCTGTCTCCCTCTCTCTCTGCCCCTTCCCCACTTGGGCTCTATCTGTCAAAAATAAATAAACGTTAGAAAACAACTTCTTTTGAAATTTGGTCATGTGATGGACATTTAGAGGAAAATGGAATACAGTTTTTTTTTTAAAGCTCAGATCCAAAGTCACTTAGTTTTTTCTGTTTCGCTATTACTTCAACCCATTGCTTTAACTTGAAAAACCCTTTTGCTATTACTTCAACCCAACCTGGAACAGGTAGATTAGAACAAAACTTGAAATGATTGTAATACGTTGCAGATCTTATTGTATCTGTGAAAAGGTTAACAAGAAAGAATATGTGATATACAGATTTAATCCTTCAATATGCTAACTCTGTCACTGTTTGTGTGCTTTGAATAACTGGAAAAAAAAAATAAGTCTGACATGAAACTTTAAATGAAGAAGCTGAAATGCGATTATATTAACACATCAAAGCTGTGTATATACGTTGGAAGTTTTGGACAAGAAAATTGTAAAGATAAAACAGTTTTAATTACTGTAGACTGCACACTTAGCGTATTGTACAGTAGTCTACAAAGAATTACCTTGCTTTGTGGTTTATTTGTATAATGTTGGTGATTATGCTGTAAAATGCTGTTTTGTACTTGTATAGTATATGGTATTTGTTAGACATCATTTATTAGCAACTTGTTCCTATTGCAGTTTATTACATTTTAATATGGGTGTGCTGGAGATAGTACTTTATTATAGAAGTTTCCTAGATTATTAAAACAAGAAGAATAAATGTATTAAAATACTGTATCACAGAGATGAAATTAAGATTTGTTGGCATATTGGTAAATCACAGTACTGGAAGTACCTGGGAAATATGGTATGGTTTCTGCCAGAATTTTGCTCTTCCTATACCTAGCACATAGTAGGCATTTAGTAAACATCTTTTGAATGAGCTGAATACATTCTTCTAGTGAACTATCAAGTTAGTGATCCCCCAGTGTTTGTATGTTGATTTATCTAATATTTGTTGAGCACTTTAAATATCTTGTCCTACTGTTACAGTACATATTTTATAATGCAACAAATCCGTTTAAAAACAAATTTTAATAACCAGATAATGCTAAGAGCTATATAGAGAATTGAAATAGGATGAGGTAATATGATAGTACATGACTGGGTGGCTACTTTTAAATTGACTAGTCACAGAAGGCCTTTTTGAATACAGTGACATTTAAACTGAGATCTGAATAATAATTACTCCCATGGAGAAGAGAGTTTTCTGTGGGGAAAGACCTTTTAAGAGTGTGTTTTGGGAATCAAAAAAGGCCTGTATGCTGATCTGGTAGGTGAGGGGAAGGGAGGTAATAGATCTGAGTTAGGCAAGGGGCCAGAGCCTGTAGGACTTTGTCCTAAGGCAGGGGTTTTCAAGGTAAAATAGGAAGAAGCCTTTAGGGGATTGTAGGCAGAGGAGAAAAATTATTTCTTTTATGATTTTAAAGGTTACTTTGCTGTATGGAAAATGGATAGTAGGATGAGCAAGAGTGAAAGCACGGAGATCAGTTAGGCTTGTACAGTAGTCTTAAACAGGGTTTTGACCTGTTTAAGATATGATGAAAAGTGAATGGATTTGAGATATGTTTGGGAGAGTAGATATGAAAGAATTTTTGATGGGTTGGAATGGGGAAAATTGAGGATTAAACTTAGATTTAGGTTGTATAAATTATGTGAATACTTGTGTTCTTTTCTCACATGTGGAGGGCTGGGAGAGGAGCAGGTTTGGGGTTGCGGTGGGAATTTAAGATTTAAGTTTAAGATGCTTATTAAACATTAAAGAAGAAGGGTGCCTGTGTGGCTCAGTCCGTTAAACATCCTACTCTTGATTTTGGCTTAGGTCGTGATCTTTCACAGTTGTTGGGATTGAACCCCACAACGGGCTCTGCACTGAGTGTGGAGCCTCCTTGGGATTCTCTCTCTCTCTCTCTCTCTCTCTCTCTCTCTCTCTCTCTCTCTGCCCCTCTTCCAGTTGCGCGAGCACATTCTCTCTCTTGCTCTCTCTCTTTCTCAAATAACATTTAAACATTAAAAAAAAAAACTTTCAAGTAGAGATGGCAAGGAGATTTGTAATGAACCTCTGTCCCAGAGAAAAGTTTTGGTTAGAGATAGAGACCTGACAATAGGCAGCATATGTGGTTGACTTCAATCCGTGGGACTGGATGAGATTATCTAGCAGTCTTTTTCAATGCCTATTCCTTCTGAAAAATGAACCCTAAATTATCCACTATATGTAATTAATAGTATGCTTCTAGAATTGAAGAACCATGGTGAGAAGGTTGCTAGGTAATAGGATGGGTCCTGGGGTTGAAGTCGGTTTAGAATTGAAGATTTCACGTGGAGATTGGATAGTGAAGAGTCAGTCAAGGAGCAATCTTTGAGGTAGGAAGGATCCAAGAAAAAATGTTTCAAGAAGGAGGAAAGGATCAAATGTGTCTGATGCTTGAGAATTCAAAAGAGACATGCCCTTTGGTTTTGGCAGCTTGTAGTTCATTAATGACCCTGACAAGTAATCTCCATGCAGTGTTGGAGCCAAAATTTATGTTTGAGTAGATTGAGAAATGAATGGGAGATGAGGAAGTGTAGATAGTAGCTATGGACATATATTGTTATTTTGACATTGTCATTTTTCCTGATGTAGCTGCTTTTATCTCTGTGTTAAAAACGTGTGAAAGTTATCATAGTTCTGAGCTCCACAGCATATGGTAGACATATTTTAAAACCCCACACTAGAATTGTGGAAAATATGTAACAGTGTATGATTTAAAAAGAAGAAATGAAGGCCAATGTGATTAGTAACTTGCTGCCATCACACAGTCAATGGCTCTGGTAGTTTCAGTATATATGTATCTTGCCTGTACCCTGGTCTTGTGATCCTTAATGTCTCATCCGGTGATCTTTCCTTCTGCTCCCTCAATTATTCAGTCCCATGACTGGTAATCAGATCTTATTACCAGTAACAAACTTCCCCCATCCCCAGTAATCTGTTTTTAGTATCCTACTTTACCTTTCCTCTGATTCTAGTTCTAATGAGACCTATAATTCATTTGATCCATACTTCTCTTTGCTGGCCTTCCCTTCATGTTATTGCTTCCACTCTTGCCCAGCTAAAATAGGGTCAGTGATTATAATCACTTTCTTGCAAGGGTCAGCATAGCATATCTCTGGAACCAGACTGCCTGAATTTCAATCCTGGCTGTACCACTTGCTCTGTGACCTTGGGCAAGTTACCCAGTTATGTGCCTGTTTCCTCAGCTTAAAATGAGGGTACTGCCACTGGAAGTACTAACCTCATATGGTTGTTTGGAAGGTTTTATGATTTTGAGATCATACACAGAGTGCTTAGAACTGTGGCTGTGCCTGGCAACGTGGTCCCACTCTCACTTCATTGTTTCTGCTCGGAAAACCCCAGATGTGATTAAATTCAGTTCTGTTGTGCTTACACCTGTGTAGCTAGAAGACACATAGCCACATTGATTTGTCTCACCTAAAATTCATGAACATTAACCTTCGTTGGGCCCTTTTACTGCCTGGTAGTACTCTCCACTAGTCCGTCCATTCACTCTTCTGCTGTCATAGGCAGATTTCATATACTATCCTTATTTTCAGCTGATGACCCCAGATTTAAGATTTTGTTGAGAATATAGAAACAATTGGAACAGAAGAACTTTTGCAGAACCCTACCAGAACTACCTACTTCTTCTAGTCTCCTTTTGTTGTGGGCAGCTATCTATGGTGGATGGTGCTGAGGCTAGTCCTACTTTTCCACAGCATTTTGGTTGCTCTACTTCGCCTGTGAAGGGCCCACTCCCAGTTCACCTTTTCTCTTCTGCCTCATTGATTTTTCCATTGTAGAATGTTTGTTTTCCCAATTTTAATAAAACTCTCCCTTGTCTCCACATTCCTCTTTGGCTACTGCCTCGTTTCCCTGCTGCTCTTTATAGCAAAAACTTAATGGTAACTCTTGAGTCTGTTTACTTGTTTTTACATTTTGCTCTCTTTCAAATACATCACAGCACTGCTAGTCTAGGGAAGAGTTTCCCCCCCCCCCCACTTTGTAGTTATCCTGTGTCCTTGAGCACTTAAATCTCTTTTCTCATTAGTAAAATAGAAGTAATAACTTCCCTGCCTTCCTTGTAGAGTTGATGTGAAAATCAAAAGAGATCATGGATCTGAAAATTTTTAGCGAATTGTGAAATTAGAAATAAATGCATGCAATTTTTTTTCAACAAATTGTGCTTTCATCGGTTTTCCATTATTTTGATCACTGTTTTTACTATCTTTTTTTACAAAAAGTTTGTGTGAATGTGGTATCCTCGGACTGGGTCAGCTTGATGTGATCGGCAGTTTCGAACAGTTTTTAAGAGCAGTGTTCTGCTTTCTTTAGTTTGGAAATTATGAGATGGTTTGATAGGTAATGTATAAAATTTCTGTTGCTTTTGGAAAGAAATGTGCTAAATTTGAGCTTGCCGTAGCACAGTGAATTCTGCTGAAGGACACCACACCATCTGTTCCCTATAAGTTTCCCTATGTAGTTTCTCCAAGAGCTAATTTTATACTGAATGGACTTTATAAACCTTTTATACATTACATAAACCTTTTCTAGGAGATCCTAAATACTTCAAACAGGTAGATAAAAATTATTTGTCACTCCCTCCTCTCCCCCTCACACTTTTGGGTAAATTAGGTAGGTGACTTTTTTGTAGTGTATTAGATTCATTCTCTGCCTATATAGAAACTTTAAAAGTTTACAGGTATCTTGAGAGTTTCTATTTTTCTACTTAATCAGTTTTCAAAGTGTGTCGGTTTTAATCTCGTTGAAATCATATTGTTAGGAATATATTTTAGAATAGATTAATTAAATTGGCATGAATAGTTGGAGTAGCTTAAATATCATAGTTTGTATGGGAAGAATAGGTTCTGAACTTCAAATTATATTTAAAATCATAGCCTTTTGGATCATAACCCTATTTGAGAATTGATTGCCTTTATATACTGTCTGTTCATACATTATTTTATTTTATTTTTTATTTTTTTAAATTTACATCCAAATTAGTTAGCATATAGTGCAACAATGATTTCAGGGGTAGATTCCTTAGTGGCCCTTACCCATTTAGCCCATCCCCCCTCCCACAACCCCTCCAGTAACCCTCTGTTCTCCATATTTATGAGGCTCTTCTGTTTTGTCCCCCTCCCTGTTTTTATATTATTTTTGTTTCCCTTCCCTTATGTTCATCTGTTTTGTCTCTTAAAGTCCTCATATGAGTGAAGTCATAGGATTTTTGTCTTTCTCTAATTTCACTTAGCATAATACCCTCCAGTTCCATCCACGTAGTTGGAAACAGCAAGGTTTCATTCTTTTTCATTGCCGGTAATACTCCATTGTGTGTGTGTGTGTGTGTGTATATACCACATCTTCTTTATCCATTCATTCATCAATGGACATTTGAGCCGTTTCCATACTTTGGCTATTGTTGATAGTGCGGCTATAAACATGGGGGTGCATGTGTCCCTTCGAAACAGCACACCTGTATCCCTTGGATAAATGCCTAGTAGTGCATTTGCTGGGTCATAGGGTAGTTCTAGTTTTAGTTTTTTGAGGAGTCTCCATACTGTTTTCTAGAGTGGCTGCACCAATTGCATTCCCATGTTCATACATTATTAATACTGTACTCTCAGTAATAAAAAAAAAATCTCTTTACTTTTGCTACATTATTTTATTCCTTGGGTCCAGTGGGAAGATTTTTCCTATTGCACTAGTCAACTGACTTTTTTACCATCAAATCTATCTTTAGAATTCGCAGAAATATACTTTGGGGAGAGGAATCCAGAAAATACTCCTTGGTGCCTATGCTAGTTTCCCAAATGGAAGGATACCACTTAAGGAATCAAAAGGAAAAAGAAAACCAAAAACATTGCCCACATAGATGCACACAATCTATGAAATCCTTTTGTAAACATATTTAGGTTTGGGACTCTTTCCTTTTGCTAATGTTAATTGCCAAATTTTGGTTGCTCTTGTTTTTCGAAATTTAAGTAGGTATTAGAGTACCGCCTTAGACTTTTTTTTTTTTTTTTTTTTTTAAGTAATCTCTACACCCAGCGTGGGGTTCAAACTCAAGACATCAATATCACGAGTTGCATGCTCTACCAACTGAGCTGGCTGGGCACTCTAGAATTTTCTTTTTTAGTGCAGACTCCTCAAAATTGCAGTATATTCTTCTGTGATATTAGTAAGCAGTGGTTGTTTCCCTTAAATTACTAACATAATCTAGGCTTGTTATAGTTACTAAAGTATATAAAAAAGTAGAAGTCTTTATGCCCCTGGTCCAAATAACCACTATAGACTCTATTTGCTGCTAGACAGTTTTTTTTACCTATGTGTAATATATAAACATAATTTCACTATGTTCTTAAAAATCACTTGCTTAGCAACTAGCTTTTGCCCTTTATAGATAATTGTAAATACGTCATTCATTCATATATGCATGTATTCAGTGAGTACCTTGCACGTATAGCATTGTTCTTGTATTGCATTGTATTTAAATTAATGCATCTGCAGTAATATATTTTACCACTGATGAATGTTTAGGGTTGTTTTCAGTGTTAGGAACAGTAGTGTAGACCACATAACTTGTTCGTGTATCTTTAAAGTGTTTTTGTAAACATCTCTTCAGCATTGATTTCCAGATGCAGAGCTGCTGGATCAAAGGAACTCAAATTTGCCTGCATTAGCACTCACAAATATCAGCATTTGTTGTTGTTCTCAAATATCACTTCCACAGTAGCACTAGCCAGGATTCAAATAGGAGATGAGGCACAGATTAGATTGAGTTAAATATTGGGAAGCTCTTGATATACTGCCTGGCATGTGCTAAGTACATAGCATACATGAGCTGTTGTTATTCATTCAGCCTCTGTACTTCAGGGCTACCCATTAAAGCTTGCATAAGTCTTTTTACAGTATATGTAATTATAACAGTAATAAGGAAAATATATTGTAATATTGAGGAAACTGGATTATAATAAATATTCAGTTGCTAACCCAATCAACAAGCTATAGTCCTAGAAATCTTGTGCGAAAGTGCCGTGTAAGAAGACTGACATGCCAAAAAAAAAAAAAAAAGACTGACATGCAAAACGACATTTACTATCATGGGGATATAATTTATAAAACATTTTTATATTTGAAACCTACAACTTTAGTTTGTTGAATGAAAATGACTACTTTTAATGGTTGTTGGCCTAAACTAAGGTAGTACCATGGGATGCAAAGTAATGTTCACACTAGGAAATAATTAGATGGTAAGTTGGAACCACTGGATGAATGATTTGATGTGAGGATTGTGGAAGAATAAATAGACAAGCATCTCATGGGGATGGGAGGAAACAGGATAATTGATCAGATTTTATGTTGGCACTTTTTAATAGACTATTGTGATTGTCAACCATGTTTAATGTTAGATACAGAGTATGTTTTTCCTTTAAAATGCACACAGTTTCATAAGAGAAAAAGAAGTATGTGGCTAGGAAAAAAGTTTGATTTCTTGATTGTCAACCATGGTTTGTCGATAGTTGAGTTGATGATAAACTTCCGTTCATTTTTTTTTAATGTTTATTTATTTTTGAGAGAGACAGAGCGCGAGCAGGGGAGGGGCAAAGAGAGAGGAAGACACAGAATCCGAAGCAGGCTCCAGGCTCTGAGCTGTCAGCACAGCCAGGCGGGGCTCAAACTCATGGACCGCGAGATTATGACCTGAGCCAAAGTTGGCTGCTTAACTGACTGAGCCACCCAGCTGCCCCAATAAATTTCCATTCTTTATTTAGGGAGAAATAAACATCAAAATGAAAGTTTAGTCCCTCCTTCTTGTTTATTATTAGCCTTGGATAGGGTGGCCTTGGTTATTTATTGGAACTGTAGTGCTCCATTATAGATCCATCTTGTTTACTGCTTATTGAAACAAGAGCATTGGCATGGGACTCAGCACAGTTAGTAGAGGAGTCACAACTGCATCTGTTGCTTGCCATAACCTTCCCAAGAGAAACCATGTAGAGAGGTGCTGCCTCCTCTTTTTGTTTGTTTGTTTGTTTGTTTGTTTGTTTGTTTGTTTTTGGTAATATCCAGAAAGAAGGCCTTTCTTTATAAGCTGTTTTAAAGTGTGTTCCATTTGATTGGGTTAGGGAAGTTTTAGGCAAACTAGATGTCTAGAAGCCATCTGCAGTAAACACATTATGGTTGAAATGCCTATACTAGGATATCTAGTAAAAGTATCCAGTAGAGAGTTGGGTCTGTATGACTAAAGATAAGGAGAGGATTTCACAAATTAGTGAACAGAGAGATTGGAGGAAATCCTGAGGAGTATGGCCTTATGGAAGCCAAAGGAAGACAGTGTGAAGAGGAGAGACAGGTCAGTACTGTCTAAGAGACAGGTCAGGTAAGGTAGTGAAGGACTAAGAAGTATCTAGTTATGGTTTTGCTGAATTTAGAGATACTGGTAAGAACAGTCTTAATGGAATCCTGAGCATAGGGAGAAAAACAAGTAGCAGAATTGGGAATAAAGTCCATGCTTCTGTCAGCACTACATTGCATTCTTGAGTAATCGGTGTGGGGTTACTAGTATTACAATGTGTGTAGTTAATTTTTTTTTTTTTTTTGAAAAATGCCTGAGACAAAGGGGAGGAGACTATAGCTAGCAAGAAATAATGGGGGGTTGTGAAGTTTTTGTTTTGTTTTAAAGATGATAGAAAATTGGGTCTGTTTAAGTGTGAATGGAAGTGAACTGGCCTTGAAGGAGAGGGTGAAAATACAGCTGGGGGAGGGTGGGAAACAAAGAATCTAGCAAGGTATTGAAGAATACTGGATGGAGAACCAAGGAACAAGTGAAAAGGATTAGATTTGAAAGAGAGGGATGCCTCTTTCATTTAATAGGAAGAAAGGAGGGGCACCTGGGTGGCTCAGTCTGTTAAGCAGCCGACTTCGGCTCAGGTTATGATCTCGCGGTCCGTGAGTTCGAGCCCCGCGTCGGGCTCTGTGTTGACAGCTCAGTGCTGGAGCCTCCTTCACAGTCTGTGTCTCCCTCTCTATCTACCCTTCCTCACTCACACTCTGTCTCTCTCTCTCAAAAATGAATAGATGCTCAAAAAATTTTTTAATAGGAAGGAAGGAGATTAGGTGGATCTGGATGCAAAAAAAGAAAGTATGTTGCTTTGGTGGCAGAAGGTGGAGGATGGGTCCCTCTGATATCTGCTGATTTTTGTCTTTGTTTTTAATTTGGGGAGGAGGGTCAGAGAGAGAGTCCCCAGCATACTCCTGCATGGAGCCCAAAGTGGGGTTTGATCTCATGAACTGTGAGATCATGACCTGATCCAAAATCAAGAGTCAGAAGTTTAACTGACCGAGCCACCTGGGCGCCCTTGATATATTTTGAATGAAGTAGAAGGTCATCTGTGGGGAGGGAGGAAGTTTTGGCAATCAAATTTAGAGAAGAGTGCAGGTTTGAAATATCCTCTTGGAGAATGGAGGAGAACCAAAAGAAGTGAGGATTTAGGGTATCTTTAATTTTCTCCAGCATGTAGAAGATTGGATGTAAATGGATAGGTAGGGGTTGGATAGTTCAGGTAAGATTTGTTAGCTGAGTGAGGTAGGAGGCAGCACAGAGTGGTCAAAGTGAATTTTTTGTTGAGTACAGATGGAAATAAATTCAGTTGTGTGGGTCCAAATGTGGAATTTTGCCTAGGGGAAGCAGCAGAAAGACAAGAAAGTCTGATAATAGGAAGAAAGTGATAGAAGCAGTGGAATTATTGTCTTTGCCAAATAGAACTGGCAATAAAGATCAGAGTGAAAGTAGGCACTCTGGGGACCAAATGCAAGACCAGGTGTAGTGAATAGTTACTGAGAGCTGGTAGGGATAGGTGATTGATGTTTACAATTTCAAAGATGGAGAAGTTTGGGGATAACAGGATTCAGCCTGTGTTGTGTGGGTAGGTGACTTAAGTAGATTGGAAAGTAAAGATCGTGTTGAGGTTAAGGAACAACGCCAGAATTTTGGACAGGTCGGTGCACCCGGAACTAAAGTCTAGTTCTAGTAGATGTGTGTGTATGTATGTGAGTGAGTGTGTGTGTGTGTGTGTGTGTGTGTGTGTGTGTGTGTGTGTGTATTCACATATATGTTTATATATAAATATATAAAGTTGATTTTATGTTCTGAAGTGGTATTGCTAGATTGAATGGCCACCGCCCCCAAAATGTTGCACTTTGACATATTGCCTTCAAATATTTTATTGTTTGACACTCCCATTCTGAGAGTGTTGTCTCTTCACACTTACCACCAAGAATTCTTCAACACTGTCTTTTCCAGTATGATGGTGTATTGAACTAATGACATCTGACACTAAAATTTGTGATTCTGGTTACTAATAAGGTTGAACTTTTTATTGACTGTACTTATGAATTGTTGCCCTGTTATTTGTCCCTTATTTCTCTTGGCACAAGAAGTATTTTCTACCATTTCTCTCTCAATTTTTTTGCATTTTTCCTTTTGGTATTTGTCCTATTTCTGTCTGAAATGCATGCTTAGTTTATTAATTTTTCTTTAATAAACAGTTTTAATGTTAGTCTATGATTACTTTTTTAGTGAAATCATATAGGTACCGATGTCTGTAGAGTTCTCATTGTTATGTACTTAATATTTTTTAATCACCCGTTTTTGGTTTTTTTGGAGCAAAATGATTGGAGGTGTTTGTTCTTGTTGTTTGTCCTGCCTTTTTTTTTTTTTAAACTTACAAGGGTTTTGGGGTTTTGTCCCTTCATCACTCTTTTGACATACAAAGCTAGAGAGTAGGTCCGTTATTTGTTTGGGCTTATGAAAATACAGTGGAATAGTCTTTATGGCTAAACTTTTAAAGTGTATATTCTATGGGTGCTGGAAATAAAAGTATAATTTCCATTGGTTAGAAACTATGTATACATATCAATTAAGTCTAAATTGGCTACACATTCTTGTCTGTCAGGAATGAGATTCCTGTTTATTTCTTTCATTCTTTATTTTTTGCTTTATATATTTCTTTATTTTCCTTTCCTTACATATATTTATGCTATATTAATTTACTCATTCAGCAAGTGTTAATTGAGCAATTACTGTGTACTCCATCACTGTGTACTGTTCTGAGAACTAGAATCACTCATAGTAACACATGTGGTCTATCATTCATTTAACCAACCACAGTTGCAAATATTGCATCTCTTCTCTGAACAAAGACGTATGGAAGGAAATTATTCACCACAGAGTGCTCTGAGCTCTATGCTGTTGCTCAGCTGACTTCGGGCAAGTCATTTAGCATGTAAAGCAGCAGTTCTTAGGCAGTCCTCTCTTTTTGTTTTCAAGACCCTTTACATTTAAAATTTGTTGAGGACCCCAAAATAACTTTTATCAATGTACTTGTATTTACTGTATTAGAAATTAAGCAGAGGAATTTTCTAAATGTTCATTTAAATATAATAAATTTAAATTTAAATTATTATATTCATTTAAATATAATAAACCTATTAAATGTTACAACTAATATATTTTATGTGAAAAATTATTTTCCAAAACAGCAAAAAACAGTAAGACTGGCATTATCTTACTTGCTTTGCAAAACTTGTTTTTAGTGTTTATTTAAAAAAATTTTTTTTAAGTTTATTTTGAGAGAGAGAGCACGCACAAGCAAGGGAGGGGTAGAGAGAGATGGAGATAGAGGATCCAAAGCAGGCTCTGTGCTGACAGCAGAGAGCCTGATACAGGGCTTGAACCCCACGAACCATGAGACCATGACCTGAGCTGAAGTCTGACCCTTAACTGACTGAGTCACCCAGGCACCTTAAAATGTTTTACTTTTGAGAGAGAAGAGTGTGCAAGCTTGAGAGGGCGAGGGGGAGGGGATGACTTGATCGGAAGTGGGCTCTGCACTGATAGCAGAGAGCAGGATGCAGGGCTCGAACTCTTGAACCATGAGATTCTGACCTAAGCAGAAATCCACCCAGGTGCCCCTTGTTTTGCAAAACTTTTTAATGTTTGGCTTAATAGAAAAAGATAGCTAGATTCTCATCTGCTTCTGCACTCAGTCTTTTGTGAAGTCACATGTTTTGTAGCCTCTGGAAAACTCAAGTATATACTTGTGAGAAAATGAGAGTACAAAAGGCAAATAATATCTTTTGACCTGGTAGACCTCCTGATAAGTAAGTAAGGTCTTAGGAATGTTTATGGCTCCTTCATCACACCTAGAGAATCATTGCTCTTGGCAATACAGGGTTTAAATAAATGGGTCTTTAAAAGTTACTTTATCTTAGAAATTTGTATAGTATCTTTTGTTTCCTGCACTTATCATGACATGCTAACTGAATGTATAGGTAAAATCAGAACTGCCAACATAAATTATAGAACAAGGGCCAACTGTAGAGTTGTTAGACTTGTGAATCCTTGTACGTTTTTATTCTGACCCACACATAGCATAGAATTTACTATCTTGTGGAATTTATATCCTGAGTTTACTGATGTTGACGTCAGATTCTCTGAGTCTTTTTTATTTTTTTATTTTTATTAAAAAAAATGTTTTTTAACATTTATTTATTTTTGAGACACAGAGAGAGAGAAGAGAGCATGAACAGGGGAGGGTCAAAGAGAGAGGGAGACACAGAATCTGAAACAGGCTCCAGGCTCTGAGCGGTCAGCACAGAGCCCGACGCGGGGCTCGAACCCACGGACCGCGAGATCATGACCTGAGCCAAAGTCGGACGCTTAACCAACTGAACCACCCAGGAGCCCCCCCGAGTGCTTTTTTAAAAAGCTGTTACTTATGGGGCATCTGGGTGGCTCAGTTCGTTAAGCATTCGGCTCTTGGTCACGATCTGTGGGTTAAAGCCCTGCATCAGGCTCTGCGCTGGCATTAGTTTTTCACCTAAAGCTTAGAACTATCAACTTAGACAGTTTTCAGAAGTATTCTGGGGAATTGAAGGAAATGGAATTTTCCCCCTTGATTCTTGTATCTTTAAATTTTTTTTTTTTAACGTTTATTTATTTTTGAGAGAGACAGAGACAGAATGCAAATGGGTTAGGGGCAGAGAGAGAGGGAGACACAGAATCCGAACCAGGCTCCAGGCTCCAAGCTGTCAGCACAGAGCCTGATGCAGGGCTTAAACTCATAGAGCTGTGAGATCATGACCTGAGCCGAAGTCAGACGCTCAACCCACTGAACCACCCAGGCGCCCCTGATTCTTGTATCTTTAAAGTAATGAAAGTAGTGCTCTCTCTGTGTATCCCTATCAAGCAGTCTTTCACCTAAAGCTCAGAACTATCAACTTAGACAATTTTTCGAAGTATTCTGGGAGATAGAAGGAATGGAATTTTTCCTCTTGATTTTTGTGCCTTTAAAGTAATGAAACTAATTCCATTATATCTTCTTGCCTTTTTTACTCCTCTGCCACCGTGCTTTTTGATTAGTTTCAGAAATTGGACTCATTTTCAGAATACCTCATAATGAGCCTGTTGTCATGTAATTTTACAAGACAGAGATCATAAAGATCATCTGTTACAGTACCTCTTACTTTGTAGATGAGACAGCAGATAGTAGTCCTCGGCCAAGGCTGAAATTTGGAGCCACCTGTAAAGCTTTTAAAAAAGTACAGGTGTTCAGGGGCACCTGGGTGGCTCAGTCGGTTAAGCATATGACTTCAGCTCAGGTCATGATCTCCCAGTTCATGAGTTCGAGCCCCACATCCAGGCTCTGTGCAGACATCCCGGAGCTTGGAACTTGCTTCGGAATCTGTGTCTCCCCCTCTCTCTGCCCCTTCCCTGCTCACTCTCTCTCAACAATAAATAAATGTTTAAAAAAATTAAAAAAAAAAGTAAAGGTGTTCAGGCCCCATCTCTAGAAATTATGTTCTAATTGATCTTTATGAAGCCCCCTCAGATGACAGTGATGAAACATATCCCACTTTTAAAGTGAATCATTTGCATCGGGCTCTGTGCTGACAGCTCAGAGCCTGGAGGCTGTTTCAGATTCTGTCTCCCTCTCTCTCTGCCCCTCCCCTTCTCACATTCTCTCAAAAATAAACATTAAAAAAAATGTTTTTAAGTGAATCATATGCCTTTCTTTTGTTTGTTTATTTATTTATTTTTGAGAGAGAGTGACAGAGCACAGTTAGTGGAGGGGCAGAGAGAGAGAGGATCCCACACAGGCTCTCCACTGTCAGCACAGAGCCTGACACAGGGCTTGAACTCTCAAACCGTGAGATCACGACCTGAGCCGAAATCAAGATTTGGACACTTAACCAACTGAGTCACCCAGGCGCCCCTGAATCATTTGCTTTTTAACATTCTTATTTAACTTTTATTTTTATTGTAGATGGAACTATTTTATTTCTTAGACCTTTTAGGTTAGAGAGCTTTTCTTTTTTTCTCTGTG
This sequence comes from Puma concolor, assembly GCF_028749965.1. Taxonomy (NCBI): domain Eukaryota; kingdom Metazoa; phylum Chordata; class Mammalia; order Carnivora; family Felidae; genus Puma; species Puma concolor. Next base: position 69,105,444 of record NC_141679.1, read on the forward strand.
GGAAATAAGCCCATAAGCTTTATAATGAGAATCAAGACTTCTGATGTTGCAATTTTTATTTTGAGTAGATTTATCAAGTCAACTGGTAAAAGTTTTTTCTTTTAATCTGTGTATGTGTAGCAGCTGGTGGTAAAGTTTATACCTATACCTAATGATACGCATTAAGAATGAGTCTTTTTTAATATAATATTGTGAAGACATGATCTTTAAGTTTTTGCAAGTATTAATGATTAATATACGTATAAAAGTTTTACCTTGCATTTCTCAGATTCTGGATAGTCATTTGTTGTTTAGACCTGTTAGAAAAAAATGTTTATTTTTCCTTTAGGTGAAGGCACTGAAAGAGAAGATTGAATCTGAAAAAGGGAAAGATGCCTTTCCTGTGGCAGGTCAAAAATTAATTTATGCAGGTATGAATTAAATATTGAAAGTAATGCTATCTTTCAGATTGTGTAGACAAACTCGTTCTGTCAGACACATACACAGTGTTTGTGTTTGGTATCTTTAAATCAAATGTTAGTGCCTTTTTACCTGATTATATTTCCAATTATATTTTTCTTTATCTTGACTGATCACTTAATGATTTTCTTTGGGGAAAGTATTAATTGATAGAATTGACATTGGTAATTGTTTTAACTTCAGTTATGTGTAAGACAAAGGTTATGGGCTTCAAATAATGTATTCTTTTTTTCTTAATGTACTAGGCAAAATCCTCAATGATGATACTGCTCTAAAAGAATATAAAATTGATGAAAAAAACTTTGTGGTGGTTATGGTGACAAAAGTAAGTTTTAGCCTTGTTCTGTATATTTTTATGCATGCGAGGTTTTTTAAAAAAAATAAAGATCCCAAGTCCAGCCTTTATACTTTAGTGAATACAGTTTATGCACACCCATAGTGGCAGGCACTTGGCTGTTTTTTTAAAAATTTTAAGTTTACTTTGTGTGAACCATAAAGTTAATTTTATACATTTGTAGCTTAAACATTTTTAAATAAATTAAAACAGTGGATAAAATATCATGTGAAAATTGTTAGATTTTGCTGGAGTAGTAAAATTGCTAATTATTTAAAGATGTGATTCTTAGAATAAATATTTCTTATTTTGTGGTTTTAATAAGGGTGCCTTAAAGAGACTTGTTAAATTATGTGCTAGATCTGATACGCTCAAGCAGAAAAGACATGTAGACTCCTAAATTCAATGATATTTCTTAGTTGATGGGGTAGATTTTTAGAATCTAAAAAAGAATAAGGCAGTTAAAGAAATGAAGGAATGATTGTTGTGAGGAAGTTTTTTAAAGGGAATTTTTTGTGATTTATTGGACTGAAATATACTTGGGACAGTTTATCAAAGTTTTTCTCTAAAACAGAATGGATATGGGTTCTGTCAGGATTCTGTAATATTTTTATTTAAAGATACATAAGCATGCAGTAGAGAGTTAAAAACAGAGAAGTGGTGTACTCGTGAAATGAATTTTTAGGATTGAATTATCATAATCTGAGAACAGTGATACTTGTAACCCTGAAAATAGGTTTAAATAAGTAATTGGAAACCAAGTTTATTAAGGACTATAAACCATTTATTAAAATAAATGTGAGGATTTTTTTTTTTTTAAGTTTAAGGTAATATATGCAGTAGAAATACAGAGAGTTGAGCAAGTAAATTTTATTTATTTTAACTTTTAAATTTTATTTAAATCCAAGTTAGTTAACATAGTGTAATAATGATTTCAGGAGTAGAATTTAGTGATTCATCACATACATACAACACCCAGTGCTCATCCCAACAAATGCCCTCCTTAGTGTCTGTCACCCATTTAGCCCTTCCCCACACCCAGCACCCTATCAGCAACCCTCAGTTTTTTTCTATATTTAAGAGTCAAAGAGGGGCGCCTGGGTGGCTCAGTCGGTTAAGTGTCCAACTTCGGCTCAGGTCATGATCTCATAGTTCGTGGGTTCGAGCCCTGCATTGGGCTCTGTGCTGACAGCTCAGAGCCTGGATCCTGCTTTGGAATCTGTGTCTCCCTCCCTCCCTCCTTTTTCTCTCTCAAAAATAAACATTAAAAAAATAATTTAAAAAAAAAGAGTCAAAGAAAAAAAGTCTCTTCTGGTTAGCCAGTCAGTTTTAATTACTGCATATTTTTGTCCTGAGTAAAAGCAGCTAAACGGTTTACATGTGTTGGACTTAAAAGTGTATAATCCATTAAGAGAACCATTGTGATTTTGCTATGTTAAAGCACTTACTCATTAAATGTTTGGGTTTTTTTAATATAATTTATTGTCAAATTGGTTTCCATACAACACCCAGTGCTTATCCCAACAAGTGCCCTCCTCAGTTTCCATCACCCACTTTCCCGTCTCCCCCACCCCCCATCAACCCTATATGTTCTTAGTATCCAAGAGTCTCTTATGGTTTGCCTCCTTCTCTGATTTTTCCCCCCTTCCCCTCCTCCATGGTCTTCCGTTAAGTTCTCAAGATCCACATATGAGTGAAAACATATGGTGTCTTTCTCTGACTTATTTCACTTAGCCATTAAATGTTAAACTTTACATACAAGAAACAGAATCATGAGGAAACTTTGTCTCAATTGAGTATTTTTTAATTGTGTTAAAATATACGTAACACAAAATTTACCAGTTTAACCATTTTTAATTGTACAGTTCAGTGGTATTAAGTGCATTCACATTGTTGTGCAACCATCTCCAGTACTCTGTACCCACTAAATAGTAACACCCCATTCTGCCCCCACCCCCCCAGGCCTTGGTAACCACCATTCTACTTTCCATGAATTTAACTACTCTATACATCTCCTATAAATGGAATCATAAAGTATTTTCCTTGTGTGACTGGCTTATTTCCCTTAGCGTAGTGTCTTCTAGGTTCATCCATGTTATAGCATGTGCCAGGATTTCTGTCCTTTTAGGGCTGAATAATACTCCATTGTCTTATCTAGTTTTATCATGAATAGTATGCAAAATGTGGTAGCCACATATTTGGATATGTATATGTTTGGGGTCTTATTTCCTTTAGTATTGTAATAACCTTGACTGTTTAGAAAGTAACTAAGAATTAAGCAGGATAGGTCTCAGAATAGATGGATGTGTTTGAAGAATAGCTACTTAGAGCCAAGCTTTTTCTTATTTTATACAGGACTCTACTGATAATTTGTGGTTATTTTATTTTCAAGTTAATAATAGAAGCCATCTATTAGAAGGGGAAGTAGTAGGCATTATAGAGGCAAAGAGAAATGACCTTATTATAAAGAGCCAGGAAAACTGTTTAGATCAGAAGTAAGCAGCAAAACTTCAAAAAGCAGATGGGTTTGCTACCATTTAGAATGAGGCTTAAATAGCACTGTGGCAACAGAGACTTTGCGAGGGCATGAAATGTTATATTATTATAATCATCGTAAATAATCTTAAGGGAAATACTAAATGAGCATAATACATTTAAATTACATTTTAATCTAAATCAGAGTTTAGAACATTAATAATTTGCAGAGTATTATATTGGCAGTTTGAAAAGTTATAGGGCTAAACACAAGACTCTTAGAACAAAGAAAAGAGGGAGTGAATGCTCCTAGTATTATTTTTTTTCAGTCCCCTGTCCTACCTTGCACAGCAAGTCTTTCCAGTGCATGCTCAACTAGCTCACATCAAACAAGAGAGTTATTTTGGTGATGCTTTTATTATTATTATTATTATTTTATTTTATTATTTTTTTTTTTTTTGGTGATGCTTTTAAATGACAATAAATACCTTGAAGTTATAACCTTGGAACTTAAACTGTAAAGTTTGGTAGGGGGTAATTAAATGGTCCTTTTTTTTTTAGTACACATTCTATATATCTCTGAATAGTGGCTTCTATCTTTTTTGTAGTGACTTGGTAACATAACAAAGACAAACTGTTAGCTAAAAGCTAATTAAGGTTGTTAGTTAATATATCAGCTTTGAAAGAGTAACATAGTGATTCAGATTGCTAATACTGATCATTTATTAAGTTACTTTACAAAATTATTTTCAAGTTACAAGTTTATATTAGCGTTATGTTTGTAGCCTCCTATAATGATAGTCTACTTAGAGATCAGGTAATAATGTGGTATTTTATCATGATTCATTATTTTACTTTTTTAATGTGTTTAGCCCAAAGCAGTGACTACACCAGCACCAGCTACAACCCAGCAGTCAAATCCTGCCACCACGACCACAGTTAGCTCCACCACAGCTCCAGCTGTGGTCCAGGTCCCGACCTCTCCTCCCGCTTTGGCTCCCACTCCTACCCCTGCATCCATCACTCCAGCATCAACGACAGCATCTTCTGAACCTGCGCCTGCTAGTGCAACGAAACAAGAGAAACCTGCAGAAAAGCCAGCAGAAACACCAGTGGCTACTAGTCCAACATCAACTGACAGGTAAGAACTGTATTCTAGGAAATTGTATCCCAAAACACGTTCATATTAGGAACTTCATGCATGTAGGGGTGCCTGGGTGGCTCAGTCAGTTAAGCGTCCGACTTCGGCTCAGGTCACAGTCTCATAGTTTGTGAGTTCAAGCCCCACGTCGGGCTCTGTGCTGAACAGCTCAGAGTCTAGAGATTCTGTGTGTCCCTCTCTCTCTGCCCCTCCCTGCCTGATCTCTGTCTCTCTCTCAAGAATGAATATGAATAAACATTAAAAAAAAAAAGAACTTCATGCATGTGTTTGTTTTGATTATTGTTTTGATCAAACTAACTTTGTTTCTACTCTGTTAAACTTTTCTGAACATTGAACTCTCACTAAAACTAATTTTTGTGCCTGTTTAAATTTTTGTGATCCAGTTTTGTATACTCCATTATTTTTTTTCCCAGGGGGAAGGGAAAGAGGGTCAAAGTTATTCTTCATTTTGTGTAGAAAAATTAGGAAATACAAATGCCCAGAAAGAATTATAAAAATAACTTCATATTTTATTATAGTTTGACATATTATAAATAACTTGACACTGCCCCAGTCATTATTTATATTATTTTCTGATTGTTGTCATTTCTATTGTAAACATCTTTCATTCCATTAAATATTTCCATTTGCTGCATAGCATTGTGTTTGGATCTGACGTTTGTTCACGCTCAACCTTAGAAAAGTAACATCTTTGGGTATTTTCCTCATCTGAAAATTTGTGGATGGCAACCTATCTCCTAGAGTTGTTATAAGGATTAAATGGAATAATGAATATAAAAGGTGTATAAAATAGCACACGGTACACAGCAATACGTATCAGCTGTTGTGGGTACTTCACCTACCACCTTTTGTTGAACATATGGATTGTTTCAGTTTTCCACTGTTTTATCTATATTTTTGTGAACTTTTGTAGACATTTAAGTTTTGCCTGTGTAGATCTTTAAAACCAAAGAAAAAGCACTGGGATATTTGTGGAGCAAGAAATAATTTCTTGTGAGAAGTTGACAAGATAACTGAGTAATTTATGACAAAAGTTTTTTCCCTCAATGGTAAATAAAAGAACCAAAGCAAGTGCTTTATTTTGCTTGGCTGGAGCTTGTAGGGGGAATTTCTGCTTTATCTGACAGCATGGGTTGTATTAAGTCCAGTGTGCATTGGCACTGGAGCAGTTTGTGTTTTGTGACTTTAATATAGCTTGGGACCTCAGTGGCAATAGTTAGAGTCCTTGGAATCAAAACCAGACAGAATGGAGATCTGTACAGGAGTTGGAAACACGTACTGAAAGGGAAGCATGTTTGTGATAAATACAACAATGATCAGAAAAAAATTAGTTACGATTATTTTAGTGTTTTACCTATGTGTTCAGTTTCTATGTCTGATCCAAGTCAACCATGTTTGGAGGGGTTTGAGTCATCTGGTTTATTGCTCACTTTGGGCCTCTTTTCAAGGAATTAAATATTTACTCTATGCCTGCCTGCTGTACTTTGCCTTAGTTTAGGCCTTCTGAGACACTGTCACCTAACTTGATGCTTCTCCCACGTACATTTAGAAATGCATTCAACACTCTTACCTAGTGGGAGACAACCAGACTCAGGTTAAGCTGTTCTATCAAAAGGTTGTTGGTCCATTCTGTGTGAAGGAGGGAAGTTAACAAATTTAACACATTGTTTCCCAGACCATTTAAACATTGTAAATGTAATTAAATATATGTTCATCAGTACAGGATAGCCTATTTTCTTACATGTTTTCAGCTCTTCGAAAAGCGTATAGTGAGAATTTCAGAATTGATCGGTACAATCTCTTTTTTTAAAATTTTCTTCCTGGAGGTACAGTTTCACTTACCGATTCTTAAGATTCAGGATTACCTTTTCAGACCTACAGAGATTGCATAAATCAGTAGATGATCAGTGATCCACAGAGCAGATACTAGAGTTACTTACTTGGTTGGGCTTTGTACACCATTTCCCCAAATTATCACCACCTTCGAGAAGGGTAACAGAAGGATGAGGGAAGCTCAGAAAACTGGCTGCTTAAATGTGCCTTACTCCTTTCATCTGCTCTAAAACATTTAGTGTCCTGTTAAGCACAAAACTTAGTGGGCTAATTATCAGGAGATACACTGGTACCAATTCGAGGGACATCAGAAAGTTTATTCATCACCCCTGGCCTGACATTTCGTTATTAGTCATTTGTGTCTTTAGGCCAGTTTTGTTCTTTAAAAACTACCGATTGCAATGCAAATCCTATTTGTATATATCTACCTTAGAGAAACTGCCTGTGTGTACAAAGACTGCGTTAATTTGTAATTAAAGACAAATTGGAACCAACCTAAAATATCCATTAATAAGGGAATGACTTGACCTGCAATTTATTCATATTGGAGAGCAATGCTGCTTGAAGGTGGTAGTAAGTAGGCAGCATCAGCGTCACTGGGAGTATGTTTGAAATTAAACCCCTGACCTAAGTCAGAATTCTCTGGGGGCAGATCACAGAAATCTGTATTTTAACAAGCTCTCCTGGTGAATTTTTAGGCTTCCTAAAGTTTGAGAAGCCCTAATATCCAATAGTACAGGCCAGTTAAAGTATGTAGTATATATGCATATTGAGTGAATGTGGTTTCAAGGCTTTGTTATCAAGTGAGAAAAAGAGATTACAAAATAATATGGGCAGTAACTGTAAACCAAACAAAAGCCACAAAACGACATCATATATTTTCTTTGGGTATATATAGTAACGTGTAGTAACAAAGGAACAGCACACTAACTGATAAGTGGTTTCCTCTGCAGATGGGGAAGGAGAAGCAATGAGGCAGAGTCAAGGTTGAAGAATGGCAGTCCAACCTCACCTCACTGTGGTCTGTGATATGTAAAAGGAAATTTTAAAGCCGTATGCAAAACAGCACAAACTGTTCTGTAAAAGAACTGCAGGAAAAAACACTAGGCCTACCAGGTAGTAGAATGTACTCTACATGGTAACAATTGCGACAATTTAGAGTGACTCTTACTAGAAATACGGCTCAGTTAAATAGATAGTATTCTAGAAACAGACCAGAATACATACCAGAGACTTCATGCAAGATAAAGATGTGATTTCAGACCACTGAGGAAAATGCTGTTGGGATTAATGTCTAGCCAAATGGAAGGGGAAAGATGGATCACTCTAGACAGATCACGATTCAACATAAAAGTGAAACCATAAACAAGAGAACATGGAAAAATAAAAACCTTTAAAAAGTTATAAAAGGAATAATTGATAAATTTGTCCATAGAAAGAATTTAGTAAGAGCTTGATTTGGCCAATTAAATGGAGTACTGTGCACCTGGGGAAAAACAGGTAGTTGTAGTTATGCTGACTGAGATAATCAAGTTAAGTGAAACACATTCAAAAGCAAGACACAACTGCTTGTTACATAGAAACTGCTAGTGGTGGTTGTTCCCTAGGTTGGGGTCTTGGGCAAAATTAGTTTTCCTGTATACTTTTCAGAACTTTTTTCCTTCTGTCCATGTTAGCCTATCGAGTTAATGAAGATACTTTAAAAATTATACCAAACAAGTAGTTTAATCATGATAATCATATCGGATGTTAGGATGCCAGGCACTTTGCTAAACACTTTACCAGCAGTAACTCCACATACATACATACATACATACATACATACATACATACATACAACTTAGTGATACATGGATATTATTGTTGACCCCATTGTATTGATGAACAAACTGAGGCTTAGAAAGTAATTTATGAATTCAAACTTAGATATTCTACTTGCTCTTGCTATGCTATAGGATTTTCTCAGAACTGAAGTCCACTGTGTTCTCTTTTTAAAATTGGGAATAAGTGTGTTGTATGTATGTTTTAATCTAACTGCTCCCTTTACTACTTTTGTAAACTTGAATTTATTTTTCTTTGGCCTACTCTTCCTGGTCTTTCATAATCTTGTTTTTGTCTACCTTGTTTTCCAGACTCATCTTCTGCAATTGCCCAACAGAAACTTAGTGCTTTTAACTGATTAACTTTCGGTTACAACTTGCATTTTGTCACACGTCTCCCCATTTTTTGCTTATGCTGTGTTCCTTGATTTAAATGCCTTCCTTCAGTTTCGTATAAGATCTGACTGAAATTCTGTTAGGTAAAGATTTCCCAGGTCTTTCCAGCCTAATGTGGCTATTTATCATGTACAGGTTTTTCTCCACTATTTGAAAGTAGAGCGTTCCTTTGAAACCTTTTGTAAAAGCAGAAATAGCATAAAGCAATGAAGCAATTACCATTAATTTATATGGAAAAAGTTTTGATCATTCCCAGACCCAAAAAATAACCTCCCAGGCTTAGGACACACCTTGCTAGTGGGTGCACAAAGTAAATTAAGACAAAGCACAAATGCACACACACACACGGTTCAGAATTAACAGTGACTTGATACTGAGATGCTGAGTCTAGTTCCAGTTGAAGGAGCTTGGTGGCGCCATTCACTTCTTGGGGTGTACGCCTCTAGAAAGGCTTCCTGCAAAGCAAATGAAACACTGTTTTCACTTTTCTTGTAAAAGCAGAAATCCTCTTCAGAGACCATCCTCTGGATTTCTTATAGTTAGTGAAAACAGGTATTAATGTAGATCTTTTGTAAAAGCAAAGCAGTGGACTGTGAACTATGGAAAAGTGGAGATACTTGCATTGTTTGTATTTCTTCCACTGTGACTTATTTAACTTCTCATGTAAATTCTTTCAGGGAAATGGTTGTGCATTCTCTTTTTTGTATTCCTTAAGTAGTAAGCAGTCTGGTTATTTTACATCTTTGGACATTTAAAATGATGCATTTGCAGAAGAATGAGTATTAAGATTGGAAATGTTATGGATAAAGGCTTTAGGGATTAATCTAGAGGACAGTTTAAACACTGTAGCCAGACTTTTACTTTTAATTAAAATAAAATAATCTCTTTATATAGTGGACAGTTACTAAACTTTAAGTTTATATACTTTCTGAAGTATGATTTTTTAAAAACCTTTTGCAGTACATCAGGAGATTCTTCTCGGTCAAACCTTTTTGAAGATGCAACAAGTGCACTTGGTAAGTGTCTACGTTGTAAATGACCTTATCAGAGGGATCATTTCTTTAGGTCATGTGTTCATCTTCATGGTTACTCATAATCGAGTTGCTAAATGGTTTTGATAATTGTTCGATTAATGTTTCTAAAGACTTTGTAAATTAATGTGTTATATATTGAATCCTTAGAATTGTACTGTTGTTATTCGAGGTAAGCATATTCTTTTAGTTAAAGCAGACCATTTTCCAAATGTGAATTCTAAATATGGTCTTAACAGAGTTTGAACTATGTACAGGTGTATTACAAAATGTTTTTGAAGTCGGTACAGAATGTTACTAAATCTGTCTCACACCTCATCTTATTCTCCTTCAGCCTTTATTCCAGTTTGTAGCCCTGTCGGGTCCCGTCTGTATTTCATTGCTTATATCATGCTTGTAGTGAACATACCTTTCTATCCCAACTTTTTTTTTTTTTAAGTTTATTTATTTTGAGAGAGAGGGAGAGAGAAAATCCCAAGCAGGCCCCGAGCTCTGTCTCACCAATCGTGACATCATGACCTGAGCCAGAATCAAGAGTTGGCTGCTTAATCAACTGAGCCACCCAGACACCCCATCCCAACTTTAAATTTAACTATGCTGGATGATGCTCTTTCATCTCCCCTTCACACTTAATATGTCAAAATCAGTTTTGTTTTTTGCCCCTGTTTTTCCATTATAACACTTCGGTATGTTTCCTCCTGTGCCTGCTGATTATTGGTCAGTTGGCTGGGAACCCATTCCTCCCCTTTGGTACTATTCTGTGTTACTGGAAATGGTAGGGAGGTAGAAGACTGGGAACAGGTGGGAACAGCAGCTTCAGTGGTATGGGCTTCTAGTTACTTTGCTTACTTAGTTGCTGCAGCAGCAGGGTTCTAACAGCAGTAGTACCTCATGAGATGTAGGGTGGCCTCTGACCTGATTGGACTTGAACTCCATGAACCTCTCATTGCCATGGAAACGGCATCTTGGCTGCCCATAGCATGTAGGGGCAAAATGTTACTAAGGTCACCGCATGTACCACACCCACATCTTTACATTTACTGTTGTCTAGGACTGCTCTGCTACCAAGTAAGTATAAGTTAGTGTCCAATCAGCAAAATAGAAATCACTCTGTTTCATACAGGGACACGCTTAATCCTCAGAAGTCCTTACAGAGATACTGAAAGGACTAGAGATGAGCCAGAAATCGGTAATGTGCTCTCCACTTGCAGAGCTGGAACCCACTGACACTTGTCCCTGGGACTGCCGAACTGTCTGCTGCCACCGCTGCTATCTCAGTCAGAAAGCGTGGTGCCTCCAAGCTCTAGCTGCTGCTACTACGCGTGCACCTCTGAAGACAGTGTCTTACCTTTACGTCTTCTGTCAACCTGTACGGCTTAGGTCATGGGACCCCTTTACTCTTTAATTCACCCAGTCTTTATGTAGATACCCTGCTGCTTTAAGCTTTTCTTTTATGGCTTGTGACACTACTCTTTTCTTGATCCATGCCTCTGACTACTCCTTTTCAGGCCTTCTAGTTAATTCTTTTTATTTTACCTAACCCTTAAATATACGGATCTTCTGCGGTTCTGCTCTAGCCCATAGTTCAGAGTTCAAACTCTGGAAATACTATAATGATTCCCAAAATTATAACCCCAGTACACATCTCCTTCTGAGCCTCCAGATTCAGATGTGAACTGATTCATTCTTTAAACTGCCACCTGGAAGATGTCCAACCTCCATAAACTCTGTAGGTTCCAGACAGAGTCCTGTTTTATTCCCCCATCCAATTCTTCTCCTTTGTTCCTCATTGCTTGCACCATCATCTCTAGCAAACATTGGCGTCGTTCTTGATCCCCCTGTCTCTCTTGGCCTGTTGAGCCCAGGGTACTGATGGCCCTCCTTTCTAATGTCTCCGGAATACTTGTTTCCACTGCCACTTGCCTGCCTTAGTTCACGCCCTTACCTCACTAATACTCCTGCATTATTCTCTCCTACATGTCAGTGCTCTGTTATAGTGGGTTTTATAAAAGGCTGATCTAATGAGGTTATTGTTAGTTCCTTGTGCAGTTTCTTGTGACCGGGAAGATAAGACTTGATGACACATAAAGGTTCTTCGTCACTACTACTTTTAGTCTCATTGGCTCTCTCTCTTGTGTTGTCCATTGTCCCTAGTTTTCCTATGAGTAGCAAACTGTTTATAAGCATTTATTTTTGAGTTTTGATAACTTGACTAATTAGGAGGAGTGATTTTAGGAGGTGTAACATGATGACTTGGTTTGGGGGCTCAGGAGTCTGACAGCCTGTGTTGGTCTCTGCACCATGACTTACCAGCCATTGATCTCATGATCAAAATAAACCTTTCTCATGGAGTTACTGCGAGACTTAAGTGAGAAACACCATGTTAAAATCGTTTAGTTCAGGTAGTCCACAGCTCCTAATTTCTTTTATCTTGATGCTGAATTCTGAATCTGGGAACTAAATTACTCAGAGTATATTGGCACTTAAGTAGCTTTGTGCCAGAAGTATATGAATAGGTGATTAAGAAAAAAAATATCATAACAAGTCCTCTATGGAAGCAGAAAGGAAAAGTCCTTAACTCTAGATATCAAATGCCACCTTAGCTCAGTGATATTTAGGGTTTTTTTTTTTTTAACTATACTTTTATAGGTAACAAATGCCTTTTGAAAATTCTGCAGAAAATCATTAAACTGGTAAGAGTATCACTGTGCCAGGGAAACGGTGATGCAGAATGACAGGGTCCCTTGCACAGTTGAACTTTCCATTCAGATGGGGTAAAGAAAGAAGGGTGAAACGTAAAGTAAATTGCAAATTATGATTAATGATTTTAAGGAAACAAACGGCTTCCTTAAAAACAGACGGTGCTTATACATAGGATAGGCAGTACATCTGTGAGACTGTAACATTTAAATTGAGAACTAGAGCCTGCAGAGGAACTGGCCCTCACACAAGCCTGGTATGTGTGTAGAGGTTCTGCGGCAGGTTTTAGAAGGTACGACTTATGAACTGGAAAATATCAGTGTGGTTGGAGCATGGTGTTTGAAGATGGTTGGGAGGTTTTCTTTTTAAAGGCTCGCTTTTGCAGCCATGTGAAGAAAGAATTGTAGGCTTGAGGGAGGCGGTGGGAAGGGGTAGGAGAGGAAGCAGGGTGTAATCCAGAGACTTTTGTGGTCTGGTCTTGAGTGAAGGCAGTGGAGAAAGGGGGAACCTAGGTAGTTTTGCACTGTAATTCAGAGGGAGGGTCTGCAGATAACGCTGCTAGATGAGATGTGAAAGACAAGGGGAAGGGAACTGTGATCACCAGTTTTCTGGTTCTTGTACTTGTGTGGAAGGATGTGCTGTTTATTGAAACGGAGAAGGCAGATAGGTAGTGGAGGGGCACATTTGAGGGAGAAACCTTTAGAGATCCAAAGTCACATGTCAATATTGGTTGAGGAGTGAGTGGAATGTGAGAAGTGGACACAGCCTGTGCAAACAGCTATGGCTGGAAAGGGAAGGGAGCGGACATTTCTGAAAGAGAAGTCGAGATGTGGCCATGGGGGCATGCTTCTGTTTTTAGGATGACATTCTAGGATATAGTTAACTGCTGATCAGGATAATTAAGTGGAGAGTGAAGGGTGGGAGGTGGAAAAGAGAGAAGATAACTAAAGGGTACAGTTCTTTGAGGAGACAAGAAGGGATGAATAGCACCCAGAACACAAGGAGAAGAAAAGATGGCTTAAGTGAGGTGAGTTTAGTGTAGAGAGTTGGCTTTCTTTCAGAGTGTGGTCTGTTGTCTGACATTTCCATGAAGAGCAAGTTTGGGTCAGAGACAGCCTGTGGGAAGTGATTTCCTGAAATAGCAGTGCTTGGTTCATTGCCCCAGCTCTGTATGGTATGAGAAAGTCTAACTTTCTGATTTCTAACCTCCTTTTTCCCTCTGCTTTGATAATAAAAGGTGTCAAGGGAAAACTGAACTTGTTATAGCCGAATCGATTGCTTGAAATGTCCCTCCTACTTGTTTTAGAAATTAGTTCATCTGTCTCTTCTAGGTTGCCTTCCCTGACCTGCTGATTCTGTCCCATATTTGTGCTACATTTGTGCCTGATATTTTTATTGTACTTACAAGTTACCACAAACTTCCTGGTATGAAACAACACAGATTTATTATTATGGTACAGTAGATTAGAAGTCTAACATGGTACTCTCTGGTCTAAAATCAAGGGGCTAAATCACTGGGCTACTATCAGAGCTGCATTCCTTTCTGGATACTCTAGGGGAGAATTTGTTCTGTGTCTTTTCCAGGCTTCTGGAGGCTACCCACATTCCTTGGCTTATAGCCCCTTCCTCTTTCATCAAAGACAATAGCATAGCATTTGTGACCTTGCTTCTTTTCTCTTGTCTTTATATCTGTTTCTCTGACCCTCTCCTCTGTTTTCCTTCACTTTTAAGGACTCTTGTGATTACATTGGACCCACCCAGATAATCCGGGATAATTTCCCCATCTTGAGAGTCAGTTGATAAACAACCTTAATTCTGCTTTACCTTGTAAACCTAAGGTATTACAGATTTCCATGGATTCTCAGGGGCCATTATTCTACCTGCCACATATGTGTAGTTTGTGCTGTTGTGCCTCTTTGTATTCCTAGCCCTGCAGTGCCTGAAACACTGTATACACATGAAGCCCCAAGAAATATGTGGAAAATGTGTACTTATTAAATGTTTCCTTTCTTTCCTCTCCCCCCATCCCACATACCTTTTCTTAGTGACAGGTCAGTCTTATGAGAATATGGTAACCGAGATCATGTCAATGGGATATGAGCGAGAGCAAGTAATTGCAGCCCTGAGAGCCAGTTTCAACAACCCTGACAGAGCAGTGGAGTATCTTTTAATGGTGAGAAATATTTCACTTCATTCTACTTTAAAACTGAAAGCTCACAGATCTTAAAGGAACAATAACAGTTCTCAGAAAAATGATAATATATGCTAATAATTTATATAATGCGTTTTTATTAGTGTGTTAACGCTTTGTGTTGAAAAGATGTAGTCTCTTTTAAAGATTTTGATGTGATTTTTAGTTAGGAAACAACGTGACTAAATGAGTTGTAAAATTAGCTATCCACTTGGAGCAGTACCTTGTAGCCTATTCATGTCATAATGACAGCTTGTGTGTTTGGAGAGTGGAGACAGATTTTTTTAAATCTGATCTTCCATTTTTAGTAGCTTTTTGACAGCCAGCATACTTACTCCTGGGTATACTGTTTAAGGCAAAAATATCAAAGTGGAAGCCCATGCCCATTTGTATTTGTCTTGTCCTATGTACATTTTTGTAATTCATTGGCCATCTTTTAAAAATTGAGAGATTTCACTTATAAATTCAGATAGCTGGTTTGTCTGGACAACTTGGATCCAGATTTTTGCAAGGGTTTAGATCATAGACTCTTTAATTTACTATATTCCCATCCATTCCCTGTTACCTGACATAGCATTGTACATTTAATTTAATTTATAATGTTATATTATTTGCCTGGTTCCATTTGCATTTGAATTGTCCGCTTGTTTATAGTCCGTGGTAGTCAAGGGGATTTTGAATAAGTTCTTGTCTTTTACTAGCATAAAATTTTGAGAAATAGATTGTTGTGGACATGGTATTTATGACAGTGAATGTCTGTTATTTACAGATATGGCATGGGCTAAAATAATCGCATAGAATTTTGGAGCAACATTTAATTAGCTTTTTAAAAATCTGGGACGCCTGGGTGGCTCAGTCGATTAAGCGGCTAAATCTTCATTTCAGCTCAGGTCATGATCTCACGGTTTGTAACTTCAAGCCCCACATTGGGCTCTGCGCTCACAGCGCGGAGCCTGCTTTGGATCCTCTGTCTCCCTCTCTCTGCCCCTCCCCAATTCTCTCTCCCTCTCTTTCTCTCTCTCTCCCTCCCCCTCTCTCTCTCAGAAATAAAAAAATGAAAAAAAATTTAAAAATCTTAACATTTTATTCCATAATTGTCTTCGGTGTTTTACAGTATTATCAAGTTCTGAATTGCCCTAAATATCATCTTAGAAATCCAGAATCCTAACTCTTGTGGGGAATATAGTTCACAGTTTAACCCATTCATTTGTTTCCAGGTTGTACTTTTGTTAGAAACTCCTTTTCAGATAATAGTTTCAGGAGAGTCAAAGTCAAGAGTGAGTAACTGTGCTGCCTCCACCAGTTATTTGCCTACTCATTTGTATGTGAGATTCACAAAACCTTTTATCATTTCCTCTTCTGAATTCTCTTTTCCATTGTCCTCTTGATGAGAGTCTTTAAAATGATGGTAGTCCATTTATCAGTTTGTAATTTAGGAATCATTTTGGATTGGTAACTATTGTGAGTTTGTTTGTGGTACCCTTCCCCCCCCCCCCCCAAGAAAACAAACCCTATATTCTATTAAAGTATTACCTTTCCTTTTATGGAGTGACTTAAATGTATACCTGTGTGGAATTCTGCATTAGTTTAATGGAAGCAGGTATTTTAATCTAATAGATCTGAAGTTTTAAGGTATAAAAAATAGATCACTGTTTTCAAAGTTACTACTTTTTAGCATCCAATGCAAATAAATAGATACAAGTTCATGAAACACTTTATTTTCATTTTAATATTCATTTACTTTTGAGAGAGAGAGAGTGCAAGGGCGGTGGGGGGGGGAGTCAGAGAGAGAGAGAGAGAGAGAGGGAGAGAGAATCCCAAGTAGGCTCCACTCTCAGCACAGAGCCCGATGCGGGGCTTCCATCCCACAGACCATGAGATCATGACCTGAGCTGGAATCAAGAGTTGGATGCTGAACTGACTGAGCCACCTGGGCGCCCCATTTCATGAAATAAGTGTTTTTGCTATATTTAGTGTTCAATTCATAGACTGAAAAGAAAAAGGCCACCTTTAACTGTCACTAATTTTTGAGACTTCTATAGCAGTGATTAACTTTTTAGTTTAACAAACCTGTTTGAGATTTTGATGGAGGCTTTGGATCCTCAATCTGCATATAATCTGTCAGCACTTACGGATTTGAATTGGTGGAATGTCCGAAATGTTTGTTTCTAATAGCTGGAGGGACAGCTAACTCGGGCAGCCATTACCTGTAATGCTATTCATTAACCTTGTTTTTTCATATGTTTATGATCTTGGCTTCTGATTTTTATTGGGAAATGGAAGAATTTACCATTACCATCTCTTACCCAAATGTTATATTTCCTTCTTCATTCTTCTTTCACAATCTGTGTGGATTTCATAAAGACTTTTAGTATGTTGTTATGAAAAGTCTTGTAAATCATGCATCAGAATAGTGTTCCAAAGTCTCAGTGCAGTTTTAAGTTACAACTTCAGAAGACAAATGGTACAAACTTAGAATAAGCATCACTTAAATACTGAAATATTTAAGGTTCTTTGGTAACTACTTCTGTGAATTTTGAATAATCCATTTTAGTTTTTTCTATGTGATACTTTCCGGATGACACTTTCTTAGAACCATGGATCAATAGAGGAGATCCTCCTTCCTCGGCCACTATTGGCCACCTGCCCTGTCTCCATTAGGCTTTTATTCCAGGGTTCATTTCAGAGCTGCACGTGTGCATCAAAACCTGTTTCTTTGGATGATTTTAAAGCTAGGTTTACAAATATAAACCTTTTTGTCACTGAGCTGGTGAACGTTTCTATGAAGTTTAAAAATTAACTAGGGGAATGTATAGCATTAAAACCAGATGTGTCCAATTTTAATAAAATTTGTATTGATATTTTAAGTTTTTTAATAGTTGGCCTTATAAAACTGTACATTATTACTTAATATGCAAGTTTTGGATCTTTGGTGTTAGGTGTAACCTATGTTGCTATATGTAAACATCATTTTATGACTTCAGTTTTAAATTACAAATCTCCACAACTTAGTAAAATAGCTATTAAGTACAAGTAGCTATTTAAATTTAATAAAATTGGAAGTATATTAAAAAGTTAGTTTCTTTAGTAATCTTAGCCACATTTCAAGTTCTCAGAAGTTACACGCGATTAATGAGTATCTTTTTAAGTTTATATATTTTGAGGGAGAGCATGCCGCATGGGCATGAGTGTGGGAAAGGTAGAGAGGCAGAGAGAGAATTCCAAGCAGGCTTTGTACTGTCCATGCAGAGCCTGACATGGAGCTTTATCTCATGAACTGTGAGATTATGACCTGAGCTAAAATCAAGAGTTGGGGGCTTAACTGAGCCATCCAGGTGCCCTGTGATTAATGAGTATTTTATCGGACAGCACAGAGAACATTTTCATCATTATGGAAAGTTCTGTTGGACAGTGCTGCCTTATAGCAGTATGGGTTCTTCTACACCACACTCAGGTCATTTCTAATCTAACTCGGACATATACAGCTTCCAGATCAGTCTTAATCCTTTACTTTTATTTCTGTTTTTGTTTATTTGTTGAGAGGGAGAGAGGCAAAGGGAGAGAGGGAGAAAATCCCGATGCGGGGCCTCAATCTCACAACTATGAGATGACAACCTGTGCTGACATCAAGAGTCGGTCGCTAGACCAACTGAGCCAGCCAGGTGCTTCATCCCTATATTTTTAATTGACGCAGGCACCTGTTTGATGCTTTGAACAATTAGACAAGCACATTAAATAGATGAATAAATCTTTGACTTTGTGTAATATTTAACTAACTTTGAATGTGACAGGATATTTTAAAGCTGGGAAATTGTATTATAGGGGATCCCGGGAGATAGAGAAAGTCAGGCTGTGGTCGACACCCCTCCAGCGGTTAGTACCGGGGCTCCTCAGTCTTCAGTGGCTGCCGCTGCAGCAACTACGACAGCATCGACCACAACAGCAAGTCCTGGAGGTAAAGTGGGGTGTTTGGATGGGGAGGAAACAGTCCTGAATTTTTAGTGTAAAATGAATCTGAAATACCTTTGAGGTGAGGTTCTTTCCTGGAGCATTTGGATAACTCTTCAAACAAGTTCTCTATCCATATATGTTAGAGAAGGGCCCAAAACAAGTTCTTCCAAGTAGATATTTAATACGTTCTTGCTGAAACATTAGCGCTCTAATTTTGGCAAAGGGTACATCCTGTTTAGCCTATGCCACGAAGAGATGCTTCCCAGTTTGCATTTCGTGTTACATTCTGAAGCCATTCAGAATGTTTGCTCACCTTGTCTCTTTTCTCTCCCTATAAATGTCATAAAGTGTGTATAATTTCAAAGCCAGTAAGATCTTAGTGGTTATTATACAACCAAAGAAATAAAACACTGGGAGGTTGGAAGACTTCTATCTAAAGGTGAAACCCAAGCTTGAATTCAACTCTCTTTACTGGCCAGAACCCACCCTTCAATTGCCAAAGGCATGACTACAGAGGAAAGCCTGGAGCCTGTGGTGGACCCAAGAGTTACTTCATTCTCTTTCATTCCTCATTCTGTATACAGTACTGATGAAGTAATTTAAACTGTTAATTTTGAAGTGGCCCTGCTTAGATGCTTCATAGAGCTTTTGGCTCTACATAGGACATTAAGCTCTGGTTGACAAAAAGCCCTGAATGCTTTGTATGCAGTCTCCCAGAGGACAGGCGTTTCATTTCTGCAGAGTTGGCCTAAGAATGGAAAGAAGAGGCCCCAGCTTTGGTTCAGATTTGGGCTGCTGTCCCAATTAGCAGCGCTTACTGGGTTAACTTAACTTTGAGTCTCATTTTCTTCATCTGTGCAACCAGTGTCAACACAAAGAAGAATGAGCATGTTATGTGGCCATTTTAATTTGAATGATTCTTCTTGAATAATTTAGGAAATAACATCTAAAAAATTTTCCGTAATTCATCGCTAATCTCAAAAACATATGCAGTTTTTGGTCTCTTGTAGTATAATCAGACAACCACCACTACCCCAAAAAAGTTACAGTTCTGTATTTTATTTGGTATCCTTAATATTTATTATTGCCATGGGATTTAGGACTAAAGAGTTCTAGATGTATTAGTTAGTACTAGGTTGTCTTACAGCTTATTTATCTCAAGCTTTTGTAGATTGTAAATGTTTGAAGTTCAATGGTAATAACCAAAGTCATCTTTCTAATTGTAATTTAAGTTTACTGATCTGCATATCTGAACTCTTAACTTCTAAGTATCAAATTGTCTTTCATTTACTTGGTTTAGAATTTCCCAGGAATTCAAACTCAGATTGTTTTTTTTTTTCCTTGAGGGTTTACGTTGTATTATAAAGTATGCGGCTTTTTTGGTTTTGTTAGTCCTAGGTATGTATTTTTCTTAGGAACAATTTTAATATTTTTTATTTTGATAGAGTACATGCAAGTCATAAATTCTCATTATTTGATAATATCGAGTGCTCAGGACAATTGTAGGAAAACTTTGTTCTTTCAGTTTTCCATACTCTATCTATGCTAATAGGAGTAATTTCTGTAGTATGAGACTTGGAAGTTGGTGCCGTTGAAAGATTTTTTGACATTATTTACTTCCTTTTGAACACATCTGAGAACTCATCATATTTACTTGTCAGTGTTTGCTGTCTAAAATTATGATTGAAATCAGCTCTTTGTGTGTAATTGCTACTTCGATTTAAAAATGTTTGTGTATTTTAGGACATCCTCTTGAATTTTTACGGAATCAGCCTCAGTTTCAACAGATGAGACAAATTATTCAACAGAATCCTTCCCTGCTTCCAGCATTGCTACAACAGATAGGTCGAGAAAACCCTCAATTACTGCAGGTAACTGTTGAATCAATTTCAAAAGTGGGTTTACAGAGTATATCATTTTTTAAAAGTCCATGAGAACTCCCTTCCCCTCCACATGCTCTAGAAACTGTTTTTTTGAGGTGCCCTCAATAGAATATGCTATAGATCAGATACACTAACAAAAGAGTCCAGGAGGGTGGAGGTTGGGTTAATTTAAGTTGGTCAAATAATAAGTTTGGAACCACTTTATTAAAGAATCTGAGAAGCTCTGTAGCAAAGAAACTGTTCATGAATCTTTTTTCCCAAACTTAGTGAAGCACTGCGTCTTAGAAACACACCCATGAGCTTACGAATGCCCAAGTCATGAAGTATTTGGGCTTTATACAGCATTGTACTGCGTGCTAGTGTGGAAGATATGTGAGTTCTGTTTCTTTTTATAGACCCCCCCCCCCCCCCAAGCAATTTTTTAAAATTGATTTGGGGGCCAGGAGACGTTTATGAAAGAGAATTTGAATTCTCTTAATTCCCTAATTTCTTTAATACAAGAAGTCACATCCTTCCAAGGATTACATAATCCAGAATCATTCTAAAATATGGCAGTTGTAAAGTTCTAGCTCTCTCTTTTACTTGTATTTAGAATTCTTGGTTTCCTGAAGATACTTCTATCATTGTCTTGTTTTTTTCTGTCCTTCATATCACCACAGCAAATTAGCCAACATCAGGAGCATTTTATTCAGATGTTAAATGAACCAGTCCAGGAAGCCGGCGGGCAAGGAGGAGGGGGCGGAGGTGGCAGTGGAGGGATTGCCGAAGCTGGAAGTGGTCACATGAACTACATTCAAGTGACGCCTCAGGAAAAAGAAGCTATAGAAAGGGTGAGTCGAAGTAAAACTGAAAGTTGAGTTCCTCAGTCACACTAGCTGCATTTCAAATGCTCGGTGGTCACGTGGAGCTAGTGGCCGCTGCATTGGATTGCACAGGTGTAGATTATTTCTGCCGCTAGAGGTTGTTCTATTGGACAGAGCCAGATAGAGCATTGTCCTAAGGATTGCAGCAGAGACCGTCTATTTTCGTCCCTGCTCTCATATCTTGTCCTTTGTGAGCCAAGGGACTAGCACTGAATACTGCTTTAGCTTTCTAAAATCGTTATAAATATATTTAAAAATTAAAGATTTCCTTTAGGTGTTAGCATTCATGAAGAAAATGATCTTAAAGTGTATGCTTAATGCACGATTATCCATTTTTTTATATTCTAGATTTTACTTCACAACTGCCCTTAAAATGTACAATAGATATGTATATGAATTATGTATAAAAAAACATGTATATTTAACATCAGCGCCTGATACTGTTTTTCTGTTTCCATCCTTACTGGTCATCCAGTTCATATTGAGGCACTGCAATAACTTAGTTTATGCGATACTATAAGTCATTCATTTTTCTCTGGGCTCCATGGTTAACATTTGTAAATAGGGACACAGTACTTGCCCTGCCTTATTTTACAAAGTGTTTTGAGATGGAAGTCTGATAAAGTGCATTTTAACTTAATACTTAGAAAAATCATCTGGGAGATAATTTGCCCGTATTTATGATAAAAACATACCAAGTGCTCAAGGTTTATAATTACATGTTTCTTAAAAGGTACTTTATATATATCATGCTAGTATTTTCCTCCCTCAAATAACATAAGTGAGTGAATGACACTTGCCTCAATTGTTCTATAGCAAATTTTGTTTTGTTTTAATAGTTAGGGTTAGTTACCAATTCTTGATTTCTGTTTTGGAGAAGAAATTTTTTCTTGTGTTGCTTGTGCTTTTGGTGTCATACTAAGAGAAGTTGCCTAATCCAAGGTCAAAAGATTTACTCCTATCTTGTTTCTGAAGAGTTGTACAGCTCTTATTGTATTTAGGTCTGATTTATTTTGTGTTCCTTTTTGTTTATAGAGTGAGGTGTAGGAGTCTGGTTTCTTTTTTTTTTTTTCCTTTGGCATGTGGATATCCAGTTGCCTCTGCACCATTTACTAAAAAATTCCACTCTCCTCCATTAAATTGTCTTGGCATCCTTGTTGAAAATCAACTGGCCATCATTGTGAGGGTTTACTGGGCTTTCGTTTATGTTCCATTGATTTATGTGTTTCTTCTTATGCCAGTACCTCACAGTCTTGATTACTGTGACTTTTTGTAGTAAGTTTTGAAATCTCTGATTTTCTTCTTTCTCAAGATTGTTTTGGCTCTTTTGGATCCCTTGCATTCTGTATGAATTTTAGGATCAGCTTGTCTGATTTCTATAAGAAAAGTGAAAAAAAATTAAAAAAAAACAGGCTGGGGGTTTGATACTGTTTTTTCTGCAGATCAGTTTGGAGAGTATTGCCATCTTAGCAATACTAAGTCTCACCAAGCCTTGAATGTGAGATGCCTTTCTGTTTATTAGATTTTCTTTCTTTTTTTTTTTTTTTTTTTAATTTTTTTTTCAACGTTTATTTTTTATTTTTGGGACAGAGAGAGACAGAGCATGAACGGGGGAGGGGCAGAGAGAGAGGGAGACACAGAATCGGAAACAGGCTCCAGGCTCTGAGCCATCAGCCCAGAGCCTGACGCGGGGCTCGAACTCCCGGACCGCGAGATCGTGACCTGGCTGAAGTCGGACGCTTAACCGACTGCGCCACCCAGGCGCCCCTCTGTTTATTAGATTTTCTATAATTTCAGAAATATTCTTTGGTCTTGAGCTTGTATTTCTTTTGTTAAATTTATTCCTATTTTTATTCTTTTTGCTGCTGTTTTTATAAATGGAATCGTTTTCTTGATTTCATTTTTGGATTGTTCATTGCTAGCTATATAGAAATACAGCTTAATTTTGTGTATTGATTTTATATCTTACAACCTTCCTGAACTCACTTATTGTGTTTCTTAAGATTCCTGTTTGCAGAATATCATTTGCACATAGGCATAGTTTTACTTCTTTTCCAGTATGGATACTCTTTATTTCTTTTTCTTTCTTACTGTGTGTGTGTGTGTGTGTGTGTGTGTGTGTGTGTGTGTG
The DNA here is from genome assembly GCF_028749965.1 of Puma concolor. NCBI lineage: Eukaryota > Metazoa > Chordata > Mammalia > Carnivora > Felidae > Puma > Puma concolor. The sequence goes on from NC_141679.1 coordinate 69,128,673, forward strand.
TGTGTGTGTATGCATGCGTGTGTCTGAATGCCCTATCTACAGACTCCTGTGTATTGTTGAATAGAGGTGGTGAGAGCCAACATCTTTGTCTTGTTCCTGATCTTAGCAACCTGATCTTAGGAGAAGGCAGTCATTCTTTCACCATTAAGTATGATGTTAGCTAAGGGTTTTATTAGATTCCTTTTCTATTGGGTTGAGTAAGTTCCTTTCTATTCTAGTTAATATTGAGTGTTTTTATCACAAAAGGATTTTGTCAGATGGTTTTTATGTGTTTATGGAGATGATCATATGTAATTTTGTTTCTTTTCTATTAGTATGCTTTAATATATTGATTTTTGTATGTTGGACCAACCTTGCATTCTTAGGATAACTCCCACTGGTCATAGTGTATAATCTTTTTTATATTTTGGTCTGATAGTGTTTTGTTGAAGATTTCCGATAAGGAACATTGGTCTGTAGTTTTCTGTGTGTGTGATGATTTTGTCTGGTTGAGTGTCAGAGTAATACTGGCCTTAGAGAATGAGTTAAGAAGTGTTCCCTTTTTCTGTTGGTTGGAAGAGTTAACAATTGGCGTTAATTCATTTGGTGGTTGGTAGAATTTACCAGTAAAATTATCTGGGCCTTGCTTTTCTTTTTGGGAAATTTTGTAATTACTAATTTAATCTCTTTATTTGTTATAGGGCTATTCAGATTTTCTGTTTCTTGAGTCAGTTTTGGTGGTTTTGTCTTTCTAGGAATTGTGTGTTTCATCAAGAGTTATCTAATTTGTTGGCATAGAATTGTTCACAGCATTTTCCTTTGGTAGTTTTATTTCTATAAAAAGTAGTAGTGTTCCCACATCCCTGATTTTTATAGTAATTTGAATCCTCAGATTTCTTGTTTTCCCTGTTAGTTTAGCTAAAACATTTGTCAGTGTTGTTAATCTGAAGAAAAAAAGAGCCAACCTCTGGTTTTATTGATTCTATTTTTCTAGTCTTTATTTACTTTCTCTCTGATCTTCATTATTTTTCTCCTTCTGCTTGCTTTGGATTTAATTTTCTCTTCCTCTTTTCCAGTTTCTTAAGGTAGATCCTTAGGTTATCTATTTAAGATCTTTCTGAATATAGGTAGCTACAGCTATAAACTTCCCTCTAGGCACTGCTACAGCAGCATCCCGTAAGTTCTAGTGTGTTTGGTGGTGTTTTCATTCATTAGAGTATTTTCTAACTTTCTTTGTGGTTCCTTCTCTCATCTATTGGTGAAGGATTAGGTTAATTTCTACATATTTTGAACTTCCTAAATTTCTTTCTGTTACTGATTTCAGTATTCATGCTATTGTGGTCAGAGAATGTACTGTGAACAATTTTAATCTTCTAAAATTTTTTGAGGCTAGTTTTATGGCCTAACATGGTCTTCATGGAGGATGTTTGATATATACTTAAAAAGGACATGCAATCTTCTGTTGTTAAATATTCCATAAATGTCTGTTAGGTCTGTTTGGTTTATGATGTTGTTCACATCTCTGTTTCCTTGTCAGTCTTCTGCCTTGCCCGGTTGTTGTGTCCAGCACTGAACATGATGATACCGACATTTCCAGCTATTCTTGAATCATTTCTCCCTACAGTTCTGTCAGTTTTGTTTCCTGTATCTTGGGGCTCTGTTATTACATGTATTTATAACCAAAGCCTTCCTATAGTTTAGCATCCTATAATGTCTTTGTTTTTAGTAACAATTTTCTGTGTTAATGTATTTTGTCTGATATTAATAGAATCGCTCCAGCTCTCTTTTTGTAACTGTTTGCATGGTGTATATCTTTTCCCATCCTTTTACTTTCAGCATATTTGTGTCTTTGAATCTATAGTGTGTGTCTTGTAGAAGCACATAGTTGGATCGTGCCCTATCTACCTTTTACTTCAGCTAGCCCAGCTTTAATCTGGACAAGAACTAGGTAACAATTATTTTTGAGTTATTTCTTCTCCTTTCATGGATGAGTAGTTAATCGTGCTGAATTGAGACTTCTCTTTTTTTTTTTTTAATTTTTTTTAAACATTTATTCATTTTTGAGAGACAGAGCATGAGCGGGGGAGGGGCAGAGATAGAGGGAGACAGAATCTGAAGCAGGCTCCAGGCTCCGAGCTGTCAGCACAGAGCCTGGCGCAGGGCTCGAACCCACAAACCGTGAGATTGTGACCTGAGCCGAAGTTGGACGCTTAATTGACTGAGCCACCCAGGCGCCCCTTTCTTTTTTTTTTAAAGGTCATTTCTTGATATAGTCTAACACAAGGTGATTTAGACGGTTGAGGAGAGGGTTCATAAAAAATATTTGACAAATATATAGTCTCTAGTGAATTAGATAATTATTAAGTCACAAGTGATTTTTAATAGACTAGGAAAACAAAATTAAGTGGCTGGTGTCACCATTTAAAATGCTGTAAAATTTAAGCAGATGTAAACAGGACACGATATGTCTTGATCTCAAAATATATCATGTGATATTTGTTATATTGATCACCCATTTCTTTTAGTATGAAGTGTTTGATATGGCAAGGAGCTTGAGAGTGATAGTTGAAGTGATGATGAAGGACATGACCTTCTTTACAAATAATGAAGTAGTTAAACTCCTGTCCAGTTGCTTTCATCTATATCTTTACCTCTTACGTATTCAAAGCTGATTTACAAATTTCTGTAGGATCATTTATTTTTAAGTAATCACAGCAACTAATTTTGAATATTAATGCCAATGAGTGTTAGCAGAGTATCTAATAGCTTTAACTAGGAAGAGAGAATTTTGTAGGTGGTTGAGCAAGGGTCTAGATTCCATCTAGCTGCTTGGGTTGAACGGTGAATCCACACTTAGATAGGTAGGCATTCATGTAACATTTTCAAGAGCTTTTTCGTGTCTTTCATGTTTTCGGGTCATGATCTGTCAGTACTGCTGTGCTGGAACCCACAGTGTGTTTTCTTTCTTTTCTTCCAGTTAAAGGCACTAGGATTTCCTGAAGGACTTGTCATACAAGCATATTTTGCTTGTGAGAAGAATGAGAACTTGGCTGCCAATTTTCTTCTACAGCAAAACTTTGATGAAGATTGAAAGGGACTTTTTTTTATCTCACACTTCACACCAGTGCATTACACTAACTTTGTTCACTGGATTGTCTGGGATGACTTGGGCTCATATCCACAATACTTGGTATAAGGTAGTAGATTGTTGGGGGTGGGGAGGGAGGGATCTAGGATACAGGGCAGGGATACATACAGTGCATGTCTGCTTCAAGTAGCAGATGCCGCAAATCCACACAGTGTGTAAAATATTATACAACCAAAAATCAGCTTTTGCAGGTCTTTATTTCTTCTATAAAACAGTAGGTAACTTTTCCTAGGTTTCACTCTTTTTAGTGTACTAGATCCAGAAATTTAGTGTAATGCCCTGCTTTGTATTTCTTTGACTTAACATTGGTTTCAGAAAGAATCTTTGCTACCTAGAATTTACAGTCTCTATTTCATGGCAACACTGGATAATGGCTTTGTGAAATTGAAAAAATTTTGGAGCAATTGTAAACAGAAATGCCAAATTATTGATGGTTTTTGTTGCTGCTTCAAATACGTATTGAATTAATGTGTAAGAAAGCCCATTCTTTCATGTTAAATACTTGGGGTTGGGGAGGGGAGAAGGGGAACCTTTTCTTAAAATGAAAATAATTACTGCTATTTTAAAATTTCTTGATCATCAAATGTGAGACCCTTCTAACATGATTTGAGAAGCTGTACAAGTATAGGCAGAGTTATTTTCCTGTTTACATTTTTTTTTTTTTTTTGGTTTGTTTTGGGAAAAAATTGGTAGGTGTCTAATTACTGTTTACTTCATTGTTATATTGCAGTAAAAGTTTTAAAACCACCATTGCATGTTTGCTTTTGATGTATCCCTTTGTGAAATTAGCACTTTGGGGCCAATGGAGAAATGCAGCATTCGTTTCCCTCTCTTCCCCTTCCCTCTGCAGAAATGTGTTTGTCAATAAGTCGTGAGTTCAAATTGCTGCCTTTTTTTTAAAACCCACAAGATGCTGATTCAGTTCAAAATTAGCTAATGTTTCAAAGCTGGGTTTCTGATATTTATAAGTGTTTTTCCTTATTAGATAAGAATATATGACCATTAAAGTCATTAGGATTATATTACTTTCAAAAAAGAAGGTGGACAAAAGTATAAATCCAGCATCTCTTATTGCGTTGGAAAGACTGGCATAATCTTTTGGAAGGGTTGGGAGATGCAGCTGGAAAAGTACTTTGGAAAATACACAATCAAAAATATGGCATATTAAAAGAAAATCTTAATAGCAGTGTTGGCTTTTATTTGGACTTTTTTCAGCTCTGTTTTTTATTAGACTCTCCTTCATTGGCATATTATTGGATCATAAAGAGGGGGAAAATATCTCCTTGTTTAGTTTTTCAAATCTTTTCTTCTGAATATAAACAAGACTGTTTAAAGAAATAATTTTTTCCCCCTACCATCTGATACTGAGTAAAGAAAATGAATTTGCACAGATGTCTCCCTGCATAATCTCTTGCAATAATCCTTAGCAAGGTTTGGAGGTGACTTTGAAGCTTTTACGTCATGCACTCGTACCTGTCTCTTATGAAAATAAATGAAGCCATGACTTCTCCCCACAATGTTATCATGTAGTTTAATCTTCATGCTTATACCTTAAATACAGCAGACCTTTGGACTTTGTATTGCCTGTATGTTTTATAATGGATCATGCAAAATGTCTCAGGAGAATAAAATGAGGATTTGTAAATATGTTCATCTTTCAAGGCAGAGCATTGAGTTGGGAAGAGGGTGGCATTTCTGGTCGGAGGATGGAATATTTTCATTTATTTTATGCCATTTTATCTGCTACCTAATTGCTCAGCATAGCGAAAACTGGAAAAAAGAAAAGCAAAAACAAACCAAAACCCCAGCAGCAGACTCTTCTTTTCTTTGGAAAGTGACAGCAGAAGTTGGTGGCACGGAGTTTTTGTCCTTGGACAACAAAACCACAAATAGTGGGATTAATAATTACAAGAAGACAGTTTCAGGCCAAGTTTTGACCATTCTTTACAGTACCTTGTTTTATCTGCTTAAAGAATTAGCCAAGATGCTGTGAAAGAAATAGGCTTTTTGTGACCTTTTGCTGTTACCTTTAATTTACAGTTCTGGTAAATCTTTTAATGTAAGTGGCTCTTTGACTTTGGAATTTTTTTGCATTTGAGGTATTCTGTCATCTATTTCTTGAAATATTTTTATTGTTTAGTTTCTCTATGGAAATGTGAGGAAGCTTAAATTTATATTTGTTAAATTCTTATTGCCATCCTCTAGTCAAATATGTCTTTTGCATTGTTTAAAAATACTGAAGTGTTCCACCATATAAATTTTTCCTGTACCATGGCTAGGATTCTAGAGAATTAATTATAAAATATTTTCAATACATTCACCATTGCATTTCTCATTTTTTAAAATAATTTTGCCATATAGAATCTTAGATTGAAAGTTGTCAATGCCCCTGTCACTGTTTTCTTCAGTAATTGGTGAACATGTAGGGGGGCCAGGTCCTAGTTTAATTTTCTTGGGTCTCCTCTGTTTTTCTCAACCAAAACATCAACACAAAGATGGGATACTTGATGTACCTTAAATCAAGCTTCATGATGGCTTTTAGAAATTTTAGTTAAATTCCCATTTTTCCTGGGCACCTGGGTGGTTCATTTGGTTAAGTGTCTAACTCTTGATTTCGGCTCAGGTCATGATCTCAGTTTGTGAGATCAAGCCTCACATTGAGCTCTGTGCTGACAGCATGGAGCCTGCTTGGGATATATTCATATTCATTCTCTGCCTCTCCCCGCCCCCCCTCCCCCACTCTTCCCCCTCTTTCTATCCCCCTTCCCCTCTCTCTACCCCTCCCCTGCCACACTCTTGCAAAAATGAATTTAAAAAATGAGTAAATTCCCGTTTTTCCCATGCTCTTGTCTTCTAGCAGCCAGCCTCAAACTGCTACAAAATATTCAACCAAAATTAAGCAATTTCAGGGAGTAAGTGCTTCCTGACCGAGTCCATTCTGGTGCGTTCCCTGGCTCTGAGGCTTGGCTACAACATGTCCTTTTAGTTGATCTCCCATGTCCATCTTGTTCCACTTTGTTCTTCTAAGCCAGGAGCTGGCAAACTGCAGTCCCATGAGGTAAGGTTTTCTTTTCTTTCTTTTTTTTTAAAGATTTTATGGTGTAAAAATTATTAAAATTTTAGTGTCTATAAATAGTTTTATTGAAATACAACCGTGCTCATTTGTTTACATATTGCCTGTGGCTACTTGTGCTACAGAGGTTTGCTGTTGAATACTTGAAACTGAGACTAAGGCCTGCAAAGCCTAAATAATTACCATCTGGCCCTTTACAGCGGAAGTTGGCCACCACTGTTCTGTGTGACTAGCCCATCATACATTAAAGTATATGATGCTTCCCATTGCTTTGACATTCTTGGCTTCTTGACTTTGGGTCTTACCTTTGGTTTGGGTTGCCTGTGACTGTCACAGGTCCTTTCCAGAGTAGTAGTATCAAGCATCGTGTGCCTCACGTGCTAGCCTAGCCTGTATGTGGTGTCTTCGGGTACTACTCTGAAATTACTCTCTGCTGTTGCTGCGCTATCCCTTGCTCTCACGGTCAAATAATGAAATTTAGCACACGGTCTGAAGCTGAACCTGGCATAGCGATGAATTCACCAGAACAAAGAAGTGCGATGCATGCATCTGGGAATCCTTAGGCCCTAGGATCAGACAACTGGAGGAAGCACCTGACCACAGCTGGAAGAAGAGAGTACGTGGAACCCCCAGATGGGGGAGTGTAGCCATTGGACCTAGTTGGGTGGCAAACTAGTTTCCAGAACAGAGTGCAGGGAGTTTGGGAATGGAGGGGCGGGGTGGGGAGGAGGGCAGGCAGTGGCAAGGAGGGAGAGTGAAGGTCTAAGCTTGCTAGGAGAAAGATCCAGCACTGCAGCAGTGATGAGGGCACCACAGGGACAATGGTGCTGACAAGTTGGCTGTAAAAGGTTTTTTCTCTATTGTGATACTTGATTGCGAAAGCAGTGGTCCCTCGGGTAGAGCTTTCACTGAGAGGAGGCTGGGACGACTATTGAGTTTGAACTACCATGACAACATTTGAATAGTAAAGGATCCTTCACCAGGTAGAGCGTGCATGATTTGTCTTCCAAGAGTACAGATTAGAAAACAGCCATCCCAGACTCACAACTCCTGTCTCTGACACTCAGCTTGCCGTTCTTCATGATGTACGCCCTCATCTTTTCCCAGCTGGTTAGGCATGAGTTATTGATGTTAAGAGGTTGTAATCCTCCTCAGACAGTGAAATGGTCTTCAGAGCACCTGGGGCAGCTGTTCTCAATGCTGGCCTCGTCTCAAGCAGACTCCTCTCTTTCCCCCCAGTATTTTGGGCAGCTATTACATTTGCTGTGCCAAGAACATTGGGAGGCTTTGTCCTACACTTGTGCTGGCTCTCTAGATGGGCCTTCCACATGGAAGCCTGTGTCTCCTGCAGCTGGTTACTGCCTATGGAATTGACAGCTTCTATAACAAAGTCCAAAGCTGTCTCAAAATTCATAAAAATCCAGTGGTGAGTTTTAGTCTGGGTTTTATTTGCCTGCAATCACGGATTAGAAGAATACTTGATAAATTACTCAAAAGTGATTGGTTAGAAACTAGATGAGAATGAATGGGGTTGGTGCAGGTATGCCTTGGAACAGCTCGAGGATGAGTTATTTTCAACTAATTCTGTGTACTTTGAGGTGATTTTTGAAACTTTAGTATTTCAGTCCTTTAGGGTTTTTTTTTTTTTTTGGCAGGGCTGGAGTTTCAAATTTCTTTTTGGTCAGTTAGGCCTGGTTTGACAGCAGTTTGTCTAATTTTTATTTTGTCTCCAGTTCTAAGGAAATTAAAAGTTTAATAGTTTCACTAATTAAGTTATTTGATTGTAAATTTTTTTTTTTTTTTTTTTTAAGAGAGAGCCAGGGAGAGAGGGAGAGAGAATCTTAAGCAGGCTCCATGGTCAGCGCAGAGCCCAACGAAGGGCTTGATCCCACAACCTCGGGATCATGACCTGAGCCAAAATCAAGAGTCAGATGCTCGACCTACTACGCCACCCAAGCACCCCGTAAGATATTTTCATATCTTTAACTTTGGTGTTACAATTTTTATACCGTGTTTACATTTTTTGCAAAGAGCATTAACAACTTTTCACCTCTAAACAATTGCAGACTTACAGAAAAGTTACAGGGACAGTACACAGCCCTCCCCTTTACCAGCACCATCCCACCCCAAACCCATTTCCGTTGTGCAGTTGTCCCAGTTAATGTCCTCGTAGCAAAGGGACCTGATTGATACAGGGTATCACACCATGCTTATAGTTTGCTTCAGTCCATATTCCTCAGTCCGTCCTTAGTCTTTATGACCTTAATTAACAGTTTTTTGTTTTAAGATTACAGGACCGTTGCCTTTTTTTTTTTTTTTTTTTTAATGTTTATTTCTGAGACAGAGAGCATGAGTGGGGGAGGGGCAGAGAGAGAAAGGAAGACACAGAACCCAAAGCGGGCTCCAGGCTCCGAGCTGTCAGCACAGAGCCCGACGCAGGGCTCGAACTCACAAACTGTGAGATCATGACCTGGGCTGAAGTCGGACGCTCAACCAACTGAGCCACCCAGGCGCCCCGAGGACTGTTGCCTTCTAGAATGACCCTCAATTTATGTTTGGTGTTTCCTCATGACTAGACTCCAGTTAAGGTGGTTTTGGAAGAAACACAGAAGTGCCACTGTGCTCTTTTTTCACTGCATCCCATGAGGGGGGCCAGGGTGTCAGTTTGGCGCACTGCTGGTTCACTCTGATTGTCCAAGGCAGGTGGTAACTGCCAGGCTTCTCCGCTGAACAGTTACTCGTTGTCCCTTTGCATTTAGTAAATGTTTTATGATAAGATATTTTGAGACAGAATATCCTATTTCTCATGAAACCTTGGCCCATTAGTTTTAGTATCCACTGGTGTTTCTTGCCTGAGTTCGTAGCACTAAGGTAGTTGCCAAGTGGTGATTTTCTTTTTTTTTTATTATTTTTTTTTTAATTTTTTTTTTCAACGTTTTTATTTATTTTTGGGACAGAGAGAGACAGAGCATGAACGGGGGAGGGGCAGAGAGAGAGGGAGACACAGAATCGGAAACAGGCTCCAGGCTCCGAGCCATCAGCCCAGAACCTGACACGGGGCTCGAACTCACGGACCGCGACATCGTGACCTGGCTGAAGTCAGACGCTTAACCGACTGCGCCACCCAGGCGCCCCTCCAAGTGGTGATTTTCAAGTTGCATAGTTTCTTCTGCATTTATTAGCAGTCTCCCGTATTCTGGTATTCTCGTTCCTCTGCATTCGTGTGGGCTCAGAGTCCCGTTTTATTGAGTGGCATGTAGTCCATCGCTGCTGCGGTTTTGATGCGTGCATTGTCCCGGGTTCTGCAGTTGTGTGCATTCTGAAGGCTGGCTTCTGTGTTTCTCACCCCTCTTCCTGACTTCTGGCACAATACTGTGCTCCAGGCTCTTGTACTTGTGCTCCAGCGCCTCTTCAAGGAGCTCTGGTTCCCTTCCGCAGAGATTGTGTTTAGAAACCAAAACTTGGTGCTAGATATGCTCACTGCTTCTGGAGTCTCACTGCTCCATCTATATGTAAATACTGATGAGTTCACCTCGTGCCTTCCATTCCGGTCCAATGCCACCAGGTTCATCCCAGCTTCTCACCATCCAGGCTTCTGACCCCTTTCTTGGACGGTGAGATACTTGGCTGCCGTTAATGGTCCGTGTGTTTACTCATTTGTCACCTCCAGTGTGTGTGACTGGTCTTCTTAGGCACTCAAGCCGCCCTTGCTGTTTGAGTGCTGAGCTGTTACCCTGTTCAGCCACTTTGCACAGCTGCAGCTTTCATGCTTCAGTTGTTACTTTTCACCGGGCTTAAATGGAGGCGAAAATGTGTTTAGATGGGTTCTTCTGAATTCAGCACTCCAGAAATAGCATTTCTGCCAGGAGAAGGCCTTGTTTGTTCCCCTTGCTGTGCCACCAGATCAGTCTCTAGGTGCCCTGGGTCCTAGCACATGGAGTTTAAGTGCTGGGTGAGTTTCCCCAGTTTCTTCTACTTGGGACCAATGTGTGTTTTAGGTGCTAGAAGTGGTTATGGAGACGGCACGAAGGGCAGACTAGGGGAGGGGGATACAGCCCCCGCGCTGGGCTCTTTGTGATCTCCAGTGGGCCCCCAACCCCAAATTCTGCTCTATCATGTCTTTTGTCTTGGCACATGGCTGCTTCCTTGATTCATACATTCAGCAAATGATGAAGTCACCCAGGGCCAGGCACTTGGTTTGGGATTGTTCCCACCTCCTTAGTCTTGCTAATTCCTCAGTGTCCAAAACCATACAAGGCCCCTCTTCCTGGAAACCTGTGCCTTTCCTCTCTATCCCCAGAACCTAGTGAAGGGCTAGACAAGAGGAGATGCCCAGTCAATATTGATGACACGTGGGCAGTGAACATATGGTTGGGGTGTTTGCATCCCTCCTGGGCATCTAGGCTCTCCTATCCCTTCTGTCACCCCCCAATTCAGAGAGCTAAGAAGTTGAAGGATGAACAGTATCCTGAAGGCTGCTCTGTTTTTCTTCCTCACCCCAGGGACCTTTGCACTAGCTTCTGAAAGACTGACAGTCTAGTGAGCTGGCTGGTTGTAGAGACAGCGGTAGCTGGCAACAAATTCCAGATGGGTCTCCATCTGAGACCTCGGTGGAGAGCATACCAACAGCAGCTGCACTCCTGAGAATTCCAAGCGGAGGCCAGACCAGAGGGGCTTGGGGGGTCAGCACTTGGACTAACCAGGCCTGGATTTCTGCCTTCACACCCCACACCAGCTACGTGACATCAGCCATGCCTCTCTACCTCTGTGCCTGGTTTCCTCATCCATCCATTGAGCCTGCCTCCAGTGAGAGGCTGGATGGGAGGGCGTCCTTACCAAGGCCAGGCCCGTGTTCAGGCAGAGACTCTGGGAGCAGATGTGGCCAGCCAGCAGCCCTCTAGTGAGCCAGACGACAAAGATTTGCAAAAACTGGGTCCAATGCCATGCTTCTCAGTCATTTTTTAAAATAATTATTTTTCATAAAGACTAAAAAAAAATAACGTGGGTTTACTTAATATTTTTTTTAGATTTCTCATTTTGAATCAAATACATACTGATCGATGTAACCCAACATGAACAAAAAGTCTTGGGCGTCTCAACAGTTTTTAAGAGGGAAAAGAGGTCCTGAGAGCAGACAGTGTGAGAGCTGCTTTAGATGCTGCTTTAGGAAAGGTTTTTCCACTTTGGACCAGTCAAGTGACCCAGAACACACTGCTTGGGAAGGTCACGGGGGCGCTGGTGAAGGGATGCCTCTTGTCTGCTGGGGACATGTTGGAATATCAGACCCCTGGAGCTTTTTTGAGGCCCCTCTGCCATACTGCTCTCTGTTCCCGCATTCAGGATAACAAACACGACTCCGCTTGGCTTTCAACACCCTTTACAGACCTGCTCCAGCTCATGCCTTCCACCTGTCTCCCTCCCTCTTTGCCACATACAGCAGGACGTCATTACCCAGGCCTTTCCACACCTCTGGCCTCTGCATATGCTGGTTTCTGCTTAGAAATCCTCCCATACTCCTCTCTCCTCGTGTGAACTCCTATCCAACCTTTAAAACCCACTTCAATGTTGCATGCTTTGCGAAGGCTTTCCTGCCCAGGTGCCAGCAGAGGACTGCTCCCTTGTTCTACTCTCTGAACACATAACTCAGGAACTGTGCCTATCCGAGCACAACTATTTTTTTTGCATATTTGTGTTCTGGACATTGTGTCAAAGCCAAAGACAAAATTTGCCATATCTACCAGTGGCACTAGGAGCTCAGCACCCACGGCTAACAAGGGACCAGTTAGGAGTTGTGCTTTGAAGGCTTGCCTGTGGGGCTGGGGTGAGAGGAGGGTTGGTCTGATACTGTCAACAATAGTAAGTGAAAAGCCCAAGTGAGGGATGGGGAAATGCCAGGACCTGACAGAGAACAGGCTGGAAAGGTGAGTGCCCTCCGCTGTGCCCTGACACGCCCCCTTGTGGGGAGAGAGAGCCATGCCGTGGCTCAGGTGGGAGGGCACCTCAGGGTCAGGCCTGGGAGGAAGAACCAGCACCTCTGGGTCACGGAAGACTTGAAGTCAGCCGTGGGGAATAGGCTAGGGAGAGGAAGGGAATATGCCAGCCGAAAAAACCCAGCCCACACTGGACTGCAGTTGCCCACGCCGAGCAGGGGAAAAGAGGGAAGGACGCTAAACCCACAAGACCGTGGGCACTGAGCTTCGCCTGCATTGACTCATTTAATCCTTGTCGTGAAGTGCCTCCCAGAGGAGGAAGCTGAGGCTCAGAGAGGGTGAGCCGGCTGCCAAGTTCTCATCGCAACGTAGCCGAGGGAGAATGGAACCTCACACTTGGCCCCAGGCCATGCCCAAGTACCTCTGTATGCCAGTTCTCTGTACCAGTGTTGGGGGTGGGGAGACAGTGGGATCATCCTGGTCTGCAGAGGTCTTGGACCTTTGCCCTCCTATGACATGGCTAGAAGGAGGGGCACAGGGAAAACTCAGAGGATTTGGAGTCAGATGAGGATTTTTATTTCTTCAGATTTGTATCACTGTACGTGGAGTGGGTTGGGGGTGGAGAATTCCCTCTCTTTAGAAAAATCAACCTGTTCGGCTTCAGAACCCAACCAGACAGTTCGTGCAGACAAGAGGGCTAGGTCTTCCAGCCCCCTCCGAGAAGCTCCCTGCTCCTTGCTGTCTGTCCCTGACCCACTCCAGGGGCCACCTTCCTGCTGGAGCAATGGCCCTTGCTTGACTGTGTGGATTCTTCAACCAGAGGCCCCTATAGCCGCAGGCAGAGGAAGGTGCCTGGGAGAAGTGAACCGTTTCCAAAGGGCCATTCTTCCTTTCCTGTCGCCTGGAATGCCTTTTACAACCTTTTGTGTCCCTTTTGTGTTCCTTATGACTTCACAAAACTATAATCTCAATTCTCAATGCAATTCTGAGCAATAATGGACTCGTACTAATCCAGGAATTGACTTAAGCCTCATGAATTTCCCACTGTGGGCTTGGAACATACACACACACACTGATGGCTGTCTGTCAACCTGTTCTCTGGGCCTCCAGAAAAAGTTTGCCTCCAGACCTTTGCGCATACTGCTCTAGGGTCTTTCTGGACACTTCTTTTCCTTGCTCTCCCATTCAGTCTTCTAGACTCAACCCAGGTATCCCCTCCTCCCCAAGCCTCGCAAAATCTCCTGCACTGGACCAGGAATTTCTCATGGTGTCCACACTGGCTGGAGAGCTTCTCATGATCCTCCACACTGGACCAGGAATTTCCCACAATCCCCACACTGTAGTAGGAGCTTCCTATGATCTCCCATACTGGATAGCCTTCTATGACTCCCCAGCCCCATGCTGAATGGATGGCCTCCCATGGACTCTCCTGTCACACTTGCCACTGACACAAGCTTTTCCTTTTTTTTTTTTTTTTTTTTACGTCACTATGGAAATCCCTGTGCTCCTTCAGGGAAGGTCTGTATCTTATTCTATGTTTTCTTAGTGCCTCGCATCTAATAGCGCTCAGTACATTTTGGCTGAATAAATGAACCAGTGTTAAGCGGTTTCAGGGCCCAGGTTAATGATCAAACCTATAAAGCCCTCCCGGATGCTTCCTCCCCACCCCCCCCATGGAAAAAACAACAGGGAATGGCTTTTATTTTCTATGTTCCTACAGCACAGGGATGTGGGTTCTCACTGCAGCTCTGATATTCATTTAACTGTGAAACTTTGAGCAAATCATCTTACTTCTGTAAGCCTTAGTTTCCTCATCTAAAAAAATGGGGATCTTTTTTTTTTTTTTAACAGACCTAGAGAAAATATTTTTTTTAGCGTAATTTATTGTCAAATTGGCTAACATACAACGTGTAAAGTGTGCTCTTAGCTTTTGGAGTAGATTCCTGTGGTTCATTGCTTCCATACAACACCCAGTGCTCATCCCAACAAGTGCCCTCCTCAATGCCCATCACCCATTTTCTCCTCTCCCCCTCTCCCCTATCCACCCTCAGTTTGTTCTCTGTATTTAAGAGCCTCTTATCGTTTGCCTCCCTCTCTGTTAACTATTTTCTCCCCTTCCCTTCCCCCATGGTCTTCTGTTAAGTTTCTCAAGTTCCACATATGAGTGAAAATATATGATATCTGTCTCTGACTGACTTATTTCACTCAGCATAATACCTTCCAGTTCCATCCACATTGCTGCAAATGGCATGATTTCATTCTTTCTCATTGCCAAGTAGTATTCCATTGTATATATAAACCACATCTTCTTATCCATTCATCAGTTGATGGACATTTGGGCTCTTTCCATAATTTGGCTATTGTTGAAAGCACTGCTGTAAACATTGGGGTACATGTGCCCCTATGAATCAGCACTCCTGTATCCTTTGGATAAATTCCTAGTAGTGCTATTGCTGGGCTGTAGGGTAATTCCATTTTTAATTTTTTGAGGAACCTCCAACACTTTTCCAGAGTGGCTGCACCAGTTTGCATTCCCACCAACAGTGCAAGAGGGTTCCCGTTCCTCCACATCCTCACCAACATCTTTTGTTGCCTGAGTTGTTCATTTTTGCCACTCTCACCGGTGTGAGGTGGTATCTCATTGTAGTTTTGATGTGTGTTTCCCTGATGATGAGTGACGTTGAGCATGTTTTCATGTGTCTGTTGGCCATCTGGATGTCTTCTTTGGAAAAGTGTCTATTCATGTCTTCTGCCCATTTCTTCACTGCATTATTTGTTTTTTGGGTGTTCGAGTTTGGTAAGTTCCTTATAGATTTTGGGAACTAACCCTTTATCTGATAACGTCATTTGCAAATATCTTTTCCCATTCCATTGGCTGCCTTTTAGTTTCGTTGGTTGTCTCTTTGCAGTGCAGAAGTTTTTTTATCTTGATGAGGTCCCAGTAGTTCATTTTTGCTTTTAATTCCCTTGTCTTTGGGGATGTGTCGAGCAAGAAATTGCCACGGCCGAGGTCAAAGAGGTTGTTGCCTGCTTTCTCCTCTAGGGTTTTGATGGTTTCCTGTCTCACATTTAGGTCTTTCATCCAAAAAATGGGGATCTTTATACTTGCTCTTCCACAATCCTATAAGCAAGACCTTACCATGTATGATAGCAACTAGTGTCTGGCGTGCAGTTGTTGCTTACTGAAAGCATATCCATGTATATAGCTGACCACACTGTCACTGTCTGTTTACCATGCCTCCCCTTAGAGCAGAATTCTTCATGGCTCTGCCCCTGCTCCAGACCAGGCTAGAGCTTGTTGATGGTTTTGGTGACCTTTCTGTTCCCACAGATCTGCTGGGTATTTAATATTCATTGAGCCTCTAAGACAAAGCCCAGCACTAGGCACCTCCATGGGCCAGCAGAGAAAATGATTAATGAGGCAGGACCCAAGACCTCCAAAAGGATCACCATCTGGGAAGGAGACTCAGGCAAGTTCTCCGAGATGACGAGGGCCATTGGCATCTGCCCATGAAGAGCCAACTGCAAGATTCCAAAGGAAACTTGGGACTTAGGATGTGGAAGGGCCTCTTCCCCAGGGCTGTCCACAGGCTATGGAGGTAGGAACAGTTTCTTAAGGCCCGGGTCTTAGGGAGGGAACAGAGAGGGAAGGGTGGGTGCTGGAAGAGAGGACTCCTTGGGCAGGAAGAGGCTCCTACCTCTCCAAGAACGGACTCTTGATTGGCTCCCACTTATAAGCTATAGATGGTCAGAACCCAGCCTCATAGATTCCTACCTCTTCCAGCCTATGACATAGATACAGCCACCTTCTTGGGGCTTGACACACATTGCTAGGTGTTTACCATTGCTGGTCCATCTGGGAGGGCTGTCCTGGGCTAGATCCTTCAATGACAGACCTCCAACGGGTTGCCTGGTGTCTCCATATTCATGTATTGATTCACTTCTTCATTCATTTATTCACATAATATTTATTGAGCACTAAGAGCCAGACCAAGTACTAGACTGAGGATGAAGACTAAGGGCCCAAGCCCTTCCTCAAAGAGTTCTGTGACAGAGCTTTACGAGGCCAGGACAAGTCTGATAGCAGGTGCATAATCAGCATAAAGGTGGGGCATACAAGGTAGTTGGCAAGAAATCAATGGAGGCTTCCTGGAGCAGGGGATATATGAGCTGGGCTACAAAGGTTTGGTGGTTCACACAGCAGGGGATGGGAGGAAAAGACAATCCCGACTGAGAGACTACCTCTTGCAAAGGCACAGGTGCAAGAAAGGACCAGGAAAATTTGGGAATGATGAGATGGTTAGTGTGGCTTGAGCCTCAGTCTAAGAGGTGGGAGGTGAAGTTAGGACTAGGCCAAGTTTAGGCTCTTAAGTGCCATAATGGAGGCTCACACTTGACCTCAAGGGCAGTGGGTGTCAAATGGGTTCAATGGGCAGGCTCCCAAGTGTACATCATGAAATCCGTAAGTATTTACTGAACACCTACTGGGTGCCAGGCACAGAAGGAAACTGAACAGATCTACACTTAGACTTTAAAAGCTACATGTTAATAAAGCTACACTTTATTGGGGCTTCTGCATATGATTGTATTACAGGGAAAAAAAGAGATTTCTTGACTCAAGAAACACAAACAACAACAGTCTTCAGCCTATTGCTTCACTGTGAACCCACTGCAGGTTTTGTTTTTTCTTGGTGGCTGGTTGGGGGGCGGGTGTGTAGTGTCATTTCTTTATTTTGTTTTAAGCAACGGAGACAGATACGGTCAGATCTATTTTCAAAAAGAGAAAGATAATTACGTGGTTTCTCATATGGTGTTTGCAGCCACCATACAGGAAGCATGAAGCCCACTAACCAGAGGGCTGTTTCTCTGGGCCCTGAGCGCAAGGCTGGCTCTCTCTACCGTACTGGGTGCTCCCAAGGATAAGGCAACAGTGGCAGATAATGTGGCTTCTCCCTCAGTTCCAGGAGCCAAAAAGAAATGTCAGTTCCTCCTGGGAAGAACATGACCTCCTTTGATGCTGGACGAACGAAGCCAAAGCAATCAAAATACCCTCCCAACCTTTTCTCGGGAAAGAGACAACTCTGAGGATAGCCTGGTGGAGTGAAAGAGCCCAGTCTTTTAAATAATGCAGACTTGGGTTCAAATTCTGGTTTGGCTGTGTGATCTTGGACAAACACACTTAAATTTTCTGAGCTTGAGTGTCCTCATCTGTAATGATAATAGTTATCATTTACACTTACCTTACTCGCCAGTTATTAAGATGTATTACAAAGGCATAGTAAAGAAGCAGGCACAAGACAAGGCAGAAAAATGGAAGAAAACATAACATCCTGAAACAGATCTAGGAATACTTTAGAGTTTGACATATGAAAGAAGTGACATCGAGAATCAATGGAGGGGCACCTGGGTGGCTCAGTTGGTTGAACTTTCAGCTCTTGATTTCTGCTCAGGTCATGATCCCAGGGTCATAGAATCGAACCCTGCACTGGGGTTTGGGATTCTCTCTTTCTCTTTCTCTCCCTCTGACCCTCTCCCCTGCTGGTGCACTTACTCTCGCTCTCTCCCAAAAATAAAATATTAAAATAAAAAATTTTTTAAAAGATCAGAGGAAAAGGATGGAATCTTTAATAAATAGGGTTGGGGGAAATTGGCTTCTAACCAGACAAAAATAAAATCACCTTTTTATGTGTGTGTGTCTTAAGTTATCTTCAGTTGGCTAAAGACCTAAATGTGAAAGGTAAAACTGTACAGACTTATAAAAGTTCTTTACGGACCTGGTTGAGAAGGAGGCACCATCATGGGAGGTCACCTGCACCACAAGAAGGACCGAAACATTTGGCACAAGGAGCCCAAGAGTCAGGACATCCACCTAAGACTGTTGGTAAATCTGTACAGATCTCTGGCTGGACAAACAGCTCTACCTTCAACCAACTTTTGCTAAAGAGGTTGTTCATGAGTTGCACCAATTGGTGGCCTCTGTCCCTTTCCTCGATGACCAAGAAGATGAAGCTTTCTGCCAGGAGGACAAAACAGCTGTGCTGGTAGAGACCGTAACAGATGACATGTGCATCCAGGTGGCCCCCAAATGGAAGGTGTGCACACTGCACGTGAGCCATATCCTCAGGGCCAGGAGCAAGATTTTCACCTTCAACAAGTTGGCACTGGACTGCTTCCAGGGCTGTGGCCCCATCTTGTTCTCTGATCCTCAAAAAGGCCCAGAGGTGTACAGGCATATCAACAAGGCCCTGTGAACCACACGCAGCCCCACCAAACCCTATCAGTGCTGCAAGGGCTGGAGGTCCACGTGCACCAGAGGCCATCTGGTCCACCATCACTACAGAAACTAACTTCAGATCCTGCCTTGTTATTGTAAAGATTTGGGGGTGGCTCAGTCGGTTGAGTGTCCAATTCTTGATTTCCGCTCAGGTCATGATCCAAGGGTCATGGGATTGAGACCTACATCAGGCTTCGTGCTGGGTGTGGAGCCTGCTTGGGATTCTTTCTCCTTCTCTCTCCCTCTGCCCCTCTCCCATGCTTGCACTCTTTCTCTAAAGTAAAAAAGTAAATAAATAAATAAATAAATAAATAAATAAATAAATAAATAAATAAGATTTTGGATGCTGGGAAAAAACTAATAAAAGGAATATGAACAGCTCTCTTTGCCACATCTACTGCAAGAGATGAAGAATGAAGACCATTCTCAGCAATCAGACTGTTGACGTTGCAGAGAATGTCAACATCACTCTGAAGGGACACACTGTTATTGGGAAGGGCCCCAGAGGAACCCTGCAGAGGGACTGAAATCACATCAATATAGAACTCACTCTCCCCAGAAAGAAAAAGAAGAGGCTCCGAGTTGACAAGTGGTGGGGAAACAAAAGAACTGGCTACCATTTGCACCATCTGTAGTCACGTACAGAACATGGTCAAGGGCATTACGCTAGGCTTCCATTACAAAATGAGGTCTGTGAACGCTCACTTCCCCATCAACGTTGTTATTCAGCAGAATGGTTCTCTTGCAGAAATCCAAAATATCTAGGGTTTGGATGAGGCCAGGTGTTTCTCATTCAGTATCCCAAGCCCAGTAAGAGGAGTTGATTGAGGGAAATGATGTTGAACTTGTATCACACTCAGCTGTTTTGACTCAATAAGTCACAACAGTTGAAACAAGAATATCAGAAACGTTTTGGATGATATCTATGTTTCTGAGAAACGAATGGTGCAGGAGGCTAATGAATAAGATCTAAGTTGTTCCGCTACAAAAACAGCAAGATGCCGGATGATTTTTCAGACTTATTTGTGATATTTTAAAGACACAATAAAAGCTGTATTGATTTGAGGGAGGGGGGAGCAGGGAGTGGAAAGGAATACAACATTCTTTTAGCCTCAGGGAAGGTAAGGATTTCTTAAAGAAGATTCCAAACGGGGAAGAGGAGGTTGAGGTGGGCCCTGCGGGTAGGGAAGTACATGTTGCTTTGCAGGTAGAGGCCTCCATATTGTCTTGAGGGGAGGCGAAGACTGGACCATGCTTCTGGTTCAGAAGGTTCAGAGGAGTCTGGGAAATTGAAACATTCAGCGGCATCCACCCCGATGTCCCTATCCCATTGCCGGGATCCCAAGCCTTGAGCTTGGCCTTGGCCTAACAGACTTGCTTTGGTTGGGTAGTCAACTGCCTTTGAAGTTTGGACACTGAGACTATTTCAGGCTTGTCTTGAATTCATTCCCCTTTCCTTCTGTGGAGTATGGAAGTTTCCTTGGATGCAATTAAAGAGGCCCTGTGGCTTCCATTTCTAGCTTTCTGTTACCTGCTTCTATGCCTCGGCTGTTCATTATCTTTCTGTAGGAGCCTCCATAGTGCTTACCATGACCATCTAATATTGTGATCTTTAGAGCCACTATTACTCCCCCCACTGACCCCCAAGTCTCAAATGCCTGATGCACTCACTGCCTGCTAACACACTCCACCTGCAGGTGCACCATCCAGTTCAGCACTGGGACAAGTTTTAACAGTTGGAAGCCACCTTGCACCAGGACCTGCCTGTGCTTCACCCCCGCCAGTGATGGGGTCCTCCTTGCCAGCCGAGAGGGATTAGCACAGCTCCCAAGCCCCCATCGAACCACCTGCTTTCTTGGACCACTCCCAGCAAGCACCAACTGCTGCAGGTAAGGTTCTTACAAGCAAACAACGAAACGGGTTTCAGGGTTGGGGGGCAAGATGTGGATCAGGAAATCAATGCCTGTGAGGGATTGAGCAAGGGAAATCAACTGTGACCAGGCCTGACACAGCCTGGGCCGTCCCATGGGGAGGCCTGCAGTGAACCTCCTCCCCAGGGCAGAGCTATCCCGCATCTGGGTGAAGTGACAGGGTCTTTATACCACACGCCTCGCCCCATCACTCTGCTCTGGAAAGGGCATGACCTCAGGCAGGGCTGCCCTGGCAAGTGCTTCCATGAAGGGGGCTCTGGAAGCCGTCCCCATGTCTACCACAACCCGGGAGAGCAGTCATTGAGTATTTACAGTGTCAGATGAGGCTAAATGTCATACATACTCAAAGGCAGGGACCATCATTATCCCCATGTTTGCGTGCAAGATGAAGAAACTGAGGCACGGAGTGCTTAAATGACTTAGGGTTGCACAGCATGTGACAGAATTGAGATTCCATCTAGAGATGTAAAAAAAAAAAAAAAAAAGTTGAATAAGGGGCGCCTGGGGGGTTCAGTCGGTTAAGCATCTGACCTCAGGCTCAGGTCACAATCTCACGGTTTGTGAGTTCTAGCCCCACATCGGGCTCTCTGCTGTCAGCACAGAGCCTGCTTCGGATCCTCTGTCTCCCTCTCTCTTCCCCTCCCCTGCTTATGTACTCTCTCTCTCTCTCTCTCTCAAAAATAAGTAAACATTTAAATGTTAATGAAATTCTTTGGGAAGTTTAAACTTTCAGGAAAAGGTAATGCGGAGATCCCTGTGCACCCTTCGCCCAGTGTCCCCAGCTGTTAACATATTGCACAAGCATGGTACATTTGCCACAACTGAGAAAATAACGCTGGGTTATGCTACTATTAACTAAACCAGACTTTACGTGGCTTTCCACTGATATCCTTTTACTGTTCCAAGATCAAATCCAAGACACTACCTTGCATTTAGCATCCCACAGATTTAGACTCTTAGGTGTAAACTTTTGACCTGTCTGCCTCACTGCCTGCCGTTCCCAAAAGCTTCTGTGGCTGGGAGGCCCTCGGGTGCCATTCACTGCCCCAGGTGTGTGTGGGCAGCCCCAGAATGTGGCATGCCGACTGGCTCACTGTTTTCTCTGTGTCTCCTCTCTGCTGGCATGTGGAGAAAACTCCCACTGGGTCCAACTCAGTAATGTGCTTGTTTTGATTTCGCCCATCAGACATTTCCTGGTGCTTTCCTGTGTGTCTGGGGGCGGGGTGCTGTCTCGGGGCACCCAGAGCGTCTTCAGGCTTGGCCCTGCCCGCTAGCTTACCTCTCCTCTCTGACCTGCCCACCACCCAGGTTCCCTGGCCCTGCAGGTTTGCTGTGAAGAAAAGAGTTCAGTAGGGGATTCCTGTTCTTGCCCCCACACCACTCAGCTGCCTCATTGATTCCTGCTGTGTGTCCGCTCTGGGTCCCAAGCCCCACGGGCAGCTGTCCACTGAAAACTGTGGCTCTCTGAGCACATGATCTATATACTATGGAATGAGAGAGCCCAAGCTTTACTGGCTGGAACGCAGAAAAGATCCGGATTATTGCTCTCCGTTCCCACCTTTGCCACTTTCCAGTTACTTGTGAGACTTTTGCATTATTCCACGTCCAGTTTTCTCATGGAACCAGTGAGAACAGCATCTTGCTTAGTGGTTAAAAGAAGGCACGCGGAAGCCAGATGATTTTGGTCTCTGCTGTTTATCTGCTATGTGACCACCATCATGTTATTTAACCTCCCATTGCCTCCGTTTCCTCATCTGTAACATGGGGAGACTAACACCTACTTTTTAGGGCTCTTGTGAAGATGAAGGGAATCAATAAAGACAAAGCATCCAGGACTGTATCTGGCATGGACGAGCTCTCAACTAGCATTAATTATCATATGATTACCATGGATGTTTAGAGAGATTCAAATGAGATCATTATTGTAAAGGTGCATTGTAAATGGCGAAGTATGCTAAAAATGGTTAGCGTTATTATTTTTAAAAACTACTTTATTATCTTGGGGGACACAAGTAATCCACAGGCAACTATTGTCTGTCTGGGTTGATTACCATGGTCAAGTATGGCTGGAAAAGGGATGAGTTCATGAAGTCTACGTTCCTTTATGGAGCCCCTATTAAGTGTGACCTATAATTTTAGGCATGTGTACTTCTATTTTCTCATTTAATCATCCCAACCAAACTGGGCTGGCTATTTTTATCCACATTTAATGGCTGTCTACCCAAAGCCTCAAGTATGTTCCATCCATCCAGAAGCAGGAATCAGCCTATTTATTTGAAAGCCTCTCATGTGCAGATACTCCTAGATGCTGGGGAGTAAACACCAGCGGCCCCTGCCTTAAACGAACCTACGTTCCAGGGGCAGAGTCCATGACTGTTGGCCTGTCTGCTCTCAGATCCTTCCCTACCTTCCCTTGCTCCGTTGTGTGTCACAGAGGGGCTGCCCTGGAGAGGCAACTTTCCCTGCTTGTCCAATCCGAGTGACCCTCAGGCCTCTGGCAGTTGATCTCAGACTGTTCCCCCCGAAACTGTGTGAGGGTGCACTTCACTGGAGAAAAAATGAGTCTCGATGACATCACTCACACCCTGAATCCAGCTGGGTCTGAAGCGAAGCCTCTTCCTGGCCTATCGGTCTCCATTTGGCCACACAGTGGCCTGAAACAGGCCTTGCTGATGGCCCCTCTCCTGAGACTGCAGTGGGGATTAGTGAGAAATCCTATCTGGAGAAGAAAGCCCGATGATCACACCAAAGCACCCAACAGAAGCCAGCTCCGATGATTGGCTTAAGGGAAAGTATGCCCTACTGTTACTGCTGCCATTGCTGTTGTTGTCAGCTGTGCCTGGGTGCAGCCTGGCTTGCAGCTGTGGCCCAGGCAGCCTTCCAGCTGCAGGGATGGGGTAGACCACGGGCGGGGACTCCCCTAGGGCCATTTGTTTGGAAGCCGTCTCTCAGTGTGCGCTCTCCGTGGCTTCCCTGCGCGCGTGTAATACGGTAATTGCAGCCTTCCCAGCTGTCGGCCATGCAGACAGCCCAGAAAATGAGGTTGGCTCAGTAAATATTGAACCAAATTATGCAAATGAGCTCCACAAGAGACTCAGCTGCAGAGACAGGGTCTGATTGGTGAGCCCAGCTTGCAGGGGACCCCTCCTCTTCCTGGGACTGCTCTATCAGCCAAAACAGCCACCTGGGGCCCCGCCAGAGAGACTGGAGCTGGGATGGGGCCCAGGGTCACTCCTGCCTGTTCCTGAGGCCCATCTGGGATGAGGGTTGAACAGCTTTGCAGGTGAGGTTAATGGGGAGTGGTATAATGGCAGGGGGTGGGGCTGGCAATGATATTTAGTTCCCGCCACGCATTCACCTCTCCCCAAAAAAGGCTGCTTGGCGAATAAGTCTCTGAGGGCACATGGGGGTAAGATGCTGAGGTCTCAATGCTCTGTGTGCCCAGCTGCAGAGGGAGTGATGGGATCCGCCTTCTCCAGAGCAAAGCATTTCAGTGGCTCTTCCCTACTGGCCAGCCAAGGTGCTCAAACCCTATGGTGGCTGAGGAAATGAAGATTCTAGAAACATGGCTTAGGGAGCGGGATGGGGCAAGTAAAACTCTAAAGCTCTTCTGTGGCCCTGGCAGGGCATCCCTGTGGCTTAGCAGGGATGAAAATGTATCTGGCATGTCTGGCGAGAGTGGATGTTGGGGAGAAGGGGGGTTCATGTACGTAAGGGCATCTGGCTGAGGGAGCCCGACAAGTCACAGCAAGAGTGTCGTCGGTGAGAGCGGGGATGGGATAGATCCCACTCTTTCCCCAGAGGAGATGGGATTCAGGCTGCCCATGTTGTACAGAGATACGAACAGCCGCCCCTTGAGACCAGATGCCCCAGCGAAGCATGAGGTGTGGGAAGCAATCTCTTTCCGGTTCCTTCAGGGACAATGGTGAAGTTTAAAGTGATGATGGCAGGGACGGTGCCACTTTGGAAACCCCAGCATGTGATGCTCCGTGTCGTATAAGATGATCCCCTGGGGGTGGGCCTGGGTGCTCCCAAGAGATCCCTGCCTCAGTGACAAAACATGGTCAAAGGCAACGTGGGCATCACAGGTCACTGAAGGAGCTGGAGTGGAAGAATGTGGGGGAAGTGTTTGTGAGTTACATGAGTCAGCCCAGGATCGTCTGTCCAGAATAAGCACGAGACTCCCAGTGGGTGGAAAGGGCTCAGCTCCTGCATCAGCAAGTAAGGGCATTATATTAGTTTCCCATTTCTGCTGCGACAAATCACTGAAAAATCAGTGGCTTAAAATAACAAAGATTTATTATCATACAGATCTGGAAGTCAGAGGGTCTCATGGGGCTAAACTCAAGGTGTCACAGAGCTGCACTCCTTTCTGGAGAGTGCAAAGGAGAATCCTTTTTTCCTTGCTTTTTCCATCTTCTAGAAGCCACCCAAATGCCTTGGCTTGTGGCCACATTATTCAGGCCTCTGTTTCCATTTTCACAAATCCTTCAGCTCTGATACTCCTGTCTCCCTCTTATCAAGACCCTCATGATTACATTGGGCCTTCCTGGATTATCCCCTAATGTTCTGACCAGTGATTGGCAATCTTAATTCCATCCCCAACCTTAATTCCCATTTGCTGTGTAACCTAACATAGTCACAGGTTCTGCGGATTGGGAGGTGGACCTCTTTGGGGGGACCATTATTCTGTCTGCCATAGGCATAGACTAAAAACACTGTATTTTCAGGATAACCCCAAGACCACCTGCAGGTTGGCAAGGCCTGGGGATACTAGGTTATGCTTAGGAATATTTTTACCTGCATGAGAATAACCTAATGAACGTGGCAAAAACAAAGCAAGTGCTGTCGACATGGTCTATATGTAAAATTAGAAACCATGGTAGCGGCTGGGTGGCTGAGTCGGTTAAGTGTCCGACTTCAGTTCAGGTCATGATCTCACGGTTCTGTGCTGACAGCTCAGAGCCTGGAGCCTGCTTGGGATCCTGTGTCTCCCTCTCTCTCTCTCTGCCCTTCCCCTGTGCGTGCTCTCTCTGTCAAAAATAAACAATAAAAAAAAAAAAAATCATGAGCACTTTGTTGTTATGTTCTAAATACCATCTCTTGTTCAATATAAACTTTAGAGAATTTCCCTCCTCTGGTTTTAGGAAGAAATTTACACATTTGTATTGCCGTGTTACACACAGACCAAGCAGAGGCAGCTTTTGGTTAGTTTCCTTGTTTTTGGTTGTTTTAGTGTGATCTTTCTCCTCAATAATCAAAACCTTTGTGATTTTACAGCTGAATGTTCCTAAGTATTCCTACTCCTAAATTCAGAAGAGATCATCTTTATCTGGAATTATCCTAGCAGTGGGAAGAGTAGACCGGAAAATCTAGGGAAATCAGAAAGATCCATAAGGAAACTTGCAATTGGGAAGAGAAACAGATGAGTTCTTCCAACAACAACAAAAATTCTGTTCTTGCCAATCAGTTGTGGGGTAGCTGGGGGCCCCCGGGAAGTTCTATTTCTTTTCCATCTTGCCTAAAATAAAATAGTCTTAGACGTAGAGGTCTGGTTTGATCCCCATCCTGGACCCAGTAGGCCACAAGCTAATTTTTTTCTCCTTTTTACCCCCCTGGTATGGGTCTGGTTCCTCTTTACTTCTCCAGGCTTATCTCTCTCCACACCCCCTCCAGCCACCTGTGAGGTCCAAGCACATGGGAAGAGCCATCATTCTGAGAAAATGCCAGCACCCTCACACCTACTGGCCTTGGCAGCCTCTCCCTTGTTTTTTTGACTCATCACCCTTTGAGTTCCAGCTCAAAATATCAGCCATTCTGTGCAAAACACTGCACCGTGCTCAAAGATTGGCGAGTAGGCCTCTGTCTGCCAAGCACAAGGAAGGAGAACTGGAGCTAATGAGTCAGTTTTTAAAATCCTCAGAGAAAGCCTTTACTGCTCACATCCAACCAAGGCCTGTGATGAGAGCGCTGTGTACATGGTCTCGTTTTCTCGCTGTGCCTCACATGGACCTTATGAGTCAAATCTTAATCATCTCTGCTTTTTGGCTGGCCAACGTTTAGAGAAATTGGGAACACGTCCTGAGCTATGGAGCTGGCAAGTGTCAAAGCCAGGCCCCGACCCCAGTCTGCTAATCCCCAAATCCATGACCTTAACCTCTATATAGTACTGCCTGTGCACCAGAGCCAGAAGCAAAGGGCATGGGCAGTCCATAGAGGTGGCCAGTACAGTAGATCGAGCAGGGAACTGGCCTGAGAAAACTTTGGTTTCAGTCCTAATGGGGCCACTTGCATGCTGTGGAGTCCTGAGGGGGTCCCTTGGCCTCTCTGAGCCTCAGTTTCCTCATGCCTGTCTCATAAGCTTGTTGTGAGGATCAGATGGAAGAAGCCCATGAAAGCCTAGGTGATCTTTCTCAACTGAGCATCAGGGGACTATCAAGGGGCATTGGGAAAGGCTTCTTGGCAGAGGTAGGCAAACAGATGCAGGAACATACGGCCTCTATCCTGAGCCCTCAGGGCAAACACCAGGCAGATAGAGAGAAGACACAAGGGGCCCAGCTGCACAAGCACCGGCTTTCTCCAGAAGCTCCAGATGCTGCAAAACGTAGGTGGGACAGTCCTTGGCTTGGTCACATCCCACTGCTCAGGGAGTCAGCTCTGCTCTTGTGGTAGGAAAAAAAGAAAAACAAGAAGACTCGGAGGAGAAAAATCCAGGCCTGCTAAAGTGATGAATCAGTGGGAGAGATGAGCCCTCACTCCAGACCCGGACTTATGATCGGCTTCCTTTCATGGAGCCACACCGTGAGCTCATTCGATGAGAAGAAAACCCGGCCCAGTGGGCCTGGGGTCTGATAGACTGGGGGTCCCCATCCAGGTTGTGCTTAATGTCTGAAACTTGTAGTCTCAGCTTCCTCATTTGTAACATAGAATGATAACTGTTCTACTACCTACTTTACTCTGGGTGGATGAGTAAATGGAATAAAGAAAATTTAAATTCTTTTTTTTAACGTTTATTTATTTTGAGAGAGAGAGAGAGAGAGGGAGAGAGAATCCCAAGCAGGCTCCATGCAGCCAGCGCAGAGCCTGACGTGGGGCTCGAACTCACAAACCATGTGATGGTGACCTGAGCCAAAATCCAGAAGTGAACGCTTAACTGACTGAGCCACCCAGACACCCCAAGAAAATCAAAATTCTTAATAATGTAGAAAGTGCCCACTAATGGTATTTTTGTGGGGTGGGGAGCCACGCAACTGGGAGACAGGAGTGTGAAGGGATCTTTTCACTGTGTACCCTTTGTACGTTTGGGGATTTTGAACCATGGGAAGGCGTTACTTATGGAAAAAGTAAACTTAGAAAAAAAAAAAACAAAGTCCGCAAGAAAGTCAAAACCAATAAATGCAACTATTAGTCACTGTCAGCAGCAGCATCCCCATCATTGTTATTTAAAAGGCTTTTCCCCCATAATCTTCCGAGTTTGTGCTTACCAGGTACTAAGGAGAGTAAGTCCTCAGTCTGGGCGATTCCTGGTCTCCCACTGCACCACACGTGGGTTCAGATTTCTTCTGCATCTGCGAGGGTCAGACTCCTTGGGGAAAGTGGGTGGAGAAATGCCAACTTAACGTCACTTGCCACAGACCATGCAGGAGCCATCGAAGAGGAGCTGGAGCCCTTTCGGGTGACCTTGGAGGGATTTCCAGGAGTGCTGCTGACCGAGAAAAGCCAGATGCGAGGAAACCGGTGGCCTCATTTGACAAAACAAAGACCAATAGCAGATAGCTACAAACAGCAAAGCACAGGTTCGTACCAGACTGTGAACAAAGGCTGACTGCGGGGTGCGGATAGGGTCGGGGAATGAGAGCAGAAGGTTGGTGATTGATTAAAAAAGTGAATAATGCCCTCTCATTTATGAAATTTATACATTTATGAATTTGTGAAATGTATACGCATGTATGTATATAAATGCACAAGGAGGTGCAAGAGAAGGTGATAACCCACATTGATGGTGACTAGCTTAGGGTGGTGCCGTTTTAGGTGACTCTTTTTGTTCAGATATTTATATGAATACACTTGACCCTTGAACAACACAGGGGTTAAGGGGCACCAAACCCTGCACAGTCAAAATCTACATCTCACTTTTGACTCCCCCAAAATGAACTACTAACAGCCTGCAGTTGACTGGAAGCCTTACCAATAATATAAACAGTTGATTAACATGTATTTTGTATATTGTATGTATCATATACTGCCTTCATACAATGAAGAAGTGAGAGGGAAGAAAATCTTATTAACAAAATCACAAGGAGGGGCACCTGGGTGGCTCAAATGGTTGAGCGTCTCTTGATTTTCAGCTCAGGTCATGATCCTAGGGTTGTGGGATCAAGCGCCACCTAAGCGTGGAGACTGCTTAAGATTCTCTCTCTCTCTCTCTCTCTCTCTCTCTCTCTCTCTCTCTTTCTCTCTCTCTCTCTCTTCCCACCCCCACATGTGCACTCTCTCTCTCTTAAAAAAAAAATCACAAGGAAGAGAGGAAGAGAAAACACATTTGCAGTACTGTACTGTATTTATCAAAAAAATCCACATATAAGTGTGCCCATGCAGTTCAAACCTGCATTGTTCAAGGGTAAACTGTAGTCCTCATTATCAAAAATCGTTATGTATTATTTATGCAATCAGAAAAAAAATCGAATTTCAATGTGAAAGATAAGCAAAACAAACTAAGCACCTGCTATGTACCACTGTAACAGCTGGCATTACAAATAAGGTCAGATTTCTTTTAAAATTCAAATGGGATGATTCTAAGACTGTTTACAAAGGAGTCCTTCCCCCGCCCCCCTCCTTCCCCTACCTACTCTGGTAAATCCCAAAAGCCCAGAAGGGTGGTGTTGACCCCCGGGCCCCACCTGTGCCTGCCTCTCTGGCCACAGGGAAGACTGGCTGCTGAAGGTGGCCACCATGCCACCGTGAGCACTGCCCCCTGCCATCGCCCTCCCCCTCTGGATCCCCGCAGCACCTCCAAGTTCTCAGTGTAGGTTGAGGCGCCGTGTCTTCTGATTGCCGCCGCAGATGCTCACCCTCCTGTTCCTCACGATGGTGGGTGTTCTCCCTTTAATGTCACCCTCGGGGAGCCTGGACCCGCTGCAGAAATGAGTGCCAGGGGACAGTGCTTTAGTGCCAGCACTCTTCTAGTTCGCACGCACGTGCACACGCGGACATGCACACACACGGCTACTTCCTGCCGGCCACCCTGCAATGCCACGGCATCGGTGCTCCCAGGCCAGCCTGTCCTGCGTCCTAGGAGGAGTGCCCACCCTCCGTCCTCAGCGCCAGTCCTGTGGCTGTTGTGCTTGTTGCTTGGGGTTGAACCTGGAATACACCTTGGGACCTGCGCCCCTAGGGGCTGGAGGCCCCACAGCTCTGGCGGAGCCACAGTGATGAGGGGACAGAAGGCTGGGAGTGCTGTCAGGGAGGATGCCACAGTCCCTCTCCGGACCAGGGGTCAGGGGGCTGCACCCTCCTCCTTCCAGCTTCCTCCCCACAGACGGCAATCTCGTAGACAAGAATGAAGTCACCCTGCCCTCCTTGGCTCGCTCTCCCTCCAGACTGCACCGGGACACAGTGCTGTCCTCTCCCTCGTGGGCCCAGTAGCCAGGCCTGTCCTGGAGCCTGACAGTTGTCTCAGGCCGGGTGGGGAAAGGGTTATGATTAGAATTGTGGTTACAGTTGCAGTTAAGGTCATGGTTCAGGCTCACCTGGGTGGAAGGGGAGAAGGAGTGAGCAGATCCAAATTACAGCCTCCAGTCCAGCTTTACAGCAAAAAAACTGGCATTTTGATCCCTTAGCTGACTCTTCTGAAGTGGCTTAGCTCTCATGGAACGGAGGCATGTGACTAGTTAGCCAGAACCCAATAAGGAACCATAACTTGACATGAGAACCCTCTTCGTGGTTGCTCCGTGTCTCACCGTCAGGTTCCCTAGAGAAAGTCCCTGCTTTGTCTGGTACCAAGAGCCACTTCATCGTTTGCCCCAGGATAAATGGCAGCCGGGATACCTGCTGCTTTGTCACTTTGACCCCGCAAATAGGGAAATCAAGTAATGTGACGGTTGACATTTCCCAAGCTGTTTGTTGTGTAGTCATATTCCTGTAGATTGAACAACTAAATTGATCTTCAGTCAGCTGGTTGCCCTACCCTTTTAGGGAAGGGAGTGCTTTGCTTATGGTGCCTGATTTAGCCTTTCAGCAGCCCTACAGAGTCAGCATCATTATTTCTCCATTACAAGTGACAGAATGGAGTCTGAGAGGTAACACACCTTTGGTTAGGGCAGAGTCTCAGCCCAAGTCTTTATGAGCCACCTCAGACGTAGGGACACCAGCCCAGTCAAAAAAAGACTCAGAGATCTGAGTTCCAGCTCCATGGGGCCCCTCTTCTAAGTTTTAATAATTACACCATCTCCGTTTGGTTCCTTGTTTCCTCTAGAAATTGTAGCAGATCAAAACACAATGAGATATCACCTCACGCATGGTGGAATGGCTGTCATCAAAAATGTGAGACATTGGGGCGCCTGGGTGGCGCAGTCGGTTAAGCGTCCGACTTCAGCCAGGTCACGATCTCACACTCCGTGAGTTCGAGCCCCGCATCAGGCTCTGGGCTGATGGCTCAGAGCCTGGAGCCTGTTTCCGATTCTGTGTCTCCCTCTCTCTCTGCCCCTCCCCCGTTCATGCTCTGTCTCTGTCCCAAAAATAAATAAATGTTGAAAAAAAAAATTTTTTTAAAAAAATGTGAGACATAACAAGTGTTGGTGAGGATGTGGAGGAAAGGGAAGGCTTGGGCACTGTGGGTGGGGAGGTGAAGTGGTGCAGTCACAGTGGAAAACAGTATGGAAGTTCCTCAAGAAATTAAAAATAGAACCACCATAGGATCCAGCAATTCCACTACTGGGTGTATATATTCAAAGGAAATGAAAACAAGATATCAAAAAATTATTTGAACTCTCACATTTATTGCAGCATTTTCTTAGTAGCCAAGATATAGAAATAACCTAAATGTCTATTAATGGATGAATGGATAAATAAGATACACACACACACACACACACACACACACACAGAATACTATTCGGCCATGAGAAAGAAGATTATTCTGCCATTTTGGACAGTATGAATGGATCTTGAGGACATTGTGTTAAGTCAGAAATAAGTCAGATGTAGAAAGACAAATACGATATGATATTACTTTTTCAAAGACAGGAAGAGTAACAGCATCTTTGTGTGCCAATGGGAATGACTATGTAGAGCAGAGGGGGGAAGCGTTGCTAGAATACTATTCCTATGGTGCATGAATGAGAGACTACACATCAGTCATTCTTCACCCTCGATCCTCGGTGTTGGATGGTTGGATTGTTTTCATTTATTCAGTGTTGTGGAGCCATGTGTCTCTTTTGTGGATATCTCCACCCTGATAGGAAGGATTCTGGGAACTTGGAAGACAGTTTGAAGAGATGAAAGACAATGCAAATTTCCTGTTGTACTTGCTTGAGCACCTGGACACACAATCTTCAGCTCCTTAGGCACCTCTGTCCTGGTTTGCCAAGTTCTTGGTTAACAATTGGTGAGATCCTCTGTAGCTCCCAGAAAGCAGCATCACTGGGGCCCCAAGTTTCACATCCTACTTCTAATTACTGGTGTTCTCTTTCTGCCACCATCAAGACTGAGGATGATATGACCAGGAAAAAGAGTGAGATGCCAAGAAGGTAGGAGGAAAACTTGAGAGGAAGGTGTGGAGACCCAGAGAAGTGAGCCTCGTGAAGAATGGGGTGATTAACATGAGACTCACAGAGAGGCCAAGGGAGATAAGCACTGGAACGCACCCACTGGGTTTGGCAAAAGGAGGCTATTGACCTTTGTCAGAGTGGTTTCAGTGGAGAGGTTGGGAGCAAACCAGATTGCTGTGGGTTGAGGATGTGTGGAGGCGAGGAAGTAGAGACCAAGTGTGAGGGATATTTGCTCAAGTTATTTGGCAGTGAAGCAAAGGCAAGAGATGTGATGATGACCCAAGGGCAAGTTGGGGTGAAGGGAAAGTTGTTTCAGGCTGGGAGATATTTGGTGGGTTCAGGTGCAGGAACAAGATACCCGGAAGAAGGATTGGAGATCAAAGACAGAAAGGGAGGGGAGTCTGTGGAACAGAGTTTTGAAGGAGATGGAAGGGATTCTGAGTACAACCCAAGGAGAAGAAGGAAAATAAGCAAAAATACAACGATGATTTGAGAAGAAGTTGGGTGTTCAGTTGGTGTACAAGTTTGTGTAGGAGACAAAATTCTGTAGGATGAGGGCCTTTGGGAAATGCGAAATGAGGCAAAATATTTTTGAAGGGCTAGATCAGCAAGCAGGCAAGAACTAAGTAGAGGATTTGGGAGCAACATCATGGGCCCACTTACTCCACCAGCATGAATTTAGAGAATTTAGAGTGATGTTCCCTGCTCCCCCAGATAGGAGGCAAGTAAATGTGACCAAAGGACAAGGGGCAGTAACATGACATCCCCAGATCAGGAATAATCGACACTATAAGTAAGGATTCTGTCAAGTATTACAGATGCATTCCTACCCACCCAGTGATAACATCTAAGAATCAGGCTTACCATCCTTGCTCTCTCTGGCCCATTGCAATGTGGTGGGATGACAGAAACTCAACTTCCTCTTTCTATCAAAGAAAAAAAAAATGGAGAATCAGAGAGGAACTATTTAGAAAAGTTCCAGGGGTTCCTGGGTGGCTCAGTTGTTTGAGCCTCCGACTCTTGATCCCAGGGTTATGGGATCAGGTCATGATCCTAGGGTCATGGGATTGAGCCCTGCATCGGACTCCGGGCTGAGTGTGGAGCCTGCTTGGGATTTTCTGTCTCTATGTCTGTCTCTCTCTCTCTCTCTCTCTCTACCTCTGCCCCTGTCCCCCATTCGTACGCTCTCCCTCTCTCTCTCTCTCAAATGAAAAGGAAGCAAAGAAAAGAAAAGGAAAAGAAAAGAAAAGAAAAAAGAAAAGAAAAGAAAAGAAAAGAAAAGAAAAGAAAAGAAAAAGAAAAGAAAAGAAAAAGAAAACTTCCAGACAGCTCAGTCAGAAAGGAAATCAGCTAATGTGGGGCTCTCTGTAGTAAAAACAGGATAAAGAAGCTTCTTTGAGCATAATAATGCTAGGGCTGTGGTGTTATGAGGAAAAGGGTTGATATTTTTCTCCTAGAAGAAATATGTATTCATCCTATGAGAGGAGACTGTTCCCTTTGGAAGAAGGCTAATGGCTTCAGTGGTAAGGGCTGTTGCCCTCGGCTGGTTCAGAAGGAACGAGCTGCAGAGCTCAAACTGAAATTAGAGCACACCAAGCCTCCACACCCCCTCCTCATCCCAATCCATGGGAGTGATTGGAAAACAGGTAGGGCAGCATTTCCTATAACAACTAGTGAAACAGGGTTCCAGAGTCTGCGAGATGCAAAAACTGAGTCAGAGCTCGGAGGTGGGGACAGTGGGTTGAGGAAGTGGCTTAAGGAGAGTACGTGGGAGGAATAGGACAATGAGAGATGGGGGAGTCAGAGAAAGATGGGGGGTGAGTCTGTATTGATGTGGATGGCAGAGTGGCTTCCCAGGCTGAGAAGTCATGCGGAGACTCCTGCCTAGAGGTCCCCAGTGTGTGACTTACTCCTCTGATGTCACCTTCTTGAAATGCTTCATATTATTTTGAACAAGGGGTCTTACATTTTCATTTTGCACTGGGACCTGCAGGTGATACGGCTGACCTTGTGGGAAAGTTTTTAAGAACCTAAACACGGTGATTGAAGTCATTGCTACCACTTTGGGTTGATGTTTGATGTGTTAGTATTAAGGCCAGTTGTATACTGCCAGGCAGAAAACACCACAAATCAGCCAACATCTCCAAGACAAGAGCCCCTCAGCCTTCGTATTCCTCCTCACAATAATAGGGGATGACACTTTACCCACACCTGCTACCGCCATCATGACATAGAAGGGAATGGCTCAACTACACCCTGGCAGCCAAGATAATGCCCTCGTCCTTAATCCCCATGAGATGGCATTGTGTGGTTGCCATTACCAGAGATCTGTGTACCTCTTGGCTCCTTTGAAGTAAGCCAAGTACCTCTTGGCTCCTTCAGTTTCTCTTACTGCTCTCTGTCCTTCATTCAGCAACCATCTACTGGTAGTTATTAGATGACACATGGAGTGTTCCATCTCCAACCCACCCAACAAGACCTCAGCATGTCTTAGCTACCCTTCAAAATAAAGGATTCGAGCTCTGCGCTGACAGCATGGAGGCTGCTTGGGATTCTCTCTCTCTCCCTCTCTCTTGCCCCTCTCCTGCTCATGCTCTCTCTTTCTCTCTCAAAATAAATAAATAAACTTAAAAAAAAATAATAAAGGAGCCCAGTAGAGAAAGGCCTGGAATGAACAGGAAGGAAGGAGTGGCCACTTTCTCCACCCACTTTTCAAGTCAAATTCAAATTCAAAATCCTCTCTTCTCCTGTTGCAAGTTCACAATTTGAAAAGTAGCAATTTATCTTGCAGTATGAGGGGAGACTGGTTGGCTCAGTTGGTTAAGCATTTGGCTTAGGCCATGCTTAGGCCGACTTTGGCTCAGGCCATGATCTCATGGTTCATGAGTTTGAGCCCCGCAATCGGGCTCTGTGCTGACAGCTCGGAGCCTGGAGCCTGCTTCGGGTTCTGTGTCTCCCTCTCTCTCTCTCTGTCCCTTCCCCCCTGTGCTCTCTCTCTCTCAAAAGTAAATATGTAAACATTAAAAAAAAAAGTCTATCTTGCAGTACGAATTTAAAACCTTATCATAAATTTCCAAGGGTGCCTGGTTGGCTCAGTTGGTGGCTCAGTCAGTTAAGTGTCAGACCCTTGATTTTGGCTCAAGTCACAATCTCAGGGTTTGTGAGTTCGAGCCCCATGTCAGGCTCTGTGTTGACAGTGTGGAGCCTGCTTGGGATTCTCTCTCTCCCTCTCTCTCTGCACTCCGCCCCCCCCCCTTCGCTCTTGCACTCTGTCTCTCTCTCAAAATAAATAAACATTTTTTTGTTTGTTTTTGTTTTTGTTTTTTTTTCTTTTTTTTTCAATATATGAAATTTATTGTCAAATTGGTTTCCATACAACACCCAGTGCTCATCCCAAAAGGTGCCCTCCTCAATACCCATCACCCACCCTCTCCTCCCTCCCACCCCCCATCAACCCTCAGTTTGTTCTCAGTTTTTAACAGTCTCTTATGCTTTGGCTCTCTCCCACTCTAACCTCCTTTTGTTTTTGTTTTTTTCCTTCCCCTCCCCCATGGGTTTCTGTTAAGTTTCTCAGGATCCACATAAGAGTGAAACCATATGGTATCTGTCTTTCTCTGTATGGCTTATTTCACTTAGCATCACACTCTCCAGTTCCATCCACATTGCTACAAAGGGCCATATTTCGTTCTTTCTCATTGCCCTGTAGTACT
The DNA here is from genome assembly GCF_028749965.1 of Puma concolor. NCBI lineage: Eukaryota > Metazoa > Chordata > Mammalia > Carnivora > Felidae > Puma > Puma concolor. Next base: position 69,164,486 of record NC_141679.1, read on the forward strand.
CCATTGTGTATATAAACCACAATTTCTTTATCCATTCATCAGTTGATGGACATTTAGGCTCTTTCCATACTTTGGCTATTGTTGAGAGTGTTGCTATAAACATTGGGGTACAAGTGCCCCTATGCATCAGTACTCCTGTATCCCTTGGGTAAATTCCTAGCAGTGCTATTGCTGGGTCATAGGGTAGGTCTATTTTTAATTTTCTGAGGAACCTCCACACTGTTTTCCAGAGTGGCTGTACCAATTTGCATTCCCACCAACAGTGCAAGAGGGTTCCCGTTTCTCCACATCCTCTCCAGCATCTATAGTCTCCTGATTTGTTCATTTTGGCCACTCTGACTGGCGTGAGGTGATATCTGAGTGTGGTTTTGATTTGTATTTCCCTGATGAGGAGCGACGTTGAGCATCTTTTCATGTGCCTGTTGGCCATCCGGATGTCTTCTTTAGAGAAGTGTCTATTCATGTTTTCTGCCCATTTCTTCAGTGGGTTATTTGTTTTTCGGGTGTGGAGTTTGGTGAGCTCTTTATAGATTTTGGAGACTAGCCCTTTGTCCGATATGTCATTTGCAAATATCTTTTCCCATTCCGTTGGTTGCCTTTTAGTTTTGTTGGTTGTTTCCTTTGCTGTGCAGAAGCTTTTTATCTTCATTAGGTCCCAGTAATTCATTTTTGCTTTTAATTCCCTTGCCTTTGGGGATGTGTCGAGTAAGAGATTGCTACGGCTGAGGTCAGAGAGGTCTTTTCCTGCTTTCTCCTCTAGGGTTTTGATGGTTTCCTGTCTCACATTCAGGTCCTTTATCCATTTTGAGTTTATTTTTGTGAATGGTGTGAGAAAGTGGTCTAGTTTCAACCTTCTGCATGTTGCTATCCAGTTCTCCCAGCACCATTTGTTAAAGAGACTGTCTTTTTTCCATTGGATATTCTTTCCTGCTTTGTCAAAGAGTAGTTGGCCATACGTTTGTGGGTCTAGTTCTGGGGTTTCTATTCTATTCCATTGGTCTATGTGTCTGTTTTTGTGCCAATAAATAAACATTCTTAAAACAAATTTCCACACTGGAGTCTAGAGAGAAGTAGGCCTTCTAGGCACTGGTGCAGGAGGGAGGTACAAAAACAAGTGAGATAATCACTCAACATAGTTGAAGACAGAAGGAATCCTTGTCTGAACGTCCATTTCTAGCACGTTCTCCATGGGAACACGTGGAATGAAAATGACTTTCCCCCTTTACACTGCATTTCCACTTCTCTCCTCAACCACTGGCAACAGCTTTGTGTATATTCTCCTAGACCCCCTCTCTTCACATGTCATATGTGTGTGCGTATATCTTACACCTAATTTTTATACTGTATAATGCAAATTTTTCTCTCTCAACCATGTTTAAGTGTGCGGTTCTGTGGCATTAAGTACATTCCTATTGTTGTGCAACTATCATCACTGTCCATCTCCAGGACTCTTCCCATCCTGCAGATTGAAACCTTATATCCATTAGGGGCGCCTGGGTGGCGCAGTCGGTTAAGCGTCCGACTTCAGCCAGGTCACGATCTCGCGGTCCGTGAGTTCGAGCCCCGCGTCAGGCTCTGGGCGGATGGCTCGGAGCCTGGAGCCTGTTTCCGATTCTGTGTCTCCTTCTCTCTCTGCCCCTCCCCCGTTCATACTCTGTCTCTCTCTCTGTCCCAAAAAATAAATAAAAAACGTTGAAAAAAAAAAAGAAACCTTATATCCATTAAACAATAGCTCCCCACTCCTCCCTCCCCCAGGCCCTGGTGAGCACAGCTCTACTTTCTGTCTTGATGATTTTGACCTTTCCGAGGACCTGCTATGTCTCGGTTCATTTGAGCTACTATAATGTGACACCATAGACTGGGGAGCTTATAAGCACTAGAAATTCATGTCTCATAGTTCTGGAAGTTGGCAGTCCAAGAGCAAGACGCCAGGAGACTAGGTACCTAGAGACGGCCTGCTTCCTGGCTTATGGACGGCTCTCTTCTCCCTGTGTCCTCACATGGTGGAAGGGGCAAGGGAACTCTCTGGGGTCTCTTTTATAAGGGCATTAATCCCTCATTCATGAGGACTCTACCCTTATGACCTAATCCAAAGGCCCCACCTCCAAACACCATCACATTTGGGGGTTGAGTTTCAACATATGAATTTAGGAGAGACACAAACATCAGCCTATAGTATCATATAAATGGAATCCCATGGTATTTGTCTTTTTGTGACTGGTTTGTTTCACTTAGCATAATGTCTTGGAGGTTTTTTCTGTGTAGGACACGTCAGAATTCCTTTCCTTTGTAAGACTGCATAGTAGTCCATTGTATGTCTATACCACATTTTGCTTAACTATTCACATAGAACTTTTTTTTTTTTTTTTTAACTTCACACACTTCATCCAAAAAACAACAACCTTACGAGGGAGGTACCATTATTGCCCCCATTTTACAGACAAATATCCAGAAATACAGATGAATATCCAATAACCAGAGAATGATGAAGTAACTTCCACTTGACATAGTGAAGCATAATGGTAAGAGTTCCGTCTCTGGAAACAGAATGTCACTTCTTGGCTGTGTTACCTCGGGCAAATTACCTAGCCTCTCTGCTTCAGTCTCCTCTTCTCTTCTGCAGAATGCAAATACTAATAGTACCTATCTTATAAGATTATTGTGAGGATGAAACAAGACAAGCCATGATAATGTTTGAATAGCAGCTGGCACATCATGGACACTCAATATATGCCAACTATTATTAATATTATTTAAAAAAACATGCCGATCTGGAGTGGCTTGGAAAATGTTTATGACACAATAGCCAAAGCAAAAAAAAGAAAAAGAAAAAATCCACTAAATACTGTATCTCCTATGATTGCAATTCTGTGAAAACTCTGTTCATTTATGGAAAAAGGACTTGAGGGAAATACACATATGTGAAAAGAATTTCTCTGTTAGGGTTAGAGATTATGTATAGCTCTTAAAAAATTAATTCTTGGGGTGCGTGGGTGGCTCAGTCGGTTAAGCGTCCTACTCTGGATCTTGGCTCAGGTCATGATCTATGATTCGTGAGCTCAAGCCCCATGTCAGGTTTCATGCTTCAGGTTTTGTCTCTCACTCTCTCTGCCCCTTCCCCGCCTGCACTGTCTCTCTCTCAAAATAGATAAATAAACTTATAAATAAATAAAATTCATTCTCTGAAATCTTGTAATTTGCAACAACGTGGATGGAACTAGAGTGTATTATGCTAAGCGAAATTAGTCAGAGAAAGACAAATATCATTTGACTTCACTCATATGTGGAATTTAAGATACAAAACAGATGAACATAGGGAAGGGAAGCAAAAATAATATAAAAACAGGGAGGGGGACAAAACATAAGAGACTCTTAAATATAGAGAACAAACAGAGTTGCTGGAGGGGTTAGAGGTGGGGGGATGGGCTAAATGGGCAAGGGGCATTAAGGAAGACACTTGCTGGGATGAGCACTGGGTGTTATATGTAGGGGATGAATCACTGGATTCTACTCCTGAAATCATTATTGCACTAAATGCTAACTAACTTGGATATAAATGAAAAAAATAACATAAAATAAACAAATAAATAGAAGAGAAAAAATAAAATAAAATTCATTCTCTAAGGGGCGCCTGGGTGGCTCAATCGGTTAAGCTTCCGACTCTTGATTTCGGCTCAGGTCATGATCTCATGGTTCGTGAGATGGAGCCCCACTGAGAGCACGGAGCCTGCTTGGTATTCTCTCTCTCCCTCTCTCTCTGCCCCCCCCCAATAAATAAATAAACATTAAAAAAAATAAAAATAAATAAAACTCATTCTCTAATAAGAAAGGGAGAGAAGAAAGGAAGTAAATTCCAACTATGGACTTTGTCCTTGAAGATGCAAAGGAGGTTCTCAAGCACCCCTCCTCGCCCCCCCCCCCCCACCACCAAACATATGCCTGAGCCATGCTGGGCTAGCCCACCATGCTCTCTTCTCTCCAAAAGCTGCCTTGTGGCTTTGTCCTTCCGAATTACAAACATCAGTGATTTGTCTCCATGGTCATTCATTTATCTATTCATTTAATAGATATTTACAGAGAGCCTCCTGTGTGCTAGACACCATTGTGGGCACTATATATTTGATGGTAAACAAGACAGGGAAGGCCTTGGAGGCTGACTTATAATGAGGAACTTAAGACAATAAGGCAACAAATTCATGAATAAAAAAGATCAGATAGTGCTATGCAGAGAACTAAAATACGGGATTGTGACAGTGGCTGATGGTGTGGCTACTTTTGATGGATGGTCAAGGAAGGCTTCTCTGAGGAGGTGGCATTTCAGCTGATGGCCAGAAGGTACCAACCTGGGAATACCAGGAGAAGAATATTCT